>NC_092762.1:63321693-65721693 GCF_047496795.1 Chiloscyllium punctatum
ATCTTATATTCTCATATAAAATAGTACAGTTGACTTGCTTTTAAATATGTTTTGTACCATTCAATAAGTACTTTGATCTAAATTGAAAATGGTTAACACACCAAATGCTTGATTTTCAAAATTCATGTGGGAGCAAAAAGTTTCTATTGCGGGGGAAGCATGGGGATTTCTGCAAAGAACTATTTTATTTTTTGATGATCGTCTCATATATTAGTTTCACTGCAGTCGGTTTATGCCATTTAGGCCAAAAATAAAGTGATAATAGTAATAAACTGCTAACTTGGATTTACCAAAGGAAGATTCTGCTGTACAAATGTCTTAGAATTAGTTAAGAAGAATACCTGCAACTTGATCCACAAAGGCTCACCATTTCTGCTGATGATTTGGCCTTGGGAATTTTAAGTACCATAAACTCACAAATGACATTAAACTGGGGAGTACGTTTTAATGCTGAGGAAATGCTGAGGTTCACAAAAGTCCTTAAGGAAGGAAATTGCCATCCTTACCTGGAATGGGCCAGATGTGACTTCCCTATATGTGACTCCAAACCCACAGCAATGTAGTTGACACTTAACTTCCCTCTGGGCAATTAAGAATGGGTGATAAATGCTGACCTAGCCAGAACTCTCACATAACACTTATAGTTTGTGCATAAGTAGTTAGTTGCTGGTCTTGTTCAATTACTTTTCATATAATTAGACATCTTCATTGTTTAACATTTTGGATCAGTCTTTATCGATGGTATTCAAATGGTAGGAATATCCGTTCCTTCAACTCGATATTTTTCCACTAACTCATTTTGTTACTTTTCAATTTTCTTTGAGTGGGAATGGGGATTTCCAATCTTGTGCACTGGTTGTATATCTGTGTATTTATAGTTTCACTTGCATACCCTTTGGCTCAATGTTGAATACATTTGGAAATTTCTTGCAGACTTTAGCAGTTATGCTCTACTTTCTTTACTCCAACATTTTGATTTGCAATGCAGTTGAAAGCTCATAATCGACTCAATATTTTTTGTTGCAGTGTATAGTTCATCATCTATAACTTGCTTTTTGGTTTCTATGAAGCATTAAAAGAGAGGTATGTGCCTGCAAAGGAAAATAACTTCACAAACTTTTTTGTTATCTTTGCTTTAAAACAACATCCTACTCAATTTCATAAATGATCACTGGTGTTTCTTGGAATTCCACAATCAAGACTTTCACTAATATACTTTCAATCTGCAGTAAAAATGCTTACTTGACACAAAATGCACCATTTCTCCAATTGTCTTTTATATTGAGCAGATATTTGTGTGTTTCAGATCAACCATGCTATGGTATTAATTCTGATTTTATCATTTAAGGCACTTTCCTCACTGTCTTGCATCTGCTTTTATTTCCACCCCCATATTATTTTATTTATATATTTTTACATCATAAGTAAAAGAAGAATAAAAATAGAATTACTTCATTTCACGACCAAGTGCACTCACATGTCTAAACAGCACCAGAGAATAACAAATAATTCAGCAATGACGTGTTATAGAATTTACAGGTGACATTATATGCTTACACCTTTCCTTTTGCTTTTCACAGTTGCATCTGTATTGTGTTTGATGCCAACTGGTCCTTTCAATTGAGAAAAAAAGCAGATGCCCATTTGGTCTTACCCCAAGTGAGCATCATGACTCAGTGTCATCATCCTGTAACCACTTTTTTATTTAAATAATCATTCAACACCATCTTGAATCTCTCAATTAAACGCACTTCCACCATACTTTCAGGCAGTCCTTCCAATGGACCACATAGAAACATGGAGTCATAGAGACATACAGCATGGAAACAGATCATTTGGCCCAACGCGTCCATGCCGACCAGGTAACCGAAACTAATCTAGCCCCATTTGCCAATATTTAGTCCAAATCCCTCTAAACCCCTCCTATTCATGTAGCCATCCAGATGCCTTTTAAATTCCTCTGGCAGTTCATTCCACCCTCTGTGTGAAAATGTTGCCCCTTAGGTCTCTTTTAAATCTTTCCCCGTTCACCTTAAGCCTATGCCCTCTAGAACAAAAAACAAAGAACAAAGAAAATTACAGCACAGGAACAGCCCTGCAAGCCTGCACTGATCCAGATCCTCTATCCAAACCTGTTGCCTATTTTCTAAGGATCTAATTTTGGACTCCACCACCCTGGAGAAAAGACCTTGTCTGTTCACCCTATCCATGCTCCTCGTGATTTTATAAACCTCTATAAGGTTGCCCTTCAGCCTCCAATGCTCCAGACTATTCAGCCTCTCCCTATAGCTCAAACCCTCCAAATCTGGCAACATATTTGCAAATCTTTTCTGAATCTTTTCAAGTTTCACAACATTTTCCTAAGAGCAGGGAGACCAGAACTGCACACTGACCATAATTGCAAAAGTGGCCTAACCAATGTGATATACAGCCGCAACAGGACCTCCCAACTCGTATACTCAATGCATGACCAATAAAGGCAAGCATACCGAATGCCTTCTTCACCATACTATCTACTTGTGAGTCCACATTCAAGGAAGTGTGAATTTGCACTCCCTGGTCCCTTTGTTCAACAACACTTCCTAGGATCTTAGCATTAAGTATGTAAGTCCTGCCCTGATGTGCCTTTCCAAAATGCAGCACCTCACATTTATCTAAATTAAACCTGCTGTGTGAAAACCTTTTTCTCACATTACATTTACATTGTTTTTTACAAACTATTTTAATTTTTCCTCTATCTATTCTGTCCAGACTTTCCATGGTTATGAAAATTTTCATAAAATCTCCTCTTAGTCTTCTCCTCTCCAAGTAAACTTCTCCATCTACCTTCATAATTGAAGTTTCTTATTCCTGGAATAATTCTTGTTCACCCCTTGGGCACTCTGCAATATGTTCACATCCTTCCTAAAGTTTAGCCTCCAGCACTATACACAATATTCTAGCAGAGGTCTAACTAGTGTCTAATACAGCTAGGCATAATCCTGATACTTTATGCCACTGTTAATAAAGCCCAGGATACTGTATATTTATTAACCGTGCTCCACTTGTTTTGCCTCCTTGAATATCTTATGTACATGTACATTCAGGTTTCTTTGATATTATATACCATTTACAATAGTATGCATTACTTGATACTTGATCTCCATGTTTGCTCCATCACTTCACATTTCTTACATTGATCTCCATAGGTCACCTGTCTGTCTACTCCACCAACTTATGAATGTACCTTTGAAATTCGACTCAAAGTTGGCAATGCTTCCAAGTTTTATATCATCTGAAAAATTTGAAATTATCCCCTGTTCTGCAAGACCTGGATATTCATCAGAGAAAGCAAGGACGTGTTGGATCATCCTCCGACCTGAAAAGTATCCATTAACCATTAATCTATTTCCTATCACACAGCCAATTTTGTATCCATATTGCTACTGTGTTTTTATTTATGAACATAACTTTTTTTCACAAGTCAGTTGTGCAACATTGTATCAAACACCTTCTAGAGGTCCATGTACAACAACTTTGCACTCATCTTCCCTCTCTGTTACATCTTCAATAAACTCCAGTAACTTTAGATAACTATAAGAATTAAAGAGGTTAATTAATATTGCCTGAAATAATAATAAATTGCCAAAAGTGTTAACTAGATGTTCCATCTGATATCAAGAACTAGCTAATGCTGGATACTTCAAATGCCACATCGCTGACTACATTCTAACAATAGTACTGAAGATATATGCTCCAGAACTAGCTTCACCTAAGCCAGGTTGCTCAAGAACAGTTCCAATGTCAATTGCTCAGTGGTTAGCACTGCTACCGCATGGCGTCAGAGACCTGGGTTCGATTCCAGCTTTAAATGAGTGTCTGTGTGGAATTTGCACATTCTGGGTGCTCCACTTTCCTCCTAAAGTCCAAAGATGCGCAGATTAGATGGATTGGCCAAGCTAAATTGTCCCAAAGTGTCCAGGGATGTGCAGGCTAAGTGGGTTAGCCATGGTAATTGTGGGGTTACAGGGATAGGGTAGTGGTCTGGCCGGAATGCCCTTTGGAGGGTCGGTGCACACTCAGTGGGCCAACTAGGCTCTTTCTGCACTGTAGGAATTCAATGATCTTGAAGTGTCCTGTCCACAAAAAGTAGGAAAAATCCAACTCAGGCTATTATTCTGCTCTCCAATATCAGCAAATTGATGGAAGGTTCATCTACTGTGCAATTAAGCACCAATTTCAAAGGAAAAACCTCCTCACTAATGCTCAGTTTAAGTTATAATCTTATTACAGTCCTAATCCAAGCTTTGAGAAAATAGCTGAATTCCAGACGTGAGATGAGAGTGGCTGGCTTGACATCAAGATCACATTTGACACAATATTGCATGAAGGAACTGTACAAAACTGGAGTCAATGTGAATCAGGAGGGAAACTCTCTGCTGGTGGGAGTCATACCTAGCACAAAGGAAGATGGTTGTGTTTGTTGGCCATTAACCATTTCAGTCAAGGACGACAATGCAGACGTTCCTCAGTGTAGTGTCTTCGGCTTCAGCTGCTTCCTCAAAGATGTTCCCTCCATCATAAGGTCACAAATGTTGATGTGCACTCAGGTTTGCACAATATTCACTCCATTCAATGCTGACACATTAGGGTGTACCATTTATAAGGTGCAATACATTAACTCAGCTAGGTTACTTCAATGGCACTTTCCTAACCTGTGATCACCTAGAAACACAAGGCTAGCAGTTGATGGAAATGCAAACAACGTTGCCCTCAAATTAACACACACAGTCTTGCCCTGGAACTATATTGCTATTTCCTTGCTGTTACAGGGTCAAACTCCTCGAATTCCCTCCCTAACAGCATAGTGAGTATCCCTATATCCAAGTACTGCAGCAGTTTAAGAAGGTATCACATCACCATTATATTCAGGGCAATTAGGGATGGGAAATAAATGTTTGTCTAGCCAACAAGGCACATATCCCAGGAACAAATAAAACAAAATGACTTAAACATCTTTAGTTGCTTTATCAATGACGTCAGGAATGGTGATGTTCACGGAGTGTTGCGCAATACAATACATCATTTGCAACTCCCCAGCTACTGAAGCAGTCCATTTCCAAATGCAGCAAGACTTGGACAACATTCAGACTTGGCCTGACAAATGTTAAGGAACATTCAATCACACAAGCATCAGGGCAAATATTAGTTCCAACAAGACAGAATATTACTATTGTTGCTTGACATTCAACAGCATTACCCTTATTGAATCCACTATCAAGATCCTGGTATTTACCATTGACCACAAACTAAATTGAATGTGTTATATGTAAATTCTGGCTACAAGGTTAAGTCAGACTTAGGAATTCTATGGTGAGTAAATCACCTCCAAACTTCCCAATGCCTGGTGATGATCTACAAAACACAAGTCAGGGTTGTGACAGAATACTCACCGTTTACCTAAAGGGATGCAGCTTCAACAACTCAAGAAGACTGACAACATTCTAATCATAGCAGCCTCTTGAATGACACCCAATCCATCACATTTAACACTCAGTCCTTCCACCACCAACACACAGTGGCGACCATGTGTACTATCCATAAGATACACTGCAGCAACACACTGGCCTCCTTCAACAACACCTTCTAAGCCTGCAACCTTTGCCACTTATAGGGACAAGGACAGAAGATGAATGAGAATGTCACCACTTGCAACTTCACCTCCAAATCTCACCCCATCCTGATTTTGGAAATATATTGCTGTTATTTCACTGCCATTGTGGCAATATTGTGGAGCTCCCTTCCTGTCAGCACTGTGATTGAATCAGCACCACATGGACTAAAGCAGTCCAAGAAAGCAGCTCACCTATAACTTCTCAAGGACAATTGGTATTAGCAACACCAGTGAAGCCCACATCCTGTGAAAGAAATATAACCACATAGAGAATTGGGAAGGAGGTGGGCATGGGGAGAAGAGTGAAATTGAGGATAGAGCAGAACTTCTTTGGACCTGGGTTTATGCAGCCTTATAGCACATACCATAATCAGATAGGTCTGTGATCCGATGAGTAAGGGTCACTCGATCCGAAATGTTAATTCTAATTTCTCTCCACAGACCTGCTGAACTTTTCCAGCAATTTCTGTTTTTTTGTGTCTGAGATGGCTGAGCCGGATTTGTGTTGCTTTTGGGAGGCACGGTGGCACAGTGGTTAGCACTGCTGCCTCACAGCGCCAGAGATCTGGGTTCAATTCCCGCCTCAGGCGACTAACTGTGTGGAGTTTGCACGTTCTCCCCGTGTCTGCGTGGGTTTCCTCCGGGTGCTCCGGTTTCCTCCCACAGTCCAAAGATGTGCAGGTCAGGTGAATTGGCCATGCTAAATTGCCCGTAGTGTTAGGTAAGGGGTATGGGTGGGTTGCGCTTCGGTGGGGCAGTGTGGACTTGTTGGGCCGAAGGGCCTGTTTCTACACTGTAAGTAATCTAATCTAATCTTTTGTCAAGGGGATATACCTTTGCAAAGTGCCACATTCTCAAGTAGATGACAGTGTTGAAGTTGAACTGGAGCAGTTTGGCTAGGGGCTGAGCTATTTGAGGATCAGAGCTGGAATGTTTTCAGGAACCAAAGCCTTGTAGTAACCAGTGTCTTCAGCAGATTCTTAATGTTATATGAAGTGAATCAACTTAATTGGAGACAAGCTTCTGTGATACTGGAGATGACAGAAAGAGTCTGAGATGGATCATCCACTCAGCATTTCTAGCTGAAGAGGTTATAAATGTTTTTATCTCCTTTACTCCATTGTTCAGTTTTCGGATATTTGTGGAGCTTCCTGCTCCTCCAGTGAGTTGTTTAATTGTTCACTACCATTCACAACTAGATGTTGCCAGACTCCAGAAATTAGATCTGAACTGATGGCTGTAAGATCTCATAGCTCTGTTTATCATTTACATTTTTCACTGTTTGGCATGAGAGCAATCCTGTATTGTATCTTCACGAAGTTGACACCACAGTTTTAGTTCTTCCTGGTGCTGCTCTTGACATGCCATCATGCATACTCTTCATTGAACCAGTGTTAATGTTCAGCTTGGTAATCATGATTTGGAGATGCCGGTGTTGGACTGGGGTGTACAAAGTTAAAAATCACACAACACCAGGTTATAGTCCAACAGGTTTAATTGGAAGCACACGAGCTTTTGGAGCGACCTGATGAAGGAGCATCGCTCCAAAAGCTCGTGTGCTTCCAATTAAACCTGTTGGACTATAACCTGGTGTTGTGTGATTTTCAGCTTGGTAATGGTAGAGTGGGGGAAATGCTGGGCCATTAATTTACAAATTCTGGTTGAATACAATTCTGCTACTGTTAATCCCCCACAGTGCTGTTTGGATGCTGAAGTTTTGAAATGCTATCTTATACAAAAGTAGTGCAACACAATGAAAGGAATCCTCAATGCCAAGATGGGACTCTATTTCCCTCTCGACTGTGCAGTTATCGTATCTAACAAAACTGTCATGCAAGTATACATCTGCAACAGGTAGACTGACGAGGACAAGGCCAAATTGACTTTTTCCTTTTATTGATTCCCTCACCCATAGAGTCAGTATAGCAGCTTTCCTTGAATAAAATAAAAGAAAGAACTATGGTTGCTGGAATATCAGAAACAAAAACAGGAATTGCTGGAAAAACTCAGCAGATCTGGCAGCATCCGTGGAGAGAAAATAGAGTTAATATTTTGGGTTCAGTCACCCTTTTTCAGAACTTGAAGAGTCTGAAAAAAGGGTCACTGAACCTGAAACATTAACTCTGCTTTCTGTCCATGTATGCTGCCAGACCTGCTGAATTCTGCCAGCAATTTCTGTTTTTGGAGCTTTTCTTAAATGATTGACACAAACTAGTGGATTGTCTACAAATGCTATACATGTATCAGCTGCAACAATTAGGTTTTTAAACATCCATAGGAACATTAGTAGGCCACATAACCCTTGAATCTGTTCCACTGTTGAGTATATCAGTGCCGATCAGTAGCCTAACTCTACCCACCCACTTGATATCCTTGGCCAGTAAGAATTTAGCAATGTAAGATTAAAAGTTTATCAAACTATTCTGTGCAGGTTTTTGTAGGAGGATGACTTCAAAAGTTCTGTCGAAAGTTTTTAAATGTCTTGATATTGTGAAAGGTGTTATGTAATGCACGTTATTGTAAGGACTGAAAGTGAGCAATATTTTCATCTCTCCTGAGAAGTTTGACCTTTTAGAATATGTCAATGAGACCAACAGTTTATGTCTTCATATTTCTTGAAAATTACTTTTCCATACTTCAGTCCTTGTTTTTGTCTTCAATTGCTCTTTTTAATCTCTTTCAGTCCCTTTCAGCTCCACTGCTCTGCATTTTTGTTTGCTCACTCTCCTCTAGTTTTATATTATCTCATTACCTTTTCATTAGCCAAAGCTGCTAGATTTCTCAAGTTAAGATTTTCTCCTTTTTCCCATAAACTGATTGCATAATAAGTTATTTTTGACAGTTTATACTGATCATATGTAGTTTTGAAAAATTTGCTGTCATCAGTTACTTTCTTGTTAAAATTAACCTTGCCAAAATCTAAAGCTTGATAAGAGTGCTATTTTTCTCCCTAACATTACCAACTGAACGTCGAATTAAATCTTTTTTTTAGAAACATAGGAAATTGGAGCAGGAGTAGGGCATTCAGCCCATAGAGCTTGTTCTGTCATGGGTGATCCTCTGTCTCAATATCACTCTATGCAAATACACCTTGAAACATTTAATGTCGCGAGATCTATTTCGTTCTTAAGTGTATTCAGTGACTTGGCCTCCATGGTCTTCTATATTTGAAAATTCCACAGGTTCACCATATTCAGAAGCTCATTCTCTACCACTCTCATTACTGCTCACACTGTCTTCCCTCACTCACTGTTACCCACACCAAAAGCCCTGACACCTGCCCTCTCGCTCAGGACACTCACTTGCACCATAAGCAAAAGCAGTGCTACTCAAGTTCACCTCACTCAATACCTGCCCCTCTCTCATTTCAAAAGGTAAACAGCTCACAGTAGGATGGAAGTATTCAAGACAGCTAGTGGGCAGCCTGACATTCAGCTTTTCACCTGTTATATGGAGAGCACCCTGGCATTGACCATCGTGAGCAGCTGACTGAGCTTTTACAAGCTCCTGAATTGGTATCGCAGGCTGGCATTGACTTGCTATGCTGCGAAACCCTGTTTAGAAACGATCCTCCTTGATTGAGGACTGTTGTCAACCACTGGCTTCATCATGGCACTACAATTATTTGAATATTGGTTCAGATATACTGACTCAAAGCTATATGGCTGTTGAGAGAGAAAGGATCTATATGGTGGATGGTACAAAGTGCTGCTGAGCAGAAAGAATTCCAGGGGAAATGGAAAAACTATCCATGTCTGTCTGAGTAGGAACAAAATCATGGTCTCTGGCTGAGGATGCAATGATCAGACCTTAGTTCCTTTGTTTAAAATAAAAACTATTGATTATGGTGTATCCATTTCCTGAGCAGGCAATGAATATTCCTATAGTGGATGCTACCAGCAGCCTTTGTAACAAAATTCATCAATGCTCATTAGACAGCACTATCCAGACGCACAAACACTACCTTCTAGAAGGACAAGAGCAACAGAAATAGGAGAACACCACCAAGGGTGGCACAGTGGCTCTGTGGTTAACACTGCTGCCTCACAACGCATTCAGTTCCAGCCTTGGGTGACTGTCTCTGTGGAGTTTGCACATTCACCCTGTGTTTGCGTGGGTTTCCTCCCACAGTCCAAAGATGTGTAAATCAGGTGAATTAACCATGGTAAGTTGTCATAGTGTTAGGTCCATTAGTCAGGGGTAAATGTAAAGGGTCTGGGTGGGTTGCTGTTCGGAAGGTCGGTGTGGACTTTTTGGCCCAAATGGCCTGTTTCCACACTGTAGGGAATCTAATCTAATCTAATTTGCATATTCCCCTCCACGTTGTTCACCATCTTGACTTGGAAATATATCACTATTCCTTCAGTGTCACTGGGTCAGAAATCTGAACCTCCTCTCTAACAATGTTGTGGGTCTGACTACACCAAATATACTACAAATGTTCCAGAAAGCAGCTCATCTTCTCAAGGGCAATTAAGGATGGGCAATAATTTCTGGCCCAGCCAGCGACGCCAATATCTACTTAACGGATAAAAATATAGGAAGTTTGCCAATCCAGGGAGAATATCTTGGAGTCCAATTCAAGGAGAGTTGAGATAAATGAACTCTGAGAAAAAGAAAGCTTTTGATATGTGCTCAATTGTGATAACTGTGAGATGCTTTTAACAGTGTCAAATCTCAGTGCTTTGATAACATCGGGCAAGATCTTTGAAACTGACGTGACTAGCCTGATTCAGAGATTGAAAGACCAACCTTGGTCTAAAGAGCCTTGAGATACCAAATTCTCACTTTGGGGAAGTGGGCGTAGAATAGTCAGGCCTTCCAGGCCCACACGCAGATTGCAACAGATGGCCTGTCAATAAAGTGTCTAAAAGAGGTCTGTTTTGAAACTCTTGATAGAGTTTTTCTTTTAATGTTTGAAGGTTTAGATTAGATTAGATTCCCTACAGTGTGGAAACAGGCCCTTCGGCCCAACAAGTCCACACCGACCCTCTGACGAGCAACCCACCCAGAGTCATTTCCCTACATTCACCCCTGACGAATGCACCTAACACTACGGGCAACTTAGTATGGCCAATCCACCTAACCTGCACATCTTTGGACTGTGGGAGGAAACCAGAGCAGACCCACATAGACATGGGGAGAATGTGCAAGCTCCACACAGACAGTTGCCCGAGGCGGGAATTGAACCTGGGTCCCTGGCGCTTTGAGGCAGCAGTGCTAACCACTGAGCTACCGTGCCACCTGCTTTAACAAGTCCACACCGATCCTCCGAAGAGTAACCCACCCAGACCCATCACCAGCATCATCCTGTAACACACCAGCATCATCCTGTAACAATTATGGTGTTGGTGACATTTCAAGTATGTCTGGAAATGAAGTACAGGACAACATTTCTATTGTCACATCAAGATAATAGAATGTGTTTTTTTCTTCAATAGTCTTGAAATTGTTGCCATCTTGAGAGTGTGCTCTCCAAAAATCCACTTTGTATTCAGTGCGCCAATTGACTCCAAGGTTGTGTTTGGAATTTACATGGCATGAAAGTGAATAAAAAAAGCCATTAGATTAGATTACTTACAGTGTGGAAACAGGCCCTTCGGCCCAACAAGTCCACACCGACCCGCCGAAGCGCAACCCACCCATACCCCTACATTTACCCCTTACCTAACACTACGGGCAATTTAGCGTGGCCAATTCACCTGACCTGCACATCTTTGGACTGTGGGAGGAAACCGGAGCACCCGGAGGGAACCCACGCAGACACGGGGAGAATGTGTAAACTCCACACAATCAGTCGCCTGAGGCGGGAATTGAACCCGGGTCTCTGGCACTGTGAGGCAGCAGTGCTAACCACTGTGCCGCCCCAAATTGTTTTCAATACACTGCTGTAAAGTGCAGAATCCTAGATGTGCCATAAATAACACAACAAAGCTCTGGAAGGCAGCCTGGTGGCTCAGTGATTAGCACTGCTGCCTCACAGCACCAGGGACCTGCGTTCAATTCCCACCTTGGGTGACTATCTGTGTGGAGTTTGCACATTCTCCCCGTGTCTGTGTGGGTTTCTTCTGGGTGCTCCAGTTTGGTCCCACAATCCACAAATGTGCAGGTCAGGTGAATTGGCCTTGCTAAATTGTCCATAGTGATGGGTGCATTAGTCAGTTTAGAGATGTAAAATATTTCAGATAATGATGCTTAAGTGAACTTTATTTGCCCTTCACAAATGTTTATGTCTACTACATAATTTTGTGATTCCCATGTTGTGAGTTAAGGCCTGCGAAACAACAAAATGTGATCTGTTTGAATTCAACATCTATTTTATATTGACCTGCTGAACTCCGATTACTTTCCTGTGTCGTTCACAGCCCACACCCTACCCTGTGCCACAGAAAAATGGGATCTGTGCATCAAGTAATATGTGCAATATGTGAAGTATGTGAAAAGATGGTGAGATAGGTAGAGACAGCAATAAGTAAAGCACTGTTCGCAGCTTTCTTAATAGGATATAGAGTACAAAAGCAAGGAGGTGATGCTGTATTTGTGTAAGACACTCATTAATCTAAGATGGGTAATTGTGTACAACTGTGAGTGCCACATGGTAAGAAAGCTGTGAATTCATTGGAGACAATACAGAAACGATTTACAAGAATGATGGCAGGAATGAGAAATTTCAGTAATGAGGATAGATCTGAAAAATTGGGACTGTTGTCCTTAGAGTGAAGAGGCTGACAGGAGATTTGATAGAAGTTTTCAAGATCATGTGAAAGCTGAACAGTGTAGGCAGGGAGATGTTGCTCCTGCATGTAAAAACAAACATGAGGGTGCAGATTTAAAATGATGTGTCTATGGAGGAAGGGTGATGTGAGAAAAGTCTTTTTCACACAGTGAATAGTTAGGGTCTGGACTGCACTGCCTGGAAATGTGGTCGGGACAGGTTCAACTGAGACATTCTAGAGGGTACTGGATGTTTGTTTGGATAAAAATGGTATTCAGGGGTGCAGGGAAAAGTCAGGAGATTACCAGTGCAGGCATAATGGGAGAGTGGCCTCTTGCTGTGCCGTAAATTATTCTGTTGGAAAAGGGGGCAAACATCAAGGTACAGGTCCTGTCCCACTATTTGCAAAGATTTCTGCATTGACCCAACTCTGCGAAAATCTGGCCTAGAATTGTACTGTCTAATTCATTCTTGCAATGCCAGTTGGCTCAAGGGATAATGTCTGATATCAGTGTCAGGATAGTAATGCTGCTGTAACTTTCTTCCAGACCCCTCTGCTGCCAGTCCATAAATGTACTTCTTTCCAGCATTCATCAATCAATGAAAGCAAGAGGAATATAGTCAAAAACAAGTCATCCAGGAACAACACTTGACTGTGAAAAGTGTCACCTCAATTTTCAGAGACTTCAACACAAACATTCCTGCTCACTGCAGTCACTCTTTAATCACTGAGGGAGCACTGACCAGAAGTAAGAATATTCAGTAATTCACAGTAAAGATATTAATGTAGATGTAGTCTGATATGACATTCTAATAAGCATTTCTGAAAACTGTCAGCCAAAGTGTCAGATTGTGCATTATTATGTTGTAATGATGTGACATTTTACCCTTTCCACTAATCTATTGAAGGATTGGATTATCCTTGTAAGGGGTAAATGTATTGGGGAGTTATTGAAAAAAGAGCGTAACTTACATTTACGTTGAGCATTTAAGGCTTTAACACACCATAATGTTCTTTATGGTCTCCTTCCAATGCGAAGGATGTTGTGAAACTTGAAAGGATTCGGAAAAGATTGACAAGAAGGTTGCCAGGGTTGGAGAACTTGAGATATAGGGAGAGGCTGAATAGGCTGGGCCTGTTTTCCCTGAAGCATTGAAGCTGAAGGGTGACCTTATAGAGGTTTATGAAGTCAAGAGGGGTATGGATAGGGTAAATAGACAAGGTCTTTTCCCTGGGGTGGGGGAGTCCAGAACTAGAGGGCATTGGTTTAGGGTGAGAGGGGAAATATTTAAAAAGGACCTAAAGGGCAACTAGATTAATTTATGATATCTGGTCAACATGGATGAGTTGGTCTGAAGGATTTGTTTCCGTGCTGTATATCTCTATGACTCTATGGCTGTTTAGGTATCAACGTGCTGAAAACAAATATCATTTTCTGTTCTTCAAAACTTAACTCTGCTAAATCTTTCTCCTTTTAGTAATGCGGAACAAGCATTTTAAATATCCCAAACAAAACTATGAATGGCATGATGGGCTGAACAAAAAAAACAAATTAATTACCTGAATAATTCCATCTAAATAAGCATTACATATCTCCAACAAAGTCTTCCACTATTTTACTCAATCTTGTAGTTTTGGCTTAAACAGGAGAGTATTCAAATATAATTGTCTAGGGCTGGCTGTAAGAACTCAAAGTGAATTTGAGCTACATACAAAAGTTCAACCCAAGAAATTGGAAAGCCAAGTTTACATGTGTAAGTGCCTGAACATTTCACCTACATGTCTGGACAGTTATGTAATGTTAAGAAGAAAATTTAAGGGCAATGTGCCCTACTTGAGGAAATAAAGTAAGGACATATACCTTCTGACTTTAGTACAATTAGAGTCAGAAGGGATGTGTTGAAGTCCCACTCCAGGACTTGAGTGCAAACATTTAGGCTGAGCTGTACATCACAGTACTGAAGGAGTGCTACACCATCAAAGATACTGCCTTTCAGATGAGACAATACACTAAGGCTTGCCTACTTCTTAGATGCTTGTAAAAGATCTCAAGACACTATTTTGAGGAGGTCTAATATTGTGAAAAGCACTGTATAAATACAACAGATCCAAGTGCAAAGCAGCAGCATTAAAAAAGTTGCAATAAAAGTTAGAGGGCTCTATGTTGGTATTTTTGAGCAAACTGCTCCCTCTTGCGGTATGAATAGGTAACTGATTCCTTTTTAAAACTAATTTTTGGGATGTTAGCTTTGATACCAATGCCATAATTCATTGCCTATCACCAATTTCACTTTCAGAAGTTGTTGACAAATCACCTTTCTTGAATTGCTACTGTCAATGTGGTAAAGTTACACCGTGAATTGTTTTCTCTGTAGTAGTTCAATAAAACTGAATGTTTAGTTTAGAGGACAGCCAAGAGCCAAATACATGGACCTGGAGTCCTGAGTAGGATAGACTGGGTAAGGACAGCAAATTTCCTTTCAGAAGGAAATTAATGAACCAAATAGGTTTTTAAAATAATATGGTAGTTTCGGGATTAATGTTAATGAGACAAGCTTTTTATTGCAGATTTATTAATTAATTGAATGTACTTTCACCCAGTTGGCATGATCAGATTTGTATTAATTTCTCTTTAGCATTCATCTTGAATTCTAAGTTGTTAATCCAGCAATGTATGTCAGCATCACTGGCTGGATATTAAACATTAGCCCTCTTTACTCCAGTCATCACAAAAGTTGAACAAAAATTCAAACTTTGCAATATCTCAATTTTCTTGTCATTTTAGAATCAGTTGAGCAGAAAGCCCGGATCAGTTTTGTGTACTGAACAAAAATGTCTATTTATTAAAAATTAATAGGTTTTAGCTGCAGTTAGATAACTACTTACATATAACTCCACTAGTTAAAACCCTAACCACCTTCTCAAACTTCACCCACACACACATACAGACTCAGACTGACAAAAAGCAACTGGAAAATCACTTCCCTAATTCTTCCAATAAATTATCATGGACCCCTGAATTTTGCATTCAGAGGTTCATCTTGTGAAGGCACCAATACCAAGAGTTTATCTTCCACTTGAAACATTCTAGTTGCTGAATGGTTATCTGCCTATCATTTCATTTTTCACTTGTGAAACTTTCATATGCTTTTCTGTGCCCTACATGCTTCTGTGAGTCTTCCTAGATAGATGGGTGCATAATCCAACATTGAAAATTCAACTTTTTTGGCCAAGATCTTCTCCCTAATCAATTTGAATGGATTTCTAATCTAATGACAATAAATCAGTTTAAATGGACTAAACCTAGTAGATTCATTTGAGGAATCTCTGGTCGAAAATAATAAGAAATGTAATAATTTCACCAAATCTTGTGGGTATTTATGAGAGTATGCCTTAATCACGGTTTTAACAGTCAGATGGTATCTCTCCATATCTTCCTGTGTATTGCAAATGACACGTAGTTGATCTCAACCTTATCCTAAAACTGCTAATGATCAGCATGGAAATCTTTAGGTGTAAAGTTACAACCCTGAATAGGTTATATCTTAATAGTTCATTTATAACTCATAAAAGAAAATTAGTTAACTTATTCATGGTTAACCTATTTGTAAAAACTGTTAAAAACAGTTTCTGGGTCTGGGGTTGTCATATCCATAATGCTAAGGATATTCTGATGTCTTCTTGCTTTTGTTTTCAGTAATGGTCCAACCAATACGCAAATGAATGATTCTTTAAAAACTAGTATAGGTAGCAAAGGAGCTAGTTTAATTACATTACATTTCCTAAATCATGATATGTATGACCCATTTTACACAACTGCACTATATCTTTATGATGTCTTGACTATGTAAAGTATTTACTTATCCATGCCTACATGTTCCATATTCCGATATGTCCTGCCTAATAAGAACGTCATGTAATACTAGCAATATCTCGTTACAATATCTAGGCTATACTACTATTTGATGAATAATCGTACATTTTTCATTAGCAGGTTTTTGTGAATATCTCTACTTCCTCATCAGGGCTCTGTTTTAATATGATAACACACTAGAACTCATTCCTCCTGTGTTTCAATGTGAGCTGTCTGTACCAACTTACATATCTCTTGATCTGCTTCCTGAGCCTCAGTTATTGAAGATATGCCAAGTACTTTTTTTTAAATAAATTATCTTCATTCTTAAATAGAGTTTCAGCTATTTTGGCATCTGCTTGTGGCGTTACTGTGACCTCTGGGAATGGACTTTATTTAGCCATTGCTCTGATCACTACTCAGAAAAGAAAAGTGCTCACAGCCTGTTCTTGTGACAACTCCATCTCTTTAGCTTCAACTGGATTTTCTGTGATCCTAGGTGATGCTGTAACACCTACTGCTGCTAAATTATTCCCCATAGAGTGATACAACTCTATCCACATGTAATTTTTTTTAACTACCCAAATTACATACTAGTCTGGACAACAAGTCACACTCCAAATGGACCTTGTGCAATGGAACTGGGATGTGTTCTTCACTTATCCCATTCATGAACATTTTGACTTTTATTGAACTCTCTGGAGGGAGAAAACTAAATTCTTCTCCAGAAAGAGAGTTTGAGTTGTCCTTGTATTCCTTAATGTTGTTAGGAAATTAGATGCTTCATTTGAAGAAAAAGAAGTTACCTTCCCTTTAGACAAAAACTCTTCAAATGCCTCATCTATCCCATGTAACTCTTCTGAATGTACAGTGGTGTTTACCTTCTGTGTCCTGTAAAGACCCACAGCCATTTCCATTGGAGTTTCCTTTATGTATTCATTCTTAAGAGTCCCAATAACTTCTGTGGGTTTCCCTCATAACCTCCAGCATTTTGAATGAATGTGTTCCACTATGTAACAATGGAAACACCTTGACTTTCAATTTTCACCTCCTTCCTTTCCTTTCTGGAGCCTTGGGAATCTTTGCACATCTGCCATAGGCTCGAGCTCGTATGCAGACAAAACAGTTTTTGTAACAATATCATAATCCAGAGAAACCTCTTTCGACAGCAAGCATAAATATGCAGTGCTTTTGCTGTGAATTTACTCTTTATGAGCAATGTCCCGTCTTCTTTTATCCAATTCCTTTCTCTAGATTTTTCTCAAATGGCACAAAGAATGCTTCCACATCCTTTTTCTCAAACTTTGGTAGGACCTTTTCAAACTTAAACGTTGCCTTATTGTACGTTAAATTGCAACTCAAATCCTCCCCAAATAAGTCTTCATCAGTATTTGATGTTTCCTGTTTCAAATGCATCATTTTAAGCTGATATTCATATTCTCTTGCTCTCTGACTCTTGAAATGCTAATTCTAATTCTATTCATCTCATTTTCATCCTTTTTATTTCCTTTTCCCTTTCCTTGGCTTTTTCTGTCTTTTGGAATTCCATCTCCCATTTGTGCTTTTTCACTTTCAGTTTTTTCACTCTCTCCCTCAGGCTCATCTGCTTTAACTACAACCCAGTACAACCTGATTTGGATGTGTCACTGCCAAGAATACCTGGTCTCTCTTGTATTTCCATGACACCCAAGCTCTGTGGCAGGACCTTAATTATTTCTGTCAGGCAATGCTACCTCCAGTTTAACCACCAATTCAAAAAGGAGAAAGTGAGGACTGCAGATGCTGGAGATCAGAGCTGAAAAATGTGTTGCTGGAAAAGCACAGCAGGTCAGGCAGCATCCAATGAGCAGGAGAATCGACGTTTCGGAAGGGCTTATGCCTCAGGTTTCTGGCTCATGAAAACATGGCTCAGGTTTCTGTACTTAACAAAATTGCAAACAAACAGATTCCAGCTTCAGGTAAACAACTGGTATATAATTCTAGTTAAAATGTCAACCTCCTTATAGAACTCCCCCAACATATACACATGCAGACAGACAAAAGAAAATGGTATTATGGGTGGAGGGACAAAAAAATAGAGAAGGCAGTTTAATGGCCTCTGTCCACAAGTTTGGTGAGGTGATCCTTTGCCTGCCAGAACTTGTTCTTCAATCTTCCTTCTCTAGTTACTGTTCACTACATTGCAGGAAGCAATAGAGTACCTAGTTCACAAATTATGAAGTCTCTGACCTATTGGTTAATAGTAACAGCCTACATCAACTGGTGCGAGAAGATAACTCACTTTCTTCACATTTCAAGTATTTTCTACCTGCAAAGAGAGACAGACCACCTCCCCTTCCAGAGGTCCAATGGCTTCTAGTTATAACACTCTCACCCACAAGCTGTTCAAGAGCCAATCAAATATTTGTTGTCAGGCTGATCGCTTTTGTCATTCACAACTGGTAACCACTCCACAAACCAATCAGATATTTGTGACTGGCTGAATCTCAGTATGTGCACTTCTGCTGGTATCAGCCCATTTGCAACCAGCTTCACGCACTGTTTGAACAAAAGTAGCAGTGTAAACACCACTTACAATGAGCTTCAATAACTTGATTTCAGAAAGTACAGCAATTCCTTCTGCAACCCTTAGTTACAAAATAGTCCTTTTTCCATTTCAGTCCACAATCAAGATACGACAAAAATGTTACGGTCTTTACACACTAAAATAATGCTAGCATACCAGATATTTTCAAATGTTGACTTGGTTTTGTCCATTTCCAAGCAATACAATACCTGGCACTGATTTTTTTATACATATATAAGTCAGTTAACTGACATTAGTCTTATGAAATGGCTAGAGTGAGGATAGCTTTCAGATTTTGTAAATCAGTATGTTTACATTATTATTCACATGTGAGATTTACGGAGCAGTAATAATTGCCTGAATGGAAATTTGCCTGTTCATTAAATTTAAATGAATGTTAGCAATTAAAGCAAAGTGCTTTAATATAATAGTGAAATATGGAATCAAAAGCACAAACAAATCAGTCATGATCTTACTGAAAGACAGAACAAGCTTGGGAAGACAACTGGCCTAATTCTGCTCTGAATTCATCTGTTCATCTGACGCATAATGGCTACTCATCTACTTTTGCTTCACACTATTGTTGACATAGCAAATTGCTGCAGAATTTCAAATGCTGCAACCAGGACAATGTGCCCATTCATCCATCCCAAATCTCCTTGCATACTTTGACCATACACTTATGGTTGGGTTCACCAAATGTGCACTACCAGTGGTTGAAAGTCCAACAGCAATTTCAAGATATTTTCTACTCAGGCCTCACATAAATCCAGCTCCATCCCAGTCCTGTTCTAACTATATCTACAGTCATGTCTGTATGGATCCAAAAGATGATATATAAGCCAGCTCCAATGTTCAACTTTTGTCAGGATCACCACAAGACTAACATGGACAATGGTTGTGATACTGGACTAGCAATTCAAGATCCTGGAGTGATGATTTGGAGACATAAGTTCATTTCACACCATGGCAACTGGAGAATTTAAATTCAGCTACTTAAATGAGTTTGGAGCAAAAAACTGGCATTAATAATAGTGACTATGACACTACAGAATTGTGCAAAAACCCATCTCATTCACAAATGTATGTTTGGGAAGAGCCTCCTGTTGTTAGGCAATCTGGTTCCAAGTCATCATCAACATGGTTGACTCTGGACTGTGTTTAGTTTTAACAATCCACTGTGAAAAGGTCAAGTAAGAAAACTGCAAGAACCACATGGCATTGACCTATACATCAAACATAAGAAAGTTACACTTGCCTAGTTGACCTGACAAGGTCCTCTTCATATCAATTGGCAAGATGCCCCAAAGAACTGTCCCAGGGACCAGCCAAGCAACAGCATTAATTCACAGAAACATGCCTTCTGGCTAATATCGCAGATTCCTCCATTACCAAACTTGGCTACATCCTGATTGGCTTGCCAGGATGTCCACAAAACTTGGTAGTACGGTGGTATACAGTGGTATACAATTGAGGGAATAGTTGAAAGAGTCCTCAACTTGATTCCAAATCAATGAGATCCCACAGTATCAAAAATGGATGAGGACACCTTCTACTGATTATCACCTATCCTCTTGCCTCAACCAAATAAATTAATGGTCATCCATGTTGAACACCATTTGCAAGAATCAGCAAGGGCAGTAAGTGCATAAAATGTACTCTGGATGGGGAATTTCAATGCCCAACACAAAACATGACTTGGTAGCACTATTACTGGCTGAACTGACTGAGTCCCAAAACATATCTTCAACAATGCACATTTGCAGATGACGACAAGGGAAAGACATATTTGACAGTGCTGTCACCTAGTTAGTTATTGCAAATATATCTGCCCATGATGTCGTTGTTAGGAGTGACAACTATATGATCTTCATGAAGCAAAGGCCTGTCTCACTCTGAGGACGTATCTTTTATCATATTGTGTGAAAATGCCACTATGCTAAATAGGATATAGTCAGAATCAATATTGCAGCTCAAAGCTGGGCATCTTTGATGAGCTGTGGGGCCATTAACAGCATCAGAGTTGAAATATTCTACAAAGATTAATCTCATGATCTGGTATTTTCCTCACTCTGTCATTGATATTGGGGCCAATGGACCAATCTGAGTTCAGGACAGCATTGTAAGAACAATATCAACCATGCCTATAAATGAGATGCCAACCTGATATAGCTAAAACACAGAGATACTGGCATGCTAAATTGTAGAAGCAGCACACAATACACTGAGCTGTATGAGCTAACAATTAACAGATCAGATCAAAACTCTGCAATCCTGTCATATGCTGTCTTGAATGGTGATGGACTATTAAACAACTACCAGGAAGAAGAACCTTTAGAAGTACCTGCATTCTCAATGATGTGCCAGCCAACCACCTCAGTGTAAAAGATCAGGCAGAAGCATGTGGAATCATCTTCAACTGAAAGTTTTAAGTCAATGATCCATCACACGATTCTTCTTAAGTTAATAGCCACAACACAGTCAAGGTACTAATGAGTATTCTGTAAAGTCCCCTTATGAAATTTAATTTGTGCCTTATGACTGTTTATCATCATTCCTCCGAATTAAATACAAATTTATTCTGAACGATTCTAGGAATCATTGAATCATTACAAGGGTACAGTAGAGGTGGGCAAAACAATGAGGCACGAGTTGTTTAGTCTGGGGTTGAGGGCATGAACACTGTTGCTTAATGAGCAAGTGTGGAACATTTGCTACTGGTGGCTGTGGTTTTTGAGGGCTATGAGCAAGATTTGCTAATCATCTCCCCATTTCACTGAATCACGCAGCTAACAGATTCTGTAGGGTTGTTCACCTTATATGTTTAGTTATGAGGAACCGTTGACTGGGTTCGAGGTTACAAAGTTTAATTCATTTGTCATGCTACCAATCAGATTGAAAATAAAACATGTTTTCCTGATTAATGACTAAGAAGTTTTAAAATATATATGTAATTTCTAGTTTGATCTGACATGGTTTGATCATGTAAATTTAGACTGATGGTTTTTCTATCCATTGTATGGACTGTACAGCATCTTCAGATAAGACAAAGGGTGGAGGGGTTTGCTTTTTTATCAACAACTTGTGGTGCACAGACATTGCAAACCTGGGCAGCCATTGCTCCCCAAACTTTGAATTCCTCACCATCAAATGCCACCCCCTCTATCTACCACAGGAATTTACCGCTGTTATATGAACTGCTGCGTACATCTCGCCACAAGCAAAGGTTGAGGATGCTCTGGATATACTGCAGGAGAAAGTGAGGACTGCAGATGCTGGAGATCAGAGCTGAAAATGTGTTGCTGGAAAAGCGCAGCAGGTCAGGCAGCAATCCAAGGAGCAGGAGAATCGACGTTTCAGGCTTATGCCCGAAACATCGATTCTCCTATTCCTTGGATGCTGCCTGACCTGCTGGATATACTGCACTCCACCACTAACATCCTGGAGACAGAACACCCCGAGGCCCTGTTTATTGTAACTGGCGACTTCAATCAAGCCAATCTAAGGAAGGTGTTGCCCAAGTACCACCAGAACATTACCTGCCCCACCAGGGTCCGAACATTTTAGACATACTGTGAAGGATGCCTACTGCTCCATCCCCCTGGCCTCAATTCGAGAACTCCGACCACAATGTTGTGTTTCTTCTCCCGGCTTACAGGTAAAAGCTCAATCAGGTGACCCCCCTCACAGATACAGGTCCAGTGCTGATCAGAGGAGGCAGAGGAT
This sequence comes from Chiloscyllium punctatum, assembly GCF_047496795.1. Classification (NCBI taxonomy): domain Eukaryota; kingdom Metazoa; phylum Chordata; class Chondrichthyes; order Orectolobiformes; family Hemiscylliidae; genus Chiloscyllium; species Chiloscyllium punctatum. The sequence goes on from NC_092762.1 coordinate 63,344,208, forward strand.
CAACTCCAGTGCTGTCTGGAATCGGATGATTGGGTCATGTTTAAACAGTCCGCAGGTACCTTGGACAAGTACGTCACCACCGTCACAGACTTTATCAGCAAATGTGCGAAGGACTGCACACCGAGGAAGTCAATCTGAGTGTTCCCCAACAGGAAACCCTGGATGAACCAGGACATTCAGAACCTGCTATAAACCAGGCATGAGGCCTTCAGATCAGGAGGCCTACTCAACTGTAAGGAATCCAAGTATGACCTTCGCAGAGCCATTAAGACAGCCAAGGACCAGTACCGATCCAAACTAGAGACCCAGACAGACATGCAGCATGTCTCAATGACTACCATCCCGTGGTCCTAACTTCGGCGTTCATGAGTGCTTTGAAAGGCTGGTCATGGCATTAATTCAATTCAGTTTGATTCAATTCAATAAATAGCACTGCAAAGTTTTCAGTGTGAAATAAACTCTGCTATTTTCCTTTTTATTATTGGGAGTAATTTTATCCTTACCAGTTCACAGAACTGAATGCCAGACAGTTGCAATTGGCCAAGTAACTTACTGATTGACATCTCATGGTCTTCAATGCTAAGTTGTTCCTCTTGCCTGAAGCCGCATGCCACATTATTTAAATGTGCAGGTCAGGGATCAATTGCCCCCATGTAGCAATTTTATTGTGGCTTAAGCAGAGTGATCATTGTGAAGATATTTGTCTCTTCATCTTACATGGGCAATTGACCAGTGACATGTTAATGAAGCCCAGTAATTTATTGATGCAAGGACATGTGATGAAATGAAAAACACTAATGATCATTTATGTACTTCCTCTTTATAAATTATATACTATAATGACAAAGGAAACGTCTCAGGAAAGGGAACAAAGATTAGGTCAATACCTACAGGTCAAAGACTCATAGACAGATAATGATGTAGCTGAAGTGGACAGAGCGTGGCAATATATTAACCTGAAGATGCAAATTTATAATTGGTGTTATGAGGCTAATAGAGCATATTAATAATAGCAAAATGAGGTTTTATATGGAACAGGCTGCAAGCCATGTTTGTCTGGATAAGTCATAATTATTGGAGAGTGGAGGGAGGGCAGCTAGGGTTAGGGTTAGGGTTAGAGTCAAACTCAGAGTGCATTCTATCCATTGTTAATGGAAGCTCTTGAGGCTCAAAGCTTCTGAATGCTCAACTGTTGCCTGTACTAGGTGATGTGATACCTCAGCAATCCCTTCAAATGTTCAGGCTTTTTTTCCCTGCAGCATTGGAGATGAAGGAGGGTTGGGGTGGGGGGTGGAAACGGATATTCTGAGGTTTAAAATCATGTGGGGCATGGATAGGTTGAATAGCCAAAGTATTTTTCCCAGCAGAGGGGAGTCCAAACGAGGGGGGAAGATTTCTAAAGGAGCTGAGGGGTAGCTTTTCACACAAAGGGTGGTGTGTATGTATGTAACATGCTGCCAGGGGAAGTGATGGAGGTTAATACAATTACAAAAGACATCTGGATGGGTAAATGAATAGGAAGGGTTTAGAGGAAAATGGGCCAAATGTTGGCAAATGAGACCCCGTCAGATTGGAATGTCTGATTGGCATGAATGAGTTGGACCAAAGGGTCTATTTTCATACTGTATAATTCTATGTCTCTGTGACTCCATAATTGAATCTCAGCCTGCCTGATCAATACGACAGCTGGACTCAATACCTGCCTCTTCCGGCCACTACACATTCGCTGCTGAGCTCTCTTGAGCAAGGGAGTCACCGATGCTTCACAGAATCCATGCAGTGCAGAGAACATTTAAAATCCAATTCAGTGGGCGGCACGGTGGCACAGTGGTTAGCACTGCTGCCTCACAGCGCCTGAGACCCGGGTTCAATTCCCGCCTCAGGCGACTGACTGTGTGGAGTTTGCACGTTCTCCCCGTGTCTGCGTGCGTTTCCTCCGGGTGCTCCGGTTTCCTCCCACAGTCCAAAGATGTGCAGGCCAGGTGAATTGGCCATGCCAAATTGCCCATAGTGTTAGGTAAGGGGTAAATGTAGATGTAGATGTAGGGGTATGGGTGGGTTACGCTTCGGCGGGGCGGTGTGGACTTGTTGGGCCGAAGGGCCTGTTTCCACACTGTAAGTAATCTAATCTAAGCTAATCTAATCCAACATTAGCTATAGTCTCAAATTCTCGCTGGTCACTACCGTACGTACCCCTGATTCTGCTGCCAGCTGATGCGTTCCCCTGCACAATAACAAAAAGGTTGTGGAGACACTGGAGAAGATGCAGAGATGATTTACAAGGATGTCACCAGAAACTTGTGCATGTACATATCAGAAAACGATTGACAGGCTGGTTCTCTTTTCCTGTGCAAAAGGAAGGATGACATAATATTGGTCTTTAACATTACAGAAGGCTCAGACGAAGCAGGCACAGACAGAATGGTTCCTCTTGTAAGGAAAAGCAGAACTAAAGCCCATCAACATGATTTGGTCACCAAGAAATATGGGATGAAATTCAGAAGTAGCTTCTTTAGCCAAAGTGTGTTAAGAATCCAAAATGTGTTATCACAGAGAGCAAGAAACTGAGCAATGATTCTCAGGAGAAGGTTATAATAATAAATTTAGACGTGAAAATGTCTAAATGAGGAGAAGGCTCAAGTGGAACATAACCATCAGAACTGACTGGTTTGGCAAGACAACAAATACCATTCCATGAAATTTTGGCATACCACTTGCCACCAAACTCAGAGCTAAGAGACTGGCAAACTTCTGGCCAACATTTATGATTGATTGCCTTTCACCAAAAAACTTTGGCTATTTGGGTAATTAGGGATGTGTAATAAACATTGGCCTAGCCAGTGAAATCTACATCCTATGAATGAATGAATAACTTGCTCCAAAAAATCTCCATGATGGAAACCAAGCACCAACATCTCAATGCATGCATCATGGGCACTGGCCACACATGACCCATGTCCCATCCGCATCTTTTCTTCATACCCTATCAGTTGAAATCTATTTATTAGTTTTTGAGATATGTCATTACCAGACAAAAAAGACAGGAGTCTAACAAAACAGGGGTGAAAACATGAACTGTGTCTACATAATAAGGCATGATGTAAAGTCTTGATTGATTGTTATCTTTAATTGTTCTGAAGCAATGCAAGGAAGTATCATGTCAGGCATATTACATAGCAATTTACTAGACATCCACGATGGTCGCTATTGTGTGCCCACTCTGATCCTGCCTTTCCACCTCCAAAACAAATGGATAGTGAAGAATGGATAATTGGATGCACAGAGCTCCCATCTTGGCCAAGCTCAATGGTAGCTTCTTGGACTAATACCCGCTGACAGGTGTAGCTTTTGGATGCTATAAGTAGTTAAAAAGGTTAAATTCAAGAGCAAACAAGTGAAGAGGGGACTCCAAAGTCACAAAGCTCTGCACAATCCTAAGGTTTGTTTTGTATGGATGTTGAGGTTTGAGGAGAAAGTGAGGACTGCAGATGCTGGAGATCAGCAGTGGAAAAGCTGGTCAGGCAGCATCTGAGGAGCAGGAGAGTCAACATTTCAGGCATAAGCCTTTCATCAGAAATGATGTTGCCTGTGAGACTATGACTTTGTTAATATTTTCATTGTGATCCTGAAGAGTTTAGAACATGCCAGATGTGCAAGGCTTTGGCATTGCAGGCACTTTCCCACCATTTCACACTGATACATATAAAGGATGCACAGACGGTATCATTGCCTGATATTCAATTGTGTCTAATGCACAACAGTGGTGTGGACATAGAGACATTATCAGCCTCAAAAAGTAAGACATACAGAAACAAAAATAGAATGTTGGGGAAAGATATGACAAATTTATAAATAAAGAGTAAAACCAATAAAGTTGAAGATAAGCAAGGATACTGTCATGGGAAGAAACAGATTCAATTTATTTACCTTGATCAATGCCCATAGAAAATTACTTGGTATCTTTTGTTTTGTTTGAACAGAGGGTTTTGATTTTGGAACTGATATGATGCACCATAAGTGTTTTGTAATTTACAGGCACATAATACTTGTATCTCGTTTTAGTCGATATATGCCATTTTTAGTCATTAGCAATCATTTAACAGGCAGCTGAAAATCTTCTAGATCCTGCCTCAACAAATATCTGCTTCTGTCTCTCAGTCTAAACACTGGTGTCGCTATTACTAGCATTTCAATATTTCACTTCCACTTATTTGATCATAATTTCAGTTTAGTGCTAATTCATATTTTTTAATGTACTGCACAAAAATAGCAGAAAGAAATGCCACTAAATACTTGGTGTACATGTCTACCAATGATTCTAACTGTAATTTTAAAATTTAGCTACTAGCCAGCTCTCATGGTAACAGATTATGGCAGCTGCACTTCAGTTCATGCTCATCCATGAAGATGCATAAATTTTTGGTAATAAAAGACGGAAATTGATGAAACATAAAAACTAGGATCAGGAGTTGGCCATTTACCTCTTCAACCCTGCTCCATCTTATGATCATGGCTGATTGTCTACCTCAATGCTATCGCCCCACTTTCTCTCCAAACCCTTGACACCTTTAATTTCTAAAAAAAAATCAAGCTCCTTCTTGAATATAATCAGTGTTCCTGCCTCCACAACTTTCTGAGGTAGCAAATTCCACAGATTGATTATTCTCTGAATGATGAAATGCTTCATTATCTCAGTCTTAAATGGCCTAACCTCTAACCTAAGACTGTGCCCCATGATAATGGACTTTCCAGTGAGAGAAAATATCGTCCTTACATCCAATCTGTCTTGCCCTGTTAAAATTTTATACATTTCAATCAGATCCCCTCTCAGTTTTATAAATTTTAGTGAATGCAGACCCAACTGAAATACCCTTTCTTCATCGGTCTGTCTTGCCATCCTCAGTATCAGACTACTAAACATTTGCTGCACTCATCTGCCAGGTGCACTCTGTCTTAAATCGGGAGATGAAAGCAACATACAATACTCCAGGTGTTGTCTCACTAAGCCCCACTATAACTAAAGTAAGACATTCTACGACTGAATCAAATCCTCTTGCAATGAAGGTCAATATATCATTTGGTTTCTTAATTGCTTGCTGTACCTGTCTATCTCCTTTCATTTTGTACATCTACACTTCCTAAAAAAATCACTGTTTAAACAATACATTGCTTTTCTGTTTTACACACTGAAGTGCATAACTTCACGTTAATCCACGTTATACTGCCTCTGTCATGAGTTTGCCCACATAATCAATTTGTATAGGTTGCCCTGAAGCCTCCTTACATCCTCCCCACAACTTGTAATCCCACCTAGTTTTGTGTCATCAGCAAACTTGGAAATGTTGCATTTGATTGCCTCATCCAAGTCATTTATACATATCATGAATAACTGGGGCCCAAGCACGAATTGCTGTGGTCAACGTTAGTCACTGCCCTTACCCACAAAAAGGTCCATTTATTCCACTTCTCTAATTTCAGTCTGTCAACTAATTTTCAGTCCATGCCTGTGGACCTCTAGTGAATTGTTATGTAATGTGCCTGACATGATATTTTCTTGCATTGCTTCAGAACAATTAAATATAACATTCAATCAAGACTTTACATCATGCCTTATTATGTAGACACAGGTCATGTTTTCACCCTGTTTTGTCAATCTTTTTTGTCTGGTAATGACATATCTTAAAAACGAATAAATAGATTTCAACCAATAGGGTATGAAGAAAAGATGCAGATGGAACATGGGATGTGTGTGGCCAGTGCCCATGATGCATGCATTGAGATGTTGGTGCTTGGTTTCCATCATGGAGATCTTTTGGAGCAAGTTATTCATTCATCTCAGAATGTAGACTTCACTGGCTAGGCCAGTGTTTATTACACATCCCTAATTGCTCAGCTGGCAGTTAAGAGTCAACCACATTGCTGTGGGTCTGGAGTCATATGTAGGCCAGACCAGGTAAGGATGGCATTTTCCTTCCCTAAAGGACATTACTGAATCAAATGGGTTTTTCCAATGTGCTTTAACTTTATATACTAGCCCTCATCTTCTCAAAAGTTTTGTTGGGATCCAAATGGACCACATCCATTGGTTCATCCTTATCTATTTTACTAGTTATGTCATTAAGAAAAATCTCCAGTAGATTAGTTAATCATGATTTTTCTTTTGGAATCCTATGTTGATAAAATCTATCCTGTTAATGCTTTCCAAATATTGTAATCATGGCTTTTAGAATAGATTTGAGCATTTTCCCCAACACTGACATTGGGATAATGGTCTGTAATTCTCTGTTAATTACATTTGCCACCGTCCAAAGTGTAGGAACTTCCCCAAAGTCCATAGAAGTTTAGAAGATGACCAGCAATGCATCTAATATTTCCAGGACCACTTCCTTTAGTACTCTGGGGTAGATTTTCTTGATTCCATTTCTCGATGCATTAAATTGTCTGGGCAATGAAGATAGATTTATCAGGATGGCACATTCTTGCAAAAAACTCCATTGGATTTTAGATAAAAGCTAATCAGAAGTAGAGTGGATGAAGATTTGTGTGGACCATAAACAGCAGTATTGGTAGACAATACCAAATAACCTGTCTCTATGCTGTTAATTCCATATCTTTCTGTATTCCTGTATATATTGGTGTAAGATCATAAAAGTCTACCGAATAATACTTTATTCACAACATGAAACCAGTATGAAGGTACATTATGCAACAAGTTTTTTGGTATCAAGTTCATGAATATACTATTTAAACTTGCATATGTTTTGTACTAATGGAAAATTATAATTATAAACATCATCTAAGTTTGCTTTAATGTAAAGCAATGTTTATGTACTGACAAACCATTCTGTAAACTGTTAAAATATGTACACATATGACCTTAATATAGCATACATGAACATTGAAAATAATTATGCTTTTTTTTCCCTTTTAAACATAAATTTACCCTGAGACTTCCTTTTTCTCACCTGACATTAAACTTTAGTAAAGTATGTCTCTTCCTTTTTTCTACTTTTTTCATCATTTCAATCTGTCATTTGTTGATTCTGAGTAGCTGTGTGCAACGGTGTAAGTCTTCAGTGACACAGTGACAGCGTGCCACATTGACCACAGTGTAACCACACGAGATACTGGCGCGAGGGGTAGAACTTCCAAAAAAATATTCTGGTGGTGAGAACTACAGTAAATAGTGTAGTTTCATTCCAGCGAGTGAAAACCACACACATTGGCAGTCTTTCAGAGATTTCCTGATCATTAACAGCATGTGCTTTTCACTTATTTCTTTCATGACCTACTCACACAGTTCCCTATTTCAAAATCATACTTTGACATTTCATCACTATTATCTGATCTTTAACACTTCCACCAGTATAAAAATTTATGATCAGTGCAACAATAAAAAGTACTTGTAATGATTAATCATTGAGACAATGATGTATCATTGCACAATTCCCTGTGTATTCTTTTAAGAGGCATTGTGTGAGATATTGCACCTTTTATATTTGGTGTGAACAGACTGCATTGAAAAATTTGATGGATTCTTAGTTCTATCGCTAAAGTGTATTTGGGGGGGGGGGGGGGGGCAAGAGGCCAGAGTTGGAGGAGTGTAGACTTCTTTTGAAGAGTTTTATAGATTGGGGAGGTAATAGAGATAGGGAACAGGAAAGCCACAAAGGGATTTGAACACAATGAGAATTTAAAATTTCAGCTTGCTGGTGGACTTGGAGTAAAGAGTGTGGTGGGTGAATCAGATTTAATGAAGGATAGATTACTGGCAGTAATGTTTTATAAAGGGTGAACAGGGACGTATAAATTAGGAGCAGGGGTTTTGACTCAGCCTCTCAAGCCTGCTCCACCACTCAATAAAATTGTGACTGATCTGACTATCACATTCCCACTTACCTCCAATAAGCTTTCATTCTCTTCTTTGTGAAGAATCTATCTGTCTTTGCTTTAAGAATATTCAGACTCTGCTTCCACTACCTTTTGAGGGAGAGTCTTACCAGGATTTATAATCCCCTCTGTAAGAAAGAGTTCACCTTCTTTCGTCTTAAATGGACAACTCCTTATCTAGACTTTCCCACAAGAGGAAATATCCTTTTCAAATGACCCCTTTCAGAACCCCACAGGATTTCAAATGTTTTAAACAATTTGCCTCTTACTCTTTGAAATTCCAGTGAGTACAGACCTTACCTATTTCCTCATAAGACGACCTGTCTATTCTGTGTTTTGTCTGGTAAGTCTTCTCAGAATTGCATTAAATGCATTTACACCCTTCCATAAATAAGGTGATTAACACTATATGCAGTATTCCAGATGTAGTCACAACAATTCCCTTCCTAATTTTGTATTTAATTCCCCTCACAATAAATCATAATACTATTAATTTTCCAAATTGCTTGCTGTATTAGAATTCTGACCTTTTATGACTCATGCATTCGGGGAACCAAATTGTTCCGCATCTCAGACCACTGCATCTCTCACCACATACACAGCATGCTTCTTTTATATTCTTTCTCCCACAATGGACAACTCCATGTTTTTCATTTGCCAGATCTTTGCTGACTCACATATCCTATCTATATCCCATTGTAGCTCCCTTATGTCCTCTCCACAACTTATTTTCCCATCTATCTTTGTCATTAGCAAATCTTTGTTAACCAGTTCCCAGTGGCCAGATAAGGTAAGGTTGGCAGATTTCCTTCCCTAAAGGTCATTAGTGATCCAGATGGTGTTTGTGACAATTGACAATGCTCATATGGTCACCATTAGACTTGTTTTTCATTCCAGATTTTATTAAATTTGAATTCAAACACATGTCCCTAGAACATGAGACTGGGTTCTGGATTATCAGTGCAGAGATATTACCACTGTGCCATTACCTTCCTGATGATCTAACTCATAGAATCTTTCCAGTGTGGAAGCAGGCCATTCGGCCAGTTGAGTCTACACCAACCCTCTGAAGATGAACCCACTCCGACACAACAACCGCCCCCCCCAACTCTATCAGCCTGCACTTCCCGTGGCTAACCTACTCACCCTGCACATCCCTGGACACTATGAGCAATTTAGCGCAGCCAATCCATCTAAACTGCACATCTTTGGGCAGCAGAGGAAACCCCACACAGATGCAGGGAGAACGTGGAAATTTCACACAATTGCCCAAGGCTGGAATAGAACTTGGGTCCCAGGCACTGTGAGGCAGCAATGCGAACCGCTGAGCCACCATACTACTCCTATCGTAATCATATCATGCATTGACAAGAGTCTGATTGTGAGGTTTTTGATGTAGTGGCGGGACAAGTGCAGTGGAGCAACAGCTGCTGAGGAGACCCACTTTCCAGACACTGTCAGGGAGGAGAATCTCTGCTTCACCAGCAGTGCATGGCAGTCCCTTTTTGCAGTCTGTCATAGCCAGCTGACATCATGGGACATGTCTACACAAGCACAGAACTGTCATGGTGCAGAGGAGGCCAATTGGCCCATCATGTTGGCACTGGTTCTATTACCTAGTGCCAATCTCCTACCATTTCCCTGCACACCATTTCTGAAAATGTGTCAGTGGCCATTCTGGAGTGATGGATAATCATTTCAAACCAGAAATTGGTCCATCTTTCTTATGAGCTAACTGTTCCTCTCTCCATGCAGTATGTTACCTCCACACCATTTTCTATTGTTTTCGACAATAACCTTCAATGTGGCACCTTTTCAAATGCTTTTTGGAAATGTAAATATAGTACATCTACCAGCACTACTTTATTCACAGCACATACTGGTCTTCAAATAACTTCAATAAATTGTTTCAATGTGACTTTAATTTCACTAAGGTCAATAGAGTTGTGGATAGTGCCGAAGGTTGTTGTAGGTTACAGAGGAACATAGATAAGCTACAGAGCTGGGCTGAGAGCTGGAAAATTGAGTTTAATGCGGAAAAGTGTGAGGTGATTCACTTTGGAAGGAGTAACAGGAATGCAGAGGACTGGGCTAATGGTAAGATGTTTGGTAATAGACACAGAGAGATCTCAGTGTTCATGTACATAGATCTCTGAAAGTTGCCAGCCAGGTTGATAGGGTTGTGAAGAAGGCATGCAGTGTGTTAACTTTTATTGGTAGAGGGATTGAGTTTCTGTGCCATGAGGTCATGCTGCAGCTGGACAAAACTCTGGTGTGGCCGCACTTGGAGTATTGCATACAGTTCAGGTCACCGCATTATAGGAAGGATGTGGAAGCTTTGGAAAAGGTTCTGAGGAGATTTACTAGGATGTTGCCTGGTATGGAGGGAAGGTTTTACAAGGATAGGTTGAGGGACTTGAGGCTGTTTTCCTTAAGGCTGACAAAGGAAGTCAGGAAATGTATTAAAGAAAAAGAGAGATCCTATAAAGTGGCTAAGAACAGTGGGAAATCAGAAGATTGGGAAGGATACAAAAGCAAACAGAGGATAACAAAGAGTGTAATAAGAAATGAGAGGATCAAATATGAAGGTAGGCTAGCCAGTAATATTAGAAATAATAGTAAAAGTTTCTTTCAGTACATAAGAAACAAACGACAGGCAAAAGTAGACATTGGGCCACTTCAAACTGATGCAGGGAGCCTAGTGATGGGAGATAAGGAAATAGCAGGAGAACTTAACAAGTACTTTGCGTCAGTTTTCACAGTGGAAGACATGAGTAATATCTCAAAAATTAAAGGGTGTCACGGGGCTGAGTTGAGTATGGTTGCCATTACGAAAGAGATAGTGCTAGAAAAGTTAAAAAGTCTTAAAATTGATAAATCTCCTGGCCCCGATGGGATACACCCTAGAGTTCTGAGAGAGGTTGCTGAGGAAATAGCAGAGGCATTGGTTGAGATCTTTCAAGAGTCACTGGAGTCAGGAAAGGTCCCGGATGATTGGAAGATGGCTGTAGTAACCCCCTTGTTCAAGAAAGGATCAAGGCAAAAGATGGAAAATTATAGGCCAATCAGCTTAACCTCGGTTGTTGGTAAAATTCTAGAATCCATCATTAAGGATGAGGTTTCTAAATTCTTGGAAGAGCAGAGTCTGATTAGAACAAGTCAACATGGATTTAGTAAAGGGAGGTCATGCCTGACAAACCTGTTGGAATTTTTTGAAGAGGTAACAAGTAGGTTAGACCAGGGAAACCCAGTGGATGTGGTCTATCTAGACTTTCAAAAGGCCTTTGATAAGGTGCCACACGGGAGGCTGCTGAGCAAGGTGAGGGCCCATGGTGTTCGAGGTGAGCTGCTGGGATGGATTGAGGATTGGCTGTGTAACAGAAGACAGAGAGTTGGGATAAAAGGTTCTTTTTCAGAATGGCAGCCGGTGACGAGCGGTGTCCCGCAGGGTTCGGTGCTGGGGCCACAGCTGTTCGCATTATATATTAATGATTTGGATGAGGGAACCGGGGGCATTCTAGCGAAGTTTGCCGATGATACGAAGTTAGGTGGACAGGCAGGTAGTACTGAGGAAGTGGGGAGGCTACAGAAGGATCTAGACAGGTTGGGAGAGTGGTCCAGGAAATGGCTGATGGAATTTAACGTGAGCAAGTGCGAGGTCTTGCACTTTGGCAAAAAGAATAAAAGCATGGACTACTTTCTAAATGGTGAGAAAATTAATAAAGCCAAAGCACAAAGGGATCTGGGAGTGCTAGTCGAGGATTCTCTAAAGGTAAACATGCAGGTTGAGTCTGTGATTAAGAAAGTGAATGCAATGTTGTCTCTTATCTCAAGAGGGTTGGAATATAAAAGCAGAGATGTACTACTAAGACTTTATAAAGCTCTGGTTAGGCCCCATTTGGAGTACTGTGTCCAGTTTTGGTCCCCACACCTCAGGAAGGACATACTGGCACTGGAACGTGTCCAGCGGAGATTCACACGGATGATCCCTGGAATGACAGGTCTAGCATATGAGGAACGGCTGAGGATACTGGGATTGTATTCGTTGGAGTTTAGAAGATTAAGGGGAGATCTAATAGAGACGTACAAAATAATACATGGCTTGGAAAAGGTGGATGCTAGGAAATTGTTTCTGTTAGGCGAGGAGACTAGGACCCGTGGACACAGCCTTAGAATTAGAGGGGGTCATTTCAGAACAGAAATGAGGAGACATTTCTTCAGCCAGAGAGTGGTGGGCCTGTGGAATTCATTGCCACGGAGTGCAGTGGAAGCCGGGACGCTAAATGTCTTCAAGGCCGAGACTGATAGGTTCTTGTTGTCTAGAGGAATTAAGGGCTACGGGGAGAATGCTGGTAAGTGGAGCTGAAATGCGTATCAGCCATGATTGAATGGCGGAGTGGACTCGATGGGCCGAATGGCCTTACTTCCACTCCTATGTCTTATGGTCTTATGGTCTTATGGTCTTATAGAAGCGAAGGTTGAGAGGTGACTTAATTGAGATATATAAGATAATCAGAGGGTAAGATAGGATGGACAGTGAGATCCTTTTTCCTTGATGATGATGGCTAGCACAAGGGGACATAGCTTTAAATTGAGGGGAGATAGATATAGGACAGATGTCAGAGGTAGTTTCTTTACTCAGAGAGTAGTACGGTTGTGGACCGGCCTGCCTGCAACAGTAGTAGACTTGCCAACTTTCAGGGCATTTAAATGGTCATTGGATAGACATATGGATGAAAAGGTAATAGTGTAGGATAGATGGGCTTTAGATTGGTTTCACCTCTGAGTGCAACATCAAGGGATGAAGGGCCTGTACTGCACTGTCATGTTCTATGTTGTAATTTCACAAAACCTCTAAGTGCCTTGTCATACGTTTGCAATAATGATAATTTCTAATAGGAGATGTTAAGCTAATTGGCCTGTAGTTTCCTTGTTACTGCCTCTCCTCCTTTCTGAATAAAGGAGTTACATTTTATTTTCTAATCTAAATCACCTTCCTCAAAGCTTGAGAACTTTGGAAATATAAAACCAAATTAAGAACTTTCTTGCAAGTGAATCCTTTTAAGACTGTAAGCTGAAGTGATTTAGGAACTGGGGATTTATCATCTTGCAGCTCCAATAACTTCGTCAATACCATTTCCCTGGTGATCATAACTTCCTTGAGCTCTCACCTTTCTTCCATCTTTCTTACACCTCTGTCTGGGACATTACTCCTGTCCTTTGTCATGAATACTGATGCAAAATACCTTTCAAATATTTTGCCAATTCCTTTTTTCCATTTTTAGTATACTAGACTCATTTTCTACAGAACAAATTCTCACTTTGTTAACTTTTCCTTTTAAAATATTGCTGAAGATCTGTTTTGACATTTCTAGATAGCTTTCCCTCACAATCCCTTTTCTATCCCTTCTTTATTAATCTTTTCAACATTCTTTGCTGTATTTTTCTTTGTTTTCTGTCCAAACTTCTGACTTGTCACCCCTCCTTGCGCAGTTATGTTTATTTCTTGAACTTTAATACTACCTTTATTTAACAATGGAGGGCGAGTCCTCCTTGACAGTGTTCTTTCTTGTTGAGGTGCATCCATTTTGTGCATTTTGAAATATCCTATTAAATGTCTACCACTGCATCTCTTTAATCCTATCCCTTAATTTAATTTGCCAGTTCACTTTAGCTAGCTCTGTTTTCAAGCCCTCATAACTGTGCTTATTTAACTTACAAATATTTGTCCGAGGTTGACTTTCTTGTGGCTGCTGTTCCCTAGAGAAATCTTAACTATGAGGTCATTACCTAATCTTATCTTATCGCACAATACCAGGTCTAGTAAAACCTGCCAGAATTAAAGCTGAAAGTGCTATAGAAACTCAGCAAGTTTGGCAGCATCTGTGGAGACAGAAATAGAGTGAATGCTTTGAATCACAATTTGACTCTTGTTTGGGACCAGAAACCAAAGGGCTATGGGTGTTGAAAATCAGAGACAAACACAAAAATAGTTGGAAAAAAACACAGCAGGTCTGGCAGCACCTGTGCACACAAAGCAGAGTTAATGTTTCGGGCTTAGTGACCCTTCTTCAGATCCTTTTGAAGAAGGGTCACTGGCTGCAAAACATTAATTCTGCTTTCTGTCTACAGATGCCAGACCTGCTGTATTTTTCCAGCAATTTCTGTTCTTGTTTGGAATTCCAGGATTATGGGGAATGTATTTACGGTCATTGATCATTTGGGCTGAATGGTCTGTTACAGTACTGTAAATGATATTGTTGGTATTTCATTCTTTCTCCTGTGCTGAGTTTAGTGATCAAGTAGCAGCAAGTAATTTACTGGGAAAGTGATGGCTGGAGACTTCATCCTTCCTCTGCCTTGATTACGTTTGGAGCAATAACATTTGCAGGCAGTCTTCTACTTCACAGCTGATTGAGGCCCTCATGTGGGCAATAAATGTAGGATCCTCACTAAATGGGAAACCCAAGAAGCAAATCCCGTCAGGCTGCTCGAGGGCTTCTTCTATCCAAAGGCACTTAGTGCCTGAATGGAGAGACTTGGAATTAGCAAAGGGAGAGCCACTTGTATCCTTCCATTCTCACTGGGCCATCCTCCGTTTTACTTACCTTCTGCAACCCTCCAAAGCTGCAGAACCCACTATTGACAGTGTTCAAAAGATCGCCCACCAATAACTGGGCAACCTAATTAACGCTGTGATCTCAAATTGGCCAATTCTGGGAAAACCATGGTCAGTGACTGTTCCTAATCATTGTGGACTCCTGATCCTGAACATCCCCCCCTCCCACCCCCGTACCCCCCTCCCCCCTGCCACCACCAGCACTCCCCCACCCACCCACTTGATGATGATTCAACAGTGTCTGAACATCTTTCTGAATCTGTAGACAATAAACATAATTACAAACATTTCATTCAGAAGGGTTTGTCAAAGCATTCTTTACTTGGTCACTGCATCATTTTAACCTGGTGGTGCCGTGCAACATATCTTGCCCAAATCAGGGAACTCTGTTAGTGGTAATCAACAAGTCGAGAGCTCATCTTAAATACATAATTAGATCTGACCTCAGAAGTTTCAGTTGGTTTAGATAGGTACCTTATATTGAAATATTTTCTGACCAAAGTGGAAAATCAATTTTGCTATTATTCTCTGTGAAATGGAAGGCATTTTGAGTAAATAAAAGGTCCCTTGGGTGTACCATGTAGTTTCATTATTCTCTAACATCAGAAAGAAATTATATGCTGTCAATATTTGGCCTCCATAAAAGATTATATGGCAGTGTGCAATATATCCTGTCAGTTGGATGGAGCAAGTTCGGTTCAAATAATATGTTTTTGTCCCTGATTTCCTTTTATTTTTACATATTAGAACATTATTAGCTCAATCTTTCAGAAGTAAACAGTGCTATGTAAAAATAAAAGGACAATTTTGGCTTTGGTTACAAGTGTAAAATGGTTCGTGTTGTACTGCTGTTCATTTTATACTGTCAACTAAATGCAGAATAAATGTTTATAAAGTGTGCCTGGATTGGTATAGCTCCCTTTATACTGCTACCCAAAGTCAAAATGACTCCCATTGATTTAGGTTGAGAATGACATTAAGCCTGTACCCACTTAGATTGATGTGGACCAACTACTTAAACCAAAGCTAGGTCATATTTTTCAATTGAGTGCATTATAAAGTATAAAACAAGCAACATGCATTAACCACACAAGGAAATTTCTTGAGTTCAATATAAATCATCTTTAATCTGTTTTCTTTGTTTTTGATGATTAGACCACAATACACCTACTTTAGGTGTCCTCTTTACATTCTGGGACAGTTGAGATGCAAAGTTAAATTAGGTAAAGCTTATTTGCATTGCTGGGTTTTCCCCATAGTGTCCCTTCAGTCATTTTATCCTGAATTGACAAAGCAGTATTAGCGGTGATCATGAGATCCATTCTTACTTTACAACATCATCTTCAACATTGTTTCTTAAGCTAATAAATGTATTGTGCAGACCAGTGATCATCTGTTTGAGAAAGACTGTTTCTTCCATGTCACCCTTTTAAGTAAATTTTGATAATTTTAGCACAGAAACATACTATTTTTTTCTGTAGAGAACCATCGACTTTCCCAACTATCCAAACAAAACTCTTTTATCCAACATGCATTAGATGCCTTTCAGATTGGGCGGCACGGTGGCACAGTGGTTAGCACTGCTGCCTCACAGCGCCAGAGACCCGGGTTCAATTCCCACCTCCGGTGACTGACTGTGTGGAGTTTGCACGTTCTCCCTGTGTCTGCGTGGGTTTCCTCCGGGTGCTCCGGTTTCCTCCCACAGTCACAAAGATGTGCAGGTCAGGTGAATTGGCCATGCTAAATTGCCCGTAGTGTTAGGTAAGGGGTAAATGTAGGGGTATGGTGTGGGTTGCGCTTCGGCGGGGCGGTGTGGACTTGTTGGGCCGAAGGGCCTGTTTCCACACTGTAAGTAAGTAATCTAAAAAAAAAAAGTAATCTAGAAGTGTCATTTCAGGGGAGTAGAAGAGTAGATTCCTGAAATTCATGACTGATTTCTGGGAAATCTGAAGAGTGACAAGGTTCAGGAAGGCCAAAATAGTTGGGGAGCTGAAGACAAAGGAACTTTTCCAAATCTGGTGCCGCTTTAATCTGCTCATCCCTGAGTTGGAAATATTATACACCGAGAATGAAAATGGGTTAGTGATTTTAGTTTGAGATCCTCAGCACAAAATAGCACAGGAACTTTGAGGAGACAATAAACCCATGATTATATCTCTTCAGTTTATAAGGATGTAGGTAGGTGAGCTCACCTTTCTTGCCACATTGCTGGCTGCTAGCCAACAGAATTGAAAATGTACATTTCTTTAAATGCCCAAAAATCACATCCATGACAAAAATTGTCTCAAAAATCCTTCCCAAATCTGAACATGTTCTTGCTGAGTTACCAGTGATAGGTAGAACCAAGCTAGAACATGTGGCTCACCAGCAATTCCTGAAAAATTAATCAACCAATAAGAAAGCATCATGTGACCTATTTATTGTTCACTCGTTGTGCTTTGAAATTTGATCTTGGAAAAGGATTTGCTGTGTAAATTTAACTATCAAAGATCATTCTGCGCCCTCCCTTCAAACAGTCAGAGGAGTTTGACCAATGGGCAGCTGAGTCAGTCAGGTTAAACGGCAGAAGAAAGAAATCAGTAAGAACTAAGGAAATAAAAAGACCAGAAAGAAAGTTGAAAGCAGTTCGACAGGAGTGAAAGAAATGGTAAGAGATAAGTTTCAAGATTAGAGCAGTTAAGATTCTGAAAAAGCCTAGCACCATTCTAATGTATAAATGTAAAGGAAGTAGTGATGGCATCCTTGATCCATGATTACATTGGTTGAGAGAGACCACTCACTTCAACTGTACAAGTTCCCTGCATCACAATGTGGGCAGCATGGTGGCACAGTGGTTAGCACTGCTGCCTCACAGCGCCAGAGACCCGGGTTCAATTCCTGCCTCAGGCAACTGACTGTGTGGAGTTTGCATGTTCTCCCCATGTCTGCGTGGGTTTCCTCCGGGTGCTCCGGTTTCCTCCCACAGTCCAAAGATGTGCAGGTAAGGTGAATTGGCCATGCTAAATTGCCCGTAGTGTTAGGTAAGGGATAAATGTAGAGGGTATGGGTGGGTTGCGCTTCGGCGGGTCGGTGTGGACTTGTTGGGCTGAAGGGCCTGTTTCCACACTGTAATGTAATCTAATCTATACAATGGGTCCACTATAAGGGCTGTGATGTTAGTGTTTGAGCTGGTGCTAAGGTCAGATCAAATATTGCCACAATCTTTGAGATTGCTGAAGTGATCAAGGTTCCTCCATATATTCATCACCAGAAGTGAAAGAGGGACAAAATTAAATTTTACTGTGAGGGCAAAGTACAGGAGGAAATGGTTAGTGAAAGCAGCTGCAGTTTTATATGTTGGGTGAGAAAGAACTATGAATAGAAAAAGACGATAACACATAAAGAATAACTATAAATGTTTCCTCCAACATTGGTGCTTGTCATAACCATCATTCTCCTTCACCCTTGATAAGCAACACATTTTCTCCTCTGGAGAAGGGGATGCACCACTGGGGTCTGGCTTCTTCTAGTATCGGCTTCTTTGTACAAGTTGTATACAAACTTGCAAAAATGGAGTGCCTTATTGATGCAATTGTTTAGAGAATATGCTTGTCATTATCAAATAGCTTTATGTGTTGCATTGGATTGGAAGTTTGGGAAGTGATAGCTCCAAGAATGGTGTTTTGGAAGATAAAATGGAGATGAAGTGCAGAGCAGTGAAATGGTTGTAAGAAGATGAAGCAAAGTATTTTGCGTATAGAGATGGACATGTAAGCAAAGCATAAGAAAGCACTCTCACATGTATTCTCACAACAATTTTTGGTGAAGTCATCAATCTTCATTTGGATCTCAGCCATGTCTTGAAACTTAAGCTCCCAGCTTTTGTTGACTTATGTGAGTTCCCTTGGCAGCAAAGGTGTTTCCCAGAGGTATTTTTGAGACTTGCAGAGAGCAAAATATTCTTCATCCTGTCCATATCTGGACTAGGGAACCCTATTGAGACAGTGGAAAATCTCAATCCCTTCTTTATCTCTCTTCCAGCTTTTTATTCAATCAGCACTCTGTGAAAGTGGCCAGGTTTTACTACTGCTCCAAATAAGGGAAGCAACTACGATGAAGTCTGAGTGAAATCTTGTCTGAATGCACTGAGGTACAATTGCAGTGGGAATTTGGTACAGATGAGAATTCCATGCAGAATGGAAGGAGTTACTCCTTTCTCTACCTTTTCTCAACCACCAGTAATGGATGTGTGCTCTCCTTTTGTCTCAAAGATAGGAGACTTACTATAATGTTAGGAATGAAAATCAATAGTTACACTAAATAAATGAATAAAGATAGAGAGACATGGTATGTTTAGTGATGTGCTGCGGCTGTAGCATATGAGAATTGATTGCAGACAACTATTAGTAATGACCATGAATCCATTGTCGATTGTCGGAAAAAACCAAAGAGTTTTTACAAATACATTAGGGACAAAAGGGTAACTAGGGAGAGAATAGGGCCCCTCAAAGATCAACAAGGCGGCCTTTGTGTGGAGCCACAGAAAAATGGGGAGATACTAATTGAGTATTTTGTATCAGTATTTACTGTAGAAAAGATTATGGAAGATATAGACTGTAGGGAAATAGATGGTGACATCTTTCAAAATGTCCAGATTACAGAGGAGGAAGTGCTGGATGTCTTGAAATGCATAAAAGTGGATAAATCCCCAGGACCTGATCAGGTATACCCTAGAACTCTGTGGGAAGCTAGAGAAGTGATTGCTGGGCCTCTTGCTGAGATATTTGTATCATCGATAGTCAAAGGTGTGGTGCTGGAAGACTGGAAGTTGGCTAACATGCTGTCACTGTTTAAGAAGGGTGGTAAGGACAAGCCAGGGAACTACAGACCGGTGAGCCTGACATCGGTTGTTGGCAAGTTGTTGGAGGGAATCCTGAGGGACAGGATATACATGTATTTGGAAAGGCAAGGACTGATTAGGGATAGTCAACATGGTTTTGTGCGTGGGAAATCATGTCTCACAAACTTGATTGAGTTTTTTGAGGAAGTAACAAATAGGGTTGGTGAGGGCAGAACGGTAGATGTGATCTATATAGACTTTAGTAAGACGTTCGACAAGGTTCCCCATGGGAGACTGATTAGCAATACAGGGAGAACTAGCCATTTGAATGCAAAGCTGGCTCAAAGGTAAACGACAGAGGGTAGTGGTGGAGAGTTGTTTTTCAGACTGGAGGCCTGTGACCAGTGGAGTGCCACAAGGATTGGTGCTGGGTTGTCTACTTTTTGTTATTTACATAAATGATTTGGATGCGAGCATAAGAGGTACAGTTAGTAAGTTTTGGATGACACCAAACTTGAAGGTGTGGTGGACAGCGAAGAGGGTTACCTCCGATTACAACATGATCTTGACCAGATGGGCCAATGGGCTGAGAAGTGGTAGATGGAGTTTAATTCAGATAAATGCGAGGTGCTGCATTTTGGGAAAGCAAATCTTAGCAGGTGTTCTACACTTAATGGTAAGGTCCGAGGGAGTGTTACTGAACAAAGAGACCTTGGAGTGCAGGTTCATAGCTCCTTGAAAGTGGAGTCGCAGATAGATAGGATAGTGAAGAAGGTGTTTGGTAGGCTTTCCTTTATTGGTCAGAGTATTGAGTACAGGAGGTGAGAGGTCATGTTGCGGCTGTACAGGACGTTGGTTAGGCCATGATTGGAATATTGTGTGCAATTCTGGTCTCCTTCCTATCAGAAAGATGTTGTGAAACTTGAAAGGTTCAGAAAAGATTTACAAGGATGTTGCCAGGGTGAGAGGATTTGAGCTATAGGGAGAGGCTGAACAGGCTGGGCTGTTTTCCCTGGAGCGTCGGAGGCTGAGGGGTGACCTTATTGAGGTTTACAAAATTATGAGGGGCATGAATCGGATAAATAGACAAAGTCTTTTCCCTGGGGTGGGGGATTCCAGAACTAGAGGGCATAGGTTTAGGGTGAGAGGGGAAAAATATAAAAGAGACGTACGGGTCAACTTTTTCTCTCAGAGGGTGGTACGTGTATGGAATGAGCTGCCAGAGGAAGTGGTGGAGGCTGGTACAATTGCAACATTTAAGAAGAATTTGGATGGGTATATGAATAGGAAGGGTTTGGAGGGATATGGGCTGGGTGCTGGCAGATGGGACTAGATTGGGTTGGGATATCTGTTTGGCATGGATGGGTTGGACCGAAGGGTCTCTTTCTTTATTGTACATCTCTATGACTCTATGACTCTATGGTTCAGTAATATCATTTAGGAAAGGAAACTGCCATCCTTACCTGGTGTAGCTTACATGTGACTCCTGACCTGCAGCAATGTGGTTGACTCTTCAATGCCCTCTGGGCAATTAGGGATGGGCAATAAATACTGGCCTAGCCAGTGGTGCCCTTATCCTGCGAATGAATAAAAAAAATTAAGGGAGGTGTTTGTAATTTGAGAAACTTCAACTCAATTGTTGAGCAGGAATCTGATTTGCATTTCAGAGCATTGGGGAGAGGGAGCGTTACCTAGATTAAGTCATAGAGTCATAGAGCCATAGAGCCATACAGCACAGAAACAGATCCTTTGGTCCAACTCATACATGCCAGCCAACTTCCCCAAATTAAGCTATTCGCACTTGCCTATGTTTGACCCATATCCCTCTAAGCCTTTTCTGTTTGTGAACTTGTCCAAATGTCTTTTAAATGTTGTAAATGTTTTAAATGTTGTAACAATGCTTGTATCTATCACTTCCTCTAGCAGTTCATTCCATATATGAACCATCTTCAGTGTGAAATAGCTTCCCCTCAGGTCCCTTTAAAATATTTCTTCTCTCATTGTAAAATTATGCCTCCTAGTTTTGATCTCCCCCACCTTTGCTATTCACTTATCTATGCCCTTCACAATTTTATAAATCTCTATAAGGTCACCACTCAATCTCCTATGCTCCAGTAAAATAAGTCCCTGCCAGTCCAATCTCTCATTATAACAGAAACCCTCCAGTCCCAGCAACATCCTGGTAAATCTTTTTGACAATGAAAGTTCAATAGATTTATCCCTGGGGTGAGTGGCTGAGTAAACTGGGTCACAGCTACATCCAAAACCTCAACCTGAGCTACAAATCTTCTCAAAACTCGCTAAGAGAATTTCAAACTCCTTTACTTCTAAGCAGACATGCACCCAGTGAATGGCATAGGCAACACTTGTTGCACCCTTGATTGATTTCACCGACGTCCCGAACAATGTTCCCTCTAACCTTTGTAGGCTGAATGCAGCCAAATGTTGTCGTTTATGGTCACTCATAGATTGCTACATGGCAGCACCTGAGCAGAACCTGAAGGAAATATTGTTTGTCCATGGCCTATTTGTTATTCTCTGTGGCACTTTTCTGTTGCTGCAATATTACGCACCCAAGCAGCTTAGAGGAAACATAGCTCCCAACATGAATTTAACATACTGCCTGGAACTTGGGTTCACAGGTGCTTAAAGCACATGTTCCTCCACATTTGATTTGATTTGTTTATTGTCACATGTAAAATAATTGTCACATGTTATAAAATGCTGTGAAAAGTTGTATATTGTTGCCACACTCTGGCACCATCTTAAAAAACAGAAAAATTTACCAAAACATAGAATATAAAGACACAAAATTGAAGAAATACAGGAAAGTTGTTCAATTTACAGTCCTTCTTGTTAAGTGCTCCACTATCGACCATGGGTCATCTTAACCATGCCACTGCGGCTGGGACAAAAGTCGCCCCTTTCTGGCACCATTTCGCCTCCACCGATGCCCTCACCACTAAGAGTCCTGGTTAACCACATCAATGCAGCTGTCAGTAATGCCTCCAGGTACTGTACTCTCCCAAATTCACTTGCAAACATGCAAACCACCCTCTATGTAAAAACATTTTCCTCTCATGTCCTTTTTAAATCTCTCTCCTCTCACCTTAAAAATATGCCCCTAATCTTGAAATCCTCCAAATTCAAGAAAAAGACATCATTAACCTTACCAAAACCCCTCATGATTTTATAAACTTCTATAAGATCTCCTCTCAATCTCACATTCTCCAGTGAAAGAAGTCCCAGCCTATCCAGCCTTTCTTTATATCTAAAGTCTTCCATACTTGGCCACATTCTGGCAATCTCTTCTGAACCCTTTCCAGCTTAATAATATCCTTGCTCTAAGTGGGTGAGCAGAACTGGACACAGTACTCTAGAAGATGCCTCACTAATGTTCTGTTCAACCTCAGTATGATTTCCCAACATTTATACACAAAGGTCTGAACAATGTAGGCAAGTGTGCTAAATGCCTTTTTAACTATCCTGTCTATATGTGATGTGAACTTCAAAGAATTATGTATCTGAACCCCAAGGTCCCTCTGTTCTACACTACCCAAGGTCCTACCAGATCCACTTCAGAGTTTTAGCATAGAAATCATAGCTGATAGTCAAACGCAGGACAGAGAGAGTGCTGCCCTGTAAAGGTGGGTGGCATCTTTCAGATGAGATGTTAAACTGAGGTCTCACCTTGCTTGGGTGGATGTTAAAAAACTCCCATGACACTGTTTTGAACAATGGTTATCACCACTCTTCTGGCTGATACTTACTCCTCAATCAACATTAACTTTAAAATACTTCATGGCATTAAAGCACTTTGAAGTATCTTTCCAACATGGAACAAAGTCACTTTCATCAGTGTTGTGATAGCACACACCCCTGAAGGAAGATCAAATGACAGCTCTGGCAACTGTTTCCATATTGACTCAGCTAACTACTATTTCAGAATAATGGATGAATGATTATTGTCACATGTATTTTACAGTAAGAATAAATACAGTGAAAAGCTTTCATTTGTCGTCATGATTTGGCACCATTTTGACGACTTGAAGAATAACGGAAAAGGAAGGTACAGCTTAAAGAGAGCCCATCAGTCCTGAGCATGCTTATCACCAACAACAATGCTTGTGTCACCATACCTCTTCCACTGCTTTGCTGCCAACTACACTGGAGCTAACCAATGTCGAAGTCACCAAACCTCAGGCGCCACCTTTCACTGTGGGCTGATTCTCATCCGCCACCGCCTCGCCACCACCTGCACCAGACCAGTCAACATTGGAGTCACGTCTCTCACCGCTAGGCCCACTTTGTCCATGGTCACTATGATGCCTCTCTGCCAATGCTTTGCTGTTGCCAGCACCAGACCCAACCAATGACAAAGTCGCCAATCCTCAGGTGCCATCTTTTGCCACTGTACTCATTGGTTTTCAATTATAAAAGCTCATGCCGCAATTATGGCATGGAAGCTAAGAAGCTCCTAGATTTTGACTTGCACTGTTAAAAGGGAGCATCCCAGTGTCACACCATTGCTGCATTCTTTTACTGTTCCTTAACAGAGCCCTCATGTCTTTACTAATGAGAATGTCACCAGCTAGTGTTCCTGCTGGTACCACTGAATCAACCAGCCCACTGTGATCTGCAGCTGAGATTATACTAGACCCAGAGCTGCCGAAGATCAGCATTCAGTGCCATCTGGATTGCCTTGGATAGAGTTTAGCTTTCTTCAACATTCAAGTCATAGCTACTGGAAAACAATTTCAAAACAGCATTAACAAAGGGACACTAAAACACAAGATTGGAACTTGCCCAAGGGTGATTGGCTTGTTTGTCTGTACGAGCTGATTTGCTGAAAAATCTATTTCCTGTTCTGGATTTTGTGTGTGTTTCTGTAGTGAGATGAAGACGAGGCTGATGATATTTAAAGAAAGCAGGCAATTCGACAGTGATTATCAGAAATTTGTGATTATTTGTGGAACTGTTAGTGAAAGGAAAGACTGACATAGTTGAATAGGAAAAACAACTCTCTGTGGTTCATGAACTATCATGAGTGGTACGACATAGCAAACAATGTCCAGAAGTTAAGCAGCTGCCATTAGAACTAAGCGGTATGTTCTGCATGGTCCCTTTACATAGCATAGGTGACTGAAGTCTTTATGGTGGTTAACTTTATGAGATCAGCGCATAACAAGTAAAATGCTGGGGCGACCTCATTTAATGTTTTGATAGGTAACAGCTGGCTGGATCTGTATATGTGTGCAGCTGCCCGCTAGAATGAGGGCTTAGTAGTCCAGTTAACATCAAAAAAGTGGTTGCTGCATAGTTGAACATATAGGTTAGTCTATTTTGGTGATGCTGTTTGAAGAGGTTGCTCTGGACACTGGGCTAACTCCCCTACCCAGCTTCAGATAGGGCTGTGGATACACTTGTGAGGGTAGACAGAGCCTCAGTTTAGTACTTCAGCCCAAGGGTTTCAATTCCAACAGCGCAGCCTCGACAAAGCAACACACTGAGGTGTCATCTTTGATTATACACCTGTCAATGGGACTTAAAACCACCAACCTTCTGACTGAGAAACAAATGTGCTGCTGTTGAGTCTTTAATAAATTGTAAGTGAGTCTTTTAACCCTTATGAAAAATAAATTATTGTGAGATATCTGAAAGGCTCAGCTGGTAAGGACAATGCCAAATAGAAACATGCAGTCCCTGTGGGCTAATTGTTATCAAACAACATGGCAGTAGACATGCTGTAATTGATGCATGTGGCATTGTTTTAAGGTTATAGATGAACAGCCAGGTGAAACATCCATAGAGCATTTACCCCTGCAATTCCTATCAGAATTTTATATATTCAAATTAGATCACTTCTAACTCTTCTAAATTGAATGGACCATAAATTACTCTGGTGTATTCAATCTCTCCCCTGGTAGGATAATACCCTCATTCCATGATCTAGTCTATATTTGCTGCACTCGTTTTAAAGCTATTATAAATTTGCCTGGGTAAGGAAACCAAGATTGTAAACACTACTGCGCATAGTATCATCAAGGGCCTATACAATTGTCATAAGTCTTCTTCACTATTCTCCCTTTATGCAAAAGGTGAGACAAAATGTTACCTTATCTAGTACCCAGTGGCTTTTGTAACATGGAATGTTGTGTGCATTTCTGGTCGCCGAACTTTAGGAAGGATTTGAGTGCAGCAGAGAGTGTGGAAAGGAGATTCACAAGGATGATGCCTTGATTGGAGCTCTTAGCTCTGAAGAGAGACAAGATGGACCAGGGTTGTTTTCCTTACAGTGGAAAGCTGATGGGGAACCTGATTAACGTGTACAAACTTATAGCAGGCATAGATAGGATAGATAGAAAGAAATATTTCTCCTTAGTAGCAGGGTCAACAGGGAAGGGGCAGGGATTTAAGGCTAGGGCAGGAGGTTTGTGGGGGACTTTTTTCACGAAGTGGGTGTTATGTGGAACTCACTGACCAAATGGTTGTAGAGGCAACAACCATCACAGCATTGAAGAAGTATTTATATGAACATGAAATATCATGAAAAATAAATCTCCAGGCTAAGTATTGGAAAATGGGACTGGAATAGATGTACTTGATGACTGGTGTGACAAAATGGGTTAAAAGACCTCTTTTGATGCTCGATAACTCTCTGACCCTAAGCTGCAAAATGTTTTGTTTTGCGAAAAAGAGACATGCTTTCAAACTTTGCATCTTGCATTCATCAAGACAGGAGCA
This sequence comes from Chiloscyllium punctatum, assembly GCF_047496795.1. Classification (NCBI taxonomy): domain Eukaryota; kingdom Metazoa; phylum Chordata; class Chondrichthyes; order Orectolobiformes; family Hemiscylliidae; genus Chiloscyllium; species Chiloscyllium punctatum. Next base: position 63,370,280 of record NC_092762.1, read on the forward strand.
AGAATAGCAACTTTTAAAGGGAATCATAATTAATAATGCAGACATATCAGATGTTGATTGGTTGGCACTTTGACTGTAATTGGTCAAGACCCTGTCATGATGATATACTGAGGAACAGTGTCCAGGCTGTTGTTTAATTGAAGAAGTGCAATACCTGGACAAATTCTTTTTTCCTGTCAAGCACATCACCCTGCGTATGAAAATATGCACCATCTAGTGAGCCAACTGTGAGCCCAAATAATTATCTTAAATTTATTATCAGTGTAATTCTTGGCACATTCAAGTTTGTTGATTCAGTACTGCCCATTCATAGAATCGCATCTTGTTGGATACAGTATCCTAACATTAGTGAACACAGGCTGGTTGGGTACAGTTGTCCTCTGTAGTGATTGACGCAATCCATTAGTCATTGGAATATATGGTCAATGAATCTAGCATCATCTGAAAAATACCTACATGTGCCCTGAAAAGTTAAGGTATCTGAATGTCTTCAGGAATAGGTGATGCTGGCTGTCTTTATGCGGCTATACTGAAATAGCAACACAGTGCTGCTGCTTTGCTGAACAGCATTCTGCCTATCACACGGACACCGAATGAGGTATTTGAGTTTTAGTGCAGTTATAATATGTAAACTATACATCCCAACGACTGGTGGATCATACTAAACAGCACATTCTTTTGGCTACTCATAATCAGTCGAGTATTGACTATACTCAACCATCCAAAACATACAAAGTTTAGAATATCATATCCAACGTTCAATATGATCTGTGAATAAGAAGCACTTGTGCAATAATCCTAAGTGTGTCAAGGATCACACTAACAATAGATTTAAGATTATTGTTCAGGCTCACAAGATATTACATGCTTTTAGTTATTTTCACATGCAGGATGTAGATGACTGCAGGAGAAAGGACTTTGTCCAGGCATTGTGCCTTTATAATTAAGCAAAAGCATTGGGGATATTGCTCCTTTATATGCTATCCATGGCAATGCCTTGACCAATTAGAGTTCATTTGCCAAACAATCAGCATCCATTTTCTTATACAGTCTAAATTGCCACTCTGTTTGAAAATTGATTTTTTTTGCCATTGTCCTGTTTTGAGATGGAAGCCTTTTGTCCCTAAAAGTATACTTTTTCACAAAAGTGCATTACCACATTAGACTATTTAAAGTTAATATTACATGAGGTGCAAACCAAACCACTTTATTCCAATACCCATGTCCAACTCACTGCTTTTACGACACCAGCTAATATTTACAAGACTCATTACATGCCACTCATATAGCACAAAGTATTTTATCTGATGTCCAGCCTCTTGATGTACTATAGCTGAAAGGCTTTGGACAGTGACCTTTACTCATTGAGCCACAGTGAGTTATTGTAGTAGCCTGATATCATGCAATCTTTTGTTTTCTTTGCTTCTGCTATGGTTGTACCTCATGCACCATTGTACATTTCCCCTAATGCTTTGCCTTCAATTTAATTTCTTCACTTAAACGTGGCCAGCAAAAATGATAATGCTTTACCTAACTACTGCCTGTGTGTTCTGCATTTTGTTTCTGCAATCTTTAAAGGAATGTGGGGGTGTCTCAGATTGCTTGGCAATATTGTCACTGTTTTATTCCTGTAATTGGTTTAGTACAAGTAGACAGCACATGGAAGAAGGAAATAGTTTGCAAATTGAAATGAGTCAGAATTCTGTCTGCATACTATCTATTAATAGGAGAGGCTAGAAAAACTCAATTTTTTTTTACTGGAGCAGCAGAGGCTGAGGGGAGACTTGATAGTAGTCTGTAAAGTTCCAAAGATGCATAGATGGGGTTGATGGTCAGAATATTTTTCCCAGAGATGAAATGTCTAAAACTAGGGGGCATGCAATCCAGATGAAGGGCTTTTGCCTGAAACATTGATTTTCCTGCTCCTCGGATGCTGCCTGACCTGCTGTGCTTTTCCAGCACCACTCTAATCTTGGCATGCATTTAGGTTGAGAGGGGGAAAGTTCAAAGGAGATATGAGGGGCAAGTTTTTTTACTTGGTAGGAGTCTGGAAAGCACTGCTAGGGTGGTGGAGGCAGAAATGATAAAGCTTTTAAGGGACTTTGAGATAGACGCATGAATATGCAAGGAATGATTAGATTACTTACAGTGTGGAAACAGGCCCTTCGGCCCAACAAGTCCACACCGCCCCGCCGAAACGCAACCCACCCATACCCCTACATTTTACCCCTTACTTAACACTACGGGCAATTTAGCATGGCCAATTCACCTGACCTGCACATCTTTGGACTGTGGGAGGAAACCAGAGCACCCGGAGGAAACCCACACAGACACGGGGAGAACGTGCAAACTCCACACAGTTAGTCGCCTGAGGCAGGAATTGAACCTAGATCTCTGGCGCTGTGAGGCAGCAGTGCTAACCACTGTGTCACCATGCCGCCCAATGGAGGGATATTAGCTTAAGGCAGATAGAAGGGATTAGTTTAATTGGTGTCTTGTTCGGCACAACATCGTGGGCCGAAGAGTCTGTTCCTGGGTTGTACAGTGCGATGTTCTCTGTCAATGATAGAAGCAACATTTAAAATTATTTAGGGTTGGTGCTTTGAAATTAAATAAATTAACTAAAATCTGTCATTGTAATCGTATCTATAGTTGGTGAGAAATCCCTTGACAAAAATAATTCCCAAAGTATATTTTCCAAAATAACACTTTGTTTCCTAAGGTGCTCTCATAATTTAGGGAACGATCAGTGGAGACACCACTTGCGTCAATATCTGATTTCTGCTGATCTGTTGCTGTAGGTACTTAGCCAGTTCTTTAAACAACCCCATACCAATCCATGACTACTACCATCGAGAAATGACGTGGAGGTGCCTGTTGGACAATAATCTGTGTTCTGTGATTTTTAACTTTGACTAAAGGCAACAGATACATGGGAACACTACAATCAGCAAGTTCCCCTCTAAATCACACCATCCTGACTTGTAAATATATCACTGTCCCTTCATTATTACTGGGTCATAATCCTTGACTTCCCTTCCCAAAGGTATTGTGGGAGCTTCTGCACTAAAGGATTACAGCAGTTCAAGAAAGCAATCCACCATTACCTTTACAAGGGTAATTAGGGGTGGGTGTAAATGTAGACCAACCAGCAACACATACTGTTCATAAATGAATTTGAAAACAAGTTCCTGATGAAATTCTCAATGATATTATTGGCAACAGTGAACAGTGCCTTACCTGAAATCAGCAAAAAAACATTCTAGGTCCATAAATCATAAATTTGTTCTTTCTTCCATATAACTTCAATAGTTTCAATGGCCTGTTTCAGTGGTATTCAGTTGCACATTTTGAATAGCTAGCTTGGGGCAGAACTACGGTGCAGTGGGTTCAATGTTTCCATTGTTATGAACATAGACAATTGGGTCCAGTCACATATAATCTTGTTTACTTCTTTGCTACTGTGTAAAGTCAATAAACCAAGAGACTGGGTGTAAAGAAGTCATTACAGTAGTTACTTTAGAAACTGGAGAGGGCAAGTAAGCGACAACGTGAAACTATTTATTTCCTGTTTTTTTCACAGAATTTTCCTAAAGAATGCAGAGTCATCAGCGGTGCCTTAAAATATAAATTGTCTTGATGGTGAATTACTACCAGGATCTCAGCTGAACTTCAACTTAATTTAGTAGCATGGAAATCTTCTCTCAATATGAAATAAGCGTAGGCAGCTTCAATTAAGTTTATGATTCTGCATAGATTGTCATCTAATGAATTTGTCTCTTTCTTTTAGTAAGTGATAAAATCTGTAACCACTATGGTGGACCCCCATCTGTCACAGTGATTGAAAAATTAGTCTGAGACTGGATATTCCAGGTGTTAGCCTTAAAGCAAATACAGAGGAACCTCGATTATCTGAAGGAGATGGGGGTGGAATATTTCGTTCAGTTAGTTGAATTCCAGATAATTGAATGCTGGGTAACATTGGGAGCTTGCAATCTTACCGGATAATCTGATATTCGGATAATGGAATGCTGGATAATCAAGGTTCCTCTGTACTCTGGATTTCTAGAGCAAAACCTCCACCAGCACATTGAAATCCATTAACAAAAGAGGGATGAGACTGTGGGCAGGATCCCCTTAAATTGGGATGAACACATGATTGTTACAGGTATGCCTCATCTTACCAGCTATATTTAGTTGAAAGGGACAGTGGTTCAGGCCTTGTTTTTAGCAGGAGTGGCTGAAAAGAAGAAGCAAGAATTATTTTTTGGGCAAGTGTGGAAGCAGCATCTTTGTAAAAGTGCTTTTCAATCCCAGATTCCATGGAATTTGGTGGTATCACACTCCCATGGATTTCCTTTAACTCTGTCCATTTTTCTTCTGCTCCTTCTCAATGGTAATTAATCTGAGATCAAGATTTCATTGTCTAAGGAATCATATTACTGGACTTTTCAGGAATAAAGACTTATTACAAGAAATATTTGAAACAATTACAGAGGTTTACATGCTATTTGAAGAGGCTTTGTGAATTGAGAATGTTGTCTTAAAAAATTTCATGACTGTAACTATTTATGTTGTAATACAACAGGAAGATTAAAACTGAACCCCATGCTACTGAGCCATCTCTAAATAGTATTGTTGCTGTAGTTGTATTACTTTTTAAAATCTAAATATAAATACTTTAAATGAGTGTGTAACACTTCATATGGTGGGAATATAACACCCCACATAATTTTAACACTTTAAAAGTGTGCACCCAGTAGAAAGAAATTAAACAGCATACTGCTCCAATAGCTTAAATGTCTATTAAAAATACCAGGCTGATTTGCTGAAATATTTGAGGTTAACAGAAGATAAGAATCAATGATTCTTCATGTAACCAATTACTCAAATAATACATTTTCTTTTCAAATCTAGCAGCCTGGAAATAATTAACATAATGTGACACGTTCAAACATTCAGATTTTTCATGTTGCTTTCATCCATCGATTTCCTTTGTCACTCAGGTCAGTATTTATGACTAAATATTAAATTGAGAGCAGACTGGAGGGAAGCAGAACTTCTGCTGTTCCATGAATATGCCCTTTGTGATATTTCACATCCAGAGGTCAGAGAATTGAAATATTATGGACAGATGCCCATACCATGTGTACATTGATGTGCAACTTGGCCCTAGATGCAAAAGAGAGTATAAGCAGACTGGCAATTTTGGTCAAATAGTTCAAAATAATGGAAATGGACTTCAGTTACACACTATGCATCAACATGACTGTGTTCCTGCCATGGCTCAGTGCTAATACTCTCATCGCTGAGTCAAAATGTATGGGTTCAGCTCCTAGTGCAGGAACTAAGCCTAAAAATTAATCTTATTATTTCAGAGCATTATAGACAGACATATTGTCAATCAGATGAAATGTTAAACCAGGGTCCTGTTTGCCACCCAGGCAGTTGTGAAAGATTCCATATGTTGAAGAAAAGTCAGGGTGTTATCCATGATGTTTTGAACAGATTAATTCTTCAATCAACATTACAAAGATTTATGTCACAAAATCATTACATCTCAAAATGGATTTCATTGCCTCTAAAGTAATTTCAGCATCCATTAGTTGTATAAAGTGCTATAGTAATGCAAGTCTTTCTTTCTGTAGTTGGCATACAGCTTCACAGCCACTGTAAGTATTTATTGCTTGAAAGGAAACCAAATTTTTAGGTGTGAAAGGCAGCTTGAATTTTTCAGCGGGGTAGTACAGAAGTACTGAATGTTGCATGGTGCTCAATTATTGCCATGGTAACAGCACCAAGGGATGGAAGTTCAGGGAAATTGGACATAGAACATTATTCTATGCAACTGGAAGACAGGTGCGGGGGATATTTTCAAGGCTCAGAATTTGACCACTGCCACATTTTTTTTATGCATATGCCGTTAGAAATGCTGTTTGTTTCATTTAGCTTGGATAACATGTCTTAAGTTTATTTTTGCAAGACTGGTCCACTACTTTTCATCATTTTTATAAATGATTTGGATGTGAGCAATAGAGGTATAGTTAAAAAGTTTGCAGATGACACCAAAATTGGAGGTGTAGTAGACAACGAAGAAGGTTACCTCAGATTACAACAGGATCTTGACCAAATGGACCAATGGGCTGAGAAGTGGCTGATGGAGTTTAATTCAGATAAATGCGAGGTGCTGAATTTTGGGAAAGCAAATCTTAGCAGGACTTATACACTTAATGGTAAGGTCCTTAGGAGTGTTGCTGAACAAACAGACCTTGGAGTGCAAGTTTATAGCTCATTGAAAGTGGAGTCACAGGTAGATAGGATAGTGAAGAAGGCATTTGGCATGCTTTCCTTTATTGGTCAGAGTATTGAGTACAGGAGTTGGGAGGTTGTGTTGTGGCTGTACTGGGCATTGGTTAGGCCACTGTTGGAATATTGCGTGCAATTCTAGTCTCCCTCCTATCAGAAAGATGTTGAGAAACTTGAAAGGGTTCAGAAAAGGTTTACAAGGATGTTGCCAGGGTTGGAGTATTTGAGCTATAGGGAGAGGTTGAATAGGCTGGGGCTGTTTTCCCTGGAGCGTTGGAGGCTGAGGGGTGACCTTATAGAGGTTTACAAAATCATGAGGGGCATGGATAGGATAAATAGACAAAGTCTTTTCCCTGGGGTGGGAGGAGTCCAGAACTAGAGGGCATAGGTTTAGGGTGAGAGAGGAAAGATGTAAAAGAGACCTAAGGGGCAACTTTTTCATGCCGATGGTGGTACATGAATGGAATGAGCTGCCAGAGGAAGTGGTGGAGTTTAGTACAATTGCAACATTTAAAAGGCTTCTGGATGGGTATATGAATAGGAAGGGTTTGGAGTGATATGGGCCGGGTGCTGGCAGGTGGGACTAGATTGGGTTGGGATATCTGAGTCAAGATTAGAGAGGTGCTGGAAAAGCACAGCAGCTCAGGCAGCATCCGAGGAGCAGGAAAATTGACCGAAACGTCAATGTTGCACAATTATATCTCAAAAATGAAAAAAAAACATATGACACAGCCGACTGGTCTCAAGAATAAATATTAACCAGGCCAGAGATTATATGGTCATTTTCAAGTAATACCATTTTCTTTTTTACTTCCATCTGGAAAAATCGAGGGTAATAAATTTCATCTGAAAGAAAACACCTCAAGCATTGCATTTTAGTATAACCTTAGATCAACCTGTTTTTAATCTGATTTAAAAGTGTAAGTGCTATCAGTGAGTCAGACTATACAGATCCATGAATGTGAAATTCCAGACAAAATTCCCATTATCCCACAATCGTGAATCCATCTACCAGGCCCGCTGTCAATGAAAGGCCGCCAGTACGCTCAAAGATCCATCCCATTGTGGCAATGTTTTTCTACAACCTCTACCATCGGGGAGAAGGTACAGAAGCCTGAACACACACACCAGCCGGTTTCAAAACAGTTTGTACTCTACTGTGGTTAGAATACTGAATGGACTCACAAACTCTTAACATTCTCCTGTATCTGTGTTTTTGTTTTTGCTGCTGTTTATACCTATTATTTACTTTTCTATGCTACTTAATTCTGTGATCTTTCCGTCTTATTCGCAAGACAAAGCTTTTCACTGTGCCTCGGTACACGTGACAATAAATTCAATCAATTCAATTCAATATGGTTGATACGAATTAATCAACTGTCATAATGTATTCTGCATTAATTGACATAAAGCATGAAAACTCACCATCCCTGAGGATTTCAACAATAAATATTTTTAAAACTGTTATCAACGAGTACAGGAAAAAGGTGAAATGAGATAATATTTCTTGTAAATGTTGGCTACTTTTTTAATGCAGATAATTGAAGCATGGCAGTTGGTATTAATTCACCCTCCACAATGAATGGGAGACAGCTGAGAGAGGCAAGGTGATAAAAAATAAAATTTTTAGATGTCAAACTAATCAGATGCATTTCTTTCTGTTTCTTTTCGAGCAACAAATTGAGTGCAGTGTTTGTGCCTCTCCTTGAAATGGCAAAACACTACCTTTTTGTATATGAAGCAAAGGAGTTGAGACTCTGATCTAAATTTGTGTTTGGGAAACCAGATAATTTAAAATAAAGACAACAGTGCTCAATCAAACATGCGAGTGCTTTTGATGTAAGAGTTTGTGAGCCAGAAGGTGCAGGAGTGCTTCTCTGGAATAGAGTTGAATATCTTTTATTGTCACGTACTTCAGTACAGAAGCACAATGGCTACCTCTAATGGCACCATCTTAGGTACAAGTACTTAGGTACAAATCTTGGATACAAAACAGTAAGAAGAAGGAAAGCCAGTAACAATACTTACAGTGTCAAAATAAAGTTAGAAATAAGTTGGTTATAACATAGTTAAAGTATTGACATTTCAAACTGCAACAGCTCAGCTGATGGTCTGACTGCACTCGCCATAAAGCAATCCAACAACTGTTCCACTCTGCTCCAAGCCTCCAGTTCACACCGCACCTGTAATCAGCTACACCAAGGGAAGCAGTGTTGCCCCAGGACTCCTTCCCTTTTTGCTGCTCTGAGACTCATTGCCCCTCGTGCTGCTCTGGGACCCACTTCCCCTTGTGCTGCTCTGGGACGCGCTGCTCTGAGACTCAGCTCCACTCACGCTTCTCTGGGACCTGCTGCTCTGAGACTCACTTCCCCCCTTGCTGCTCCAGGACTCAGCTCCCCTTGCGCTGCTCCGGAACTCACTTCCCCTCGCACTGCACCAGGACGTGCTGCGCCAGGACTCACTTCCCCTTGCACTGCTCTGGGACTCACTGCACCTCGCGCTGCACCGGGACGTGCTGCTCCAGGACTCACATCCCCTCGCACTGCTCCGGGAGTCACTTCCCCTCGTGTTGCACCGGGACATGCTGCTCCGGGACTTACTTCACCTCACCCTGCTCCAGGACTCGCTTCCCCTTGCGCTGCTCTGGGATTCGCTGCACCTCGCCCTGTTTTGGGACTCGCTTCCCCTCGCCCTGCTCCGAGACTCACTTCCCCTCGCCCTGCTCCGAGACTCACTTCCCCTCGCCCTGCTCCGAGACTCACTTCCCCTCGCCCTGCTCCGAGACTCACTTCCCCTCGCCCTGCTCTGAGACTCACTTACCCTCACGCTGCACCGGGACTCACTTCCCCTCATGCTGCACCGGGATTCACTTCCCCTCGCACTGCACTAGGATGCACTGCTCCGGGACTCACTTCCCCTCGTGCTGCACCGGGTCTGACTTCCCCTCGCCCTGCTCTGAGACTCACTGACCTTTGCGCTGCTCCGGGACTCACTTCCCCTCACCCTGCTCTGACATTCACTGACCTTTGCACTGCTCCAGGACTCACTTCCCCTCGCGCTGCTCCAGGACTCGTTTCCCCTCATGGTGCTCTGGGACTCTCTTCCCCTCGCGCTGCTCTGTGACTCGCTTCCCCTCGTGGTGCTCCGGGACTCGCTTCCCCTTGCGCTGCTTCGGGACTCGCTACCCCTTGTGCTGCTCCGGAACTCGCTTCCCCTCATGTTGCTCTGGGATGCTCTGCTCCGGGACTTGCTGCACCTCGCGCTGCTCCGGGACTCACATCCCCTCATGCTGCTCCGGGATTGGCTTCCCCTCGCGCTGCTCCAGGACTCCCTTCCCCTCGCGCAGCTCCGGGACTTGCTTCCCCTCGCGCTGCTCTAGGACTTGCTTCCCCTCACGCTGCTCTGGGACTCACTTCCCCTCACGCTGCTCCGGGACTCGCTCCCCCCGGGCTGCTCCAGGTCTCTCTTCCCCTTGTGTTGCTCCAGGACTCACTTCCCCTCACGCTGCTCTGGGACTCACGTCCCCTTGCGCTGCTCTAGGATGTACTGCTCCGGGACTCACTTCCCCTCGCGCTACTCCAAGACTCGCTTCCTCTCGCTCTGTTCCGGGATTCGCTTCCCCTCGTGCTACTCCAAGACTCGCTTCCTCTCGTGCTGCTCTGGGACTCACTTCCCCTCGCACTGCTCTGGGACACACTCCCCCTTGCGCTGCTCCGGGACTCTCTTCCCCTTGTGGTGCTCTGGCACTCTCTTCCCCTCGTGCTGCTCCGAGACTTGCTTCCCCTCATGTTGCTCTGGGACTCACGTCCCCTTGCACTGCTCTGGGACGTGCTGCTCCGGGACTCACTTCCCCCTGTGGTGCTCCGGGACTCTCTTCCCCTCACGCTGCTCTGGGACTCACTTCCCCTCACACTGCTCTGGGACTCACTTCCCCTCACACTGCTCTGGGACTCACTTCCCCTCACACTGCTCTGGGACTCACTTCCCCTCACACTGCTCTGGGACTCACTTCCCCTCGCGCTGCTCCAGGACTCACTTCCCCTCACACTGATCTGGGACTCACTTCCCCTCACACTGCTCTGGGACTCACTTCCCCTCGCGCTGCTCCAGGACTCACTTCCCCTCGCACTGCTCCGGGACTCACTTCCCCTCACGCTGCTCCAGGACTCACTTCCCCTCGCACTGCTCCGGGACTCACTTCCCCTCACACTGCTCTGGGACTCACTTCCCCTCGCGCTGCTCCAGGACTCACTTCCCCTCACACTGCTCTGGGACTCACTTCCCCTCACACTGCTCTGGGACTCACTTCCCCTCACACTGCTCTGGGACTCACTTCCCCTCACACTGCTCTGGGACTCACTTCCCCTCGCGCTGCTCCAGGACTCACTTCCCCTCACACTGCTCTGGGACTCACTTCCCCTCACACTGCTCTGGGACTCACTTCCCCTCGCGCTGCTCCAGGACTCGCTTCCCCTCACACTGCTCTGGGACTCACTTCCCCTCACACTGATCTGGGACTCACTTCCCCTCACACTGCTCCAGGACTCGCTTCCCCTCACACTGCTCTGGGACTCACTTCCCCTCATGCTGCTCCGGAACTCACTGCAACTCGCGCTGCTCTAGGACTCACATCCCCTCACGCTGCTCTGGGACCCACTTCCCCTTGGGCTGCTCCGGGACTCACATCCTCTCATGCTGCTCCAGGACTCGCTTCCCCTTGGGCTGCTCCGGGACTCGCATCCCCTTGCCCTGCTCCAGGACTCTCTTCCCCTCACGCTGCACCAGGACTCTCTTCCCCTCGTGTTGCTCTGGGACTCGCTTCCCTTCGTGCTGCTCTGGGACTTGCTTCCCTTCGCGCTACTCCAAGACTCGCTTCCCCTTGCACTGCTCCAGGACTTGCTTCCCCTCGCTTTGCTCTGGGACGTGCTGCTCTGGGACTCACTTCCCCTTGCGCTCCTCCGGGACTTGCTTCCCCTCATGATGCTCCGGGTCTCACTTCCCCTTGCACTGCTCAGGGATGCGGTCCTCCGGAACTCCCTTCCCCTCGCGCTGCTCCGGGAGTCGCTTCCCCTCGTGCTGCTCCAGGACTTGTTTGCCCTTGCACTGCTCCAGGACTCATTTCCCCTCACGCTGCTCTGGGACCCACTTCCCCTCACACTGCTCCGGGAATCCTTCCCCTCTTGCTGCTGCAGGACTCACTTCCCCTCGTGCTGCTCTGGGACTTGCTTCCCCTCGCGCTGCTCCGGGACTTACTTCCCCTCGTGCTGCTCCGGGACTCACTTCCCCTCGTGCTGCTCCGGGAATCCTTCCCCTCGTGCTGGTCCAGGACTCACTTCCCTTCGCGCTGCTCCAGGACTCACTTCCCCTCGTGCTGCTGCAGGACGTGCTGCTCCAGGACTCGCTCTCCCACGCGCTGCCTCAGGACTCCATCCCCACGGAATGTTCCAGGACTCCTTCCCCTCGCATTGCTCCAGGACTGCTAAAAAGAGAGAAATGAAAGAAAAAAAAGAACCGGCAGAGCAGAGGAGGTCTGGGTGGAGCGTACTTTCCTGCTGCCATCTTGTTGGATGCTTGGTGTCCCAATAACCTTTCTGTTGATCACTTCCATGATCTAGCGTCAACTAGTCTTGTGCAATTGCAGGAACTTCTCCTGCTCCAGCTCCTATACTCACTTAGCAACTTAGCACAAACTCTATGCTACCAGGAATTGTGGTGTCAAGTGTCAAGGCCATTGCTGCAGATTTTATGCTGTGATTTTTCACCAGCAACACTATCCTCAAGAGTAAATCTTTGTTATTTAAATCCCTTCCTTTTCAACTAAGATCTGCAGAAGTGAGACTCTGCTTTAGCTGTCACCGTACAAAACTTACAGCCAATTTAGTGTTAAACTGAAGGGTTTCAAATGTTTGTTTCCCATCATAATTTGCATATAGTTTGGAAACAAGAGCATTGTGTTTGGGGGGATGATGTGAGTGCTACTACAGAAGTTTCTGAAAGTCAAATTGTAATGCGTAAGCTTATGAAATTAAGTTTGCTACATAAACAGTTCTGTTCATAATTCATTCAAATTTATTAGAAAACGTAATCATGAGTTTTCTTGGGGACAGGAAGGTGTGATTGAGTACACCAGCAACATGTTGCATGCCTTTTCTGATCCTAGTGTTCGCACAGGCATGTCTTGTATGAAATGTTGCTATTGAGCACATACCTGTGGAGTCACAACAGGAAGTTATCATTCTTGTTGGCCTTAAAGTCCTGTTATGTCCACTTTCCTGCTTCCTGATTGAACTCGCCTGTGAAAATCATGCAATGATTCAAACTACATTAAACTCCCTGGTACTCGGCATGCACAGGGAATAGGGGTTGTCACTTACAGGAATCTACATTTTGCATGAGAAAACTTCGTGGCAGCTGGGATATCTTAAATCGTAGGTGCCACAGGTGACTGTATGTTTTAAAAATAAGCAACCAGAGAGAGAGAGAGAGGCTATCAAATGATCAGTTCCCTGAGTGAGGAAACCTACTCCTGGCCTGATAAGTCGGTTGCTCTGCCTTGGTAAGAGGTTACAATTCTGATTTCTCCTTTTGAATCTCAGGTTATTTTTATGTGGGAGAACAACTGCACACAGTATGGAGGCACGCCACTTATACCAGATAATGGGGATTCTATGGAGGTTGAACAGTAGCATCTTTAATGATGGAGAGAAGGCTGATAAGGATAATCCTCTTGGCACTTCTGGCTGATCACTGCTGTACGTTCTTTAGCCCTGTCTTTTGTATTGTGCGCTGACATACTGATTCTGCCATCATTAATGATAAGGAATTTCATGGCATCCTCTTTCTTCTGTCAGACCTATTCTGTACACGAATGGTATTATTCAGAAATGTGGAAACAGGTATTTCCTGTCCTAATTTCTATATTTCAATCTTTCTCAAGAACATTAGTAAATAGTTGGATCCATAATTCACCATTACTAATGTTACCTCCTTATTCCAAATTTATATAATTAAGTGAATTCAAGTTCTCAAGATGTTGTGGTAAGATTTGAACACTGGATCTCTAGATTAAAAAGTCAAGGCCACTGATTTAGTTGTGCAGTAACGTAATTATTATATTACCATATCCTGCTGCTAGCCAGCTTTCAATGAGGCTTCACTGGCAAGCAGGAAGCAGATTCATGGGAGCTCCTGTGGGATTGAAAAAGAGAAATATGGGGTGGTTTGGATTTCCTTGATGCCTCATCCTCATGGACTAACAAGGGAAAGATTTTAATTTACTTATAAAGCTAATTCATCCTTTTAGTAGCTATCAACCTGACCTAACCTAGTAGGAAATCTAGACTCTTGTTCATCTCCTGGAGTCTCAGTAATGTAATTGGGCCTTTACTTGTTCAAATGTATGAGATTTCTGTCAACCCCTTTCCATCCAGTACTTTAGCAACTGAACTGCATTGAACAGCTAAAATGGAATCCCCAAAGTGATGTCATAGTGAGTTTGACTATTCCATTGAAGTTTTATCCCAGGGTAATATGAAGGGGGTTAGAAGGTTAATGTGACTGATTGTGAGATAAGTTCTGCTGTTGCCCAGGAGTTAATATAGGTTTGCATCTATTTAACATTCGCTGGAATAATAGTTAGGTAAGTAGCAGAGTCAGATGAACTCAGGGAGTAGAGGAATTAGACATTTTCATGTTCATTTCAAGAACTGGGTGTATTTATGACACAATAGCAATTTAAGAGCCAATAAACAGCCCTGCTTTCTCAGATTGAGATTTGTGGTGATGTAGAATGGGTAGGACAATAAAAATGTCGTTAAAAAAAGTATGTGATTTCTTTAAAAATAAACAAACCAACAAACTTTTTTGCCTGTCTCTGATGTAGCTTCTTATTGAGCTTAGTACACCAGACAGCAGCAAAACATGAGTCCTACAAATGAATGGTGATTTCTCAACCTAAGCCCACACATGAGGGAGAGGTGACCAGTTGAGATAATGGAGTACAGATCAGCTCAGAGCAGTTTAGATACCTACAGAAATGTATTTCTATTGCCAGCTCTTACAAACAAAGCTGACAATATTGAACATAGGAAACTAAAGTTCCATAAAGAATAGCTATTTTCTATTTTACTGACTGCAAGATATGGTCAGTGGTCTACCACTACAGCAAGAAGAGGAGCCTTCAAGTTAGCACCTCATTCAGTAACATTTTAAGCACCACACCCACACATATAGATAGTGATAATGATAATGAAGTGGAGGAATCACTTGGTGTACAACAAGGCACTGCTAACAAAGGCACAGAATTGGTCTGACTGAGCAATGGATGGTAAAGCAAAATTTGCGCTAGTTACTTGCTTCTACTTAGCTGTCTCTGCCTGCAAGCACTGTCCACAAACTTAATGTTTAAGGCATTTCCAATAGGACAAATGCAAAACGTTCATAATCCAGAGATGTTCTTGCAAATATATTCATTATTATTCCAGGAATGCCTAGTCGTTAGCTGAACTTGGAGTTGATAGATGAGTAGCAATGATGGCAATTGCAATGAACAAAGCAATGTGATATGGAAACAGCGAAAACATATAGACAAGCATCAAGGAGAGGTTTCAAGAAGTCAGTCAGGCACACTGATCTGAGCTGTCAAACCAGCTCAGGGATGCATGTACAGGAAAAGGTGACACACATACATCAAAAGAACATAATTGGCCAGAAACCAGAAAATCTGTGGAATCACGGTGAGTTGTGTTGGAGTTACCTTAGCACTAGCAATGTATGACATGACAACTTTTGATGATCTTGATGAACAACTGAATTTCTATGAGGTGGACAGTGAATGTCACTAAAATAGCAGATCACACTTTGAGGGAGATTCTCAATAAGCAATGGTGCAGCTCCAATATGGTCTGCACTTTCTTTGCACTGTCTTTTGCAGCTAGCGCTCCATTATAAAAAGTGCAATTTGAAACCACTAAACCTGTGATCAGTTCTGCACAGAGCCCAACACAAGAATCCTGTTCTGTCACATACAAACTAAGGTCTTCTTCTTTGGCGGCAATCTATCATGTCATATTTTATTGTGTGAAATAATCTCAAGAGTCTCAAAGTACAGGCCAACAACTGTTTATTGAGCTAATGTTGGGAGAGTCTGCATCAGAAACGATTCTGAGGTAGCACTCTAATACAATAAGGATTCATCAGATATTTACACACTGCAAATCACGTAGAAATGCATAATTAGAATTCTGAAATGATCTGTTTTAGACAAACTCCTTGTTTCTCACACATTCCAAGAAAGTGGCAAGGAGCCTGTTACCCCTGATCTCACCAGCCCCTATCTTTCCAAATGGCGTCTATCACCTCTCCAAAGCCTGTGCTCCATTCCCATCCATGACTCAACCACATTCTTTCTTGGTGTCGTACAGGGTCATCCTCACTTTCCATTGGCCAGTACGTCCTCATAGTGAATGCTGGTTCAGCCACATTTTATTTTCACTCAATCTTCTGTTGCATCAGTATCTGTTTATGCAGTTTAACTAACATTTCTTTTAAATGGACTACCTTCTGGAATAAGAAAAAGTGAATATGAATCTGAATGACTTATGTAATTATTGCTTATGAAGTCTCTACCTCATTCTAATCTCAGTTGGAAATTCAAGTGCATTTTGTAAGAATAACAGGGAGGTTACGGTGGGTGTTTTAACTTTCCAGGCATAGATTGGGACTGCCATAGTGTTAAGGTTTTAGATGGAGAGGAATTTTTAAAATGTGTACAAGAAAATTTTCTGATTCAGTATGTGGATGTACTTACTAAAGAGGGTGCAAAACTCAACCTACTCTTGGGAAGTAAGGCAGAGCAGGTGACTGAGGTGTCAGTGGGGGAGCACTTTGGGGCCAGCAACCATAATTCTATTAGATTTAAAATAGTGATGGAAAAGGATAGACCAGACCTAAAAGTTGAAGTTCTAAATTGGAGAAAGGCCAATTTTGATGGTATCAGGCAAGAACTTTCAAAAGCTGATTGGGGGCAGATGTTCGCAGGTAAAGGGATGGCTGGAAAATGGGAAGCCTTCAGAAATGAGATTATGAAAATCCAGAGAAAGTATATTCCTATCAGGGTGAAAGGGAAGGCTGGTAGCTATAGGGAATACTGGATGACTAAAGAAATTGAGGGTTTGGTTAAGAAAAATAAGGAAACATGTGTCAGATATAGACAGGATTGATCAAGTGAATCCGTATAAAAGCAGTAGGAGTATACTTAGGAGGGAAATCAGGAGGGCAAAACGGGGACATGAGCTAGCTTTGGCAAATAGAATTAAGGAGAATCCAAAGGGTTTTTACAAATACATTAAAGACAAAAGGATAACTAGGGAGAGAATAGGGCCCCTCAAAGATCAGAAAGGTGGCCTTTCTGTGGAGCCACAGAAAATGGGGTAGATACTAAACGAATATTTTGCATCAGTATTTATTGTGGAAAAGGACAGGGAAGATATAGAACAGGGAAATAGATGTTGACTTCTTGAAAAGTATCCATATGACAAAAGGGAAGTGCTGGGTGTTTTGAAATGCATAAAAGTGAATTAATTCCTAGGACCTGATCAGGTGTACCTTAGAACTCTGTGGGAAGCTAGAGAAGTGATTGCTGGGCCTCTTGCTGAGATATTTGTATCATAGATAGTCACAGGTGAGGTGTCGGAAGACTGGAAGTTGGCTAACGTGGCACCACTGTTTAAGAAGGGTGGTAAAGACAAGCCAGGGAACTATAGACCGGTGAGCCTGACCTCGGTGGTGGGCAAGTTGTTGGAGGGAATCCTGAGGAACAGAATGTACATGTATTTGGAAAGGCAAAGACTGATTAGGGATAGTCAACATGGCTTTGTGCATGGGAAATCATGTCTCACAAACCTGATTGAGTTTTCTGAAGAAGTAACAAAGAGGATTGATAAGGGCAGAGCGGTAGATGTGATCTATATAGACTTCAGTAAGGTTTCCGACAAGGTTCCCCTGGGAGACTGAATAGCAAGGTTAGATCTCATGGAATACAGGGAGAACTAGCCATTTGGATACAGAACTGGCTCAAAAGTAGAAGACAGAGGGTGGTGGTGGAGGGTTGTTTTTCAGACTGGAGGCCTGTGACCAGTGGAGTGCCCAGGATTGGTGCTGGATCCACTACTTTTTGTCATTTACATAAATGATTTGGATGTGAGCTTAAGAGGTATAGTTAATAAGTTTGTAGATGACACCAAAATTGGAGGTGTAGTGGACAGCGAAGAAGGTTACCTCAGATTACAATGGGATCTTGTTCAGATCAGCCAATGGGCTGAGAAGTGGCTGATGGAATTTAATTCAGATAAATGTGAGGTGCTGCATTTTGGGAAAGCAAATCTTAGCAGGACTTATACACTTCATGATAAGGTCCTAGGGAGTGTTGCTGAACAAAGAGACCTTGGAATGCACGTACATAGCCCCTTGAAAGTGGAGTCACAGGCAGATAGGATAGTGAAGAATGCATTTGGTGGGCTTTCCTTTATGAGTCAGAGTATTGAATACAGGAGTTGGGACGTCATGCTGTGGCTGTACAGGACATTGGTTAGACCACTGTTAGAATATTGTGTGTAATTCTGGTCTCCTTCCTATTGGAAAGATGTTGTGAAACTTGAAAGGTTCAGAAAAGATTTACAAGGATGTTGCCAGGGTTGGAGGATTTGAGCTATAGGGAGAGGCTGAACAGGCTGGGGCTATTTTCCCTGGAGCGTCGGAGGCTGAGGGGTGACCTTATCAAGGTTTACAAAATCATGAGGGGCATGGATAGGATAAATAGACAAAGTCTTTTCCCTGGGGTGGGGGAGTCCAGAACTCAAGGGCATAGGTTTACGGTGAGAGGGGAAAGATATGAAAGAGACCTACGGGGCAACTTTTGCATGCAGTGGGTGGTACGTGTATGGAATGAGCTGCCAGAGGAAGTGTTGAGGCTAGTACAATTGCAACATTTAAAAGGCATTTGAATGGGTATATAAATAGGAAGGGTTTGGAGGGATATGGGCCGCATGTTGACAGGTGGGACTAGATTGGGTTGGCATATCTGGTTGACATGAACAAGTCGGATCGAAGTTTCTATTTCCATGCTGTACATCTCTATGACTCTATGACTCTAACTGTTGTCACACCCAAATTTCCACCTCACACTGTGCAACTGTTGGTAGCTTGGGCTTTGCATCAGTCTACTTTCACACAATGTGCTCGAGAGGATTGGACAGGTTACCCATGTCTGAATAATTTCTGTGTTCTCAATGGATTTCCATGCAAGAATAATGAAAATCAGAAACGTGGAAGATACAGAATGAAGTTATCTACTGTGGTCCAGCATGGCTGGACTAATCTAGTCTGCCTTCTTCAAATCCCCTCCCACTCCACCAAGGACACGCAGGTCCTGGGCCCCCTCCACTGCCAAATCCTAGTCAGGCAAATGCTAGCCACCCGACGCCTGGAGAAAGAATGCCTCATCTTCCGCCTTGGGACCCTCCAACCACACATTATCAACGATGATTTCACCAGTTTCCTCATCTCCCATACCCCCATGTTATCCCAGATGCAAACCTCTAACTCAGCACCAACTTCTTGAACTGTCCCACCTGTCCATCCTCCTTCCTATCCAACTGCTTCCCCCTCCCCCACCAATCTATCACTCCCACCTCCAGCTACCTATCACCTTCCACAGCTACTTGCCCCACCCCCAGCCCAATCCTCCCCCTTCTATTTATCTCTCAGCTCCCTTTCTACCTCCCCCTACATTCCTGATGAAGGACTTATGTCCGAAACGTTGATTCTCCTTGGATGCTGCCTGACCTGCTGTGTTTTCCAGTGCCAAATTTTTTGATTATATTTTATGAAGATTGATTTAAGTTTTAAATACATTTCTGCCTTCTATATGCTGTATTGCATGTTTTCCTACATCCAGTATTGCTGCAGTTAATGGCAGGGAATATTCAAAGTTTGGGAGAAGATTTGTAGCTCGGGTACTCGTTGTTGTGGTTCTGTTCGTCGAGCTGGGAATTTGTCTTGCAAACGTTTCGTCCCCTGTCTGGGTGACATCCTCGGTGCTTGGGAGCCTCCTGTGAAGCGCTTCTGTGCTGTTTCCTCCGGCATTTATAGTTGCCTGTCTCTGCCGCTTCCGGTTGTCAGTTCCAGCTGTCCACTGTAATGGCCGGTTTATTGGGTCCAGGTCGATGTGTTTGTTGATAGAGTCTGTGGATGAGTGTCATGCCTCTAGGAATTCCCTGGCTGTTCTCTGTTCGGCTTGCCCTATAATGGTAGTTTTGTCCCAGTCGAATTCATATTGCTTGTCATCTGCGTGTGTGGCTACTAAGGATAGCTGGTCGTGTCGTTTCGTGGCTAGTTGGTGTTCATGGATACGGATCGTTAGCTGTCTTCCTGTTTGTCCTATGTAGTGTTTATTGCAGTCCTTGCATGGGATATATCACAAGACATTAATGTAGTATTTGTATACCTTGTGCATGTCTCCAATAGAGAATCCTTGAAGTGCAGTCAGGAGTTAAGAAAGAAATAATATTCTCCTGCTACCTGCTCCTGCAGGTAAATAATAGATTTATTCCATGAAATCTGTAATTCCTAACAAAAAAATCCCTAATTGTTTGTGTTCTATGATATCTATAGTAACACATGACCAATATTTAATCAGTTGTACTGAAGTCTTAAACTCTTATATGAGGGATATATGGCACATATGGCTTAGAGGAAATATTTGTTTACAGAGAGCTTTGTAATGTTCTTCAACAAGGCAATTGCATCCCACACTTAACTGATCTTTAATTAGACTTGGTGTCTGGTAAACTAGATTCTACTTCCAAGAATGCCTTGTAATTAGATTTCTTGACAATTCTCATTGTTGTTCATGGTGAGAAAAGAAAAAAAAATCTAGAATGTTTTCAGTATAGAAGCTTGTTTACACATTCTGGGCAAAATTGTATCGGGGTCTGAGTGATGTGAGTTATAGCAAGATATGTGGCAGAAACAGGTGACAAGTCCAGTGAGACCCATCTCAACACTGAGAGCAACTCCTACCATCTTTTCTGTTTTTCACAGATGGCATGCTGAGATTCTCACTAGCAAGTGGTGAGTTGCTAATGGTGATTATTGGTTCTTAAATGCCTTGTTAACTGCATCATCTCATTAATATTCATAATACTCAAATACACCAAGCAAGCCAGACACCCAGAACACTCAACAAGGAAATCAAAATATGCAGTGAAAGACCTCTATATTGGACATCAGTGACCATCATCTCGGGCACAAACCATGAGCACATGCCCCACATCTATGGACATTGTGTCGGCCTCTCAGAATACTCATGGCACACCTCCGATCTATATGTAGGAGGCTGCAGTACTTCAACACTGCACGGGTAACTTACCTTTGTAATTTCTATGGCAAGGACACTGCACACTCCGTTCATAGACTGGACCAGGCTGCGTCTCTGGGCTGTTTGCTTGCTCTTAAAGCACTGACTCACTCACAGCACATCTAGATGTTCATATTATCCCTGGATTGCATTGTCTTGCTTTGGATATTTGCACTTTATCCCCTCACCCAGAAATACCAGGCTCATATGACTGCTGTCTTGCCTTGTAGGCACAGAGCCAAGAAGCTTGTCATGGTTGTTAGCAGGCCTCAGGCAAGCTGAGGAGATTAGATTTTGCAAGAGGGGTTCCTAACACATCAAGTCCAGAGCAGTCTCTGATACTAGTCCAGGCCTTGCTGGGGGTGGTCAGAACTGGGATGCTGTCTACATCAGAGGCAAGGAGCAGAATGTAGGGCAGCCCATCACCTATATTGCTTCTTTCTGTTCCTGTGTGTGTTGTGTTTCTGCCAGAATAAGAGAGGCAGATATTATGGGAGACATAAGTGGGTGGCATAGTATCTATTTTTGGTACAGATGGGGAGGTGCTTCTAGCAAGGGAGTAGGCAGTGGAGGGCCTTAAGGTTCGTGGTATCAGAGGGGTTTGGAGGATGGAGTGGATGACAGCGAGTGAAAGAATGTGTTGTATGTGATTACAAGAATTCCCACAGGGAAAAAGCAGTTAAAGAAAAACAGCAAAAGCATGGAAATGTATGTACTGGTCTTACTGGGGGCCCATTTTGAAGGAAACATGGATGCGTTATTCACAGGTTCTACTATTTTATTCCTTCTGGGTGGTAGAGGTGGGTATAGAGGCAGAGATGGAGTGTATGTGAGGATTCAGACAGAAAAGACAATGGAACTTAGTGAAGTGATGAAGGATGATGCTTTGACACAGGTGGTAACCTCAGACCCGGCTGGCATGCTTCAGTGTAATGGTCTCAACTGCTGATCCGGGGGGAGGTGGATGTTTGCACCACCCTGTTCAGAAGAACCTCTAGGTCCCTGGCCAAAAGGCAGGGTGCTGATTTCCCCCAGTCTACCATGTCCAGGGCAAATGTCAGTAACTAGGCTGGGCAGCTCCACACTGACAGAGCTTGTCTGGGTGAATGAAGGACTTCCAAAGATGGCGCTGGTGCAAGAGATGCTGGTCTTTTGGTGCATATTGACAGAGTGGCATGTTGTTCCAGGTCAGTATGCGGTAATTTAAAATGGGCATCGAACATGAGCAATGTCAGATGCTTGGAGTACATAATTAATAAGTTGAGTTTAGGACTCAGCAAGATGGCAGTCATTCATTAAAACTGCTGTGGACATCTCTGCCTAACAGCCAAGGCACATTGGTGTTTTTTTTGCCATCCCTGGCTAACTTTTATGAGAGAATTGTTAATTTAAAACTTTGAGAACATGTATTTGTTCACATTTTGGAGTGGGAAGGATGCCAAAGGGAAAGTGAGCGAATGACCAGCAGCAGGGAGGACACTCCGCTATAGCACCGGGCATGCCAGAGGCCGCAGCAGCAGCCTCTCCCGAACCGCTGGGGGCCCTGGCAGACTCACAGGAATTGGCGGCGGTGATAGCAAGACTTACCGCAAAGGTCGAGGCTGCATTCGAGGAGATCCGTGCCCAGGTCCAATCCATTGCGTCCATGATGCAGAAGCATGAACAGGAGCTCCAGGGCCATTGGACACAGATGGAGGAGATGGAGGATTGAACCACAGCCTCAGAAATGGCGATCGAGTCCTCATCCAGTTGGATCTGGTACTGGAGCGGGAGGTGTGGGCCTTACGAGATCGACCACCTCGAAAATCAAGGTTGTAGGATGAATCTTCAGATTGTCGGGCTCCTGGAGGGTGAAGAAGGTGGGAAGCCAGTCAGCTTCTTTGAACGCTGGCTGCCGCAGTTCCTGGGCCTTCAAATCGAGTCCAGCTGGCTGCAGATTGAAACTGACTGCACACTGCACCCATTCCTAATGAAGGGCTCCTCCCGAAACATCGGTTTTCCTGGTCTTCGAATGTTGCCTGACCTGCTGTGCTTTTCCAGCATCACTCTAACCTTGACTCTAATCTCCAACATCTGCAGTCCTCACTTTTGCCTGCACATTGAAAGGGCCTATCGAGTGGTGGTACACAGGTCCGAGCTGGTACAGCACCTCCGGCTGGACCCAGTCCACTCCCACACATACAGGGACAAGCAAAAAGTGATAGGAGCCTCCAGATCACTGGGAAAAGATCTACAGGCACTGCTGCACAAGGGGTAAAAAATTGTGTTCTTCCAAGATTTCTCGGCAGCTGTAATCTGAAAGAGGAAGTCCTTCGATGAAGCTAAGAAGAGGCTGAGGAATCTGGGTATCCATTCCTCCATAAGGTAACCCACAGTGCTCCGTTTCAGCCACAAGGACTCAGTTTATAATTTGACTCAGTGGATAAAGCCAAGGACTTTGCGGACACTTTAAAATAGACTGACTGGTCTAAAGAATACTAGTAATGTTTGTCCTCTTTTATTTCTTTCCCTGTGTTTTCCCTTTCCTTTTTTTTCCTCTCTCCCTAATAATTCTTTTTAAGGGGAAAAAAATTCTTGCAATATGTTGTTCCTATTATATTTTTATAACTGGATTTTATCATGGAAAATTTAATGGGTTCTCTTTGTTGTTTTCCCCTTTGTTTTGTTCTTTTTCTCTTTTAGTCATAATTGGGGCTGACATGGAGCTGGGATGGGCGGAGTGCTTATCCTGACTTTGTCTTCTCTTGTTGATTTAATCTTCTTGTTTACTTATTTATTTTTGCCTAAGGCTGGGGCACAGTCTGGGCTTGAAGGAGCTGTGAAGGGGGGAGATGGGTAGGATGAGTTCTCCCTATGGGCAGGGGGAGAGTCTCCCATTCAAGGTTTTACAGTTTTTTGAGAGCAATCGTCATTTGGAGTTATGTGAGAGTAATTTTTGTATACACAATTTTACGACTCTATGAGTTTTTATTTACTTGTGCTTGTTGCATTGTATGTAGGGATTCAGGTTCTCTAAAAGGGGATATGGCTAAGTATCTTGTTAAATGATGCACCTGGAACATCAAGGGAAGTCACTCACCTGTTAAAAGGAAAAAAAAGTGCTTTCTAGCCTTAACAGGGAAAGCGTTGATATTGCTCTATTGCAGGTAACTGATCTTGATGATGGAGAACACCTGAAGTTACAACAGGGAGGTTATGACTGGGTATTCTTTTCATCCTTTATTACTAAAAGTAGGGGAGTGGCTGTACTTATTCTTAAAAATCTTCTGTTCACATTATTAGAGCAGGTGAAAGATGAGCAGGGGTGGTTTGTGATACTTAAGGCCCTGAAACATGTGGAGGAATATGGCATCTTAAATGTCTACTATCACCCGACAAATCCCCTCAAATTTTTGGTTAGTGACTTCTCTAAGCTGAGTACCTTTGGAACACAGCACATTATTATAGGGGGGGATTTCAATTACCTTTTGGATCTGACAGTGGATGGAATGCCTAGTGGGTCCCCAACTATTTCTTCACAGGCCAAGTAGGTGACTGACTTATGCGAGGAGTCAGGGCTGGTGGACATTTGGAGATATCTTCACCCTACTGGCAAGGACTTCACCTTTTTTTCAAACCTGCATAAATGTCACACGAGGATTAATCTTTTTCTGGCTCCCTTGACCCTCCTGGATTCGATTATGGGTTGTAAAATTGGGAACATGGCGATCTCTGATCACGCGGCAGTATATTTGGAGGTTAAGGCCAACGATGAGGGGATAGGTTTGCGGCACTGGTGTCTGGATCCTTTTCTCCTCAAGGTTTCCAAATTTGTGGAATACTTTTTGAAGGAGTTTCAGGAGTTTTTGACTATCAACTCAGGCACGGCTAGTAGTCCGTCTATGCTACAGGAGACCGCTAAGGCCTTTGCTAGGGGATTAGCTATTTCCTATGTGGCTAGCTGGGAATGACAGAAGGAGGAATAGCAGGGTCTACTTGAGACGTGGCTGAAAGCCATTGAGGCAGCATATTTTGCGAGGCCTGCAGTTACTAAGCTACAGAGGATCACTGCCCTCTGGCTGCTCTGAATTCAGTACTTACAGAAACAGCAAAGAAAGAGCTTGCTTTTGCTAGACAAAGGCTGTTTGAGTATAGGGATAGGCCAGGGAAATATTTAGCGTATCTGACTAGGAAAAAGCATGCTCCCCAATCCATTACTGTAGTCAGAGACAGCACCGGGGTCTTTACCTACGATGCCAAAAGGATTAAGAGGCTTTTCATATTTTTACTCTGAACTGCATTCGTCTGAAGGTTGCGAGATTGGTTGGTCAAGATGGAAACCTTTTTTAAGAGCTTGGACCTCCCGTGGGTAACCTTGGAACAGACCTCTCTCCTCAATGCTCATTGACAGTTCAGGAAATACAGGAAGTAGCTAGGCAACTGCAGAGTGGGAAAGCGCCCAGCCTTGATGGTCTCCCGGGTGAGTTTTATAAGGGGTTTATAGGGATTCTGTCAGGGCCAATGCTGGAGATGTACAACTCCTAAATGCATGACTGCCTACCACCATCTTTGAGAGAAACTAATATTTCTCTCATTCTTAAGAAGGGGAAGGTTGCTGAGGATTATGCTTCTTATAGGCCCATTTCCCTATTAAATTCAGATTTCAAGGTTCTGTCTGAGATCTTGGCTGAGGTTGGAGATGGTGTTGCCCCATATTGTCAAAGAGGACCAGACAGGTATTATAAGGGGCCGTAGGTATTCTAATAATATTGGAAAGTTGCTGAATATGGTCCAAGTATGTCAGCAATGATCAATCCAGAGGTTGGTGATTTCTTCAGATACAGGAAAAGCATTTGACCGGGTGGAATGGCTGTATCTCTTTTATGTCTTAAAGCAGTTTGGGTTGCGTGGGGTCTTTGCTGGGTGGGGGGAGGTTTTATATTGCCACCGTCTGGTCGTGGTAATCATCAAAGGGGTGAAGTCTGGGAACTTTAGGATTGGCAGGGCTAGTCTTCAAGGCTGGCCCCTCTCACCTTTGTTGTTTACTTTGGTGATAGAACTGCTGGCAGAGGCCATTTGTCAGAAAGTCCACATAACCGCTCCGGACCTGGGATCGAGGGTATACAAAATTATACTATTTGAGGATGATGTCCTTGTTTTTATCAGACCCGATTACCTCCATACCTCATCTGATACAAATTCATTTGTGGCTATTTCAGGATATAAGATCAACTTTGCAAAATTGGAGGCTATGCCTTTGGATAACCTCAAGGAAGTGGCAGAGGTTGAAGGTGGCCCTAGGTTCCCTTTTAAGTGGTCGTGGGGGGGGTTCTAATACCTAAGTATTTTTATTACCCCATGTTTGATCAGTTATTTCGGACCAACTTTGTTTACCTGCTTGACAATATTAGGCAGGATCTCCAGAGATGGGAGGTTCTTCCAACTTTGTTTTGGGCCGAATAGCCTTTATTAAGATGAATGTCCTTCCTTATTTGCTTTATCCCGTGTGTACACTCCCTATAATGTTTCCCAGGTCAACGTTGTAGACACTTATGGGTTGGTTTAGTTCCTTTGTCTGGCATCATGGGCGGCCCCTCATCAAACTTACTAAATTGCAGTTGCCTCAAGGATGGGTGGAGTTGATTTCCGAGACGTAAGGAGGTATCAATCGAATTCCCTGCCATCCTGTATGTGCAATTGGGCA
Source organism: Chiloscyllium punctatum (assembly GCF_047496795.1). NCBI lineage: Eukaryota > Metazoa > Chordata > Chondrichthyes > Orectolobiformes > Hemiscylliidae > Chiloscyllium > Chiloscyllium punctatum. The sequence goes on from NC_092762.1 coordinate 63,396,685, forward strand.
GGTAACGATCCAAGCTCCTTCCAGGCCTTCCAGGCAAAGTGCCCTCTTATTAACCTGTTGTTCATGGATAAGATGAGAACAGCTATGGACCACTGCCGGAACCTCATTGTGATTAATATGTTTAAGGCATGGAGGACAATGTGTCAGAGTGAGGGTTGCTTATCCAAGACTTTGCCACTCACCCCCATAGTTGGTATGCCGGGGTTCCGATCAGGGATGATGGACTCAGGGTTCAAACTATAGGCAGCGAGAGGAATTTCTAGTTTGGGAGACCTGCTTGAGGGTGAGGTTAGATGTCTTTCAAGCAATGGAGCTGCAAATACAGGCTGCTCAGCAGAGATTTTTTTCCTTTTTTTTCAGGTTAGGGATTTCATCCAGAAGAAGACTACACTTCTCACTAAGCCCTATAAGCCTGATACAGATAAGCCTGTTGTTGCGTGCCACAGCACCCTTTCGGTTAGTGCCTTCTGTTGCCTACTAGGTGGTAGGGTCTGGCAAGATATTAACTGGTTATGTGAGGTCTGGGAGCAAGAGCTCGGAGTGGCGATCTCTTCTGAAACGTGGGAGGACATATGGGAGAACGTGCGAAAGATCTCAATCTGCAATAGGACATGTGCAATGCAGTTAAAAGTTCTGCACAGGATTCATTTAGCACCAGATGATCTGGTGAAGTTTAAAAAAGAGGCATTTCCAATGTGTCCCAAATATAAAATAAGTGTAGGTACTCTTACCCAATGTTTCTGGACATGCTACAGCCTCTGTGTTTATTGGAGCACTGCGGCAGCAGAGATAGGGAGAGTATTGAGGACCAAAGTTAAAGTAGAGATTTCTCCTTCTAGGTCTACCGAATTTATCATCTTTAGACGGTATGGGAAGAAACTATTCAATATTCTTACTTACTGTGCACAGAAAAATATTCTGATGAATTGGGTGTCTGAGAACCCGCCAGGCTGGCTGGAATGGCAGAAATTAATTATGGAGCATATTCTCTTGGATCTTTTTTACAAGTGTGGTGCACCACACAAAAGGCATTTTTTAATAAGACATGGCAGCCCTTTTTGAGTTATTTGCATACAGATTTGTCTGCTATCCTAACTAGGGTGTTTGTTTAACCAGGATATAAGGTTTGCTGAGCCCTGGGCCCTGGAAGGAAGACTCCTGAGTGAATATGAGTATATATACAATGTACCCATTTTTTATTTGGAAGCTTTGCACCGAGCATTGTTATTCTGTGTTCATGTATGTTCTTTTGTTTTTTTTTCAGTCACTTAATATTTATTTGGTGTTGTTTTGCATTGTGTTTGGTTTTAATTTAGAGGGGAGGTTAGCAGTTAGTGGACAGTAGTTGTATTTTAATTTGTGTTTTTTTATTATACTGTTTTTTTTAAATAACTTTATATTTTTGTAAAGTCAAAAAACTTTTTTTTCTAATAAATGTATTTACAAAAAAATGATGAGTTTGATATGATATGGCAAGAAAACATGGTAGACCTCAATGCAGAAAATGTATTGCTGGAAAAGTGCAGCAGGTCAGGCAGCATCCAAGGAGCAGGAGAATCGACGTTTCGGGCATGAGCCCTTCTTCAGGGTCATGTCCTAACCGTCAATTCTCCTGCTCCTTGGATGTTGCCTGACCTGCTGTGCTTTTCCAGCAACACATTTTCAGCTCTGATCTCCAGCATCTGCAGTCCTCACTTTCTCCTAGACCTCAATGCACCAAACCCTCCAAAACACTCGACACAACTCAGACTTGAAAAAAAAATTATGATTCAGCCCTATGCCTCAAGAAAATTGGAATTTTCTTTTATTAGAAATAGTGAAACAAGCTCCAAAATATGAAACTCTTTCAAATGAATACAGTTGTGAGATTGCATTTTTGCAATTGACTGGCTTTGAGGAGTTTGTTTGAAAGCTGTTCTTTCAAATTTATTGTAAATCTGGATTTGATGACAACAAATTAAAAACATGCATTTACTTTGAGCATCTGATGATCTCAACATGTAGCTAAGCATTTCATAGCCATTTTTAATGTCAGATTATTGCACAGATAGCAGATAAAAATCCGTCCAATGGATTACTTTGAACAGCTGCCACAGTTACTTTGTGGGCAAAGATGATATCTAAATTGCATCTGATAATGTTCCTTGGACAGCGGTGAGATAAATAATCTGATAATCTGTTTGATTGTGGTGTTGGTTGAGGGATAAATATTGCTCAGAGTTCTTCAAATAGTAGCCTGGAATGTTTTGCATTTACCAAAAAGAGCATACTGGTCTTGATTTAACATCTCAAACACAAGACAGGGGCTGAGAGCTCAAATCAGACCCATCATCTGTGACTGCACCACGCCCTCAAACTGAAATATTAGTTTTGATTGTGTGGTTCAGTACATTGAGCTCACCTTCAACCACAGTCTCCTTCCTAGTGAAAAAAGTGCCACTAATTGAACTACTTTTAGTAAAGGAAGTCAGAGGACATGGGCATTACTGAATTGGCCCTGACTTCAGTTCCCTTGAGACGAGAAGTGAACCGCCTACTGGAGCCATTGCAATCCTTGTGTTCTCAGCAGATCCACAATGCTGAAAGGGAGAGGCCTTCAGGATTTTAACCTTGCAACAGTAAAGGAATATGATTTCCTGTAAAGTCCCAATATTTGGAGGAGTTAAATTATTGGAAAACTTTGCAAACAGCAAATTCACAAACAATGAAGCGCTTTTATAAAGGGAATACATTCGACAGATTCCAAATGCTAAAGAAAAATGTATTACACAGTAAGATAAAACACAATATAAACAATGATTTTAATAAATATAAATATGTCCAACTGGAAAAATAGTGCAATAAAATAAATATATAGAATTTGTCACATTTAATCTGATCATAAAGCTCTCCAGAGTTTAGTGATGCATTGGTGGAGCTTTACTTGAAGGTGCAGATGGAGGGAGGGATGAGTTGTCTGATGTAGGTATTGATGTGGCTGTTGATAAAAAATAATGTCATTTTACTGTTTTATTTTTTGCTTTTGAATTTTAAAAGGTTCTTGGTGAGGAGCAAGTCACAGTGTCAATCACGCGATAAAAGGCAATACCTCTTTCCACATTTGTGTCTTAGCTTGTTACCTTATTTTAAATTCTTCAGCTGATTTCATTAGGTGTGTCATCATCTTAGTTGTAAGTTGAGCTATCTGAAGCCCTTCTTCCTCTTCCTTTTTGCATTCACTTGCTATCCTCAGTTTTTCTGCAGAGAGTTCTGCTTGATGATACTGAAGCAATGTTCCTCCTGCTTTGTGATAAGGCTTTCCAGTCCCTTCCCTCCAACTTGTTTTGCCAACTCAACAATCTTGTTTAGCATCCAGGTTGGGGAATCTGCAAACCCTTCACAGCCTCAGTCAAACTTTATTTCAGCAGGTATTTCTGTATTTCCTAATCAAGCTTCAGATATGTTCTTACACACCTCTGTAATGGGTGGAACTCAAACCCATGTTTTCTGGTTCAAATGTAGGGATACTCCCACTGCAACACAACAGCCTTTTGCTACACATTCATAGATGATTCTCTCATCTCATCCCATTAATCCTTAATTAGCCCTATTGTTATTAGGATTTTGAATTCTTTCCAATGAACATGGACAAGTGGTTGAAGAGTTTGTTTCCATGAAGTTGAGAATGTAGCGGAAACCTCCCTGTGTGTTGTTGGCTTTGAAGCCACAATAAGCTCTGGTCCATAGACTGGCTGATTGAGGCCATATTTAAGGTTAAAACAAAGTTTGCATGCTTTCTTAAAAGAGAGGATGGATATCCAGGAGCACTTTCAAAGACCTTGAAGGACAAGTAATTTTTTCTCAAATTAGTCCCTCATGCAGAAAGCGATTCTCAAACCAATCAACAATTACAGCTGCTATAAGTCAGGTTCTCTCGTGTTAGCTTTCCAAAAGACTGGTAAATGAAATTTATGTTTCCTTTAAGGGCTCAGATATTTTCTAACCCTATTAACCTGCATTGACTTACACTTAGGATCAGCCACATTGGCACAGTAAGAGCATTAACCTGTCCTTTGCTGCTTAAAATTAGGTTCTGTCCTTGCTTCTTTGGATATATAAGTTATATTTGGCATTTTCTTCCAAATTGGGTCACTTCTATTTGCATTAAATCCCTGTTTTGGCTGGTACTATGTCTCCCAATACTTTTCCTTGGGGTGCTCTTCTACAGCTGCATGATCAGCTGATGCAGTCTTCCCCATCAACTTCACACTCTGAAGAGTAAAATGCTTTCTAAAGAGACCAAACAGGATGGGTAAAGATCCTCTAGACAGGGAAGGGGTTGATCATCTTGTGCCTTCTTTATTACCCCTACTGTCACCAATACCACCACCAGCATACTCTCTTTACTACACTTTATGTGCTGGTACCATTCAAGCACCTTTATTTCTAATAATTGGGCAACTAATTGGGATTTGCTTTGGGGCTGGTGATCTATCCACTCATAGGTAACTTCCCTATTTCTTCTTAGGCGATCAGAAGGTAAAATAAGGGTGTCTCTGGCAGTCATACTACCAGGCTAAGTTTCACGTAGATCCATTCTTAGTTATCTAATTGTAGCCAGAGAATCAATCTCAAACGGCTAAATTCCAGCTTCTGTCATCTACCTAGAGTACTCCCTACAAACTATCCTTGACTTCCTCCTATTTTTCACCTACATGCTGCCACTCTGTGACATCATCCAAAGGCACATCATTAGTTTTCATAGATAAACTGATAAAAAAATCTAGATATACCTCATCATCACCAATATCAACTCCCCCACTATTGAGATCAGACTGCTTGTCAGACAACCATTTATCAACAAAGAATTCTCCAATTAAATATCGGGAAGGCTGAAGACTGAAGCATTGAAGCATTCTTTTTAATCCTGGCTCCAAACTGCATTCCTAATTCACAGACTCTGTCCTTTTCTCTGGAATATGTCTAAGAGGAAGTCTTGTGTCACGTTTGTTCCCAAATGTCTGTGTGGGGTTTGCGCATTCTCCCCATGACTGTGTAGGTATCTTCCAGGTGCTCCGGTTTCCTCCCAGAATCCAAAGATGTGCAGGTTAGGTGGATTGGCCATGCTAAATTGCCCACAGTGTTTAGGAACAAGGGTTAGCCATGGGAAATGCAGGACTACAGGGATAGGTGGGTTGGATGTGGGTGGGGTTCTCTTTAGAGAGTTGGTGTGAACTCAATGGACCGAATGGCCTGTTTCCACACTGTAGGGATTCTATGATCTATGATTTTATGTGTTTTTGAATTTGTGACATCACAGACTGTTGATTTCCACCACCATAATACTGTCGGACATTATCATTCAGTTAATCTGCTATCAAATCCCTAGTTCATGGTTTTATTATCATTAAACTTAACTATTTTGATGTGTGATCTCCCACATTCTATCCTCTGTAAACTTGAGGTCATCTTAAACTTTGCTGTCCCTGTCTTAGCTCACATGTCCTCGTCTTAACTCACATGTCCCATTCCCCGAACTGTGCTGCTGACCTACATTGATTACTCATCATTTAAAATTCTCTTTCTTGTTTTTAAATCTCTCCATACATTTGCCCCTCCCATCTCTGTAATCTACTTTAATCCATCAATCCTCTGAACTATCTACATTTCTCAAATTCTGGCATTTTGTGCATTCCCAAGATTCATTGTTCTACTGGGGATAGCTATTCTTTCAGCTGCTGGGACACAAGCTCTGGAGCTCTGTTCCTGTACCTCTTTGTTTCTTGACTTCATTTTCTTCCTTGAAAATAGCCCTTAAAATCTAGGTCTTCAACCAAACTTTGGCCATCGCACCCCCTTACATGGCTTAGTGTGCTCAGCTCTCCCATCTTTGAAGATGGGGATATGTGGGAAACCTGCTCCTCTGTTCGCTGTTTATTAGTCCATCACCTTTCCCAAGTGGACATGGCAGGACTGCTAATTGTGGGATCTCTTTGGGCTGTTTATCTCCAGCTGATCCCAAGGTTTGGCATGGAAGTTCATTGTAGCCTCACCAGTTGACATCTCATTTTGAAATATTCCTGTAACATTGATACAATATAATGTTGCCCCATTAGTATTGCTTTAAATTTTAAAGCTTATCTTAAATTTTCTTGACTATTTAAGAATCGAGTATAGTACAATTCATCATCAAAGTGGGTGTCAATGGATTATCTCCCGGTTATACCCACTGCCCCAATTTTCATTTCCAGTCAAGTTATTAGAACAGAATATATAAAAGGTTACTATTCTCTCCCACCTCTTCTGACTGCCTCTGTTCATAAACTCTGTTCGTTAACTTTTCTTAAACTCTCTCCTGTAAGCCCATTCTCACCCATCCCCCAGAGATTCTATTCATATATCGTCTTTGCAAATATGCATTCCATTCCATTCAAAATAATGTTTTACTCTGTACCTCAGTTGCCATTTGCAATAAAGTATTTCACAGTTTAAGAATCCCAAGTTCAAAAGCTTTCTTCCTCCTTTCCCATTTGTTCCATCCAGTGGAAATCCCTATTTCCCTACAGGACTGGTGAATTGATTGGCTATGGGCATGTTGCTTAACAATCCCAATAGCATTAGTAGAGGCAGCTCTTGGTGTTGTCCCTTCTCCTTGCCAGCTTTGATTACATGAAATAGAAATTTGTGCATAAGCTATGATTAGCAACTGTTGGAAAATCAGCATGCCACACCAAGAGAGTTCCTACTTTTCCATCATTGGAAATAATCCTTCAATATTCACGCACAGTAATTTCTCTTGGTTTCACTTATGCCTTATCAGGCTTCTATTCTCTATGTCACTCATGACTTTGTTTGATCTATGCCAAATATTGGTCCCCAACCCAACCCCCAATGCATTCCTCCCCTTGTCCTCCCCTTGCTTTATGGTGTACTTTAAGCCAATATTCTTTAGGAGAATTGTGTATTGAAGCCTGGGGTATCTTGGGACAAATACACTATTGCCAAGGCTGTTTGCTTCTTATCACTAACAAAGGCTCTTCAATAATAAAGGCAAAATATTGTGGATGCTGGAAATCTGAAATAAAAGTAGAAGGTGTTGGGGAATATCAGTAGGTCTCGCAGAATCGGTGGACAGAGAACCAGAGTCAACATTTTAAAGCCAACTCTTCAACTGATTATGTATTGTAATGCTCCTTTACATACTATTCTGAATGGTTGATTATCAGAGACTACTATCTAATGCAGTGTTTAAGACCTCTCTCCTCACATATTCATTCCACACTGGCGTTTTCTCTCTTGCTGATGCCAGTGTCATGAGATCAATTACATCACCGTGATTTATCTGAATCTTATTAGATCATGCTGCCTTCATTCAAGATCAAACTTCTTGATCACTGTTCCCCCTTCACTGTATTGACATGCTATTGGCTAATTTCAATCCCATTTCTCAAGCCTCCATTGCTCAGTCTCAATCTTTCCTCAGAACCCAAAAAACAAAATGGTAATGGAAGCAGCATGGCAAAATTATTTTATCAGGAAATCCTGGAAAGAGCACTAATTCACTGGAGACATGAATTCAAATCCTATCAAGCCTGTTGTGAAACTGAAATTTAATGAAATTAATCTTGTGACTGGACCATGAAACCGACAAATTTTTGTTCAAGGTCCGTCTAATTCAGTATGTATTTTTAGAGAAAGGAATCTGCTATGATTACATGCTCTGGCTTGCATGTGACTGACTCCTATCTGACGTCCGAAATGGCTTGCCACACAGAGTAGTTACAATGGGAAGCAAATACTGACCTGGCCAGTGAAGCCCACATCCTATGAAAGAAGGAAATAAAAGTTCCAATCATACAAAAATGTGCTTACTAAAGAAAGTGGAAGATTCTCACTACATCCATTCTCAATTGAGAAGGGAGAAAATATACATAATTACAGTGATTACTTTGTGCACACAGAAGTGCAATGATAAATACAAACTCTTGACATTTTTGCTTTTAGTTGTCCATTTAATTGGCCTTGCAAGCAAATTACTTGCATTAAACTGTTCCATAAAAGTCAAATAAACTCAAAAAGACTGTCCTTTGACCTAGGCCCCTTGAAAATGACTGAAGAACACCTAGTCTAGTCAATGTCACAAAGACCTTCCCAGTGACATCTGAGGAATTGTGTCAAAATTAACAAGTTGTTCTAAAGACTAGTTGAGCAACAGTTTGATATAATCATTCTCATAGGCTCCTAGCTTTCAGCCAAGAGATAACCAGTCCTACTGATGAACAGCCTACCAGTTGAGGCAGAATAGTAATGTAGTAGGGAGGACATTGAGGCCCATTCCACGTTGACTGAATCCACACGTAATGCTTCATGGTTAAGCATGGACCAGGAAACTTCCTGCTCATTATCACTTACTGCCTTCCCTTACCTAATCAAAGAAGTCCACCAAGTTAAACAACACTTTGTTAAGCACAGGGGATAGAATGTACTCTAGTTACAGGACTTCAAATAGCCTGCAATTACTTGTTTTTATTTAGTCTATCTTTCTAATCACTGTCTTCAGAGATGTTGTTACACAGCTCTGGAACAAGTGGTACTTGAACCTGGGCCTCACGGTCCATGGGTAAGGACACTACCACTGGGCTGCAAGGTGGTTCCTTTGTTTGCCTTTTTATTTATTTAACCTATTTTTCTAAACAACCTGTTCAGAGATATTACACATCTCTGGCGCAGGTAGACCTTGAACCCGACACTACCTTTGCACAACAAGAGGGTCCACCAGCTTACAATTACAAACAAGTAGATTAATTGCAATCACTCATCTTTGGCCAGTTCAATTTAGGTGCTAATCAGCAGCAAGTTTCCTTGGACATGTTTTATCTGATGCCATGAAAGAATTCAAAGTCAATGTTGAGATCTCCTAGCATCACTCCCTCCTGAATACATACCATTGTGTCACCAGTCCATATGTCTATTCTACCAGTGCAACAGAAAATACTTAAGAATTGTAGCAAATGAGTCTAGGATATTGGCTGTATGAGTCTCTGAGTATGACAATGTTAGGCTGTTACTAAAATTAAAATTGTTGGAGAAACTTAGCAGGTCTGTCATCACTGTTCTAAAGAAGGGTAACTGGACTTGAAACACAAACTCTGCTTTCTCTCCACAAGTGCTGCTAGACCTGCTGAGTTTCTTCATCAATTTTTGTTTTTATTTCAGATCTTCGGCATCCACAGTTCTTTATTTTATTTTAATGTAAGGCAGTTGCCTAACTAGTGTGTAGAGCAGCTCTCCCAATTTTGGCCCAAGTCCTCAGATGTTTGCAAGGAAGGCTTTAAGTCTTCAATGGAATAGAATTTCTTGTGTTGTTTCCTGTGCCTAGGTTAATGATGGGTGGTCTGTCCAATTTGATTCATAGCCAATCCTTCTCCAATGGTTTGATGCAATTTCACTGCGTAATTAAAGATCAACCACAAAAACCCGTGTTTATAAAGTTGTATGTGTTCCACACTGGACAAAGTAATTGGATAACATTCCCTGAAGGACACTCATAAACCAGGACCATTTTGTTTTTGACAATTAGGAGTTTGTTAATTATCATTATGGCTGGACCATGTGCTGGGAGTCATGCAGGAAGTGTATAAAACTTGTGGAACATAGCAATGGAACTTTGTTAATTTCACTATCGATGCACTGGGTCCTATTATGAAATGTCCTCCCCTTAAAAGTTTTCCAAACAGCAAAAAAAATCTCAAAGTGCAAAATGTTTGTGGCAGAAACAATGTATTTTTTTAGTTATCAATACCAGTACAGTAGCGCCTCGACATACGAACAACCCCATTCACAAACAAATTGGTTTACAAACAGGATTGTACGTAAAATTTTGCTTCAACGTACGTACAAAATTCAAGGTAAGAGCACAAAAAGCCCGTGTGTGACCACGTGGTTTCATTGTTCTGCTTTGCTACGCGCTTGTTGAACGCAAAAACTCTCGGGCCCCGCGTGATCTCATCAGTTAGTCTTTGGCGCATGCGCTGTGAACAGCTGTCCAAGCATTCTTACGTTATCCGAACAATGGGAAAAATTGATTCAGTTTGCGAACTTTTCGGTTCGCGAATCGTGTCCCGGAACGGATTAAGTTCGTAAGTCGAAGCGCTACTGTATTTAAAACCCTAACTTATGAATTCTTGTATATTGATACTTAAATGTGGACTCATGTGACTACTTTTTTTAAACATTCCTTACGAATCTTTATTATAAGTATCAAATCTATTTTCAATATATGAATGGATACTGTACCATAAAATATGTAATACTTGAAGGTAAGCACTTGACTGATACAGACTGATAAGTACACTAAGAAAAGGAAGTATTTAATGCTGTATCCCCTTAATCATGAGTGACAACTATCTAGTCATGAATGTGACACAGGATTTTACATGCACACATACCAAATTTTATCTAGTCAAAGATAGTTGTAACATGACGATTCTACCTCAAATATATATGCAATATTTAAATCCACTTTAAAAACCAATTTTGGTATTCAAATGAAAAAATTAAAATAAAAAGATACTCACAATACAGTATAATTTCTTGACAATATCTTTGTTTCAATCTTCAAAGTAGAGTTGGTGATAAATTTGATGCTTTTGCTTCCTCGAGTAACTGATCTATCTCTCTGTTCGTGTTTGTATGTGCATTATTGTTTCAGCCTTATAGTTTATGGCAGTCTGAATAGGTTTTCATTGTCGAGTGTAAGTCTATCAAATCAAGTCTTATCACTTTACTTATCCTGTTTCTTTAAGGTTCAACTGGTCTTCTCATCTGGCTTCACTGTTGTTTTGCTACCCTCTTGCTGCAAGGCCTTCAAGGTTGTTAGTGAGTGACAATAGCGTTTTCTTTCAGCTTCTTGGCATGTGATTCAATGCTACTTAGGGTGTGTCTTATTTCAGTTAATTTTCATGAACTTAATAAACATCTTAATTTCTTTTTATTTAGCTGGACACTTTCCTTACACTAAGAATTGCAAACTGTAGAAAAACCAAAAAGGGAAATGATGAAGACGCATAATCACTTGATTTTACTAATATGACTCATTCCTTAGAGGATAGGTTCGAGGTAGATTCTTCATGATGAGAATCCAAACATGAATGTGCTGTACAGCCTGGGCAAGGGGCAAGGATAGCCCAGGCAAAAACTTTAGAGGACAAGGTTGTATGTGCACAATTTACAGAAGATGATTGATGAAAATAGAAAACCAACTAATTGGTACATTTAGCAGCCTTTAAGAAAGCCGTCATTCAAAACTACGGAACATGGAGGAGCCATGAATGTGACACAGGATTTTACATGTCATATACCAAAATTTATTCACCACTTAACAATTTCTCTTAAATAGATTCAGGGAAATATCAAAAAGCTTTGATTATTTCTGTGGCAAGAAAACATCTTTAAGAGTTTTCGTATTCTCATTAAATGTTTGCAGCCAGTAATGCACTTGCACATTTTTCCATAGAACAACTTTGCCATCTACTGCATAAAATTGCTATAATGTTTTCCAAAGCCTTTTCTGATTCTCGACTTCATTTCCACCGTACTAGGTGAAGAATAAAACCTGTCAACACTAGAAACACAGTACTTTTCCTTTTTCAGCACCAAATGTCAATATCAAGCACTTTCAAATCAGGTGTATCATGCAGCATTTTCTCTGATATTTTCAATATCAATTAATCGATTTAACAGCACCCTCTAATGGAGTAGTTTTTTTTTGCACTTTTCACATTAATTATCCCTATGGCTTCTCTGAGTAAATGAGATAACTTGTTGCTAATTTCAGACAAGTAAAGTGTTCCACTCCTGTTGGATTTAAGCATTTATAATTGAGTCAAGAGCAAATGTGAAGGCAAAATAATAGATTAAACTGAAATTGAATCAATGAGAAAAATGTTCCCAGCCCCTGAACAATGTGGGCATTGCAGAGAAACTGTGCAAAATTGTGACATCAGCAGTTATGAGAAAATCAAGAGAATGGCCATGAACAGCAAGATGAGATTCTCTATAGTGAGTAGCAAGAGGCATATTTGCAAACGTTTGAATGTATTGTTATGCTATTATTATTCTGACAGAAATTGAAAGGCACCAATTCTAAGTATGTTAATCAGAGCAGGTATCTGGTGATTCCAGCTCTTTGTTTGCTCCTCTTGGCCTGTATTTTGTATAGCAGTTATCAACATCCCAGGGCATGCTCTTTGGGAGTCACTGCCTGGACCTCACATCCATGAACATTGGCACTGGGCACATACCAGTCTCATTGTACCCTCATGACACATCTTTGATCCATCTACAATATAGTTTAGTATTTCACTGCTACACTTTGGAGTACACCGACACGTTTCATTGTATTTCTGCTGCAAGGATATTTTGGTTGAGGGACAGGCACCAATCTCATGGATTTGACCAGGTTGCTTTGCAGGACTCCCTGCTTATTATTTTAGTGCTCATTCATTTTGGATCTACTTGGATGCTCCTAGCATTTCCACCTTGCCTTCCCTTGCCTTTTCTGTGCCTTGCCCTCTCAGCCAGAGCTTAAATACTCACCTGCCTTGCCTTGCTGTTTAACACAGGCACAAAGCCAGACAGCAGTGATTAGTCAAAGGGTAGGTAGCATCATGCTGCACACCATGTGCCAGCAGCTCACACAACTTTAATCAAATGACTATATTACAAAGTCTGAGGGAATGGTCCTCGGTTATGCCAAAGAGGACAGTGTTCAGTCAGGGAGCCCTGCACATGAAGTCAAGGGAGCACCCATTACCATTTCAGAGGCTTGGACACAGTCAGTCAGCTACTTGGGGCTTTCAAGGTCATGGCAGTCAGTATGAATAGAGTCCAGAGGGTGGCCCAGTCAGTCCTTCAGGTCCCTGTGAAACTAGTCTGAAGAGTTATGATAAGTCAGGGAATTGCACAGGGATCAAATTGAGGTCTGGATACACATTAGACAGGGCTGTCCATCAGGGGGATAAACCATGGTCAGTTTTATGAGTCATCTCAATGCAAGGAAAGAGGGATTATCAGAGGCCACTGGTGTAGGGAAACTGGGATTGGAATCAGCATGCAAGGAGGCAGCGGGGACAATAAATGGGGGAGGGGAGGTGGCACAGAGACAATAATGGGAGGATATTGGTTACAGTGACAGGGGGTGTCGCTGACAGTCACAACCACCCTACTGTTGACGGGAGGATACTGCAGCATGACAGTTGGTATGACAAAGCTGTAGTCCCCACTGGCCATTGGGAGAGGAGTAGTTAAGTTCCAAGAAGGGATAGATCAATTGACATGTAAGCTTAGTTCTTAACTAACCATACATTGACAAATGTGCACTTAAAGTCACAATGGAGCAACAGCAGTGTCATCAATGTGCCCTAAGAGTGCTTCTTTTTGATTCCCTTCCCATAATGTTTATGGTCAAGGGCAACTCATGGCTGGAAGTGCTTAATCTGGTGTGTGGCTAGGCTTTTAAAATTGCATCAGTGCCAGGAATCCCAGGAGGTAATAGCAGTGGTGAGTACTTCCGCCATGGTGAGAAAGAACAAAAGAAAATTGGTATACTTTAGAGACATGATACTCACCAAAATTGCCACTTAGCTGATTTCTGTTAAAATTCAATACAATTTTCTAATTATACCATAAATAATTTATCTTACAACTTAAACATTACAGTGAATCAATATCATTTTCTTTCTGAAACATATCTGATATTTGGTTTTTACATAGATAGCCACTACTTATCTACATTTGACACTAAAACATCTTACTCTATCTAAAAGGTCTGCTTGAGAGGATCAGAATATTGCTACATCCTGTGACATTATAGCTATGTAATAAGGTCAGGAATTCCATTGAACAATAGCACAATGAACTGGGATGTAAGAGAACTGTAGAAATTTAACTTTGTGATCTGGAGATGGGAGAATGGAAAAGAATGCCAGTTTAATCTGGAGAGGGAGAATAAGAAAATGATTCTTCTATTAGTAAAGTAAACATCCATGTTTACAATATTTACTGCCTTCATCTTCATCGCTTCCTCAAAAAACTCAATCAAGTTTGTGAGACAAGACTTCTCCTGCATAAAGCCATGCTAACTATTCCTAAGTCTCTCTCTCCAAATGCAACTAAAGTCTGTCCCTAAGAATCTTCTCTAATAATTTCCCTACCACAGACATAATGCTCACCAGCCTATAATTCCCTGGTTAACCCTGTTTCCCTTCTTAACCAAAGGAAGAATGTAGTCTATTCTCCAATCTTCTGGGACTTCACCTTGATGAAAAGAGGATACAAGAATCTCTGTCAAGGCCTCAGCAATCTCCTCATTTGCCTCCTTCAGTATCCTGGAATAGATCACATCGGGCCCTGGAGACTTAACTACATTACTATCGACATGTCCAAGAATATCAACGTGTCCCTCCCAACTCTCACCCTCATCCATGTCCTTCTCCTTGGTGAATATTGATATGAAGTATTCATTAAGGACCTCAGTCACTTCCACTGCCTCCATGCATAAATTCTCTCCTTTGTCCTCAAGTGGATCTACCATTTCCCAAGTTACACTTGACTCAAAGGGGCAAATGGTCTAATTTTGTTCCTCTGTTTCTAGTTTAAAAGATTGACAAACTTAATTTTGGGATCCATGCAGCAATATTAAAGTTTGTATTGCTGGATTGTTTGAAGACATACACAGCTTAATACAAAAATAGAAATAAGGAGCACAATGTTTCTTCTTCCAAGTCATTTATGTAAATTGTCAACATTGAGGCACTAGCACCAATCCCTGTGACATACCACCCATTACAACTTGCTAACCAGAAAATGATCATCTATGTTTACTCTTTGTTTTTGTTAGCTCCACCCCAATATGTTATCAGACACCTTCTTTGTAGCACCTTATCAAAGGCCTTTTGGAAATCTAAGTACAGTATATTGACCAGTTCCCTGACAGCATATTACTTATTCAGACAGCTCCATTAAATGGACATGATTAAACAAGATCTCCCTTTCACAAAGGCAAGTTGTTTTGACCAAATTACCTTGAAATACGTGTTATAAAATCATGATAGATAGATAGATAGAATCCCTATAGTGTGGAAACTGGCCCTTTGGCCCAAAAAGTCCACACCGACCCTCTGAAACGTAACCCACCCAGGCCTATTCCCATCCCCTATTATCCGATATTTACTCCTGATTATTGTACCTAACCTACACGTCCCTGAACACTACAAGCAATTTAGCATGGTCAATTTACCTAACCTGCCCATCTTTGGATTGTGGATGGAAACTGGAGCACCCGGAGGAAACCCACGCAGACACAGGGAGTATGTGCAAACTCCACACAGACAGCTGCCCAAGACTGGAATTGAACTGGGTCCCTGGTGCTGTAAGGCAGCAGTACTAACCACTGAGCCACCGTGCTACCTCAAGTCATTGGTAATAGCTTCCAATGTTTTCCCGATGATAGATGTTAAGCAACCGACTTGTGGTTTCCTGCTTCTGTCTCTTTAATGTTTGAATAAAGGAGTCCCATTTTGCAGTATTCCAACCTGAAATTGAGGGAATTTTTGAACATTAGAACCAACAGACTGAATTTTACCAGAAAGCAGCTAAGTATAAATTTTTATGAGTTTTGTAAATGTTTTCTCTGCCTGAGCTCTAGCAAGATTCCTCCCATGTTAACAATGCACCGCACCAATATGATGCCCCAACCATCCAATCTTCCCACGCACCAGAGGTGGAAATACTCACTGCTATCTGGATCTCCTGGGACTCCCAGTGCCAATGCCATTTTTTTAAGGCCAGCCATGAACCAAGTCAAACACTGCCAGTTATCTGTCAGATACTGTCCTTCACCACGTGCATAGTGGGAAAGGAATCAAAAGCAAATGCTTCTCAAGGCACATAAGTGGCATGATTGACAATTTGTTGCAAGGACAAGTGCACATTCGTAAATGTATTGCTATTTAAAAAACAAGCTACACAGGTCACCCATTCCTCAGTGTTGTCCCATCGTGGAAACTTATCTGAGGAAGTGCTACAATTTCCTCAATAGCCAGTATGGCATAACATATTTCCACTGTTCAATGTGTGATGTCACAGATTGGAAAGCCCTCAAACAATTGAATACATTCACTTTTAATGAAAAACAGCAAAAGTGATGAATAAACACACACACAGAACCTGTATTTGCCTTTGGAAACAGATAGCATTGCATATGTTTCAAGCAACAACAAACATCGCTGAACCCATTCACATCTACTGAAACTGGGTGTCAATTAAGTCTTATCTGGCTTATTATACCTGATCCTGCAACACTCTATCATGCAGAAGATAATGTTCCTCCTGCGCATTGTTCTCATTCTCCTCCTCAGAAAAATGCTACCCGTCTCACAACTCTTGATCAGATTAGGTTAGATGAGATCCCTACAGTGTGGAAACAGGCCCTTCAACCCAATAAATCCACACTGACCCTCTGAAGAGTAACCCACCCAGACTCATTCCCCTCTGACTTCTGCACCTAACACTATGGGCAATTTAGCGTGGCCAATTCACCTGACCTGCACATCTTCAGCATTCTCTCTTTCTTTGTTCCTGTTGTACAAAGGATAGCACATCCTGTATGAGATGTCGTGCAAGGTCGCCCCAATTCAGTTCATGCACTGGAACCTCACCTTCACCAAGCCTACCATTTGCTCCATGATTGGCTTGATGGAATAATAGACTACATTGTAACTATGCACAGCCTCAGTTAATGGTTTGCTTAAGAGCCAGCAGCCATGGTCACAGACAGTAGCCTTGTCTTGCAGGAACCATCTTTGTAAGACATTTCACCCTTGAAACAAAGCAGTAAGATGATAGTTCTCAGGGATACAGTGGCATGACAGCTTCCAGGGTACCTGGTGCAGAATTCTAATATGTGGTACAGATGATCATGGATGACTTATGCATTGCTGAAACTGAATGGAACCCATTTTTGTTGATGAAGTTAGCTGTGCTCTAATATGTTGCCCTCAATGCAATGTTTATCCAGTCTATAATCCTTTCTATTTATGAGAAGCCAGCTAATTTAGCAAAGACTACTGCCCAGGCTGCAGCAGAGACCTCATCATGGGTAAACAAGATGAAGTGATGTGTTTCAACATTAATTGCATCGGGAGCAGACTTGATTCATTTGTGCTTCAAGGGTTTATGAGACCCCAGTCAGTGCAGCCTTGGAAGTGGCTGGTTGCATCAAAATTTAGTTCAATATTCACCTTGATGTCTACCAGGATAGGATAGCCCTCCCACTCTTTCATGCTATAGGTCAAGCTCCAAAAGAGTTTGGAGATAGTTCTGTGACAGTATCCAGCACATTCTCAGTCTGTGGCAACACTGTGTCTCGCTTATCTGGTGGAAAGCCGTAATGGACAATGGACTCTTGGCCTCCTGCATCTTTTGTGCATCCCTAGGGGTCCTTCAGTTGCAACCTCTTCATTTGGAGGCTCTTTAAGAGATGCTGGAGGTTGCTGCTAGCCTTTGGATTGCTGGCGGGTCTGCTAATCCTCAATTTCTCTGTGCCTTTGTTGTATTGTAGAAACAATGACAGTAACACCTACTGTAGATAGAACTCAAGACACTGTTTTTCCCACCACAGATGATGCCAGACCTCCTGAGTTTCTCTAGCATTTCCTGGTTTTATTATTGTGTTACACAATCTCCCCCACTTTAAGAGCAAGCAGGTTGTGACTGACAGTGACCCATCCTCCTGAAGTAACCATGTCTTCCAATGCACTATTATCTATTCCTCTTTAAGTTGAATTTCTGCCCCTCATAATTATTGCCCCCTTGGTATCCCTGTATGCTGCCCCCAATTTCCAGAACTTATTTGCCCAATTGCCCCACCAGAAGAATGGCCCTCGATAACACCTCTGTAATTTTCATTGAGCTAACCCAAAGGACTGACCTTGACCTACCTCTCTGACTGACTTGCAAGGACTGCACCTCCCCAACCTGGTTGTACGGGAGCAGCAGGACTGGCCGTGACCCACGCTGCAGAGTATATTGATACAGAACCTCCAACCATGGTAGCTCCAAGCAACTGAACATGCCCAAGTCCTTGGGCTATTATCAGAAAGTGTCCTTGCCTCACTGTGCTCAGACTACCCCCCTCCAAATGAAGGTTCTCTTCCTTGGCTTGGATCAGCACTACAACCCCTTAGATCTTGAGGCATGCCCATTTGGTTGTAGCATGTTCAGTGCATCTGCTGCACAGTGCAGAAAGAAGCTATTTGACTCATCGAGTCTGTACTGACCCTCCAAATAGCATCCCACCCAGATCCATGCTAATCCCTTAACCTCACATTTATCATGGCTAACTCACCTAATCTGCGCACCCCTGGACACTATGGGGCAATTTATCATGGCCAATCCTTCTAAAATTGGACTGTGGGCTGGTGGGAAACCCACGCAGACACTTCACTTCAAAGCTGGAATTGAACCTGGGTCCCCGGTACTGTGAAGGAACAGTGCTAGCCACAATAAGCTTCTAGAACATGGTGCATTGATGTACCACATTGCTATTACAGTAACATTCTACTCTGTGACTGATCACTGTTGACAACCATGGCCAGCTGCCTGGATTGTGTCTGTGCTAAAAGGCAAGTCAAGAAGTCAGTACTGACGTACTGTATATATTCAAGCTCTGCCTGAGCAGGTCAAACACAAAAAGGCAAGGCAGGAAAAGATGCTGAGAAAATCTACATAGCCGAGTAAGTGAGTGCTAAGACAGCAAGAAAGGAGGTCTGAGATGCACTTTTGTATATGTGAGATGCGTGAGTGACATGGCACACTAAATGTCCTGCAGCAACATTACAATAAGAGATACAGTGCACTCTAAAGTGCAGCACTGAAGTGCAGAATCATAGTGCAAGTTGACCAGGAATATGACAAAAGGGTGTGGAGAAGCTGGCACATATCTGATGCCAATGTTTGTGGACAGAGAGAATGTACAGGTGGTAACTGCCTGTGGAGTATACCTTGAGATGCTGGTCACTGCTGTCCAAGGTGAGGGTCCACAGGAACAAGTGGTGAACTGGAGTCATCAGGTACTGCGCTGACTTTCAGGTGAGAATTGTTGCTGTACAGTTTCTATCTGGGGGGGGGGGGGTGGTGGGGGGTGGGGGTAGGGGAACACAGGAGACTGCATATCAATGTGGTGAAATGTAGTAATACTGGCATGTTTACACAGGCAAATGGATGCAATTGGCATCTGACCACGCGTAATGAGCAACATTCTTGTCTCACTGTTCAAACTTGGTGGGAGAATTTAACTTTGTCATCTCAATATCGAGAATCTCATTTCTGCCAATCTCACACTATCTTCCTCACTGAGTCACCATTGCCAATGTAGCTCAGAAACTGGGAAGATTCCACTAAATGTATCAGCTATCTCACTTGCTCATTCTTTTAAGACCCTATGATGAAGTCCATTAGGTCCCAGGGACTTGTTAACCCATGGCTACACCAATTCATTAATACCATTTCTCTAATTCTTGAGAGATTTTCCCTCCCTTCCATTTCCTGAAACATAGCGACTTCTCAGATTTTGCTTGTGTCCTCTCCAGTGAAGACCAGTGCAAAACAATTATTCAAGTCATCTGTCATCTTGCTATTTTCCCAAGCTCACTTTCAATTGGACCAACACTTCATTAATTCTTTTCTTTTAAGTAGCTATAAAAATTCTATTTGCTTTTATATTTCAACCCTACTTTGTCTCATGATGCCCTCATTAATTTTTTCATCCATCTTTGTTGTTTTAAATATTCTGTTTAATCAACTAGATGGTAGCTCTCCCCTTGGAATTTTTCTTTCTTGTTAGAATGTATTTGTTCTGTGCATTCTGAAATATTCTCTGAAAAGTTTGCCACTTCATCTCGATTGACCTATTCCTTAACTTAATATGCCAGATCACATTAACTAGCTGTAATCATGATTACTTTCACTTAAGTTTAAAATACCAATTTTGAACCCAATCCCTTCTTTCGGAAACTGAATGTGAAATTCAATCATATCATGTCTGTTGTGACCTATGGGTACTTCCACTATAGTTCATTAATGAATCCTACCTTGTTGCACAACACTAGATCTACTATAGCCTTATCTCTGATCAGTTCCACAACATGATATTTTAAGAAACTATTCAAAAATATTCTATATTCCTTTTCTCGGCTACTTTTCCCTGATTTTTCTAGTCAATGTTAATTAAAATCTTCTAGGGTTATTGCTTTTCTGACAAGATCATATTATTTCTTCCTTAATACTCTGTTTACTGTGTGGTTACTGTTGAGCAGCAGTGGGGAGCATCACTCTCATAAGTGACATTTATCATTGTCATTCCTCATCTCTATCCAAACCATGGTTTCCTAAGCTTAGGTCATTCCCCTCAATTATATTAATGTCATCATTAATTAATAGAACAACCGCTCTACCATTCCATACCTAAATGTCATCATTAATTAATAGAACAACTGCTCTACCATTCCATACCTTCCTGTCCTTCCTAAATTTCCTGTATCCTTCAATATTTATCTCCCAATCTATGTCATCCTGGGGCCTTGCATCTATAATGGCCATCGGATTGTACTAAATATTTCTATTTGAGCTAGCAATTCATCTGTTTTGGTTCGGCTGCCATGTGCATTCAAATACAGAGCCTTTAGTATTGCCTTTTTGTTATCTTTGTAACTTCCAGCGTTAACTCTTAATTCACTCTTAGGTATGTACTTGCTATTCGTTCCTCTCATGGTCTATTTATCATTTCCAATATCGATAACTTTCTCTCTTGCCTTGTCTCCATTTTTTGAACTACATCCCCATTCCAAATTTAATTCTTTGTTCCCACTATGTAGTTTAAAGTTTAAAGCCCTAACTACTTCCCTAGTTTTGCATCTTGATACAATTTACACCGAAATGTTACTGGTTCTAATGAGTTTAGTTCTGAGGGAAAAGATCTGTTAGATCAGATGCCTGCTGACTTGAAAATATTTCTCAGGAAGTAATTATTTTCTTCAGCTTCTACAGAACAAAAGGGCATTCTGCAGTCACACTGAGAAAAAAAAACTCATTGGTTTCCAGCTTTCAAAATAATGAACACAACATTTTAAGGACAGGAAGAATGAAGAATGAAAGTACTTTTAGCAGGACTGGTTATTATAGCAAATGACAATTATTCAGTGACTGGTGAAAAAGTGCAAATATTGTTAATTTATTTGGATGTGACTCTTGTGTCAGGATACAATCACATATTGGGGGAAAATCTTCCTGCAGTAGGGAGATCTCATTGCTGAGATATTGAGAACCATAAAAGTGCATTTGGGTGCCACAGCCTTTAAGAGGTCAGACAAGGGGATTAAGATTATGACAGTAGAAACAGAAGTCCTAATAATAATTAAGACCATAAGGCCGTAGACAATAAGTTATAAGAGCAGGATCAGGTTATTTAGCCCATCAAGTCGACATTGTCATTCCATCATAGCTTATATGCTTCTCCACCACATTCTTCTGCTTTCTCTCTTTGATTCCCTTACTAATCAAGAACCTATCTATATCTGTCTTAAATACAATGACCTTGCCTCCACAATCTTCTGTGGTAATGAGTTACACAGATTCACCATTCTCTGGCTGGAGAAATTTCTCTTCATTTCCAAAGGGTCATCTTCACTCTGAGGTTGTGCCTTTGGTCCTGGTCTCTCCTACTATGGAAACATCTCTATATCCACTCCATCCAGGCCTCTCATGATTCTATAAATCTCAATGAGATCCCACCCCACCACCTCATCATTCCGAACTCCACTGAGTACACACTGAGAGTTCTCAACTGCTTCTCATATGACAAGTTTTGGTGGCTGCCAATAAACTTGAGGATCAAGTAATAACAGAGGCAAATGAAAGGAATTAGACCTATGGACAAAATTTGGTGTTTATGCTGAGAAACCAGATAAGGGACAACCACTTTAACATGTAGGATTTATACTGTAAAAATTCTCATACAGGAAAGTTTCAAGAGCAGACTTAGTATTGAGTTCAAATCATAATCAATCTTATTTTACACAGCAGATTTTTTTTTGCTATTATCACTTACACCTCCACTAAATGAATATGTTATTTCTTTACCCCAATGCCTTGTACCAGAATTCCTTTTCAATATTTAATCTTTCCGGTCTTCTGCATTATCACAGATTTTACCTAATGACCTTTCCACCTTTCACTGTTTTTTCTGCTCTCTTGCTTGTAACCTTTTACAGATTTAATGTTTTCCAGTTATAATGAAAAAATAACTTTCCTTCCTTTCACAGAACCAACTCAGCATCGTTTAGGGCCTGTTACAGGTAAAGACTAATCACGGATGTTCTCAGAACCCTCCTGTTAGAAATACCATGAAATAACCCTCAATTATTCTTCCAGTCAGTCTTCTCATCACTAATTTAATAGAATTTTCTGGTGGAATGACTTGCACAGAAACGTTTCCAGTCTTTTAGCCAAAATTATGCTCTAGACATCATACTCCATTAGGAAATACATGGCTGATTCAATATTGCTTAATGTAGATCATCAATGTGGGCATTATGCAAAAACAGATGTCCATGATGAAGATGGTGACATATCAGTAAGCTCAGTGGCAGACATCTCAGTGCAGAACACCCTTTACCGTAGTTTCACACTGCCACAAAGCAAATCTAGAGTTTGATTCTGAATTTTGTTCATGTGCCAAAGGAAAGATATCCAGTGTCTTACAACAATGATATACTGTATATGGACAATCCAATGTTCTTCCATCATCTGATTGTTTAATCTGAGATCATTTATGGGCTAAAGTGGTTTCAAAATAGGACAAATATTGACAAACAATGGTTGCTATGGTCACCTGACCATAGTTTGAGGCATGTCCAGAAGATAATGTGGAATAAATGAGACCATCTGCACTGAATTTACTATTTTATCTGAAGATATTGAAACCAATCAACTAAGTATCAAGAAATTTGCACCATCTTATTTTAATTCACACTTGTATGTTAATGTTACATATTCAGAAACGAAAGGCTCACTTGCCATTTTGCCAGCTTGGAAAGACAATGGAGCCGACTTGGTAATACACAAATTAACTATATTTCAGTAACTGTTTTGAGCAGCATATCATAGAGGAGAAAACTTCAAGTTGCAACGACAATAAGTTGAAATGCTTCTCTCTCTCTTTATTTCTTTCAAACTTTGAAGAAATCACATCTGATGAAAATGCAATTAGCGAACCATTTACCAAAAACTCAAAAAATCTACAAACTTCGCTACACAGAGAATACAAGTCAACAAATAAACAACTGAAATCTCCATTCTTCCTATCTCTTTCAGACTTCTTTAAAAAATAAAAATATCTATTATCTAATGTGTATCTATGTGAGAGACAAAGTGACATTGCCTTTGATAATTTCTTCTCAGGGTGAGTAAATAATACTATTCTTCTTTTGTTCACTGAAGAAAATTTTGCAATTGACTCTTTAACTTTGGCTCGTACATTTTAAGTGTGTGATTAAAAGAAATAAACATATTTACTGCAACTGAGACAGCATTAAAGAGAAGAAAAGACTTTCCCCTTCTCAGCTGGTTGTAACAAATGCATGTTAGTTTTCTGATGATCACTTATTGAAAATAACCTTGATTTAATATTTGCTTTTTGGCTTTGGTGTATTTGAATACAGACCTTAAAAGACCCAGAGTATATTGTTAGTTGGCTTCTGAAGAATGATGCCAATCAGATCGGTATAATGGCAAAATAAACAAACACACTACGGATAACCGTTGTAAAACTATTTATTGCCTTTACTGACATTTTCTATCTATGCAGTTTCGCATTTTTTTCATGAATGAATCAACCATCCCTCTCTCAATTCTAAGTGCACGCCAGCGAACCAATCTCAGTAGCAGCGACGGTGCACAATGAATGGGCCTCGTTCTTTATAATCTTCTTGGCGAAGCCACAAGGACTGGAAGGCGTGGAGAGAGGCCAAGATGGAGCCGCCGATCCAGACGCCGTATTTCCTCTCTGGGACAGCGTGCACATTGGTCTTGGTGTCTTTGGAAACCATTGCAAATATCTCTCGACAAAACCGCGAGTAAAAGCCCTCGAACATGGTCGAGCCTCCGCACAGCAGGATGTTGTCGTACATGATTTGCTGAACCTGGGGTTGAGTTTTCTTCAAACTATTGATGGTCATCACGTGGATACCTTCTTGGTTTGACCCCATGACCGATGGCTTGAAGAGAGCTTCTGGACATTTCATTCTCTCCTTGCCAATGGTAATGACATGACCATCGGGGAGCTCATAGTCCACAAGGTACTCTTGTTCAGACAGGTTGGTCTGTTTGTCCTGGTCCACAGCCACATAGCAGCATTTCTGCTTGATGTCTTCGACAATGTACCTGCCTTTCTCATGAAACGCGTTGCCAGCCTCACTCAGCAGCTTGATCAGGTAAGTGGTGAGGTCGTGCCCCCCCAGGTCGATTCGACTGATGGCATCGGGCATGTTGTAGCCCTCATGGACGGGGACAGAGTGGGTCACGCCGTCCCCAGAATCGACCACCAGCCCGCTGGTTTTACCGTAAGAATAGACGGCCAGCACCGACTGGTGAGAGACGTGCATGGCGGGGACATTGAAGCGCTCGAACAACAGCTCGGCGATCTTCTCCCTGTTGGTGGTGGGGCTGAGGGGAGGGTCTGAGATCAGGACGGCGTGTTCCTCCGGAGACACCTTCAGATCCTCATAGAACACGTGGCGGAGGAGATCTTCCGCCGCGGTCCAGTCCACGATGATTCCTTGGCGAGTTGGCCGGATCAGTTTGAGGTCAGGCTCGGTGGAGACCGTTCTGCCCACGGTGATGCTGTTCCGCTTACTCCTCCCTCTCGGGTAGCCCACCACGGACCCAACCAGTGACTGTGGCATTGGGTCGCCGGCGTAGCCCACTTTACAACAGCCCGAGCCAATGTCCACCACCAGTGCTCCCGTCCTTATCACTGAGATCCGGGGCTGGTTCACAGTTTCTGGCTTATCTTTCGGTTTGACATCCTTAATTGTTCCGGATAAAGAAGGCGGTCTTGAGATTTTCGCCTTGTCCACTGTGCGAGACGGCGGCCGTTGTATTTTCTGTAACATTTTCGGAGTCTTCAAAGGACAACCGGGCAGGCCGTGCTGTATTTGATAGCCAGGGGTATCACTTTGGTTAAAGCACTAGATGTCTCGGTGTGACATTTGTTAAATCCACCCTTATAAGGCCGGACATCACAGTCGCAATTTATTTCATCAATTATGACGGTGCTGAGATGCAATTTACAGCCTCAGGCCATTCTGGGGGCAACATTTTGCTGTCTTTAATCTTTATATCAGAAAATGGGTTACTTTTTGCTGAAATAAAACGCCGCCTTAATCTGATCAAAATCTACTGTTTCTAACGTGCATCTAATACCTCGAAAATATTTATAAAATCGATTCTTTTTTTCACATACAAAATGCTGAAGACATGAGAGAGGGCTGCTATTTTAACCACAAAGCTGCTCTGTGATTTTTAACCTTTGGCACATGAAGATAAACCTATCAAATAACTCTGCACACCACAATCTTGCACTTCAACACTCTGCATGACCCGATGCAATGCCAACACCCTCCCCCCCCCTCCCTCCCCTCTGTGATTTTTAACTTTTGGAAAAATATTTCATAATTTACTTTACAAAAAAGTACTCTTTTTTTGTAGTGGTGAACTTAATTTTAATGTTACTTTTAGATTGCCATAACAATCTTATAGTTCAATCATAATCTAAATACATGTACATTACGGTGGCTGTATGGGAATGTGTACAATTTGTTAAATTCAAAACTGGCTTCACACCAGTGGCCCATCCTAGTCTTGATTAAAGCTAAGGGTGAACTGAGTGCAGCTGTAAGTGCAGAGGAATAATGGGATCAAACAACCTCTGAAGCACGTGTCCTTGCGGAGGGAGCCAGATAATTCATGGCTGGGACACTCTGCTCCCCTATCAAAACTGCTCCCATCACACAAGGAGGCAATGATGACAAGTTGGGCCATGGCATAGATATCTTGGCACAACCAATATCACAGATGATTAGAGCGCACATGAAGATAAACCTGTCAAATGATCCTGCACACCACAATCTCACAATTCACCGCTTCCAGAAATGACATCAAAACACAGGTTGTTCCCCTCAGTGATGTTGCCTTCTCAATTTCACCTCCAATGAAAAGGTTGCTGTTGTCTCAGAGATGTCACATAATCTGACAAAGTTTAAGAGAACAGTGGGAAATCAGTCTGCTTAGGTCATATGTACATCCATTTGTGCAGGCTTAGAGACCTATTCCTGACCTTTCCTGATGTGTCAGATTATTGAATCTCTTTCTGTACCAGACCTGTGTCCTTCGCTGGCTGCTGACATCCATTGCCAACTCAGCCTCTTTGTTCCTGTGGATACATTTCTTCTGCTAGAGGATAGTGTGATATCATAAACTTCAGAACTTTAATAATTGCTCATTGATTGAAAGAAGAAACAATAACTCTGTCTGGAATAAACTATTAAAGGACAGGGACAAACTTATAAAGCAATTGAAAACAATTAGCCATGTCAACGGAAGAAGTAGTTGAGGCTACATAAACAAAACATTTTGACATCTGCTTGATGAATGACTGCTCTATGCCACAAGGACAACTGATTGCCTTGCAGAAGAATTTAAGGAGTTAACTGCAGGAAAATTTGTCTTCAAACAGTGAACACCAAATGTAACAAGGAATACAGGAGTTACTTCTGATAAGGAAGCAACAGCAGACTCGGGGATTCCAAAGGAATAATCAATATTTAGGATGAAAGAATCTAAAATTTTCAATATTGTCACACTATAGACCTGAAAAATGAAAATTTGTATAAGAAAGCAACTCCAGAACCCTTCATTAGCAGAACTTTGAAGAACAACACTGCACAAGGATCAAACCCTGGACATCTGAGACAGACACTGTTGGTTAGAATCGTAGCTAAATTCCACCATTAATCAGGTAATAGCCAAGTTGATTTGTGTTGCTTAACTAGCCTACTTGAGAGGTCTTATTTTGGTTGTTACATGCAACAAAGTTTAAATCATTGTTTCAGTACTTAATTGTCTGTGAGATTTCTTAGGAAGTAGAATAATTAAAGATAGCTTGTGACTATTTACCGACAGCAATAGAAATGAGATATCTTTAATGGGCTGGCACCATATCAATTAACAGCTCAAGAATACAATGAGAACTTGGTACTATTTGAGGACCTATGCCCAAACTGACAGTGACCTTTGAGGACCCTGCTGCTCCATCATGACTGCCATTCACTGTTTCAAATGGCCTTTGTTTAACTCTGCCTTACCTCCATGTTCCCCCTCATGCTGCTAATTGACAACTTAAATGGTCTCTCCTTTGGATGTAGAAATTGCTAATGCTGACACAGAATAAGGATTTGAAAATCCAGCAATGAGTATTAGAATAAGGCAAATCAGAAACTGTTTCCTCTAAACTTATCTTCTGATTCCCAATTCCCAACCAGTTACCAATCTGTGTCACAAGGTTACGTCCGATTCCTTGTTGTTTCATTTTTGCGAATATGCAAAATCCTATTTAATTACTCATGATATACAGGCATCGAAGCATACTTTATAATCCACCACGCTAGTGACTGCCATGAAAAATCTTAATTAATCAGAGACAGTTGCAGGGGGTCAGTTAGCTGGATAGCTGATTTGTGATGCTAACAGTGTTGGTTCAATTCTTGCATTAGTTAAGGTTACCACGAAAGACTCTCCTTCTCAGCCCATCTCCTTTCCTGAGGCTATCCCATTAAACTTTCACCCATCAGCTCTCTTTAACAAGAGGGCAGGTCTATGCTCTGACAGAACTATTGTGACTTGATTTTATGTGGATTCTCTTTAATCAAGCCATACCGTTTTACACAATGAAGTCAATCTGTATCTGATGACAGAATCCAGTAACTTCCCCATATTTACTTCTGGAATTTACACAATGATTTGCCATTTCTCATTTACAAGTTGCCCCTCGAGAATACCATTCCAAAAAAATACGATTCCACGTGCATGATGACAACACACAGCTGTCTATCCAGCATCTTTATTGACACCTCTATTGCATTAGATTTTTCATAATGAAGACATCTAGTATTAGACATGTAGAAATATGTTCCAAATTAATATGAGGGAACTGATTCGTTTCCAACTTCACATCCTCTCCATTTCAAATACTATTTCCGCTCCTTAATGTCAATCTTCCCCACCTTTGCATTGGTCCATCTGCTGTCCAAACACTTAGCTCTAAACTTGGTCATCCCACAAATCTCCTAACTGGTGTCATATATTCCACATTCAATAAACAAGTGCCTTTGTCCTAACTTACACAGTGTCCCATCCATCAGTCAACTCAATGCTTGCTGATGTACATTGATTCCCAGTTCAACAATGATTCTAATTTTAAATTCTTATTTCTGTGTTTAATGCCTTCTATGTCCCAGGTTTCCATGTTCTGTGAAATATCTTCAGCTCATTAAACATTTGCCGCCTCTGCATTGTTCCAATTCTGGCTTGTTGCTTAATTACAGCATTAGCAACTATGACTTTGACTGTCTAGGAACTAAGCTTTGGAATTCCCTCCCTAAACCTCCTTATTGCTTCTTCTCCTTTCTTTAAGAAACTCCTTAAAATCTTTGATCTAGCTTTTGGTCACCTGTCTTATTAGGTTCCTCTGTATGTTGTAAGTAGGATGTTGTTTGATAATGTCTCCATAAAGCATTTTAGAATGTTATGTCACCTTTGTGCTGTGAGATAAATTGCAGTTGTTGCTGCAATTTCAGTCTGGTACTTCACCTAATTTGCATAATAACTTACTTGATACAGTGAACAGAGTACAATTTAAAGTATGGTTTATGTGTTCTGCCTGAGGACAGGTTTTTGGCCCATTGCCTGCTGATACTTCATCCTGAGCTGATTTCTTGTCACCTTTTTGCCAGTGGTGGTATTCCATTATCTTCTTAGAGGCATGGCAAGGAGGCACACTTCACATCTACCTTCACCAGAATGGGAATGAAACGCACACTGTTGACATGGTCCTGAATTTCAACCTACTAAGTTAACCAACCCAACTAAGGCTTTTGCAGAGCTGACTGACTATGTACTGAGTTTGATTGGCCATTTGGGTAACAAAGTGGCCATGATTTTTCAAGTCTGGCACATATAATTTATCACCGGAATTGTACAGCATTGAACAAACTGTTGCAGCTTCTCAGATTAAAAACTAGAGGTCACCAGGAGCTGCTGCCAGTAAAGCTCTGAGCAGTGGAGTGTGGATTGTAACCACAGGACAATATTTTCATTTCCAAAGAAGTATCATACCAGACTTGAAATGTTAACTTGGGTGTTTCTCACCGCACAGATGTTGCCAGACCTGAATATCTGAATCACTTTCTGGTTATATTTCAGATCTCCAGCATACATGATAGTTTGGTTTTTTTTCTGTTCCCTGGAAGTCCACTCTTGCGCCACTGAAATCATCCGAAATATGTCCAGACTTACCCTTACAGCACCACTGTTCTCTCATTAGCAATGGAACTATTTAAATCAGGTGGTATCTGAAATGGCAATCAGAGTCCCGTGTACATAACAAGACCTCAACTTCCACATTAAACGTAGACCACTGCTTGAATCAATGAACACTTTGAATACACTGAAGGAGGTCACTTTTGCTTGAGTTAAAATGTAATGTTAAATTTTACTTGACAGCTAGGCTTTCAAACCTCATTTGAGCACTTACTCTGAGTGTCAGATCAGGCTTCTCAAACCTTGGAAAATCTTACATTCAGCAAGGAAATAAGCAAGCTATTTTGTGTGCATTTCTTTGATGATTTAATTCCTTAAATATAATTTCTAACAAAGTATTTTTAAATAATACAGTAATATGGAAGCTCACTTGAATATATGAAGAAATATATTTGAGTGTGATATGACTAGTTCTGAATATTTGATGGCTAAAATTAAAAAGAAAGCTGATTTACTATCTTTTTAAAAAAATAATCCTAACACAAAAATGACAAACTTGAATACTTTTGAAACGATAATAGGTCAAAACAGGTACATCGCTCTCAGTAGCATCTCCGGTGCACTATTAACGGGCCATCTTCTTCATAATCCTTTTGGCGAATCCATAAAGACTGGAAGGAGTGTAATGAGGCCAGTATAGAGCCACCAATCCAGACAGCATACTTCCTCTCTGGGACAGCGTGGATTTTGGGTTTAATGTCATGTGGGGTCAGAGGAAAAATCTCTTTGCAGAAACGTACATTAAAGCCATCGAATAAGGTGGTGCCTCCACTCAGCAGAACATTATCGTACATTACCTTTCTAATCTGGGGCTCGATCCGTTTCAAACTATTGCTGGTCATCACGTGGATACCTTCTTGGTTTGACCCCATGACCGATGGCTTGAAGAGAGCTTCTGGACACTTACATCGTTCCTTGCCAATGGTAATGAGATGCCCGTCTGGGAGCTCATAGTCCACAAGGCGGGTTCCCTCATTTCTATAATCCACAGCCACATAGCAGCATTTCTGCTTGATGTCTTCGACAATGTACCTGCCTTTCTCATGAAACGCGTTGCCAGCCTCACTCAGCAGCTTGATCAGGTAAGTGGTGAGGTCGTGCCCCCCCAGGTCGATTCGACTGATGGCATCGGGCATGTTGTAGCCCTCATGGACGGGGACAGAGTGGGTCACGCCGTCCCCAGAATCGACCACCAGCCCGCTGGTTTTACCGTAAGAATAGACGGCCAGCACCGACTGGTGAGAGACGTGCATGGCGGGGACATTGAAGCGCTCGAACAACAGCTCGGCGATCTTCTCCCTGTTGGTGGTGGGGCTGAGGGGAGGGTCTGAGATCAGGACGGCGTGTTCCTCCGGAGACACCTTCAGATCCTCATAGAACACGTGGCGGAGGAGATCTTCCGCCGCGGTCCAGTCCACGATGATTCCTTGGCGAGTTGGCCGGATCAGTTTGAGGTCAGGCTCGGTGGAGACCGTTCTGCCCACGGTGATGCTGTTCCGCTTACTCCTCCCTCTCGGGTAGCCCACTATTGATCCGAGAACCGAGTCGGGTCTAGGTTGCCCGGCGTAGCCCACTTTACAGACGCCCGATCCCATGTCAATGACCAGTGCTCCCGTCCTCCGGGTGCAGCAATTCGGATTGAATCTGCTCTCCGCTTTCATCTCAGAGTGTGTGTGCCGCTCCTGGCCCATCGCCAACGATAGAGACTTCGATACTTTACACTTCCAATAACCTTTAGACATTTCCTTTCGTGCAGCGGAGAAAGAATGCAGGAGTTAAATCTTTTCATTATCAGAAAGAGGTACATCACAAAGTCAAGAATCGGACCGATTGTGACGTGGGTCGGTGAATATTTTTTTTTGCCCATTCTAGTGATAAAACACATACATGTGCCGTGATATGTAAAACCAGCATGATGCCCAAGTTCAAAACGACACTGATGGAATACAAGCACAATTATAACTGAAATGCCCCTTCCCTTCAGAAGGTTGAAGACTTCTGGAGAATTCCGGGAACACGGAACAATGCAGCGCAGAACAGGCCCTTCGGCCCTCGATGTTGCGCCAACCTGTGAACTAATCTAAGCTCATCCCTCAACACTATCCCATCATCATCCATGTGCTTATCCAAGGATTGTTTAAACCTCCATTGTGTAGCTGAGTTAACTACATTGGCAGGCAGGGCATTCCAGGCCCTTACTAATCTCTGAGTAAACTACCTGCCTCGAACATCTGTCTTAAATCTAGCAATCCCTCAATTTGTAGTTATGCCCCCTCATACATGCTGACGCCATCACCCTAGGAAAAAGACTTTCACTGTCTACCTTACCTAACGTTCTGATTATCTTGAATGTCTCTATCAAATGCCCTCTTAGCCTTCTTCTTTGCAATGAGAACAGACCCAAGTCTCTCAGCCTTTCCTCATAAGACCTTCCCTCCAGACCAGGCAACATCCTGGTAAATCTCCTCTGCACCTTTTCCAATGCTTCCACATCCTCCCTGTAATGGGGCGACCAGAACTGTACACAATATTCCAAGTGCGGCTGCACTGGTGTTTTGTATAGTTGCAGTATGACATCACGGCTCCGGAACTCAATCCCTCTACCAATAAAACCTAACACACCGTATGCCTTCTTAATAGCACTTTCAAGCTGGGTGGCAACTTTCAGGGATTTGTGTACATGGACTCAAAGATCCCTCTGCACACCCACACTACCAAGAATTTTTCCATTGACCCAGTACTCTTGCCTTCCTGTTATTCTTCCCAAAGTGCATCACCTCACATTTAGCTGCATGGAACTCCATTTGCCACCTCTCAGCCCAATTCTGCAGTTTATCCAAGTCCCCCTGCAACCTGCAACATTCTTCCACACTGTCCACTTCTCCACCAACTTTAGTGGCATCTTCAAACTTACTAACCCATCCACCTATGCCTGCATCCCAGGTCATCTATAAAAATGACAAACAGCAGTGGTCCCAAAACAGATCCTTGTGGCACACCACTAGTAACCGGACTCCAGGCTGAATATTTTCCATCAACCATCACTCACTACCTTCTTATAGAAAGCCAGTTCCAGTCAAAACTGCTGAATGACCCTCAATTCAGTGCCTCTGCATTTTCTCCAATAGCCTACCATTTGGAACCTTATCAAAGGCTTTACTGAAGTCCATGTACACCACGTCAACTGCTCTACCCTCATCCACATGCTTGGTTACTTTCTCAAAAAACTCAAGTGAGGCTCGTGAGACATGACCTGCCCTTCACAGAACCATGTTGACTATCTCCTCTCCTGTTTCTAACCTCAGTCCATACTACCTCAGTAGACGAGTCCTCATCAGAAGTTCTTTCAGCCACCGTTATAGTATCCTTGACTAACAACGCCACATCTCCCTCTCTTTTACTGCCTTGCCTGTTCTTAATGAAAGATCTAAACCCTGGAACCTGCAACATCCATTCCTGACCCTGCTCTATCCATGTGTCCGAAATGGCCACAACATCGAAATCCCAGGTACCTATCCATGCTGCAAGCTCACCTACCTCATTTCGCAAACATCTGGCGTTCAAGTAGACACTCTTCAAAACAGCTTGCTGTCTGCCAGCTCCTTCCTGCAACCATGAAATCCTGACCATGTCCTCCCTACTCTCATCCTCCTGTGCACTGGAACTACACTTCAGATTCCCATCTCCCTGCTGAGCTACTTTAAACCCAACGAATAGCACCAGCAAATTTCCTACACAGGTTATTAGTACCCCTCTGGTTCAGTGAAAGGCTGTCCTGTTTGGAGAGGTCCCACCTTCCCCAGAATGAGCCCCAATTATCCAAGTACCTGAAACCCTCCATCCTGCACCATCCTTGCAGCCGTGTGTTCAGTTGATGTCTCTCCATATTCCTTGCCTCACTATCACGTGGCATGGGTGACAAACCAGAGACAACAACTCTGTTTGTTTTAGCTCTCAGCTTCCACCCTAGCTCCCTGAAATCCACTCTATCCCTTTTTCTACCTATGTTGTTGGTACCTACCCGGACCACGACTTGGGGCTGGTCACCCTGTCCCTTCAGAACACCAAAGATTTGATCTGAGACATCACGGACATCACGGACTCTAGCACCTGGGAGGCAATACACCAACCGTGAGTCTTGTTTGTTCCCTGAGAGATGGCAAATGGAGCTTAATGCAGAAAAATGTGAGGTGATTCATTGGGAAGGAGTAACAGGAATGTAGAGTTAATGGTAAGATTCTTGGTAGTGTAGATAAGCAGAGAGATCTCAGTGTCCAGGTTTATAGATCCTTGAAAGTTGCCACCCAGGTTGATAGGGTTGTTAAGAAGGCATAAGGTGAGTTAACTTTTATTGGTAGAGGGATCGAGTTTCGGAACCATGAGGTCTTGATGCAGTTGTACAAAACTCTGATGTGGCCACATTTGCAGTATTGCATACAGTTCTGGTCACCGCATTATAGGAAAGATGTGGAAGCTTTGGAAAGGGTTCCGAAGAGATCGGATGATGTCTAGTATGGAGGGAAGGTCTTACGAGGAAAGGCTGAGGGACGTGAGGAATTTTTTTTTGGTGGGGAGAAGAAGTTTGACAGGTGACTTAATTGACACATATAAGGTAATCAGAGGGTTAGATAGGTTGGACATTGAGAGCCTTTTTCCTCGATGACAATGGTTAGCACAAGGGGACATAGCTTTAAATTGAGGGGTGATAGATGTAGGACAGATGTCAGAGGTAGTTTCTTTACTCAGAGAGTAGTAGGGCCATGTATCGCACTACCTGCAACAGTAGTAGACAACTTTAAAAGGCACTTAGATGGTCATTGGATAGATGTATGGATGAAAATGGAATAGTGTAGGATAGATGGGCTTTAAATTGGTTCCACAGTCCGTGCAACATCGAGGGCTGAAGGACCTGTTCTGCGCTGTAATACTCTATGTTTTATAACCAGTTGGGAGTACTCACCGGGTCTGGCAGGATCTGTGGAGAGAGAGAAGAGATCAGCCTGGATTTTCCAATGGCCTGATGGTCCTTATTCCAGCGCAACTGAGTGTTGAGCATTGGGGATATCCATCTCCAACTCCAGAGGAATTGCCTGGGAAGTCCAAGACTCCACTGGTCAAGTTCCTCATGCCTGGAAAAGTGTGGGAGAATCAGGAAAGTTTCAGTGAAATTTAGCAAATAGCTACGTAAAAACAGTCAGCAGGAGTAAGCCATCCGGCTCTTCAAGCCAGCTCGGCCATTCAGTATGATCATCCAACTCAGTGCCCTTTTCCTGCTTTCTCCTCAAGTCCTTTGATCCCTTTAGCACCAAGAAGTTTGCCCAACACCTTGAAAACATTCTAAGTCTTGCTCTCAAAACAGAGAATTTCATCGGTTCGTAACTTTCTTATTGTCTCAGCCTTAAACTCCTGAGTAACTTGTTCAACTACCTCACACTGGGCACCTCACTCTACCGCAAACCTACGGATGACCTCTCAATGCTACACTTCTCCAGCTTCCACCCAAAACATATTAAAACAGCCATCCCCTATGGACAAGCCCTCCACATACACAGGATCTGTTCGCATGAGGAGGAACTTGACGGACACTTGGTTGTATTCAAGGATGCCCTCATAAGAACAGATTACAATGCTCAACTCATCGACCACCAGTTTCGATGTGCCACAGCGAGGAACTGTAATGACTTCCTCAGGAGACAGACATGAGCTGCAACCGACAGGGTACCCTTCGTTGTCCAGTACTTCCCAGGAGCCGAAAAACTATGCCATGTTCTTCACAGCCTGCAACACGTTGTCAATGAGGATGCGCACCTTGCCAAGACCTTCCCCATAACTCCACTTCTCGCCTTTAAACAACCACCAAACCTCAAACAGATCATTGCTTGTAGCAAACTGCCTGGCTTTCATGACAACACCATACAACCTTGTCACGGTAAACACTGCAAGACGTGTCAGAGTGTCGACACAGATACCACCATTATGCATGGGGACACCTCCCACCACATACACCGCAGGTACTCATGTGACTCAGCCAACGTTGTCTATCTCATACACTGTAGGCAAGGATGCCCTGAGGCATGGTACATTGGTGATACTGAGTGGAGGCTACAGCTACGGATGAATGGACATCGCACAACAATCGACAGACAGGAGAACACTTCAGCGATCCGGGACATTCGATCTTGGACCTTCAGATCACAGTCCTCCAAAGCGGACTTTGGGACAGGTGACAATGAAATGTGGCCAAGCGGAGGCTGATAGCCAAGTTCGATACCCATGGGGATGGCCTCAACCGAGACCTTGGGTTCATGTCATACTACAGGTGACCCCACTGCACTATCCACACATACAGACACACATACACAGGCACTCCTACACACATACTCCCACACATTCTCTCTCTCTCTCTCTCTCTCACACACACACACCCCACCTGGGATCTTCAAAAAACATGTGGACAGGTACATAAAAAGGAAAGGTTTGGAGAGATATGGGCTAGGAGCAGGCAGGTGGGAATAGTTTAATTTGGGATTATGTTCGGCAAGGACAGGTTGGACTTAAAGGTCTGTTTCTGTGCTGTATGACTGTGACAGATATTAGATGACAAAAATATGGTGGACAGAGTGAATCTTACCAGTTGTGTTTATTGGTCTGAAGGCTTTGGGTCACATTGGAGTTATTATGTTAAAATTTGACTCACTTCTGTTGTGCGATTATTATTTTCCTAAGTACTGTTTGTGTGTTCTACTGTGGCTGTACAACAGAAGCTTGTAGCAAAAGAAATAACTTGGATTCTATTATTACTCTGATAGTGCTTGGTGCACAGATGTTTTTGGATTATATTCAAAACAGTAATATGTCTGCAGGCTCACATACACTTAATGCATCTTCAGATACCACTAAATGTCTGTCTCATACATGTCTAGTGATTCTGGGGGACATCACTTTCACCTGGTGATCTCTGTTCAAACGGCCATCGTCTTGCACCTTTGGAAAACCTTCATGATATCAGATTTGAGGTCTCTAAGAAGGCAAAGACTAAACGGAAGACCAGAGTTGAACACTCAAAAGTCTAAGTTTTGTAATACTTTGTAAAGTAAAATTGGTTATGTGGATTATGTCACACCCTAGGACCATGTGGGATGTGTGTGTGCGTGTGTGCATACGTGCGTGTGTGTGTGTGTGAATTGTTGGGTGGTGGAGGAGGGAGAAGCCCAGCAAAGGCAGATTAAAGCAACTGTTATTCTGACCATTTACTAAATGGAAATTTGTAGGAGCAAAAGTTGCGTAGACTACATTGGAACAAATGGCTGATGGGGTAGAAGAGTGGTTCAGTGGAAACAGTAGCATCATGTTTATTGCTGGATAAGTAGTGATTACTGCAGTTTAAATCCGGTTTCCTCCCACAGTCAAAAGATGTGCAGGTTAGGTGAATCAGCCATGCTAAATTGCCCGTAGTATTCAGAGATGTGTAGGTTAGGTGCATTAGCCATGGGAAATGTCAATGAATAGGGTAGAGGAATGGGTTTGGATATGATATTCTTCAGAGGGTCAGTGTGGACTTGTTGGGCCAAATGGTCAGTTTCCACACAGTAGGGATTCCATGAAATCCCTCCATGGCAGCTGGGAAATGAAGTTCAATTAATTAAATGAGTCTGAAATGTTTCAAAAGACAATTAGTTATGGTGAATATACACCTATCAAATTCCACTTCTGCTCGCAACTTATTCCATATGCATTCCATAAGGACATTGCCCTTATGTTCCCTTTTATTCTTTCCCCTATAACCTTAAACTGATGCCCTCTAGTACTCAGTTCCCCAACCCTGGGAAAAAGACTGAGTGCATTCACCCAATCCATGCCTCACATGATTTTATAAACCTCCATAAAGGGGACCCATCAGTCTCCTACGCACTAAAGTAAAAAGTCCTAGCTTGTCCAATCTCTCCCTATAACTCAGGCAATTGAGTCCAGGTAACAGCTTTGTAAGTTTTTCTGCACTCTTTCCAATTTCATAACATCATTCAGTGGACTGAGCTCCCAACAGCGTGACCAAAACTGAACACAATACCCTAACCCGTAGCTGTACCAACATCCTGTATAACTGCAACATAACTTCCCAACTTCTATACTCAATGCCCTGAAAGCCGCCTTCACTGATCTGTCTACCTGTGACTCCAATTTCAGAGAACTGTGAACATGAACTCCAAGATCCCTCTGTTCCACTACACCCCTTAAGGCCCTTCCATTCACCATGAAACTCCAAATTGCAAGATCTCACACTTATCTATATTAAACTCCATTTGCCATTTTTCAGCTCATTTCCCCAGCTGATCAAGGTCCTGCTGCAATTTCTGATAACCTTCCTCACTCTCCACAACACTGCCTATTTTAGTGTCATCATCAAACTTACAAATTATGCCTTGTACATTCTCATCCAAATCATTGATATAGATAACAAACAGCAATGGGCCAAGTACCGACCCCTGAGGCACACCACTAGTCACAGGCCTCCAAACCGACAAGCATCCTTCCATTATTACCCTCTGCTTCCTACCATCAAGCCAATTTTGTATCCAACTTACCAGCTCGCCCTGGATTCCATGTGATCTAACCTTCCAGAATCTTCCTACCACGTGGAACCTTATCAAACGCTTTACTGCAATCCATATAGACTACATTTACTGTCCTTCTCTCATCAACCTTCCTGGTCACTTTGAAGAATTCTAACAAATTTGTGAGACATGATCTCCTGCGCACAAAGCCATACTGACTACTCCTAATCAAACCATGTCTTTCCAAATGAATGTATATCTTACTCAGAATCTTCTCAAATAACGTACCCACCACAGATGTTAAGCTTACTGGTCTATAGTTCCCAGACTTTTCTTTACAGTCCTTCTTGAATAATTGCACAATATTCTCTACCCTCCAATACAGTGGCTAAAAATGATGCAAAAAGTGGAGGAGACTGATACAATTGCAACATTTAGAGTCATAGAGATGTACAGCATGGAAACAGACCTTTCGGTCCAACCCGTCCATGCCGACCAGATATCCCAACCCAATCTAGTCCCACCTGCCAGCACCTGGCCCATTTCCCTCCAAACCTTTCCTATTCATATACCCATCCAAATGCCTCTTAAAATGTTGCAATTGTACCAGCCTCCACCACATCCTCTGGCAGCTCATTCCTACTGGATGGGTATATGAATAGGAGGGGTTTAGAGAGTTCTGTTATTTCCAGGATTAGTGCTTCAAATGGGACTAGATTTAGGATATCTGGTTGGCATGGACGAGTTGGACCAAAGGATATGATTCTGTGCTGTACATCTCTATGACGTTATGAGAGAGCCAACATAAAGGAAAAACCTGTTTGATGTTTTCATCACTGTTACAAATGTATCTATCCATGACAATATTGGAAGGAATGATCACTGCCATGAGTGCTAACATAATCATAATCAAATTTTACCTCAATAATAATTTCCAGAAAAACTTTTGAGATGACATAGGTCTCTTTACATGAGGCCAGGGATGCATTTAACATCTCCACAGTGTTCCGAGCAGTGAATATCCAGTTTGAGGATATCCTGGATATTATCAGGGAACTTAGGGTGCCTCTTACGTTTGTCAATATCATGGCCAGAGACAAAGAAACAAAGGCAGATGATAAATCTTGCTGATAGAATGGAGAGTTGAGATCTGCCTGTGAAAGTTGTCCAAGATATAAATATTTAAACAACCTAAAAGAAACAAAAATTGAAAATATCCTCAATCTAACAATTCTAGAGTATTATATCTTAGCACTTTACAATGTTAGGTAACATAATTTTTCCCAAATGCAGAGGCATTCACTTCCCTAATGATAATGGATAGAAATGGTTAGTTTTTTGTGCATCTTGATAAATCTTATATTAAGTTAAAATTGTAAGTAATACTCCCATGAAGTAATCATTTTGCATGTTAGCCATTGTTCATTCACAGTTTTAAACCTGTTTCACAGCTTTTGAAATGTGAACCTGATGTTATGTGGCAGAAACTGCATACGATTCGTTTGTTAAACTTTTAAATAAACAGTATCTAAATGAGACATTGCACTGGCCTCACTAAATTAGGGAATATCAATGAAATATTTCATGCTGTAGGAATAGTGGGAGTACAGCAGTGGTTTTGTACATTTATCCTGGGAATAACATGACTGTTCTATGAGTTTAAAACAATGAGACATGACCTCATTAAAACTTGCAAAATCCTTAAAGGGCTTGACAGAATGAATCTTTCCTCTGACTGGGACTCCTAAAACCAGACAACAATGTTGGAATAAGGAGTGTGAATCATTTAGGATGAGATGGAGACAAATGTATTCACTTGGAAGATGTTGAATCTTCTCTGTCCTGGACGGCAATGAAATCTCAATCATTGTTATGAGCATAAAAAGGATTGATAGATTTCTAGAAACCAGTGCGATCAAAGGATATGTACATAGCATGGGAAAAATGCCTGTGAGATTGATGATCAGCCATGATCTAGAGTGGCAGAGCAGACTCAAAGAGCTGAATGGCCTACATTTGCTTTTATCTTTCTAAAGTATATAATCTGGAGTAGCTGAAAATGTCATACATTTTCATATACTTAAGAAATACACCAGGTGGCACCATAGAGACACATATGCAAGATACAGTGGTGATTCTCATACAAATTCTCATGACAACTTATAAATGTTGTGTGGTACAATGCTTCAGTGATACAGTATGTGACATTACTGTTGAATCTTTAATCTAAAAACTTTGTATAACTGAACAGTGTTTTGGATGTGCAAATTATTAACTTATGAACAAAACTAAAAGTGATTGAAGGATTGTTTGGCTTTAGGAACTGCAGGTTTTGATCACAAATTGAATGTATATTTACTTTAGTCCAGCAGTACATTAATAGCTAGTTTTGTGTAATGTTGAATTAAGCTCACTTCATTGCCAATAGTTTGGAAAAATGTTTGTGGTTTATTTTAACAAATTTATTTTTAATATTTTTACTCTTTCCTATCTTTGTAGATAGCTTGATACAGTAAATAAGGAGACATTGTTTCCATTGGCATGGCATCAGTAACCAATGGATAGAAATTCAAGGTAATTGGCAAAAGAAAAAGACAGATGAGAATTTCTTTTACAACAAATTGTAATGAGCTGGAATGCACTGCTTGAAAGATTGGTAGATGGTCAAATTGTAAATTTCATAAAGCAATTGGACATATACTTGAAGGGGACAGTTTTGCAAAGTGACTCGGAAAGAATAGGGGAGCTGCACTAATTGGATGTTTCTTACAAAAATAGTGTGCACAGGCATGACTGACCTCCTTTTTGTTGTATGACTTCATTACATAAGGAAGATTTGGCAATTTCCTTTGTCATTTTATCCTTGAATGAATCAATTGACTATTGTGCAATTGACTCTTCTGCCCTAGATTGCACCTTTTATGCAGTGTATTCCAGACCTTAAAAATTTGCTGTGTAAAATATATTCTCATCTTCCTTTTTTTGCCAATTACTTTGGTAGGGGCATCACCAACCTATGGTATTAAGGCCCCTGCCAATGGAAACAGTCTTATTTAATTTGTCAAACTATCTAGAAAGGTTGGATATTATCAAACAGTTTTATTCCCTACTGGTTTGGGTTTGTAACTAGTATGGTCTTTGAATATTTCAGTCGGAGTTCAATATTAATGTAATTTATAATGGTAAGAAGCACACAGAGGCAGCTTACTTTGGGTGGGAAGGTAGTATTGACACTCCCTTTATTCTCCTTATACAAACAAAAAACATTAACACTGTCAGTTATTCCGATTTTCAACACAAAGTATAAATGACAACGTGATGACAGTAATGACAGAATGTGTCAGCTTTAGTTCACTATCGTGAAACCCATTTAACTATTTACATGTTTCACTCACCAGATTTTATTTTTAGTTATAATCAAAGTCTTTTAAAATCTACTTCCTAGCAATATGCAAAATATGAAAACAATATGATATTGGAAATGCTCATCATGTCAAACAGTACCAGTGGTTTTTGTTTTTATTTCAGCTTTTCCAGTAGTTAGTGGGTTTTGCTTTTGTGTTAATATGACAGGCAAGTGTTTTATTTAAAAGGCAAATCATCACCCTAAATTATTAAAACATGCAGTTGTGGAAATTGCAGGTGCTCCAGACGTGATTTTGCTGAGCTCTCTCAAATCACAAATTGTTCCTTTACACTAGATGGTTCTCAAAGACAGTAAACTATTTAAGACAGATAAATGACCAAATTATAGGCTCATTTGTTGTGAGGAAGTTAGTGGAATTTATTACCCAAAGGTGATCTCATCAGTGAATCTCGCACATCTTAGTGCCCTGTGCTTAAGGGAGGATGGCAAGTAAAGCCACCACATGTAAGTTGGTGGCTCCTCATTTCAAATCCTAATCTTATTAGCCTCAAAATTTTCATTAAAAACACAGGTGGAAAGTTTCAATTTCTTAGCCAGTGAATTAAAGCTTAAAATTTTGCTATTTCACTTACAGTTAGAACACTAAGCTGAAACGCCAAAGAGAATTTTGCTGAAAAATCAGTAACTCTTTATTCTCAAAAAAGTGGAAAATGTGAAAACTGATGATGCCTTCCACTAGCATGTTAATAAATAATAGAAGCTATTAGTGTTCATACTGATGGCAATAACAAATATCAAGTCCCTCTTGGTGGAAGGAAAGCAACCCTAAAAAATGAGGTGAACTTTATTTTATCATGATGGAATGCCTGTGTTAGGGGAGAATAGGTAATTGATTTTAATGTGATTCAAACTATGTAGTTAGGTAACACCCATAAACAACTTGTTCTTCAAGTATCATACTCTTGTAAAGTTATTTAAAAAGCAGATTCTCAGTGATTTGGGTAGTAAAATCGAGAACTCGGTTACATAGAGCATCATCTTTATATAAATTAGGAGCAGGAAAGAGTGGGCCATGTCTCCTCAAGATCAGTCCACCATTCTGTAAAATTGTGGTGGCTCTGATTATCCCTGCCTATCCCTGATAACTTTTCGAAGACTCAAATATTCAAAGACTCTGCTTCCTTTTGAGGAAGAGAGTTCAAAACCATTGGAGAGAAAAACAAGGGTTGATAACAAGAGGGCAAAGATTGAAATTAATTTGGAAAATAAGCAAATGCAGTATGAGAAAAGGAATGTACTTTCTGAAAGTGTAGGAATGGCAGTTTCCATTTCGGCATTCAAGATGGCATTTGATGATTTTATGAAGAGAAGGATGTGCAGGGTTGTGGAGAAAAAGCAAGAGAATGGCACTAAGTCATAATTCTTATTTGAAAAATGGTGAACACAGTGAACCAAATAGCCTCCTTCTGTTGGGTAACAATTCTGAGCTTCATCTCTGTATTAAATGGACAATTCCATATTTTTAAACGGTGAACTCTCGCATTGGGCTTCCCCACAGAATGAAATATTCTTTTCCCATCCATTATATCATAATTCCTCAGAAACTACATTAAGAACAGAAATATTGGAGAAACCCAGCAGATCTAGCAGCATCTGTAGAGAGAGAAACCGAGTGAATGTCTTATGTCCAATATAACTCTTCTTCGGAACTAATCTTACATGTTTCAATCAAGTTCTCTCTTCCAGTTCAAAACTTGAATATAAAGCAGGCACAAGCCTTGCTTGTCCAAACCTTCCTCACAAGGCAACCTGCCCAATGCAAGTATTAGTCCAGCAAACATTCTCTGAACTACTTCCAACACATTTACATCCTCCTTAGGTAAGAAGCTATTAACCCAATACTGTACGTAGTACTTTAGATTTGGTCTCAAAATGCCCTGTATAACTGATTCATAACTTCTTGGAGAAAGTGAGGACTGCGGATGCTGGAGATCAGAGTCAAAAAGTGCCACTTTTCGACTCTGATTCATAAGTTTGCCACTTTTCAATTTAATTCCCTTCACAATAAACAATAGCACTCTGCTAACTTTCATAATTACTTGCTGTATCTGTCTGCTAACCTTTTGAGATAAATTCATTTGGACAGCCAAATTCTTTTGCATCTCAGAGCTCTGCAATCTGTAACCGTTTAAATAGTATGCTTCTTCATTCCTTTTGCTAAAATGAACACATTTTTCCCACATTGTACTCTCGTCTGCCAGATGTTTGCCCACTCAAGTAGCCTATTTTGTTCAGTGACCTTCAGTGTGGCATCTGGTCAAATGCTTTCAGGCACCACATTGATATATTCCCCGTTATCCATATTGTTTTTTGCCTGCATAAAATGATAAATTGGTCAAAGAGCGGCACGGTGGCACAGTGGTTAGCACTGCTGCCTCACAGCGCCAGCAGACCTGGGTTCAATTCCCACCTCAGGCGACTCTCTGCGTGGGTTTCCTCCGGGTGCTCCGGTTTCCTCCCACACTCCAAAGATGTGCAGGTCAGGTGAATTGGTCATGCTAAATTGCCTGTAGTGTTAGGTAAGGGGTGGGTTGTGCTTCGGTGGGGCGGTGTGGACTTGTTGGGCTGAAGGGCCTGTTTCCACA
The DNA here is from genome assembly GCF_047496795.1 of Chiloscyllium punctatum. Lineage (NCBI taxonomy): Eukaryota > Metazoa > Chordata > Chondrichthyes > Orectolobiformes > Hemiscylliidae > Chiloscyllium > Chiloscyllium punctatum. The sequence goes on from NC_092762.1 coordinate 63,440,940, forward strand.
CTGTAAGTAATCTAATCTAAAAAGGATGTTGACTTTTCCTCATTGCAATGAAATAGTCTTCTGCCATAACCTTTTTAATAGTGGTTGAATATTTTCCCTATAACAACATTTAAGCTAACTGCCCTGTAGCTTACAGTTTTCTATTTCCCTTTTTTTGCATAAAATGGTTTTATTTGTTATTTTCTATACAGCAATTAATTATATTCTGCTATGTTCTCATATTTCCTACAGAGGTTTTATAACCAACACGATGTTGAAGAGGAGAATAATAAAGAAGCCCTGTTAGAAGCAGAATGTATTAGAGTTGAGTTCAGTCATATATTTTGTGAATATGGAATATCTGAGATGAATCACCTAAAGTTACTCAGTTGAGTACTATGGGGAAAAAAGTTCCCAATCCACTCAGAAAAACACTGAAGTTCACTTTTTCCAGTGAGAATATTAGTGCTGAAATTGTTGCTGAATTGAATAATTTTGAATATTGTCTTCAGAATGTCAGCTTTCTATTTGGAACATGGAGAAGCTTGGCTGGAAAGTCCTTAATTGAGATAGACTACATTTCTGTGCTGCATGAAGCCTCTTACCTAACACTGGGAACCTAATGTCTAATGGGTAGAACCAAAAATGTGGAATCTCATCTTCCTTTTTTGTACATTGTTTGGGGAAACTTGGATACAGACTGAAAGTAAATGCAAGAATTACAATGGATGATTCATTCATGCTATTTGTTTCTGAAGCATGCAGTATATGAACTTAAATCTGCCTGCTCCTTCTAAGATTGCATTGGCTGGACCTGTAAGTGCAAAACAACCTGCATTTTGTAAAGGGGATATAAAGGGCTGGAGCAGGTGTTGGAATTCCTTGCACATTTTAGTATGTTATGGGGAGCACATAGGAATGGTACAAGATAGCAGAGAATGGGATGTATGCTTCTGTGACATGGCAATGTCACTCTTTGATTAGGGGGTTGATAGGAGCAGAGGTTCCCTATCCATAGGCAGCCCCCCAAACAAAAACTGACAAGGCAATAAGAACAAATAACTATCCAGGTCAGTCTCAGCAGTTTATCTGCAAGGGCCTGGGTTCAGTGCCAAATGAAGGCCAATATTAGAGAACACATTTCCACATGACAAATGCTACCAATTGCACCACTGGTTCATTTATGACCTAACAGCAATCCTCATTGACCACATCTTATACTTAACATTCATAGCTTCATTTCACCTTGCAAGCTTCACATCCAGTTTCATAGCTTGCTTGCAGTGCTAGCTGTTCAATCATGACACGCTAGCCAAACATGTAGTACCACATTCAGAGTTACACTTTCCTGTGTCATGCAGGACAGGATGGTGGACAACTAAAGGCAGCAGCAGCAGCTACTTGGAGGGAGGTGTAGGTGTATGTCTTCAGGCATTGGTGTATGTCTTCAGAGTTAAAACGTGGAAGGCTGGAAAAACACAGTGGTCAGGCAGCATGCAGGAGAGTCAACGTTTCGTGCATAAGCTCTTCATCAGGAATGGTGCTCACTGTCATTGCAGCAGTTGTGATTGAGGATGTGGCCAGCAGTGAGGTTGAAATGATCAAAGATAATGCACGGTCACACCTAATCTTCTTGGTACTTCAGCCTCATCAAGGTTCCACTGATTTTCAAGCTGCTGTTCTTTCTTTCTGTTGTTCCCCCCATCACAGCCCTCTCCTCTGCTTCTCTTTTTAGATGTTTGTAATTGTAACCTGACAGCAAGGCAGTGGGTCGGGAAGACACTGATGATGAAATACTGCCACTGTGTGTTATTAGACGATATACAGGTACACCCACAGATACTGGCACTCTGCATACCTTAGAGGGGAGACATGCCTGTGATAGACACATCAGGCATGTGATCTGCAGTTAAGAGAGAAATAAAAGGTCATGCATTTGCCAATTTGCCAGGGGTGAGATAAGAAAAGAGTTCTGCTAAAGAGATTCAGATGAGAATATTGATGAGATAGGAAAAGGCTAATTGACATGTATAAAGAAAGGCTTAGTGCCTGTTAAATAGCTTGTAGTTATTGGTGCAGTTTTTCTGTGGAGCTCAGAATTCATCCTTTCCAACATGGAAGCAGGGAGGTCAGTGCCACAGAAATTTACAGACCTAATGATCTCATGTCTGATGTTCAAAGTTTCAGTTTCAATTGCAGCACAGAACATCAGTCATCTCAGCTGTGTACTAGAAATTCAGACAAATGTCTCAGAAGTTCAGCTTGTGATCATACCAGTGCAACAAACTGCTGCGATATTTGAGAGCTCTCAGCAGTCCAGCATTCTGTTCTCCTCTAGACTTGCTGAAGTGCTGCCCTATGGGTGTGGCAATGGCTCTTTGCTCTTTGAGTTCATTGTGCAAGGCCTCCTGCAGACTTTTCCACTGAAAGTCAGCAATGTTCCACCAGGCATGCTGAAGCTTGTGGTGTATGCACCATGAGGCCATGCAAAGGCAGAAGAAGACAGGCTCTAAGAGAATGCAGGAGGCAGATTAGTTGAGTTGGCACTGCATTTACAAGGGTTTGTGGGATCTGGGGGAAGGTGGGGGTGCTTTTCAATCCTCTCCTCAGTAGGAGAATCAACTGGAATCCAACTTGCTTCTTAAAAGCACACCCTGTAGATATACCACTCTGTGGGAGGGATAATTGATTGACAGTGGGATTTCCACCTCTCATTTGGTCCTGCCCTCAGGGGCTTCCGGCATCATCAGAGCTGGGAATGGAGGAGTGTCCCAGAGATGATCTAGGATTTTAGGGCAGTATGGTTATCCCAGAGTCCACATACAGGGAAGAGGGAGTTTGGAGACTGTTTTCTGGCAGGTAGCTGACTGGAGTTAAGGGGATATGACATATTTGTGGGGAGAGGGGAGGGTGTGCCTTGCTGCACATAGATAGCCCCTCCCCTCCCAAACAAAAATATCCAGTAATCTGCCATTTCTTTATACAGATCATTAAAAAGAATCTGCCCATTCCTGTCCAAATGCCCATGCCAGCAGTGTCTTAATAAGTGCAGTGTATTGCTCACATCAGTAATTGACCCTTCAATATAGCAGATGGACAGCCAATTTCAGCACTCATCTGCCTTGAGGACTAAGGAGCTAAGATCAAGGTTGGGCCTGATATTGAAGTTAATACCTAATCAATGTTAAGTGCCCACCCTTCCACTAATGCGTCCAGAGGGTATTTGTTGGTAAAATTATAGGATGGTTTGTTAGATAAAAGGATATCTGTTTAATTTGTGATGTCTTTTCATAGAATTCCCACAGTGTGGAAAAAGACCCTTCAACCCAACAAGTCCACACTGACTCTCCAAAGAGTCCCACCCAGGCCCATTCTCCTATGTTTACCCTGAACTAATGAACCTAACCTCCACATCCCTAAACACAAAGGGCAACTTATTATGGCCAATTCACCTAACCTGCACATCTTTAGATTGTGGGAGGAAACCCACACAGACATGGGTAGAATGTGCAAACTCCACACAGACAGTTGCCTGAGGCTGGAATCAAACCTGGGTCTCTGGTGCTGTGAGACAGCAGTGCTAACCATTGAGCCACTGTGCCGCTGTAGAATTTATTTCAGAATTATGATTAAAAGCATAGTGGGAAAGTAAGAGCAGAGAGTGTGGAAATTGATTAATGAATAGGGTTGTGTTCACAGGTACCATAGTGGGTTGAACTGATCTTTGGCAGCAAAAAGATCGCAAAATACCACACATTTGCCTCTGTGCTAAGCAGGGTCACATTTAAACTGTGCATTTAGGGAGTGAAATCCCTTTTAATACATATCTGTATTTAGATGTAACGCCCACAAAGCAATTTTTAATCTCAGATGAAGAACATTTTGTGAGTAACTCATTTAACCATATTGTTCTTGATTAGCATTATTTTCTTATTTTTAGGGTGAATAGGGTGAATGAGCATTGCTCATTTCTAATTGTTGACAATCTATAAACATTTCCAACATCTTTTGATAGATTTTAATTGAAACTAAAGTGAGGAATTACAAACATTAAATAGTTTCAGAATGTAATTCTGAAGATTGACCATCGTTAAGTTGTCGGTCTTTAAAACGGATTGATTGCTTGACATTTAGCTGTTAAAAATGACAGAATATCATTCCACCCAAGGGAAGAGTTCGGGTGTAGTTTTTTTGTGTTTGTGAGTAAATGTATTCTGGAATTATTTCTTGAGTTTTAATGACTGAGCTCGGCAACTCTGCACTGTTAAGTGTTATTTTAATTGAGAATATGGAAAAAGATGGAAATAAATATCAATCAATATGCAACTTTATACTGCTGTATTTAACTTTTTATGTGTTTCCATTTCTAAAATTGAAAATCTAAAAGAATGCAGGATTCAAGATGTGTACTGTTATGCAATATATTTAGTAGCACAATAAAGGTGATAGATAGCAGTCCTGTTCTTTAGTAACAATGAGATAGAGACCTACAAGTGGTGCTACTGGGTAATGGTCCTAAGCTTTGGTAGCAGTAGAAATGATCTGACAAGTTGATGGAACTGACACAATCGTTATAATGTCTGAAAATAGCTGGAAGCTTTCTGAAGTTTGGCAATGTGAAGGGCTGCAGTGATCCTTAGATGCAGCATCAATTTTGAAGGGAACTCTGGTTTTCAGAAGGGAACCTGATAGTAGGGATTAATTAATGATGGACAGCTGGTATGTGTCAGCAGTGAGGGAAGGTGGAGGTTTTTACCTGATAGCAGTTACACACCATGCCTGGTATCACTGTCTTCTGATGTTTCATGACTCTCCATGAACAACAAAATTAGTGTTTTCTGATTGGTTCCAGGACATTTCTACTTTGCATCTGCCTTTGCATTTTTGCTCTGACTCTTTGGGGTCAATTTCAACACAGAACCATGACTGAATGCCAAATTAGTATCTACTCTGCTCCACTCTCAACCTAATTGAAGACTGAACTCATTGGAACAAACACAGAGAATGAAGGAGAAGCTCACTAGGCCTGGCAACATTTTGAGAGAGTTAACAGTTTGAATCCAGTACTACTGTTATTCAGAACTGAGCTAGCTGGAGGCGTGGGTTTCATTAGTCTTTCATTTGTAAGCCGTAGGTGTCTAATGTGCTCACCATTACAATTCACCCGTTAAAGAAGATAAAAATAGTCTTTATGCCAATCAGAGCTGATTAGCAGCTTGGACTAAGATTAAAAATCACACAACACCAGGTTATAGTCCAACAGGTTTAATTGGAAGCACACTAGCTTTCGGAGCGACGCTCCTTCATCAGGTGATTGTGGAGGGCTCAATCATAACACAGAAATTCTGTGTGACGATTGAGCCCTCCACAATCACCTGATGAAGGAGCGTCACTCCGAAAGCTAGTGTGCTTCCAATTAAACCTGTTGGACTATAACCTGGTGTTGTGTGATTTTTAACTTTGTACACCCCAGTCCAACACCGGCATCTCCGAATCTGGACTAAGATTAGTAGAGTTTGGAAGAAATGTTACAGATTGTAATAGAGTTGTCTGCTCCTGCCCCACTAAAAGAAATGTTTCTCAACTACTTTCTGAGTGGCTTCTGGATCTGTAAAGGGTGTTGATTAAGATTCAAACATGTGTCAATGCATTGCCTGTTTGTATTTGAAACCTGTATTTAGAATATACTGAAAGGTGTAGGGATCGCTCAATCATTTGCAAGCCCATTGCAAAGGTGTAAAAGACCAGCCTTAGAAATGAAAGCTGTCTGTTAGAAGATAGCATAGATAATTAGATCATTTAAAATTCAGGGGTTTTTTTTGAGAAGCAAAAATAACTTAAGAAAGAAGTTTACAAATGCATTTCTGTATGTCTGTCAGTTTTCAATTTAATGACACTTTTCAATTTAATGGACATTGAATAGTGTGTAAACAGTAGATAGCCAGTCATTTTCTTCACTTTGTGTATAAATGCATCTTCATTGTTTCAGCTTCATAGATAAGTGCTTCAGTATGAGATCCTGGTGTCCTTGTCAGAATATATCTGATTGCACCCTCCACTTGTAACTCTACAAAAGAATGCTATGCCCTAACCAATGCCACATAGATATCTATCACCTTTGTGTCAGATTTTAAAAGTTCTAAATGTTATTGGCCTTGTTCATGGTTTTGGCTGTATACACTTGTACTTTCAAAGAATAATGTATTTGAGCCACAAAGTCTCGCACTTAATTGATACATTTCAATATCTTTTGGCTGAACTTACAATCCTGAGTGAAAAAAATATTCTCGTTCTTCCAAAAATGTAGCACCTCAACTTTCCTTTCCAGTAAATTACTCCAATCAAATGTCTGTCAATTCCACTAACCTGCTTATAATGTTTTAAAATATTTTACCATCCTCTACCTTTTGTCAAAATGTTTTGTATGTCAACAATAAGTTGCAATTCCTTATTCCAGTTCCAAAGCATCTAACAAATAGATGCTTTCTAGTCGTCTGATTCCAATAAATTTAATGCCACCAATGGTGCCTAAAAAGGTAATCACATTTCAATATTAGGTGTATGAAGGCCAATGGGCATCTGCAGTTATTTGTATTCTAGTTCTGGTGTAACCAGTGAGCAGTGACCTTCAGTAATGAGATTTGAGGGCAGGGCATATGATACACCAGGCAGAGTCTCCTTCACTTTAATTGAATTTCATTTGCTAAACTATTTTTCACCTATTAACAAATTGGGTGTCGCATCCCATATTTTCTTATGTTACCATTTAGTTCCCTTTTCGTTGTCAGGGTATGCTATTGAATTGAAATTTCTATGAAGCTCTTGCAATGGCTCAAAAGTTAAGTTTTGCAACTTACCTTCCATTGTTCACATTCATTAACAATTTAATTGCATGTAATTTTCTTATCCCACCATAAGGCTACTTTCCTGCACTGTTCAGATATGCACTTCGACCTGAGTCAATACGCAGAATTGCCTAATACCAGAAAAGTACTTCCTCTTAGCAGGTCACTAATCTGGTGATATTTATTCCAGTTCTTAATTACATAGACACAACTAACACTCATTTAAGAAAATTAAGTCTTTTGTCTCTGTCTTCAATGTAAAACAGTCTCGAGGCAAGTCTACGATAGAGAATTCTAAGAAGGGAAATTAATGTGAACTAATTTTTCATATGTCAGTCTCACAAGCAATATATTTTGAATAGACCTGCAAAACCTGCAGATCAGTTGGCAGAGCATAATATGATTAGCAACTTACTTGTTAAGACATGTACTTGTCATAAAACTTCTCTTGTTCCCACGCCTACGGCTGACTTTTGAATTGAACCAGCATGTATTACTCCACTGGGAATAAAAAATATATAGAATGTTGCAACCTCATTTAATCTCTATGTAGAACATTGAGTCATACAGCATAGAAACAGGCCCTTTAGCCCACCAGGTCTATGCTGACCAATAAGTATAAAACTACACTAAACTAATTTACTTACATTTGGTCCATAGGTGAAGATGTCCTGGCATGTTCAGTGCTCATCCAGATGTTGCAAGAATAGTGCCTCCAGCACTCTCTCAGGCAGCACTTGCCATATTTCTACCACCATTTAAGTGCATTTTTTTCAGGTCTCCTTTAAACCATTTACTCCACAAACTTATGACCTCTGGCCTTAGACCGTATCTGCCAAAGGGAAGATCGACTCTGCCTGTGCCTCTCATAATTCTGTAATTCATAATGTCTCAACCAGATCGCCTCCTCAATTTCCTCTGCTCCAAGGAAAGCAAACCCAGTCTCTTCTCATAACTAAGACTTTTCATCACTTACAACATCCTGCACCTTCTCCAGTACAATCATATCTTCTGATATTGTAGTAACCAGAGCTGCACACAATATTCCATTTGGTCAAAGTAATGTTTTATAAAGTTGTAACAAGACTTCCTTATTCCTATATTCTAAGCCCTGGCTCATGATGGCAAACATTCCTTCTTCATTACCTTGTTCATCTGTGCTCTTATCTATAGGAATCTATGGTCTTATACACCAAAGTCCCTTTGTTCCTCCAGACTCCCTGATGACTTACCATTCATTGTGCAGATCCTGCCCTTAAAATACCTCTCAAATTGCGTCACCTTGCATTTATTGAGATTAAATTCTGTCTGCCATTGCTCTACCCAATTTACCAACTGATCAATAACAGACTGTAGCCTAAGACCATCCACCCCAATACCAACAACACATGTGTTTGTGTCATCTGCAAACTTACTAATTGAACTGTCTACATTGACCCACCCTATGAGACTTTTGCATATCCCTACCTCAAATGTGACCATTCTTACCTTGCTAAATCCCTCCTGCCCTCTCTCCTGCTGTGACTGTGAAAATTCCCTCTGTACCTTGACTTTTACACATTGAACTCACATGAAGACAATATGATGGGCCTGTGCTGATACATGAGGATTTTTTTGATTTGATAAAGTTGACCATTGTTGGCTGTTTAAGAAGTTATAGCAACAATGTTCATTGTTTCCAACTGGGAAAAGCTCCTGGAATCAATTATTTCTGATGGGTGTTACATACCAATTACCATAATAGTTCAACCATTCCAGTTAAATTAATTTTTTCTTACTGGATTGTTTCACTTTGAAAGAAATGTATATGGATAGGTTCCTGGGGAGAAAAGCTTCCATCTAAACCTTCTTAAGTACTAGTAGAAGGTCTCATCCTGCCAGTCATTATTGAGTAAAGAACAGAAAGTCTTTAAGTTTTGATACTGGATTAGCAACCTCAAGGTTGTGGGTTCAAATCAAACACCGAACATAGGTTTGGGAGGTGCTGATAGTGACAGCAAAATCAGTATTGAATCTCTTGGATTGAGGGAGTGGCTGCATGTGGCATGGTTTTGCTGTACAAAGAGGCTTTAATGTAGATTGGCAAGGGATGAGACCTGTTATCAATGTTTGCACAGTGACTGTGCAGAGCAGTAGCTGTTGCATCAACACGAACATAATAGGAAACCTATTGTAAACTGCAAGACACCTTTACGACAAACTGTTGATCTCTGGCTCTCCCTGACATGAGTTAAATGCCCTGCCTATACTCTCTCCCTGTCCATCATTGGTATGTTCCCACCTCTCTATTGTGTGCAACCCAGCTCTCATTTATTCTTCTTCACCCATTCATTCATCTAAAACACACTTCTCACGCAACACAGCATGAATCAAACAATGTGTTTTTTTTTCTGTCCCTCCTTGATGATTCATGTGTTTTCAGGTTATTGCCAATGTGGTTTTCCTCAGTTGTTCTTAATTGTATTCAGGTTCCTATAGTTACTATATACAGGCTAGGTTACATATGAGGTTTAAGGTGAGTAAATACAACGCTGAATTTCTCAAACTGTTGAGCCTTTGTATTAGGGCAAATAGCTTGGTCCAACAGGTTTATTTGGAAGCAATACCTGTTAGACTATAACTTGATGTGTGATTTTTAACTTTGTACACCCCAGTCCAACACCAGCATTTCCAAATCATGTAATGGGGCAGCTGAGTCCTTGAGTAGACCATCTCTAAGGGGCTGACCAGGGTGATTGCATGCATTGCTATCCAGAGTGACAGGCAACATCAGGCCATCAGCTGCCAGGCATGACAAGCCATTAGCTATAATTGATTTGCAGGATGGTCAAATTACTGTTGACTGTCAAATCCTGCAAGGCACAAGGTCAAGTTGTCTTCAGCCATATTCCAAAGGATTTGAGACCAATGAGATTGTCGTTTGCAGGCTTTCATGCATGGACTCAGTGACAGCAACCCGCATATCCCTTTGGGTTATTTCGGTCTCCGAAGCCTTTGTGAGTATGTCTGAAGCTGCTGGATACTCCAGGCTGTGAGCTGCAGGGCAGTACCACCTTACTTCATGACTCCACTTATGCTAGCAATAGCCTACTCCATTATTGTTGCTTCCTGCTGCATATAGACATAAAGAAAATGTCATGAGAAATGGAATCACACTAATCTCACTACACAGCTCTAAATAGAATTATGATTCACCAGAGTCTTTGTGCACTTAATAATTCTTCTTTATAGCCTTCAAGGGCATAATTGATACAATTACATCATATACAGCAGGTCTGAGTCATAGAGATGTACAGCACGAAAACAGACCATACGGTCCAACCCGTCCATGCCAACCAGATATCCCAACCCAATCTAGTCCCATCTGCCAGTACCCAGCTCTTATCCCTCCAAACCCGTCCTGTTCATATACCCATCCAAATGCCTTTTAAATGTTGCAGTTGTACTAGCCACCACCACATCCTCTGGCAGTTCATTCCAAACATGTACCCACCCTCTGCGTGAAAAAGTTGCCCCTTAGGTCTCTTTTATATCTTTCCCCTCTCACCCTAAACCTATGCCCTCTAGTTCTGACTCCCCCACCCCAGGGAAAAGAGTTTGTCTATTTATCCTATCCATGCCCCTAATGATTTTTTAAACCTCTATTAGGTCACCCCTCAGCCTCCGATGCTCCAGGGGAAAACAGCTCCTGCCTGTTCAGCCTCTCCCTATAGCTCAAATCTTCCAACCCTTTTAAGTTTCACAACATCTTTCTGATAGGAACGAGACCAGGATTGCATCTACTGCAACAGCATATCAAATGCTGAATGTTTTTGTCAAAAGCTGTGTATTTTTGTTTATCGCTAAATTGGTGATCAAAATTGCTATGATTGCTAAACCAATTGCATACAGTCAATATTAGGGTGAATGTAATTATAATATGGTGGCAACATGGCAGAAATGATTGGCTGTCTATAGCCTGTACTGACTAATGTGAATCTATATTTGGGTGAATAATGCAGACTGCACCCAGCATAGAAACAATCCAATCTGCCCAAATCAATAGATGCTGGTGTTTCTCCATGCAAGCCTCCTCCCATTTTTCTCCATTGAACCTATCCATTTTTTTTTATTATGTGGTTGTCTACCTTCCCAGGAGATGAAAAATTATCTATGTAATTACTTTATCAAAACCTTTCATAAGTTTAAGCACTCTATTCAGTCATTCAGTCAGCCTTTCTTTTCAAGAGAAAAGAGAGCCAGCCTGTTAATGTTTTCTGTTGTCATCTTTGCAAATCTTCCCTCACAAATGCCTGTATATCCACTTTCTAATATGGCAACCAGAACTGCACACAATATTTTAAGGTTTGTCTAACCTGGATTCAATACAGATTTAACATACTTTTCAATTCTATCACTCTAGAAATAACACCTTGAGCTTGGTTTCCTTTTTATAGCCTTGCCACGTGTGACACAACTTCTGGTGATTAATGTACTCTGGAGATATCTTTGCTCTTTCAGATGACCTAAACTTGCAGTTTCACAGTAATAATTGACGTCCTCATTATATGTGCAGATGGCTGCCACCTCAGATGCTGATTATTAAGATATTTGTATCAATCATAAGTTGCTGACAGACAAATTGTATATTGAGTGGATCAACCTGACTGCGTTGATGTCAGACTGAAAAGGTATATTGTAATGTAAGGAAAGTACACTCATCCTTTGTCTATCTATGCAATAGATGAGCTACATTCACAATTCTGTGGTGCTTTATGCAAATTACAATTCTAAATTCAGTAGCACCCAGCTTTAGCTATGTATTCACTTTTAGCATTGGCCAAGTGCTCTTTGAGGTGTTGAGATGCTGCAGTTGACCAAACCTCTTTTTCTGGTCTACTGTATTCATTTTCCTGTCCACAACATAAATGTAATAGCACTCTTGCCCTTACTGGTTAAAAGAAAAGCGTTTTCTGGAAACCTGTCACTGCCTTGATGAACTATCAAGGGAGTAGCAGCAGTTGCTTCTCCCTTTGTGAAGCAATTCGGAGAGTTTAACATGTTGCTCAAACTGTCTCATGTAACATTAGAATGGCACAATATATTGCATAATCTTTTGATTGCCGTTGATTAAATATTTTGTGTCTGGACCAAAAAGATTGATTTTCTTCTTTTACATAGGGCATAATCTCACATTTGTTTTGGTTGTGTCCAAGTTGCATTGAGTTTTTCAGAGGTTTTTTTCACTATGACACCCTAGTGAGTTCTCTCACTGTATCTGCCAAACTCAACTAATGAATTATCTACCCTACCTCTATTGCATCCGTCATGTCCAATTCCAATGGTATCTTACTATGTGCTATTCCCAGGGTAACTCAGCACTCAATAGATATTTGCCAAATGACTGGCATCCCTCATGGCTGTGCCAATTTTAAAAGGCCACTGGGTACCCGAACATGTGCCAGCATTCTAAAACTACACTGCTCACTCAATAATGTTCGTGAAAGATTTCAGAAAAGGGGACGTAGCACCACAGTTCTCTGATAGAAGTCTGGATGTCTTGGTTGACGGGGTCGCGCAAATGAGGGCAGAAGAGGAAGCCATGTCACCAGACCTTAGCAATCTGTTCAGAGGTTACCACTCAGGTCTGTGGCACACCTTTGGCCAGGAGGAATGACCAACAATGCCAGAAGTAGGTCAATGATCTTCTCCATTGCTCCAGGGTAGGTACCACACTCCTCTTTCTGCTATCACTCAATCTGTGCTTCTGCATCACCTCCTACACTTGGCTCCACCACTCTCACTGTCACCTGCAACAACATCCTCATCCACTCTTTCACACCCCAACCTCCCAGACTCCCATATCCTGCATGGCCTGTGTGCAACCTCCTCACTCTCTTGCAACACTTCACCAACATTCAATCACCTGCACCAGGATTAATAGGCTTGCCACCGACTTTCAGCTCACTCAACTCTCAATTCTCCTTTTCTCTCCTGAAGAGACAACCCATAACAGGGCAGACTGAGTGCTTACAAGTGGAGCGGTGCCCTACATTTGGCTCCTTAACCTCTACGAGGGTAGAATCCTGGACCTCGCAGGAAAAGCCCTGATGAAGCTTTTGCCTGAAACGTCAATTTTACTGCACCTCGGATGCTGCCTGATCTGCTGTGCTCTTCCAGCATCATACTCCTGACCCTCACAGGGAAAGACTGGGACTACTGCTATCGAGTTGCAGAGAACCCATGTCCTGTCAAAAGTAAGTATGACTCTGCCTTCCACTGTAACTCTCACATAAACCCCACTGTCAGTCTCATTTGTTGCACATCACTGCTAAAGCCCTCTCTGTCTTTTATCTTGGATACCACCAGCATCTTCCCCACCTTTATGGTGAAATGCTCAACTCCCCCAGAAGACACCTGCTGGAGCTCTGAGGATGAGACAATGAGATCAATGGGCTGAGAAAGTGTAGGGCTACAATCTGGTGAGTTCATCACTGCAATAGCTCCTCAGCTGGATGATGAAGAAATGCCCAAGGTCACTGGCATGTGAAGGACTGCAGGAACCAAGCATCTACTCAGACACATGCATGAGAGGACCCTGTTGTGTCAACAATCAGGGACTTCGTCCACATGCATAGGGAGGAGGATTGCGAGCGCCAGACTGGAATGTGGATGCAAATCACACAACTGTCTGTCTGCCTTCACAGACAGTGTTGCTGACTGCCATGGAGAACCAGGCCCATCTCCCTCAGAGTCTACCAGAGAGGCACAGATACTTCGACTCCATTAGCCCAGCTATTGGTGCTCAGGACTGAAGGCATTGTGACAGAGGCACAGGGAACCTGACTGCATTCCAAGTGTCCCTTTCATCAGGAGACAGGCCAGTGCCAGGAGTCAACCAACTGGAGGAAGAACCACCCACCAGTCCGTACAAAGTGTCCTCTCAGACACTCCATCATTATCTTGCCTGCTAGCCCTCCAACCCTGGAACCTCACACTTAGGATAAAAGCAGAATAATAATGGGACTTAACCCTCCAACAAGAAAAGCATAAAAGATTGAGTGAGATGCTTCCAATTTTGAGATGGACTTTGTTGGACTTCTCTCCAATTTTATCATATATCTCACTTTAACACATGTTGCTCAGATCCATGCCTATGGAGTTCTTCCTCAGAGTAATATTTTACGTTAAATTGTGAGAGTTTATGCATTGCGCTAATAACTTAGATGATTTACTTTCAGGAACTTACGTAGTGTACTTATATAAAGTGCTGTGGGCCAGGCAGCTAGACATTGCTGACATCACAAATGGAGGAGCAAAGGACCTAGTAAAGGAGCTCCACACTAGGAAATTTTCAGATTGAATCATCATTAATTTCTCTTCAGTTAAAGTGCTGAACTTGCCTTACTGCCCAGCTCAGCAGAAAGCCAGCCAAGAATCCTACAGCCTATTCTGAAAATACTTTGGGAGAGCAAGATTATAGTTTTATCAGTTAACCAGCTGACATTTACAAAAATATTGCTATGGATTTTCATAAATTAATTTTTAAACATGTTTTGAAATTTCAGAAATCACAGATTAGATTTGATTCGATTCCCTACAGTGTGAAAACAGGTCCTTCAGCCCAACAAGTCCACACTGACCCTCCGAAGAGTTACCCACCCATTTATGTAAATGACAAAAAGTAGATAGCCCAGCACCGATCCTTGTGGCACTCCACTGGTCACAGGCCTCCAGTCTGAAAAACAACCCTCCACCACCATCCTCTGTCTCCTACCTTTGAGCCAGTTCTGTATCCAAACAGCTAGTTCTCCCTGTATTCCATGAGATCTAACCTTGCTAATCAGTCTCCCATGGGGAACCTTGTCGAACACCTTAATGAAGTCCATATAGATCACATCTACTGCTCTGCCCTCATCAATTTTCTTTGTTACTTCTTCAAAAAACTCAATCAAGTTTGTGAGACATGATTTCCCACGCACAAAGCCATGTTGACTATCCCGAATCAGTCCTTGCCTTTCGAAATACATGTGCATCCTGTCTCTCAGGATTCCCTCCAACAACTTGCTCACCACCGAAGTCAGGCTCACCAGTCTATAGTTCCCTGGCTTGCCTTTATCGCCCTTCTTAAACAGTGGCACCACGTTTGCCTAGCTAGCTAATAGAAAACAGAGTTGGGATGCAGGGGAACTTTCGGCAGCCTGTAACTAGCGGAGTCCCACAGAAATCAATGCTGAGCCCTCTATTATTTACAATACATATTGATGACTAGATGACAGAAATGAATACACTATTGACAAGTTTGTGGAAGACACAAAACAAATAGGAAGACAAACTGAGGAGCACATGAGTCTACAGGGGGAATATAGAAGGGTTAAGTGAATGATCAAAAACTTATTAGATGGAATATACTGGGGGAAATGGGATGTTTACTTTGGCAGGAAGAATAGAAGAGCTTAATATTATTTAACTGAGGACACATGAAAGAAACCTGCATCACAGAGGGATTTAAGTATCCTCCTGAATGAACTTCACAAAGCTGCCATGCAAGTTCAATGAGTAATAGAGAAGGCAAATAAACTGTTGACCTTTTATTCAAAGGAATAAATAAAAAAACAGGAAGCTGTTGTTAAACCTAAGTGGCACAGTGGTTAGCACTGCTGCCTCACAGCGCCAGAGACCCGGGTTCAATTCCTGACTCAGGCAACTGATTGTGTGGAGTTTGCACATTCTCCCAGTGTCTGCGTGGGTTTCCTCCCACAGTCCAAAGATGTGCGCGTCAGGTGAATTGGCCATGCTAAATTGCCCGTAGTGTTAGGTAAAAGGGGTAAATGTACGGGAATGGGTGGGTTGCGGGTCGGTGTGTCGACTTGTTGGGCCGAAGGGCCTGTTTCCACACTGTAAGTAATCTAATCTAAAGCAGTAGTCAGGCCACACCCGGAATGCGTGCACAGTTTTGTCCTGTTATTTAAGGAAAGATGTGCTGGCAGTGGAGGCTGTGCAGAGGATGTTCACTAGGTTGATTCCAAGTATGGAGGCTTTGTTTTGAGATGAGGTTGCGTTGGTTGGGCTTATATTCATTAGAGTTCAGAAGAATAAGAGATTTTATTGAAACATATAAAATTATATGCCTGTTGACCTTTCAGTAAGACCTTGGTGAAAGTGCAGAGTGGATGATTCATCTCATGCTCCTCCAGCAATCCCCACCTTTAGTATTAGTATTTAGCTGAATTGATTCACTCCACATCATGGAGGAGAAAGTGAGGGCTGCAGATGCTGGAGACCAGAGTTGAAACTTGTGGTGCTGGAAAAACACAGCAGGCCAGGCAGCATCCGAGGAGCAGGAGAATCAATGTTTCGGGCATAAGCCCTTCTTCAGGAATCCACAGCATATCAAAAAATTGCTGACGGCACTGGATATAGCAAAGGCTATTGGGTTTGACAATATTCTAGCAATAGTAGTGAAGATTTATAATCCAGAACCAGTTGTGCCCCTAATCAAGTTGCTCCAGTACAGCTAGAAACTGACATCTACACCTCTATCATGTTTGCCATCAAGTTTAATCAAGATGGTTATTATCAGGGTAAAAGCTGAAACTGCAATAGGTGTAGTCATATTTTTTCACAAATGAGCTCCTATCAGAAACTGGGCTTCTCATTTTGTTTTTACATCTTCTTGGCATTAATCAGCATTAAACAGTCTCCATATCTTTTACATGTTCCATCTATCCACAACTTTTTCCAACTTCTATTTGAAAATTCACATTTTGTCAAAAGAAATGACACATTATTAAAAGAAGACTTCTCCATATAATTCCTGTTTGGGAATATTCAATCAGGAGTGCGCCATTGACCTCACGATAGAGAAAGTGAGGACTGCAGATGCTGGAGACCAGAATCGAGAGTGTGGTGCTGGAAAAGCACAGCAGGTCAGGCAGCATCCAAGGGACAGAAGAATTGACGTTTCGGGCATAAGCTCTTCATCAGGACTGAGGCTTGTGGGTAGGGGCTGAGAGATAAATGGAAGGGGGTGGGTTAGGGGGAGGTAGCTGGGAAAGCGATAGGTGGATGAAGGTGAGGGAGAAGGTAATAGGTCAAAGGGGGCAGTGATGGACAGATCTGGAGGGCAGTGTCGAGTTGGAGGCTTGGGACTGGGATAATGTGGGAGAAGGGGAAATGAGGAAGCTGTTGAAATCCATATTTATCCTATGTGGTTGCAGGGTCCCAAGGCGGAATATGAGGTGTTCCTCCTCCAGGCGTTGGGTGGTAACGGTTTGGTGGTAGAGGAGGCCCAGGACCTGCATGTCCTTGACGGAGTGGGAGGAGAAGTTGAAGTGTTCAGCCACAGGGCGTTGGGGTTGGTGGGTGCGGGTGTCCCAAAGATGTTCTCTGAAACGATCCACAAGAAAGCATCCTGTCTTTGCCCATTTTGTCATTCAATGAGATCATGCTGAATCTGTTAGTTTAATACCCTTGGTTTTGCAGCATTTTGTTTAATGCTTTTAGATGATAGAAATCTATCTGTCTCAGGTTTCGTGTTTACAATTGGTCCAGCATCAATTTCTGTATTGCTGAAGAGAATTTTAAACTTCCTCCATCCTATGTGCACACAAGTATTTCCTGACTTCACTCCTGATAGATCTGACTGTAATTTTCAGACAATGGCACCTAATCCTTGACAGCAGACTTAGTTTGTCACTACCTATCCTATCCGTTCACTTTAACAGTATGAAGACTTCATTCACATGTCCCCTCAATGCTTTAGATTCCAGGGAAGATGATCCCAGTTTGTGTAATGTGATCAGGAATTTAAACCTTGGATTGCAGGTGTTATCCTTTCATCCTTTTTTTTGGGCTCCCTCCATGATCTAGCCCTCCACAATGTGGTGCCGGAACTGCACATAGTATTTTAGTATTGAGGGAACATGTTAAAGCGAACAGATAGGATAGGTAGTATTTTAGGTGGAGTCTATCCACAGCTATCTATATTTGTAGCATGATCTCTACCTACTGGTATG
Organism: Chiloscyllium punctatum; assembly: GCF_047496795.1. NCBI lineage: Eukaryota > Metazoa > Chordata > Chondrichthyes > Orectolobiformes > Hemiscylliidae > Chiloscyllium > Chiloscyllium punctatum. The sequence goes on from NC_092762.1 coordinate 63,458,761, forward strand.
CTAGACCTTTTAGATATAAAGGCCAGCATTCCATTTTGCTCCCTGAACATTTTCTTGTACTTTTTCATAACATTGTAATGAGCAACATGCCTGAAATCCTATATTTCTTTGGACATTCATTGTTTCTCGCTTTTCACCATTAGAAAATGCAACTTTTCTATCTATTTTAAGTGTAATTTGTCTGACTACATTTCCCTACATTGTCATAGTTCCTCTCATTCACATAGTTTGTCAATATCTCTCTGTAATAACACGTCTTCAACTCCATTGCTTTTTATGATATCTGCCTTCGTGCCACCAGCATATTTAGATATGTGGCTTTCTGATTCATCATCTTGTCATTAGTAAATGAAGTGAATTTGTATCCTTTGTACCGAGAGCACATCCTGCCATTTAGAATATCTGCCTTTTACACTTATTCCCTGTCTTTTCACACATAGTCAACTTTGTTAAAAAAAAAAGCAAATAATTGCTTTCAATTATTTCAGCATTAGCTAATAATCTCTTGAGGGATTTTGTCATATGCCTTCTCAAAGTCCATACATTTAACAACCATAGACATTCCTGTACCTGTTACTTTAATCCAATTATATTTGTCAGACACATGACTCTACAAATTATTTACAATTTTATGCTCGCTCTTTCTGAGCAACTGAACATTTTCAAGATGTTTGGCCATGCCATCTTTAATTTAAGAATTTCACATAACAAATGGGAGGCTTACAGGCCTACAATCCCCTGGTTTTCCTGTCTCATTTTTCTTAGATAGTGAAATGACATGTATGCTATACTAATGTAAAGAAATGGCTCTTGTATTGAGAAAACTTTGCGAGGTAATAGATAGTGCATCAGTGATGTTCTGCTTTTCTTCATTACTATTATTTTCCTTCTGTTAATTTTAGGAGTCCCTGCCTCTAATGATTTCTGCCATGCTAACCCCTCCTTCTACTGATTGTCAATGCATCATGATTGTTCAAAATGTCCATGTTGTCCTTATTTTGAATACCAGTATCATTTTTATAAGTTTTTAAACAGGTCCTCCTAGCCGCTCTCTATTCCCTAACATAATTGTAATTAAAAACAAAACTTTTTCTTTGAATTCCTTGTAATTTTATTTTGATAATCAAATTGCCCACTGTTCATTGTTCATTGTATCTTTCTCATTTAACTGGGTGAGTGCTTTTTACTTTGCTCTTTCGTAAGCTTTTTGACTGTTGTATGCCATCTCCTAACTTAGTCATCCACTCTGCTTTTTTTGGCAAGTAAAACTTTTGCCTCAGGATAAACTGGTTCTGTATCATATTACCTTTTGGTTACCTGTCATTTTATCCATGAAAAGATCTGGACCGATTAATGTGAGCAGTATGTATCATTATTTTCAAACCAACCATGTCTAAATCTAGATTCAGATTATAAAAACAGAAAAAAACAGAGCCTTTGCACAACTGTGTGCAGTAGAAACATAAAACTGAATGAATTACTGTTGCAAATTCAACTTGGAGGCTATAACATAGCACTACTAAGACATAGTTTGAAGATGATCAGAACTGGGAATTAATTATATCAAGGTTTTAACATCAACTGGAAACAAGAGAGATTCAATAGTGGGGAGGAGTAGTTTTGGTTATTAATGATGAAATAGTTTCAATGCTACAAGTGTATCTAATAAGAGGCTAGCAGGTAGTGGAGACTTCACAGGTAAACCTAAGAAATAAAAAAAATTACAACATTAAGGGCTGTTGTGTATAGATCACTAACAGCAGCTGTGAAATATTAAATTGCATAATTCCAATGATTAGACACATATTATAAACGTAATGTGGCAGACCAGCATAATAAAAGTGACTGAATTTCTTGACCAACCAGGATCACTGTGATTGGCAAAAGATACAAAAAGTGGGCAAAGTTTGACGTTCTCAACTTGGCGGTGTTCAAGGATCAAATATTGGACTGCAGCTATTCACAATCTACATCACTTAGACAAAGAGGCACAGAATAATGCATCAAAGTCTGCTGACAATACAAAGCTATGAGGGAAGGTAAATTGTGAGAAGGACCAAAGCTGAGTGCAAATAATTTAGGCAGGTTGAAAGAGTGGGCAACAAGTTGCCAGACTATAATGTGGAGAAGTGTGAGATTATCCACTTTTGGAATGTAGGAATATTTTTTAAAAGGTATGAAACTTGTAAATGTTGATGTTTAGAAAGACATGGATGTGCTTGTACAAGCAACTCAAAATATTATCATGCAGTTACAGCGAGCAATTGAGGAGGAAATGCCATATTGGCTTTTATTGTATGGGAATTAGAGTAAAAGAATAAAGAAGTCTTGATATAATTATCCAGAATGTTGCTGAGGCCACACATGGAGAGTTGTGTGTAGTTTTGGTCTCCATTTTAAGGAAGGATATACTTGCTTTGAAAAGTGAAGGTTCATTAGATATGCCCTGAAAGAAGGGGGCTGTCCTTTGAGGAGAGATTGGCTAAATTAAACCTGTATTCTCAGAAAGTTTAGAAGATTCAAAGTAATCTCATTGAAACATACAAGATTCTGAAGGGGCTTAAGGGGATAAACATGGAAAAATTGTTTCCCTGTGCTGACAAATCTAAGATAAGTTTAGATAAGGATAATAGTTCAGTCATCTAGGACTTAAGGTGATGAGATATTTCTTCACTCAAAGGGAAGCTTTGAAACTCTCGACCCTAGAGGATTGTGCTTCTTTGTTGACTATATTTAAAGCTGAGATAGATATATAATTGGTCTCAGAGGGAACCACAGGATAGGAAAAGCAATGGGGAATATGGAGTCAAATGGTCCTTCCCTCAACAATTTCTACTTTGTACTGTGTTTGCTCAATGATGTCCATTCTCATGCTATTGTAGATTTTGCTGACTTTTGGACACTTCTTTGAGCCTCACCCAAGTTACAACTATTGACTCAGTAGCTTTCTCATTAATTGACACCACTTGAGGCAATAAATTCAGCTTGTTGATAGTTGACTATCACCAGGTTAACCCTGGTGAACTTTTCTGCACTTTGTAAAATTTTATTTTAAACTCAGATTTAAGCTTAAATTTAAATTAAAACTAAAAAGTTAGGCTAAATTTCAGTTAAGCAGCACTCACTTACTTGCACTTCATTTCTGACTGTTGCACTGTGCTCTATGCTCACCAAGTTGATCACAGTCAACCTCATAAGACCTGCTGTTACATAAATAATATTGATATTGGCCAGGATTTTCTATTTTTTTCAGCCAAGTATGGGGCAGGTGTTTTTAGAGGTGAGTTATAGCCCCCCCCCCACTAATCCCTACCAGTGAGAAAGCTCGCAGGAGCAAGTCTCAATCAGGGATCTAGGTACTGATTGGCAGTTTTCTCAACCAATCAGCTGGAGGGAGGCAGCCCTCAGTAGCAAGGCATCCTGGGCACAGACGACTGCCAAAGAAGCAGCCATCAAGACTGGGACTAGTCAAAAGGTAAGCGATTTTTGTGGAGGATTCATAGAGTAGAAGTTGTGGGGTGAGAGGTCTCAGCGTAGGGTTTGGGGACATGGACCGTTCCCATTAGGTTGTCTTCTTAAAATTTCTTTTGTGTAAACATTGTTTCTTGTTCTAGCCACGTGTAACTATTTCATTCTTGAGTCTTCTAATCTTCAGAGTGTTATCCCTATTATTTGTTCACAAGACAATGAAATATGAAGCCCTTTGGAATACTTCAAGATACTTTCTGATGACTTCATATAGTATCCATTTTATAGATCTGTTGCCAACCCGTGTGGATTTTTTAATAGCCCTTCCCTTCCCAAAAGTTGGGACCTGGCCCCTGCACCACCAGGAAGGGGAGGCAGACTGTTGCTAATACTTAACTGGAGTTACAGTAATAATACATAAGGGCTCCCCATTGAGCCTTGCTGGCTTAAAGACATGATACCTATCAGAGTTTCCTAAAGGTTTTCTCCCAATAGATACAGCGGTACATATGTTGAACTCCTTGTATACGGGGTTGCTATTTACCTGGAGTTTTATCTTAATTGCGGTCACTTTTGAAGCAGTGATGTAATTTAGCTGTATCAATTCCTCATCCTTCAGCTGATTTATTTGCATCGCTCTGTCATGAGGTTGCTTCACCCTTTGACATGGACAGTACACTTTCACCTGTTTTGGTAGCTTTGTCGGGGGCAGATCCTATGACTACAAATACGACATGGGTGTGCTTGCTCCTCAGTGTTTGTGGAGAAACTTCTGGACGAGTTCTGGAATCTTGCAGCTTCCAAGTCTACTTGTCCTTCCTCAGCAACCAATGGGAGCCATGAGTCTTATCCACTGGGGAGTTTGCTCTCCACTCTGTACTACATCCTCAGGAGAATTCATACTCTCAACAAACAGTATTTCAATTCCATCTCAAACATCAAAAACTGTAAGTACAACAAACTTTTATCTACCCAACTCCATAACCAGCGCTCCTCAAACATTCCAGAAGATTCCCCTGGCCTCAGAAACTACTCAAACGCCATTAGCCATGCGGCTGATGCAGCTGCCACCCCCACGCTGATTGATGATGTCACTTCTGCCCCCATCACGGCCACTCCCACAACCACTTCTGTCCCTCACAATTCCTCATGCATCACATGTGACATCACTTCCGCCCCTCACATCATCGCTGATGCCACACGCTCAGTGGCTTCCTCCACCTCTACTGCTGTGGTCACCACCACTTCCGCCCCCACCAGTGCCACTCACCTGCATTCTGCTGACACGCCCCCCCCCACAGACCCCACTGTCACTATCCCCACCCCCCCAGAACCCCGAGGGGAACACTACCCCTGCTCATGACTCCAACCCCATTCCCCCCACCATCACACCCACTCCAATTACAGGTTCTGCCCCCACTCCCAGCTCCACACCCCACACCAAATCCCAGTTCCCAGCCCTGCCGAGTTTTCACCATCCCTCCAGACCTCCCCCTCGCTGAGGATGAACGATCAGTCCTCAGCAAAGGACTCACCTTCATCCCCCTCCGTCCACGCATCAATGAATTTAATACATGCCGTGACGTCGAACACTTCTTCCGTCACCTCCGCCTCTGAGCTTACTTTCACAATCAGGATTCCCGCCCTCCTTCCGTGGACCCCTTTGCCCACCTCCAACATACTGCGTCCACCTGGACACCCCACGCTGGCCTATTACCTGCCCTCGACCTCTTCATTTCCAACTGCTGCAGGGACATTAACTGCCTCAACCTGTCTACCCCCCTCCCCCACTCCAACCTCTCACCCTCACAACACGCAGCCCTCCAATCCCTCTGCTCCAATCCCAACCTCACCATCAAGCCAGCGGATAAAGGGGGCGCAGTGGTAGTCTGGCGCACTGACCTCTACACTGCTGAGGCCAAACGTCAACTTGAGGACACCTCTTCCTCCTCCCCCCTCGACCATGACCCCACCCCCATCACCAAGCCATCATCTCCCAGACCATACAGAACCTCATCACCTCAGGAGATCTCCCACCCACAGCTTCCAACCTCATAGTCCGGGAACCCCGCACTGCCCCGGTTCTACCTCCTTCCCAAGATCAACAAGCCTGACCACCCTGGCTGACCCATTGTCTCAGCATGTTCCTGCCCCACTGAACTCATCTCTACCTATCTTGACACTGTCCTATCCCCCCTAGTCCAGGAACTCCCCACATACATTTGAGACACCACCCACGCCCTCCACCTCCTCCAAGACTTCAGCTTCCCCGGCCCCCAACACCTCATCTTCACCATGAATATCCAATCCCTCTACACCTCCATCCTCCATGACCAGGGCCTCCAAGCCCTCCGTTTGTTTCCTCTCCAGACGTCCCCAACAGTACCCTTCCACCGACACTCTCATTCCTTTGGCCGAACTGGTCCTCACTCTTAACAATTTCTCCTTTGAATCCTCCCACTTCCTCCAGACCAAAGGGGTAGCCATGGGCGCACTTATTGGACCCAGCTATGCCTGTCTCTTGGTTGGCTACGAAGAACAGTTGATCTTCCGTAATTACACTGGCACCGCTTCCCACCTCTTCCTCCGCTACATTGATGACTGCATTGGTGCCACCTCGTGCTCCTGTGAGGAGGTTGAGCAATTCATCAACTTTACCAACCCTGACCTTAAATTTACCTGGACCATCTCTGACACCTCCCTCCCCTTCCTGGACCTCTCCATCTCCATTAACGACGACCGACTTGACACTGACATTTTTTACAAACCCACCGACTCCCACAGCTACCTGGATTACACCTCTTCCCACCCTACCTCTTGCAAAAATGCCATTCCATATTCCCAATTTCTCCGCCTCCGCTGTATCTGCTCCCAGAAGGACCTCCTTCTTTAGAGACCGCAATTTCCCTTCCCATGTGGTTAAAGATGCCCTCCAACGCATCTCGTCCACATCCCGCACCTCCGCCCTCAGACCCCACCCATCCAACTGTAACAAGGACAGAATGCCCCTGGTGCTCACCTTCCACCCTTCCAACCTTCGCATAAACCAAATCATCTGCCGACATTTCCGCCACCTCCAAAAACACCCCACCACCAGGCATATATTTCCCTCCCCACCCCTTTCTGCCTTCCGCAAAGACCATTCCCTCCGTGACTACCTGGTCAGGTCCACGCCCCCCTACAATCCACCCTCCCATCCTGGCACCTTCCCCTGCCACCGCAGGAACTGTAAAAACTGCGCCCACACCTCCTCCCTCACCTCTATTCAAGGCCCTAAAGGAGCCTTCCACATCCATCAAAGTTTTACCTGCACATCCACTAATATCATTTATTGTATCTGTTGCTCCCGATGCGGTCTCCTCTACATTGGGGAGACTGGGCGTCTCCTAGCAGAGCGCTTCAGGGAACATCTCCGGGACACCCGCACCAATCAACCACACTGCCCCGTGGCTCAACATTTCAACTCCCCCTCCCACTCTGCCGAGGACATGGAGGTCCTGGGCGTCCTTCACCACCTCTCCCTCACCACCAGATGCCTGGAGGAAGAACGCCTCATCTTCTGCCTCGGAACACTTCTACCCCAGGGCATTAATGTGGACTTCAACAGTTTCCTCATTTCCCCTTCCCCCACCTCACCCTAGTTCCAAACTTCCAGCTCAGCACTGTCCCCATGACTTGTCTGGACTTGTCCTACCTGCCTATCTCCTTTTCCACCTCACCACTCCACCCTCTCCTCCCTGACCTATCACCTTCATCCCCTCCCCCACTCACCCATTGTACTCTATGCTACTTTCTCCCCACCCCCACCCCCCTCCAGTTTATCTCTCCACCCTTCAGGCTCTCTGCCTTTATTCCTGATGAAGGGCTTTTGCCCAAAATGTCGATTTTGCTGTTCCTTGGATGCTGCCTGAACTGCTGTGCTCTTCCAGCACCACTAATCCAGAAGTTGGCTCTACAGTATGTGAGAAACACAAGGCTGAGGATGAGTTGGAGATGCCTGTGTTGGACTGGGGTGTACAAAGTTAAAAATCACACAACACCAGGTTATAGTCCAACACGTTTAATTGGAAGCACACTAGCTTTCGGAATGACGCTTCTTCACCAGGTGATAGTGGATGGCTCAATCCTAACCACAGAATTTATAGCAAAAATTTACAGTATGATGTAACTGAAATTATACATTGAAAAATTAATTGTCTGTTAAGCCTTTCATCTGTTCGAATACTGTGATAGTTTCACTTCTTTCATGTGTAAATCACAAAATCTTTTTTTAAAAAGTTGCATTCTTGGCTTAGCTGTTAACAATGGTGATAGCTAGACAATATGTTGATGGTGTTGGCCCCCTGTGTTCTCTGTATATGTCATGATGTTTCGATCGATTCTAATCTAAAAAGTGAGATAATGGAGTTTTACATGAATTCATGCAGTTTTTGAGCAAAGTACAATGTAACCCTGCAAGTACAAATTCACCCCACAAAATATATGTGCATGGTGGTCACCTGAAATATGACATGAACCCAAGGTCCTGGTTGAGGTACCCATATTACATTATACAAACACACATATACTCCTGCACACCCACTAAGGCACTCCTATACACACATACACACGGACACACATACATACAGACGCGCACACAGACACCCACACACACCCTTACAGACACATACACTCCCACACTCACACATGCACCCCCTCATGGACTTAAGATACTCTGCACTCACTATACACATACACATACACTTTCTCACACTCACAACCCCCAACCCTGAGACACACAGACAGACAGACAAAGACCCACATGCACACATATATTTTGTGGGGTGAATTTGTACTTGCAGGGTTACATTGTACTTGGCTCAAAAACTGCATGAATTCATGTAAAACTCCGTTATCTCACTTTTTAGATTAGAATCAATCTAAACATCATGGCATAGACAGAGAACACAGGGGGCTAACACCTTCAACATATTGTCTAGCTATCACCATTGTTAACAGCTAAGCTAAGAATGCAACTTTTTAAAAAAAGGTTTTGTGACTTACACATGAAAGAAGTGAAACTATCTCGATATTCGAACAGATGAAAGGCTTAACAGACAATTAATTTTTCAATGTATAATTTCAGTTACATCACACTGTAAATTTTTGCTATAAATTCTGTGGTTAGGATTGAGCCCTCCACTATCACCTGATGAAGGAACGTCACTCCGAAAGCTAGTGTGCTTCCAATTAAACCTGTTGGACTATAACCTGGTGTGTGATTTTTAAGGCTGACGATGGTATCATCTCTGGACCCCTGAAATTCCCGAGTCCCTTTTTCTGTGTTTTTGCAGGAAACGGCTAGTTCTGTGATTTGGGGTCATTACTGATCTGTTACCAGATCTATCAGTCAGAAGATTTTGAAGCTGGGTGCTGAAACTCAGGGCCCCACAAGTGGTCAGGAGAATGACTTTTTAATGGTGGTCCCCTTCTATCCCATTTGCTTGCAAGAAGTATCTCATTCTTTTGGCGTACTGGGGCCAACCCTCCACAACCACATCATTAGGTTGCAGTTTCTCAAACAATGGTATTCTAATATTTTCCTGTCATAGTCTTACAGAATTCGTTGAGGGGCAAAACTATCTGAAACTTTTCTTTACTCTTGTCACTGATTTAATAACCCAGGAAGCCAGACTGGAAAGTAACATAATTTATTATTAAACATCAAAATAGCATGAATACTCATGGCATTTGCAGGCTAATCTTTGCCCAGGAAAGAAATTTGCACAGACCCACCTTTATAAAGGGTTCAGGTGGTTGTTCTAGCTGGGCAGGCCATTGTCTGTTTCCAAGGGAACTCATACTCAACAAGCTCTACACAAGATTAATTAGTGATTTCTCCACTGGCCTTGTAGGCGTTATCACAGACACAAATGCCAGACAATGGCCCCTTCCAATAAGAAATTTACCCACAGCCTCTTGACTTGTAATGGTGCTCGCACGATATCCCCCACTATCAAAATTCTGGGGTTTAAATGACCAGAAATTGAATTAGCCATACAAATAGAGTGGCTACAAGAGCCAGTTAAAGGCTAGAAATCCTGTGAATAACTCTTCTTCTGACTCTCCAAATCTTGTCCACCATCTACAAGGCACAAGTCAGGAGTCTGATCACTGACTGCTAGACTGCAGCTTCAGAAATACTCTAGAAACTTGACACCACCCAGGCCAAAGCAGTTAGTTTGATTGACACCACATCCACATCCTCCACCATCGATGCTCAGTAGCAGCTGCACTTACCTGACAAGATGCACTGCAGAAATTCACCAAAGCTCCTTAAACAATATCTGTACCTGCTACCTGCTAGATCCACTTCAAATCACTCCACAACCTGACTTGGAAATATATCACAGTTCCTTCAGTGTTGTTGGGTCAAAATTCTGGAATTTCCTCTCTAACAGCATTGTGGATCTACTTAAGGCACAGGGACTACAACAATTCTCTGCCACCTTTTCAAAGGGTAACTAGGAATAGGTGATACATGTTGGCCCAGCCATCAATACCCACTTCCCATGAATGAATAAAAAGGTCCTTGCTCATTAATCAGTGCTTCCTGCCTCTTGGAGCTGGATTCCTGCTTCCCAAAATTCAGCAAAAGCCCTTATCTAAGGTGAGACTGCACTGTGTATTACCCTGGGGAGAAAAGCTGAGTTGCTATCTTTGTTCTATATACCATCAATTTTGATTGAGAATGTGTAGTTTTAATGTAGGTTGCAACATTCAGCATGTAGTGCTGTTAAAAATGAAATACAAAATGAAAACTTGTTATGAGTAGTTTAATTTAGGTTTTCATTATTTTGACATGATTTACAAAAATAGACAGCTTTGTAAATGTTCATCACCCAAGAAAAAATAATTTTATAAATACATTAACCTATTTATTCTGTCATTTGAATATTTTAAATAGTTTCCAATAATCATTTAATAGAATTATTAGATCACCACAGTACTATTTATTATTAAAGTTCATACCATTGAGATTCATGTAGATAATAGAGATAAATATAACATATAACATAATACAGATGTCTGACTGATGACAATAATTTATTGCAACTGATGCACAAACCAAACATTCAAGACACAGAAGCATGACAAGCATTTGTTATTTTGATTTTATTTTAACTTTAATACCTGAACATTTTGTCATCAATATAATATTCTTTGACAACGTTTTTCTTCTTTAGTGCTTTTCTTCAAGTAAAGTCTTAAAAGTTTCTTCGAGGACTATTCAGAGTTGCAACGAATAATTAATTTGGATTGGTTCTGTTTAGCTACATAATTGTAATATGTTATTTCTACTTTAATCACTAATTTGCATGTTTGCTGTTTATCACTAATTTCTTTTATTGTTAATGTTTTCTGTCAGTAGAATTTTTGATGTGGAAAGTAAAAGCCTGCAGGGTTTTGCATCATGTTGTAGAATCCTTGGTGCTTCTTTTTCAAGCACAATGCAATCTGAAAGATTAAAATGCTGGTTACTAAACATATGAGAAGTATCATAACCTATTTAGTAAAATATGATTCCCTCTCTATCACCACTCTGACCACTGAACCTTTGGCCCCTGATCTGTTCCACCCAATTTTCACTTGGGTATTGAGAGGTGAATCTCTGATCTGAATATTGACCAATGTGACTTCAGAATTTCTATATAATCTTAAATTTCTTTTTATCAGGTGATGTTAGTGATCTGATGTGGTTTGGAGAAGCCTTTCCTCCATTATTTGCTCATGTTTCTTTCTTTCTGAAGAAAGGCTCTATCTTGAACAATGGCCAGATATTTTTCTCCACAAATGCGGATTTGATCCAGCTCTTCTTTTTCATGCTAAGTGCATTTATGCTTGAGGAGATCTTTAGAGGAAGCATTAGAATTTGTTCTGCATTACAACAACAATTATGCACTGTTGAATCTTGGAGACAAGTGATTCTTATAATTGATTTGGCTCATGATGTTATATAGCATGCCTTTATTCTGACCTTCTGCAATTTTCCAACGTATACTCTATATTTCCAGAGTTCAGCACTATGCACAATATTGAATAATCTGTTGTACATACCAGTAAAGCTCCGAGGATGAACAGGAATAGAATGAGGAGTATGCCTAGAACGATGAGTATGATTCCCCAGTATGGAATTTCTACTTTGCTGTCAGAAATTGGTGCTTTAGCTTCTAGATAAATAAAACACAGGTTGCAAAACAATTAAATGTGAAATATATGTGAATTAAATCTTGCAGTGCATGTGATGTACAATAACTTATTGTGTGCCCTGTTCAGTCAAGTTGTCAGTAAGTTGGAAACTATATGGGGTCATTCTACATTTTTTTAAATTTTGGATGAGGACAACTATTGTTAAAAGCAATTGGGCTCAGAGAGAGAGAACTACATCATAGTTCTGCTTCTCTGAGCAAGACTTCTGTTGGAAGTAAGGAACCGTCCCTTATATGGCCTTATTTGAATGAATTCAACCATGCAACTCATAACAGACTATTTTGAAAAGACTGTCCACTATATATTGGGTGAAGTGTTAATTTCAACTTCAGATGAATCCAAAATGTGTCATATAGCTTTGGTAAATAGCCTCAGTAGCATTAGTCCAACTATGAAAGACTGGATAAAGCATTCAAATGTACCAGTGATGGTGTCAGATAGTGGCTGTGTTGCCAATACCACCCCTGACAGCACTGTTGGTTTACCTACACTGAAGGAACGAGAAAGGCTGTAAAGGCAGCTTACTGCCACTTTCTCAAATATAATGAGAGTTGGGCATTAACACTGGTCTTGCTAGTGATGTCCAAATCCCAAGAACAAATTAAAACAATCTAGCTGATGCATTGTACAGAAGTACTTGTTTCACTCAGCCAGAGATAAAGATATGCAGACGGAAAAGGTATCAAAACTATCTGCATCACAACAAATCTGCAGTCTGGCATAACATTTCATAAAGCAATTTTTTTAATGGACAAATATTAAATTATGTGAGATACTATTAATCAATCTGTTCTGAAATGTTATGGTACACTTAAGGAATAGGTGGGATTTGAATCTGGGTATTCTAGCCCAGAAGTGGGGACACTACCACAATGCCACAAGAAGCCTAAGAAATCTCAATTGTCATCAAAAAGGTTAGAACAGACCAAGCATGACTGGGAATTTAAATTATAAATTGACCAGAGACTGAGCAGGAACGGCTGCTCAGTCAGCATTTAATATATCAGGTAAGAATTTAGGATTGTTTGCGCCCATTGGGCAATATATTGAGTATAGATAGTGAAACATGTAGATTGGTGCCTAGTATATTGACAGTAGTGATGATAATCTGTTATGTCTCACAATCAGTATGAGGCTACACCTTTAAGAGATACAGAGTGTTAATTTACCATTAAGTGACATAGAGTCATAGAGATGTACAGCATGGAAACAGACCTTTTGGTTCAACTTGTCCATGCTGACCAGGTAACCTAAATTAATCTAGTCCCATTTACCAGCACTTGAACACATATCCCTCTCAACCCTTCCTACTCATATACCCATCCAGGTGCCATTTAAATGTTGGAATTATTGTTGTAAGAGCCTTTGCCATTTCTTCTGGCAGCTCATTCCATATTCGCACCACTCTTTGCGTGAAAAAGTTGCCCCTGAGGCCCCTTTTTAAATCTTTCCCCTCTCACCCTAAACCTAAACTCTCTAGTTCTAGACTCCTCCACCCGAGGGAAAAGACCTTGTCTATTTACTCGATCTGTGCCCCTCATGATTTTATAAACCTCCAGAAGGTCACCCTTCAGTCTCTGACACTCCAGGGAAAACAGCCTCGCCCCACAGCACAAACCCTCCAATCCTGGCAATATCCTTGGAAATCTTTTCTGAACATTTTCATGTTACAAAACATCCTTTCTACAGGAAGACCAGAATTGCATATAATATTCCAAAAGTGGCCTAACCAATGTCCTGTACAGCCACAACATGACCTCCCAACTTCGATCTTCCATGTCCTTCTCCACAGTAAACACTAAATGAATATTTTGCATCAATATCTCCCCCATCTCCTGTGGTTCCACACATAGGCTGCTGTCCTGATCTTTGAGGAGCTCTATTCTCTCCCAGTTACCCTTTTGTCTTTAATGTATTTATAAAATCCCTTCAATTTTCCTTAACCGTACTTACCAAATCTATCTCATGTCCCCTTTTTACCTTCCTGATTTCCCTCTTACTCCTACTGCTTTTAAACTCTTCTACTAAGGAGACTTTTTATCTATCCTGTCTATACCTGACATATGGTTCCTCTCTTTGTTTACCATAACCTCAATTTCTCCAGCATTCCCTACACCTACCAGCCTTGCAATTCACCTTAACAGGAATATGTTGTCTCTGGACTCTCGTAATCTCATTTCTGAAGGCTTCCCTTTTTCTAGCCGTCCCTTTACCAGCGAACGTCTGCGCCCAACCAACATTTGAAAGTTCTTGCCTAATACCGTCAAAATTGGCCTTTCTCCAATTTAGAACTTCAACTTTTCCATCTGGTCTATCCTTTTCCATCACTATTTTAAAACAAATAAAATTATGGTTGCTGGCCCCAAAGTGCTCCCCCACTGACACCTCAGTCACCTGCCCTGCCTTATTTCGCAAGAGTAGGTCAAGTTTTGCACCTTCTCTAGTAGGTATATCCACATATAGAATCAGAAAATTTTCTTGTACACACTTAACAAATTTCTCTCCATCTAAACCCTGAACACTATGGCAGTCTATGTTTGGAAAATTAAAATCCCCTACCATTACCAAACTATTATTCTTACAGATAACTGAGATCTCCTGACAATTTTGTTTCTCACTTTCCTGCTGACTATTAGGGAGTCTATAATACAATCCCAATAAGGTGATCATCCCTTTCTTATTTCTCAGTTCCACCCAAATAACTTTCCTGGATGTATTTCTGGGAATATCCTCCATCAGTACAGCTGTAATGCTATCCCTTATCAAAAACACCACTCCCCCTCCTCTCTTGCCTCCCTTTCTATCTTTCCTGTGGCATTTGTATCCTGGAACATTAAGCTGCCAGTCCTATCCATCCCTGAGCCACATTTCTGTAATTGTGATGATATCCCAGTCCCATGTTCCTAACCATGCCCTGAGTTCCTCTGCCTTCCCTATTAGGCCTGTTGCATTGAAATAAATGCAGTTTAATTTATGTCGTTTTTTGTTTTGTTCCTGCCTCCTTACTAGTTTAAATCTTCCGAAGCAGCTCTAGCAAATCTTCCTTCCAATTCAGGTACAATTTGTCCTCCTTATGCAGGTCACTTCTACTGCAGAAGAGATTCCAATGATTCAAAAACATGAACCCTTCTCCCTTGCACAAGCTCCTCAATCATATACACTTGCTCTGTCCACCTATTGCTACCCTCACTAGCTCATAGCACTGGGAGTAATCCAGATATTACTACCTTTGAGGACCTCCTTTTCAAATTCTTGACTAACATTCTATATTCTCTCTTCAGAACCTCATCCTTTTTCCTTCCTATGTCATTAGTTCCAATGTGTACAAGGACCTTGTGCTGGTCCCACTTGCCTTTGAGAATATTCTGCACTCTCTCCATGATATCCTTGATGCTGGCACCAGGGAAGCACCACACCATTCTTATTTCTTGCTGTTGGATGCAAAAACTTCTGTTATACCACTGACTAGATGGCTTGGAACCTGATGAACCCCTATCACAATCGATTGCTTGGAACCTGACGTACCCCTCATGACATTAGAGCCAGTCTTGGTACCAGAAACTTCACTGTTGATGTTACATTCCCCTGAGAATCTGTCACACGCTACATTTTCCAAAACAGCATATTTGTTTTGAGATGGGGATAACCACAGGAGGCTCCTGCTCTATCTGCCTCCCTCTCCTATCTTTCCTGGCAGTAACCCATCTGCAGTTTTTCTTCTTTCCCATAATTTCATACATCCTATCCATCACACCCCCATCTCCTGTAAATTCCTCATTGCCTCTAATGACCGCTCCAACCGATCCATACGATCTGATAGGATTCACAACCAAACATACTGCAGACATAATCATCAATACCATGGAAATTCTCCCTAATCTCTCACATCCAACACGAAGAGCACATCGCTCTACTATAGGCCATCTTTGCACCTTAACAATCTACAGAAAATAGCACAGTCTTACTACTCTAAAAAACACTGCTGCAGGCTAAGTTAGTATCTTTGTTTTATATTTAATCAAGAGACAGATCTCAATAAAACACATAACCAGAAAGAACCCACTACTCACTATTAAAAAAAGACAGCAATGTTACACTTCAAAACTAGGCACTTACACTTAAAAACTAGGCATTCAAAATTAATCAGTTTTGAAAAGAAGTATTAGGTATTCTTTTGACCCAGTCAGATGAATAGGCCCCAAGGTGGTGCCATCACCTTCCCAAAGACAACCAAAAGGCCTAAAGAGTGGGGATCAACATCATTGACCAAATTAAGTTTTACAAGATATGGGTAAAAAAACAGAACTACGAGTGATGTGAATGTCCAGCAGGAATGAATGAATGATTTTTATTGTCACATGTATTTGGAGAAATACATTGAAAAGTGTTTGTCGCCACAATCTGGCACCATTTTGGACAGCATGCACACATTGCCTCATTCCCAACCCTGCCTGCTGTGAGCATGCTCATATTGCCTCTTCTCCCCTTCCTGGGAGTGTAAGGTACTTCATTGGCTCAAAAACAAAGGAAATGTCCTGCAAAAGGAAATTTTGCAGAGAAATGAAAATCAGGTTCAGGTAAGGTTTAGAAAAATAAAAATATAAAGACAACATTTTGAGGTGAGGTCGAAGAGAATAAATGCAGGTTTTAGATCATGAATCTGAAGATGCAAGGGTTTGAAGCAGAAGTCAATCTCAATGTGGGAACAGATATTTTGATATGGGGAAACATCTTGCCTTGGTTGAAGTCTGCAAGTTCAGTCAGTGAAATTAAAAAAAATGTCCAGGAAGTGCAGATCTTCATGTTAGTGGGCAAACCATCACAAAATGTGGTTATAAAAGATGAGGTGTTGATGTGTGACTCCATATACTAAAGAATCATATTCCATTGTTAAGCAGCAATGCATATATTTGTCGACGTCTGTTGGAGAGAGTGGATGCAATTTTTCAGAATTAAGACAGGACAGAATCCCAGCCAGAATTTGCAAAATTATTCGAAGTCTGAAGCAAATTGAAGCATAATTATCATGTAACTCTGCAAGTAGATTTAAGCCCACCTATTTTTATGCTGTCAGGAAAATTCCTCATCCTTTGATGAGGAAGGTAAAATTACACTTAGGCTACATGAATGCAAGTGGAGACACATCACTAGACACAATGCCCAGGCTAGTGACTATCCCCAAGACAAATGGAGAACTAAGATTATGCATGGATCTCACTATTGAATAAATGAGTTAAATGTCCACCTTATTTTGTCTGTTGATGTTAGTTTGGCCAAATTGACCACAAACATGCCTTTCACAAAATTGGAAGAAAACAGTTCATTTCAGCATATGTCCTTACACCATGAGTCAAGATTATTGACTGTGTTTACTACATTGTTTCAGCAGTATTGTTACAGCAGTGTCTACCAGCTACAAGATGAACTACAGAAATTCGCTAAGGTTCTTGAGACAGCATTTTCTAAATCCATGGCTACCAGTATCTAGAAAGACAGAGCAGCAGATACATGGAAACATCACCATCTGCAAATTCCCTCCAACCCACACACTATCCAAACTTGGAAACTTATCGCTGTTCTTTCTGTGTTGCTGGTGAAAGTCCTGGAGCTCCCTTCCTAAAAGGTATTGTGTGTACATATACACCAAATGGACTGTAGTATTTCAAGAACATAGCTCACCACCATCTTCTCAGAGGAAGTATGATGGACAATAAATGATGCCCACATCCCATTAGGGAATAAAGAAAACTCACAAACTTGATTGAGTTGTTTGATGAAGTAACAAAGAACATTGATGAGGGCAGAGCAGTAGATGTGATCTATATGGACTTCATTAAGGTGTTCGACAAGGTTCCCCATGGGAGACTGATTAGCAAGGTTAGATCTCATGGAATACAGGGAGAACTAGCCATTTGGATACAGAACTGGTTCAAAGGTAGAAGACAGAGGGTGGTGGTGGAGGGTTGTTTTTCAGACTGGAGGCCTGTGACCAGTGGAGTGCCACAAGGATCGGTGCTGGACCATCTACTTTTTATCATTTACATAAATGATTTGGATGCGAGCATAAGGGGTACAGTTAGTAAGTTTGCAGATGACACCAAAATTGGAGGTGTAGTGGACAGTAGTGGTTACCTCAGATTACAACAGGATCTTGACCAGATGGGCCAATGGGCTGAGAAGTGGCAGATAGAGTTTAATTCAGATAAATGCGAGGTGCTGCATTTTGGGAAAGCAAATCTTAGCAGGACTTATATACTTAATGATAAGGTCCTTGGGAGTGTTGCTGAACAAAGAGACCTTGGAGTGCAGGTTCATAGCTCCTTGAAAGTGGAGTCGCAGGTAGATAGGATAGTGAAGAAGGCGTTTGGTATGCTTTCCTTTATTGGTCAGAGTATTGAGTACAGGAGTTGGGAGGTCATGTTGCGGCTGTACAGGACATTGGCTAGGCCACTGTTGGAATATTGCGTGCAATTCTGGTCTCCTTCCTATCGGAAAGATGTTAGAACATAGAACATAGAACATAGAACAATACAGCACAGAACAGGCCCTTCGGCCCACGATGTTGTGCCGAACTTCTATCCTAGATTAAGCACCCATCCATGTACCTATCCAAATGCCGCTTAAAGGTCGCCAATGAATCTGACTCTACCACTCCCACAGGCAGCGCATTCCATGCCCCCACCCCTAACCTTAAATTTATGTCCCCTTGTAACACTCTGTTGTACCCGGGGAAAAAGTTTCTGACTGTCTACTCTATCTATTCCTCTGATCATCTTATAAACCTCTATCAAGTCACCCCTCATCCTTCGCCATTCCAACGAGAAAAGGCCGAGAACTATCAACCTATCCTCGTACGACCTACTCTCCATTCCAGGCAACATCCTGGTAAATCTTCTCTGCACCCTCTCCAAAGCTTCCACATCTTTCCTAAAGTGAGGCGACCAGAACTGCACACAGTACTCCAAATGTGGCCTAAACAAAGTCCTGTACAGCTGCAACATCACTTCACGACTCTTGAATTCAATCCCTCTGCTAATGAACGATAATACTCCATAGGCCTTCTTACAAACTCTATCCACCTGAGTGGCAACCTTCAAAGATCTATGTACATAGACCCCAAGATCCCTCTGTTCCTCCACCTGACCAAGAACCCTACCATTAACCCTACCAATGTTGTGAAACTTGAAAGGGTTCAGAAAAGATTTACGAGGATGTTGCCACGGTTGGAGGATCTGAGCTACAGGGAGAGGCTGAACAGGCTGGGGCTGTTTTCCCTGGAGCGTCGGAGGCTGAGGGGTGACTTTATCGAGGTTTACAAAATTATGAGGGGCATGGATAAGATAAATAGGCAAAGTCTTTTCCCTGGGGTTGGGGAGTCCAGAACTAGAGGGCATAGGTTTAGGGTGAGACGAGAAAGATGTTAAAGAGACCTAAGGGGCAATTTTTTCACGCAGAGGGTGGCACTTGTATGGAATGAGCTGCCAGAGGATGTGGTGGAGGCTGGTACAATTGCAACATTTAAGAGGCATTTGGATGGGTATGTGAATAGGAAGTGTTTGGAGGGATATGGGCTGGGTACTGGCAGGTGGGACTAGATTGGGTTGGGATATCTGGTCGGCATGGATGGGTTAGACCGAAGGGTCTGTTTCCATGCTGTACATCTCTATGACTCCATGACTCTATTTGCCATTTAGGATCTCCTGTGTAGTAGAGATTCCCAAAAGAGGAATGTCTGGAATTATAGAAGGGAAGCTGTGGGCAATTTGGATGATATCCTCATCCATCGTAAAACAAAGAAGGACATGACCAAAAAGACATGTACATGTTAGGGCAATACAAAATGCAGGCTATACACCTTATGAGATATGCCAGTTCTCCAGAATGATGATTACATTCTAAGGATACTAATCCAAAAATCAAGGCATCAGAGAGAATTCAAGGAAGACCAGTAATGAATTTAAAGCACTGAAGTGTATTAATGATGTAAATTGCTTCTTTGGCATGGTGAATCAAGTGGGAATCTTTATGCCTAATTTATCAGTTTTATCCAACCCATCAGAGAGCTTTCAATGAAAGGCCAGCATTGGTATTGGAGTCAGGAACAGATTGCGGCTTTTAAGAAGATGAAAACAAAGCTTTTTCCTACTGATAAACTTGCACAATACAATCCGGGACTTGGAGTAGTCCTTACCTAAGTGGAAACTGATGGAAGAAGAAAACCTTTATACATTTTAGATCAAGAGTTTTGATATAAACTGGACTGAGGTAGACAACCACAGGGAAAGAACCATTAGCAGGGATGCAAAAGTTTTATAGCCTTTCTTGTGGGGCTTTTATTCCTGCTAATGTTATTGGGATTGAAAGAATCTGAAAAATGCCTTTACATAGACAAAGATTCAGAATTAGACTAATGAGATACAAATATGTCACAGGCTACATTGCAGGCAACACGCTTATAACAGGAGATAGCAGCAGTGGAACAAACAGAAAAGGAAGATCTATTCTTGTAGAAGAAATGCAGTTGTATTCTAAAGCAATTGCTAACACTCTACTGGCAACTGAAAGAAAACTCAGAGCAATTCCTGCAGATCAAAAATTTGATAAGGAGAGCACAAAAGTCGGACAAAGCTATCTGCAAAGGTGGTTAAAACTTAGCCCAGCAGACCAAGTGCTGAAATGTATTGAAAAACAGTAATAGAGTCGAGAGTGTAGTGCTGGAAAAGCACAGCAGGTCAGGCAGTATTTGAGGAGGTGGAGAATCGACATTTCGGGCATAAGCCCTTTGTCAGGAATCAGGCTTATGCCTGAAACATCAATTCTCCTGCTCCTCGGATGCTGCCTGACCTGCTGTGCTTTTCCAGCACCACACTCTCGACTCTGATCTCCAGCATCTGCAGCCCTCGCTTTTTCCTATAAAACTGCTACTAGTCAATAATAGAAGCTTTATTTGTATTTGACTGTTTGATTAAGGTCAATGAGATGATAGATTTTACAAGAAACTCTATGGGGAACATTTAGACATAACTAAATGCATGGCAGGAGTTAAACATGTCAGTTAGCATGTCAGCCAGGCAATTTAAAACAAGATTATATTTCTTCATGCCATACATATGTCAAAAAAAGTTAAGAGCCATTGATTTTCTCAAGATTTCGAGATAGGCCATGGGCAGATGCATCCATTTTTTATACGACAGTGATCCAGCCTTGATTCATTTTATTTGGTACTTCAAATGAAATATTTAGGAATAATCCAATTAGAGTTGATACTTTACCCACTGTCAAGCTGTTATTTTTTAGCTGATAGACATTTCCAAGTAAGTTTGTTGCATTTGTTCCAGTAGTGAATTCTTTTCTGACTTTTTCTGCTGTTACTAGTTCATTTGCATCGTCAGGGTTGAAGTAGCTCAAGCAGGTGCATTTAACTGATCCACGTCTGATGAGAAAATTCAAAATAAAAGAAAATTTGAATCTTTTTCTCTCCATAAATGTG
Source organism: Chiloscyllium punctatum (assembly GCF_047496795.1). Taxonomy (NCBI): domain Eukaryota; kingdom Metazoa; phylum Chordata; class Chondrichthyes; order Orectolobiformes; family Hemiscylliidae; genus Chiloscyllium; species Chiloscyllium punctatum. Next base: position 63,479,969 of record NC_092762.1, read on the forward strand.
CACAACCCAAATGGATGAGTAACTTGACAATACGCTAATGATGTTCTGATTTAATACTAAAGATATAGTGATTCAGTACCTGCATATCAAGTTTGAATCAAACTATCTTATCCTTTCAAAATACCTTTGCGAGTACAACATTGTAGTAATAGGACTGTACTTTTTGCTGCGCCATTATGTTCTCTAGAGATGTTCAGGATTTTGTAATGCATAGGACACATTCTGTGACCAGGTTTTATCTCAGTTGTTCCCCATAGGGCAGAACTCACAGAGCAAAATGTATCAGGAAACTGTTTTGAACAATATAGCTGTGTTTACATCTCTTTACATTAAATATTTATTTCTTGTGTTGCTGGAGGTTGACCCAGAGTACCTTGAACAAAGCATACAGATTCCGCTCAATTGCTGGCTAGACAAACTGTCTGTACAGATGATTAGACCAATAACTACAGACAGGAGGGTGGCAGGAGCTGTCAGAATAATCACCAGCAATATGAGTGGGCAGCATTCTGGGCCATGGTCAGACTGGCAAAGTAATTGGGTGGGAGGAATCAAAGACCAGGATTGTAAATGGGGTAGGAAGGTTTTCCTTATGACTAAAGGTCATCACTTTGTTTCATCTCAATGGTACAACAAACCTCTTACCTCAATCCTATAACTTTAGAGGTGCGGTAACTCTTCTTTAAAGAGCTCTTCTTAAACAATCCTGAAAGCTGAAAAATATATACCATAGTAAGCACAGATTGAATACTTCATAAGAAATCTGAATTAAATATTCCTGAAAATGTCAAAGATCCATTGAATTGATCTTACTAAAAAGAGCACATATTAAGAATTGAATAACACTCCACCAATAAAATGCATTTGAAGTGTGAAAAAGGTGCATAATTAATACTATTAGTTATGAATTTTGGACTGTTCAAATTGAATCAGATGGGTTTTAGTTTCAATTCTGTGAAGGTCCTGATTTCTTAAAGGTGTCAAAAAGTGACATATATACATTACTTCCAAGAAAGAATGGGATTCAATTCAGTGTGTAGCTGATAAGAGTGGTGTTAATTAGAACAAAGAACAAAGAAAATTTACAGCCTTCGGCACTCCAAACATGAGCTGATCCAAATCCACTGTCTAAACCTATCGCCCAATTCCTAAGCATCTGTATCCCTTTGCTCCCCACCTACTCACGCATCGGTCCAGATGCATCGTAAATGAATCTACCGTGCCTGCCTCTACTACCAGGCACCTACCACCCTCTGTGTGAAGTACTTTCTGTGTGTATTCCCTTAAACTTTTCAGCTCTCACCTTGAACGCATGACCTCTCGCTATTGAATCCCTCACCCTGGGAAAAAGCTTATCACTATCTACCCTGTCTAAGCACTTCATGATTTTGTAGACCTCAATCAGCTCCCCCCTCAATCTCCTTTTTTCTAATGCATCTTCCATACCAGGCAATATCCTTGTAAACCTTCTCCGCACCCTCTCCAAAGCGTCCCCATCCTTTTGGTAATGTGGCGGCCAGAATTAATAAAATGTTTACACTGTTTTGTTTCTGTTCAGCAAAATCAGGAAATCAGTTCATGAGGAACAGTTCCTCCTAGCAAAAGAGTTCCAGTTTGTGAAGTTTCAATGCTGTGAGAGTTTGCAGAGAAGTTTTCAATTTTTCAGAACTGAAAAGAGCCATCACAACTGTAAGGAGGTCAAGCCAGAATAAGTAGAAAGCAGCTATAAAACTGTCACAGCAGCCCAAGAAGATGGAAATGCACACAGTCAGTTAAGTAAGAAAGAATGAGTTGAGAAAGGAATGATATTTCTCTGGGACTTAATAGCTACAAAGGATATTGGTGGGAAACAGGTAGAAACTTCATTTTGCTGCTTCTATTAAGATCTTTATGACATACCTTATATGTCCTAATTTTTTTCTTTTGTGTAATTAGCCTGTATCCTTGTGTTAAAGAATATAACAATTCAGTGACTAACCACCAATTGTAAAAATGAAATTTATAATCTATCAAGCTACATTTCACTCTGAGATTTGACTCATCCAGAATTGCCATCAAGTGGGATTATAACAAAAGGCAAGTGATGTATTTTATCTTCTGGACAAGAAGTTTACATTTAAAACAGACTAAAAAAATAATCCTTACCATCCTGGTAATATTGGCTGTAATGCTTTGGTATTCAGGGGAATTTGTATCATTAAGTGCTTCAGTAAAATTTCTGTTTATTATTGTGAAGTTAAGCTCAAATGGCAAGTCTCCTTCCCGGATTGCAGGTACCGTTATAGTTGGTGTTACAGTTGGTTTCAATTCTTGATAACCTAAAATTAAGGTATGAAATGTAAATATGTTGCCCAAGGCTTCAACAAGAAATTCAGTTATAATTGAGAATCTGAAATGTACTAGTTCCAAGGAAAGCATTCAAGATTAGTTTTTCTTTTGATCATCAATTCATTTTTGGAGAGTAATCCATATTGAATGATTTCTTTAGCACTCATCATTTACATCCTGATTATTCATTACAATTTATAAAAATTGGGGAGAAGCAGGAGACAGCACAGCATAATACCATTCAAATTCAACCAATTATTAATATAAGCTCTGAAAAAATATGGTGTATGGCATTATGTTGCCGTTTAAGCTTTATTATTGAGTCAGTACATACCATCTACATAGAGGCTGTCTTCGATCAGTGCATATATTCCCAATGCAGTGATTTTCTCAGTGTTGTCTCTGAACTCATTATAAACAGTGACTCTATCAACTTCATTCACATTGGGATTATTTTTAAAAGAACAGATTGCTTCAACCTTAGTATTGCCTTCATTTCCAGGCCTGTGTAAAGGGATTGTACAATTTGTAAAAAGAAAAATCACCACCAAATACATCAATGATTCACTAAAATATTAACAATTCTCAATATTTTGTATTAACAATATATAGGGATCATTGAAGTGTTTTACAGAGTACTTTTGAATTATAGCATTGATTGTTTCTGTAGAAAAAAATATATCAGATATATTAAAAGTTAATGTGACTACGTGGCCATTTAACTAAAAAAAATAAAAGTTTTAAACAAATAATTAGTTATGTATTGAAGGTTGAACTAGCAAAAGGCATATTGCTTGTCTTTTCTTGACACTGGCTTATATATTCTTTGATATCTTCCTGAAAATGTATTCATTATGGTGGCCTCCTGCCCAAGACATTATACTTTCATCACAAGACCATTGAAGTAGGATGTACGTCTAGGACAGGGACTGCCTGTTTTGAGAGTTTCTGGTTTCATACCATATCTGTGATCTGGTGTAGTATCAGCACTATACACTGCCTCATCCAAACAAATCCAAACAATTGTTAAAGCCAGTTCCTGTACATGGATCCACCAGGGCTATAATCAGCTATTTTTCTGGGGGAGTCAGCAACCATTCCTTGGCTTGGTGAGCTCCTGTTGTGCATTTTTCATAGGTTATTAAGGCCTAGCTCATGACCCCCAACAATGTTAAGTTGATAGATTCCGGTGATGGATATAATCTAATTTCCTAAACAGTTATATCTCAGTATGATTTCCACTGTGCACATTGCAAATGGAAGTTGATGGTTGGATCTGGTCATAGCCTTTATTTCCAATAGGAAATCTGAAATCTCAATGAACTGAAATAAGGACATCTTTTAATGACAGGTAATTACTTGGTTGAATATTTCCAATCTGTGGAGTATACCTCTCGTATTATACCCCTTACCATTTCAGTTAGTTCTTCTGCTTCACTTGAGTTCTCTACTATTGATCTTTTCACTGTTCCAATGAAGTTAATTCATATTCAAGGAAAAGCATGCTTTCTTTCCTTTGGGCATTTTACTACTCTCCAGTCTTAATATTGTCTTCAACTACAGACTGCAGATATACTTCCACGTTGTTCCTGCATGTTGCCAATCTCTTTGATTAAAATATTTTCCTTTTGGCCTCTTACAGTTTCATGTTAATATTGTTTCCGTTGCTTAACTAATTTCTGTTTTCCATTTTCTGTCTATGTGGGTACATGTGTGCATTATTGTGTGCGTGTACTTTTTGAAACTAACATTCATCTAAACTAGATTTGACTTTTGACAAAAAACTCTTAATTGAACTGTTGAGAATTTCCAGCATTCCCTGCTTCACATTTAAATCATTTTAAATTGTGTATGAAAGGCATTAGTGTACTCTCAACAGACATCTATTGAGATACTTTGCAAACAATGAGCAGTTAATAGATACTAGTCTTACCTGAAACCTGCAAGTTTACAATGTAAGAATTCTTTCTTTATCTCGCTGTTTCTGTAGAGACTCCTGAGCTATTTAAAAAAAAAATTCAGAGTAAATCTTTTAGAGATAGAAGCACACTGTCAATATATTCTGACTGATATCAATCAACAATGTATAATTCCAGTCTTGGCTTACCGAATTAATAACATGGCTTGATGTAGCTTTATACGGAGAGGAATTCAGGTTTTGTAAATCTGGAATGAATGTCAGATTACTAATCGTGAAAGTGACATTAAAGTCAGTGGATCTTGTCCCTTCATTTGGAGATTGCGTCACTATCACAACTGGCTTTTCAGCTATAAGGAATAAATAAATATCAGAATTATGTAATAAAACATTTCCGAACCTCACGTTATGTTGGAACTAATTTTTAACTACCTAAAATATGATTTTTCTTCATTTAATATTTAAAACATCTTGGCTTAGAAATCAGTGAGAACTGTCTGAAATTTGGGGCACGCAATTTAGGTTTTCATTTACGTCACACACATCATTCCGGTAATGGGACTTGGGAGTTTAGGAGAGCAGGAGAACACATATCCAGTATTTGTGATAGCACTGATCTACAGTAAGAATGTCTGAAAGGGAATATATTTGCTGAGGAAAATTCTCAGAGAAAGTGAGGACTGCAGATGCTGGAGAACAGAGTCGAAAAGCGTGAGGCTGGTAAGGTATGGCCGGTCAGGCAGCATCTGAGGAGCAGGAGAGTCGATGTTTCGAGCATGAGGGTGGTGGGCCATTTAGTGCATATGTCCTAGAGATGTTCTCTGAAATGTTCCGCAAGTTGGCTTCCTGTATCCCCAATGCATAGGAGGCCACACTGAGAGCAACGGACACAGTAAATCACGTGTGTGAAAGTACAGGTAAATTGCTGTTGGATGTGGAACGATTCTTTGGGGCCTTGGATGGAAGTGAAGGGGGAGGTGTGGGGCTGGTGTGGGGCATGGACCTAACAAGGGATTCACGGAGGGAATGGTCTCAAAACTGGATAGGTGGAAAAGTGATTTTTTTTAACTGGGGAAAAAGATGGGAATGTACAAGGGAAAAGAAAGGAAGGTAAGGGGAAGGTTACAGGGCAAGAGAGATTGTTTTGTGCTGTGACATTTGTGATTTTCAAAGTGGAGCACCACCTTTCTGTGCACACGCATACCATTTTAACACACCGTCCTGCTCTCGTGCTCACATTTCTGTAATAGGACTGTTGCAATGTTCCTTTGAAGACCCACAAAAGTTAAAACAACATAACCTCTGGACTCAAAGTTGAATTCAACTTTCGTTTTGTGGTGTATCTCTCTCTTGCTCTCTCTTTTTCTCCCCCACCCAGTATCTGGTTTTCCTTGTTTTACTTTCAGAACAACTGATCTAAGTTCCACTATTAAACACATTAAAATGTAGTCCAGACCTATCCCTCTTCTGCATGTATTACCACACCCTTTTTCCTTTTGTTCTGTGCCACCTGTGATGTCGAAACAACCTAATCCCTAAACTTTGTCTGACCTTCCATTTACTCCTCCTAACTTTTTCTATTGTACAAAACACATCACACTTTCGTCTCTCCTTTCAGTTCCAAAAAAGTGTCATATCGGACGTTAATTCTGTTTCTCTCTTTACAGATGCTGCCAGACCTGCTGATTTTATCAAGCACTCAATGTTTCTATCTATCTCTCTCTCTCTTTCTATCCTGGCAAGCTCTTTAGAAACTTATGTTGCATGAAGATCACCCTTCGTTCTTCTGAACTCCAGACAGAATGTGATGGTGGTGCATGACAATTCACTCATGGAGTCTGAGTAGAAACATGCACTTGTACGTGCATGTTGTAGTGTGGAGTAGCCTTTTTATAACATGGTTGACCAGGACGTTCTCCCATTCTTCCATCTGCCATTGGCATGTTTTAGAAGGATTTGCAAGTTGATACCCAAAATATCTGGCCACATGAAATATGCGCCTTCCTTGGCCATCAAGTCTTAGAGTGGGACTTGAACCCAGAACTTATGCTCGATGACAGAGACACTTCTCATTGCATCACATGACCTCCTCTAGAGAACATAACTCCAATTTATTCAGGCTTTCAATCCAGAACTAATCTTGTGAATCTTTTTCCATCAATACAGGGTATATCCTTTCTCAAATTACCACTATTTCAACTCTAATTTACCCAGATCTTATGTACGAAGCATTAGCTGGTTTACCATAATTGACAATGTTTTTCAAGTAGAGTCAAAAAGTTTGTCACTGGAAAAGCACAACAGGTCAGGCAGCATCTGAGGAGCAGGAGAGTCGATGTTTTGGACATAAGCCCTTCATCAGGAATTTTTCTAGCACCTCACAAGACCAATTAACACACCTCTTTAATTTTGGCAGGATTACAATGCACACAATTTAAGACAGCAAGCTGAAACTGGAGTACAAAAGTCAGACAATACACCTACTCGTCATTTGAAGAACATATTCCAGTTACTAGTATGGGCAGTGTCAAGGCCATGGTGACTGATAAAACTCAAGAAGATTTCATGTCGGACTTAGTTGTTTATGCTCTTTCTGGCACCTATTTCACTCCCACAAATTTTGCATGAGAAGCTGCATATGCACTGCCAACTTTGCTCTTTCTATTCTTCCACAAGCAAACTTTTCTTTCCTCTTGTTTATTGCTGGTATGTCTGACTAGGCTTCTGCTGGAGGAACAGGAGATGAACCTTTCTGAACATACACCTTCACAAGGTCCAGTTGAGGTAATGGTATTGTATGTCTCATAGAGGATTTGTCTATATTTGATGATATTTTGGATCTGAGTGGATAGGATCTAGGGCAAGGGAATATGATACTGCAATGTCAACTCCCAAGAATAAATATTTGCACGTTAATTACACTATCAAGGACTGGAGTACAAGTGGCATCCTTATGTTTATCCATCAATTATCAATGGGCTGAAGGTAATTTTAAAGGTAGGCAGGAGGGATTTAAGAGAACTTTAAAACTGAAATATTGCCAGATCACAACGGTCAACAAGTGGGAGGACGGTAGACAAACAGGTTAATCTGAGTTAGGAAGCAAGCAGCAAGTTAAAAAGGGTGTGAGGTGCCAAGCCAGGTAGCAGATCATCAGAATAGACAAGACTAAAGGTAAAGAGCCATAGCTGAGGGCTTCAACAAGAGATGAACTGAGGTAATGGACAGTGATGTATATCATAGAAATGCAAGTAGAGAGCTTTGATGATGGAGAAGCCATAAAGTTCAAATTTCATCCTGGGATCAGATTCAGGACTAAGATGTTGAAGGATCCGTTTCCGCCGCAGACAATTGCCAAGAAGACTGATAGTGTTGGAGACTAGGGCATGCAGCATTTGACCAAATCAATGACCAGAATCAATTACTTCGCTCACCTTAATATTTAACTGGCAAAGATTTCTGCTAATCTAATACTAGGTGTTGGACAAGCAATGTGATAAGTCAAATTCAGTGGAGGAATCGTCACAGATGGTGGTGAGGCAGTTTGGACATAATTATCAACATGTAGAACTTGATATTTTTCACATCAGCTGTTTAATGACAATTTTGCTTCTTGCAGCTACAAATTCTCTGGACCATTTTTTTTTGTTTTACTTATTTCATTACTATTTATGTTTTACTTGCAGTATCACTTCTTTCTGCCAATTACACTCCCCGGCTTTCCAATTTATCACAGACCTTGTCTTTTACCATTTTCTCCTCTTGCCTTTCAATGTCTTTGCATTTGCTTAACCATAATTACATTTCTGCATGATGCTCTGCCTACAAATGCCACTTCACCTGCAGAGCATTTTCAAAAGTTTCTGTTTTCATTTCAGATTTACAACATTTGCCAAATTGGCATCTTGAGCTCTTTTTAAATTTGGCCACGAGGTTTAATTCAAGTGTAAAATTCTGCTCCTGCTCGAGTTGCTCACAGCTTTAGTATCAGTTTATTAATATGGCTCACATAAGTACAAAGGATGAAAGAGTACATATAGGTTTTCTGGTTGAAGTTTCAAATAATTCAGAATACTAAGAGTATACCTAAATAGTTTTACTGAAATATAAAAAACTAAACCGAATTTTGACCTCAATAATAGACACTGTCTCCCAAATATTTTTGAACAGAATATAAATTGACTTTAACTGGGAATTTCCTTTGTCTTACCCATTGCATTAAAATGAAATATTAAAGGAACAGAAATAGAAACCATACTCACTGGAGGAAGGAACAGATTCGTGGTAGTCTGAAAAATAAAAACCATGTTTTTTTTGTTAAATGCATCTAATGGAATGATATCCTTAAAGAGTGAAATGAAGTTCATGAATTTGGATGAAACATGCTCAATTTTTTCAGATTAACATGATCAAGCTGAAAGAATAAAATATAAAACAATGATTGTCTCCTTTAAATGTGAAATACCATTGACATAGAGGCTGGTGTGGTCCAGTGAATATGCTCCTAAGGTGAAGATGCTCTTTGTGTTGTCTCTGAATGTATGGTATACAGTAACTTTATTAACTTCCAGAGGATTAGAGTCATTTCTGAAAGAGCAGACTGCATCTACACTGGTGTCCTCAATATTTGCCAGGCTGTAAAATAAATACATAGACAACAAAGTGAGTCAGAAAAAAATAACCTGAAGTGCAAGAAGTTCTGTAAATTTTCATACTAGTGTGCAGACATTTCTCAATGTTATTTATCTAAAATGTACGTCTATGTGTTACGGTGAATAGGTTTAAGATAAATGGAATTTAATTGATGCTGATTAGTGATCAAGCACATTGAGACTCCATTTGTACTACTTTAAAATAGTGATTAATTTCCCATTCTGTTCTACAACAGCCACTAATTTATATGTTCATAACTTCAGAACTCTGTAGAATAATTAATAGTATATCATTGTCACACATATGTAAAATGAAAGAACTTACTAAATGTTAAAGCAATCTTGAAATAAATACTGCTGAGGTTTGACATTAATTACCTGAAAGAACGAATTCTACAGCTGGAGAATGTTCTGTTTATCTTGCTGTTTGTAAACAGGTTATTTAGCTGAAGGGAAGTAATAATCAGAGTTTTAGAGGCAAATCTAATATAATTACTTAAAATAAATATTTTTCGTAATTAAGTTGTGAACTGACCTGATAAGCAATAATATTTGCTGCAGATTTGTATAGTGCAGAGGTAGAAGATTGGAGATTTGCAGTCAGGACCAGGTTAGTAATAATGAAGGTCACATTGAAATCGAAAGGCTTTGTTTGCAGGTTTGGTGTTGTGCTTACAGTTGGTGATATTGCTGTCAGGAAGCAACAGAAAAGCATTGGATTGGAAAGAAAAACATCTCTGTGATTATCATTTGTCCTAAAGAGTGAAACAAAGCAAACTAAAAATATGGAAACCACCACAGAATATTTCAAGTTGGAGAGAGGACTTCTAGATATTTGATGATAACATTCACCCTAACAATATTTGCTATCATATGAGCATTTGGATGAAAATTACTGAACTAGTGTTCCTGCAATTGTTTGTTTATCTATAGAAAATTGTCTGGGTGTTGTTGAGTCTCTTTTCTTGTTATCTTAAATTTGTTTTCCATTTTGATTACAGATTGATTTTGAAGCATTTCTGATCCTGTTGTCATTGCTGACAGCTTTGGTATAAATACATTAGTATGGTTCATGTATGTAGACAGGATGATATAACACAAGCAGGATCTCTAGTTGAATCTTAATGAATTCTCAATTCCAAGATTCACCCCTTTCTTTAGAAGTAAGATTACTTATTGACTTTAAACAGTAAATATTCCATGCCTAATGATTACAACAATAAAGAAATTAGGCTGAATTGAAAATGTCCTCTGTTACCCATTATGATGAAAAGCAATATTAAAGAAATATAAACCATACTCACTGGAGGAAGGAATAGATTCGTGGTAATCTGAAAAAAATCAAAATCATGTATTTGCTATTATATATGTCTAATGGAGAAATATCTTTAAAGAGTGAAAAAATGTTCTGTAAATGGATTAATCATCCTTGATTTTATCTGACTCACACATTCAAGTTGAAAGAATGGAATATTAAAAAGACAGAATATGTAATTTAAATGCTAAATACCGTTGACATAGAGGCTGGTATGGTCCAGTGAATATGCTCCTAAGGTGAAGATGCTGTTTGTGTTGTCTCTGAATGTATGGTATACAGTAACTTTATTAACTTCCAGAGGATTAGAGTCATTTCTGAAAGAGCAGACTGCATCTACACTGGTGTCTTCAATATTTGCCAGGCTGTAAAATAAATACGTAGACAACAAAGTGAGTCAGAAAAAAATAACCTGAAGTGCAAGTAAGGTCTGTAAATTTTCATACTAGTGTGCAGAAATTTCTCAATGTTATTTATCTAAAATGTACGTCTATGTGTTACGGTGAATAGGTTTAAGATAAATGGAATTTAATTGATGCTGATTAGTGATCAAGCACATTGAGACTCCATTTGTACAGGGATATTACTACTACTTTAAAATAGTGATTAATTTCCCATTCTGTTCTACAACAGCCACTAATTTATATGTTCATGACTTCAGAACTCTGTAGAATAATTAATATTATATCATTGTCACACATATGAAAAATGAAAGAACTTACTAAATGTTAAAGCAATCTTGAAATAAATACTGCTGAGGTTTGACATTCATTACCTGAAAGAACGAACTCTACAGCTGGAGAATGTTCTGTCTATCTTGCTGTTTGTAAACAGGTTATTTAGCTGAAGGGAATTAATAATCAGAGTTTTAGAGACAAATCTAATATAATTACTTAAAATAAATATTTTTCGTAATTAAGTTGTGAACTGACCTGATAAGCAATAATATTTGCTGCAGATTTGTATAGTGCAGAGGTAGAAGATTGGAGATTTGCAGTCAGGACCAGGTTAGTAATAATGAAGGTCACATTGAAATCGAAAGGCTTTGTTTGCATGTTTGGTGTTGTGCTTACAGTTGGTGATATTGCTGTCAGGAAGCAACAGAAAAGCATTGAATTGGAAAGAAAAACATCTCTGTGACTATCATTTGTCCTAAAGAGTGAAACAAAGCAAACTAAAAATATGGAAACCACCACAGAATATTTCAAGTTGGAGAGAGGACTTCTAGATATTTGATGATAACATTCACCCTAACAATATTTGCTATCATATGAGCATTTGGATGAAAATTACTGAACTAGTGTTCCTGCAATTGTTTGTTTATCTATAGAAAATTGTCTGGGTGTTGTTGAGTCTCTTTTCTTGTTATCTTAAATTTGTTTTCCATTTTGATTACAGATTGATTTTGAAGCATTTCTGATCCTGTTGTCATTGCTGACAGCTTTGGTGTAAATACATTAGTATGGTTCATGTATGTAGACAGGATGATATAGCACAAGCAGGATCTCTAGTTGAATCTTAATGAATTCTCAATTCCAAGCTTCATCACTTTTTTTAGAAGTAAGATTACTTATTGACTTTAAACAGTAAATATTCCATGCCTAATGATTACAACAATAAAGAAATTGGGCTGAATTGAAAATATCCTCTGTTACCCATTATGATGAAAAGCAATATTAAAGAAGTATAAACCATACTCACTGGAGGAAGGAATAGATTCGTGGTAATCTGAAAAAATCAAAATCATGTATTTGCTATTATATATGTCTAATGGAGAAATATCTTTAAAGAGTGAAAAAATGTTCTATAAGTGGATTAATCATCATTGATTTTATCTGATTCACACATTCAAGTTGAAAGAATTGAATATTAAAAAGACAGATTATGTAATTTAAATGCAAAATACCGTTGACATAGAGGCTGGTGTGGTCCAGTGAATATGCTCCTAAGGTGGAAATACCCTTTGTGTTGTCTCTGAATGTGTGGTATATAGTAACTTTAGTAACTTCCAGTGGATCAGAGTCATTCCTGAAACTGCAGATTATATCCACACTGGTGTCCTCAATATTTGCCTGGCTATAAAATAAACACATATACAACAAAGTGAGGTAGAAACTATATCTGAAATCCAAATATGACTGTAAACTTTCATAGGTGTCTGAGCAGAAATTTCTCAATGTTATTTATATAAAATGAACGTCTATGTATGACAGTGAATAGGTTTAAAGTAAATGGAATTTAATTCATGCTCATTAATGATCAGATACATTGAGGTTCCATTTGTATAGGGATATTACTATTTCTTTAAAATAGCGATTAGTTTCCCATTCTATTCACAAGGAAACAGCACATATTTGCTTATGTTGCCAGAACTAAATTTATTCAGCACATGGAGCTGATAACTGGGTATTGGTGTGTATTTCTGTAGGCAGCATCTTCGATTTTTCAAGGACCATCATGACTTGTATCTTGGTTTTACAAAGTGAAGATGTTAGCTCCAAATCCACTTCAACCAGAATGGAGATCGAATTATTGGCCTTATTAAAAAAACACATGCCATTTAGCTAACCAACTGAGTTAACTGAGCAAGAAACAATAGACAGAATTTTGTTGAGGTGATACAGGTGTCAGCTGTTTACTTCAGGATTGACAAAGGACCACTTGCCAACCATTCAGCACTCTCCTCTCATACAGTAGAAATGTTGTTTTCCCTTTGCTATTGTATTTCTTTGAATTGTCCGAATGAGTGAGATGAAAAACTTTAACAATATGTATTCTCTTTTCAACAATATTCAAGTTCCGTACTCCAAAATGACTGTTTGCTTTAATATGGTTATTCAAACAGTTATAGCATCTGAATATTCTGAACAAGAAGTAATGCAAGCTGTTCTAGTAGCAACTAATGCTGTTTGATTACTGTCAAAAATTTTACCGTCTTAGCTTAAACCTCACAACTCAAATTATTTAGTGTAGAATAGAAAAATCATTGCTTAATGAATCTGTAGGTATCTAGCAGGAACAAATAAATAATACTAATAATCTGATAATAAAAGCAATACATCTTATGAGAAAAGCTTAGACCACTATCAGTTGAAGTTTACAAACAATTGAGGTGATCTTATTGAAACATATAACAATCTGGATAAATATGATACGCTGGATGCTGAAAGGATGTTTTGACTTATGAGTAAGACTACAAATAAGGGACACAATGTAAAAATATGAGCAAATCAAAGGAATTTTTTTTTCTTTTGAGAGGGTCATTTTTCTGTAGAATTCTGTTACCTACAGAGCAATGGATCATTGGATGTTACTGAAGTTGAGTTAGATAGATTCCTGATTGTTTCTACATTGACAAGTAAGTAAAATGGTATACATTGGGTAAGAGGCAAGTAGAAAGAGGCCACTATCAGTTCTGCAATGATCATATCAAATAGAAACAGTCTTGCAGGGATGAATGGCTGAGTACTGCTATTAATTTTATGTTCATATCTTCAGAATTCTGTAGAATAACTGGAATATTATATCATTGTAACATGTATAAAATGAAAGAACTTACTAAATGTTAAAGCAATCTTGAAATAAATACTGCTGAGGTTTAACATTCATTACCTGAAAGAATGAACTCTACAGCTGGAGAATGTTCTGTTTATCTTGCTGTTTGTAAACAGGCTATTTAGCTGAAGGGAAGTAATAATCAGAGTTTTAGAGACAAATCTAATACAATAACTTAAAAATAGATGTTTTTAACAATTAAGTTATGAACTGACTTGGTAAGCAATAATATTTGCTGCAGATTTGTACAGTGCAGAACTGGAAGATTGTAGATTTGCAGTCAGGGCCAGGTTAGTAATAATGAAGGTCACATTGAAATCGAAAGGCTTTGTTTGCAGGTTTGGAGTTGCACTCACGGTTGGAGATACAGCTATCAGAAAACAACAGAAAAGCACTGAATTGAAAATAAAACATCTCTGCGAGTACATCATTTGTCCTGAAGAGTGAAACAAAGCAAACCAAAAATATGGAAACCACCACAGAATATTTCAAGTTGGAGTTCGGATTTCTAGATCTTTGATGATAGCAAACATTGCTAGGTTGCACGTTATCAAATGACCAACGGGAGAAAAATTACTGAACAAGTGATTCTGCAGTTATTTGTTTATCTGTAGAAAATTGCCCAAATGTTGTGTCTCCTCTAACCTTCGTATTATCTTTAGTTTGTTTTAAATTTGGATAACAGCTCTATTTTGAAGTACTGCTGCTCCTGTTCTTATTGCTCACGGCTTTAGTATAAATGTATTAATAGGGTTCTTGGATGTAGACAGGATGATATAGCATAAACAGGTTCCCTGGTTAAAAACGTCATAAATTCTCAATTGCAAGGTTCATGACTTCTTTTTAGAAGTAGAATTACCGATTGACTTTAAACAGTAAATATGGCAGGTCTAATGTTTGTAACAATAAATAAGCTGGGCTTAAATAAAAATGGCCTGTGTGTTCCCCATTGTAATGAAAAGAAATGTCTAAGAAACAGAGAAATATAAACCATACTCACTGGAGGAAGGAACGGATTCATGGTAATCTGAAAAATCAAAATCATATATTTTTTGTAATGTAGGGTTGATGGAAAGTTACTTTTAAAGAGTGAAATAAATTTCATGAAAATGGATTAATCATCCTCAATTTGAACATATTCACACATTCAAGCTGAAAAAAAAAACAATATATAAAAACACAGAATGCTAAATACCATTGACATAGAGGCTGGTGTGGTCCAGTGAATATGCTCCTAAGGTAGAGATGCTCTTTGTGTTGTCTCTGAATGTATGGTACACAGTAACTTTATTAACTTGCTGAGGATTGGAGTCATTTCTGAAAGAACAGACAGCATCTACACTGGTGTCCTCAATATTTGCCAGGCTGTAAAATAAACATACAGACGACAAAATTAATCAGAAAACATAACCTGAAGTGCAAGTAGGGGCCCATTACTTTGCATGGGTTCCTGATCAAAATCCTGAGGCAGAAATTCCTCACTGTGGTATATCTAATATGTATTTCTCTTATGTGTTAAAATGAAGTGGTACAAATTAAATGAGATCTAATCATGCTGACTGAGTGTTATGTACACTGAAATTCATTTGCAGAGAGATATGATTACTTACTTAAAATAATGCATCAATGATATTCACAAAGCAACACATTCTATGTTCACAGAATCAAATATCATAAAACGTCAGAACTGGTAACTGGTTTCTGTTGCATTTCTTCTTCAGACAGCATCTTGATTATTTGAAGGCTAACTAAATCTACGGGTCTGGCATTCCAGGATGTCTAAGATGTCCTCCTACTTCAAGGAATGTAATTTCCCCACCCTCATGATCAATGCTGCCGTCAAGTGCATCTCTCCCATCTCCCACAACTTTGCCCTCAAACCACCATCACACCACCCCAACAAGACAGAGTCCCCGGTCCTCACATTCCACCACATTAATCACTAAATTCAATGCATCCTCCTCCTCCAATTTTGCCACCTGCAGTCTGACCCCACCGCCAAAAACATATTTCCTTCCCCACCCCTATCTGTTTTCCATCAGGACCGTTGCTAAGTCCACATTCCCAACCAACCTCTCCTTCACACCTGGCACCTTTCCCTGCAGCAGCAGGAGGTGCAACACCTGCCCCATCACTTCCCCAACCCCGCCTCGCATCCATCCAAGGCCCCAAAGATTCATGCCAAGTCTAGCAGAAATGCACATGCATTTTCTCCAACCTGATTTACTGCATCTGTTGCTCCCGATGGTCTCCTCTACATCTGAGAGACCGACTGCAAACTCAAGAGCCGGTTCAGGCAACATCTCTGGTCCACGTACTTCAATCAACCCCACTACCTGGTTGCCAGCCATTTCATCACTCCCCCTCCCACTCCCCTAATGACATGTCCATCTTGGGCCTCCTCCACTGTCAAAGTAAGGCCACATGCAAACTGGAGGAAGGACACTGCATCTTCTGCCTCAGGAGTTTACAACCTTATGGCCTCAACATAGGTTTCACCAGCTTCCAAATCTTCCCACCCTCCATCTCATCCCAGGTCCAGTCCTCCATCTCTACCCTGCCCCCCCCCACCCTTGACCTGACCTAACCTGTCCATCTTCCTTCCCACCTATTTGCTCTTCTCTTCCCACTGACCACTCTCATTCACATCCTACCTGCATCCACCTATCACCATCCCACCTACCTTTCCTCAAGTCCCACTCCCCTCCATTTATTTCTCAGCTCCCTTCCCCCTCCCCAGTCCTGTTGAAGGGTCCTGCCTGAAACATCGACTCTCCTGAAAAGATCCTGCTCCTCTGATGCTGTGCTTTAAACAGCTCTATATTTTATCAACTTTGACTTTCCAGCATCTGCAGGCCTCACTATCTCCAAGTGTTGAAGTCTACCTCAGCTGGAACAAAATCAAACTTCGTGCTGTTGACCTTGTTGTGGGACGCACACTAACTATCTAAACAACAGAAATTGTATGGCCAGGAAGGTTCATATCAATTACAGGGTGGCTGTTGGAAGACACAACTCCAGGACGGTGAACAACAATGGCCTCACCATTCCTTGTGAATGGTGTATTTTTCAAAGAAATAATTTGATTTGTGTCCTCATCAGTAAGAATCTATATCTTCGGAGGAATATCAAGATTCAGTGCAATTATCTGCTCTAATACCGTAATTCAAGCACTTCCAATGTCTGAATGCTTTCAACAAGAGACAAGCAAGTTGCTTGAAGGCAACTTAGCTTACAGAAACCGTAGAGAGCAAAGGTGTATATTCCGGAGAGTGTTTATGAAAATATGGTAGAAAGTGGAACATCTCTTTCATGTCTTGTTAGAATTTGTGACCTGTTAATGCTTTGGGTCTTGGATCAAGAAAACCTCTCCTTTTAATATGTTACGTAAACTTTTCAACACCAAGTGTTTCAGGAAGTATGGAAATACCTTATGGCCTTAAAACACCCAAAGCTATCTAACAGAAACAAATTAAAATTAAATACTGCTACTGCACTCATCACAGAATCCACAATCAGAATTCTGTAGAATAACTGGAAAAAAGTTGACATTGTAATATTTTTGTAGTATAAAATAATTTAGTAAATGTTAGTGGAATCTTTAAATAACTACTATGAAGCTTTACTGTTAACATTTTTCACCTGAAAGAGTGAACTTCACAGCTTAAAAATGTTCTGTTGATCTTGCTGTTGGTAAATAGCTTGGTCATCTGAAAGAAGGTAATAATCATTGTTTTAGAGGTAATTGTAATTCAATTAATTAGAATACATACTTTTAAAAATAATTTTGTTGTGGACTGACCTGATAAGTAATAATATTTGCTGCAGATTTGTACAGTGCAGAACTGGATGATTGTAGAGTTGCAGTCAGGGCCAGGTTAGTAACAATGAAGGTCACATTGAAATCGAAAGGTTTTGTTTGCATGTCTGGTGTTGTGCTTACAGTTGGTGATACTGCTGTCAGGAAGCAACAAAAACACAGTGAATTGAAAATAAAACATCTCTTAGCGAGTTTTGAGAAGATTTGTAGCTCAGGTTGAGGTTTTGGTTGTAGGTTTGCTCGCTGAGCTGAAGGCTCATTTCCAGACATTTTGTCACCCCACTAGGTAATATCTTCAGTGGGCCTCAGGCAAAGCACTGCTGAAAATTCCTGCTTTCTATTTGTATGTTTGGGCATCTTTGGGTTGGTGATATAATTTCCAGGAAATAACATAATCACAGGAAATGGCATCATCAACCCAAAGAAACCAAAACATACAAATAGAAAGCAGGAATTTTCAGCAGTGCTTTGCCTGGGGCCCACTGAAGATGTTATCTAGTAGGGTGATGAAACATCTGAAAATGAACCTTCCAGCTGAGCGAGCAAACCTATGTCCATAAAACATTTCTATGTAGCAATCATCTGTTTTAAAATAAATAGGCCAAAACAAGCCAAACATTCAAACCACCATAAACTATTTAATGTTGGAGTTAGGGTTTTTCGATGTTTGGCAATACCGTGCACTCAAAGGCCTTTCAACAACATTTGCTATTCTCTGTGCAACTGAACAACATTTCATGAACTGGTGATTCTTCAGCTGTATATTGTTAAAATAATTTGTCATGTTTTGTTGAATCTTTTTGGAGCTTTGAATTCTTTTTCAATTTCCTCTTAGATACCAGATTCTAAGTACTGCTCATTATATTCTAATTGCACATGCACGACATCTGGCTAAAATTTCGAGAATTCTCAATTCCGAGAAGGAATGGTTTAAAGAATTAAAAATACCTAATAGCTTTAATCAGTAAGTATTGTGCACTTAATGCTTTCAACAACTTAAGCCAGGTTTAACTAACCAATTCCTCTGTGCTATCTACTATATTAAAAGGAAACTTTAAAGAAATGAAGGAACATGAGCAATACTCACTGGAAGATGGAACAGATTCATGGTAATCTGAAAAATCAAAATCACATATTTTGTGAAATACATTTAATGTTATCATTAAAAAGTGAAATAAAGTTCATGCGTTTAGATTAAACATTCTGAATTTTATCAAATTTACACATTTAAATTCATAGAATACAATGTAATAGTCATAATATCTCCTTTTAAATGTAAAGTACCATTTATGTAGAGACTGTTAGCGTCCAGTGAATATGCTCCTAAGGTGGAGATGCTCTTTGTGTTGTCTCTGAATGTACGATATACAGTGACTTTATTAACTTCCTGAGGATCAGATTTATTTCCGAAAATACAAACTGCATCTACACTGGTATCCTCAATATTTGCAAGGCTGTAAAATAAGCATATAAACAACAAAGTGAGTTAGACAACATAATCAGAAATGCAAGTATATTTTTCAGTGAAGTCTAAATAAATTGGGGTGCAAATGTCCTTGCTGTGGTACATCGAAACTATATGTCAATTGTGTGCTGAAGTGAATTGGTTTAAATTAAATTGGTTTTTATCATGCTGATTAACTACTGTTTTCACTGAATTAGCTTTTTACAGGGATCTATTTTTAAAAGAAATATATAATATTCCAAATAGTTATTTGGTATTTGCAAGGCACAAACATATTTTTGTTTCTCTTTGCAGAATCAAAGCTATTCATCTCACAGTGCTGATAACTAATTTCTTGTGTATTCTTGTGCTTACAGTAGCTTCCTTGATTATTTGAGGGTTACTGAACCATTGCAAAATCAAAGATTTTACTGCAGGGCAAGAAGTCTGCCTCCAGGGCTTCCTCAGTCAGAATGACGATCAAAATGCTGTTGGTGTAATTGTAAACTACACATTGGCCATCTACACAACTGAGTTAACTGGCCAGGAAGTGCATATCCAAACAGAAGCTACCTGCTGGAAACCACAAACCCAGGATACAGAGCAGCATTGAATTCTTTCAGTTTAATGTGACTGATGAATTTTTCAGAGGAATAACAAGCGAAGCGTGACTACTTTTTCACAAGACAGCAGCTTATGTGATTGGTGGTATTATAGAACAGAGAACACGACAGACCCTTCAGCCCTCGATGTTGTGCCAACCTTTTATCCTACTCTAAGATCAAACTAATGTACATACTTTTTATTGTACTATCTTCCATGTGCCTATCCAAGAGTCGCTTAAATGTACCTAATGTATCTGTCTCTACTACCACTGCTGACAGTGCATTCCACGCACCCACCACACTCTATGTAAAGAATCTACCTTTGACATCTCCCTAAACTTTCCTCCAATCATCTTAAAATTACCGTCCCTCATGATAGCAATTTTGGCCCTGGGAAAAAGCCTCTGCCTATCCACTCTATCTATGCCTTCTCATTATCTTGTATGCCTCTATCAAATCATCTCTCATCTTTCTTTGCACCAATGAGAAAAGCCCTAGCTCCCTCGACCTTTCTTCATAAGACATGCGCTCCCAGTCCAGGCAGCATCCTGGTAAATCTCCTCTGCACCCTCTCTAAAGCTTCCATATCTTTACTATAATGAAGTGACTAGAACTGAACACAATATTCCAAGTGTGGTCTAACCAGGGCTCTATAGAGCTACAGCATAATCTCGCGGCTCTTAAACTCAATCCCCCTGCTAATTAAATCCAACAAACCATATGCCTTCTTAACAACTCTATCAACCTGGGTGGCAACTTTGAGGAATCTATGGACATGGATTTCAAGATCCCTCTGTTCTTCCACACTGCCAAGAATCCTGCCTTTAACCCTGTATTCAAATTCTACCTTACAAAGTGAATTACTTCACACTTTTCCAGGTTGAAGTCCATCTGCCAATTATCAGCCCAGTTCTCCCCCTGTCAATGTCTCATTGCAACCTATGACAGCCCTCTACACTAACCACCACTACACCAACCTTCATGTCATTGGCAAACTTACTAACCCATCCTTCCACTTCCTCATCCAAGTCATTTATAAAAATCACAAAGAACAGAGGTCCCAGAACAGATCCCTGTGGAACACCACTGGTCACTGAGCTCCAGGTTGAACATGTTTCATCTACTACCAACCTCTGTCTTCTGTTGGCCAGCCAATTCTGTATCCAGATGGCCAGATTTCCCTGTATCCCATGCCTCCTTACGTTTTGAATGAGCCTACCATGGGAACTTTATAAAGCACCTTGCTAAAATCCATGTACACTACATCCACTGCTTTACTTTCATCAATGTATTTTTACACATCCTTAAACAATTCAATAAGGTTTGTGAGGTAGGACCTATCCCTCACAAAGCTATGTTGACTATCTCTAATCAAGCTATGGTTTTCCAAGTAGTCATAAATTCTGCCTCTCAAAATCCTCACCAATAATTTGCCCACCACAGACATAAGACTGACTGGGCTTTTGTTCCCAGGATTATCATTACCATTATCTGCTCTAATATTGTTACTCAAACACTTATAACCTTTGAGTGCTTTCAACATGAGTGAGCAATTCGAAGGACGTGCAAATGTTGCATAATCACTGTCAAAAACTATCAAGTGTTTTGTTATCTTACCCTTGCAAAAATAGGAGAGAGCAAAGGTATGCATTTTCAAACCAGCTTACAAAAAATATGGGAGTATTTATGATATCTCTTTTATGTTTGATTACATGCCAGAATCTCTGACCTATTGATGGTTTTGGATCTTGCTAGGAAATTCTATTAGTCAGGCATTTAAATCTCACATCTCATAGTTTCATGAAATATAGGTAAACCTTGGCACTTAAAGCAACTGCATATGCTTGATAGTTATAAACGAAACATTAAAATATATTAATGTTTTGATCAGAATCATTAAGCAGAACTCCAGAAAATAAGAAAAAATTTCTGTCATTGCAAGCTTTATGAAATAAATTTACTGAATGTTAAAGTAATCTTGAAATAAATACTGAAGTTTATTGTCAATATTCCTCACCTGAAAGAGCGAACTTTGCAGCTTAAGAACGTTCTGTTGATCTTGCTGTTACTAAAGAGGTTGTTCATCTAAAAGAAAGTAACAAACACAGTTTTAGGGACAAAGGCAATACAATTAATTAAAATATATATTTGTAATAATTAAGTTGCCAACTAACCTGAAAAGCAATAATATTTGCTGCAGATTTGTACAGTGCAGAATTGGGTGATTGTAGAGTTGCAGTCAGGGCCAAATTAGTAACAATGAAGGTCACATTGAAATCAAAAGGCTGAAGGTTTGGAGTTGTGCTCACAATTGGCAATACCGCTGTCAGGGAACATGTAAAAAGCATTGAATTTGAAAACATAATATCCCTGTGACTGCACCATTGTATTAAAGACAGTATGATAAATTATTCAAGGTAGAAGCTACTGCAAATTGTTTCAAACTGGAGAACTTAATGCCTGGTTATATATTTTCCTTTAAAGGGCTATTTGATAACATTTGTAATTAGAAATCTAACTGATTATCTTGCATCAATTTTCCTCTCTGTACAAAATTGTCCTGATTTTGTTAAAGCTGTTGCTATCCTGGTTTATGTTTGGGCTATAGGTTTAATTCTGTTTTAAAAAATGCTGTTTCTCTTCTTGTTGCTCAGAGTATTTGCATCAGTCTATGAATACGACACGCACAAACGGACAGGATGACATACTACACAGAGGGTCTATAGCTGAAATTCAAAACTTCTTAATTCCAGGATATAACTAAATGGGATTTTTTTTTAAAACTAGGACTAGCTATTTACAGGGTAGATGGTTTAATAGTAGTACTATCATTGGACTAGGGATGTCGATTCATGTCCTAACACCGTAGCTTGTGGCGTTTAAATTGAATCCAATAAATCTGGAAAATAAAACTAATTTCAATAATGGTGATGATGATAATCATATCGTGGATTGTCACAAAAACCCAACTGTTTAACTAATGTCCTTTAGGAAGTAAATGTGTCGATCAGGGGTCAGTTGAGGTCTATTAGCTGGATGGTTGATTTGTGAAGCAGTGTGATGTCAATAATGTTGGTTCAATTCCCATCACCAGCTGAGGTTACAACGAACGACCCTTCTTCTCAACCTCTCTCCTTGCCTGGGGTATGGTAGCCCTCAGGTTAAATCACTACCAGTTGTCTCTCTCTCTAATGAGAAAGCAGCCATGTGGTCTGGTAAAAACAATGGCAACAACAAATCTATCAAACCATACATGATTAGCCTACATGCAACTCCAGGCAAACAGCAATGTGGTTCACTCTTAACTGTCCTCAATTCATTGGCAACAAATATTGGCCATGACATCAATGGCCACAGACAGTGACATTCTTTTTTTTAAATGTAAATATTGCATCACAAATGATTTTTGGCAGTGCAGGCGTTTGAATTTTCTCTGTGTTATCCATCACAATGTTAAAGAAATACAGAAATATAAACTATACTCACTGGACAAAGGAACAGATTCATGATAATCTGAAAAAAAAAGTCAAATGTTTCTATGATAGAAATTGGGTGAAAACTTATCACTGAATAATGAAATAAATTCGTGGTTGGTTTAGTCTTCCTCAATTTATCAGATTAATATTCAAATTAATGAGATGGGATGTAATAGACAGAATATCTCCTTTAAATACTAAATACCATTTACGTAGAGACTGTTACTGTCCAGTAAATATGCTCCTAAGGTGGAGATGCTCTTCGTGTTGTCTCTGAACGTATGGTATACAGTGACTTTATTCACCTCCTGAGGATTAGAGTCATTTCTGAAAGTACAGACTGCATCCACACTGGTGTCCTCAATATTTGCCACACTGTAGAATAAACACGTATACACAAAGTGAATTAGAAAACATAATCAGTAATGCAAGTTAGGGGCACTTCATGGTGCTTGTGTACATTTTTATAATACTGGGGCAGAAATTTCTCAATGAGGCATATCTTAAAATATATCAGTCTCAGCAGTGTGTTAAAGTGAATAGGTTAAAAGTAAATAGGATTTTATCATGTGGATTGACTATTGTGTCATGGAATTTTCTCTGTACAAGGATATTATTTGTGTAAAGTGGTGCATTAATGTCCAATAGTATTCATAAAGTGACAGTACATTTTTATTTATGATTCCAGAACCAATTCTGATCCATTCAAGGTGATGAAAACTGGTCCTTTCTTCTTCAAGCAGCAAACCTGATTAATCAAGGGTCACCATGTCATGGCTTATATCAAAGTTTTACAAAGGTGCAGGTGTAGAAGGCAGGCCCCAAGTCTACCTCAGACAGATTGAACATGGTGGTGTAGTTGCGAACCACAAATGAGCCATCTTGCTGAATGAGTTAACCAGCTTGACAGGCATATAGCCAAAGAACCGAGGATGTAGAGCAACACTGACCTCACTGAAGGTCAATATGAATGATTTTTTGTCTCAAACACATTACAAGTGAACTGTGCCTTCACCATGAAGAAAATGGCAGCTTAGATGAAGCATCAATCGTCTGAGCTATCAACTGCGTGAATAGTCGTTCAAGCACGTGCAATGTCAGAATGCTTTCGAAAACAGAAAAACTAGCTGAAGGACCATGCAGATGTTGCATGGTCAATGTAAAAACTTTCATTATCTTGGCTTTGTGAAACAGTTGAGATTGCATCGATGAGGATGTTTTCAAAGTATGGTAGAAGGTTTATCTTTTCCTTTATGCCTGGCTGTGCAAGAATGTGACTTATTGATGGCTTGTAGTCTTGTGAGGAAATCTATTCTTTTATCAGGCATTTAATCCCAAAACCCAAAGTTTTTGATTAAAAAGAAGACCTTGAAACTCTATTGCCATCTAAATGAAATAATTAATAATATGAACTATCTGGTCACAAAAACAACTGTCAAAAGCCTGTAGAGTAACCAGAAAAGATTGCCATTGTAATTTTTCTGTCATAGGAATGGTTTACTAAATGTTTAAGTAATCTTTAAACCTCAGGAGCATTTAATTCACATCAACATTCCTTACCTGAAAGAGCGAACTCTACAGCTTGAGAATGTTCTATTGATCTTGCTGTTAGTAAACAGGTTGTTCATCTGAACGAAGGTGATAATCAGTAATTTAGAGAGAAATGCAATTCAATCAATTAGAATATATTTTTAATAATTAAGTTGTAGACTCACCTGATTAGCAATAATATTTGCTGCAGATTTGTACAGTGCGGAACTGGGAGACTGTAGAGTTGCAGTCAGGTTCAGGTTAGTAATAACGAAAGTCACATTGAAATCAAAAGACTCTGTTTGCAGGTTTGGAATGGTACTCATGATTGGTGATATGGCTATGAGAAAAACATTGAATCATAAGTAAAACATTCCTGTATCTGTATCATTTGTTTTAAAGTCAATAAGACAAAATGCATCAAAATCTGTGTTACTGCAGATTTTTTGAACTTGGAGTTAGAGTTTTTTGATATTTGGGAGATACCATTCATTCAAAGTGCCATCCAGCATATATTTGCAATCACCTACACAGCTGGATAAAAAAATTACTTGATGATGTTGAAGCAGTTTACTTACCTGTACTCTGAAAATTCTCCTAGTTTTGTTGAGTATCTTCTGATTTGGAGTCCAGTGCTTATTATAAAATTGAGCTACATGTCTAATTTAATGCACAAAATGCAGTTTCTGTTCTATTTTAGTATCAGCACATCAATATAACTCACATATAAGTTCAGAATGAACATAGCATACGTACACTCTCTGGCTGAAACTTCAAAAATTTTGCAATTCGAGGTGTTTGTTTTTTTTTAAATAAGATCATCTATTAACAATAGACATGGTGAAATGGTAGTAATATTACTGGACTAATATTCTGGAGGCTCAGGCAAATGCTCTAGGGACATGGTTTCAAATCTCATCATGGAATCTGGTAGCATTTAATTTAGTCCAATAAATTATGAACATAAAACTAATCAAAGTAGTTGAACCACAGTAATATGATTGACATTTAACTTCCCTCAGGGGCAATCAGGGATGAACAAGAAATGTTGGCCTTGCCATCAATGGCACAGCCCCATGAGATAAGTGAAAGAGTAGTCTCAATAGTAACTATTGCCTCTCAGGTAATTTTTGGCAATTCAAGCATTTTTATTTCCTCAATGTTATCCATTGCATTAAAATGCAGAGTTAAAGAAATACAGAAATATAAACCATACTCACTGGAAGAAGGAACAAATTCGTGGTAACCTAAAAAAACCAAAATCAAGTGTTGCAATGAAAAATGCCTGGTGGAAAATTATTATCAAAGAATGTTTATCATCAATTTTATCAGATTAATCCATTCAAGTTGACAGAATGTATCAAACAAAAATATCTCCTTGAAATACTAAATACCATTCACATAGAGACTGTTACTGTCCAGCAAATATGCTCCTAGGGTGGAGATGCTCTTTGTGTTGTCTCTGAACGTATGATATACAGTGACTTTATTAACTTTCTGAGGGTTAGAGTCATTTCTGAAAGTGCAGACTGCATCCACACTGGTGTCCTCAATATTTGCCAGACTGTAAAATAAACACATAAATCATAAAGTGAGTTAGAAAACATAACCTGAAATGCAAGACAGGAGCACTAAGCATTCATGGGTGCCTCAGGACATATTAAAATACTAGGGCAGAAATTCCTCAATGTTGTGTATCTTAGACGTATATCAGCTGTGTACTAAAGTGAATTGATTCAAAGTAAATGGCATTTGATTATTCTAGTTGACTAACATGTACATTAAAATTCCTCTGTAAATGGATATTGTTCATATAAAATGATATATTAATTTCCCATAATATTTATGAGATGACAGCATATTTATGCTTATGTTCTCAAAATTAAATCTGATTTGCTCCATGATAACTAGTTTTTGACACATTCTTCTTCTTCAGGTAG
Source organism: Chiloscyllium punctatum (assembly GCF_047496795.1). Classification (NCBI taxonomy): domain Eukaryota; kingdom Metazoa; phylum Chordata; class Chondrichthyes; order Orectolobiformes; family Hemiscylliidae; genus Chiloscyllium; species Chiloscyllium punctatum. The sequence continues at coordinate 63,506,552 of NC_092762.1, forward strand.
CAGCCTTGATTAAGGAAGGCCACCATGCCATGGCTTATATCATGGTTTACTGAGGTGCAGGGTGAGAAGGCAGGCCGTAAGTCTACCTCAGCTAGAATGGAAATCAAACCTGCATACTGTTGCTGTTGTTGTGAACTGAAAATGTGCCATCTTGCTGAATGAATTAACCAATGAGAGAAGCACATAGCCAAAGAAAGCTAACAGTTAGAATCCCAGGATGCAGAGTAGCAGTAATCTCACTAAGGGTCAATGTGAATGATCTTTTATGAATAATGACACCATAAGTGAATTATGTCTTCACTATGATAAAAATTACAGCTAAGGAAAAGATATCAGTCTTCTGTACTATTAACTGCTTGAATGTTATCATTCCAGCATGTGTAATGTCAGAATGTTTTCAGAAACAGAACAGTTAGCTGCTCAAGGAAGGTACAGATGTTACATAATCAGTGTAAAAGCTTTCATTATCTTAGCTTTGAGATACAATAGAGAGGTAGATCCCTGAGAATGTTCACAAAAGTACATTAGAAATGTTAACTCCCCCTTTATTTCTGGTTGTGCAAGAACGTGTGACCTATCTCTTTTAAGGAAATTAATCAACCAATTAAATCCCATGACCCAAACCATTTGATTAGAAAAGGAAAAGTCTACTGACATCTCAATGAAACAATTAATAATGCTAATCATCTGACTATAAAAACAACAATAGGAATTTTGTACAATAATTGGAACATTTTTCCACTGTAACATTTCTGTGGAATGAAGTAATTTACTAAATTATAGAATCCCTAAGTGTAGAAACAGGCCATTTGGCCCATCAAGTCCACACCAACCCTCCAAAGAGAATCGCACCCAGACCCACCCCCTAACATATCCCTATAAACCTGCATTTCCCATGGCTAATCCACCTAAGGTACACATCCTTCAACATTCTAGGAAATTGAGCATTGCCAATCCACTTAGCCTGCACATCTTTGAACTGTGGGAGGGAACTGGACCACTGGAGAATACCCAAGCAGACACGGGGAGAATGTGCAAACTCCACGTAGACAGTCGCCTGAGGGTGGGTTCAAACTCAGGTCCCTGGTGCTGTGAGGCAGCAATACTAACCACTGCACCACCCAATGTTGAAGTAATCTTAAACCTCAGGAGCATTTAATTCATGTCAACATTCCTTACCTGAAAGAACGAACTCTACAGCTTGAGAATGTTCTGTTGATCTTGCTGTTAGTAAACAGGTTGTTCATCTAAAGGAAAGTAGCAATCACAGTTTTAAGGACCGGGGTATCATAACAAATTTAAATTTACATATTTGCAATAATTAAGTTGTGGACTGACCTGATAATTAATTATGTTTGTAGCAGATCTGTACAGCGCAGAATTGGGAGATTGTAGAGTTTCAGTCAGGATTAGGTTAGTAATAATGAAGGTCACATTGAAATCAAAAGGTTCTGTTTGCAGGTTTGGAGTTGTGCTCACAATTGGTGATACCGCTGTCAAGAAACATGAAAAACATTAAATTGAAAATAAAATATCTCTGCGACTGCATCACTTGTATTTAAGACAGTGATGGCAAAATCTTCAACAATATAGAAATTGTAGTAGAATATTTCAAATCGGAGCTAGAGCTCTGAGAAATTTAGAGACCACTCAATCAAAAGACTGCACAATAACCTGTTTCCATCACGTACAGAAGTAAATAGAAAATGCTGCTCATGAAGCTGTTTGTCTATTTGTCTGAGAAGTGTTCCTGATTCTCTGAGTGTTTCATTGAATTGGAGTTTTCTGCCATTTTTAATTTTGGGCTGCAAGTCTAATTCAGAACATTAACTCCTCTCCTATTCCATTTATTTACAGCTGAAGTATCAATCTATTAATCCATCTTTTGAGAAGGTACTCAAACAATAAATGATGACATATCCAGAAGGATATTGATAAGATTTCACACAAGAACCTGATAACAGATATGAGTATTGGGTTTAACCAGTTGACTTTGATAGGAAATTGGTTAAGACATAGGAGAAAAGTTTTGAATAATAGATTTGTGTTCATTTTGACAAGATGTGTCCCACCCGCACTGATTGATGCCTTAGACCTTTCAGTGACTTTATGGTTTCGATGAATGCTTAAGAATCATGAATCCACACGTATTGATCTCATTAAGTTAGATAGCATTGTAAATGAAGTTGAATATTGATGAAATGAAACAAGTTGTAAAGATTTTGCCTTGTACTCAGGGATGCCAAATTCCAAATGATCACAACTATTTAAGTTACAGGAGAAAAGCAATCTTGATTCATTGGCACATTAACTCTGACTGGCTGGAATGTTGCCATGGACAAAGCAATGGCCTTTCCATTTGAGCAAGTAATTCAAAGGGTTCAAGCTTGAATGTATCCCTTTTGTGTGCAGAGAACAGTTCCTTATAATTTGAAAATGTATCACTAATAACAAGCATGAATTAAGAATTCCAGTGATAATCTTAAATTGGTTGTTAGTGTAGTTAACGTGTAGTGTAGACACCATCATGATTTCAGATAGGTAATTTCCAACAATTGACTGATCGAGTCAATCAACTTGTTCCTCTGGTAGTTCATAATAGGTAAAGATGTTTCACAGATGTGAGGATCACTGACTAGATCAGCATTTATTGTCTACTCCTAAGAGCCTTTGAAAAGGTTACCTCAGAGTACAACAGGATATTGATCAGATTGGTCAATGGGCTGAGGAGTGACAGTTGAGAGTTTAATTTAGACAAATATGAAGTACTGCATTTTGGAATGGCAATTCAGGGCAGGACTTATCCACTTAATGGTAAGATTCTGGATATTGTTGTTGAACAAAGAGACCTTGGAGTGCAGGTTAATAGTTCCTTGAAAGTGGAGTCCCAGCTAGACAGGATAGTGAAGAAAATGTTTAGTATGCTTACCTATATTGGCCAGTACATTGAATACAGGAGTTGGGAGGTTATGTTGTGCCTGTGCAGGACATTGGTTAGGCAACGTTTGGAACACTGCATGCAATTCTGGTCTCCTTACTACAGGAAGGATGTTGTGAAAATTGAAAGGGTTCAGAAAAGATTTACAAGGATGTTGCCAGGGTTGGAGGGTTTAAGCATAGGGAGAGGTTGAATAGGCCAGGGCTGTTTTTTCCTGGAGTGTGAAGGCTGAGTTGTGACTTTATGGAGGTTTATAAAATCATAAAGGGCATGTTTGGATAAATAGGCAAAATCTTTTCTCTTGGATGGGGGAGTCCAAAATTAGAGGGCATAGGATTAGGGTGAGAGGAGAAACATTTAAAAAGAACCTAAGGAGCAACTTTTTCATGCAGATGGTGGTGTGTGTATGGAATGAGCTGCCAGAGGAAGTGATGGAAGCTGGTACAGTTACAGCATTTAAAAGGCATCTGGCTGGGTATATGAATAGGAAGGTTTTAGAGGGACATAGGTTAAATGCTGGCAAATGGAACTAGATTTCTTAAGGATATCTGGCTGGCATGGACAAGTTGACCAAACAGTCTGTTTCTGTGCTGTACATCTCTATGACTATGAGATGGTAGTGTGAGCCACCCTCTTAAACCCCTGCATTCTACGTGGTGTAGGTGTATGCGCAGTATTGTTTGGAAAGGACTTCCAGGATTTTGATCTAGTGTTAGAAAAGGAACAGTGATATTGTTCCAAAGCAGAATTGTGTGTGGCTTAGAGAGGATCTTGCAGGTGGTGGCGTTCCCATATATCTGCTTCTAGGGGATAGAATTCACATGTGTTGAAGATGGTGGTAAAATAAGTTGGTGATTTCACCAGTGTGTCTTTGATACAGTACAGGAGAAAATTACTGCGGATGCTGGAATCTGAACTGAAAACAACAAATACTGGAGATCACAGTGGGCCTGACAGCATCCATGGATTCTGTCACACCCATGTGCAGGGAGTGCACATTTAAGCTGCTGCATGTCGTGCCAAAAAGCAGGCTGCTATGTCCTAGATGGTGTTGAGCTTCATGAGGGTCATTGGAACTGCCTCATCCAGGCAGATTGCATTATATTTCTAACTTTGCCTTGTAGATGATGTACAGACTTTGAGCGATCAAGAGTACAGGCCATACTCAACACGACAATGTATGAAAAATCAATTGACCGATGTTGACAGTTCAATGTGAACCTATAATTGGACAGCACGGACTGAACAATCCCCAACGTGTTAACAACTGCTCCGACAAGTAACTGAGGGAGTGCTTCAAAAAGAAGCTGCCCTCTCAGATTCTTTGTTAAAAACATTATTATGAATAGATAGAGAACAAGAAAAGGCTCCACTGTGTGTTCATGAGTTTGGACACTGTGGAAAATGAGGGTAGCTTCAAAGCATCATCTTGCTCCACCCCCATCTAGGCAGGCGAAACTCAATAGACTTGCTGGGTGTGCTGAGTGACCATCTTTTAAGCAGTAAAACTGACCCTTGACATAATAGGAAATTGGAAATCAACTGTAAAATTCCAGATAGCCTCCTTAATCTCAAGTTAATTGGACTCTTAATGGACCCAAGTGCCTTGACGTCTTGTGGGAGTGGGCAATCTTGTCAACATCCCAACCTATGTTAATCAAAATGGCTAATGCTGTTGGGACAGGGCTCAGGGCCTATCTCATAATTTTCAGGACCCATTCATTCTGTTTCTGACAATGCAAAGCTGGGAAATTCAGCTGATAAATCCTTCAAAATATTTTTCAACAGAAATTAAGAAATGCTGTATCAATTTTAAGTGAGAAACATTATAATGCTAGTAAGGTATAGCTCTTTTTGTATTGAATTTGCCTTGTTATCCACAATAATAAATGACATTGTGAGAAGAAACAGAAACAGAAGCAATACTCACTTGAAGAAGGAGTTGATTCATGGTAACCTGAAAAATCAATATTTTGAAGTATTAGTATTTTTATGAGATGAGTCCGGTGAAAAGTCATTGCTAAATATTGAAATATGGGGCTTCCATTTTCAATTTGAATGCATTTCAATTTAATTTAAATAAACAGAATAAAACTTAAGAGCTCAAAATATTAAAATTAAATGCAAAATACCATTTACGTAGAGGCTGTTATTGTCCAGTAAATAGCTTCCTAAGGTTGAAATGCTCTCTGTGTTGTCTCTGAACTCGTGATACACAGTAACTTTATTAACCTCTTGAGCAGCAGAATCATTTCTAAATGTGCAGATTGTATACACACCGATGTCATCAATATTTGCTAGACTGCAAAATAAATGGTAAATAAGTGAGAAAACATAATTTGGAATTTTGGTTACAATCTTTATTGGAAGTGTGTGGGAGGGTGAGGTCAAAGTGGGAGGCAGAATTAGAATGGTCAGGAACCTAAATTGCAAGGACACATCTGTTGGGTACACAGAAGGGCTGCTGACAGCAATTACACAATTGGTGTTCAGTCTCCGCCCTTGTATGTAAGAGTATATTGTAAAAAATGAACATAGTACAAAAAATTCAAACTTTAAGTTATTGCAGTTTTACTGCAAAGAAATGGCTCAGGCATGGGTATGAGACAATTCGAGGATCAAAAGATAAGTTGAGAAAGCAGGTAAACTTTTAACTTAAGGGGAAACTTTGAATGGACAAGTGTCCTATGAAAGAACATTTTCTTGAATCCGTGATTACGAAAACTTCCCCATCAGTCTGTGCAATAATTTAAATCAAACGCCCTAAACAAGTCGATTGAGACTAATGTTGCTGACAGCAGTAGGAGTTTTAACAGTTAAATAGAACAAACAAACAACATTTTAATAATATTAATGATTTAAGCATAAAAACAACTTGTCTGAACAATAACTGGAAATTTTAAGGAGTTTAGCAATTTTCAATATTACCTATTTTCTCATACATTTAAATGATCTTAAGATGAATTGCATTGAGGTTTAATACTGAAATTCCTCACCTCAAAGATATAACTCTGCAGCTTGAGAATGTTGTGTTGATGTTGCTGTTATTAAATAATGAATCCAGCTAAGGGAAAAGATCAAGCATGGGTTTTAGACAGAAACATATTGAAAGTTGATAGATAAATGAAGTATTAAAGATCACTTGATTTTGGTTTCATAATTATAATCAACCTCTAACCTGGAAAGCAATTATACTTGCTGCAGATTTATACAGTGCAGTCGTGGACTCTTGTAGAGTTGTTGTCGGGGCCAGGTTTGTTATAATGAAGGTCACATTAAAATCAAAGGTCTTCGTTTCTGGGTTTGGAGTGGTACTCATGATCGGCGATATTGCTATTAAGAAGAATTAGTGAAGTATTAAATCAAACAGAGCATACTTCTCTGATTGCATAATTTGTGTTAGAAATGTTGAACACAACACTGATTAAGAATACCAAAATAATATCTTGCCAATTTGAGAATTCTTTGAGCGGGGCTGAAAGCTCACAGTCAACAGATGTTTCCTTTTCAGGTATTTTCTGATAAACCTATGCAGGGATGTTCTGGAGCTGGTGGGACTTTAACCAGGACCTCCTGACTCAGAGGCAGGGACAACTTTCCTTTCTACTGAATGTGCAATTACACTGAAATTGTCTTAGTAACTGAACATGCAGTAGATTTATTTTTACGAGTGAGGTCTGACAATATTCAGAAAGTTAGTTACTGATGCAGTTTATATTAAAAGTCATGCCATTAGTCCAAATCCACTGGTTCTGTTCCAGATGGTCACTTTCTTTTCATTCATTTGTGGGATGTGGGTGTCATTGGCTGGCCAGCATTTATTGCCTGACCCTAGTTGCCCTGGAAAAGGTAGTGGTGAGCTGCCTTCTTGAACTGATGCAGTCTACCTGGTATAGGTTAACCACAATGCCATTAGGGAAGGAATTTCAGGATTTTGACCCAGTGACAGTGAAGGAACAGCGATATATTTCCAAGTCAGGTTGGTGAGTGGCTTGGAGGGGAACTTGAAGGTGATGGTGTTCTTGTGTATCTAATGCCCTTGTCCTTCTAGATGGAAGGTGGTCATGGGTTTTGAAGGTGCTGCCTGAGGATCTTGGGTGAATGTCTGCAGTCCATATTGCAAATAGTACATACTGCTGCTACTGAGCATTGGTGGCAGAGGGAATGGATGCTTGAGGATGTCATACCATTCAAGTGGGCTGCTTTTTCTGGATCATCTCAAGTTTCTACAGTGTTGTTGGAAGGGCTCATGCCCGAAACATCGATTCTCCTGCTCCTTGGACTCTGCCTGACCTGCTGCGCTTTTCCAGTAACACATTTTCAGCACTGCACCCATTTAGGCAAGTGGGGCATATTTCATCATACATCTGACTTGTGCCTTGTAGATGACAGACAGGATTTGGGAGTCAGGTGTTGAGTGACTCGTCGTAGTATTCATTGCTTCTGACCTGCTCTTGTAGCCACTGTGTTTATGTGGTGAGTTCAGTTGAGTTTTTGGTCAATGGTAACCCCTCAGATATTGATAATGGAGGTTTCAGTGATGGGAACACCACTGAATGTCAAGGGACAGTGGTTACATTATCTCTTATTGGTGAAGGTCTTAGACTGGCATTTACGTGATGTGAATATTACTTGCCACTTGTCAGCCCATGTCTGGACATTGTCCAGACCTTGTTCAATCTGAACATGGACTGCTTCAGTATCTGAGGTGTCATGAATGGTGCTGAACATTGTGCAGTCATCAGCGAACATCCCCACTTCTGACCTTATGATGGAGGGAAGGTCATTGATCAGGCAACTAAAGATGTTTGGGACGAGGACATTATCCTGAGGAACTCCTTCAGAGATGTCCAAGAGCTGACATGACTGACCTCCAACAATTGTGATCATCTTTCAATGTGCCAAGTATGACTCCAACCAGCAGAAAGTTTGCCCCCAATAACCACTGATTCCTGTTTGGCTAAGGTTCTTTGATAACACACTCGATCGAGTGCAGCCTTGATATCAAGTGCTGTTACGTTCACCTCATCTCTGGAACTTAGTTCTTTTGTCCATGTTTGAACCAAAGCTGTGATAACATCAGGAACTAAAAGACCTTGGTGGAATCCAAACTGCGTCTCACTGAGCAGGTTATTGCTCAACAGATGCTGCATGACAGCACTACTGATGGCACATGCTATACTTGCTAAATGATAAAGGGTAGACTGGTGGGGTGGTAATTGGCTGGGTTGGATTTGTCCTGCATTTTACATGGAGGACATACCTGGGCAATTTGCACATTGCCTGGTAGATGCCAGTGTTACAACTGTACTGGCAAATTCTGGAGCACAAGGCTTAGAGTTCTGTTGCCAGAATGCTATTAGGGCCCATAGCCTTTGTAGTATCCAATGCCAACAACTGTTTCTTGATATCACGTGGCATGAATCAAATTGGCTGAAGAGGGTTATCTGTACTGCTGGAATCACTGGAGGAGAGTGAGATGAATCATCCATATAGCACTTCAGGCTGAAGATCACTGTGAAAGCAACAGCCTTGTTTTTTGCACTGCTGTGCTGGGCTCTTCCATCATTGAGGATGGGGAGATGTGTGGAGCCTCCACCTCCTGTGAGTTGTTTAATTATCCACCACCATTCACGACTAATTGTGGCAGGACTGCAGAGCTGAGATCTGATCTGCTGATTGTGGGATTGCATACCTTTGTCTATCACTTGCTGTTTATGTTGTTTTCTATGTAAGTAGTCCTGTTTGGTAGCTTCACCACGCTGACACCTCATTTTCAGGTATGCTCTTGGCATGCCCCGCCATTGAATTAGGGTTAATCACCTGGCCTGATGGTAATGGTTGAGGGGGATGATGTGCCAGGCCATGAGGTGACAGATTGTGCTGGAATGCAATTCTGCTGCTTTTGATGGCCCATGGTACTCATGGATGCCAGTCTTGAGATGCAAGATCTGTTCATAGAATGAGCCATTTAGCATAGTGATCGTAGAACACTACATTATGGAGGATATTCTCAATGTTAGGGCACAACTTTGTTTCCACAAGGACTGTGCAGTGATCGTTCTTACTGATACTGTCATGGACAAATGCACCTACAGCTGGCAGATTGGTAAAGATGAAGTCAAGTATGTTTTCCCTCTTGTTAGTTCCCTCACCACCTGCTGCAGACTCAGTCTAGTAGTTGTGTCATTTAAGATTCGCCAAGCTCAATCTGTAGTGTTGCTGTCAAGCAACTCTTGGTGCTGGTCATTTAAATCCCCCAACCAGAGTTCGTTTTGTGGCTTAGCCTTCCTCAGTGCTTCCTCCAAATGTTGTTTAATACAGAGATATGTTGATTCATCAGCTGAGGGAGGCGATACATGGTAATTAGTAGGAGATTTCCTAGACCATGTTTAACCTGAAGCCATGAGACTTCATAGGGTCTGCATTCAATACTGAGGACTCCCAGGGCAACTCCCTCCAGTCTGTATACAACTGTGCTGTCACCTCTACAGATCAGCAAGTAAGAAAGGGGGAGGGCAGGCATATACTTTGGGGTTACATTAGTTTAACAGAATGAACAGTATTGTTGCCTATTTTTTGGAAAAGCCGGGTACAAAGACAGAAGCTCGGGTGAAACTTCCAAAGATTCATTGGTACATCCAACATACAAGGAATGAAACCCCAATTAGAAATGAAAACATTGTAATTCAAAAGCAGGCTGTTTGATAACATATAAAGTAAAATTGGGTTGGTTTTGGGTGTTATTTGTTAGCACCCAGTTTAATCAAAAGAAAGGTTCATAAACAAAGAACAAAAAGAATACTTACTGGATGAAAAGATCAATTCGTGATAATCTGCAAAATTAAATGCATAAATTTGCATCATCTCAGGCATTTGAAAAATCTCATTTAATGTAAAATACAATTGAAACATTGCCTTTGAAGGTAACAAATTCAATTTAAATAACAAACGAAAAAAATGAATAAAATTTACCATTTACGTAGAGGCTGTTATTGTCCAATGTATGTTGTCCTAATGTAGATATATTCTCGGTGTTGTCTCGGAATGTTCGGTACACGGTAACTCTGTTCACCTCCTGAGGATCAGAATAATTTCTGAATGTACAGATTGCGTACACACGAGTATTAGCATCATCTGCTGGGCTGTTAAAAGAAAACGGAATAAAGTGTTTATCCAAATGCCATCGATATTTCTGAATAGATGACTGAACTTTGTGATTAGAAATCTAACACCCTCCCATTTCAATCACTGATGTGCGTTACACAGAATCCCTACATTGTGGAAACAGGGTGTTTGGCCCAACAAGTCCACACCGGCTCTCCAAAGAGTATCCTACCCAAACCCATTCCCTTTTACTCTACATTTACCTCTGACAAATGCACCAAAATTACACGTCCCCGTAGAATATGGGCAAATTAGCATCGCCAATTGACCTATACTTCACATGTTTGGATTGCGGGAGGAAACCAAAGCACCTGGAGGAAGCCCACAAATACGGGGACAATGTACAAACGCCACACAGACAATGACCTCCGTCTGGACTGGAACTCAACATCCTTGGCGCTGTGTGTTAGCAGTGCTAACCACTGAGCCACCATGCCACCATTAGTGATTCGCACACATACATCAGTAATTTATGCACATATTAAAAATTAACTTGGTTTAAAAACAAACGATTTGGAAGACAGTGCCTTGACCTCCAACACCGTGTTCCAAGGTAAACTGAACCTCAATGCCTGAACTGAACATGACATGCATAGAAACCAAAGCAACTTGAGGAAACCCAAAAATATGGGGACAATGTCCAAACGCCACACAAACAATCGCCTGAGTCTGGAATTGAATTCAAAATCCCTGGCACTGTGAGTCAGCAGCGCCAACCACTGAGCCACCATGCTGCCATCAGTAATTCATGCAAATACATCAGTAATTTATGCAAATTTTAAAAATTCACTTGATTAAAAAGAACGATTTGGAAGACAGTACCTTGACCTCCAACACCGTGTTCCAAGGTAAACTGAACCTCAATGCAAATGAACATGACATGCATAGAAATCAGGTCTACGGCACATGGTAGAATATCCCCCTGAATTTATACAATAATTCGCAAATTTAAATGTTTTCACACACTTCAAATTACCCTTCCATGATACAAGCTCTTAATTATAAGTAATGTTGACATATATTTTCAACATACAGAAATGAAATATCTCACCTGAAGGAAACAACTTTACAGTCTGAAAAACTTGCATTAATGTTGCTCTTGTTGTACAGGGTAGTGAGCTGCAAAAAAGTGGATTGGTATTTGAGGGTGAAGCTCTCATTTACACTTGATCTAGTTGTATCATGTATTACTTCCATGATGTGTAACGATACAATTGTGTCCGGAAAGTGACATAATTTCACAGGCTTTTGGAATGTATTGATTACCTGATAGGAAATATTATTTGACACAGAATTGTACAGCGAAGAACTGGAATTTTGTAGGTCCTCTGTAAGCTCCAAGTTAGTGATAACAAAGGTCACGTTGAATTCAATGGGCTTCCGTTCGACACTGGGAGGTTGTGTTGTGGTCACAGTTGGTAATGTTGCTATTAGCAAACATAAGGTAAATATTAGACAGAGAATTGTACAAGGTGTAAGAACATCATTTGTATGAGAGCTAATTCCAGATAACTATCTTTGTTCTCCTACAAACAGTCAAATCTTTTTGTAATACAGACATACATGCTTGCCCATTACAGATGCCAATGTTGTTTTGTCAACAAAAGATGAATAGGTGCAGATTATGCAACCATGTCTGCTTTTGAATTATATTTCATTGATATGGAGGAATTAAAACGGTTTTCATTCTGTGTGTCCATCAGTGATGTGGAATTTTATACTTGGGAGGAAATTCTGGCTTCAGTACAGTCAGCTTGGTGCAACTATATGCACCGTTATTGTCTTATTATTCCTCAAATCAAAGAGAGAGATTATTAAGACCTCATAGAAAATTATGAGTTGAACCTTCATAGGTCAGCAATTTCAGGATACCAAACAGTGATTAATAGGGAAGACTAGGATGCAGGTGATGCAAATGTAAACACTCTTTCAGAAGTAACATGAAGCTCATTGATAATATTTAAAGAGATAATAGGAAGGAACTTCTTCTGTCTTGTCATGTTAATCAAAATAAATAAAAATAGAACAAAGGTTCATGAATATTACTTACTCGGTAAAGGAGTTGTTTCATGGTAACCTGTAAGGTTAAAGTCATGTGTTTAGATTGTTATCTGTGAGGTGGAAAGCCATCAACATAGAATTCAATAAATTTGCAGTTTTAAAAATCATAGCTAAATTCAATCCAAATTACACAGTGAAAAAGTATGAACATCCTATCTCTTTAAATGGAAATACCATTTACGTAGAGGCTGTTATTGTCCAATGTATGTTGTCCTAATGTAGATATATTCTCGGTGTTGTCTCGGAATGTTCGGTACACGGTAACTCTGTTCACCTCCTGAGGATCAGAATCATTTCTGAATGTACAGATTGCGTACACACGAGTATTAGCATCATCTGCTGGGCTGTTAAAAGAAAACAGAATAAAAGTGTTTATCCAAATGCCATCGAAAGTTCTGAATAGATTACTGAACTTTGTGATTAGAAATCTAACACCCTCCCATTTCAATCACTGATGTGCGTTACACAGAATCCCTACAGTGTTGGAACTGGATGTTCGGCCCAACAAGTCCACACCGACTCTCGAAAGAGTATCCTACCCAAACCCATTCCTTTTTACTCTACATTTACCCCTGACTAATGCACCAAAACGACACGTCCCTGAACAATATGGGCAAATTAGCATCGCCAATTGACCTATACTTCACATGTTTGGATTGCGGGAGGAAACCAAAGCAACTTGACGAAACCCAAAAATATGGGGACATTGTCCAAACGCCACACAAACAATCGCCTGAGTCTGGAATTGAATTCAACATCCCTGGCACTGTGATTCAGCATTGCCAACCACTGAGCCACCATGCTGCCATCAGTAATTCATGCAAATACATCAGTAATTTATGCAAATTTTAAAAATTCACTTGATTAAAAAGAACGATTTGGAAGACAGTGCCTTGACCTCCAACTCTGTGTTCCAAGGTAAACTGAACCTCAAATGCCTGAACTGAACATGACATGCATAGAAATCAGGTCTACGGCACATGGTAGAATATCCCCCTGAATTTATACAATAATTCGCAAATTTAAATGTTTTCACACACTTCAAATTACCCTTCCATGATACAAGCTCTTAATTATAAGTAATGTTGACATATATTTTCAACATACAGAAATGAAATATCTCACCTGAAGGAAACAACTTTACAGTCTGAAAAACTTGCATTAATGTTGCTCTTGTTGTACAGGGTAGTGAGCTGCAAAAAAGTGGATTGGTATTTGAGGGTGAAGCTCTCATTTACACTTGATCTAGTTGTATCATGTATTACTTCCATGATGTGTAACGATACAATTGTGTCCGGAAAGTGACATAATTTCACAGGCTTTTGGAATGTATTGATTACCTGATAGGAAATATTATTTGACACAGAATTGTACAGCGAAGAACTGGAATTTTGTAGGTCCTCTGTAAGCTCCAAGTTAGTGATAACAAAGGTCACGTTGAATTCAATGGGCTTCCGTTCGACACTGGGAGGTTGTGTTGTGGTCACAGTTGGTAATGTTGCTATTAGCAAACATAAGGTAAATATTAGACAGAGAATTGTACAAGGTGTAAGAACATCATTTGTATGAGAGCTAATTCCAGATAACTATCTTTGTTCTCCTACAAACAGTCAAATCTTTTTGTAATACAGACATACATGCTTGCCCATTACAGATGCCAATGTTGTTTTGTCAACAAAAGATGAATAGGTGCAGATTATGCAACCATGTCTGCTTTTGAATTATATTTCATTGATATGGAGGAATTAAAACGGTTTTCATTCTGTGTGTCCATCAGTGATGTGGAATTTTATACTTGGGAGGAAATTCTGGCTTCAGTACAGTCAGCTTGGTGCAACTATATGCACCGTTATTGTCTTATTATTCCTCAAATCAAAGAGAGAGATTATTAAGACCTCATAGAAAATTATGAGTTGAACCTTCATAGGTCAGCAATTTCAGGATACCAAACAGTGATTAATAGGGAAGACTAGGATGCAGGTGATGCAAATGTAAACACTCTTTCAGAAGTAACATGAAGCTCATTGATAATATTTAAAGAGATAATAGGAAGGAACTTCTTCTGTCTTGTCATGTTAATCAAAATAAATAAAAATAGAACAAAGGTTCATGAATATTACTTACTCGGTAAAGGAGTTGTTTCATGGTAACCTGTAAGGTTAAAGTCATGTGTTTAGATTGTTATCTGTGAGGTGGAAAGCCATCAACATAGAATTCAATAAATTTGCAGTTTTAAAAATCATAGCTAAATTCAATCCAAATTACACAGTGAAAAAGTATGAACATCCTATCTCTTTAAATGGAAATACCATTTACGTAGAGGCTGTTATTGTCCAATGTATGTTGTCCTAATGTAGATATATTCTCGGTGTTGTCTCGGAATGTTCGGTACACGGTAACTCTGTTCACCTCCTGAGGATCAGAATCATTTCTGAATGTACAGATTGCGTACACACGAGTATTAGCATCATCTGCTGGGCTGTTAAAAGAAAACAGAATAAAAGTGTTTATCCAAATGCCATCGAAAGTTCTGAATAGATTACTGAACTTTGTGATTAGAAATCTAACACCCTCCCATTTCAATCACTGATGTGCGTTACACAGAATCCCTACAGTGTTGGAACTGGATGTTCGGCCCAACAAGTCCACACCGACTCTCGAAAGAGTATCCTACCCAAACCCATTCCTTTTTACTCTACATTTACCCCTGACTAATGCACCAAAACGACACGTCCCTGAACAATATGGGCAAATTAGCATCGCCAATTGACCTATACTTCACATGTTTGGATTGCGGGAGGAAACCAAAGCAACTTGACGAAACCCAAAAATATGGGGACATTGTCCAAACGCCACACAAACAATCGCCTGAGTCTGGAATTGAATTCAACATCCCTGGCACTGTGATTCAGCATTGCCAACCACTGAGCCACCATGCTGCCATCAGTAATTCATGCAAATACATCAGTAATTTATGCAAATTTTAAAAATTCACTTGATTAAAAAGAACGATTTGGAAGACAGTGCCTTGACCTCCAACTCTGTGTTCCAAGGTAAACTGAACCTCAAATGCCTGAACTGAACATGACATGCATAGAAATCAGGTCTACGGCACATGGTAGAATATCCCCCTGAATTTATACAATAATTCGCAAATTTAAATGTTTTCACACACTTCAAATTACCCTTCCATGATACAAGCTCTTAATTATAAGTAATGTTGACATATATTTTCAACATACAGAAATGAAATATCTCACCTGAAGGAAACAACTTTACAGTCTGAAAAACTTGCATTAATGTTGCTCTTGTTGTACAGGGTAGTGAGCTGCAAAAAAGTGGATTGGTATTTGAGGGTGAAGCTCTCATTTACACTTGATCTAGTTGTATCATGTATTACTTCCATGATGTGTAACGATACAATTGTGTCCGGAAAGTGACATAATTTCACAGGCTTTTGGAATGTATTGATTACCTGATAGGAAATATTATTTGACACAGAATTGTACAGCGAAGAACTGGAATTTTGTAGGTCCTCTGTAAGCTCCAAGTTAGTGATAACAAAGGTCACGTTGAATTCAATGGGCTTCCGTTCGACACTGGGAGGTTGTGTTGTGGTCACAGTTGGTAATGTCGCTATTAGCAAACATAAGGTAAATATTAGACAGAGAATTGTACAAGGTGTAAGAACATCATTTGTATGAGAGCTAATTCCAGATAACTATCTTTGTTCTCCTACAAACAGTCAAATCTTTTTGTAATACAGACATACATGCTTGCCCATTACAGATGCCAATGTTGTTTTGTCAACAAAAGATGAATAGGTGCAGATTATGCAACCATGTCTGCTTTTGAATTATATTTCATTGATATGGAGGAATTAAAACGGTTTTCATTCTGTGTGTCCATCAGTGATGTGGAATTTTATACTTGGGAGGACATTCTGGCTTCAGTACAGTCAGCTTGGTGCAACTATATGCACCGTTATTGTCTTATTATTCCTCAAATCAAAGAGAGAGATTATTAAGACCTCATAGAAAATTATGAGTTGAACCTTCATAGGTCAGCAATTTCAGGATACCAAACAGTGATTAATAGGGAAGACTAGGATGCAGGTGATGCAAATGTAAACACTCTTTCAGAAGTAACATGAAGCTCATTGATAATATTTAAAGAGATAATAGGAAGGAACTTCTTCTGTCTTGTCATGTTAATCAAAATAAATAAAAATAGAACAAAGGTTCATGAATATTACTTACTCGGTAAAGGAGTTGTTTCATGGTAACCTGTAAGGTTAAAGTCATGTGTTTAGATTGTTATCTGTGAGGTGGAAAGCCATCAACATAGAATTCAATAAATTTGCAGTTTTAAAAATCATAGCTAAATTCAATCCAAGTTACACAGTGAAAAAGTATGAACATCCTATCTCTTTAAATGGAAATACCATTTACGTAGAGGCTGTTATTGTCCAATGTATGTTGTCCTAATGTAGATATATTCTCGGTGTTGTCTCGGAATGTTCGGTACACGGTAACTCTGTTCACCTCCTGAGGATCAGAATCATTTCTGAATGTACAGATTGCGTACACACGAGTATTAGCATCATCTGCTGGGCTGTTAAAAGAAAGCAGAATAAAAGTGTTTATCCAAATGCCATCGAAAGTTCTGAATAGATTACTGAACTTTGTGATTAGAAATCTAACACCCTCCCATTTCAATCACTGATGTGCGTTACACAGAATCCCTACAGTGTTGGAACTGGATGTTCGGCCCAACAAGTCCACACCGACTCTCGAAAGAGTATCCTACCCAAACCCATTCCTTTTTACTCTACATTTACCCCTGACTAATGCACCAAAACGACACGTCCCTGAACAATATGGGCAAATTAGCATCGCCAATTGACCTATACTTCACATGTTTGGATTGCGGGAGGAAACCAAAGCAACTTGACGAAACCCAAAAATATGGGGACATTGTCCAAACGCCACACAAACAATCGCCTGAGTCTGGAATTGAATTCAACATCCCTGGCACTGTGATTCAGCATTGCCAACCACTGAGCCACCATGCTGCCATCAGTAATTCATGCAAATACATCAGTAATTTATGCAAATTTTAAAAATTCACTTGATTAAAAAGAACGATTTGGAAGACAGTGCCTTGACCTCCAACTCTGTGTTCCAAGGTAAACTGAACCTCAAATGCCTGAACTGAACATGACATGCATAGAAATCAGGTCTACGGCACATGGTAGAATATCCCCCTGAATTTATACAATAATTCGCAAATTTAAATGTTTTCACACACTTCAAATTACCCTTCCATGATACAAGCTCTTAATTATAAGTAATGTTGACATATATTTTCAACATACAGAAATGAAATATCTCACCTGAAGGAAACAACTTTACAGTCTGAAAAACTTGCATTAATGTTGCTCTTGTTGTACAGGGTAGTGAGCTGCAAAAAAGTGGATTGGTATTTGAGGGTGAAGCTCTCATTTACACTTGATCTAGTTGTATCATGTATTACTTCCATGATGTGTAACGATACAATTGTGTCCGGAAAGTGACATAATTTCACAGGCTTTTGGAATGTATTGATTACCTGATAGGAAATATTATTTGACACAGAATTGTACAGCGAAGAACTGGAATTTTGTAGGTCCTCTGTAAGCTCCAAGTTAGTGATAACAAAGGTCACGTTGAATTCAATGGGCTTCCGTTCGACACTGGGAGGTTGTGTTGTGGTCACAGTTGGTAATGTCGCTATTAGCAAACATAAGGTAAATATTAGACAGAGAATTGAACAAGGTGTAAGAACATCATTTGTATGAGAGCTAATTCCAGATAACTATCTTTGTTCTCCTACAAACAGTCAAATCTTTTTGTAATACAGACATACATGCTTGCCCATTACAGATGCCAATGTTGTTTTGTCAACAAAAGATGAATAGGTGCAGATTATGCAACCATGTCTGCTTTTGAATTATATTTCATTGATATGGAGGAATTAAAACGGTTTTCATTCTGTGTGTCCATCAGTGATGTGGAATTTTATACTTGGGAGGAAATTCTGGCTTCAGTACAGTCAGCTTGGTGCAACTATATGCACCGTTATTGTCTTATTATTCCTCAAATCAAAGAGAGAGATTATTAAGACCTCATAGAAAATTATGAGTTGAACCTTCATAGGTCAGCAATTTCAGGATACCAAACAGTGATTAATAGGGAAGACTAGGATGCAGGTGATGCAAATGTAAACACTCTTTCAGAAGTAACATGAAGCTCATTGATAATATTTAAAGAGATAATAGGAAGGAACTTCTTCTATCTTGTCATGTTAATCAAAATAAATACAAATAGAACAAAGGTTCATGAATATTACTTACTCGGTAAAGGAGTTGTTTCATGGTAACCTGTAAGGTTAAAGTCATGTGTTTAGATTGTTATCTGTGAGGTAGAAAGCCATCAACATAGAATTCAATAAATTTGCAGTTTTAAAATCATAGCTAAATTCAATCCAAATTACACAGTGAAAAAGTATGAACATCCTATCTCTTTATATGGAAATACCATTTACGTAGAGGCTGTTATTGTCCAATGTATGTTGTCCTAATGTAGATATATTCTCGGTGTTGTCTCGGAATGTTCGGTACACGGTAACTCTGTTCACCTTCTGAAGATCAGAATCATTTCTGAATGTACAGATTGCGTACACACGAGTATTAGCATCATCTGCTGGGCTGTTAAAAGAAAACAGAATAAAAGTGTTTATCCAAATGCCATCGATATTTCTGAATAGATTGCTGAACTTTGTGATTAGAAATCTAACACCCTCCCATTTCAATCACTGATGTGCGTTACACAGAATCCCTACATTGTAGAAACAGGGTGTTCGGCCCAACAAGTCCACAACGGCTCTCCAAAGAGTATCCTACCCAAACCCATTCCCTTTTACTCTACATTTACCTCTGATAAATGCACCAAAATTACACGTCCCCGTAGAATGTGGGCAAATTAGCATTGCCAATTGACCTATACTTCACATGTTTGGATTACAGGAGGAAACCAAAGCACCTGGAGGAAGCCCACAAATACGGGGATAATGTGCAAACGCCACACAGACAATGGCCTCCGTCTGGACTTGAACTCAACATCCTTGGCGCTGTGTGTTAGCAGTTATAACCACTGAGCCACCATGCCACCATTAGTGATTCACACACATACATTAGTAATTTATGCACATATTAAAAATTCACTTGATTAAAAAGAACGATTTGGAAGACAGTGCCTTGACCTCCAACACCGTGTTCCAAGGTAAACTGAACCTCAATGCCTGAACTGAACATGACATGCATAGAAATCAGGTCTACGGAACATGGTAGAATATCCCTCTTAATTTATACATCAATTCGCAAATTTAAATGTTTTCACACAGTTCAAATTACCCTTCCATGATACAAGCTCTTAATTATAATTAATGTTGATATATATTTTCAACATACAGAAATGAAATATCTCACCTGAAGGAAACAACTTTACAGTCTGAAAAACTTGCATTAATGTTGCTCTTGTTGTACAGGGTAGTGAGCTGCAAAAAAGTGGATTGATATTTGAGGGTGAAGCTCTCATTTACACTTGATCTAATTGTATCATCTATTACTTCCATGATGTGTAACGATACAATTGCGTCCGGAAAGTGACATAATTTCACAGGCTTTTGGAATGTATTGATTACCTGATAGGAAATATTATTTGACACAGAATTGTACAGCGAAGAACTGGAATTTTGTAGGTCCTCTGTAAGTTCCAAGTTAGTGATAACAAAGGTCACGTTGAATTCAATGGGCTTCCGTTCGACACTGGGAGGTTGTGTTGTGGTCACAGTTGGTAATGTCGCTATTAGCAAACATAAGGTAAATATTAGACAGAGAATTGAACAAGGTGTAAGAACATCATTTGTATGAGAGCTAATTCCAGATAACTATCTTTGTTCTCCTACAAACAGTCAAATCTTTTTGTAATACAGACATACATGCTTGCCCATTACAGATGCCAATGTTGTTTTGTCAACAAAAGATGAATAGGTGCAGATTATGCAACCATGTCTGCTTTTGAATTATATTTCATTGATATGGAGGAATTAAAACGGTTTTCATTCTGTGTGTCCATCAGTGATGTGGAATTTTATACTTGGGAGGAAATTCTGGCTTCAGTACAGTCAGCTTGGTGCAACTATATGCACCGTTATTGTCTTATTATTCCTCAAATCAAAGAGAGAGATTATTATGACCTCATAGAAAATTATGAGTTGAACCTTCATAGGTCAGCAATTTCAGGATACCAAACAGTGATTAATAGGGAAGACTAGGATGCAGGTGATGCAAATGTAAACACTCTTTCAGAAGTAACATGAAGCTCATTGATAATATTTAAAGAGATAATAGGAAGGAACTTCTTCTATCTTGTCATGTTAATCAAAATAAATACAAATAGAACAAAGGTTCATGAATATTACTTACTCGGTAAAGGAGTTGTTTCATGGTAACCTGTAAGGTTAAAGTCATGTGTTTAGATTGTTATCTGTGAGGTAGAAAGCCATCAACATAGAATTCAATAAATTTGCAGTTTTAAAATCATAGCTAAATTCAATCCAAATTACACAGTGAAAAAGTATGAACATCCTATCTCTTTATATGGAAATACCATTTACGTAGAGGCTGTTATTGTCCAATGTATGTTGTCCTAATGTAGATATATTCTCGGTGTTGTCTCGGAATGTTCGGTACACGGTAACTCTGTTCACCTTCTGAAGATCAGAATCATTTCTGAATGTACAGATTGCGTACACACGAGTATTAGCATCATCTGCTGGGCTGTTAAAAGAAAACAGAATAAAAGTGTTTATCCAAATGCCATCGATATTTCTGAATAGATTGCTGAACTTTGTGATTAGAAATCTAACACCCTCCCATTTCAATCACTGATGTGCGTTACACAGAATCCCTACATTGTAGAAACAGGGTGTTCGGCCCAACAAGTCCACAACGGCTCTCCAAAGAGTATCCTACCCAAACCCATTCCCTTTTACTCTACATTTACCTCTGATAAATGCACCAAAATTACACGTCCCCGTAGAATGTGGGCAAATTAGCATTGCCAATTGACCTATACTTCACATGTTTGGATTACAGGAGGAAACCAAAGCACCTGGAGGAAGCCCACAAATACGGGGATAATGTGCAAACGCCACACAGACAATGGCCTCCGTCTGGACTTGAACTCAACATCCTTGGCGCTGTGTGTTAGCAGTTATAACCACTGAGCCACCATGCCACCATTAGTGATTCACACACATACATTAGTAATTTATGCACATATTAAAAATTCACTTGATTAAAAAGAACGATTTGGAAGACAGTGCCTTGACCTCCAACACCGTGTTCCAAGGTAAACTGAACCTCAATGCCTGAACTGAACATGACATGCATAGAAATCAGGTCTACGGAACATGGTAGAATATCCCTCTTAATTTATACATCAATTCGCAAATTTAAATGTTTTCACACAGTTCAAATTACCCTTCCATGATACAAGCTCTTAATTATAATTAATGTTGATATATATTTTCAACATACAGAAATGAAATATCTCACCTGAAGGAAACAACTTTACAGTCTGAAAAACTTGCATTAATGTTGCTCTTGTTGTACAGGGTAGTGAGCTGCAAAAAAGTGGATTGATATTTGAGGGTGAAGCTCTCATTTACACTTGATCTAATTGTATCATCTATTACTTCCATGATGTGTAACGATACAATTGCGTCCGGAAAGTGACATAATTTCACAGGCTTTTGGAATGTATTGATTACCTGATAGGAAATATTATTTGACACAGAATTGTACAGCGAAGAACTGGAATTTTGTAGGTCCTCTGTAAGTTCCAAGTTAGTGATAACAAAGGTCACGTTGAATTCAATGGGCTTCCGTTCGACACTGGGAGGTTGTGTTGTGGTCACAGTTGGTAATGTCGCTATTAGCAAACATAAGGTAAATATTAGACAGAGAATTGAACAAGGTGTAAGAACATCATTTGTATGAGAGCTAATTCCAGATAACTATCTTTGTTCTCCTACAAACAGTCAAATCTTTTTGTAATACAGACATACATGCTTGCCCATTACAGATGCCAATGTTGTTTTGTCAACAAAAGATGAATAGGTGCAGATTATGCAACCATGTCTGCTTTTGAATTATATTTCATTGATATGGAGGAATTAAAACGGTTTTCATTCTGTGTGTCCATCAGTGATGTGGAATTTTATACTTGGGAAGAAATTCTGGCTTCAGTGCAGTCAGCTTGGTGCAACTATATGCACCGTGATTGTCTTATTATTCCTCAAGTCAAAGAGAGAGATTATTAAGACCTCATAGAAAATTATGAGTTGAACCTTCATAGGTCAGCAATTTCAGGATACCAAACAGTGATTAATAGGGAAGACTAGGATGCAGGTGATGCAAATGTAAACACTCTTTCAGAAATAACATGAAGCTCATTGATAATATTTAAAGAGATAATAGGAAGGAACTTCTTCTATCTTGTCATGTTAATCAAAATAAATACAAATAGAACAAAGGTTCATGAATATTACTTACTCGGTAAAGGAGTTGTTTCATGGTAACCTGTAAGATTAAAGTCACGTGTTTAGATTGTTATTTGTGAGGTGGAAAGTTATAAACATCGAATTCAATACATTTGCAGTATTAAAAATCATAGCTAAATTCAATCCAAATTACACAGTGAAAAAGTATGAACATTCTATCTCTTTATATGGAAATACCATTTACGTAGAGGCTGTTATTGTCCAATGTATGTTGTCCTAATGTAGATATATTCTCGGTGTTGTCTCGGAATGTTCGGTACACGGTAACTCTGTTCACCTCCTGAGGATCAGAATCATTTCTGAATGTACAGATTGCGTACACACGAGTACTAGCATCATCTGCAGGGCTGTTAAAAGAAAGCGGAATAAAGTGTTTATCCAAATGGCACCGATAATTCTGAACAGATTATAGAACTTTTTGATTAGAAATCTAAAACCCTCCCATTTCAATCACTGATGTTGCATTGCACAGAATCCCTTCAATGTGGAAACAGGCCATTCGGCCCAACAAGTCTACACCAATGCTCCTAAGAGTATCCTACCCCATCCCATTCTCCTTTAATCTACATTTTCCCCTGACTAATGCACCGAACCTACACATCCCTGAACAATATGGGCAAATTAACATGGCCAATTCACCTATTCTGCACTTCTTTGGATTGTGGAGCAAACTGGAGCACCCAGAGTAAACCACAGATATGGGGAGAACATGCAAACACCCTCCCACTGAAGTTGTGTATATTCTGTCTATCAGTAATTTATATAATTGCTAAAAGTTCAATTGATTTTCGAAAGAACTGGTTTTGAACATAGTTGCTTGCTCCGTAACATTGAGTCAGAAGACAAACTGAACTTCAAGGCAAACCAATGTGAAATGCATAAAATCAGTTCCATGCCACATAGTGATATAATGCTGTCAAACTATACAGCCAGTACTAATTTTAAATATTTCCATGTTGTTCAAGTGGCCCTTCCATGATGCAAGCTCTTATTTATAACTGATGCTGATAGTGTAATGAAATATCTCACCTGAAGGAAACAACTTTACAATCTGAAAATTTTGTATTAATGTTGCTCTTCTTGTACAGGTCAGTGAGCTGCAAAAAAATTGATCAGTATTTGTGGGAGAAGCTCTCGCTGACGTTTGATATAATCACAACAACTTTCATTTCATGTCACCATGCTAATGTGTCTGGAAAGTGATGTATTTTCACAGGCTAGTGTAAAGTATTGATTACCTGAGAGGAGATATTATTTGAGACAGAGTTGTACAGTGAAGAACTGGAATTTTGCAGACTCTCTGTAAGCTCCAAGCTCGTGGTAACAAAGGTCACATTGAATTCAATGGGCTTTCTTTCAATGCTTGGAGTTTCTGTTGTGGTCACAGTTGGTAATTTCGCTGTTAGCAAACATAAGAGAAATGTTCGATAAAGAATAGAATAATGTGTAAGAATGTTATGAGACCCAACTGCAGATAATTTACCTTTATACATCCTACAACAAATCAAATGTTCTTGAAATGTTGACATACATGTTTACTTATTAGAAATCTTACAGTTTTCCTTAACATGAAGTGAGTAGGTTAGATTATGCAGTCATCTCTGCTCTTGAAATGTAATGCTATTGGCCAAATGCTGACAAATGGGACTTGATTAATCTAGGATATCTGGTCAGCATGGACATGTTGGACTGAAGGATCTGTTTCCATGCTGTACATCTGTATGACTCTATATGGAGTAACAATAGCCTGCTTATTTTGTGTGTCCATTTGTGATGTGTAATTTTATATTTAGGTGCAAATTCTGATTCAAATGCAGTTTATCTTGTCGGTTCATATATTTTCAGTGTTCTGGCCAAATACTTTTCAAATTGAAGAGAGATGAGTACGACTGTTTCAGAAATGTGAGCTAAACTTTCATCAATCAGCAATTTCAGAATTTCAAACAGTGATTAAGTGGGAATTATAGGGTGTAAGAGATGCAAGTGAAAATCATCATTTGGAAATAACCTGATTCTTTTTGACAAGAAATGAAGGGACATTAGTAAGGATGTTGTTTCCTTCTATTCTTGTTAATCGAAATATGTACAAACAGAACAAAGGTTCTTGAATATCACTTACTTGGTAAAGGAGTTGTTTCATGGTAACCTGTAAGATTAAAGTCTTACATTTAGAGTGGTATGTATTGGGTGAAAAACCATCAACATAGAATAGAATAATGTTATCATTTTAAAACTCATAGCTAAATTCAATCCAAATAACATATTGAAATAAATTATTATTATATCTTTTTTTAATGGATATACCATTAACATAGAGGCTGTTGTTGTCCAATATATATATTCCTAAAGTGGAGATATTCTTGGTGTTGTCTCGGAATGTTCGGTACACAGTAATTCTGTTCACCTCCGGAGGATCAGAATCATTTCTGAATGTACAGATTGCGTACACACGGGTATTACCAACATCTGCTGGGCTGTTAAATCAAAATGGAAAAAAGTGTTCAACCAAATGGTATGAATTGTTCTGATCTGATTATTAATCTTTGTGATTAGAAACTTTAAACCCTCCCATTTCAATTATTGAAGTTGCACACATCCTTTATATATCAGTAATTTAGTTTTGAACACAATTGTTTGCTCTCCAACACTGTGTCTGTAGGTAAACTGAATGTCAAGGCAAACGAACATGAGATTCACATCGTAACATAAACTGTAAATGTATGCAGCTATGAGTAATTTAAAAGGTTTTCATGTCTTTCAAGTTCCCCTTCCATGATGCAGGTTCACATTTATAATTAGTGTTGATACATATTTTTGGTGTCGAATATTGAAATACTTCACCTGAAGGAAACAGCTTTACAATCTGAAAATCTTTTATTGATTTTGCTCTTGTTGTACAGGTCAGTGAGCTGCAAAAAACAGGATCAATGTTTGAGGGAGAAGCTCTCATTGATGGCTGATATAATTATATCAGGTATTACTTTCATTCTGCGTCACAACACAAATGTGTCTGGAAAGTGATGTATTTTCACAGTCTAATGTATTGATTACCTGATAGGAAATATTACTTGACACAGAGTTATACAGCAAAGAACTGGAATTTTGTAGACTCTCTGTAAACTCTAAGTTGGTGATGACAAAGGTCACATTGAATTCAACGGGCTCCCCTTCACCGCTTGGAAGTTGTGTTGTGGTCACAGTTGGTAATGTTGCTATTAGTAAACATAAGGGAAATGTTAGAGAATAAAACAAGCTGTAAGAACATTATTTGCAGTGACAGCAATATGCAGATAAATTGACTTGTTTCTCCGACAACCATGAGATTTTCATGAAATTCAGACATGCATGCTAGTCCATTAGACATCATGATGTTTTCTACAACTACAGATGACCAAACAATCGGGAAATATTAGGCAGAGAATAGAACAAGTTGTAAGAACATCATTTTCCAATAGTTTAATTGCACAAAAAGTAACTTAATTTGATAAATAAATTGTTGTCTTGAAGTCCAGAAATAGATGCATGTCAATTCGAAATCGCAATGTTTTTTGCAATGTCATTTGTGTCAATGCCGAACAAAGAGCTTTATTTAACTCTTGTAATGCCTTGCCTTTTTAATCAAGGCTCTAAGTCTTGCTTATTTCGGTGAATCAGTTAGCAATTTGGAATCTTGAATTTGGTTGAAAGGTTTGGTTTCAGATACACTATTCCATTCATGTGCTGTTTACAGATTCCCCTTCGGATCAGTGTCTTAATTTTCCTCACTTCAAAGATACAGGACAGAGAAGATCCGATATAACTGCTTCTTGCACCTTCATTGATAAGCATTTCAGAATTTCAACAAATGATTATGCAGGGCAATTATGAATCATGTAGCTCCACATCAGTACATTACTTTTACAATGATGTGATATAAACTGGCCATATATGATGTGGTATCAGTCATGAATTTGTTTTGATTTGTTATCATTTTAATAAAATCAAAGAAGTGAGTATCGGAACAATGAGCAGGGTAATCCACTCAGCCTCACAAGCCTGCTGCAGCATACAATATGTTTATAAATGATCTGATTGTTGCCTCAAATGCACATTCCAGATAACTTTTGATAACTTTTCACCTCTGCCTTCAAACCATTCAGATATTCTGCTGCCATCTTCTTTTCAGGAAAACAGTTTCCAAGATTCACAAACCGTTCTAAGAAATCTTTTTACCCCACCTATATTTTAGTATGTAACCTTTACTTTTCTTCTCTGAACCTTTGTTCTATATTTTCCCTTCTCAGGAAATATTCTTTCCACATTTACCCTGAAGAGTTCCCTCACGATCTTTTATGTTTCATCAAAGTTGCCTCTTACTATTCAAAAACCCAGTCGTTACAAACCTTGTTTATCTGACATTGCTTCATTAGACATCCCAGCCCTTCCAGGTATGAGTATTGTGATCCTTTGCTGAACTGCTTTCAACGTCTTTCCATTTTTCCCTATATAAGGTGACCACTACTTTATCCTGTACATCTTATGTGTTCTCATTCATTGCCACAGAACAAAAGCCGAACATCCTCACTTTTGTATTCAATTCTCTTTCACGCAAATGAGAACAATCGATTAGCCATCTGAATTACTAACTTTTTAACAACCCTATCAACCTGGGTGGCAGCTTTCAAGGATCTATGTACCTGGACAATGAGATCTGTCTGCTTGTCTACATTACCAAGAATCTTACCATTAGCCCACGACTCTTTATTCCTGTTATTCTTTCCAAAGTGAAGTACCTCACACTTTTCCACATTAAATTTTCCACATTTGCCACCTCTCAGCCTAACTCTGCAGCTAATCTGTGTCCCTTGGCAACCTACAATATCCTTCGTCACTATCCACAACTCTTTACTAAATTTACTAACCCATCCTTCTATGCCCTCATTCAGGACATTTATAAAAATGACAAACAGCATTGGATCCAAAACAGATCATTGTGGTACACCACTAGTGACTGAATTCCAGGATGAACATTTCCCATCAACCACCACCCTATGTCTTCTTTCAGCAAGCCAATTTCTGATCCAAACTCCTAAATCACCCTCAATCCCATGCCTCCATATTTTGTGCATTAGCCTACTGTGGGGAACATTATCAAACACCTTACTGATATCCATATACACCACATCAACTGCTTTACCCTCATCCACCTGTTTGGTCACCTTCTCAAAGAACTCAAGAAGGTTTGTGAGGCACGACCTACCCTTCAGAAAACTATGTTGACTATCTCTAATCAACTTATTCCTTTCTAGATAATTATAAATCCTATCTCTTAAAACCCTTTCCAATACTTTACCCAAAACCGAAGTAAGGCTCACTGGTCTATAATTACCAGGGTTGTCTCTACTCCCTTTCTTGAACAAGGGGACAACATTTACTATATTCCAGTCTTCTGGCACTATTCCTATAGACAATGACAACATAAAAGTCAAAGCCAAAGGCTCAGCAACCTGCTCCCTGGCTTCCCAGAGAAACCAAGGATAAATCTCATCTGGCCCAGGGGACTTATCCATTTATACATTTTCCAGAATTACTAACTCCTTCTCCTTATGAACCTCAATCCCATCTAGTCTAGTAGCCTGCATCTCAGTATTCTCCTTGACAATATTGTCTTTTTCCAGTGTGAATACTAATGAAAAGTATTCATTTAGCGCTTCCCCTATCTCCTCTGATTCCACGCACTACTTCCTACTACTATCTTTGATTGTCCCTAATCTTACTCTTGTTATTCTTTTATTCCTAATATATCCATAGAAAGCCTTAGGGTTTTCTTGATCCAATTTGCCAATGACTTTTCATGTCCCCTCTTGGCCATTCTTAACTCTCTCTTTAGGTCTTTCCTGGATAACTTGTAATTCTCAAGTGCCCAACTGAGCCATCACATCTCATCCTATCATAAGCTTTCCTCCTCTTGACAAGAGATCCAACTTCCTTAGTAAACCATGGCTCCTGTGCTCAACAATTTCCTCCCTGCCTGACAGGTACATACTTAACAAGGATCCGCAGTAGCTGTTCCTTGAATAAGCTCCACATTTCAATTGTGCCAATCCCCTGCAGTTTACTTTCCCCTTTTATGCCTAAATCTTGCCTAATCACATCGTAATTGCCTTTCCCCCAGCTATAACTCTTGCCCTGCAGTATATACCTATCCCTTTCCATAACTAAAGTAAACATAACCAAATTATGGTCACTATCTCCAAAATGGTCACCTACCTCCAAATCTAACACCTGGCCGAGTTTATTACCCAGTACCAAATCTAACGTGGCCTTGCCCCTTGTTGGCCTGTCTACATACTGTGCCAGGAAACCCTCCTGCACACTTTGGACAAAAACTGACTCATCTAAAGTACTTGAACTATAGTATTCCCAGTCAATATTTGGAAAGTTAAAGACCCCATAACAACTACCATGTCACTCTCACTCCTATCGAGGATTGTCTCTGCTATCCTATCCTTTACATCTCTGGAACTATTCGGAGGCCAAAAGAAGACCCCCAACAGGGTGACCTCTCCTTTCCTGTTTCTAACCTTAGCCCATGCTACCTCAGTAGATGAGTCCTCAGAAGTCATTTCTGCAACAATAATACTGTCTCAACTAACAATGCTGCCCTCCCCTCTCTCTTTTACCATTTTCTCTGTTCTTACTAAAACATTGAAATCCCAGAACCTGCAATAACCATTCCTGTCCCTGCTTTCTCCAAGTCTCAGAAATAGCCACAACATCGAAATTCCAGGTACCAACACGTGCTGCAAGTTCACCCACCTTATTCCAGATGCTCCTGATGTTGAAATAGACACACTTCAAACCAACTTCTTGCTTGCTGGTGCCTTCTTATGACTTTGCAACCTTATCTCTGACCTCACTACTCTCATCCTCCTGTATACTCAATCTACAATTTAGGTTCCCATCTTAATGTTCTCTTCACAATTTAATTATTTAAATGTTTTTGTATCATCAGAAAATTTGGCAGCCATACTCCGTGCCCCTTCATTCAAATCATTCATATTATTTGTAAACTGTTGGCGTCACAGCACTGATTCCCATGTCATATCACTCATTATATTTTGCCAGCCTGAAAATTTCTATTCTCTAATTTCTGTTCACCTGCCAATCTTCTATTTGTGCCAATATGCTACCCTTGCTGTCTTAAAATTTTATTTTCCACAAATATCTTTGCTGTGGAATTTTCTGAAAAGCCTTCTGAAAATCTAAATACTTAGTACTAGCCAGTTCTCCTCTACCCACAGCATTTGTTACTTTCTTGAATAAATCCAACAGGTTGGTTAAACATGATTTTACCTCCACAAAACCACTTTGACTCTGTGTTCTGAAGAAGGGTCACTGAACCTTTAAATTTAACTCTGCTTTCTCTCCACAGATCCTGCTAGATGTGCTGAGTATTTCCAGGAATTTTGTTTTGCACATTGATCATTCAGACTTATTTAAGTACCCTGACGTAATTTTTTTAAATAATAGCTTTCAACATGTTCCCTTTGACGCATGTAAAGCTAACTGGCCTATTGCTTCCTGCTTTCTGTCTCCATCCTTTTCAAACATTAAATAAACATAGGAACTGAAAGAAACCTTGCTGGGTGAATTTATTCTTGAAGTCTATACATTTGATATTTGAGCCCATAGCCTAATTTTGAATGTGGTTTATGTGTTTACTGTGGATTGGAATACAAGTGTCTCACCTACTTCAAACAGGAATTTCAATAAATTTCTACCTCGGGAAATTAACTCAATTCACATCATATTATTCTCAATGAAACCTGAATTGGTGTTTGCTTGGCTATACCTTGTAATATAATTTTTAATTATTGTCAAGCACAGACCATCAAATTAAATGAACAAGGCAGCAAGACAGTCTCCAAATTTATGGCATGCTGTTCAGCTGAGGTAATGAGGTGCAACTGGGAGATCATGTAATTATCAAGTCTTAGATGTGAAACAACTTCAGTGGAATATTTGGAGAGATACCGATCAACAATAATAGTAAAGATTGTTATCATACTTACTGGTTAAAACAGTTGATTCATGGTAACCTGGAAAGAAATGTTTGGAAAGGATTGCTTAAGTTGTTTCTAAAACTGTTTCATGAAATTGCAATTAATTACATTACTCTGAAGAACTGAATGGTCTGAAATCTGTTCACAGCAAAGCAAAAACATGAGCTGATGGCTTCAAAGAAAGCTTTGCTGAGAGAGATGTTGATATAAAGTAAACCAGAATCAGCCTGTGACTGCTTGGATAAGATGTTCAGCATTCTGTAAGAAATTGATCATGTGAAAATAGAAAGAATAATAATGTTTGGTTTTGTTTTTTCTTCAATTTATAGAAGTGAATAATCAAGAGCGAACAAAACAACAAGATGGAAACAAGAGATTGGAGTGAGTGAAAGAGAGGCCACACAACATGGGTGAAGAATCAGGAACATCAAGAGTAGCAGAATGCAAATAGACCATTGTTGAAGTTGAATCAAGTAATTCGTAAATTGTTTGCGAGTGAGAGGGTAGCAGTTTGACAGGTGACCTGGAAAGAGAATACGTGTGAAAAAACAAATAACTACAGCAATGTTCTGAAAAATAAATATGAACTTAGAATGTGATATTTAATCAAAGTGAGTATTTACCATCTATGTAGAGGCTACTGCTGTCCAGTGTATAATTTCCTAAGGTGGTAATGCCCTTTGTGTTGATTTGGAATTCGCGGTACAGTTTAACTTTATCAGTTTGAGAGGTATCGCCAGTCTTTTTGAAGGTGCAAATTGCCTCAACTGTACTGTTGCCATCACTTGCAGGCCTGCCACATAAACAGGAAGTTGTTATTATTATTTTATATTATATGCATTACACTGAAGAACTGAATGGACTGAAATCTGTTCACACCAAAGCAAAAACACAAGCTGCTGACTTCAAAGAGAGGTTTGGTGAGAGTTGTTGCAATCTCTGATTCAAGAACTTAAACTTTCTCAATGTGTGGCTCATTGGAACATAATGCAATGGAATTTCCCAGTGTCAGGCTGCATGATGTTAGAAAGATGTCAAGAGAGCATTTCATAATTTTTATAGACAGCTAATCAGAAATGAAAAGCTCTGATAATCAGATAACATTTACAACATGTTATGAAGAGTGAAGTAAAGATTCGTCATATGGATGGCATTAACACAGAGATTGAAATATCATTAACAACCTCAATAATAAATAATTATTACTTAAAAATGTACTTTTAGAAGTTTAGTAATTAATAATAATTTAACAGGTTTACACAAACATAAAAGTACATTTTCAGTCCAAATTAACTAGCATTGATAATGCATATTTACATTGAATTCCAGTGATATGCTACTTGAATGGATCGTGAGCACCTTTCAAAGTTCTGTAAATTTTAAACTTCTGCGTATTGAGAATTCTGCTTATTCCAGAATTCCGAGCTAGATTGGTTGATGCAGTGCAATTGACTTGACCGAATCAACAGAGGATAGCTAAAGCCTTTCAGCCTCCACATCACTGGATTGGCACAAAGCAATTTGACAGGCCTGGCCATGGTGGGACATCAGTTCCCATCAGAGAAGAACTCTCACCTCAATTTAGCCAAGAGTCAAGTAGGCCATCTGACATCACTCCCACCATCTCTTTAGTGTCTGATTGCATGCCCTTCACTGACAGCTCAGTTGTCAATAATTAACATCTTTATGTGGCTCTGTCAAGCTCAATAGCCAGTGGCTGTTCCTGTTCAAATATTAGTTGTTTGTTACCAAAAGAAAGACAGAGCCTTTTTGGCATCAACTACCATTAACAGGTGCATTTTTCAAGTACTGAGATATATTCATCCTGTAAAAGAAATTTGTCGGAAGGATATCACAATCTCACACATAGGGTATTTTGTGTGGCATTCACTTTGTGATGCACTTAGTGGGATCAGTTCTGCTGAACTGATACAAGGTTGTGGATTGCGGGAACGCAGTTGCAAAATTAAATCATCAGACAATAACACTGAGGAAATGATTCTTCTTGTCTCTTTATATGTCATTAATAACTAAGTTCTTACCTGAAACGCGCAGACCAACATTTCAAGAACGTTGATTTCACTTTGCTATTGGCATACAGATTACTGAGCTGTAGAAAATTAAACATTGCATTTTAGCATAAAACATGGAACGAAATATAATGTATTCTTCCCAAATGACTTTGGTAATATACTTACATTGTCAAGAATGTTACTTGATACAGCCAGGTATAATGGGGAGCTGAGATTTTGTAGATTAGGTGTGAATGGCAGTGTGAGTACAGTGAAGGTTATGTTAAATTCTCTTTCCTGAGTTCCTTCATTTGGATTGACTGTTGCAGGTATAATCGGGGGTTCTACTGTAACAGAGCAAGATGCAAAGCAAAGCAGATTCAATGAATCAGATTGTTCATTTTTAAAAAAAGAGACATCATAGAGCAAACACAATTAAATTTCAACCATTGTACACAAAATGAGAAAAACATTTAGTCATGTGGAATTAAGGGAAAGTATAAAACAGCAAAACACAAAAGTTTTCCTGTTACAGTTTTATATTACTCTGCAACATTAGATTGAGGGAATGGGATTCCACACTGGATAATTTACGAGACCAAGGAGGTTGTTCAGAAATAACTTTGAAATATTATTCCATTAGAGCCTAAGGTGCTGTAATGCAGAGGGACCTAGGGGCTCAAGTACATAATTCTTTGAAGTGTGCAACACATATAGACAGGGTGGTTAAGAAAGTGTTCAGCACACTTGCTCTTCTTGATCAGTCCTTTGAGCTTAGGAGTTGGGAAGTCATATTCAGGTTGAGAACATTGGCGAGGCTTCTTCTGGAGTACTGTGTCTAGTTGTGGTCACCCAGGTATAGGAAGGATATTATTAAGCTGGAGATGGTTCAAAGGAGATTTACTAGGACACTGTAGGGTATGGAAAGTTTGAGTAACAAAGAAAGGCTGGACAGGCTGGGATTTATTTTATTGTAACGTAGGAGGTTGAGAGGTGGCCTTATTGAAGTTCATCATGAGGGGTATAGATAGGATTAACGGTAGGTGACTTTTCCCTCAGGTGGGGGATTTCAAGACTAGGTGACACATTTTTAAGGTGAGAGGAGAGAGACTTAAAAAAGACATGAGGGGCAAATTCTCTACACAGAAGGTGGTTCGCATGTGGAATGAACTTCCTGAGGTAGTGGGCACAATTACAACATTGAGAAGACATTTGGATAAGTACCCGAATAGAAAACGTTTGGAGAGATATGGACCAGGAGGAGGCAGGCGGGACTAGATTCGTTTGGGATTATGTTCAGCATTGGACCAAAGGGTCTGTTTCCATGCTGTGTAACTCTATGGTTGGATATTATATTATCTCACTGGTGGGTTTGAAGACACATTGGAATCAAATACATCCTGTGTGAAATTTGATAGTAATACAAACCCAATTAATGTTCACTTAAGGCCCTCATCTTGTTGCTCCTGACATTTTATAAATGTCACTTGTAAATTTTCAGGATCACTTCCTACCACATGGGAAGACCGACTTTTTTATCAGCATGGGCTGTTGTCAAGCTAAGTGGCAGTCCCATTTGACAGCACCACAGATCCATTGGAGGCTTTCTCCCACTTCAACTACTGTGTAGGTATCTTCTTGATCCTTAATCACGTCTTGAGGATAGCAGGCCTCAGTGAGATCCCAAACACTGAATTTACTAAGGGTTGCTGCCGAGGCAGGACTCCCTCTATCATCAGAAGTGCATACTACTCCTGGAGGCGATGCTGGGATGGACATGTATTTGGAAAGATAAGGATTGATTAGGGACAGTCAACATGGCTTTGTACGTGGGAAATCATGTCTTACAAACTTGATTGAGTTTTTTGAAGAAGTAACAAAGAGGATTGATGAGGGAAGAGCAACGGACGCGATCTATATGGATTTCAGTAAGGCATTCGACAATGTTCCCCATGGGAGACTGGTTAACAAGATTAGATCTCATGGAATACAGGGAGAACTAGCTATTTGGATGCAGAACTGGCTCAAAGGTAGAAGACAGGGGTGGTGGTGGAGGGTTGTTTTTCAGACTGGAGGCATGTGACTAGTGGAGTGCCACAAGGATCAGTGCTGGGTCCACTACTTTTTGTTGTTTATATAAATGATTTGGATATGAGCGTAAGAGGTATAGTTAGTAAGTTTGCAGATTGGAGGTGTTGTTGACAGCGAATAGGGTTACATCAGATTACAACTGGATCTTGATCAGATAGGCCAATGTTCACTTAAGGCCATCTTTTTGCTCCTAACATTTTACAAATAAATATGCATTGAAGTCAACTACAATATGTTATCAAAACTAGTATATCTGCAATTAAATCTGAAATTTGTTACTATCTCTCCTCCACAATGTTACGGGGTGGCAATGGCCTAGTGAACCCCACCATGGCGGATGGTGGAATTTCAATTAAAAAAAAATCTGGAATTAAGAGTATAATGATAACTCGATTGTTGGAAAGACCCATCTGGTTCAGTAATGTCCTGTAGGGATGGAAATTGCTGTCCTTTCCTGGTCTGGCCTATACATGACAAAAGATCCACAGTAATGTAGTTTATTCTTAACTCGCTTCTGGGAAATTTAGGATGGATAATAAATGCTGGTCCAGCCAGTGATGCCCTAATCCTAGGAATTAAAAAAAAACACAACTCATAACAGATCACATCAGCAAAGAAACACCAAATGTAATTTGCGCTTGATTTTCTCTGCTGATGACAAACTATGACAATTGTTGTAACTTTTCTAATCTATTTGCAGTGAATTGAAAGAAATTAGAATGGAACATCTGACTAGGAAGCATTATTCTTCTCACCACTTGCTAATTTTGTGACTGTTGTCGCTTCAGTTGTCGATACTTCAGTAAATCTCACGGTAGTTGCTGATGTTATTTTACTTGACGTAGAGTGCACTGTTGCAGTGGAGGCCTGTGTACTTTCAATCAATGTTTCTATTATGAAAAGAGATGATGTAGATATTCAGGTAAACAGAAAACATGAATGTAGTGTTCTACATTTGGTTAATAGTCATATATTCAGTAACGCAACAATGGCATGTTGAAATAACATTAGTCTACCAAGGTTACTAAGGTTGACAGTCCCTAAAATCAGGATGAGGCCTGTAAAAGATAACGTGCATTATTGTTGCAGTAGGAATAGATAGTAAGAGAGTAATTGAAGACAAGGATATGCATAACAAACAGCTAAGATGGAAACTGGGCACAGAGACTCCCACTGACTCTTCAGATGGCAGGACGTGGATATATAAACCCAATAGTCATTTGCATTTGATTCATCCATTCATACCATAACCAAATATATGCTCCTCTAATCTTTTGTCACTTTTCCTGCGTGCATTTTTAACTTCCAGTAGCTCTAACAGAATCAGAATTGAATGGATGAAAATTTTATTCAGCCCATTTGTTGATAGGCATAGTGTAGTGACTGTTGTTGCTTCAGATGTCAATGTTTCA
Organism: Chiloscyllium punctatum; assembly: GCF_047496795.1. Classification (NCBI taxonomy): domain Eukaryota; kingdom Metazoa; phylum Chordata; class Chondrichthyes; order Orectolobiformes; family Hemiscylliidae; genus Chiloscyllium; species Chiloscyllium punctatum. The sequence goes on from NC_092762.1 coordinate 63,542,946, forward strand.
GCAGTGTAAACTTGAGTTGTTTGCATTATTGTACTTGCAGAGACTGAAGCTGATGTATAGGATTGTGCTGCTATAGTTAACTATAAATTTGTAGTTGACATTTCTGCAGCTGGTGTTAAAATAGGTGATAGATTTGTGAGGTATGCAAAATCATTGATCAAACTATTAGGTTTACAGGACAAATGTCACCATCTAAACTTATAGGTAATACAAAATACTCAGCAACCTATTAGAGTCACAATGAAGCATCGATAACCATGTGCCATTTGCATGTTATGTTACACTCTATAGTTACAGCTAGCATGACCTTCTTACCTTTTGTTACTTGCCATCATCTATTCCTAAATCTGCAGAACAATAGAAGGAATCGAATTTGGACAACTATAACCAAAACAACTCTTGCACTCACCACTTGTTGATGGGATTGATGTCACTGTCATTGCTTCAGATATTGAAGTTTGTATTGAGCTTGCTGTAGATGTTGCTGCTGCTGTACTTGTCAAGGCAGGAACTGATGAAGAGGTTGATGATGCAGTGGTTGGCTGTTTATTTGCAGTCAAAGCTTTTGTTGCTGCTATTAGTAAAATAAAAATCAATGCAATAAAGTATATAAAAAGCATGGAACAACATCCATATAGCACAAAAGTCACATATAAGCATACACATGAAGAGCAGGTGTTGGCCACTCAGCTTTTCAAACCTGCTCTTCCATTCACTAAGATGATGATTGCATCAATTGCTCACATTCTGTCAAAAGCCTTTCACTCCTATCTTATGAAAAAAATATATATCTCTGTCTTAAAAGTATTCAAGAACTCTGCATCCACTGCCTTTTGAAGATAGTTTCAAAAACGTTTCTCTTCAACTTTATCTTAAATGGGTGACCCCTCGTTCTCGATTCTCCCACAAGAGGAGAAATCCCTCCATTGTGCACCCTCAAGACCTTATATGTTTCAATTAAATCATCTTCTACCCTTCTAAACTTCACTGGATACAAGCCTAGACTTTTCAACTTTTTCTCACAGGATACCTTACCAATTCCAGGTATTACCTAGTAAACTTTCCCTGAACTGTTTTCTATGCATTTACACCATTCCTTACATTAAAATTACATTACATTCCTTATTTTCCACTATCTACTATGCACAAGTCAGGATTGTAATGGAATACTCCCCACTTGCCTGGATGAGTCAGCTTCAACAAGACTCAAAAAGCTTGACACCATCCAAAGCAAAGCAACACACTTGTTTGGCACTGCACCCAAAGCATCCATTCCCTCCACTACCAATGCTCATTAGCAGCAGTGTATACTCTAAAAGACGCCTTCTATAAATTTCTCAAAGATCTTTAAAGCACCTTCCAAACCCACAACCACTGACATCTGGAAGGAAAATACATGGGAACACCAACACCTGCAAGTTCTCCTCCAAGCTACTCACCATCATAGTTTGGAAATATAATGCCATTCCTTTAGTGTAGTTAGGTCAAAATTTTGGAATTCCCTCCCTAAGATCATTGTGGGTCAACCTACAATACGTGGACAGCATCTGCTCAAGAAGGGAGCTCACCACTACCTTCTCAAGGACAACTAGGAATGGGCAATAAATTCTCAACAACCAGCAATGTCCACATCCCGTGAGTGAATTTAAAAACTATACATAGCACTCCAGGTAACAATCTTCCGGCTTTCCCAATTTTTGAGTTACTCTTATTTAACCGTTGCATGACAACACCCTGATTCCTCTGCATCTCAGAGCTCTGTGATCTCTCATCACTTACATATGTTTTTTGACCACTCTAAGCTGTTAAAATTGTCAAATTTCACATTTTTACACATTACACTTCATTTGACAGATTTTGGCCATTTACTTAACCGAACGTTGTAACGTGTGAAACAGACTGTTAAGCTAGAAGAGATACCTGTTAGGAAGGAAGATGTGTTGGACATTTTGAACAACTTGAGGATAGACAAGTCCCCCGGGCCTGACGGGATATATCCTAGGATTATGTGGGAAGCAAGAGAGGAAATTGCAGTACCGTTGGCAATGATCTTCTCGTCTTCACTGGCAACTGGGGTGGTACCAGGGGACTGGAGAGTAGCGAATGTTGTGCCCCTGTTCAAAAAAGGGAATAGGGATAACCCCGGGAATTACAGGCCAGTTAGTCTTACTTCTGTGGTAGGCAAAGTAATGGAAAGGGTACTGAGGGATAGGATTTACGAGTATCTGGAAAGACACTGCTTGATTAGGGACAGCCAGCACGGATTTGTGAAGGGTAGGTCTTGCCTTACAAGTCTTATTGAATTCTTCGAGGAGGTGACCAAGCATGTGGATGAGGGTAGAGCAGTGGATGTAGTGTACATGGATTTTAGTAAGGCATTTGATAAGGTTCCCCATGGTAGGCTTATGCGGAAAGTCAGGAGGCATGGGATAGAGGGAAATTTGGCCAATTGGATAGAAAACTGGCTAACCGGTTGAAGTCAGAGAGTGGTGGTAGATGGTAAATATTCAGCATGGAGTCCAGTTACAAGTGGAGTTCCGCAGGGATCAGTTCTGGGTCCTCTGCTGTTTGTAATTTTTATTAATGACTTAGATGAGGGAGTCGAAGGGTGGGTCAGTAAATTTGCAGATGATACAAAAATAGGTGGAGTTGTGGACAGTGAGGAGGGCTGTTGTCGGCTGCAGAGGGACTTAGATATGATGCAGAGCTGGGCTGAGGAGTGGCAGATGGAGTTCAACCCTGCCAAGTGTGAGGTTGTCCATTTTGGAAGAACAAATAAGAATGCGGAATACAGGGTTAATGGTTCTTGGTCAGGTGGAGGAACAGAGGGATCTTGGGGTCTATGTACATAGATCTTTGAAGGTTGCCACTCAGGTGGATAGAGTTTGTAAGAAGGCCTATGGAGTATTATCGTTCATTAGCAGAGGGATTGAATTCAAGAGTCGTGAGGTGATGTTGCAGCTGTACAGGACTTTGGTTAGGCCACATTTGGAGTACTGTGTGCAGTTCTGGTCGCCTCACTTTAGGAAAGATGTGGAAGCTTTGGAGAGGGTGCAGAGAAGATTTACCAGGATGTTGCCTGGAATGGAGAGTAGGTCGTACGAGGATAGGTTGAGAGTTCTCGGCCTTTTCTTGTTGGAATGGCGAAGGATGAGGGGTGACTTGATAGAGGTTTATAAGATGATCAGAGGAATAGATAGAGTAGACAGTCAGAAACTTTTTCCCCGGGTACAACAGAGTGTTACAAGGGGACATAAATTTAAGGTGAAGGGTGGAAGGTATAGGGGAGATGTCAGGGGTGGGTTCTTTACCCAGAGAGTGGTGGGGGCATGGAATGCGCTGCCCGAGGGAGTGGTAGAGTCAGATTCATTGGCGACCTTTAAGCGGCATTTGGATAGGTACATGGATGGGTGCTTAATCTAGGATAGAAGTTCGGCACAACATCGTGGGCCGAAGGGCCTGTTCTGTGCTGTATTGTTCTATGTTCTATGTTCTATGTTCTTTATGTCCAAGGGCTCCGACCCAAATCATCAATTTTCCTGCTCCTTGGATGCGGTCTGACCTGCTGTGCTCTTCCAGCAACACACTCTCAACTCACTACATTTTGCCAACCAGAAAAGTAACCACTTATGTCTTCTTACAACTTGTATTTGATACAACTTAGTGAGTCGATTTTATCATGCTATTCTATATTTGTAGCCAACATTCTGCTATTATCTTTACCTACTTTATATGTTTCTGACATTGCAGTAGTGAAAGAAATCAGAATGGTACAACAGAGAAAACAACATTTGTACTCACCTCTTGTCGTGGGATGTGATGTCACTGTTGTTGCTTCAGATGTTGATGTCTGCATTGAGCTTGCTGCAGATGTTTCTGCTGCTGTACTTGTTGAGGCAGAGGCTGATGTAGAGGTTGGAGTTGCTGTAGATGTCTGCGTATTTGCTATCAATGTTTCTGTTGCTGTTTTGGAAACATACGTTAGTAGTGAAGAAAAAGAAAGCATTGAACAAAATATTAAAGTCTTTGCACACAGATTATGTTTTATTTAACCTACATATAAGGCAAATTTCTTGACAAAGTGTTACAAAGCTAGTCCCTTTTTTTCTAAAAGCTGTTCTTGTCTCAAGGATACTCTGTCCTTGATTTTTTTCAGAGGGGCAATAAACTGGGCAGGGCTCCGATAAGTCTGGTTTGGTATAGAGATGAAAAGGATTTTGAGAGGCTTTTTGTTTATATGTAAACAGATGAGACGTCAATCCAAAGTGGGCATGTTTTAGAAGTGACCTGTTAAAAGACAGGGGAGTGGTCAGCTCTCTAGCTGAGCTGAGCAGTCTTAGTTCAGTCTTGAACTGGTTGGAAGTTCAACAGAGAGCTGTGTGGAGACTTGCTCACTCTTTCTGCCCTTCAACTTCAACCTGTAAGCATGTGTTCCATTTATACTGGTTTTTAAAGTGAATTTGCTTATTGGGACTGTTGTGCGCATTCGGAACAGCATAATTAAGTTGAGTTGGATAGGTAGAGCTCTGTAGGAGTTCTTTATTCTGTTCTTTGTGTTTCATTGTGTAATTTTGTGAATACATTTTTAGTCTGTTTTAAAATCTAGTAGTCAACCTCGCTAACTTAATCCGGGTAATTTTCACTGTACACTTATCGAAACAAATTGCAAATTTATGGTCTGAACTGCCTGCTTAAGAATTTTTTTTGAGTGGTCTGGCTTAGTGAGTAACAAAAGTAACGTGACCTAACAGAATTATAACATAAGCAAAGTACCAATATTAATCAGCATACAATTATGGCCAACAACATACTGCTGTAATATTATAGAATATTTCCAGTTTACATTCTAACTTCTAGGAGTTTGACAGAATTAAGGATGTCTAAACTTGGAATCGGCTGGAAAAGTGACAGCAAACAATTATGAACCTAAATGGCACAAAGGCATTTATTGCAAAGGGTTAGGAGTGCAGGAATAAAGAAGCATCATTACAATTGCTTGGGAGGTTGATGAGACCATATCTGAAGTACTGTATACAGTTTTTGTCTCCACATTTGAGAAACAATATGCTTATATTGGAGACAGTACAAGAGGACTTGGTAAATTTTCTCCTTGGAGTTTTTGGATGAACTGTGATAAATGGCTGAAAAGAATTGAGTTTATCTTCTCTGGAGTTCTGAAAAATGAGAGGTGATCTCATTGAACTATATATGGTTCTATTGCTGCTTGAGAAGGGAGATGCAGAGAGATTATTTTCAGTAGTCATGCCCTTTAAATCATAAGGGCATAGTCTTATAGGCCATGCATTTAGGGCTCTGAGAATTTTACTCTTAATTTCTATCTTACCTCCTCAACTGATCCTTCAGTAACTGGAATTTCTAAATATTAATCAATTTGTTTCAAGATATCAAGTTTTAGCAGTTATGCCATTTAATAAGATCAAATGGAAACTTTGCATTTATACAGCACATTTCATGAATTGTACTTACTATTGTAATGTAGTAATCCACAGATGACAATGCGATCATAACAGATAATCTCTATTTTGTAATATTGGTTGACAGATAACTTTGCTGCTCTTTCTCAAAATAGAGCTGGGGCATCTTATTTTACCACTTGAGGGTCAATAAGATCTCATTTTGACAAATCAGTTGAAAGATATTGACTCTGACAGAGTTGCATTCCACTGAGACATCAGGGTAGACTGTTGTGCTTAAGTACTGGAGTGGGACTTGAAACTAGGTTTCTGACCCAGAAGTAAGAGCGGTACCAAGTGACATTAGTGAAACAGGGTCTCTAAACATATTTACAATTTCATGATGGATATCACAGAGAAATCATTACCAATATAATTCTTGTAGGCCATGATGTTACGAAAATAACTGAAACTACTCAATGGTATCTTTATATAAAAAGCCACCATAGTCTTGGAGGACGAGAGGGCTGTTCTTTCACTGAAGAGAGAGGGATGATTAGTGATGGTTTAACCTGAGGGTCATCATGCCTCAGTCAAGGGAAGAGGTAGAGAAGGAAAGTCCTTTATGATAATCTCAGCCAGTGCAGGAATTTAGCCCTCACTGTTGGCATCATTCTGCATTGAAAACCAACTGTTCAGCTGACTGAGCTAATTGAACACCAAAAGTAAACATGCCATAGTCTGACCTAGAGGGCTTCTCTCGATAGAGAGGGAGAGAATTGACTGGTGATGGTTTAATCTGAGGATCATCACGCATTAAAGGAGGAGAGAGGTTGAGAAGAAGAGAACTTCAGCTTGTGCAGGAATTGAAGCCATGCTGTTGGCTGCCAACCACCTTTATAAAGATATCTCAAGGTATCAACGGAGCAACAATAGTCATCATACTTACTGGTTACAACAGTTGATTCATGGTAACCTGAAAAATCAAATACATTTGGAAAAGATTATTTAAGCTAGTTAAAATATTTTTCTTCAACATTGCATTTAATTACAAGTTAGATATAAATTAAACCAGTGTCAGTTAGATGTGATGGTTTGAATAAGATGTTTCACATTTTGTAAGAAACTGAGCTATTAGAATTTCTAAATTAGAAGTAACTTTTGATTTAGTTTTTTAATCTTCTTGTTTTATCTATATTTAAGCAAGACCCACAGGGCAATAGCAAATTGGGGTCAAATGATCAGGACTGAGCGATGGGCAACAGATCAAGAGTGAAGAAGCCAATAGATGAAGAAGAGTTTAGAACAGATGGACCACGGTTGAAATTGAGCAAAAGTGAGGACTGCAGATGCTAGAGATTAGAGTCAAGAGTGTGGTGCTGGAAAAGCACAGCAGGTCAGGCAGCATCTGAGGAACCTTTTGGGCAAAAGCCATTCATCAGGAATGAGTTTGAAATTGACTCAAGTGATTACTAAAGACAGAGCATTTGTTTTGAGAGAGGTTGTGGCAGCACAACAGAGCAATAAGAAAGAGAATGGCTTTGAAATGAATATTCCACTGATTAAAAGCATAAGAAAAATTGAATTGATACAGAACCAAGTTGAGCATTTACCATTTACATAGAGGCTATTGCTGTCCAGTGTATACGGTCCCAAGGTGGTGATGTCCTTTGTATTGTTTTGGAATTCATGGTAGAGACCAACTTTATCAACTTGTGGGGTATTGGCACTTATTTTGAAAGTACAGATTACTTCAACCGTACTGTTTCCATCACTTGCAGGTCTGCCACAGACAAATATCAGATGGTTAATTTGTTTAAATGTGTTAAAGATTACAAATGATTGAATAATTAAATCACTAGGATATTGTGATGATTGTAAAGTAAGAGCATGAGTTATTGACCTCATTTTGAGCTTCTGTGATGTCTAACAAAAAGTCAAACTCTTTCAGTTTACAGCTGATAGAGTCATAACTTAATGGAAATTCCTGGTGTCACATTCTTGTAAAGTCATTAAGCTGTTCATTGCATTGAATAGTTCCATAAACAGGCAACCAGGAAATGAAAATGATTGGGAAGAATACGTTGAAGTACTCACTACTTGTATTGATATTAAAAATACTTATACCTCATTGCGTAAGACTTAACATTTTGTGGAGGGATGTACCGTAATATGAGAGTTAAAACTGAGAATTTCTAGCCAAATCAGTTAAGTTCATTGAATGCTGGCACTAGGTGCTTGGTGGGGCACAACGAAAAGTACAAGGGTGGTGTTTGTGCAAGTTTATCTGCCTTTGATACTAACCTCATCGAATAATGAATCATAAACTATACCCAAGGGAAAGAAATTTAATCCTGAGTCCAATTCAAAGTTACTGATGATGGCCCCGTGCAAGTTCCAGGTCAATCGTTATCAATATTATAAAGCTATATTCATAATTTGTTTGCAGAACAGATTTCTAAAGACAATGGAATAATTAGTGTTTTTTGAATGATGGTATTTGAAAAGTCAAGTGTTTTGGTGGCTCTGCACATTGAGAAGGCTGAGGTTATTCAATGGAAGGATGTTTACTCCAGAAATCAATACTGATAAGTTGCACTGGGCCTCGAACAAAATCAATCAATTAACAAAAAACTGCTGAAGCCTTTCAGTGGAATCAGTTTTCACCCCTCAATTAAAGTTGACGAGGCATGTTGTTTGAATGGTCCCATCATTTTTCAATACATGTGTGAATAGCATCAGTTTGTTCAAAATCCTGCGCACCTGTCACTTTATTATCTTTGACTCAAAGAACCTACTAACATGGTATGTGGGAAATTTTACATGGAGGTAGCAGCTCTGTATCCTGGGTTAAACATCAGGTTCTGGTTGCTGAAGTTGCATCTAGCCAGATTAATGGCTGTTGGCCTGTTTTTTTTGGCTTATGATACGACTTCTGTTCCATCATGGAATATGTCCTATCTTCAAGAACTGCCTGCGATCAAATACGTCTGGGACAGATACACCAAGAGGAGCCATGGGGCTTGACAAGAAAGATGGAGGCTCATGCAGTGAGGGAAAAGGACCTTTGTGAATATCCATTGGGCATAGGCCACCCTCCTTTATTGGCAAATTGCTGCCATGTTTTACCAGGATGCCACCTGGTCAGGTCACCCTATACCACTGGTAAAATACCATTGGCAGTGGAAATTAATTATCTTAATTATCTACTAATTTAACATTTAAGTATCTTAATTATCTTGTAAACAGGCTGTGTAAATGCTTCCTCAGCAGTGGCAAACTATCAGTAATAACAGTAATGTGCCAACACAATGGCATATGGTTTTGTAACCCTCGCTGCCACCTGCCAGCTTATCTTGATTCCCAGCTCAGAGAGTGGACACTTAACGTCCTGACCATAATCTCCAAGATTTTTTTGTTAACTTGGACAAGGTAATAATTAACAAGTACATGGGCATAACTCAGAGGGTTTCCTTGCTCTCATATTTCAGGCTGTTTAATGTAATGAAGGCAATGTTTCAACTGCATCCAGTGCCTATCCATCCACCATTCAATTATTAAGACACAGTCATCTTCTGGATGCCAAGAAGTAGAAAACATATCACAGTTTCACATGTTATGTCAATATGAGGTGGCTTTCACTTTGATATTGGTGATAGCTCCAGGATCTGCAGTCCTCACTTTCTCCTCTTCAATAGCAGAAACAGTTCTGATAAGTCGACAAAGGTGGGATTGCAGCATTTATGCAGTTGGGATATTACCTCACCAGGGAAATATATTGAGGAAATCCTTTTCTAATATGTTAATAAATTTACTTTTGACTTATGTAATAAATCCAGATCACTTAAACATCAACCTATTTTGTATATCCAGCTTAAATGTTTACAGTAAAGTTAATTTCTTACCTGAAAGATATGGACTGGCAATGTAACAATGATGACTTGACTTCGCTTTTGGCATACAGCTTACTGAGCTGCAAAAAAATTAAAATGTTCCATTTAGTGTCAAGAATGCAAAGGAATATAACATTTTCTTTCCAAATGACATAGATAACATACTTACTGCATCAAGAATGTTGTTTGATTCACTAATGTACAAAGAGGAATTGTGATCTTGCAGAGTTGGTGTGAAAGGCAGTTTGAGAACAGTGAAGGTTATGTTGAACTCTTTTCCCTGAATTCCTTCATTTGGGTTGACTGTTGCAGGTACAATGGGAGGCTCCACTGTAATACAGAAAAATACAAAGCAGAGGATTACAATGTTTTTAGCCCAGATTTAGAAAATAACAATGAAAGAACAGCTTTTGCTGTTCACCTCATGTACGGTTGCCCACAAATGATTGATAGTCTTTTTTGTGGAGGATTCTTCTTTTCTACTGTCTCAATTTTGCACCCTCTACAGCATCTGTGGGGAGGAAAGCTATTTAGCCAAATAGATTGAAGCATCTTCATAGAAACAAAGCAGGAAATAATAAATAGGAAATATATATCAAATTTAAATCAGTGTGCAGAAAATTAAATAAAGCTTTTCTCAAATGCAAAGGTTAAGGAAAAGACATGCCATTGCAGAACACAAAGGCTATATTCTGTTTGTTTGGATTGTATATATCTCAATATCTATTTCTTTTGTCTGAAGTATTCGGGTACCATACTTGTAATATAATTTTTCAGGGCTTTAGAGGTTGTTCAGGAATAATTCCAGCATATTCCTCACTAAAATCTAAACTTGTTCAAGTTCAAAAAGCCTCAGATTTTTCAACAGTTCTTCAGCATGATTGTAGTTGTAACTAGCTTAAGTATGTGGTGTAACAGTAGTTTCTGGATGGATTGCATTGTGTAACAGAGTCTATTACATTAATCTCTGTTGAGTGACTGTGCAGTTTATAAAGGTTGTACGCATGCTCAATAGTATCGGCATACTGGAGCCGTGCATTGATGTCAGTTCCGGAAGGTTCTGCCGCGTGCAGACGGGCATTGAATTTAACTGACAAATAATGTCGTCAGTTTTGTACTCAGTTCCACGAATGAAGACTCCAGAAGTTGCTGGCAGCACGTTTAAAAAATTCAACATGTGATTTGGAGATCAGCATTAATTCCCAAGTCCTAATTGCCCTGGAGAAGGTTCTCGAACTTCAGCCGCCTTTATGTTGCAGGACCATCCACCGATAGGAAGGGAGTTCCAGGAATGTTTGAGACAGTGACGATGAAGGAATAAGCAATATATTTCCAAGTCAGGATGGTGTGTGCCTTAAACAGGAACCTGCAGGTGGTGGTATGATAAAAGCTTTATAAAATTTGTTTTAGTTTTCAGATTTGGGTTGCTAAAATAGTGGCAGTTGCCTGTCTTCAGTTCTGTGAAGGAGGTAGTTTTGGGGGGGGGGAAGTCAATGATTTAGAATAGTGAACAAGATAATAAAATTCAGGAAGATGTGATTCAGTCAACCACCAACACAACACCATGGTGTTAATGAATAAAATGTTTACATTGCTGCATCCACAGAGAGAAAAATCAGACAGGGACTTTAGGTTAGTCACGACTTCAGAGCAGAAAAAAGATATATCTTCGGTTCAGTGGAACCACCACAATCTCCAGGTTGTGAAAGTTTGACATTTTTTATACACTATCAGAACTGAAAAGATAAATTGGCCATCAGAATTGAAAAATGTCATGGAAACTGAAAAAGAAGTTGTAGAACTTTCTGATTGGTCCAAGAAGTCCTGAAATGTGTCAATTAACTGAGAAAGTAAAGTGATGAAAGAGGAGTGATATTTTTCTGGTATTTTCTGTATTGGGGAAAAGGTTGAAACTTGTTTTGCTTGTTTGTATTTGTAAAACATGTTTGTGTTTTTTCATTTATGGAATAAACTTGTATTTTTTCATTAAAGAACATTTGCAACCTTGTGGGTATTTGTTGAATGACTAACCACGGCAGCAATCAACCACAAAAATTGAACGTATGATCTAACAGGCCATAATATGATCTAACTCTGGGATCTGACTTTTCCAGTATTGCCATCAATTGGGAATATTACAATGGCTTACCCTGTAGCAAACCTTAATACCTTAATTAAGGGAGGTTTCACTGTATGTGCAGCCAAATGCATTAAGAATCAGAAATTGGCCAGGTTGGTGAAAATACCCATGGTTGAGCTAACCATTTGCTTCCTTTGCAGCTACGAGTTCAGATTTGTTTGATTTTCCCATTGTATCGAGATAATGCGTTGCAACTAATGAAGGCTAATTAAAATATGTCCATCCATTCTATTCAAGATTTCATTCCATTCCACTTGCAGCCCACTCACCCAATGATAATGAAGTCTCCCCCTCAAACAATACCCAACCTCATGTTAGATCATTTAGATCATATATTCCAAAAGCTCACAACGAAATCTGTTGACTTATTTATTGTCATGCGTGCAGCATCTGCCTGGCAGAGAACTCTCCTCCCACTCCCTATATATTTAAGCATTGGAAATACTTCAAATATAAAAAAATCAGAAAAATACACTACATAGACAAAGATAACAAAAGTAATTGATCGAATTGTGACATAAATACACATCCGTCTTGATACCTGTCATTATTTTGGTTGTTTGTGTTGAGGATGCTTCACTGGTAGTGACCGGTGTTGCTGTGCTTGTTGAAGGTAAAGCTGTGGAGATTTGAGTAGATGTTTCTGATCCTGAAGATGTTGAAATAGAAGATGATTCTACTGCACAAGATAGAATGTTAAAACTTCACAGGAGTGATCCCAGATTGAATAGTCAGCCTTTCCTTTTGCTTTTAGAATATGAAGCTGTTGTATAATATTAGAATTCTGACGTTAACACAGTATAGGAAATGAATTTAAAATCAAAGCATGCATCAGTTTTGCTACATTTCTACTTGTTCAGTTCACACATAATCCTAAACATACAAGCTGGCTGTTTCTCTGCTGAGTTCTCCAAGTGCTGCACCTTAAAGCTGTATTTATACAGTGGTAGGGGAGAGGCATAAGGAATGTGATGGGGGTTCTGAGCTCTGCACTTACACTGGATATGTTGCCATTCAACCCCAAAGTAGGAAATGCCGAGAACCTTTATTTGGCTCTAAGTGGGTCTTAACTAGAACTGATTGAACATATCTATTTCGTTCAATTTCTGGTCACATACACCACCAGCTATTCATCTATGTCAGGCACATTATTCAAGCAGGTAAAAACAATGACTGCAGATGATGGAAACCAGATTCTGGATTAGTGGTGCTGGAAGAGCACAGCAGTTCAGGCAGCATCCAAGGAGCAGCGAAATCGACGTTTCGGGCAAAAGCCCTTCATCAGGAATAAATGCAGAGAGCCTGAAGTGTGGAGAGATAAGCTAGAGGAGGGTGGGGGTGGGGAGAAAGTAGCATAGAGTACAATGGGTGAGTGGGGGAGGGGATGAAGGTGATAGGTCAGGGAGGAGAGGGTGGAGTGGATAGGTGGAAAAGGAGATAGGCAGGTGGGACAAATCCGGACAAGTCATGGGGACAGTGCTGAGCTGGAAGTTTGGAACTAGAGTGAGGTGGGGGAAGGAGAAATGAGGAAACTGTTGAAGTCCACATTGATGCCCTGGGGTTGAAGTGTTCCGAGGCGAAAGATGAGGCGTTCTTCCTCCAGGCGTCTGGTTGTGAGGGAGCGGCGGTGAAGGAGGCCCAGGACCTCCATGTCCTCGGCAGAGTGGGAGGGGGAGTTGAAATGTTGGGCCACGGGGCGGTGTGGTTAATTGGTGCGGGGTGTCCCGGAGATGTTCCCTGAAGCGCTCTGCTAGGAGTCGCCCAGTCTCCCCACTGTAGAGGAGACCGCATTGGGAGCAACGAATGCAATAAATGATATTAGTGGATGTGCAAGTAAAACTTTGATGGATGTGGAAGGCTCCTTTAGGGCCTTGAATAGAGGTGAGGGAGGAGGTGTGGGCGCAAGTTTTACAGTTCCTGCGGTGGCAGGGGAAAGTGCCAGGATGGGAGGGTGGGTTGTAGGGGGGCGTGGACCTGACCAGGTAGTCACGGAGGGAACGGTCTTTGCGGAAGGCGGAAAGGGGTGGGAAGGGAAATATATCCCAGGTGGTGGGGTCTGTTTGGAGGTGGTGGAAATGTCGGCGAATGATTTGGTTTATGTGAAGGTTGGTAGGGTGGAAGGTGAGCACCAGGGCTGTTCTGTCCTTGTTACAGTTGGAGGGGTGGGGTCTGAGGGCGGAGGTGCGGGATGTGGACGAGATGTGTTGCCCGGTTCTACCTCCTTCCCAAGATCCACTGGGCGCCTCCTAGCAGAGCGCTTCAGGGAACATCTCTGGCACACCTGCACCAATTAACCAATCGCCCCGTGGCCCAACATTTCAACTCCCCCTCCCACTTTGCCTAGGACATGGAGGTCCTGGGCCTCCTGCACCGCCGCTCCCTCACCACCAGACGCCTGGAGGAAGAACGCCTCATCTTCCGCCTCGGAACACTTCAACCCCAGGGCATCAATGTGGACTTCAATAGTTTCCTCATTTCCCCTTCCCCAACCTCACCCTAGTTCCAAACTTCCAGCTCAGCACTGTCCCCATGACTTGTCCTACCTGCCTATCTCCTTTTCCACCTATCCACTCCACCCTCTCCTCCCTGACCTATCACCTTCATCCCCTCCCCCACTCACCCATTGTACTCTATGCTACTTTCTCCCCACCCCCACCCTCCTCTAGCTTATCTCTCCACGCTTCAGGCTCACTACCTTTATTTCTGATGAAGGGCTTTTGCCCGAAACGTCAATTTCGCTGCTCCTTGGATGCTGCCTGAACTGCTGTGCTCTTCCAGCACCACTAATCCAGAACATTATTCAAGCATATTGCCCTGCACTCTGAGAGAACCCAATCTCTCATAGGAGGTTATCTACAAAAGGAAGTGAGCCATTTTGCAGCTAATGTTTACTACATATCTCACATATTTTCATGGCATCAAGATTGCAATGGTCAATGAAATCCTGCTGATTACAACCAAGCAACAGCCTGAACTGATATCAGACCATGTCTGAGTTAAACACCACTGTGAAGAAGCAAAGGGATAGCAAGGCCAAAATGTACTCTAGTTGTGGAATTTCAATGCCCCTTTCCATGAATAACTTGTTCGTCTGCACCAATAACCAAGCTTGTTAACAGCCTGCAGCATCTAACAAAACTAACGAGGAAAAAAGCTCAGGAAAATAATTAAATAATATCTTAAATTTTTTCATGATACTTGGGCTATAAGTTCTGTTAAAAGTTCTTATTCAATGAAAGATACTAACTCAGTAGTGTGACGGAATTGAGAATGAAATTGCTGCAAAGAGTGTTCTTGTATACTCACCACTTGGTGATGGGAGTGTTGTAAACACAGTTGTTGATTCAGTTGATGATACTTCCGTCAAGCTCTTTTTAGTTACTGGTGAAGCTGATGCAGAGGTTGCTGCTGTTGTGGACCTCTGAGCACTTCCATTCAACGTTTTTACTATTGTTGATGAAACAGATTACATTACATTTGAGGAGAAAAGAGGTTATGATGCAGTGTATTAAAAATAAATTTTGGGCACTAGTTGGCTTTATGGTTTAATGCACACATATATACTGCAGATTTTGAGTACATTGGCATACTCTGTAAAAAGGAATAAAGTACTAAGAGTTCTAAGCATGTGATTTTCACATGCACAATTATGTCAATATCATACTGCTGAAAATTTGTGCCATTTCTCAAATTGTGCTTCTAACTTCTAATAGTTACACAGGATTGAGAATGGAGTTATTGAAATAAGTGCTTTCAAATACTAGAAACTTGTGAGTGGTTTAGGGATTCTTGTTATTTCACTTGTTGATGTTTCATTAGACTTCTCTGTAGTTGTTGGGGGACTTGAACTTATGAAGGCAGGGGTTGATGTAGACATTTGTGCTAAGGTGGATGTCTATACAATTACATAGAACATAGAACATAGAACATAGAACATAGAACAATACAGCACAGAACAGGCCCTTCGGCCCACGATGTTGTGCCGAACTTCTATCCTAGATTAAGCACCCATCCATGTACCTATCCAAATGCCGCTTAAAGGTCGCCAATGAATCTGACTCTACCACTCCCACGGGCAGCGCATTCCATGCCCCCACCACTCTCTGGGTGAAGAACCCACCCCTGACATCTCCCCTATACCTTCCACCCTTCACCTTAAATTTATGTCCCCTTGTAACACTCTGTTGTACCCGTGGAAAAAGTTTCTGACTGTCTACTCTATCTATTCCTCTGATCATCTTATAAACCTCTATCAAGTCACCCCTCATCCTTCGCCGTTCCAACGAGAAAAGGCCGAGAACTCTCAACCTATCCTCGTATGACCTACTCTCCATTCCAGGCAACATCCTGGTAAATCTTCTCTGCACCCTCTCCAAAGCTTCCACATCTTTCCTAAAGTGAGGCGACCAGAACTGCACACAGTACTCCAAATGTGGCCTAACCAAAGTCCTGTACAGCTGCAACATCACCTCACGACTCTTGAATTCAATCCCTCTGCTAATGAACGATAATACTCCATAGGCCTTCTTACAAACTCTATCCACCTGAGTGGCAACCTTCAATGATCTATGTACATAGACCCCAAGATCCCTCTGTTCCTCCACCTGACCAAGAACCCTACCATTAACCCTGTATTCCGCATTCTTATTTGTTCTTCCAAAATGGACAACTTCACACTTGGCAGGGTTGAACTCCATCTGCCACTCCTCAGCCCAGCTCTGCATCATATCTAAGTCCCTCTGCAGCCGACAACAGCCCTCCTCACTGTCCACAACTCCACCTATCTTTGTATCATCTGCAAATTTACTGACCCACCCTTCGACTCCCTCATCTAAGTCATTAATAAAAATTACAAACAGATAAAAATTATTTTTATTACTCCTTTCATTAAAACAGGTGACAGACTGAATAACGTATTAAGGATTTTTAAACTCACAGTGTGCTGGTAAATGTACAGGAAGCAATTATGAAAGCACTGTGGGTGGCATGGTGGCACAGTGGTTAGCACTGTTGCCTCACAGTGCCAGAGACCGGGGTTCAATTCCCGCTTCAGACTGTGTGGAGTTTGCACATTCTCCCTGTGTCTGCGTGGGTTTCCTCTGGGTGCTATGGTTTCCTCCCACAATCCAAAAAATGTGCAGGTTAGGTGAACTGGCCATGCTAAATTGCCCGTAGTGTTAGGTGAAGGGGGGAATGGGTCTGGCTGGGTTACGCTTCGGCGGGTCGGTGTGGACTTGTTGGGCCAAAGGGCCTGTTTCCACACTGTAAGTAAACTAATCTAATCAAATGAGATGTTGCTAATTTTTTTCAAAGGGTTGGGAGTAGAAGGATAAATAAATCTCGATATTGTAATCTCCACCTTAATAAGCAGCATGTCTGTTTTGGAGACAGCACAGAGAAGGTCATTAAGTTATTCCCTGGTGTAAGTGTTTGTCATGTGATGAGTGGCAGAGAAAATTGGATCCATATTCTCGAGAACTGAGAAGAATAAGACAGGATCTAATTGAACCATTCGGAGCTCTGAAGGGTCCGTAGAGGGGCAACCAGAGAAGGAGTCAACTTGGACCCTTCCAGAGGGCCGCTGCCCTGGGCTTGACATGTGTGTTCAAACCGACAGGAAATATATAAATGTCAGATTCATCAACTGCAGCCCAATGTAGAGCAAAACATCACCCGACCACAATGCAATGCCATCCATGCTCTCAAAACCAATCACATCATTGTCATCAAACTAGCAGATAAAGGAGGAGCCATTATCATTCAGAATAGAACAGATTACTGCAAGGAAGTTGATGACTGAACAACCAGGAACACTACAGGCAACTATCAGTTGATCCGACCAAAGAACACACCGTGAACTAAACACATTGATCAGGACTTTGGATCCAGTCTTTCAGAGTTCTTTACGCTCCCTTGATCCATGTACTTCTCATGTAGATGACTTCTACTGCCTTCCAAAGATACACAAAGCCAACAAACCGGGGCGTCCCATCGTATCAGGCATTGTGACCCTGTGTGAGAACCTCTTTGGCTATGTTGAAGGCATCTTGAATTCCATGTATTGGGAGCACCCCCCAGCTTCTGTTGCAACACTACAGATTTCTTACAGAAACCCAGCACCCACGGACCAGTCGAACCAGGAACATTCCTCATCACAATGGACATTTCAGCACTCTGCATCAGCATCCCCCACAATGTCGGCATCACGGCAACAGCCTTAGTACTCAACACCAACAACTGCCAATCTCCGAGCACTATTCTACAATTCATCTGCTTTATCCTTGACCACAACATTTTCACCTCTGACAACCAGTTCTTCATCCAAACACACGGAACAACTATGGGGACCACATTTGCACCCCTAATATGCCAGATTCAAACAAGATGTTTTCTCTATGCAGGACCTCCAACCAACACGATACACCAGGTACATTGACAACATTTTCTTCCTCTGGACCCATGGTGAGGAGTTATTTGTTCGAACAAACTGCCTGGCTTTCAGGACAACACCATACAACCTTGTCAAGGTAGATGCTGCAAGATGTGTCAGAGTGTCGACACAGATACCACCATTACGTGTGGGGACACCTGCACCATATACGGGGCAGGTACTCATGTGATTCGACCAACATTGTCTAACTCATATATTGCAGGCAAGGATGCCCTGAGGCATGGTACATTGGTGAGACCGAGTGGAGGCTTGGGCTACGGCAACGGATGAATGAACTCCACACAATAATCAACAGACAGGAGTGTTCCCTCTCAGTTGGAGAACACTTCAGCGGTCCGGGACATTCGACCTCAGACCTTCAGGTGACCATCCTCCAAGGTGGACTTCAGGTTAGGCAACAACAATGTACAGTGGTCTAGCAGAGACTGATAACCATTGGGAATGGCCTCAACTGGGACTTTATATCACACTACAGGTAACCCCATTGCACTACACACACACACAGACACACACACATGCACTCTCCTGCAGACACACACACACTCCTACAGTCCCATACACTCACATAGATCCTCTCATACACAAGCACTCTCTCATACGCTCACACATGCACTCCCATACTCACACAAGCACCCTCTCACAGACTTATATCTCTTTACACTTACACTCACACACATACACACATATACAGACTCTCTCACAGACACTCATAACCCCCCCCCCCCCAACACACACACACACATTGCAGAATTACATTTTATTTTGCTCAGAAACTGCTGTAATCCATGTAAGATTCTTTTTTAGATTAGAATCAGTCTGAACATTGGGGCACAGACAGCCTCACACGAGGCACCTTACACCTTCAGTGTATTATCTGGGCCAACATGCCACCAATTGTTAAAGTTCACATGAGAATGTAACTTTAAGAAAGTTCTGGAATTTACATATGAAAGAACTGAAAGCAACATGCCCATTCTAAAAGATGAGAGACGTAACAAACAATCAAGGTCTTTTTCAATATATAATTTCCGTTACATCACACTGTAAACTTTTCCTATAAATTCTGTGTCCTACGATTTTAAGCTCCACAACCACCTGATGAAGGAGCAATGCTTCAAAAGCTAATGCTTCCAAATAAATCTATTGAACTATAACCTGGTGTTGTATGATTTTTAAATTTATCAGCGTACTGTGAGTTTAAAAACCCTTAATACCTTATTGAGTTTGTCACCTATTTTAATGAGAGTAATAAAAACTTAAATTGTAATTGCACAGACATACCAACGTGTTGTGATTAACCTTCCATGCTTTTGCAGTATGTGCTTCTTTCTTTCACCAATTTGAAAAAACATAAAAGCATGATAGAAAAGTGTGCCTTTCTTTCCCCACCAGTTGCTGATGAGACTGCTGGAGTGAATGTCATTGTTGAGCCCTTAGTAGAGGCCGGTGTTGATGTTGAATAGTTGTGCTCAAAATATTGATCAAAGTCATACATAATGAAAGATAATAGGATGGAAAATGCCCTGATTATAACAAACGTAAGTGTTCAAACATGTCTGTATTTTGTTAGTATGTTATGCACATTGTCAAAAATATATTACTATAATCTTTTGACAGTTTTCTATTGTGTGCTTTTAAGTTCCAGTGGTTTAAGAAATGTCAATAAAGAATGATTGCAAAGTGTGTTTTTGTCTACTAACCAGTTGTCGATGAGGCTGATGGAGTGAATGTCGTTGCTTCAGTTGTTGAAACTTCAGTAGAGACCAGTGTTGATGTTGATGCTATTGTGCTTGTTGAGGCAGCAGCTGATGAAGAGGTCATTGATGTTGTCAGGCTACCCGTACTTGCAACTGAAGTTTCTGCTATTGTTATTGAAACAGGTTTTAATGTTATTGAGCTTACTAGAGTGCACAGGACAATGTATTAACCATGTTGTACAATGTTGTGCTTGATATTTTGTTACATAAATATATAATACAAGTTAGTGCAAATGTAACATAGCCTTGTTGAAACAGAGCACACATGTACTGAGAACCATTAGTCTGTGTTTTCCCCATGCATCATTATGATCAACAACATAGTCACTTCTCTGGCATGTTGTTCTAGATTTTGAGTTTGACAGGATTGAGAATTGAATAGTTCCAGAAAGAGCTTTCACATACTTACCATTTGTTGAGGGTACTGACGCAGTGACTGTCATTGCTTCAGTTGTTGATACTTTAGTTGAATTCCCGACAGTTGTTGGGGGACTTGTGCTTGTAGAGGCAGAAGCTGATGTAGAGATTTGTGCTGTCGTGGATGACTGTGCATTTGCAGTTGATGGTTGTGTTGCTGCTATTATGAAAATAGGTCATGAAATTAATGAGATGTACAAAAAACATGGAACATTTTGTTAAACCTTTCGCCAAATTTTTTTTTTCTCTCAGGCTCATTTTTAATACAACTTGTCGGTGATGCAACTCCGTGACAAATCAGGACTGATCCAATTGCATATGTTCATTATTCTACTTTGTGGAATCACAGCCAACCTCATGCTAGGTCCTGATGTTATCTATTTGTTGTGAATTTTTACAGTTGAAGTAGAATGAAATAAATCAATAATGATACAGCAGAGAAGAGAAGAGAATCCATGCTCACCAGTTGTCATGGGGAGTGATGTCACTGTCGTTACTTCAGATGTTGATGTTTGTGTTAAACTTGTTGTAGATGTCTCTGCTGCTGTAGCTGTTGAGGTAGAAGCTGATGTAGAGGTCAGAGCTTCTGTGGACACTTGTGTATTTATCAATGTTTTTGCTGTTATTGTTGAAAAATGTTGCATTATTATTGAAGTTAAAAAGTGAATATCAGACAATATATCAAAAATCTTGAATAGAGGTTGCACTAAGTGATTTGTTATGGTCACATATAATGCAACGTAGTGAATAAAGTCACAAAGTCTAATAGAATTCTAACAGACATAAAGCAACAAAAGTAATTAGCACATAATTATGGCCAACAGCACATACTTTTAGCACATTCCTAATTTCCAATTCTAGTTTCTCGTAGTATGACAGAATTAAGGGTTTATAAACTTGGAGTAAGCTGGAAAAGAACAGCAAATAACTATGAAGCCAAATGCCAACGGGATCGGAACACAGGGATGAAGACGTTTTGTTAAAGTTTGCATGGGGCTTTGATGAAATCACATCTGAAATATTGAGTGTAATTTCAACATTTAACAAACAAAATGCCTGCAGTGAAGGAAGTAAAAAGAAAAGTTTCAGCTAACTATTTTCTGGGTTGCATAGGGTGTCCCGAGATGAGTGGCTGAGAAAATTGGTTTTGTATTTCTGAAGTTTTGAAGAATGAGAGGTGAGCTCATTGAACCATATGAGGTTCGAAAGCAGCTTGGAAGGATAGATGTTGAGGGATTTCTTCCACTGAACAGGGCATCTAAATTGTGAGGGCAGTCTCACATTGTGGGGCCACAAATTTAGGGCTATTTAGGTGAGAAATGTTTTGCACAAACATTTTGTGAATCTGTGCAATTCTCTGCCCCAGTAGGTTCAAGAATGTGTATTGTTGAACATGTTTAAAATTTGGAAAGAGAGGTTTCAGGGCACTTAGGAGGTTAGGGGATATGAAGAGCACACAGGAAGATGCATTTGAAGCCAGAGATAAGCCATAATCATATTGAATGGTGAAGCTAGCTTAATAGATCATACAGTTAACACCTGCTCCTATTTTCTGAGTCCTTGTGGAAGGACAATGGTAGAATTAATAACAGAACTTGCAAACTCACCACTGGTGGAAGATAGTGAAATTGTAATTGATGTTACTTCAGTTGTTGATCCTGTTGTAGAGCTCACAGCTGGCGTTGATACTTTGCTCCTTGTTGCAGCAGGAGCTGAGGTGGTGGTTTGTGTTGCAGTGGATGTCTGTGCACTTACAGTCAAATGTTCTGTTGCTACTGATATTAAAATAGTTGTTAGATTTAATGAAGTGTACAAAAAGGTGTACATTGTAACATCCTAGCAATATAGCCAAAAAGTCACATTCTTAGCTTTGTATATAATGTGACTTATTAACAAGTGTATCACGATCATGTTGCAAAGCAGCAGTCAGCAAATTGTATTTGTACATTTTTCTACACTGCACACTGTCATTGACAGCTTACTGTACTCAGCTGTTACATTTGTATTGTGTATTGTTGAACTTGCTGTCAAATGTAAGAAGTCAGAATGGTAGAATAGAGAAAAGACCAATCAGGTTCTTACCACTTGTTGAAGGAAGTGATGTTATCGTTGTCTTTGCCTCAGTCAAGCTTGCTGCAGATGTTTCTGCTACAGTACTTGTTGATCCAGGAGCTGATGGAGAGGTCGGTGCTGCTGTAGATGTCTGTGAACTTGTAGTCAATGTTTCTGCTGCAGTTATTAAAATAGGCAAGATCTATCATTGATGGAAATGTGGAGGATGGAAGAATGTGTCTGGTTTTGCACAAAAGTTTGAATCTCACATAATAATAGTGTATGGAAGA
The DNA here is from genome assembly GCF_047496795.1 of Chiloscyllium punctatum. Classification (NCBI taxonomy): domain Eukaryota; kingdom Metazoa; phylum Chordata; class Chondrichthyes; order Orectolobiformes; family Hemiscylliidae; genus Chiloscyllium; species Chiloscyllium punctatum. Next base: position 63,565,360 of record NC_092762.1, read on the forward strand.
ATGTGGTTTTTTTTGTATAATAGTTGGCTGTAGCTTATGTTCAAACTCATACTAAAAGTTAAAACTAAGAAGCATCCTGACCTGATTGGAATGGCAGAAACTCACTTAGAAGCAGATGTGATAGCAAAGCTTAGGAGGCATTTTGACAGGCACATGAACAGACAGGGAATACAGACCATGTGCAGACAGATCAGGTTAGTTTAGAATAGCATAATAATCGTCACAGATATAGTGGGCCAAAGGGCCTGTTTCTGCACTGTCTTGTTCTGCTTTATGTTTTATGGATGTCTTACCAATCATTAGCACCCCATGCATATAGCCAACAATATCTCACAAAAAAGGATTTCACCGTTTTTCAGTACAGCTTTCTATCCTCCAGCAGGTTGAAAGAATTCATAAAAGAATACTTGCATGATGTGCTTTTGTATACCCACCAGTTGTTGTTGAGACTGACAGACTGAATGTTATTGCTTCAGTTGTTGACCCTTCAGTAGAGGCCAGAGTTGATGTTGATGCTGTTGATCTTGTTGAGGCACGAATCAAGGATGGTGTTGTTGCTGCTGTGGCGACCTTTGTACTTGCAGTTGATGTTTCAGACACTTTTAGTAAAATAGACATGACTTGTAATTGAGAAAAATGCTGATTATGGAAGACTATTAATTTAATTTATAAGAGTTGTGGTTCTGGATTTTATTTGAAACTCACATAAAAAAAACTAAGACGCATCCTGACCTTTTTGTAACAGCAGAACATCATCAAGAGTGTCTTGCATTTCATTGACATTCCATGCCTTAAGTTAGACAGGTTTGAGAATGAAATAGTTCACAAGAGTGCTGTTACATACCATTTGTTGAGGGGAGTGATGTAGTGACTGTTATTGCTTCAGTGATAGAGTCATAGAGATGTATAGCATGAAAACAGACCCTTTTGTCCAACTTGTCCATGCTGACTAGATATCCCAACCCAATCTAGTCCCACATGCCAGCACCTGGCCCGTATCCCTCCAAACCCTTCCTATTCATATATTCATCCAGGTGCCTTTTAAATGTTGCAATTGTACCAGCCTCCACCACTTCCCGTGCCAGCTCTTTCCATATACGTACCCCCTTCTGCGTGAAAAGGTTGCCCCTAGGGTCTCTTTTATATCTTTCCCCGTTAACCCTAAACTTATGCCCTCTAGTTCTGGACTCCTCCACCCCAGGGAAGAGACTTTTTTTATTTATCCTATCCATGCCCCTTATGATTTTATAAACCTCTACAAGGTCACCCCTCAGCCTCCGACGCTCCAGGGAAAACAGCCCCAGCCTATTCAACCTCTCCCAAGGCTCAAATCCTCCAACCCTGGCAATATCCTTATAAATCTTTTCTGAACCCTTTCAAGTTTCACGAGATCCTTCCGACAGGAAGGAGACCAGAATTGCATGCAATATTCCGAAAGTTGCCTAACCAATGTCTTGTACAGCTGCAACATGACCTGCCAATTCCTGTACTCAATACTCTGACCAATAAAGGAAAGCATACCGAATGTCTTCTTCATTATCCTGTCTACCTGCGACTCAATTTTCAAGGAGCTATGAACCTACGCTCCAAGGTCTCTTTGTTCAGTAACACTCCCCAGGACCATAGCATTAAGTGTGTAAGTCCTGCTAAGATTTGCTTTCCCAAAATGCCGTACCTCACATTTATCTAAATTAAACTCCATCTGCCAGTTCTGTATCCAAATGGCTAGTTCTCCCTGTGTTCCACGAGATCTAATCTTGCTAACCAGTGTCCGATAGAGAAACTTGTCGAATGCCTTAGTGAAGTCCATATAGATCACATCCATCGTTCTGCCCTCATCAATCCTCTTTGTTACGTCTTCAAAAAACTCAATCAAGTTTGTGAGACATGATTTCCCACGCACAAAGCCATGTTGACTATCTCAAGTCAGTTTTTACCTTTCCAAATACATGTACATCTTGTCTCTCAGGATTCCCTCCAACAACTTGCCCACCACTGACATCAGGCTCACTGATCTATAGTTCTCTGGCTTGTCCTTACCGCCCTTCTTAAACAGTGACACCACGTTAGCAAACCTCCAGTCTTCTGGCACTTCACCTGTGACTATTGATGACATAAAATATCTCAGCAAGGGGCCTAGCAATCACTTCCCTAGCTTCCCACAGGGTTCTAGGGTATACCTGATCAGGTCCTGGGGATTTATCCACTTTTATGCATTTTATGACATCCAGCACTTCCTCCTCTGTAATCTGGACATTTTGCAAGATATCACCATCTACTTCCCTACATTCTATACCTTCCATTCCTTTTCCACAGTAAACACTGGTGCGAAATACTCGTTTAGTATCTCCCCCATCCCTGTGGTTCCACGCAAAGGCTGCCTTGCTGGTCAATGAGGGGCCCTATTCTCTCTCTTGTTACCTTTTTGTCCTTAATATATGTGTAAAAACCCTTTGGATTCTCTTTAACTCAATTTGCCAAAGCTATCTCATGTCCCCTTTTTGCCCTCCTGATTTCCCTCTAAGTATACTCCCACTGCCTTTATATTCTTCTAAGGATTCAATCGATCTATCTTGTCTGGGTGGTGGTGCTTCACTTGAGCTCGCTGTAGTTTTTGATGTACTAGTCTTTGTTGATAAAGGTACAGAAGTAGAGGTTTGAACTGCTGTCGATATCTGTATATTTACAGTTGAAGTTTGTCTTTCTGCTGTTGCTAAAATAGGTGATGAACTTAATGAGGTGTACAAAAATCATTGAATAATATAAAAACATTAGAGCTACAAAAAAAATCATCTTCTCAGTTTGAACTATAAATGCAACTTGTTACCCAATGTGACATGGTCATGTTGTGAAGCAGCAATCAGCAAACTGTATTTGGACGTTATTCTGCACTGTATTTTTGGAGTCAATATCAAACTCTACTGTTACAATTCTGTTATGCCTTTTTATAATCACAATAGAGTGAAAATAATCAGAATTGATTTGATACTGAATAGAGAAATTGTACTCACCACTTGTTGGAAGATGTGTTGTTGTCATCGTTGTTGCTTCAAATTTTGATGTTTCTGTCGAGCTTGCTGTAGATGTTTCTACTGTTGTACTTGTTGAGGCATGAGCTGATGTAGAGATCAGAGCTTCTGTTGATGTCTGTGTATTTGTTCTCACTGTTTCTGTGGCTGTTTTTGAAATAGGCATACTTGTTATTGAGAAAGAAATGCTGGTTATGGGATACTATATTAGTTTAATGCATACAGTCTGTGGTTCATAGATCATAGAATGGTTCCAGGTTTTGTTCAAAACTCTAACTAAAAAGGAAGTACTAAGAGGTATCCTGACCTTGTTGTAACAGCAGAACATCACCAGGAGTGTTTTGCATATCTTTAACACTCAATGTATTAAGCCAACAATATATTACAATATCTTTACATTTGTTTATATCTTTACATCTTTCCTGTCTGTATTTTTATGTTGCAACAGCTAGAAGCTTCCAATTTTGATAGGATTGAGAATGAAATAGCTCAAAGAATGCTCTCACATACTCACCATTTGTTAAGGGGAGTAACGTAGTGATTGTTATTGCTTCAGTTGTTGGTGCTTCACTTGAGCTCACAGTAGTATTTGAAGTACTAGTCAGTGTTGATAAAAGTGCAGAAGTAGAGGTTTGTACTGCTGTCGACGTCTGTGTATTTGCAATTGAAGTTTGTCTTTCTGCTTTTGGTAAAATAAGTGATGAACACTTAATGAAGCGTATGAAAAGCACTGGACAACATCAAATATTATTGCCAATACATCACCGTCTCAGTTTTATATATAACGCAACTTATTACCCAATGTGATATGGTCATGTTGCAAAGCAGCAATCAGCAAATTATATTTGTACATTCTACATTGTGTATTTGTAGTCAACATCACACGAAATTCTGTAGTTCCAATTCTGTTAAGAGTCAGTTAAGTCTGTTAAGAGTCCAATCATATTCTCTATTTTGTTTGCACTCCATGCACATTGTCAAGTATAATTGTGGGCCGTACGGTGGCACAGTGGTTAGCACTGCTGCCTCACAGCGCCAGAGACCCGGATTCAATTCCCGCCTCAGGCGACTCTCTGTGTGGAGTTTGCACATTCTCCCCGTGTCTGCGTGGGTTTCCTCCAGGTGCTCCGGTTTCCTCCCACAGTCCAAAGATGTGCAGGTCAGGTGAATTGGCCATGCTAAATTGCCCGTAGTGTTAGGTAAGGGGTAGATGTAGGGGTATGGGTGGGTTGCGCTTCGGCGGGGCGGTGTGGACTTGTTGGGCCGAAGGGCCTGTTTCCACACTGTAAATAATCTAATCTAATCTAATCTAATCTTTTAGTGTTTTTACATTGTGTGCTTTTATATTCCTTATCTTTTTAAGAAGTCATAATAAAACGGGTGCAAAGTGTGCTTTTGTCTACTCACCAGTTGTTGATGTGACTAATGGAGTGATTGTCAATGTTTCAGTGGTTGACCCTTCAGTAGAGGCCAGTGTTGCTGTTGATGATATTGTGCTTGTTGCAACAGGAGCTGATGAAGAGGTCGGTGATGTTGTCAGGCCCTGTGTACTTGTAGTCGACATTTCTGTTGCTGAAATAGGTTATATTGATATTAACGAGGTAAAACAATGACTGCAGATGCTGGAAACCAGATTCTGGATTAGTGGTGCTGGAAGAGCACAGCAGTTCAGGCAGCATCCAAGTAGCTTCGAAATCGACGTTTTGGTCAAAAGCCCTTCATCAGGAATACATGAAGGGCTTTTGCCTGAAACGTCGATTTCGAAGCTACTTGGATGCTGCCTGAACTGCTGTGCTCTTCCAGCACCACTAATCCAGAATATATTGATATTAAGGTAACTGTAGAGAATTGATCAAGATATGAAAGTTTAAGCACAAAATGCTGTGACCCATTGCAAAGCACCAAGCACAAAATGATTCTTAAATACATAATTCTTTCAACAATTTACTGTTGCAATCTTTTGCAATCTTCCAATATGTGTGTCAACCTTTGAGTTGTTTTATTAGGCATTTAATTTTTGCCATGTGCTTTTGTTAAAGTGCATTGCAAAGTCAATGTTTTGACCATTGTAATTGAAATAGGTAGTGTTATTATTGACGTTACGAGAGGATGGGACAATGTATGACCCATTTCGCACCTGCACAGGTTGTGCTTGACATATTATTACATTCATGTAACACGACTTGCTGCATAACAGCATAATCTTGTTGAAACTGAACAAATGCCAAACACGAATCATTAGTATATGTTTTTCCCAGTCATCATTATGGTCAACAGCATAACACATAAACCTTTGTCACATTTCCATTCTCTGTTTCTGTCTTCCAAGTTTGACAGGATTGAGAATGGAAAGATGTAGAATTTTGTGCTGCAGTGAATGTCCGTGTATTTACATTCGATATTTCTATTGCTAGTGTTATTAAATTAGTTGTTAGACTGAACAAGCTGCATAAAATGCTTTGAACACCAGCCAACATTATAGCCAAGTTGCCAGCTTCTTAGTTTCACACATAATACAACTTGTTGACTAAGAGACGTGTTCATGTTGCACATCAGTAAAGGGAAAATTGCATTTTCCTATGCTACAAAATTGTAGTCATGATACATTCAACTAATATTTTTAGGGGAAGTATAAAATTTGGAAGAATGCATTGCTTTTTGTACAATATGTGTGCCTTAAGTCTTGATCTGGCTCTTATATAATGATATATACTATGATGCAACACGATCTGCTTGTTTAGCTTAGATCACTAAGTGAATTCTACATTTCTTTAGCACTCCATGAACATTACCAACAACATAGTAATATAATATTTTAATGCTCTTCCAATACATACTTTTGTCTTCCAGCAGTTAGAAACTATTCATAAAAGAAAGGTTGCAAAGTGTACTTTTGTTTATCCACCAGTTGTTGGTGAGACTGATGGAGTGAATGTCATTGCTTCAGTATTGAAACTTCAGAAGAGAACAATGTTGATGCTGTTATGCTTGTTGAGATAGGAGCTGATGAAGGTGTTGATAATGTTGTTGGGCTCTGTGTATTTGCAGTTAATAATTCTGCCACTGTTGTTGAAACAGTTATTATTATTGGAGTCTACTGGTTATTAACATCATATTATTATTGGGATAACCAGACAGTATAGTACAAAGCATTAATGATTTTACTAGAAGATTGCACTTGATATTTTGTCATGCAAAATATAAGACAAGTTAACACTTAATGTGATAAAGCCTTGTGCTAACAGAATGAAAATCAATCAAGAGTGATCTTAACATGATTCTTCCATGAATAATTCTGGGCAGCAACATAGTAATATAATTTTTGCCTTCTGTTAAAACAAATAAAAATTCAATGAACCAGTATCCATTACCTTCTGAGGCAATATCTTCTGAGACAAGAGAGTTCCATAGTTGCACAATCTCTCAGAGAAAAATAATCTCCTCATCTCTGTCCAAAATGCGTAACTCAAACATTTTAAATAGTGCCCACTAGTACTTGATGCACCCAAAAGAGGAACAACATTCCCACATTTTGTTAAACATCACACAACACCAGGTTATAGTTCAACAGGTTTATTTGGAAGCACTGCTCCTTCATCAGGTCGTTGTGGAGTATAAGATTGTAAGACACAGAATTTATAGCAAAAGTTTACAGGGTGCTGTAACTGAATTATATATTGAAAAAGACCTGCATTGTTTGTTAAGTCTCTCATCTTTTAGAATCCAGGTCTTTTTCAATATATAATTTCAGTTACACCACACTGTAAACTTTTGCTATAAATTCTGTTCTTGTACTCCACGACCACCTGATGAAGAGACAGTGCACTGAAACCTAGTGCTTCCAAATAAATCTGTTGAACTGTAATGAGGTGTTGTGTGATTTTTAACTTTGTACACCCCAGCCCAACACTGGCATCTCCAATTTAAGTTTACCATGTTATGCCCATTTTGTTTTTAATATAGTTCAACCATGTTAGTCCTCACTCTTCGAAACTGTGGTGGAAACAATAGATTTCCTGTCTTGTCCAACCTCTCCTCAAAGGAGAAACTGCTCTTTCTAAGTATCAATCTGGATACTAGTCTTGTAATTTTTTTACAGACAGGCTATGGTTCCTTAAAAAAAAGCAATGTCAAGTTTGCATAAAATGGGTATGCATTTACAAAGAGAAAGCCTGTGTCCTTGGGAATTAACAGAATTCAATTGCTTGGTAAGGTGGATGCACAAAGATTTTTTTCATTGGTCAAAGTATTTGAAACATGGAGCCATAGTCCCCCAATATATGGTTGAGCATGTAGAACTGTGATGAGCAGAAATTTAATCACTCAAGGGATTGTGAATATTTGTAATTCTGTGCGTTAGAGGGTTGTGGAGTTCTTCATTGCAGAATATGTTTTAAGACTGTGTTAGACAGATTTTAGGTCTCAAGCATTCAAGAGATATAGGAGGAGGGCAGGAAAATGGAATTGATGCCTACTGTTGGCCATGAGCATATTGAATGGCAGAGGATGCTGGATATGATCATATGGCAAAAGTGAGGTCTGCAGATTCTGGAAACCAGAGTTTAGTTCAGAGTGGTGCTGGAAAAGCACAGGAGGTCAGGCAGCATCCGAGCTCTATTCCTGCTGAAGGGTTTTTGCCCGAAACGTCGATTTTCCTACTCCTAGGATGCTGCCTGACCTGCTGTGCTTTTCTAGCACCACTCTGATCTAAACTCTGGATATGATCATATGGTCTACTCCTGATCCTATTAATTGTGGCTAAATCCAAGGTAAGGGATCCAAGTGGTAAAACTATTGAGGGAGAACTTGCATACTCACCACTTGTTGAAGGTTGTGATGTTGTGACTAATGTTTTTGTTGTTGTCAATACTGCTGTTGAGCTTATTGTACTTGTTGAGGGAAGAGCTGAGGCTGCAGTGGATGTCTGTGCATTTACACTTGAAGTTTCTGTTGCTGCTATTATTAAATAGCCAAACAACTTAATGAGGTGTGTAATAAAATCATTGAGCAACATCCTAAAAGTGTGGCCGAAATATTGCTTCTGTAGTTCCGTATATAATGACTTGGTTATGTTACAAAATAGTGTTTGGCAAATTTTATTTATTTATTATTCTGTTCTGTGTAATTGTAGCCAATATCTTAACATATTCTTTTTGCTAACTTTCCATTGACAGTTTTTTAAACATGCAGGAGAGTGAAAGAAATCAAAATGGCACAACTGAGAAAAAAGAACACTGGTACTCACCACTTGCTGATGGGAGTGATGTTATCAATGTTGTTGCTTCAGGTGATGCTTCAGTTGAGCTTGCTGTCGGTGTTTCTGCTACTGCATTTGATGGGGCAAGAGCTGATGTAGAGGTCAGAGCTGCTCTGGATGTTTGTGTATTTGTAGTCTGCATTTCTGTGCCTGTTGTTGAAACAGGCTACATTATTTATTGAGTTAATCAAAATGCATGGAACAAATGGTTAAATATTTGTGCACATAGGTTGTGTTTTACACTCGTATATATTGCAAGTTACAAAGTAACATAGCCTTATTGTAACAGAGTGAAAGCACCCAGACTCTTCAGCACATGACTCACATATGCATAGTTGTGGTCAGTGTACTGCTTTTTTTTTTGTTAGATTTCCAGTTTGTCCTTCTAATTTCTAATAGTTTGAGAGGGCTGAAAATGAACTGGCTCCAAAGCATGCTTCTGTATACTCACCACTTGTTGAGAGCGGTGCAGTAACTGTGGTTGATCCCGATATTGATGCTTTACTTGAGCTCCCTGAAGTTCTTTGCGTTACTGTGTTCGTTGATACATGAATTGATGTGGAGGTTTGTGCTGTTGTAGATCTTTGTGTATTAGCAGTTGAAATTTCTGTTGGAGCTATTATTAAAATAGGTAGACTTAAATTTGTGTGCGCCAATGCAGGGAATAGCATAATAACAGTCTAGTCCAAACGTAAACTCCTTAGAATCAAGTACGATGGAACTGAGTCACTCAATGCACATCTCAACTGTACATTATTGTGCTATAGGCAATTGTAGCATTTAGTTTAAATCTTATACTATAGTAAAAAGGAAGGATTTTTGCATACCACGTTTCATGACTACTGGATGGCCCAAAGTAATGTATTAACAACAAAGTACTTTTTAAAATATAGTCACTGTTATAATGTAGAAACCCCACTGAGAGTAATGTGATCATGACCAGGACATCTGCTTTTGTGATATCAGTTAAGAGTTAACTTGCTGCTTTTTCTCAAATTAGGGTTTGAGATCTTTCATATTTATTTGAGAAAGCAGATTGGGCTTCAGTTTTACATATCGCTTAGAATTCTCAAAATTCTCTCTTATTGAGCTCGAGTCCCATGGTGAGACTTGAAACCACAGCTTCTGACTCTGAGGCAACAGTATGTCCAGTGGAGTCATAGCTCAAACAATAATGGAAGTTTGACCAACATACTAGTTCTAACAGAATCTTAGATTGTTAAAGAATGAGCATACAATTTTTCAATGCTTGACACAGAGAGAAGCATGCTTCTTGCCACAAGTCTGGCTGTTGTAAGATTGCATGTAAAACTGATTGGATGCTATCTTTGTAGAGATGCTAACAACATTAACTTAACAAAGAAAGTCATCATACTTACTGATAACAACCGCTGATTCATGGTAACCTGAAAAACAAATATATTTGGAAAGAATTACTTAACCTAGTTAAAACACTTGCCTTTATAATTTCAATTCATTACATGTTAGATTTAAGTTAGACCAATGTCAGATTGATATGATGGCTTAGATGTTTCACATTTTGTAAGAAATTTGATTTTGCAAAGTTCTCAAATGGAAGTAAAAGTAAAAGCAAAATACTGCAGATTCTGTAAATTTGAATTAAAACAGAACATAGTGGAGAAATTGAACAGGTCTGGCACTATCTGTGGAGGGAATAACAGTTAAAATATGACTGACAAAGAGTCAAATTGGACTCAAAACGTTAATTCTGTTTCTCTGTCCATAGATGCTGCCAGAGCTACTGAGTTTCTCCAGCATTTTCTGTTTTAATATAAAAAATAAACCTATGATTCCTTTTTTGATTTGCTTTACCAATGAATAAGCAGACAACAAGCAATAGCAAGGGTGAGTAAAGAGATGAAAACTGATTTGTAATCAATAATCCAATGTTTGAGGTTGAGCAAAAAAATGAATAAAGGTGGAACATTGCTTGTGATAGTTGGTGGCAAAATGACAGCAGCAGGAAAGAGAATGTGTTTGAAATTATGTTTCAACTATCTACGGTAGAAGTAAAATTGAATGAATATTGAATTAAAATGAATATTTACCATCTACATAGAGACTATTGCTGTCCAGTGTATGTGTTCCTAAAGTGGTAATACCCCTTGTATTGTTTTGGAATTCACGGTAGATTTGAATTTTATCAACTTGCTGGTTATTGGCACTCTTTTTGAAGGTGCAGATTGCCTCAACCGTACTGTTGCCATCACTTGCAGGCCTGCCACATACAAATACCAAGTGATTAATTTATTTTCAAATGTTAACCATTACATTGCAAAGTTGAATGGTTGAGATTTGATGGTGAATGGCGAAGTAAGAGCACCAGCCACTGACTTCATAGCGAGTTTTGTTGACAACTCTCATGAGCGCTATGGTGAAGTATTTAACTCTCTCAATGTCAGGTGATTGTAGCATTATTTGCTGTTGATTCCCAGAGTAAAACAACAGTAACATCACAAATTATCCTCATAGCCAGTTACGTTAAAGAGTTTTCATAGACTGTCAACTAGGAAATGAATACTCAAATTATTGGGGGCAAAAAAGATTGAGACATATTCATGCAGTTAAGGTCAAACTATTTAATGCTCATACTGAGCTGCTGGACAATCGGATACAGCTTGATTTTCAGTTGAACCATGAGGACAGATGCAGCAAAGAGCCATGGAACTCGACACCCTGATAAAACTGGGTTTCCACCAGGGCCAGATTGGATGGAAGGAACCTGACCTAGCTGCCAACAATGCTGCTGGGTTTTCTGGATTACCTTGTCATTACCATGGTCACCCTGTATCACTGATAAAATGTCAGCAGCGGTAGGAAGAGGCCTTTAAGTAGGCTCTCAAGAATCATATTGGTGTACAGGTGAGTGGGCTGCCCAACATGTCTCCGCTGTTTTTAGAAGATATAAGTGGTCATGGATTATGCCATTATGGGAACTAATTTTACACCATCTCCACCCATGAGTACATGTCCTTCAAGTGCCCACTCATCTTGAGAGCTGGAGGACACATACAATTCTAGGCATAATATCTAATTAGCAAGTGTATTGGCTTGGCTCTGTTGAGCTCAGTATTCAAACGGCTTTCTCTCCTTTATTGTTTCAGAGCATTTGCAAGTTTATAAGGTGAAGTTTCACTGCATTCCCTGTTCGTCCACAGTTACATTATTCAGTTACTTCGACAAAGCCATTCTGTGAGAGCCATGATGTATAGCATACAATTTTGGCAATTTGGGTGATTTACATATGGGTTTAGTCATATTATGTTGATACAGGTTACGTTTGTTGGTGCAATTAGGAAATTTCCTGATTAGAGTGTGCCATTGAAGAAAAAAATCTTATAGAGGTTTTTTTTGTTTTAAGTAATGAATCTGTCATTTAAGCATCAATGCATGTTGTGGATTCAGAGAAAGATTACTCTGAGTAATAGTTAATTTCTTACCTGAAGGACACAGACCGACAATGCAGGAATGTTGACATTTGTTGATTGGAATACAGATTACTGAGCTGTAGAAAATTAAAGTGTCGCAATCAGTGTGATGATTGCAATTAAATATAACTTTTTCTAACCAGAATACTTAGATAACAGACTTACTGCATCACGAATGTTGGTTGATTCAGTTGTGTACAATGAGGAATTGAGATTTTGCAGAGCTGGTGTGAAAGGTAGCTTGAGCACGGTGAAGGTAATATTAAATTGTTTTTCCTGAATTCCTTCATCTGGTTTAACTGTCACAGGTACAATGGGAGGCTCCACTTTAAAAAAGAAAAGGTACAAAGCAAAGTCAATTTACAAATTCCATTAGTTCACAACCCTAAGACAGCTCAGGAGAGACATCCAACTCCATCCCTCTATACATCAAAATATTAGGGAATATTTCAAAGTTAAAAGATGAAAATAATTTCAAACCACGGGTGAAAAGTACAATATAGAGACAGCATTAAAATAATTGATGTAATCTTGACAAAGTATGCATCTTTCTGTACCTGTCAGTAAGGTGGTTATTTGTGTTGTGGATGCTTCACTGGTGGTCACTGGTGTTGCTGAGCTTGTTACTGTTGTTGGAATAGCTGGTGATTCTGTCACAGAAGACAAAATGTTAAAGACTGCGACACACACATTCATGTAAAGACTGGTTGAATCATACTGCATAGGAATGGACACTTAGTTCTAACTCATCTGGGTTTTGTAAACTGAACTAGTCACGACATCCCTTAAATCCTTTTCTATTCATGTATCTAACCAGAAGTGCCCTCAGCCTATCCACTTTCCCCTGAAAAAGTCAAACTCTCCAGACTTGCTGACTTACTGATAAATCTTCTTTGCACAATTCCCAGTTTAATAACATCCTTATTTTCACAAGATGATCAGAATTGCATGTGGAACACCAAAACTGGCCACACAAGTGTCCTGTGCAGATATAACATGATATCCCAACTCTGATACTCCTATACTCAATGATAACTGAAATTACTGTGGATGCTGTAAATCAGAAACAAACACAGACAAAGCTCGAACAGTTGAGCACGTCAGACAGTATCTGTGGAAATAAATCAGAGTAAATGTTTTGGGTCAAGGGACCCTTCCATAATTCAGAAATGATGATTTCATCACTTCCAATAGTTCGATAGACCTGTGAAAGGAATATATGCAAAGAATATTTTAAAAACGCATCACTTGCGGTAGATGTCTCTGCTGCTCTGGTTGTTGAGACATAAGCTGAAGAAGAGGTCAGAGCTTCTGTGAATGTCTGTGAAATTGCAGTCAACGCTTCTGCCATTGTGATGAAAATGTATTTACAAGGCGATTAGGAAGCGGACTTGTAGGAAGTAGTGTGTAAACATTTGAACAGAGATTGTACTCCAAGTATTTTTCAAAGATATATTGCCAGATACCATGAGAGATAACATGGCCTGATATTAAGTCTTGTAGACAACACAGATGTTGCCTAATATGATCTCTGGTCAAATACAGCTAGCAATACGCAACCTAAATGCAGAGTTGCTTTCAGTATCGATGCTTCCACTTTCAAGTAGTTCAACAGTGTTTGTAAAAGCAATCTTCAAAGGTGTGCTTTTGTACACTCACCAGTTGTTGAAGAAACCGCTGGAGTGACCGAGGATTCTTCAGTTGTTGAAACTTCAGTCGAGGACAGTGTTGATGTTGATGGTATTGTGCTTGTTGAGACGAGAGCAGATGTGGAGGTCGGTGAAGTTGTTGAGCTCAACGTACTTGCAGTGGAAGTTTCTGTTGCTGAATAAGGTCACATTAGTATTAAGGTAACTGAAGAGACTTGATCAAGATATGAAAGACTTTGAACAAAATGCTGTTGTCGATTGTGAAACTTGTGAATGGTGCAGGAACTGTTGTTGTGTGAATTGTTGTAATTTTAACAAAGCGTCTTGCAGATATTGGGGGAGTTGTGATTGTGATGGCAGGAGATGATATCCACACTTGTGTTTCTGTGGTTGACTGTGTAATTACATTCATGGTTGCTGTGGTGCATAGAAAAGTTGATGAACTGAATGTGGTGCCCAAAACCATGAATGAAAATGAATCCTGACATTACAGATTCATAGATTCTGGTGTCCAGCAACATGCAGATGAGCCTGACACGATCATACTGCAAAGCAGGTATTAGTAAATTGAATTTACACGTGCTTCTACTCTGCAGAAATCTCCCCCTTGTCAACAAGAAATAGTCTTCAACTACACCTTCTTTCTGCATTGTAAGACTTGCAGTAGACTGAGCAATATCGAAATGGTGCAATGGAGAAGAGACCGATCAAACTCACCATTTGTCGTGGGGAGTGATGTCACTGTTGTTCCTTCAGATGTTGATGATTGTATGGAGCTTGCAGTAGATGTCTCTGCTGCTGTGGTTGTTGAAGCAGAAGCCGAAGTAGATGTCAGAGCTTCTGTGGATGTCTGTGAACTTGCTGTCAATGTATCTACCACTGTGATGAAAATGTATTTATACATTGATTAGGAAACGGACATTTAAGAATCAATGTCTAAACGTTTGAACAGAGACTGGACTCCAAGTATTTTTCCAGCACATAATGTCAGATAATAAGAGAATTATTATGAAGGTGACCAAAATGAATCGATCCAAGATATGAAGGATTTTGTACAAAACGCTGCAAAACTTGTTGCGAATGGTGCAGGGATTATTGTTGTGTGAATTGTTGGTGATTTACAAGAGCACCCTGCAGACGTTGGGGGACCTGTGGCTGTGGTGGCAAGACATGATGTCTAGGCTTGTACTTCAGTGGTTGATTGTACAATTACAATGAAAGTTGCTGTTGTCCATGAAAAAGTTGACAAACTGAATGAGGTGCACTAAACCATGAATGAAACAGCACCTAAACATGACAGATTCATCAATTCTGGTATCGTGCAACATTGTGAATAGCCTGACACCATCATACTGCAAAGCAGGTATCAGTAAATTGCATTTGCACATGTATCTACTCTGCAGAAATCTCCTCCTTGTCAACGATCAATATTCTTCAACTACACCTCATTTTTGCATTGTAAGACTTGCAGGAGATCGAACAATATCCAAAAGGGGCAATAGAGAAGGGACCAATCGAACTCACCACTTGTCGTGGGGAGTGATGTCACTGTTGTTCCTTCAGATGTTGATGATTGTGTGGAGCTTGCAGTAGATGTCTCTGCTGCTGTGGTTGTTGAAGCAGAAGCCGATGTAGAGGTCAGAGCTTCTGTGGATGTCTGTGAACTTACAGTCGATGTTTCTGTCGCTGTGAAAAAAAGAAATTTACATGGACGTTAGGGAACGGACTTGTAGAAATCAATGTGGAATAGATTGCGAGTATTGTTCGTACGTATACTGCCAAATACTACTAGAGATAACCTGGGCTGTTGTAAAGACCAGCAGACAACCCAGGATGTTGCATATTATGACCTCTGGGCAAGTACAAGCAGCAACATGCAGCCAACTGCAGAGTTGCTTTTGCTATCAATGCTTTCATCTTTGAGTAATGCAACAGTGTTTGTAAATGCAGTCTTCACAGGTGTGCTTTTGTATACTCACCAGTTGTTGAAGAAACCGCTGGAGTGACCGAGGATTCTTCAGTTGTTGAAACTTCAGTCGAGGACAGTGTTGATGTTGATGGTATTGTGCTTGTTGAGACGAGAGCAGATGTGGAGGTCGGTGAAGTTGTTGAGCTCAACGTACTTGCAGTGGAAGTTTCTGTTGCTGAATAAGGTCACATTAGTATTAAGGTAACTGAAGAGACTTGATCAAGATATGAAAGACTTTGAACAAAATGCTGTTGTCGATTGTGAAACTTGTTGTGAATGGTGCAAGAACTGTTGTTGTGTGAATTGTTGTAACTTTAAGAAAGCGTTTTGCAGATATTGGGGGAGTTGTGATTGTGATGGCAGGGGATGATATCCACACTTGTGTTTCTGTGGTTGACTGTGTAATTACATTCATGGTTGCTGTGGTGCATAGAAAAGTTGATGAACTGAATGTGGTGCCCAAAACCATGAATGAAAATGAATCCCGACATTACAGATTCATAGATTCTGGTGTCGTGCAACATGCTGATTAGCCTGACACGATCATACTGCAAAGCAGGTCTCAGTAAATTGCATTTGCACATGCTTCTACTCTGCAGAAATCTCCTCCTTGTCAACAAGCAATATTCCTCAATTACACCGTCTTTCTGCATTGTAAGACTTGCAGGAGATCGAGTGACGTCCAAAAGGTGCACGAGAGAAGAGAGCAATCATACTCACCACTTGTCGTGTGGAGTGATGTCACTGTTGTTCCCTCAGATGATGTTGATGATTGTATGGAGCTTGCGGCAGATGTCTCTGCTGCTGTGGTTGTTGAAGCAGAAGCCGATGTAGATGTCAGAGCTTCTGTGGATGTCTGTGAACTAGCAGTCGATGTTTCTGCCACTGTGAAGAAAATGTATTTCCACGGTTATTAGGAAACAGGCATGGAGGAAGCAACGTGTAAACATTTGAACAGAGATTGTACTCCAAGTGCTTTTCACAGATATATTGCCAGATACCATGAGAGAGAACATGGCCTGTTATTAAGTCTCACAGACAACCCAGGATGTTGCCTAATATGGTCTCTGGTCAAATACAACTAGCAAGACACAACCTAAATGCAGAGTTGCTTTTACTACTGAAGCTTTCATCTTGAAGTAATACAAAAGTGTTTGTAAAGGCAATCTTCAAAGGTGTGCTTTTGTATACCCACCAGGTGCTGAAGAAACCGCTGGAGTGACCGTGGTTTCTTCAGTTGTTGAAACTTCAGTCGAGGACAGTGTTGGTGTTGATGATATTGTGTTTGTTGAGACACCAGCTGATGTGGAGGTCGGTGAAGTTGTTGGGCTCAATGTACTTGCAGTGGAAGTTTCTGTTGCTGAATAAGGTCACATTAGTATTAAGGTAACTGAAGAGACTTGATCAAGATATGAAAGACTTTGAACAAAATGCTGTTGTCGATTGTGAAACTTGTTGTGAATGGTGCAAGAACTGTTGTTGTGTGAATTGTTGTAACTTTAAGAAAGCGTTTTGCAGATATTGGGGGAGTTGTGATTGTGATGGCAGGGGATGATATCCACACTTGTGTTTCTGTGGTTGACTGTGTAATTACATTCATGGTTGCTGTGGTGCATAGAAAAGTTGATGAACTGAATGTGGTGCCCAAAACCATGAATGAAAATGAATCCCGACATTACAGATTCATAGATTCTGGTGTCGTGCAACATGCTGATTAGCCTGACACGATCATACTGCAAAGCAGGTCTCAGTAAATTGCATTTGCACATGCTTCTACTCTGCAGAAATCTCCTCCTTGTCAACAAGCAATATTCCTCAATTACACCGTCTTTCTGCATTGTAAGACTTGCAGGAGATCGAGTGACGTCCAAAAGGTGCACGAGAGAAGAGAGCAATCATACTCACCACTTGTCGTGTGGAGTGATGTCACTGTTGTTCCCTCAGATGATGTTGATGATTGTATGGAGCTTGCGGCAGATGTCTCTGCTGCTGTGGTTGTTGAAGCAGAAGCCGATGTAGATGTCAGAGCTTCTGTGGATGTCTGTGAACTTGCAGTCGATGTTTCTGCCACTGTGAAGAAAATGTATTTCCACGGTTATTAGGAAACAGACATGGAGGAAGCAACGTGTAAACATTTGAACAGAGATTGTACTCCAAGTGCTTTTCACAGATATATTGCCAGATACCATGAGAGAGAACATGGCCTGTTATTAAGTCTCACAGACAACCCAGGATGTTGCCTAATATGGTCTCTGGTCAAATACAACTAGCAAGACACAACCTAAATGCAGAGTTGCTTTTACTACTGAAGCTTTCATCTTGAAGTAATACAAAAGTGTTTGTAAAGGCAATCTTCAAAGGTGTGCTTTCGTATACCCACCAGGTGCTGAAGAAACCGCTAGAGTGACCGTGGTTTCTTCAGTTGTTGAAACTTCAGTCGAGGACAGTGTTGGTGTTGATGATATTGTGTTTGTTGAGACACCAGCTGATGTGGAGGTCGGTGAAGTTGTTGGGCTCAATGTACTTGCAGTGGAAGTTTCTGTAGTTGAAAAAGATCACATTATTATGAAGGTAACTGAAATGAATCGATCCAAGATATGAAGGATTTTGTACAAAACGCTGCAAAACTTGTTGCGAATGGTGCAGGGATTATTGTTGTGTGAATTGTTGGTGATTTACAAGAGCACCCTGCAGACGTTGGGGGACCTGTGGCTGTGGTGGCAAGACATGATGTCTAGGCTTGTACTTCAGTGGTTGATTGTACAATTACAATGAAAGTTGCTGTTGTCCATGAAAAAGTTGACAAACTGAATGAGGTGCACTAAACCATGAATGAAACAGCACCTAAACATGACAGATTCATCAATTCTGGTATCGTGCAACATTGTGAATAGCCTGACACCATCATACTGCAAAGCAGGTATCATTAAATTGCATTTGCACATGTATCTACTCTGCAGAAATCTCCTCCTTGTCAACGATCAATATTCTTCAACTACACCTCCTTTTTGCATTGTAAGACTTGCAGGAGATCGAGCAATATCCAAAAGGGGCAATAGAGAAGGGACCAATCGAACTCACCACTTGTCGTGGGGAGTGATGTCACTGTTGTTCCTTCAGATGTTGATGATTGTGTGGAGCTTGCAGTAGATGTCTCTGCTGCTGTGGTTGTTGAAGCAGAAGCCGATGTAGAGGTCAGAGCTTCTGTGGATGTCTGTGAACTTACAGTCGATGTTTCTGTCGCTGTGAGAAAAAGAAATTTACATGGACGTTAGGGAACGGACTTGTAGAAATCAATGTGGAATAGATTGCGAGTATTGTTCGTACGTATACTGCCAAATACTACTAGAGATAACCTGGGCTGTTGTAAAGACCAGGAGACAACCCAGGATGTTGCATATTATGACCTCTGGGCAAGTACAAGCAGCAACATGCAGCCAACTGCAGAGTTGCTTTTGCTATCAATGCTTTCATCTTTGAGTAATGCAACAGTGTTTGTAAATGCAGTCTTCACAGGTGTGCTTTTGTATACTCACCAGTTGTTGAAGAAACCGCTGGAGTGACCGAGGATTCTTCAGTTGTTGAAACTTCAGTCGAGGACAGTGTTGATGTTGATGGTATTGTGCTTGTTGAGACGAGAGCAGATGTGGAGGTCGGTGAAGTTGTTGAGCTCAACGTATTTGCAGTGGAAGTTTCTGTTGCTGAATAAGGTCACATTAGTATTAAGGTAACTGAAGAGACTTGATCAAGATATGAAAGACTTTGAACAAAATGCTGTTGTCGATTGTGAAACTTGTTGTGAATGGTGCAAGAACTGTTCTTGTGTGAATTGTTGTAACTTTAAGAAAGCGTTTTGCAGATATTGGGGGAGTTGTGATTGTGATGGCAGGGGATGATATCCACACTTGTGTTTCTGTGGTTGACTGTGTAATTACATTCATGGTTGCTGTGGTGCATAGAAAAGTTGATGAACTGAATGTGGTGCCCAAAACCATGAATGAAAATGAATCCCGACATTACAGATTCATAGATTCTGGTGTCGTGCAACATGCTGATTAGCCTGACACGATCATACTGCAAAGCAGGTCTCAGTAAATTGCATTTGCACATGCTTCTACTCTGCAGAAATCTCCTCCTTGTCAACAAGCAATATTCCTCAATTACACCGTCTTTCTGCATTGTAAGACTTGCAGGAGATCGAGTGACGTCCAAAAGGTGCACGAGAGAAGAGAGCAATCATACTCACCACTTGTCGTGTGGAGTGATGTCACTGTTGTTCCCTCAGATGATGTTGATGATTGTATGGAGCTTGCGGCAGATGTCTCTGCTGCTGTGGTTGTTGAAGCAGAAGCCGATGTAGATGTCAGAGCTTCTGTGGATGTCTGTGAACTTGCAGTCGATGTTTCTGCCACTGTGAAGAAAATGTATTTCCACGGTTATTAGGAAACAGACATGGAGGAAGCAACGTGTAAACATTTGAACAGAGATTGTACTCCAAGTGCTTTTCACAGATATATTGCCAGATACCATGAGAGAGAACATGGCCTGTTATTAAGTCTCACAGACAACCCAGGATGTTGCCTAATATGGTCTCTGGTCAAATACAACTAGCAAGACACAACCTAAATGCAGAGTTGCTTTTACTACTGAAGCTTTCATCTTGAAGTAATACAAAAGTGTTTGTAAAGGCAATCTTCAAAGGTGTGCTTTCGTATACCCACCAGGTGCTGAAGAAACCGCTAGAGTGACCGTGGTTTCTTCAGTTGTTGAAACTTCAGTCGAGGACAGTGTTGGTGTTGATGATATTGTGTTTGTTGAGACACCAGCTGATGTGGAGGTCGGTGAAGTTGTTGGGCTCAATGTACTTGCAGTGGAAGTTTCTGTAGTTGAAAAAGATCACATTATTATGAAGGTAACTGAAATGAATCGATCCAAGATATGAAGGATTTTGTACAAAACGCTGCAAAACTTGTTGCGAATGGTGCAGGGATTATTGTTGTGTGAATTGTTGGTGATTTACAAGAGCACCCTGCAGACGTTGGGGGACCTGTGGCTGTGGTGGCAAGACATGATGTCTAGGCTTGTACTTCAGTGGTTGATTGTACAATTACAATGAAAGTTGCTGTTGTCCATGAAAAAGTTGACAAACTGAATGAGGTGCACTAAACCATGAATGAAACAGCACCTAAACATGACAGATTCATCAATTCTGGTATCGTGCAACATTGTGAATAGCCTGACACCATCATACTGCAAAGCAGGTATCATTAAATTGCATTTGCACATGTATCTACTCTGCAGAAATCTCCTCCTTGTCAACGATCAATATTCTTCAACTACACCTCCTTTTTGCATTGTAAGACTTGCAGGAGATCGAGCAATATCCAAAAGGGGCAATAGAGAAGGGACCAATCGAACTCACCACTTGTCGTGGGGAGTGATGTCACTGTTGTTCCTTCAGATGTTGATGATTGTGTGGAGCTTGCAGTAGATGTCTCTGCTGCTGTGGTTGTTGAAGCAGAAGCCGATGTAGAGGTCAGAGCTTCTGTGGATGTCTGTGAACTTACAGTCGATGTTTCTGTCGCTGTGAGAAAAAGAAATTTACATGGACGTTAGGGAACGGACTTGTAGAAATCAATGTGGAATAGATTGCGAGTATTGTTCGTACGTATACTGCCAAATACTACTAGAGATAACCTGGGCTGTTGTAAAGACCAGGAGACAACCCAGGATGTTGCATATTATGACCTCTGGGCAAGTACAAGCAGCAACATGCAGCCAACTGCAGAGTTGCTTTTGCTATCAATGCTTTCATCTTTGAGTAATGCAACAGTGTTTGTAAATGCAGTCTTCACAGGTGTGCTTTTGTATACTCACCAGTTGTTGAAGAAACCGCTGGAGTGACCGAGGATTCTTCAGTTGTTGAAACTTCAGTCGAGGACAGTGTTGATGTTGATGGTATTGTGCTTGTTGAGACGAGAGCAGATGTGGAGGTCGGTGAAGTTGTTGAGCTCAACGTACTTGCAGTGGAAGTTTCTGTTGCTGAATAAGGTCACATTAGTATTAAGGTAACTGAAGAGACTTGATCAAGATATGAAAGACTTTGAACAAAATGCTGTTGTCGATTGTGAAACTTGTTGTGAATGGTGCAAGAACTGTTGTTGTGTGAATTGTTGTAACTTTAAGAAAGCGTTTTGCAGATATTGGGGGAGTTGTGATTGTGATGGCAGGGGATGATATCCACACTTGTGTTTCTGTGGTTGACTGTGTAATTGCATTCATGGTTGCTGTGGTGCATAGAAAAGTTGATGAACTGAATGTGGTGCCCAAAACCATGAATGAAAATGAATCCCGACATTACAGATTCATAGATTCTGGTGTCGTGCAACATGCTGATTAGCCTGACACGATCATACTGCAAAGCAGGTCTCAGTAAATTGCATTTGCACATGCTTCTACTCTGCAGAAATCTCCTCCTTGTCAACAAGCAATATTCCTCAATTACACCGTCTTTCTGCATTGTAAGACTTGCAGGAGATCGAGTGACGTCCAAAAGGTGCACGAGAGAAGAGAGCAATCATACTCACCACTTGTCGTGTGGAGTGATGTCACTGTTGTTCCCTCAGATGATGTTGATGATTGTATGGAGCTTGCGGCAGATGTCTCTGCTGCTGTGGTTGTTGAAGCAGAAGCCGATGTAGATGTCAGAGCTTCTGTGGATGTCTGTGAACTTGCAGTCGATGTTTCTGCCACTGTGATGAAAATGTATTTCCACGGTTATTAGGAAACAGACTTGGAGGAAGCAACGTGTAAACATTTGAACAGAGATTGTACTCCAAGTGCTTTTCACAGATATATTGCCAGATACCATGAGAGAGAGCATGGCCTGTTATTAAGTCTCACAGACAACCCAGGATGTTGCCTAATATGGTCTCTGGTCAAATACAACTAGCAAGACACAACCTAAATGCAGAGTTGCTTTTACTACTGAAGCTTTCATCTTGAAGTAATACAAAAGTGTTTGTAAAGGCAATCTTCAAAGGTGTGCTTTTGTATACCCACCAGGTGCTGAAGAAACCGCTGGAGTGACCGTGGTTTCTTCAGTTGTTGAAACTTCAGTCGAGGACAGTGTTGGTGTTGATGATATTGTGTTTGTTGAGACACCAGCTGATGTGGAGGTCGGTGAAGTTGTTGGGCTCAATGTACTTGCAGTGGAAGTTTCTGTAGTTGAAAAAGATCACATTATTATGAAGGTAACTGAAATGAATCGATCCAAGATATGAAGGATTTTGTACAAAATGCTGCAAAACTTGTTGCGAATGGTGCAGGGATTATTGTTGTGTGAATTGTTGGTGATTTACAAGAGCACCCTGCAGACGTTGGGGGACCTGTGGCTGTGGTGGCAAGACATGATGTCTAGGCTTGTACTTCAGTGGTTGATTGTACAATTACAATGAAAGTTGCTGTTGTCCATGAAAAAGTTGACAAACTGAATGAGGTGCACTAAACCATGAATGAAACAGCACCTAAACATGACAGATTCATCAATTCTGGTATCGTGCAACATTGTGAATAGCCTGACACCATCATACTGCAAAGCAGGTATCAGTAAATTGCATTTGCACATGTATCTACTCTGCAGAAATCTCCTCCTTGTCAACGATCAATATTCTTCAACTACACCTCCTTTTTGCATTGTAAGACTTGCAGGAGATCGAGCAATATCCAAAAGGGGCAATAGAGAAGGGACCAATCGAACTCACCACTTGTCGTGGGGAGTGATGTCACTGTTGTTCCTTCAGATGTTGATGATTGTGTGGAGCTTGCAGTAGATGTCTCTGCTGCTGTGGTTGTTGAAGCAGAAGCCGATGTAGAGGTCAGAGCTTCTGTGGATGTCTGTGAACTTACAGTCGATGTTTCTGTCGCTGTGAGAAAAAGAAATTTACATGGACGTTAGGGAACGGACTTGTAGAAATCAATGTGGAATTGATTGCGAGTATTGTTCGTACGTATACTGCCAAATACTACTAGAGATAACCTGGGCTGTTGTAAAGACCAGCAGACAACCCAGGATGTTGCATATTATGACCTCTGGGCAAGTACAAGCAGCAACATGCAGCCAACTGCAGAGTTGCTTTTGCTATCAATGCTTTCATCTTTGAGTAATGCAACAGTGTTTGTAAATGCAGTCTTCACAGGTGTGCTTTTGTATACTCACCAGTTGTTGAAGAAACCGCTGGAGTGACCGAGGATTCTTCAGTTGTTGAAACTTCAGTCGAGGACAGTGTTGATGTTGATGGTATTGTGCTTGTTGAGACGAGAGCAGATGTGGAGGTCGGTGAAGTTGTTGAGCTCAACGTACTTGCAGTGGAAGTTTCTGTTGCTGAATAAGGTCACATTAGTATTAAGGTAACTGAAGAGACTTGATCAAGATATGAAAGACTTTGAACAAAATGCTGTTGTCGATTGTGAAACTTGTTGTGAATGGTGCAAGAACTGTTGTTGTGTGAATTGTTGTAACTTTAAGAAAGCGTTTTGCAGATATTGGGGGAGTTGTGATTGTGATGGCAGGGGATGATATCCACACTTGTGTTTCTGTGGTTGACTGTGTAATTACATTCATGGTTGCTGTGGTGCATAGAAAAGTTGATGAACTGAATGTGGTGCCCAAAACCATGAATGAAAATGAATCCCGACATTACAGATTCATAGATTCTGGTGTCGTGCAACATGCTGATTAGCCTGACACGATCATACTGCAAAGCAGGTCTCAGTAAATTGCATTTGCACATGCTTCTACTCTGCAGAAATCTCCTCCTTGTCAACAAGCAATATTCCTCAATTACACCGTCTTTCTGCATTGTAAGACTTGCAGGAGATCGAGTGACGTCCAAAAGGTGCACGAGAGAAGAGAGCAATCATACTCACCACTTGTCGTGTGGAGTGATGTCACTGTTGTTCCCTCAGATGATGTTGATGATTGTATGGAGCTTGCGGCAGATGTCTCTGCTGCTGTGGTTGTTGAAGCAGAAGCCGATGTAGATGTCAGAGCTTCTGTGGATGTCTGTGAACTTGCAGTCGATGTTTCTGCCACTGTGAAGAAAATGTATTTCCACGGTTATTAGGAAACAGACATGGAGGAAGCAACGTGTAAACATTTGAACAGAGATTGTACTCCAAGTGCTTTTCACAGATATATTGCCAGATACCATGAGAGAGAACATGGCCTGTTATTAAGTCTCACAGACAACCCAGGATGTTGCCTAATATGGTCTCTGGTCAAATACAACTAGCAAGACACAACCTAAATGCAGAGTTGCTTTTACTACTGAAGCTTTCATCTTGAAGTAATACAAAAGTGTTTGTAAAGGCAATCTTCAAAGGTGTGCTTTCGTATACCCACCAGGTGCTGAAGAAACCGCTAGAGTGACCGTGGTTTCTTCAGTTGTTGAAACTTCAGTCGAGGACAGTGTTGGTGTTGATGATATTGTGTTTGTTGAGACACCAGCTGATGTGGAGGTCGGTGAAGTTGTTGGGCTCAATGTACTTGCAGTGGAAGTTTCTGTAGTTGAAAAAGATCACATTATTATGAAGGTAACTGAAATGAATCGATCCAAGATATGAAGGATTTTGTACAAAACGCTGCAAAACTTGTTGCGAATGGTGCAGGGATTATTGTTGTGTGAATTGTTGGTGATTTACAAGAGCACCCTGCAGACGTTGGGGGACCTGTGGCTGTGGTGGCAAGACATGATGTCTAGGCTTGTACTTCAGTGGTTGATTGTACAATTACAATGAAAGTTGCTGTTGTCCATGAAAAAGTTGACAAACTGAATGAGGTGCACTAAACCATGAATGAAACAGCACCTAAACATGACAGATTCATCAATTCTGGTATCGTGCAACATTGTGAATAGCCTGACACCATCATACTGCAAAGCAGGTATCATTAAATTGCATTTGCACATGTATCTACTCTGCAGAAATCTCCTCCTTGTCAACGATCAATATTCTTCAACTACACCTCCTTTTTGCATTGTAAGACTTGCAGGAGATCGAGCAATATCCAAAAGGGGCAATAGAGAAGGGACCAATCGAACTCACCACTTGTCGTGGGGAGTGATGTCACTGTTGTTCCTTCAGATGTTGATGATTGTGTGGAGCTTGCAGTAGATGTCTCTGCTGCTGTGGTTGTTGAAGCAGAAGCCGATGTAGAGGTCAGAGCTTCTGTGGATGTCTGTGAACTTACAGTCGATGTTTCTGTCGCTGTGAGAAAAAGAAATTTACATGGACGTTAGGGAACGGACTTGTAGAAATCAATGTGGAATAGATTGCGAGTATTGTTCGTACGTATACTGCCAAATACTACTAGAGATAACCTGGGCTGTTGTAAAGACCAGGAGACAACCCAGGATGTTGCATATTATGACCTCTGGGCAAGTACAAGCAGCAACATGCAGCCAACTGCAGAGTTGCTTTTGCTATCAATGCTTTCATCTTTGAGTAATGCAACAGTGTTTGTAAATGCAGTCTTCACAGGTGTGCTTTTGTATACTCACCAGTTGTTGAAGAAACCGCTGGAGTGACCGAGGATTCTTCAGTTGTTGAAACTTCAGTCGAGGACAGTGTTGATGTTGATGGTATTGTGCTTGTTGAGACGAGAGCAGATGTGGAGGTCGGTGAAGTTGTTGAGCTCAACGTATTTGCAGTGGAAGTTTCTGTTGCTGAATAAGGTCACATTAGTATTAAGGTAACTGAAGAGACTTGATCAAGATATGAAAGACTTTGAACAAAATGCTGTTGTCGATTGTGAAACTTGTTGTGAATGGTGCAAGAACTGTTGTTGTGTGAATTGTTGTAACTTTAAGAAAGCGTTTTGCAGATATTGGGGGAGTTGTGATTGTGATGGCAGGGGATGATATCCACACTTGTGTTTCTGTGGTTGACTGTGTAATTACATTCATGGTTGCTGTGGTGCATAGAAAAGTTGATGAACTGAATGTGGTGCCCAAAACCATGAATGAAAATGAATCCCGACATTACAGATTCATAGATTCTGGTGTCGTGCAACATGCTGATTAGCCTGACACGATCATACTGCAAAGCAGGTCTCAGTAAATTGCATTTGCACATGCTTCTACTCTGCAGAAATCTCCTCCTTGTCAACAAGCAATATTCCTCAATTACACCGTCTTTCTGCATTGTAAGACTTGCAGGAGATCGAGTGACGTCCAAAAGGTGCACGAGAGAAGAGAGCAATCATACTCACCACTTGTCGTGTGGAGTGATGTCACTGTTGTTCCCTCAGATGATGTTGATGATTGTATGGAGCTTGCGGCAGATGTCTCTGCTGCTGTGGTTGTTGAAGCAGAAGCCGATGTAGATGTCAGAGCTTCTGTGGATGTCTGTGAACTTGCAGTCGATGTTTCTGCCACTGTGATGAAAATGTATTTCCACGGTTATTAGGAAACAGACTTGGAGGAAGCAACGTGTAAACATTTGAACAGAGATTGTACTCCAAGTGCTTTTCACAGATATATTGCCAGATACCATGAGAGAGAGCATGGCCTGTTATTAAGTCTCACAGACAACCCAGGATGTTGCCTAATATGGTCTCTGGTCAAATACAACTAGCAAGACACAACCTAAATGCAGAGTTGCTTTTACTACTGAAGCTTTCATCTTGAAGTAATACAAAAGTGTTTGTAAAGGCAATCTTCAAAGGTGTGCTTTTGTATACCCACCAGGTGCTGAAGAGACCGCTGGAGTGACCGTGGTTTCTTCAGTTGTTGAAACTTCAGTCGAGGACAGTGTTGGTGTTGATGATATTGTGTTTGTTGAGACACCAGCTGATGTGGAGGTCGGTGAAGTTGTTGGGCTCAATGTACTTGCAGTGGAAGTTTCTGTAGTTGAAAAAGATCACATTATTATGAAGGTAACTGAAATGAATCGATCCAAGATATGAAGGATTTTGTACAAAATGCTGCAAAACTTGTTGCGAATGGTGCAGGGATTATTGTTGTGTGAATTGTTGGTGATTTACAAGAGCACCCTGCAGACGTTGGGGGACCTGTGGCTGTGGTGGCAAGACATGATGTCTAGGCTTGTACTTCAGTGGTTGATTGTACAATTACAATGAAAGTTGCTGTTGTCCATGAAAAAGTTGACAAACTGAATGAGGTGCACTAAACCATGAATGAAACAGCACCTAAACATGACAGATTCATCAATTCTGGTATCGTGCAACATTGTGAATAGCCTGACACCATCATACTGCAAAGCAGGTATCAGTAAATTGCATTTGCACATGTATCTACTCTGCAGAAATCTCCTCCTTGTCAACGATCAATATTCTTCAACTACACCTCCTTTTTGCATTGTAAGACTTGCAGGAGATCGAGCAATATCCAAAAGGGGCAATAGAGAAGGGACCAATCGAACTCACCACTTGTCGTGGGGAGTGATGTCACTGTTGTTCCTTCAGATGTTGATGATTGTGTGGAGCTTGCAGTAGATGTCTCTGCTGCTGTGGTTGTTGAAGCAGAAGCCGATGTAGAGGTCAGAGCTTCTGTGGATGTCTGTGAACTTACAGTCGATGTTTCTGTCGATGTGAAAAAAAGAAATTTACATGGACGTTAGGGAACGGACTTGTAGAAATCAATGTGGAATAGATTGCGAGTATTGTTCGTACGTATACTGCCAAATACTACTAGAGATAACCTGGGCTGTTGTAAAGACCAGGAGACAACCCAGGATGTTGCATATTATGACCTCTGGGCAAGTACAAGCAGCAACATGCAGCCAACTGCAGAGTTGCTTTTGCTATCAATGCTTTCATCTTTGAGTAATGCAACAGTGTTTGTAAATGCAGTCTTCACAGGTGTGCTTTTGTATACTCACCAGTTGTTGAAGAAACCGCTGGAGTGACCGAGGATTCTTCAGTTGTTGAAACTTCAGTCGAGGACAGTGTTGATGTTGATGGTATTGTGCTTGTTGAGACGAGAGCAGATGTGGAGGTCGGTGAAGTTGTTGAGCTCAACGTACTTGCAGTGGAAGTTTCTGTTGCTGAATAAGGTCACATTAGTATTAAGGTAACTGAAGAGACTTGATCAAGATATGAAAGACTTTGAACAAAATGCTGTTGTCGATTGTGAAACTTGTTGTGAATGGTGCAAGAACTGTTGTTGTGTGAATTGTTGTAACTTTAAGAAAGCGTTTTGCAGATATTGGGGGAGTTGTGATTGTGATGGCAGGGGATGATATCCACACTTGTGTTTCTGTGGTTGACTGTGTAATTGCATTCATGGTTGCTGTGGTGCATAGAAAAGTTGATGAACTGAATGTGGTGCCCAAAACCATGAATGAAAATGAATCCCGACATTACAGATTCATAGATTCTGGTGTCGTGCAACATGCTGATTAGCCTGACACGATCATACTGCAAAGCAGGTCTCAGTAAATTGCATTTGCACATGCTTCTACTCTGCAGAAATCTCCTCCTTGTCAACAAGCAATATTCCTCAATTACACCGTCTTTCTGCATTGTAAGACTTGCAGGAGATCGAGTGACGTCCAAAAGGTGCACGAGAGAAGAGAGCAATCATACTCACCACTTGTCGTGTGGAGTGATGTCACTGTTGTTCCCTCAGATGATGTTGATGATTGTATGGAGCTTGCGGCAGATGTCTCTGCTGCTGTGGTTGTTGAAGCAGAAGCCGATGTAGATGTCAGAGCTTCTGTGGATGTCTGTGAACTTGCAGTCGATGTTTCTGCCACTGTGATGAAAATGTATTTCCACGGTTATTAGGAAACAGACTTGGAGGAAGCAACGTGTAAACATTTGAACAGAGATTGTACTCCAAGTGCTTTTCACAGATATATTGCCAGATACCATGAGAGAGAGCATGGCCTGTTATTAAGTCTCACAGACAACCCAGGATGTTGCCTAATATGGTCTCTGGTCAAATACAACTAGCAAGACACAACCTAAATGCAGAGTTGCTTTTACTACTGAAGCTTTCATCTTGAAGTAATACAAAAGTGTTTGTAAAGGCAATCTTCAAAGGTGTGCTTTTGTATACCCACCAGGTGCTGAAGAAACCGCTGGAGTGACCGTGGTTTCTTCAGTTGTTGAAACTTCAGTCGAGGACAGTGTTGGTGTTGATGATATTGTGTTTGTTGAGACACCAGCTGATGTGGAGGTCGGTGAAGTTGTTGGGCTCAATGTACTTGCAGTGGAAGTTTCTGTAGTTGAAAAAGATCACATTATTATGAAGGTAACTGAAATGAATCGATCCAAGATATGAAGGATTTTGTACAAAATGCTGCAAAACTTGTTGCGAATGGTGCAGGGATTATTGTTGTGTGAATTGTTGGTGATTTACAAGAGCACCCTGCAGACGTTGGGGGACCTGTGGCTGTGGTGGCAAGACATGATGTCTAGGCTTGTACTTCAGTGGTTGATTGTACAATTACAATGAAAGTTGCTGTTGTCCATGAAAAAGTTGACAAACTGAATGAGGTGCACTAAACCATGAATGAAACAGCACCTAAACATGACAGATTCATCAATTCTGGTATCGTGCAACATTGTGAATAGCCTGACACCATCATACTGCAAAGCAGGTATCAGTAAATTGCATTTGCACATGTATCTACTCTGCAGAAATCTCCTCCTTGTCAACGATCAATATTCTTCAACTACACCTCCTTTTTGCATTGTAAGACTTGCAGGAGATCGAACAATATCCAAAAGGGGCAATAGAGAAGGGACCAATCGAACTCACCACTTGTCGTGGGGAGTGATGTCACTGTTGTTCCTTCAGATGTTGATGATTGTGTGGAGCTTGCAGTAGATGTCTCTGCTGCTGTGGTTGTTGAAGCAGAAGCCGATGTAGAGGTCAGAGCTTCTGTGGATGTCTGTGAACTTACAGTCGATGTTTCTGTCGCTGTGAAAAAAAGAAATTTACATGGACGTTAGGGAACGGACTTGTAGAAATCAATGTGGAATAGATTGCGAGTATTGTTCGTACGTATACTGCCAAATACTACTAGAGATAACCTGGGCTGTTGTAAAGACCAGGAGACAACCCAGGATGTTGCATATTATGACCTCTGGGCAAGTACAAGCAGCAACATGCAGCCAACTGCAGAGTTGCTTTTGCTATCAATGCTTTCATCTTTGAGTAATGCAACAGTGTTTGTAAATGCAGTCTTCACAGGTGTGCTTTTGTATACTCACCAGTTGTTGAAGAAACCGCTGGAGTGACCGAGGATTCTTCAGTTGTTGAAACTTCAGTCGAGGACAGTGTTGATGTTGATGGTATTGTGCTTGTTGAGACGAGAGCAGATGTGGAGGTCGGTGAAGTTGTTGAGCTCAACGTACTTGCAGTGGAAGTTTCTGTTGCTGAATAAGGTCACATTAGTATTAAGGTAACTGAAGAGACTTGATCAAGATATGAAAGACTTTGAACAAAATGCTGTTGTCGATTGTGAAACTTGTTGTGAATGGTGCAAGAACTGTTGTTGTGTGAATTGTTGTAACTTTAAGAAAGCGTTTTGCAGATATTGGGGGAGTTGTGATTGTGATGGCAGGGGATGATATCCACACTTGTGTTTCTGTGGTTGACTGTGTAATTGCATTCATGGTTGCTGTGGTGCATAGAAAAGTTGATGAACTGAATGTGGTGCCCAAAACCATGAATGAAAATGAATCCCGACATTACAGATTCATAGATTCTAGTGTCGTGCAACATGCTGATTAGCCTGACACGATCATACTGCAAAGCAGGTCCCAGTAAATTGCATTTGCACATGCTTCTACTCTGCAGAAATCTCCTCCTTGTCAACAAGCAATATTCCTCAATTACACCGTCTTTCTGCATTGTAAGACTTGCATGAGATCGAGTGACGTCCAAAAGGTGCACGAGAGAAGAGAGCAATCATACTCACCACTTGTCGTGTGGAGTGATGTCACTGTTGTTCCCTCAGATGATGTTGATGATTGTATGGAGCTTGCGGCAGATGTCTCTGCTGCTGTGGTTGTTGAAGCAGAAGCCGATGTAGATGTCAGAGCTTCTGTGGATGTCTGTGAACTTGCAGTCGATGTTTCTGCCACTGTGATGAAAATGTATTTCCACGGTTATTAGGAAACAGACTTGGAGGAAGCAACGTGTAAACATTTGAACAGAGATTGTACTCCAAGTGCTTTTCACAGATATATTGCCAGATACCATGAGAGAGAACATGGCCTGTTATTAAGTCTCACAGACAACCCAGGATGTTGCCTAATATGGTCTCTGGTCAAATACAACTAGCAAGACACAACCTAAATGCAGAGTTGCTTTTACTACTGAAGCTTTCATCTTGAAGTAATACAAAAGTGTTTGTAAAGGCAATCTTCAAAGGTGTGCTTTTGTATACCCACCAGGTGCTGAAGAAACCGCTGGAGTGACCGTGGTTTCTTCAGTTGTTGAAACTTCAGTCGAGGACAGTGTTGGTGTTGATGATATTGTGTTTGTTGAGACACCAGCTGATGTGGAGGTCGGTGAAGTTGTTGGGCTCAATGTACTTGCAGTGGAAGTTTCTGTAGTTGAAAAAGATCACATTATTATGAAGGTAACTGAAATGAATCGATCCAAGATATGAAGGGTTTTGTACAAAACGCTGCAAAACTTGTTGCGAATGGTGCAGGGATTATTGTTGTGTGAATTGTTGGTGATTTACAAGAGCACCCTGCAGACGTTGGGGGACCTGTGGCTGTGGTGGCAAGACATGATGTCTAGGCTTGTACTTCAGTGGTTGATTGTACAATTACAATGAAAGTTGCTGTTGTCCATGAAAAAGTTGACAAACTGAATGAGGTGCACTAAACCATGAATGAAACAGCACCTAAACATGACAGATTCATCAATTCTGGTATCGTGCAACATTGTGAATAGCCTGACACCATCATACTGCAAAGCAGGTATCAGTAAATTGCATTTGCACATGTATCTACTCTGCAGAAATCTCCTCCTTGTCAACGATCAATATTCTTCAACTACACCTCCTTTTTGCATTGTAAGACTTGCAGGAGATCGAGCAATATCCAAAAGGGGCAATAGAGAAGGGACCAATCGAACTCACCACTTGTCGTGGGGAGTGATGTCACTGTTGTTCCTTCAGATGTTGATGATTGTGTGGAGCTTGCAGTAGATGTCTCTGCTGCTGTGGTTGTTGAAGCAGAAGCCGATGTAGAGGTCAGAGCTTCTGTGGATGTCTGTGAACTTACAGTCGATGTTTCTGTCGCTGTGAGAAAAAGAAATTTACATGGACGTTAGGGAACGGACTTGTAGAAATCAATGTGGAATAGATTGCGAGTATTGTTCGTACGTATACTGCCGAATACTACTAGAGATAACCTGGGCTGTTGTAAAGACCAGGAGACAACCCAGGATGTTGCATATTATGACCTCTGGGCAAGTACAAGCAGCAACATGCAGCCAACTGCAGAGTTTCTTTTGCTATCAATGCTTTCATCTTTGAGTAATGCAACAGTGTTTGTAAATGCAGTCTTCACAGGTGTGCTTTTGTATACTCACCAGTTGTTGAAGAAACCGCTGGAGTGACCGAGGATTCTTCAGTTGTTGAAACTTCAGTCGAGGACAGTGTTGATGTTGATGGTATTGTGCTTGTTGAGACGAGAGCAGATGTGGAGGTCGGTGAAGTTGTTGAGCTCAACGTACTTGCAGTGGAAGTTTCTGTTGCTGAATAAGGTCACATTAGTATTAAGGTAACTGAAGAGACTTGATCAAGATATGAAAGACTTTGAACAAAATGCTGTTGTCGATTGTGAAACTTGTTGTGAATGGTGCAAGAACTGTTGTTGTGTGAATTGTTGTAACTTTAAGAAAGCGTTTTGCAGATATTGGGGGAGTTGTGATTGTGATGGCAGGGGATGATATCCACACTTGTGTTTCTGTGGTTGACTGTGTAATTACATTCATGGTTGCTGTGGTGCATAGAAAAGTTGATGAACTGAATGTGGTGCCCAAAACCATGAATGAAATTGAATCCCGACATTACAGATTCATAGATTCTGGTGTCGTGCAACATGCTGATTAGCCTGACACGATCATACTGCAAAGCAGGTCTCAGTAAATTGCATTTGCACATGCTTCTACTCTGCAGAAATCTCCTCCTTGTCAACAAGCAATATTCCTCAATTACACCGTCTTTCTGCATTGTAAGACTTGCAGGAGATCGAGTGACGTCCAAAAGGTGCACGAGAGAAGAGAGCAATCATACTCACCACTTGTCGTGTGGAGTGATGTCACTGTTGTTCCCTCAGATGATGTTGATGATTGTATGGAGCTTGCGGCAGATGTCTCTGCTGCTGTGGTTGTTGAAGCAGAAGCCGATGTAGATGTCAGAGCTTCTGTGGATGTCTGTGAACTTGCAGTCGATGTTTCTGCCACTGTGAAGAAAATGTATTTCCACGGTTATTAGGAAACAGACATGGAGGAAGCAACGTGTAAAGATTTGAACAGAGATTGTACTCCAAGTGCTTTTCACAGATATATTGCCAGATACCATGAGAGAGAACATGGCCTGTTATTAAGTCTCACAGACAACCCAGGATGTTGCCTAATATGGTCTCTGGTCAAATACAACTAGCAAGACACAACCTAAATGCAGAGTTGCTTTTACTACTGAAGCTTTCATCTTGAAGTAATACAAAAGTGTTTGTAAAGGCAATCTTCAAAGGTGTGCTTTCGTATACCCACCAGGTGCTGAAGAAACCGCTAGAGTGACCGTGGTTTCTTCAGTTGTTGAAACTTCAGTCGAGGACAGTGTTGGTGTTGATGATATTGTGTTTGTTGAGACACCAGCTGATGTGGAGGTCGGTGAAGTTGTTGGGCTCAATGTACTTGCAGTGGAAGTTTCTGTAGTTGAAAAAGATCACATTATTATGAAGGTAACTGAAATGAATCGATCCAAGATATGAAGGATTTTGTACAAAACGCTGCAAAACTTGTTGCGAATGGTGCAGGGATTATTGTTGTGTGAATTGTTGGTGATTTACAAGAGCACCCTGCAGACGTTGGGGGACCTGTGGCTGTGGTGGCAAGACATGATGTCTAGGCTTGTACTTCAGTGGTTGATTGTACAATTACAATGAAAGTTGCTGTTGTCCATGAAAAAGTTGACAAACTGAATGAGGTGCACTAAACCATGAATGAAACAGCACCTAAACATGACAGATTCATCAATTCTGGTATCGTGCAACATTGTGAATAGCCTGACACCATCATACTGCAAAGCAGGTATCATTAAATTGCATTTGCACATGTATCTACTCTGCAGAAATCTCCTCCTTGTCAACGATCAATATTCTTCAACTACACCTCCTTTTTGCATTGTAAGACTTGCAGGAGATCGAGCAATATCCAAAAGGGGCAATAGAGAAGGGACCAATCGAACTCACCACTTGTCGTGGGGAGTGATGTCACTGTTGTTCCTTCAGATGTTGATGATTGTGTGGAGCTTGCAGTAGATGTCTCTGCTGCTGTGGTTGTTGAAGCAGAAGCCGATGTAGAGGTCAGAGCTTCTGTGGATGTCTGTGAACTTACAGTCGATGTTTCTGTCGCTGTGAGAAAAAGAAATTTACATGGACGTTAGGGAACGGACTTGTAGAAATCAATGTGGAATAGATTGCGAGTATTGTTCGTACGTATACTGCCAAATACTACTAGAGATAACCTGGGCTGTTGTAAAGACCAGCAGACAACCCAGGATGTTGCATATTATGACCTCTGGGCAAGTACAAGCAGCAACATGCAGCCAACTGCAGAGTTGCTTTTGCTATCAATGCTTTCATCTTTGAGTAATGCAACAGTGTTTGTAAATGCAGTCTTCACAGGTGTGCTTTTGTATACTCACCAGTTGTTGAAGAAACCGCTGGAGTGACCGTGGATTCTTCAGTTGTTGAAACTTCAGTCGAGGACAGTGTTGATGTTGATGGTATTGTGCTTGTTGAGACGAGAGCAGATGTGGAGGTCGGTGAAGTTGTTGAGCTCAACGTACTTGCAGTGGAAGTTTCTGTTGCTGAATAAGGTCACATTAGTATTAAGGTAACTGAAGAGACTTGATCAAGATATGAAAGACTTTGAACAAAATGCTGTTGTCGATTGTGAAACTTGTTGTGAATGGTGCAAGAACTGTTGTTGTGTGAATTGTTGTAACTTTAAGAAAGCGTTTTGCAGATATTGGGGGAGTTGTGATTGTGATGGCAGGGGATGATATCCACACTTGTGTTTCTGTGGTTGACTGTGTAATTACATTCATGGTTGCTGTGGTGCATAGAAAAGTTGATGAACTGAATGTGGTGCCCAAAACCATGAATGAAAATGAATCCCGACATTACAGATTCATAGATTCTGGTGTCGTGCAACATGCTGATTAGCCTGACACGATCATACTGCAAAGCAGGTCTCAGTAAATTGCATTTGCACATGCTTCTACTCTGCAGAAATCTCCTCCTTGTCAACAAGCAATATTCCTCAATTACACCGTCTTTCTGCATTTTAAGACTTGCAGGAGATCGAGTGACGTCCAAAAGGTGCACGAGAGAAGAGAGCAATCATACTCACCACTTGTCGTGTGGAGTGATGTCACTGTTGTTCCCTCAGATGATGTTGATGATTGTATGGAGCTTGCGGCAGATGTCTCTGCTGCTGTGGTTGTTGAAGCAGAAGCCGATGTAGATGTCAGAGCTTCTGTGGATGTCTGTGAACTTGCAGTCGATGTTTCTGCCACTGTGATGAAAATGTATTTCCACCGTTATTAGGAAACAGACTTGGAGGAAGCAACGTGTAAACATTTGAACAGAGATTGTACTCCAAGTGCTTTTCACAGATATATTGCCAGATACCATGAGAGAGAACATGGCCTGTTATTAAGTCTCACAAACAACCCAGGATGTTGCCTAATATGGTCTCTGGTCAAATACAACTAGCAAGACACAACCTAAATGCAGAGTTGCTTTTACTACTGAAGCTTTCATCTTGAAGTAATACAAAAGTGTTTGTAAAGGCAATCTTCAAAGGTGTGCTTTTGTATACCCACCAGGTGCTGAAGAAACCGCTGGAGTGACCGTGGTTTCTTCAGTTGTTGAAACTTCAGTCGAGGACAGTGTTGGTGTTGATGATATTGTGTTTGTTGAGACACCAGCTGATGTGGAGGTCGGTGAAGTTGTTGGGCTCAATGTACTTGCAGTGGAAGTTTCTGTAGTTGAAAAAGATCACATTATTATGAAGGTAACTGAAATGAATCGATCCAAGATATGAAGGATTTTGTACAAAACGCTGCAAAACATGTTGCGAATGGTGCAGGGATTATTGTTGTGTGAATTGTTGGTGATTTACAAGAGCACCCTGCAGACGTTGGGGGACCTGTGGCTGTGGTGGCAAGACATGATGTCTAGGCTTGTACTTCACTGGTTGATTGTACAATTACAATGAAAGTTGCTATTGTCCATGAAAAAGTTGTCAAACTGAATGAGGTGCACTAAACCATGAATGAAACAGCACCTAAACATGACAGATTCATCGATTCTGGTATCGTGCAACATTGTGAATAGCCTGACACCATCATACTGCAAAGCAGGTATCAGTAAATTGCATTTGCACATGTATCTACTCTGCAGAAATCTCCTCCTTGTCAACGATCAATATTCTTCAACTACACCTCCTTTTTGCATTGTAAGACTTGCAGGAGATCGAGCAATATCCAAAAGGGGCAATAGAGAAGGGACCAATCGAACTCACCACTTGTCGTGGGGAGTGATGTCACTGTTGTTCCTTCAGATGTTGATGATTGTGTGGAGCTTGCAGTAGATGTCTCTGCTGCTGTGGTTGTTGAAGCAGAAGCCGATGTAGAGGTCAGAGCTTCTGTGGATGTCTGTGAACTTACAGTCGATGTTTCTGTCGCTGTGAAAAAAAGAAATTTACATGGACGTTAGGGAACGGACTTGTAGAAATCAATGTGGAATAGATTGCGAGTATTGTTCGTACGTATACTGCCAAATACTACTAGAGATAACCTGGGCTGTTGTAAAGACCAGCAGACAACCCAGGATGTTGCATATTATGACCTCTGGGCAAGTACAAGCAGCAACATGCAGCCAACTGCAGAGTTGCTTTTGCTATCAATGCTTTCATCTTTGAGTAATGCAACAGTGTTTGTAAATGCAGTCTTCACAGGTGTGCTTTTGTATACTCACCAGTTGTTGAAGAAACCGCTGGAGTGACCGAGGATTCTTCAGTTGTTGAAACTTCAGTCGAGGACAGTGTTGATGTTGATGGTATTGTGCTTGTTGAGACGAGAGCAGATGTGGAGGTCGGTGAAGTTGTTGAGCTCAACGTACTTGCAGTGGAAGTTTCTGTTGCTGAATAAGGTCACATTAGTATTAAGGTAACTGAAGAGACTTGATCAAGATATGAAAGACTTTGAACAAAATGCTGTTGTCGATTGTGAAACTTGTTGTGAATGGTGCAAGAACTGTTGTTGTGTGAATTGTTGTAACTTTAAGAAAGCGTTTTGCAGATATTGGGGGAGTTGTGATTGTGATGGCAGGGGATGATATCCACACTTGTGTTTCTGTGGTTGACTGTGTAATTACATTCATGGTTGCTGTGGTGCATAGAAAAGTTGATGAACTGAATGTGGTGCCCAAAACCATGAATGAAAATGAATCCCGACATTACAGATTCATAGATTCTGGTGTCGTGCAACATGCTGATTAGCCTGACACGATCATACTGCAAAGCAGGTCTCAGTAAATTGCATTTGCACATGCTTCTACTCTGCAGAAATCTCCTCCTTGTCAACAAGCAATATTCCTCAATTACACCGTCTTTCTGCATTGTAAGACTTGCAGGAGATCGAGTGACGTCCAAAAGGTGCACGAGAGAAGAGAGCATTCATACTCACCACTTGTCGTGTGGAGTGATGTCACTGTTGTTCCCTCAGATGATGTTGATGATTGTATGGAGCTTGCGGCAGATGTCTCTGCTGCTGTGGTTGTTGAAGCAGAAGCCGATGTAGATGTCAGAGCTTCTGTGGATGTCTGTGAACTTGCAGTCGATGTTTCTGCCACTGTGAAGAAAATGTATTTCCACGGTTATTAGGAAACAGACATGGAGGAAGCAACGTGTAAACATTTGAACAGAGATTGTACTCCAAGTGCTTTTCACAGATATATTGCCAGATACCATGAGAGAGAACATGGCCTGTTATTAAGTCTCACAGACAACCCAGGATGTTGCCTAATATGGTCTCTGGTCAAATACAACTAGCAAGACACAACCTAAATGCAGAGTTGCTTTTACTACTGAAGCTTTCATCTTGAAGTAATACAAAAGTGTTTGTAAAGGCAATCTTCAAAGGTGTGCTTTCGTATACCCACCAGGTGCTGAAGAAACCGCTAGAGTGACCGTGGTTTCTTCAGTTGTTGAAACTTCAGTCGAGGACAGTGTTGGTGTTGATGATATTGTGTTTGTTGAGACACCAGCTGATGTGGAGGTCGGTGAAGTTGTTGGGCTCAATGTACTTGCAGTGGAAGTTTCTGTAGTTGAAAAAGATCACATTATTATGAAGGTAACTGAAATGAATCGATCCAAGATATGAAGGATTTTGTACAAAACGCTGCAAAACTTGTTGCGAATGGTGCAGGGATTATTGTTGTGTGAATTGTTGGTGATTTACAAGAGCACCCTGCAGACGTTGGGGGACCTGTGGCTGTGGTGGCAAGACATGATGTCTAGGCTTGTACTTCAGTGGTTGATTGTACAATTACAATGAAAGTTGCTGTTGTCCATGAAAAAGTTGACAAACTGAATGAGGTGCACTAAACCATGAATGAAACAGCACCTAAACATGACAGATTCATCAATTCTGGTATCGTGCAACATTGTGAATAGCCTGACACCATCATACTGCAAAGCAGGTATCATTAAATTGCATTTGCACATGTATCTACTCTGCAGAAATCTCCTCCTTGTCAACGATCAATATTCTTCAACTACACCTCCTTTTTGCATTGTAAGACTTGCAGGAGATCGAGCAATATCCAAAAGGGGCAATAGAGAAGGGACCAATCGAACTCACCACTTGTCGTGGGGAGTGATGTCACTGTTGTTCCTTCAGATGTTGATGATTGTGTGGAGCTTGCAGTAGATGTTTCTGCTGCTGTGGTTGTTGAAGCAGAAGCCGATGTAGAGGTCAGAGCTTCTGTGGATGTCTGTGAACTTACAGTCGATGTTTCTGTCGCTGTGAGAAAAAGAAATTTACATGGACGTTAGGGAACGGACTTGTAGAAATCAATGTGGAATAGATTGCGAGTATTGTTCGTACGTATACTGCCAAATACTACTAGAGATAACCTGGGCTGTTGTAAAGACCAGCAGACAACCCAGGATGTTGCATATTATGACCTCTGGGCAAGTACAAGCAGCAACATGCAGCCAACTGCAGAGTTGCTTTTGCTATCAATGCTTTCATCTTTGAGTAATGCAACAGTGTTTGTAAATGCAGTCTTCACAGGTGTGCTTTTGTATACTCACCAGTTGTTGAAGAAACCGCTGGAGTGACCGCGGATTCTTCAGTTGTTGAAACTTCAGTCGAGGACAGTGTTGATGTTGATGGTATTGTGCTTGTTGAGACGAGAGCAGATGTGGAGGTCGGTGAAGTTGTTGAGCTCAACGTACTTGCAGTGGAAGTTTCTGTTGCTGAATAAGGTCACATTAGTATTAAGGTAACTGAAGAGACTTGATCAAGATATGAAAGACTTTGAACAAAATGCTGTTGTCGATTGTGAAACTTGTTGTGAATGGTGCAAGAACTGTTGTTGTGTGAATTGTTGTAACTTTAAGAAAGCGTTTTGCAGATATTGGGGGAGTTGTGATTGTGATGGCAGGGGATGATATCCACACTTGTGTTTCTGTGGTTGACTGTGTAATTACATTCATGGTTGCTGTGGTGCATAGAAAAGTTGATGAACTGAATGTGGTGCCCAAAACCATGAATGAAAATGAATCCCGACATTACAGATTCATAGATTCTGGTGTCGTGCAACATGCTGATTAGCCTGACACGATCATACTGCAAAGCAGGTCTCAGTAAATTGCATTTGCACATGCTTCTACTCTGCAGAAATCTACTCCTTGTCAACAAGCAATATTCCTCAATTACACCGTCTTTCTGCATTGTAAGACTTGCAGGAGATCGAGTGACGTCCAAAAGGTGCACGAGAGAAGAGAGCAATCATACTCACCACTTGTCGTGTGGAGTGATGTCACTGTTGTTCCCTCAGATGATGTTGATGATTGTATGGAGCTTGCGGCAGATGTCTCTGCTGCTGTGGTTGTTGAAGCAGAAGCCGATGTAGATGTCAGAGCTTCTGTGGATGTCTGTGAATTTGCAGTCGATGTTTCTGCCACTGTGATGAAAATGTATTTCCACCGTTATTAGGAAACAGACTTGGAGGAAGCAACGTGTAAATATTTGAACAGAGATTGTACTCCAAGTGCTTTTCACAGATATATTGCCAGATACCATGAGAGAGAACATGGCCTGTTATTAAGTCTCACAAACAACCCAGGATGTTGCCTAATATGGTCTCTGGTCAAATACAACTAGCAAGACACAACCTAAATGCAGAGTTGCTTTTACTACTGAAGCTTTCATCTTGAAGTAATACAAAAGTGTTTGTGAAGGCAATCTTCAAAGGTGTGCTTTCGTATACCCACCAGGTGCTGAAGAAACCGCTGGAGTGACCGTGGTTTCTTCAGTTGTTGAAACTTCAGTCGAGGACAGTGTTGGTGTTGATGATATTGTGTTTGTTGAGACACCAGCTGATGTGGAGGTCGGTGAAGTTGTTGGGCTCAATGTACTTGCAGTGGAAGTTTCTGTAGTTGAAAAAGATCACATTATTATGAAGGTAACTGAAATGAATCGATCCAAGATATGAAGGATTTTGTACAAAACGCTGCAAAACATGTTGCGAATGGTGCAGGGATTATTGTTGTGTGAATTGTTGGTGATTTACAAGAGCACCCTGCAGACGTTGGGGGACCTGTGGCTGTGGTGGCAAGACATGATGTCTAGGCTTGTACTTCACTGGTTGATTGTACAATTACAATGAAAGTTGCTATTGTCCATGAAAAAGTTGTCAAACTGAATGAGGTGCACTAAACCATGAATGAAACAGCACCTAAACATGACAGATTCATCGATTCTGGTATCGTGCAACATTGTGAATAGCCTGACACCATCATACTGCAAAGCAGGTATCAGTAAATTGCATTTGCACATGTATCTACTCTGCAGAAATCTCCTCCTTGTCAACGATCAATATTCTTCAACTACACCTCCTTTTTGCATTGTAAGACTTGCAGGAGATCGAGCAATATCCAAAAGGGGCAATAGAGAAGGGACCAATCGAACTCACCACTTGTCGTGGGGAGTGATGTCACTGTTGTTCCTTCAGATGTTGATGATTGTGTGGAGCTTGCAGTAGATGTCTCTGCTGCTGTGGTTGTTGAAGCAGAAGCCGATGTAGAGGTCAGAGCTTCTGTGGATGTCTGTGAACTTACAGTCGATGTTTCTGTCGCTGTGAAAAAAAGAAATTTACATGGACGTTAGGGAACGGACTTGTAGAAATCAATGTGGAATAGATTGCGAGTATTGTTCGTACGTATACTGCCAAATACTACTAGAGATAACCTGGGCTGTTGTAAAGACCAGCAGACAACCCAGGATGTTGCATATTATGACCTCTGGGCAAGTACAAGCAGCAACATGCAGCCAACTGCAGAGTTGCTTTTGCTATCAATGCTTTCATCTTTGAGTAATGCAACAGTGTTTGTAAATGCAGTCTTCACAGGTGTGCTTTTGTATACTCACCAGTTGTTGAAGAAACCGCTGGAGTGACCGAGGATTCTTCAGTTGTTGAAACTTCAGTCGAGGACAGTGTTGATGTTGATGGTATTGTGATTGTTGAGACGAGAGCAGATGTGGAGGTCGGTGAAGTTGCTGAGCTCAACGTACTTGCAGTGGAAGTTTCTGTTGCTGAATAAGGTCACATTAGTATTAAGGTAACTGAAGAGACTTGATCAAGATATGAAAGACTTTGAACAAAATGCTGTTGTCGATTGTGAAACTTGTTGTGAATGGTGCAAGAACTGTTGTTGTGTGAATTGTTGTAACTTTAAGAAAGCCTTTTGCAGATATTGGGGGAGTTGTGATTGTGATGGCAGGGGATGATATCCACACTTGTGTTTCTGTGGTTGACTGTGTAATTACATTCATGGTTGCTGTGGTGCATAGAAAAGTTGTTGAACTGAATGTGGTGCCCAAAACCATGAATGAAAATGAATCCCGGCATTACAGATTCATAGATTCTGGTGTCGTGCAACATGCTGATTAGCCTGACACGATCATACTGCAAAGCAGGTCTCAGTAAATTGCATTTGCACATGCTTCTACTCTGCAGAAATCTCCTCCTTGTCAACAAGCAATATTCCTCAATTACACCGTCTTTCTGCATTGTAAGACTTGCAGGAGATCGAGTGACGTCCAATCATACTCACCACTTGTCGTGTGGAGTGATGTCACTGTTGTTCCCTCAGATGATGTTGATGATTGTATGGAGCTTGCGGCAGATGTCTCTGCTGCTGTGGTTGTTGAAGCAGAAGCCGATGTAGATGTCAGAGCTTCTGTGGATGTCTGTGAACTTGCAGTCGATGTTTCTGCCACTGTGATGAAAATGTATTTCCACGGTTATTAGGAAACAGACTTGGAGGAAGCAACGTGTAAACATTTGAACAGAGATTGTACTCCAAGTGCTTTTCACAGATATATTGCCAGATACCATGAGAGAGAACATGGCCTGTTATTAAGTCTCACAGACAACCCAGGATGTTGCCTAATATGGTCTCTGGTCAAATACAACTAGCAAGACACAACCTAAATGCAGAGTTGCTTTTACTACTGAAGCTTTCATCTTGAAGTAATACAAAAGTGTTTGTAAAGGCAATCTTCAAAGGTGTGCTTTTGTATACCCACCAGGTGCTGAAGAAACCGCTGGAGTGACCGTGGTTTCTTCAGTTGTTGAAACTTCAGTCGAGGACAGTGTTGGTGTTGATGATATTGTGTTTGTTGAGACACCAGCTGATGTGGAGGTCGGTGAAGTTGTTGGGCTCAATGTACTTGCAGTGGAAGTTTCTGTAGTTGAAAAAGATCACATTATTATGAAGGTAACTGAAATGAATCGATCCAAGATATGAAGGATTTTGTACAAAACGCTGCAAAACTTGTTGCGAATGGTGCAGGGATTATTGTTGTGTGAATTGTTGGTGATTTACAAGAGCACCCTGCAGACGTTGGGGGACCTGTGGCTGTGGTGGCAAGACATGATGTCTAGGCTTGTACTTCAGTGGTTGATTGTACAATTACAATGAAAGTTGCTGTTGTCCATGAAAAAATTTACAAACTGAATGAGGTGCACTAAACCATGAATGAAACAGCACCTAAACATGACAGATTCATCGATTCTGGTATCGTGCAACATTGTGAATAGCCTGACACCATCATACTGCAAAGCAGGTATCAGTAAATTGCATTTGCACATGTATCTACTCTGCAGAAATCTCCTCCTTGTCAACGATCAATATTCTTCAACTGCACCTCCTTTTTGCATTGTAAGACTTGCAGGAGATCGAGCAATATCCAAAAGGGGCAATAGAGAAGGGACCAATCGAACTCACCACTTGTCGTGGGGAGTGATGTCACTGTTGTTCCTTCAGATGTTGATGATTGTGTGGAGCTTGCAGTAGATGTCTCTGCTGCTGTGGTTGTTGAAGCAGAAGCCGATGTTGAGGTCAGAGCTTCTGTGGATGTCTGTGAACTTACAGTCGATGTTTCTGTCGCTGTGAGAAAAAGAAATTTACATGGACGTTAGGGAACGGACTTGTAGGAATCAATGTGGAATTGATTGCAAGTATTGTTCGTACGTATACTGCCAAATACTACTAGAGATAACCTGGGCTGTTGTAAAGACCAGCAGACAACCCAGGATGTTGCATATTATGACCTCTGGGCAAGTACAAGCAGCAACATGCAGCCAACTGCAGAGTTGCTTTTGCTATCAATGCTTTCATCTTTGAGTAATGCAACAGTGTTTGTAAATGCAGTCTTCACAGGTGTGCTTTTGTATACTCACCAGTTGTTGAAGAAACCGCTGGAGTGACCGTGGATTCTTCAGTTGTTGAAACTTCAGTCGAGGACAGTGTTGATGTTGATGGTATTGTGCTTGTTGAGACGAGAGCAGATGTGGAGGTCGGTGAAGTTGTTGAGCTCAACGTACTTGCAGTGGAAGTTTCTGTTGCTGAATAAGGTCACATTAGTATTAA
Organism: Chiloscyllium punctatum; assembly: GCF_047496795.1. Taxonomy (NCBI): domain Eukaryota; kingdom Metazoa; phylum Chordata; class Chondrichthyes; order Orectolobiformes; family Hemiscylliidae; genus Chiloscyllium; species Chiloscyllium punctatum. The sequence goes on from NC_092762.1 coordinate 63,610,166, forward strand.
GGTAACTGAAGAGACTTGATCAAGATATGAAAGACTTTGAACAAAATGCTGTTGTCGATTGTGAAACTTGTTGTGAATGGTGCAAGAACTGTTGTTGTGTGAATTGTTGTAACTTTAAGAAAGCGTTTTGCAGATATTGGGGGAGTTGTGATTGTGATGGCAGGGGATGATATCCACACTTGTGTTTCTGTGGTTGACTGTGTAATTACATTCATGGTTGCTGTGGTGCATAGAAAAGTTGATGAACTGAATGTGGTGCCCAAAACCATGAATGAAAATGAATCCCGACATTACAGATTCATAGATTCTTGTGTCGTGCAACATGCTGATTAGCCTGACACGATCATACTGCAAAGCAGGTCTCAGTAAATTGCATTTGCACATGCTTCTACTCTGCAGAAATCTCCTCCTTGTCAACAAGCAATATTCCTCAATTACACCGTCTTTCTGCATTGTAAGACTTGCAGGAGATCGAGTGACGTCCAATCATACTCACCACTTGTCGTGTGGAGTGATGTCACTGTTGTTCCCTCAGATGATGTTGATGATTGTATGGAGCTTGCGGCAGATGTCTCTGCTGCTGTGGTTGTTGAAGCAGAAGCCGATGTAGATGTCAGAGCTTCTGTGGATGTCTGTGAACTTGCAGTCGGTGTTTCTGCCACTGTGAAGAAAATGTATTTCCACGGTTATTAGGAAACAGACTTGGAGGAAGCAACGTGTAAACATTTGAACAGAGATTGTACTCCAAGTGCTTTTCACAGATATATTGCCAGATACCATGAGAGAGAACATGGCCTGTTATTAAGTCTCACAGACAACCCAGGATGTTGCCTAATATGGTCTCTGGTCAAATACAACTAGCAAGACACAACCTAAATGCAGAGTTGCTTTTACTACTGAAGCTTTCATCTTGAAGTAATACAAAAGTGTTTGTAAAGGCAATCTTCAAAGGTGTGCTTTTGTATACCCACCAGGTGCTGAAGAAACCGCTGGAGTGACCGTGGTTTCTTCAGTTGTTGAAACTTCAGTCGAGGACAGTGTTGGTGTTGATGATATTGTGTTTGTTGAGACACCAGCTGATGTGGAGGTCGGTGAAGTTGTTGGGCTCAATGTACTTGCAGTGGAAGTTTCTGTAGTTGAAAAAGATCACATTATTATGAAGGTAACTGAAATGAATCGATCCAAGATATGAAGGATTTTGTACAAAACGCTGCAAAACTTGTTGCGAATGGTGCAGGGATTATTGTTGTGTGAATTGTTGGTGATTTACAAGAGCACCCTGCAGACGTTGGGGGTGTGGCTGTGGTGGCAAGACATGATGTCTAGGCTTGTACGTCAGTGTTTGATTGTACAATTACAATGAAAGTTGCTGTTGTCCATGAAAAAGTTGACAAACTGAATGAGGTGCACTAAACCATGAATGAAACAGCACCTAAACATGACAGATTCATCGATTCTGGTATCGTGCAACATTGTGAATAGCCTGACACCATCATACTGCAAAGCAGGTATCAGTAAATTGCATTTGCACATGTATCTACTCTGCAGAAATCTCCTCCTTGTCAACGATCAATATTCTTCAACTACACCTCCTTTTTGCATTGTAAGACTTGCAGGAGATCGAGCAATATCCAAAAGGGGCAATAGAGAAGAGGCCAATCGAACTCACCACTTGTCGTGGGGAGTGATGTCACTGTTGTTCCTTCAGATGTTGATGATTGTGTGGAGCTTGCAGTAGATGTCTCTGCTGCTGTGGTTGTTGAAGCAGAAGCCGATGTAGAGGTCAGAGCTTCTGTGGATGTCTGTGAACTTACAGTCGATGTTTCTGTCGCTGTGAGAAAAAGAAATTTACATGGACGTTAGGGAACGGACTTGTAGAAATCAATGTGGAATTGATTGCGAGTATTGTTCGTACGTATACTGCCAAATACTACTAGAGATAACCTGGGCTGTTGTAAAGACCAGCAGACAACCCAGGATGTTGCATATTTTGACCTCTGGGCAAGTACAAGCAGCAACATGCAGCCAACTGCAGAGTTGCTTTTGCTATCAATGCTTTCATCTTTGAGTAATTCAACAGTGTTTGTAAATGCAGTCTTCACAGGTGTGCTTTTGTATACTCACCAGTTGTTGAAGAAACCGCTGGAGTGACCGTGGATTCTTCAGTTGTTGAAACTTCAGTCGTGGACAGTGTTGATGTTGATGGTATTGTGCTTGTTGAGACGAGAGCAGATGTGGAGGTCGGTGAAGTTGTTGAGCTCAACGTACTTGCAGTGGAAGTTTCTGTTGCTGAATAAGGTCACATTAGTATTAAGGTAACTGAAGAGACTTGATCAAGATATGAAAGACTTTGAACAAAATGCTGTTGTCGATTGTGAAACTTGTTGTGAATGGTGCAAGAACTGTTGTTGTGTGAATTGTTGTAACTTTAAGAAAGCGTTGTGCAGATATTGGGGGAGTTGTGATTGTGATGGCAGGGGATGATATCCATACTTGTGTTTCTGTGGTTGACTGTGTCATTATATTCATGGTTGCTGTGGTGCATAGAAAAGTTGATGAACTGAATGTGGTGCCCAAAACCATGAATGAAAATGAATCCCGGCATTACAGATTCATAGATTCTGGTGTCGTGCAACATGCTGATTAGCCTGACACGATCATACTGCAAAGCAGGTCTCAGTAAATTGCATTTGCACATGCTTCTACTCTGCAGAAATCTCCTCCTTGTCAACAAGCAATATTCCTCAATTACACCGTCTTTCTGCATTGTAAGACTTGCAGGAGATCGAGTGACGTCCAAAAGGTGCACGAGAGAAGAGAGCAATCATACTCACCACTTGTCGTGTGGAGTGATGTCACTGTTGTTCCCTCAGCTGATGTTGATGATTGTATGGAGCTTGCGGCAGATGTCTCTGCTGCTGTGGTTGTTGAAGCAGAAGCCGATGTAGATGTCAGAGCTTCTGTGGATGTCTGTGAACTTGCAGTCGATGTTTCTGCCACTGTGATGAAAATGTATTTCCACGGTTATTAGGAAACAGACTTGGAGGAAGCAACGTGTAAACATTTGAACAGAGATTGTACTCCAAGTGCTTTTCACAGATATATTGCCAGATACCATGAGAGAGAACATGGCCTGTTATTAAGTCTCACAGACAACCCAGGATGTTGCCTAATATGGTCTCTGGTCAAATACAACTAGCAAGACACAACCTAAATGCAGAGTTGCTTTTACTACTGAAGCTTTCATCTTGAAGTAATACAAAAGTGTTTGTAAAGGCAATCTTCAAAGGTGTGCTTTTGTATACCCACCAGGTGCTGAAGAAACCGCTGGAGTGACCGTGGTTTCTTCAGTTGTTGAAACTTCAGTCGAGGACAGTGTTGGTGTTGATGATATTGTGTTTGTTGAGACACCAGCTGATGTGGAGGTCGGTGAAGTTGTTGGGCTCAATGTACTTGCAGTGGAAGTTTCTGTAGTTGAAAAAGATCACATTATTATGAAGGTAACTGAAATGAATCGATCCAAGATATGAAGGATTTTGTACAAAACGCTGCAAAACTTGTTGCGAATGGTGCAGGGATTATTGTTGTGTGAATTGTTGGTGATTTACAAGAGCACCCTGCAGACGTTGGGGGTGTGGCTGTGGTGGCAAGACATGATGTCTAGGCTTGTACGTCAGTGGTTGATTGTACAATTACAATGAAAGTTGCTGTTGTCCATGAAAAAGTTGACAACCTGAATGAGGTGCACTAAACCATGAATGAAACAGCACCTAAACATGACAGATTCATCGATTCTGGTATCGTGCAACATTGTGAATAGCCTGACACCATCATACTGCAAAGCAGGTATCAGTAAATTGCATTTGCACATGTATCTACTCTGCAGAAATCTCCTCCTTGTCAACGATCAATATTCTTCAACTACACCTCCTTTTTGCATTGTAAGACTTGCAGGAGATCGAGCAATATCCAAAAGGGGCAATAGAGAAGAGGCCAATCCAACTCACCACTTGTCGTGGGGAGTGATGTCACTGTTGTTCCTTCAGATGTTGATGATTGTGTGGAGCTTGCAGTAGATGTCTCTGCTGCTGTGGTTGTTGAAGCAGAGGCCGATGTAGAGGTCAGAGCTTCTGTGGATGTCTGTGAACTTACAGTCGATGTTTCTGTCGCTGTGAGAAAAAGAAATTTACATGGACGTTAGGGAACGGACTTGTAGGAATCAATGTGGAATTGATTGCAAGTATTGTTCGTACGTATACTGCCAAATACTACTAGAGATAACCTGGGCTGCTGTGAAGACCAGCAGACAACCCAGGATGTTGCATATTATGACCTCTGGGCAAGTACAAGCAGCAACATGCAGCCAACTGCAGAGTTGCTTTTGCTATCAATGCTTTCATCTTTGAGTAATGCAACAGTGTTTGTAAATGCAGTCTTCACAGGTGTGCTTTTGTATACTCACCAGTTGTTGAAGAAACCGCTGGAGTGACCGTGGATTCTTCAGTTGTTGAAACTTCAGTCAAGGACAGTGTTGATGTTGATGGTATTGTGCTTGTTGAGACGAGAGCAGATGTGGAGGTCGGTGAAGTTGTTGAGCTCAACGTACTTGCAGTGGAAGTTTCTGTTGCTGAATAAGGTCACATTAGTATTAAGGTAACTGAAGAGACTTGATCAAGATATGAAAGACTTTGAACAAAATGCTGTTGTCGATTGTGAAACTTGTTGTGAATGGTGCAAGAACTGTTGTTGTGTGAATTGTTGTAACTTTAAGAAAGCGTTGTGCAGATATTGGGGGAGTTGTGATTGTGATGGCAGGGGATGATATCCATACTTGTGTTTCTGTGGTTGACTGTGTCATTATATTCATGGTTGCTGTGGTGCATAGAAAAGTTGATGAACTGAATGTGGTGCCCAAAACCATGAATGAAAATGAATCCCGACATTACAGATTCATAGATTCTGGTGTCGTGCAACATGCTGATTAGCCTGACACGATCATACTGCAAAGCAGGACTCAGTAAATTGCATTTGCACATGCTTCTACTCTGCAGAAATCTCCTCCTTGTCAACAAGCAATATTCCTCAATTACACCGTCTTTCTGCATTGTAAGACTTGCAGGAGATCGAGTGACGTCCAAAAGGTGCACGAGAGAAGAGAGCAATCATACTCACCACTTGTCGTGTGGAGTGATGTCACTGTTGTTCCCTCAGATGATGTTGATGATTGTATGGAGCTTGCGGCAGATGTCTCTGCTGCTGTGGTTGTTGAAGCAGAAGCCGATGTAGATGTCAGAGCTTCTGTGGATGTCTGTGAACTTGCAGTCGATGTTTCTGCCACTGTGATGAAAATGTATTTCCACGGTTATTAGGAAACAGACTTGGAGGAAGCAACGTGTAAACATTTGAACAGAGATTGTACTCCAAGTGCTTTTCACAGATATATTGCCAGATACCATGAGAGAGAACATGGCCTGTTATTAAGTCTCACAGACAACCCAGGATGTTGCCTAATATGGTCTCTGGTCAAATACAACTAGCAAGACACAACCTAAATGCAGAGTTGCTTTTACTACTGAAGCTTTCATCTTGAAGTAATACAAAAGTGTTTGTAAAGGCAATCTTCAAAGGTGTGCTTTTGTATACCCACCAGGTGCTGAAGAAACCGCTGGAGTGACCGTGGTTTCTTCAGTTGTTGAAACTTCAGTCGAGGACAGTGTTGGTGTTGATGATATTGTGTTTGTTGAGACACCAGCTGATGTGGAGGTCGGTGAAGTTGTTGGGCTCAATGTACTTGCAGTGGAAGTTTCTGTAGTTGAAAAAGATCACATTATTATGAAGGTAACTGAAATGAATCGATCCAAGATATGAAGGATTTTGTACAAAACGCTGCAAAACTTGTTGCGAATGGTGCAGGGATTATTGTTTTGTGAATTGTTGGTGATTTACAAAAGCACCCTGCAGAAGTTGGGGGACCTGTGGCTGTGGTGGCAAGACATGATGTCTAGGCTTGTACTTCAGTAGTTGATTGTACAATTACAATGAAAGTTGCTGTTGTCCATGAAAAAGTTGACAAACTGAATGAGGTGCACTAAACCATGAATGAAACAGCACCTAAACATGACAGATTCATCGATTCTGGTATCGTGCAACATTGTGAATAGCCTGACACCATCATACTGCAAAGCAGGTATCAGTAAATTGCATTTGCACATGTATCTACTCTGCAGAAATCTCCTCCTTGTCAACGATCAATATTCTTCAACTACACCTCCTTTTTGCATTGTAAGACTTGCAGGAGATCGAGCAATATCCAAAAGGGGCAATAGAGAAGAGGCCAATCGAACTCACCACTTGTCGTGGGGAGTGATGTCACTGTTGTTCCTTCAGATGTTGATGATTGTGTGGAGCTTGCAGTAGATGTCTCTGCTGCTGTGGTTGTTGAAGCAGAAGCCGATGTAGAGGTCAGAGCTTCTGTGGATGTCTGTGAACTTACAGTCGATGTTTCTGTCGCTGTGAGAAAAAGAAATTTACATGGACGTTAGGGAACGGACTTGTAGGAATCAATGTGGAATTGATTGCAAGTATTGTTCGTACGTATACTGCCAAATACTACTAGAGATAACCTGGGCTGCTGTAAAGACCAGCAGACAACCCAGGATGTTGCATATTATGACCTCTGGGCAAGTACAAGCAGCAACATGCAGCCAACTGCAGAGTTGCTTTTGCTATCAATGCTTTCATCTTTGAGTAATTCAACAGTGTTTGTAAATGCAGTCTTCACAGGTGTGCTTTTGTATACTCACCAGTTGTTGAAGAAACCGCTGGAGTGACCGTGGATTCTTCAGTTGTTGAAACTTCAGTCAAGGACAGTGTTGATGTTGATGGTATTGTGCTTGTTGAGAAGAGAGCAGATGTGGAGGTCGGTGAAGTTGTTGAGCTCAACGTACTTGCAGTGGAAGTTTCTGTTGCTGAATAAGGTCACATTAGTATTAAGGTAACTGAAGAGACTTGATCAAGATATGAAAGACTTTGAACAAAATGCTGTTGTCGATTGTGAAACTTGTTGTGAATGGTGCAAGAACTGTTGTTGTGTGAATTGTTGTAACTTTAAGAAAGCGTTGTGCAGATATTGGGGGAGTTGTGATTGTGATGGCAGGGGATGATATCCATACTTGTGTTTCTGTGGTTGACTGTGTCATTATATTCATGGTTGCTGTGGTGCATAGAAAAGTTGATGAACTGAATGTGGTGCCCAAAACCATGAATGAAAATGAATCCCGACATTACAGATTCATAGATTCTGGTGTCGTGCAACATGCTGATTAGCCTGACACGATCATACTGCAAAGCAGGACTCAGTAAATTGCATTTGCACATGCTTCTACTCTGCAGAAATCTCCTCCTTGTCAACAAGCAATATTCCTCAATTACACCGTCTTTCTGCATTGTAAGACTTGCAGGAGATCGAGTGACGTCCAAAAGGTGCACGAGAGAAGAGAGCAATCATACTCACCACTTGTCGTGTGGAGTGATGTCACTGTTGTTCCCTCAGATGATGTTGATGATTGTATGGAGCTTGCGGCAGATGTCTCTGCTGCTGTGGTTGTTGAAGCAGAAGCCGATGTAGATGTCAGAGCTTCTGTAGATGTCTGTGAACTTGCAGTCGATGTTTCTGCCACTGTGATGAAAATGTATTTCCACGGTTATTAGGAAACAGACTTGGAGGAAGCAACGTGTAAACATTTGAACAGAGATTGTACTCCAAGTGCTTTTCACAGATATATTGCCAGATACCATGAGAGAGAACATGGCCTGTTATTAAGTCTCACAGACAACCCAGGATGTTGCCTAATATGGTCTCTGGTCAAATACAACTAGCAAGACACAACCTAAATGCAGAGTTGCTTTTACTACTGAAGCTTTCATCTTGAAGTAATACAAAAGTGTTTGTAAAGGCAATCTTCAAAGGTGTGCTTTTGTATACCCACCAGGTGCTGAAGAAACCGCTGGAGTGACCGTGGTTTCTTCAGTTGTTGAAACTTCAGTCGAGGACAGTGTTGGTGTTGATGATATTGTGTTTGTTGAGACACCAGCTGATGTGGAGGTCGGTGAAGTTGTTGGGCTCAATGTACTTGCAGTGGAAGTTTCTGTAGTTGAAAAAGATCACATTATTATGAAGGTAACTGAAATGAATCGATCCAAGATATGAAGGATTTTGTACAAAACGCTGCAAAACTTGTTGCGAATGGTGCAGGGATTATTGTTTTGTGAATTGTTGGTGATTTACAAGAGCACCCTGCAGACGTTGGGGGACCTGTGGCTGTGGTGGCAAGACATGATGTCTAGGCTTGTATTTCAGTAGTTGATTGTACAATTACAATGAAAGTTGCTGTTGTCCATGAAAAAGTTGACAAACTGAATGAGGTGCACTAAACCATGAATGAAACAGCACCTAAACATGACAGATTCATCGATTCTGGTATCGTGCAACATTGTGAATAGCCTGACACCATCATACTGCAAAGCAGGTATCAGTAAATTGCATTTGCACATGTATCTACTCTGCAGAAATCTCCTCCTTGTCAACGATCAATATTCTTCAACTACACCTCCTTTTTGCATTGTAAGACTTGCAGGAGATCGAGCAATATCCAAAAGGGGCAATAGAGAAGAGGCCAATCGAACTCACCACTTGTCGTGGGGAGTGATGTCACTGTTGTTCCTTCAGATGTTGATGATTGTGTGGAGCTTGCAGTAGATGTCTCTGCTGCTGTGGTTGTTGAAGCAGAAGCCGATGTAGAGGTCAGAGCTTCTGTGGATGTCTTTGAACTTACAGTCGATGTTTCTGTCGCTGTGAGAAAAAGAAATTTACATGGACGTTAGGGAACGGACTTGTAGAAATCAATGTGGAATTGATTGCAAGTATTGTTCGTACGTATACTGCCAAATACTACTAGAGATAACCTGGGCTGCTGTAAGGACCAGCAGACAACCCAGGATGTTGCATATTTTGACCTCTGGGCAAGTACAAGCAGCAACATGCAGCCAACTGCAGAGTTGCTTTTGCTATCAATGCTTTCATCTTTGAGTAATGCAACAGTGTTTGTAAATGCAGTCTTCACAGGTGTGCTTTTGTCTTCTCACCAGTTGTTGAAGAAACCGCTGGAGTGACCGTGGATTCTTCAGTTGTTGAAACTTCAGTCGAGGACAGTGTTGATGTTGATGGTATTGTGCTTGTTGAGACGAGAGGAGATGTGGAGGTCGGTGAAGTTGTTGAGCTCAACGTACTTGCAGTGGAAGTTTCTGTTGCTGAATAAGGTCACATTAGTATTAAGGTAACTGAAGAGACTTGATCAAGATATGAAAGACTTTGAACAAAATGCTGTTGTCGATTGTGAAACTTGTTGTGAATGGTGCAAGAACTGTTGTTGTGTGAATTGTTGTAACTTTAAGAAAGCGTTTTGCAGATATTGGGGGAGTTGTGATTGTGATGGCAGGGGATGATATCCACACTTGTGTTTCTGTGGTTGACTGTGTAATTACATTCATGGTTGCTGTGGTGCATAGAAAAGTTGATGAACTGAATGTGGTGCCGAAAACCATGAATGAAAATGAATCCCGACATTACAGATTCATAGATTCTGGTGTCGTGCAACATGCTGATTAGCCTGACACGATCATACTGCAAAGCAGGTCTCAGTAAATTGCATTTGCACATGCTTCTACTCTGCAGAAATCTCCTCCTTGTCAACAAGCAATATTCCTCAATTACACCGTCTTTCTGCATTGTAAGACTTGCAGGAGATCGAGTGACGTCCAAAAGGTGCACGAGAGAAGAGAGCAATCATACTCACCACTTGTCGTGTGGAGTGATGTCACTGTTGTTCCCTCAGATGATGTTGATGATTGTATGGAGCTTGCGGCAGATGTCTCTGCTGCTGTGGTTGTTGAAGCAGAAGCCGATGTAGATGTCAGAGCTTCTGTGGATGTCTGTGAACTTGCAGTCGATGTTTCTGCCACTGTGATGAAAATGTATTTCCACGGTTATTAGGAAACAGACTTGGAGGAAGCAACGTGTAAACATTTGAACAGAGATTGTACTCCAAGTGCTTTTCACAGATATATTGCCAGATACCATGAGAGAGAACATGGCCTGTTATTAAGTCTCACAGACAACCCAGGATGTTGCCTAATATGGTCTCTGGTCAAATACAACTAGCAAGACGCAACCTAAATGCAGAGTTGCTTTTACTACTGAAGCTTTCATCTTGAAGTAATACAAAAGTGTTTGTAAAGGCAATCTTCAAAGGTGTGCTTTTGTATACCCACCAGGTGCTGAAGAGACCGCTGGAGTGACCGTGGTTTCTTCAGTTGTTGAAACTTCAGTCGAGGACAGTGTTGGTGTTGATGATATTGTGTTTGTTGAGACACCAGCTGATGTGGAGGTCGGTGAAGTTGTTGGGCTCAATGTACTTGCAGTGGAAGTTTCTGTAGTTGAAAAAGATCACATTATTATGAAGGTAACTGAAATGAATCGATCAAAGATATGAAGGATTTTGTACAAAACGCTGCAAAACTTGTTGCGAATGGTGCAGGGATTATTGTTTTGTGAATTGTTGGTGATTTACAAGAGCACCCTGCAGACGTTGGGGGACCTGTGGCTGTGGTGGCAAGACATGATGTCTAGGCTTGTATTTCAGTAGTTGATTGTACAATTACAATGAAAGTTGCTGTTGTCCATGAAAAAGTTGACAAACTGAATGAGGTGCACTAAACCATGAATGAAACAGCACCTAAACATGACAGATTCATCGATTCTGGTATCGTGCAACATTGTGAATAGCCTGACACCATCATACTGCAAAGCAGGTATCAGTAAATTGCATTTGCACATGTATCTACTCTGCAGAAATCTCCTCCTTGTCAACGATCAATATTCTTCAACTACACCTCCTTTTTGCATTGTAAGACTTGCAGGAGATCGAGCAATATCCAAAAGGGGCAATAGAGAAGAGGCCAATCGAACTCACCACTTGTCGTGGGGAGTGATGTCACTGTTGTTCCTTCAGATGTTGATGATTGTGTGGAGCTTGCAGTAGATGTCTCTGCTGCTGTGGTTGTTGAAGCAGAAGCCGATGTAGAGGTCAGAGCTTCTGTGGATGTCTGTGAACTTACAGTCGATGTTTCTGTCGCTGTGAGAAAAAGAAATTTACATGGACGTTAGGGAACGGACTTGTAGGAATCAATGTGGAATTGATTGCAAGTATTGTTCGTACGTATACTGCCAAATACTACTAGAGATAACCTGGGCTGCTGTAAAGACCAGCAGACAACCCAGGATGTTGCATATTATGACCTCTGGGCAAGTACAAGCAGCAACATGCAGCCAACTGCAGAGTTGCTTTTGCTATCAATGCTTTCATCTTTGAGTAATTCAACAGTGTTTGTAAATGCAGTCTTCACAGGTGTGCTTTTGTATACTCACCAGTTGTTGAAGAAACCGCTGGAGTGACCGTGGATTCTTCAGTTGTTGAAACTTCAGTCAAGGACAGTGTTGATGTTGATGGTATTGTGCTTGTTGAGAAGAGAGCAGATGTGGAGGTCGGTGAAGTTGTTGAGCTCAACGTACTTGCAGTGGAAGTTTCTGTTGCTGAATAAGGTCACATTAGTATTAAGGTAACTGAAGAGACTTGATCAAGATATGAAAGACTTTGAACAAAATGCTGTTGTCGATTGTGAAACTTGTTGTGAATGGTGCAAGAACTGTTGTTGTGTGAATTGTTGTAACTTTAAGAAAGCGTTGTGCAGATATTGGGGGAGTTGTGATTGTGATGGCAGGGGATGATATCCATACTTGTGTTTCTGTGGTTGACTGTGTCATTATATTCATGGTTGCTGTGGTGCATAGAAAAGTTGATGAACTGAATGTGGTGCCCAAAACCATGAATGAAAATGAATCCCGACATTACAGATTCATAGATTCTGGTGTCGTGCAACATGCTGATTAGCCTGACACGATCATACTGCAAAGCAGGACTCAGTAAATTGCATTTGCACATGCTTCTACTCTGCAGAAATCTCCTCCTTGTCAACAAGCAATATTCCTCAATTACACCGTCTTTCTGCATTGTAAGACTTGCAGGAGATCGAGTGACGTCCAAAAGGTGCACGAGAGAAGAGAGCAATCATACTCACCACTTGTCGTGTGGAGTGATGTCACTGTTGTTCCCTCAGATGATGTTGATGATTGTATGGAGCTTGCGGCAGATGTCTCTGCTGCTGTGGTTGTTGAAGCAGAAGCCGATGTAGATGTCAGAGCTTCTGTAGATGTCTGTGAACTTGCAGTCGATGTTTCTGCCACTGTGATGAAAATGTATTTCCACGGTTATTAGGAAACAGACTTGGAGGAAGCAACGTGTAAACATTTGAACAGAGATTGTACTCCAAGTGCTTTTCACAGATATATTGCCAGATACCATGAGAGAGAACATGGCCTGTTATTAAGTCTCACAGACAACCCAGGATGTTGCCTAATATGGTCTCTGGTCAAATACAACTAGCAAGACACAACCTAAATGCAGAGTTGCTTTTACTACTGAAGCTTTCATCTTGAAGTAATACAAAAGTGTTTGTAAAGGCAATCTTCAAAGGTGTGCTTTTGTATACCCACCAGGTGCTGAAGAAACCGCTGGAGTGACCGTGGTTTCTTCAGTTGTTGAAACTTCAGTCGAGGACAGTGTTGGTGTTGATGATATTGTGTTTGTTGAGACACCAGCTGATGTGGAGGTCGGTGAAGTTGTTGGGCTCAATGTACTTGCAGTGGAAGTTTCTGTAGTTGAAAAAGATCACATTATTATGAAGGTAACTGAAATGAATCGATCCAAGATATGAAGGATTTTGTACAAAACGCTGCAAAACTTGTTGCGAATGGTGCAGGGATTATTGTTTTGTGAATTGTTGGTGATTTACAAGAGCACCCTGCAGACGTTGGGGGACCTGTGGCTGTGGTGGCAAGACATGATGTCTAGGCTTGTATTTCAGTAGTTGATTGTACAATTACAATGAAAGTTGCTGTTGTCCATGAAAAAGTTGACAAACTGAATGAGGTGCACTAAACCATGAATGAAACAGCACCTAAACATGACAGATTCATCGATTCTGGTATCGTGCAACATTGTGAATAGCCTGACACCATCATACTGCAAAGCAGGTATCAGTAAATTGCATTTGCACATGTATCTACTCTGCAGAAATCTCCTCCTTGTCAACGATCAATATTCTTCAACTACACCTCCTTTTTGCATTGTAAGACTTGCAGGAGATCGAGCAATATCCAAAAGGGGCAATAGAGAAGAGGCCAATCGAACTCACCACTTGTCGTGGGGAGTGATGTCACTGTTGTTCCTTCAGATGTTGATGATTGTGTGGAGCTTGCAGTAGATGTCTCTGCTGCTGTGGTTGTTGAAGCAGAAGCCGATGTAGAGGTCAGAGCTTCTGTGGATGTCTGTGAACTTACAGTCGATGTTTCTGTCGCTGTGAGAAAAAGAAATTTACATGGACGTTAGGGAACGGACTTGTAGAAATCAATGTGGAATTGATTGCAAGTATTGTTCGTACGTATACTGCCAAATACTACTAGAGATAACCTGGGCTGCTGTAAGGACCAGCAGACAACCCAGGATGTTGCATATTTTGACCTCTGGGCAAGTACAAGCAGCAACATGCAGCCAACTGCAGAGTTGCTTTTGCTATCAATGCTTTCATCTTTGAGTAATGCAACAGTGTTTGTAAATGCAGTCTTCACAGGTGTGCTTTTGTCTTCTCACCAGTTGTTGAAGAAACCGCTGGAGTGACCGTGGATTCTTCAGTTGTTGAAACTTCAGTCGAGGACAGTGTTGATGTTGATGGTATTGTGCTTGTTGAGACGAGAGGAGATGTGGAGGTCGGTGAAGTTGTTGAGCTCAACGTACTTGCAGTGGAAGTTTCTGTTGCTGAATAAGGTCACATTAGTATTAAGGTAACTGAAGAGACTTGATCAAGATATGAAAGACTTTGAACAAAATGCTGTTGTCGATTGTGAAACTTGTTGTGAATGGTGCAAGAACTGTTGTTGTGTGAATTGTTGTAACTTTAAGAAAGCGTTTTGCAGATATTGGGGGAGTTGTGATTGTGATGGCAGGGGATGATATCCACACTTGTGTTTCTGTGGTTGACTGTGTAATTACATTCATGGTTGCTGTGGTGCATAGAAAAGTTGATGAACTGAATGTGGTGCCGAAAACCATGAATGAAAATGAATCCCGACATTACAGATTCATAGATTCTGGTGTCGTGCAACATGCTGATTAGCCTGACACGATCATACTGCAAAGCAGGTCTCAGTAAATTGCATTTGCACATGCTTCTACTCTGCAGAAATCTCCTCCTTGTCAACAAGCAATATTCCTCAATTACACCGTCTTTCTGCATTGTAAGACTTGCAGGAGATCGAGTGACGTCCAAAAGGTGCACGAGAGAAGAGAGCAATCATACTCACCACTTGTCGTGTGGAGTGATGTCACTGTTGTTCCCTCAGATGATGTTGATGATTGTATGGAGCTTGCGGCAGATGTCTCTGCTGCTGTGGTTGTTGAAGCAGAAGCCGATGTAGATGTCAGAGCTTCTGTGGATGTCTGTGAACTTGCAGTCGATGTTTCTGCCACTGTGATGAAAATGTATTTCCACGGTTATTAGGAAACAGACTTGGAGGAAGCAACGTGTAAACATTTGAACAGAGATTGTACTCCAAGTGCTTTTCACAGATATATTGCCAGATACCATGAGAGAGAACATGGCCTGTTATTAAGTCTCACAGACAACCCAGGATGTTGCCTAATATGGTCTCTGGTCAAATACAACTAGCAAGACGCAACCTAAATGCAGAGTTGCTTTTACTACTGAAGCTTTCATCTTGAAGTAATACAAAAGTGTTTGTAAAGGCAATCTTCAAAGGTGTGCTTTTGTATACCCACCAGGTGCTGAAGAGACCGCTGGAGTGACCGTGGTTTCTTCAGTTGTTGAAACTTCAGTCGAGGACAGTGTTGGTGTTGATGATATTGTGTTTGTTGAGACACCAGCTGATGTGGAGGTCGGTGAAGTTGTTGGGCTCAATGTACTTGCAGTGGAAGTTTCTGTAGTTGAAAAAGATCACATTATTATGAAGGTAACTGAAATGAATCGATCAAAGATATGAAGGATTTTGTACAAAACGCTGCAAAACTTGTTGCGAATGGTGCAGGGATTATTGTTTTGTGAATTGTTGGTGATTTACAAGAGCACCCTGCAGACGTTGGGGGACCTGTGGCTGTGGTGGCAAGACATGATGTCTAGGCTTGTATTTCAGTAGTTGATTGTACAATTACAATGAAAGTTGCTGTTGTCCATGAAAAAGTTGACAAACTGAATGAGGTGCACTAAACCATGAATGAAACAGCACCTAAACATGACAGATTCATCGATTCTGGTATCGTGCAACATTGTGAATAGCCTGACACCATCATACTGCAAAGCAGGTATCAGTAAATTGCATTTGCACATGTATCTACTCTGCAGAAATCTCCTCCTTGTCAACGATCAATATTCTTCAACTACACCTCCTTTTTGCATTGTAAGACTTGCAGGAGATCGAGCAATATCCAAAAGGGGCAATAGAGAAGAGGCCAATCGAACTCACCACTTGTCGTGGGGAGTGATGTCACTGTTGTTCCTTCAGATGTTGATGATTGTGTGGAGCTTGCAGTAGATGTCTCTGCTGCTGTGGTTGTTGAAGCAGAAGCCGATGTAGAGGTCAGAGCTTCTGTGGATGTCTGTGAACTTACAGTCGATGTTTCTGTCACTGTGAGAAAAAGAAATTTACATGGACGTTAGGGAACGGACTTGTAGGAATCAATGTGGAATTGATTGCAAGTATTGTTCGTACGTATACTGCCAAATACTACTAGAGATAACCTGGGCTGCTGTAAGGACCAGCAGACAACCCAGGATGTTGCATATTTTGACCTCTGGGCAAGTACAAGCAGCAACATGCAGCCAACTGCAGAGTTGCTTTTGCTATCAATGCTTTCATCTTTGAGTAATGCAACAGTGTTTGTAAATGCAGTCTTCACAGGTGTGCTTTTGTCTTCTCACCAGTTGTTGAAGAAACCGCTGGAGTGACCGTGGATTCTTCAGTTGTTGAAACTTCAGTCGAGGACAGTGTTGATGTTGATGGTATTGTGCTTGTTGAGACGAGAGGAGATGTGGAGGTCGGTGAAGTTGTTGAGCTCAACGTACTTGCAGTGGAAGTTTCTGTTGCTGAATAAGGTCACATTAGTATTAAGGTAACTGAAGAGACTTGATCAAGATATGAAAGACTTTGAACAAAATGCTGTTGTCGATTGTGAAACTTGTTGTGAATGGTGCAAGAACTGTTGTTGTGTGAATTGTTGTAACTTTAAGAAAGCGTTTTGCAGATATTGGGGGAGTTGTGATTGTGATGGCAGGGGATGATATCCACACTTGTGTTTCTGTGGTTGACTGTGTAATTACATTCATGGTTGCTGTGGTGCATAGAAAAGTTGATGAACTGAATGTGGTGCCGAAAACCATGAATGAAAATGAATCCCGACATTACAGATTCATAGATTCTGGTGTCGTGCAACATGCTGATTAGCCTGACACGATCATACTGCAAAGCAGGTCTCAGTAAATTGCATTTGCACATGCTTCTACTCTGCAGAAATCTCCTCCTTGTCAACAAGCAATATTCCTCAATTACACCGTCTTTCTGCATTGTAAGACTTGCAGGAGATCGAGTGACGTCCAAAAGGTGCACGAGAGAAGAGAGCAATCATACTCACCACTTGTCGTGTGGAGTGATGTCACTGTTGTTCCCTCAGATGATGTTGATGATTGTATGGAGCTTGCGGCAGATGTCTCTGCTGCTGTGGTTGTTGAAGCAGAAGCCGATGTAGATGTCAGAGCTTCTGTGGATGTCTGTGAACTTGCAGTCGATGTTTCTGCCACTGTGATGAAAATGTATTTCCACGGTTATTAGGAAACAGACTTGGAGGAAGCAACGTGTAAACATTTGAACAGAGATTGTACTCCAAGTGCTTTTCACAGATATATTGCCAGATACCATGAGAGAGAACATGGCCTGTTATTAAGTCTCACAGACAACCCAGGATGTTGCCTAATATGGTCTCTGGTCAAATACAACTAGCAAGACGCAACCTAAATGCAGAGTTGCTTTTACTACTGAAGCTTTCATCTTGAAGTAATACAAAAGTGTTTGTAAAGGCAATCTTCAAAGGTGTGCTTTTGTATACCCACCAGGTGCTGAAGAAACCGCTGGAGTGACCGTGGTTTCTTCAGTTGTTGAAACTTCAGTCGAGGACAGTGTTGGTGTTGATGATATTGTGTTTGTTGAGACACCAGCTGATGTGGAGGTCGGTGAAGTTGTTGGGCTCAATGTACTTGCAGTGGAAGTTTCTGTAGTTGAAAAAGATCACATTATTATGAAGGTAACTGAAATGAATCGATCCAAGATATGAAGGATTTTGTACAAAACGCTGCAAAACTTGTTGCGAATGGTGCAGGGATTATTGTTTTGTGAATTGTTGGTGATTTACAAGAGCACCCTGCAGACGTTGGGGGACCTGTGGCTGTGGTGGCAAGACATGATGTCTAGGCTTGTACTTCAGTAGTTGATTGTACAATTACAATGAAAGTTGCTGTTGTCCATGAAAAAGTTGACAAACTGAATGAGGTGCACTAAACCATGAATGAAACAGCACCTAAACATGACAGATTCATCGATTCTGGTATCGTGCAACATTGTGAATAGCCTGACACCATCATACTGCAAAGCAGGTATCAGTAAATTGCATTTGCACATGTATCTACTCTGCAGAAATCTCCTCCTTGTCAACGATCAATATTCTTCAACTACACCTCCTTTTTGCATTGTAAGACTTGCAGGAGATCGAGCAATATCCAAAAGGGGCAATAGAGAAGAGGCCAATCGAACTCACCACTTGTCGTGGGGAGTGATGTCACTGTTGTTCCTTCAGATGTTGATGATTGTGTGGAGCTTGCAGTAGATGTCTCTGCTGCTGTGGTTGTTGAAGCAGAAGCTGATGTAGAGGTCAGAGCTTCTGTGGATGTCTGTGAACTTACAGTCGATGTTTCTGTCACTGTGAGAAAAAGAAATTTACATGGACGTTAGGGAACGGACTTGTAGGAATCAATGTGGAATTGATTGCAAGTATTGTTCGTACGTATACTGCCAAATACTACTAGAGATAACCTGGGCTGCTGTAAGGACCAGCAGACAACCCAGGATGTTGCATATTTTGACCTCTGGGCAAGTACAAGCAGCAACATGCAGCCAACTGCAGAGTTGCTTTTGCTATCAATGCTTTCATCTTTGAGTAATGCAACAGTGTTTGTAAATGCAGTCTTCACAGGTGTGCTTTTGTCTTCTCACCAGTTGTTGAAGAAACCGCTGGAGTGACCGTGGATTCTTCAGTTGTTGAAACTTCAGTCGAGGACAGTGTTGATGTTGATGGTATTGTGCTTGTTGAGACGAGAGGAGATGTGGAGTTCGGTGAAGTTGTTGAGCTCAACGTACTTGCAGTGGAAGTTTCTGTTGCTGAATAAGGTCACATTAGTATTAAGGTAACTGAAGAGACTTGATCAAGATATGAAAGACTTTGAACAAAATGCTGTTGTCGATTGTGAAACTTGTTGTGAATGGTGCAAGAACTGTTGTTGTGTGAATTGTTGTAACTTTAAGAAAGCGTTTTGCAGATATTGGGGGAGTTGTGATTGTGATGGCAGGGGATGATATCCACACTTGTGTTTCTGTGGTTGACTGTGTAATTACATTCATGGTTGCTGTGGTGCATAGAAAAGTTGATGAACTGAATGTGGTGCCGAAAACCATGAATGAAAATGAATCCCGACATTACAGATTCATAGATTCTGGTGTCGTGCAACATGCTGATTAGCCTGACACGATCATACTGCAAAGCAGGTCTCAGTAAATTGCATTTGCACATGCTTCTACTCTGCAGAAATCTCCTCCTTGTCAACAAGCAATATTCCTCAATTACACCGTCTTTCTGCATTGTAAGACTTGCAGGAGATCGAGTGACGTCCAAAAGGTGCACGAGAGAAGAGAGCAATCATACTCACCACTTGTCGTGTGGAGTGATGTCACTGTTGTTCCCTCAGATGATGTTGATGATTGTATGGAGCTTGCGGCAGATGTCTCTGCTGCTGTGGTTGTTGAAGCAGAAGCCGATGTAGATGTCAGAGCTTCTGTGGATGTCTGTGAACTTGCAGTCGATGTTTCTGCCACTGTGATGAAAATGTATTTCCACGGTTATTAGGAAACAGACTTGGAGGAAGCAACGTGTAAACATTTGAACAGAGATTGTACTCCAAGTGCTTTTCACAGATATATTGCCCGATACCATGAGAGAGAACATTGCCTGTTATTAAGTCTCACAGACAACCCAGGATGTTGCCTAATATGGTCTCTGGTCAAATACAACTAGCAAGACGCAACCTAAATGCAGAGTTGCTTTTACTACTGAAGCTTTCATCTTGAAGTAATACAAAAGTGTTTGTAAAGGCAATCTTCAAAGGTGTGCTTTTGTATACCCACCAGGTGCTGAAGAAACCGCTGGAGTGACCGTGGTTTCTTCAGTTGTTGAATCTTCAGTCGAGGACAGTGTTGGTGTTGATGATATTGTGTTTGTTGAGACACCAGCTGATGTGGAGGTTGGTGAAGTTGTTGGGCTCAATGTACTTGCAGTGGAAGTTTCTGTAGTTGAAAAAGATCACATTATTATGAAGGTAACTGAAATGAATCGATCCAAGATATGAAGGATTTTGTACAAAACGCTGCAAAACTTGTTGCGAATGGTGCAGGGATTATTGTTGTGTGAATTGTTGGTGATTTACAAAAGCACCCTGCAGAAGTTGGGGGACCTGTGGCTGTGGTGGCAAGACATGATGTCTAGGCTTGTACTTCAGTGGTTGATTGTACAATTACAATGAAAGTTGCTGTTGTCCATGAAAAAGTTGACAAACTGAATGAGGTGCACTAAACCATGAATGAAACAGCACCTAAACATGACAGATTCATCGATTCTGGTATCGTGCAACATTGTGAATAGCCTGACACCATCATACTGCAAAGCAGGTATCAGTAAATTGCATTTGCACATGTATCTACTCTGCAGAAATCTCCTCCTTGTCAACGATCAATATTCTTCAACTACACCTCCTTTTTGCATTGTAAGACTTGCAGGAGATCGAGCAATATCCAAAAGGGGCAATAGAGAAGAGGCCAATCGAACTCACCACTTGTCGTGGGGAGTGATGTCACTGTTGTTCCTTCAGATGTTGATGATTGTGTGGAGCTTGCAGTAGATGTCTCTGCTGCTGTGGTTGTTGAAGCAGAAGCTGATGTAGAGGTCAGACCTTCTGTGGATGTCTGTGAACTTACAGTCGATGTTTCTGTCGCTGTGAGAAAAAGAAATTTACATGGACGTTAGGGAACGGACTTGTAGGAATCAATGTGGAATTGATTGCAAGTATTGTTCGTACGTATACTGCCAAATACTACTAGAGATAACCTGGGCTGTTGTAAAGACCAGCAGACAACCCAGGATGTTGCATATTATGACCTCTGGGCAAGTACAAGCAGCAACATGCAGCCAACTGCAGAGTTGCTTTTGCTATCAATGCTTTCATCTTTGAGTAATGCAACAGTGTTTGTAAATGCAGTCTTCACAGGTGTGCTTTTGTATACTCACCAGTTGTTGAAGAAACCACTGGAGTGACCGTGGATTCTTCAGTTGTTGAAACTTCAGTCGAGGACAGTGTTGATGTTGATGGTATTGTGCTTGTTGAGACGAGAGCAGATGTGGAGGTCGGTGAAGTTGTTGAGCTCAACGTACTTGCAGTGGAAGTTTCTGTTGCTGAATAAGGTCACATTAGTATTAAGGTAACTGAAGAGACTTGATCAAGATATGAAAGACTTTGAACAAAATGCTGTTGTCGATTGTGAAACTTGTTGTGAATGGTGCAAGAACTGTTGTTGTGTGAATTGTTGTAACTTTAAGAAAGCGTTTTGCAGATATTGGGGGAGTTGTGATTGTGATGGCAGGGGATGATATCCACACTTGTGTTTCTGTGGTTGACTGTGTAATTACATTCATGGTTGCTGTGGTGCATAGAAAAGTTGATGAACTGAATGTGGTGCCGAAAACCATGAATGAAAATGAATCCCGACATTACAGATTCATAGATTCTGGTGTCGTGCAACATGCTGATTAGCCTGACACGATCATACTGCAAAGCAGGTCTCAGTAAATTGCATTTGCACATGCTTCTACTCTGCAGAAATCTCCTCCTTGTCAACAAGCAATATTCCTCAATTACACCGTCTTTCTGCATTGTAAGACTTGCAGGAGATCGAGTGACGTCCAAAAGGTGCACGAGAGAAGAGAGCAATCATACTCACCACTTGTCGTGTGGAGTGATGTCACTGTTGTTCCCTCAGATGATGTTGATGATTGTATGGAGCTTGCGGCAGATGTCTCTGCTGCTGTGGTTGTTGAAGCAGAAGCCGATGTAGATGTCAGAGCTTCTGTGGATGTCTGTGAACTTGCAGTCGATGTTTCTGCCACTGTGATGAAAATGTATTTCCACGGTTATTAGGAAACAGACTTGGAGGAAGCAACGTGTAAACATTTGAACAGAGATTGTACTCCAAGTGCTTTTCACAGATATATTGCCAGATACCATGAGAGAGAACATGGCCTGTTATTAAGTCTCACAGACAACCCAGGATGTTGCCTAATATGGTCTCTGGTCAAATACAACTAGCAAGACACAACCTAAATGCAGAGTTGCTTTTACTACTGAAGCTTTCATCTTGAAGTAATACAAAAGTGTTTGTAAAGGCAATCTTCAAAGGTGTGCTTTTGTATACCCACCAGGTGCTGAAGAGACCGCTGGAGTGACCGTGGTTTCTTCAGTTGTTGAAACTTCAGTCGAGGACAGTGTTGGTGTTGATGATATTGTGTTTGTTGAGACACCAGCTGATGTGGAGGTCGGTGAAGTTGTTGGGCTCAATGTACTTGCAGTGGAAGTTTCTGTAGTTGAAAAAGATCACATTATTATGAAGGTAACTGAAATGAATCGATCCAAGATATGAAGGATTTTGTACAAAACGCTGCAAAACTTGTTGCGAATGGTGCAGGGATTATTGTTTTGTGAATTGTTGGTGATTTACAAGAGCACCCTGCAGACGTTGGGGGACCTGTGGCTGTGGTGGCAAGACATGATGTCTAGGCTTGTACTTCAGTGGTTGATTGTACAATTACAATGAAAGTTGCTGTTGTCCATGAAAAAGTTGACAAACTGAATGAGGTGCACTAAACCATAAATGAAACAGCACCTAAACATGACAGATTCATCGATTCTGGTATCGTGCAACATTGTGAAAAGCCTGACACCATCATACTGCAAAGCAGGTATCAGTAAATTGCATTTGCACATGTATCTACTCTGCAGAAATCTCCTCCTTGTCAACGATCAATATTCTTCAACTACACCTCCTTTTTGCATTGTAAGACTTGCAGGAGATCGAGCAATATCCAAAAGGGGCAATAGAGAAGAGGCCAATCGAACTCACCACTTGTCGTGGGGAGTGATGTCACTGTTGTTCCTTCAGATGTTGATGATTGTGTGGAGCTTGCAGTAGATGTCTCTGCTGCTGTGGTTGTTGAAGCAGAAGCCGATGTAGAGGTCAGAGCTTCTGTGGATGTCTGTGAACTTACAGTCGATGTTTCTGTCGCTGTGAGAAAAAGAAATTTACATGGACGTTAGGGAACGGACTTGTAGGAATCAATGTGGAATTGATTGCAAGTATTGTTCGTACGTATACTGCCAAATACTACTAGAGATAACCTGGGCTGCTGTAAAGACCAGCAGACAACCCAGGATGTTGCATATTTTGACCTCTGGGCAAGTACAAGCAGCAACATGCAGCCAACTGCAGAGTTGCTTTTGCTATCAATGCTTTCATCTTTGAGTAATGCAACAGTGTTTGTAAATGCAGTCTTCACAGGTGTGCTTTTGTATACTCACCAGTTGTTGAAGAAACCGCTGGAGTGACCGTGGATTCTTCAGTTGTTGAAACTTCAGTCGAGGACAGTGTTGATGTTGATGGTATTGTGCTTGTTGAGACGAGAGCAGATGTGGAGGTCGGTGAAGTTGTTGAGCTCAACGTACTTGCAGTGGAAGTTTCTGTTGCTGAATAAGGTCACATTAGTATTAAGGTAACTGAAGAGACTTGATCAAGATATGAAAGACTTTGAACAAAATGCTGTTGTCGATTGTGAAACTTGTTGTGAATGGTGCAAGAACTGTTGTTGTGTGAATTGTTGTAACTTTAAGAAAGCGTTTTGCAGATATTGGGGGAGTTGTGATTGTGATGGCAGGGGATGATATCCACACTTGTGTTTCTGTGGTTGACTGTGTAATTACATTCATGGTTGCTGTGGTGCATAGAAAAGTTGATGAACTGAATGTGGTGCCGAAAACCATGAATGAAAATGAATCCCGACATTACAGATTCATAGATTCTGGTGTCGTGCAACATGCTGATTAGCCTGACACGATCATACTGCAAAGCAGGTCTCAGTAAATTGCATTTGCACATGCTTCTACTCTGCAGAAATCTCCTCCTTGTCAACAAGCAATATTCCTCAATTACACCGTCTTTCTGCATTGTAAGACTTGCAGGAGATCGAGTGACGTCCAAAAGGTGCACGAGAGAAGAGAGCAATCATACTCACCACTTGTCGTGTGGAGTGATGTCACTGTTGTTCCCTCAGATGATGTTGATGATTGTATGGAGCTTGCGGCAGATGTCTCTGCTGCTGTGGTTGTTGAAGCAGAAGCCGATGTAGATGTCAGAGCTTCTGTGGATGTCTGTGAACTTGCAGTCGATGTTTCTGCCACTGTGATGAAAATGTATTTCCACGGTTATTAGGAAACAGACTTGGAGGAAGCAACGTGTAAACATTTGAACAGAGATTGTACTCCAAGTGCTTTTCACAGATATATTGCCCGATACCATGAGAGAGAACATGGCCTGTTATTAAGTCTCACAGACAACCCAGGATGTTGCCTAATATGGTCTCTGGTCAAATACAACTAGCAAGACACAACCTAAATGCAGAGTTGCTTTTACTACTGAAGCTTTCATCTTGAAGTAATACAAAAGTGTTTGTAAAGGCAATCTTCAAAGGTGTGCTTTTGTATACCCACCAGGTGCTGAAGAGACCGCTGGAGTGACCGTGGTTTCTTCAGTTGTTGAAACTTCAGTCGAGGACAGTGTTGGTGTTGATGATATTGTGTTTGTTGAGACACCAGCTGATGTGGAGGTCGGTGAAGTTGTTGGGCTCAATGTACTTGCAGTGGAAGTTTCTGTAGTTGAAAAAGATCACATTATTATGAAGGTAACTGAAATGAATCGATCCAAGATATGAAGGATTTTGTACAATACGCTGCAAAACTTGTTGCGAATGGTGCAGGGATTATTGTTGTGTGAATTGTTGGTGATTTACAAGAGCACCCTGCAGACGTTGGGGGACCTGTGGCTGTGGTGGCAAGACATGATGTCTAGGCTTGTACTTCAGTGGTTGATTGTACAATTACAATGAAAGTTGCTGTTGTCCATGAAAAAGTTGACAAACTGAATGAGGTGCACTAAACCATGAATGAAACAGCACCTAAACATGACAGATTCATCGATTCTGGTATCGTGCAACATTGTGAATAGCCTGACACCATCATACTGCAAAGCAGGTATCAGTAAATTGCATTTGCACATGTATCTACTCTGCAGAAATCTCCTCCTTGTCAACGATCAATATTCTTCAACTACACCTCCTTTTTGCATTGTAAGACTTGCAGGAGATCGAGCAATATCCAAAAGGGGCAATAGAGAAGAGGCCAATCGAACTCACCACTTGTCGTGGGGAGTGATGTCACTGTTGTTCCTTCAGATGTTGATGATTGTGTGGAGCTTGCAGTAGATGTCTCTGCTGCTGTGGTTGTTGAAGCAGAAGCCGATGTAGAGGTCAGAGCTTCTGTGGATGTCTGTGAACTTACAGTCGATGTTTCTGTCGCTGTGAGAAAAAGAAATTTACATGGACGTTAGGGAACGGACTTGTAGGAATCAATGTGGAATTGATTGCAAGTATTGTTCGTACGTATACTGCCAAATACTACTAGAGATAACCTGGGCTGCTGTAAAGACCAGCAGACAACCCAGGATGTTGCATATTATGACCTCTGGGCAAGTACAAGCAGCAACATGCAGCCAACTGCAGAGTTGCTTTTGCTATCAATGCTTTCATCTTTGAGTAATGCAACAGTGTTTGTAAATGCAGTCTTCACAGGTATGCTTTTATACACTCACCAGTTGTTGAAGAAACCGCTGGAGTGACCGTGGATTCTTCAGTTGTTGAAACTTCAGTCGATGACAGTGTTGATGTTGATGGTATTGTGCTTGTTGAGACGAGAGCAGATGTGGAGGTCGGTGAAGTTGTTGAGCTCAACGTACTTGCAGTGGAAGTTTCTGTTGCTGAATAAGGTCACATTAGTATTAAGGTAACTGAAGAGACTTGATCAAGATATGAAAGACTTTGAACAAAATGCTGTTGTCGATTGTGAAACTTGTTGTGAATGGTGCAAGAACTGTTGTTGTGTGAATTGTTGTAACTTTAAGAAAGCGTTTTGCAGATATTGGGGGAGTTGTGATTGTGATGGCAGGGGATGATATCCACACTTGTGTTTCTGTGGTTGACTGTGTAATTACATTCATGGTTGCTGTGGTGCATAGAAAAGTTGATGAACTGAATGTGGTTCCGAAAACCATGAATGAAAATGAATCCCGACATTACAGATTCATAGATTCTGGTGTCGTGCAACATGCTGATTAGCCTGACACGATCATACTGCAAAGCAGGTCTCAGTAAATTGCATTTGCACATGCTTCTACTCTGCAGAAATCTCCTCCTTGTCAACAAGCAATATTCCTCAATTACACCGTCTTTCTGCATTGTAAGACTTGCAGGAGATCGAGTGACGTCCAAAAGGTGCACGAGAGAAGAGAGCAATCATACTCACCACTTGTCGTGTGGAGTGATGTCACTGTTGTTCCCTCAGATGATGTTGATGATTGTATGGAGCTTGCGGCAGATGTCTCTGCTGCTGTGGTTGTTGAAGCAGAAGCCGATGTAGAGGTCAGAGCTTCTGTGGATGTCTGTGAACTTACAGTCGATGTTTCTGTCGCTGTGAGAAAAAGAAATTTACATGGACGTTAGGGAACGGACTTGTAGAAATCAATGTGGAATTGATTGCGAGTATTGTTCGTACGTATACTGCCAAATACTACTAGAGATAACCTGGGCTGTTGTAAAGACCAGCAGACAACCCAGGATGTTGCATATTTTGACCTCTGGGCAAGTACAAGCAGCAACATGCAGCCAACTGCAGAGTTGCTTTTGCTATCAATGCTTTCATCTTTGAGTCATGCAACAGTGTTTGTAAATGCAGTCTTCACAGGTGTGCTTTTGTATACTCACCAGTTGTTGAAGAAACCGCTGTAGTGACCGTGGATTCTTCAGTTGTTGAAACTTCAGTCGTGGACAGTGTTGATGTTGATGGTATTGTGCTTGTTGAGACGAGAGCAGATGTGGAGGTCGGTGAAGTTGTTGAGCTCAACGTACTTGCAGTGGAAGTTTCTGTTGCTGAATAAGGTCACATTAGTATTAAGGTAACTGAAGAGACTTGATCAAGATATGAAAGACTTTGAACAAAATGCTGTTGTCGATTGTGAAACTTGTTGTGAATGGTGCAAGAACTGTTGTTGTGTGAATTGTTGTAACTTTAAGAAAGCGTTTTGCAGATATTGGGGGAGATGTGATTGTGATGGCAGGGGATGATATCCACACTTGTGTTTCTGTGGTTGACTGTGTAATTACATTCATGGTTGCTGTGGTGCATAGAAAAGTTGATGAACTGAATGTGGTTCCGAAAACCATGAATGAAAATGAATCCCGACATTACAGATTCATAGATTCTGGTGTCGTGCAACATGCTGATTAGCCTGACACGATCATACTGCAAAGCAGGTCTCAGTAAATTGCATTTGCACATGCTTCTACTCTGCAGAAATCTCCTCCTTGTCAACAAGCAATATTCCTCAATTACACCGTCTTTCTGCATTGTAAGACTTGCAGGAGATCGAGTGACGTCCAAAAGGTGCACGAGAGAAGAGAGCAATCATACTCACCACTTGTCGTGTGGAGTGATGTCACTGTTGTTCCCTCAGATGATGTTGATGATTGTATGGAGCTTGCGGCAGATGTCTCTGCTGCTGTGGTTGTTGAAGCAGAAGCCGATGTAGATGTCAGAGCTTCTGTGGATGTCTGTGAACTTGCAGTCGATGTTTCTGCCACTGTGATGAAAATGTATTTCCACGGTTATTAGGAAACAGACTTGGAGGAAGCAACGTGTAAACATTTGAACAGAGATTGTACTCCAAGTGCTTTTCACAGATATATTGCCCGATACCATGAGAGAGAACATGGCCTGTTATTAAGTCTCACAGACAACCCAGGATGTTGCCTAATATGGTCTCTGGTCAAATACAACTAGCAAGACACAACCTAAATGCAGAGTTGCTTTTACTACTGAAGCTTTCATCTTGAAGTAATACAAAAGTGTTTGTAAAGGCAATCTTCAAAGGTGTGCTTTTGTATACCCACCAGGTGCTGAAGAGACCGCTGGAGTGACCGTGGTTTCTTCAGTTGTTGAAACTTCAGTCGAGGACAGTGTTGGTGTTGATGATATTGTGTTTGTTGAGACACCAGCTGATGTGGAGGTCGGTGAAGTTGTTGGGCTCAATGTACTTGCAGTGGAAGTTTCTGTAGTTGAAAAAGATCACATTATTATGAAGGTAACTGAAATGAATCGATCCAAGATATGAAGGATTTTGTACAATACGCTGCAAAACTTGTTGCGAATGGTGCAGGGATTATTGTTGTGTGAATTGTTGGTGATTTACAAGAGCACCCTGCAGACGTTGGGGGACCTGTGGCTGTGGTGGCAAGACATGATGTCTAGGCTTGTACTTCAGTGGTTGATTGTACAATTACAATGAAAGTTGCTGTTGTCCATGAAAAAGTTGACAAACTGAATGAGGTGCACTAAACCATGAATGAAACAGCACCTAAACATGACAGATTCATCGATTCTGGTATCGTGCAACATTGTGAATAGCCTGACACCATCATACTGCAAAGCAGGTATCAGTAAATTGCATTTGCACATGTATCTACTCTGCAGAAATCTCCTCCTTGTCAACGATCAATATTCTTCAACTACACCTCCTTTTTGCATTGTAAGACTTGCAGGAGATCGAGCAATATCCAAAAGGGGCAATAGAGAAGAGGCCAATCGAACTCACCACTTGTCGTGGGGAGTGATGTCACTGTTGTTCCTTCAGATGTTGATGATTGTGTGGAGCTTGCAGTAGATGTCTCTGCTGCTGTGGTTGTTGAAGCAGAAGCCGATGTAGAGGTCAGAGCTTCTGTGGATGTCTGTGAACTTACATTCGATGTTTCTGTCGCTGTGAGAAAAAGAAATTTACATGGACGTTAGGGAACGGACTTGTAGGAATCAATGTGGAATTGATTGCAAGTATTGTTCGTACGTATACTGCCAAATACTACTAGAGATAACCTGGGCTGCTGTAAAGACCAGCAGACAACCCAGGATGTTGCATATTATGACCTCTGGGCAAGTACAAGCAGCAACATGCAGCCAACTGCAGAGTTGCTTTTGCTATCAATGCTTTCATCTTTGAGTAATGCAACAGTGTTTGTAAATGCAGTCTTCACAGGTATGCTTTTGTACACTCACCAGTTGTTGAAGAAACCGCTGGAGTGACCGTGGATTCTTCAGTTGTTGAAACTTCAGTCGATGACAGTGTTGATGTTGATGGTATTGTGCTTGTTGAGACGAGAGCAGATGTGGAGGTCGGTGAAGTTGTTGAGCTCAACGTACTTGCAGTGGAAGTTTCTGTTGCTGAATAAGGTCACATTAGTATTAAGGTAACTGAAGAGACTTGATCAAGATATGAAAGACTTTGAACAAAATGCTGTTGTCGATTGTGAAACTTGTTGTGAATGGTGCAAGAACTGTTGTTGTGTGAATTGTTGTAACTTTAAGAAAGCGTTTTGCAGATATTGGGGGAGTTGTGATTGTGATGGCAGGGGATGATATCCACACTTGTGTTTCTGTGGTTGACTGTGTAATTACATTCATGGTTGCTGTGGTGCATAGAAAAGTTGATGAACTGAATGTGGTTCCGAAAACCATGAATGAAAATGAATCCCGACATTACAGATTCATAGATTCTGGTGTCGTGCAACATGCTGATTAGCCTGACACGATCATACTGCAAAGCAGGTCTCAGTAAATTGCATTTGCACATGCTTCTACTCTGCAGAAATCTCCTCCTTGTCAACAAGCAATATTCCTCAATTACACCGTCTTTCTGCATTGTAAGACTTGCAGGAGATCGAGTGACGTCCAAAAGGTGCACGAGAGAAGAGAGCAATCATACTCACCACTTGTCGTGTGGAGTGATGTCACTGTTGTTCCCTCAGATGATGTTGATGATTGTATGGAGCTTGCGGCAGATGTCTCTGCTGCTGTGGTTGTTGAAGCAGAAGCCGATGTAGAGGTCAGAGCTTCTGTGGATGTCTGTGAACTTGCAGTCGATGTTTCTGCCACTGTGATGAAAATGTATTTCCACGGTTATTAGGAAACAGACTTGGAGGAAGCAACGTGTAAACATTTGAACAGAGATTGTACTCCAAGTGCTTTTCACAGATATATTGCCAGATACCATGAGAGAGAACGTGGCCTGTTATTAAGTCTCACAGACAACCCAGGATGTTGCCTAATATGGTCTCTGGTCAAATACAACTAGCAAGACACAACCTAAATGCAGAGTTGCTTTTACTACTGAAGCTTTCATCTTGAAGTAATACAAAAGTGTTTGTAAAGGCAATCTTCAAAGGTGTGCTTTTGTATACCCACCAGGTGCTGAAGAAACCGCTGGAGTGACCGTGGTTTCTTCAGTTGTTGAAACTTCAGTCGAGGACAGTGTTGGTGTTGATGATATTGTGTTTGTTGAGACACCAGCTGATGTGGAGGTCGGTGAAGTTGTTGGGCTCCATGTACTTGCAGTGGAAGTTTCTGTAGTTGAAAAAGATCACATTATTATGAAGGTAACTGAAATGAATCGATCCAAGATATGAAGGATTTTGTACAAAACGCTGCAAAACTTGTTGCGAATGGTGCAGGGATTATTGTTGTGTGAATTGTTGGTGATTTACAAGAGCACCCTGCAGACGTTGGGGGACCTGTGGCTGTGGTGGCAAGACATGATGTCTAGGCTTGTACTTCAGTGGTTGATTGTACAATTACAATGAAAGTTGCTGTTGTCCATGAAAAAGTTGACAAACTGAATGAGGTGCACTAAACCATGAATGAAACAGCACCTAAACATGACAGATTCATCGATTCTGGTATCGTGCAACATTGTGAATAGCCTGACACCATCATACTGCAAAGCAGGTATCAGTAAATTGCATTTGCACATGTATCTACTCTGCAGAAATCTCCTCCTTGTCAACGATCAATATTCTTCAACTACACCTCCTTTGTGCATTGTAAGACTTGCAGGAGATCGAGCAATTTCCAAAAGGGGCAACAGAGAAGAGACCAATCGAACTCACCACTTGTCGTGGGGAGTGATGTCACTGTTGTTCCTTCAGATGTTGATGATTGTGTGGAGCTTGCAGTAGATGTCTCTGCTGCTGTGGTTGTTGAAGCAGAAGCCGATGTCGAGGTCAGAGCTTCTGTGGATGTCTGTGAACTTACAGTCGATGTTTCTGTCGCTGTGAGAAAAAGAAATTTACATGGACGTTAGGGAACGGACTTGTAGAAATCAATGTGGAATTGATTGCGAGTATTGTTCGTACGTATACTGCCAAATACTACTAGAGATAACCTGGGCTGTTGTAAAGACCAGCAGACAACCCAGGATGTTGCATATTATGACCTCTGGGCAAGTACAAGCAGCAACATGCAGCCAACTGCAGAGTTGCTTTTGCTATCAATGCTTTCATCTTTGAGTAATGCAACAGTGTTTGTAAATGCAGTCTTCACAGGTGTGCTTTTGTATACTCACCAGTTGTTGAAGAAACCGCTGGAGTGACCGTGGATTCTTCAGTTGTTGAAACTTCAGTCGATGACAGTGTTGATGTTGATGGTATTGTGCTTGTTGAGACGAGAGCAGATGTGGAGGTCGGTGAAGTTGTTGAGCTCAACGTACTTGCAGTGGAAGTTTCTGTTGCTGAATAAGGTCACATTAGTATTAAGGTAACTGAAGAGACTTGATCAAGATATGAAAGACTTTGAACAAAATGCTGTTGTCGATTGTGAAACTTGTTGTGAATGGTGCAAGAACTGTTGTTGTGTGAATTGTTGTAACTTTAAGAAAGCGTTTTGCAGATATTGGGGGAGATGTGATTGTGATGGCAGGGGATGATATCCACACTTGTGTTTCTGTGGTTGACTGTGTAATTACATTCATGGTTGCTGTGGTGCATAGAAAAGTTGATGAACTGAATGTGGTGCCGAAAACCATGAATGAAAATGAATCCCGACATTACAGATTCATAGATTCTGGTGTCGTGCAACATGCTGATTAGCCTGACACGATCATACTGCAAAGCAGGTCTCAGTAAATTGCATTTGCACATGCTTCTACTCTGCAGAAATCTCCTCCTTGTCAACAAGCAATATTCCTCAATTACACCATCTTTCTGCATTGTAAGACTTGCAGGAGATCGAGTGACGTCCAAAAGGTGCACGAGAGAAGAGAGCAATCATACTCACCACTTGTCGTGTGGAGTGATGTCACTGTTGTTCCCTCAGATGATGTTGATGATTGTATGGAGCTTGCGGCAGATGTCTCTGCTGCTGTGGTTGTTGAAGCAGAAGCCGATGTAGATGTCAGAGCTTCTGTGGATGTCTGTGAACTTGCAGTCGATGTTTCTGCCACTGTGATGAAAATGTATTTCCACGGTTATTAGGAAACAGACTTGGAGGAAGCAACGTGTAAACATTTGAACAGAGATTGTACTCCAAGTGCTTTTCACAGATATATTGCCAGATACCATAAGAGAGAACGTGGCCTGTTATTAAGTCTCACAGACAACCCAGGATGTTGCCTAATATGGTCTCTGGTCAAATACAACTAGCAAGACACAACCTAAATGCAGAGTTGCTTTTACTACTGAAGCTTTCATCTTGAAGTAATACAAAAGTGTTTGTAAAGGCAATCTTCAAAGGTGTGCTTTTGTATACCCACCAGGTGCTGAAGAAACCGCTGGAGTGACCGTGGTTTCTTCAGTTGTTGAAACTTCAGTCGAGGACAGTGTTGGTGTTGATGATATTGTGTTTGTTGAGACACCAGCTGATGTGGAGGTCGGTGAAGTTGTTGGGCTCCATGTACTTGCAGTGGAAGTTTCTGTAGTTGAAAAAGATCACATTATTATGAAGGTAACTGAAATGAATCGATCCAAGATATGAAGGATTTTGTACAAAACGCTGCAAAACTTGTTGCGAATGGTGCAGGGATTATTGTTGTGTGAATTGTTGGTGATTTACAAGAGCACCCTGCAGACGTTGGGGGACCTGTGGCTGTGGTGGCAAGACATGATGTCTAGGCTTGTACTTCAGTGGTTGATTGTACAATTACAATGAAAGTTGCTGTTGTCCATGAAAAAGTTGACAAACTGAATGAGGTGCACTAAACCATGAATGAAACAGCACCTAAACATGACAGATTCATCGATTCTGGTATCGTGCAACATTGTGAATAGCCTGACACCATCATACTGCAAAGCAGGTATCAGTAAATTGCATTTGCACATGTATCTACTCTGCAGAAATCTCCTCCTTGTCAACAATCAATATTCTTCAACTACACCTCCTTTGTGCATTGTAAGACTTGCAGGAGATCGAGCAATTTCCAAAAGGGGCAACAGAGAAGAGACCAATCGAACTCACCACTTGTCGTGGGGAGTGATGTCACTGTTGTTCCTTCAGATGTTGATGATTGTGTGGAGCTTGCAGTAGATGTCTCTGCTGCTGTGGTTGTTGAAGCAGAAGCCGATGTCGAGGTCAGAGCTTCTGTGGATGTCTGTGAACTTACAGTCGATGTTTCTGTCGCTGTGAGAAAAAGAAATTTACATGGACGTTAGGGAACGGACTTGTAGAAATCAATGTGGAATTGATTGCGAGTATTGTTCGTACGTATACTGCCAAATACTACTAGAGATAACCTGGGCTGTTGTAAAGACCAGCAGACAACCCAGGATGTTGCATATTATGACCTCTGGGCAAGTACAAGCAGCAACATGCAGCCAACTGCAGAGTTGCTTTTGCTATCAATGCTTTCATCTTTGAGTAATGCAACAGTGTTTGTAAATGCAGTCTTCACAGGTATGCTTTTGTACACTCACCAGTTGTTGAAGAAACCGCTGGAGTGACCGTGGATTCTTCAGTTGTTGAAACTTCAGTCGATGACAGTGTTGATGTTGATGGTATTGTGCTTGTTGAGACGAGAGCAGATGTGGAGGTCGGTGAAGTTGTTGAGCTCAACGTACTTGCAGTGGAAGTTTCTGTTGCTGAATAAGGTCACATTAGTATTAAGGTAACTGAAGAGACTTGATCAAGATATGAAAGACTTTGAACAAAATGCTGTTGTCGATTGTGAAACTTGTTGTGAATGGTGCAAGAACTGTTGTTGTGTGAATTGTTGTAACTTTAAGAAAGCGTTTTGCAGATATTGGGGGAGTTGTGATTGTGATGGCAGGGGATGATATCCACACTTGTGTTTCTGTGGTTGACTGTGTAATTACATTCATGGTTGCTGTGGTGCATAGAAAAGTTGATGAACTGAATGTGGTTCCGAAAACCATGAATGAAAATGAATCCCGACATTACAGATTCATAGATTCTGGTGTCGTGCAACATGCTGATTAGCCTGACACGATCATACTGCAAAGCAGGTCTCAGTAAATTGCATTTGCACATGCTTCTACTCTGCAGAAATCTCCTCCTTGTCAACAAGCAATATTCCTCAATTACACCGTCTTTCTGCATTGTAAGACTTGCAGGAGATCGAGTGACGTCCAAAAGGTGCACGAGAGAAGAGAGCAATCATACTCACCACTTGTCGTGTGGAGTGATGTCACTGTTGTTCCCTCAGATGATGTTGATGATTGTATGGAGCTTGCGGCAGATGTCTCTGCTGCTGTGGTTGTTGAAGCAGAAGCCGATGTAGAGGTCAGAGCTTCTGTGGATGTCTGTGAACTTACAGTCGATGTTTCTGTCGCTGTGAGAAAAAGAAATTTACATAGACGTTAGGGAACGGACTTGTAGAAATCAATGTGGAATTGATTGCGAGTATTGTTCGTACGTATACTGCCAAATACTACTAGAGATAACCTGGGCTGTTGTAAAGACCAGCAGACAACCCAGGATGTTGCATATTTTGACCTCTGGGCAAGTACAAGCAGCAACATGCAGCCAACTGCAGAGTTGCTTTTGCTATCAATGCTTTTATCTTTGAGTCATGCAACAGTGTTTGTAAATGCAGTCTTCACAGGTGTGCTTTTGTATACTCACCAGTTGTTGAAGAAACCGCTGTAGTGACCGTGGATTCTTCAGTTGTTGAAACTTCAGTCGTGGACAGTGTTGATGTTGATGGTATTGTGCTTGTTGAGACGAGAGCAGATGTGGAGGTCGGTGAAGTTGTTGAGCTCAACGTACTTGCAGTGGAAGTTTCTGTTGCTGAATAAGGTCACATTAGTATTAAGGTAACTGAAGAGACTTGATCAAGATATGAAAGACTTTGAACAAAATGCTGTTGTCGATTGTGAAACTTGTTGTGAATGGTGCAAGAACTGTTGTTGTGTGAA
Organism: Chiloscyllium punctatum; assembly: GCF_047496795.1. Taxonomy (NCBI): domain Eukaryota; kingdom Metazoa; phylum Chordata; class Chondrichthyes; order Orectolobiformes; family Hemiscylliidae; genus Chiloscyllium; species Chiloscyllium punctatum. The sequence continues at coordinate 63,645,349 of NC_092762.1, forward strand.
TTGTTGTAACTTTAAGAAAGCGTTTTGCAGATATTGGGGGAGATGTGATTGTGATGGCAGGGGATGATATCCACACTTGTGTTTCTGTGGTTGACTGTGTAATTACATTCATGGTTGCTGTGGTGCATAGAAAAGTTGATGAACTGAATGTGGTTCCGAAAACCATGAATGAAAATGAATCCCGACATTACAGATTCATAGATTCTGGTGTCGTGCAACATGCTGATTAGCCTGACACGATCATACTGCAAAGCAGGTCTCAGTAAATTGCATTTGCACATGCTTCTACTCTGCAGAAATCTCCTCCTTGTCAACAAGCAATATTCCTCAATTACACCGTCTTTCTGCATTGTAAGACTTGCAGGAGATCGAGTGACGTCCAAAAGGTGCACGAGAGAAGAGAGCAATCATACTCACCACTTGTCGTGTGGAGTGATGTCACTGTTGTTCCCTCAGATGATGTTGATGATTGTATGGAGCTTGCGGCAGATGTCTCTGCTGCTGTGGTTGTTGAAGCAGAAGCCGATGTAGATGTCAGAGCTTCTGTGGATGTCTGTGAACTTGCAGTCGATGTTTCTGCCACTGTGATGAAAATGTATTTCCACGGTTATTAGGAAACAGACTTGGAGGAAGCAACGTGTAAACATTTGAACAGAGATTGTACTCCAAGTGCTTTTCACAGATATATTGCCAGATACCATAAGAGAGAACGTGGCCTGTTATTAAGTCTCACAGACAACCCAGGATGTTGCCTAATATGGTCTCTGGTCAAATACAACTAGCAAGACACAACCTAAATGCAGAGTTGCTTTTACTACTGAAGCTTTCATCTTGAAGTAATACAAAAGTGTTTGTAAAGGCAATCTTCAAAGGTGTGCTTTTGTATACCCACCAGGTGCTGAAGAAACCGCTGGAGTGACCGTGGTTTCTTCAGTTGTTGAAACTTCAGTCGAGGACAGTGTTGGTGTTGATGATATTGTGTTTGTTGAGACACCAGCTGATGTGGAGGTCGGTGAAGTTGTTGGGCTCCATGTACTTGCAGTGGAAGTTTCTGTAGTTGAAAAAGATCACATTATTATGAAGGTAACTGAAATGAATCGATCCAAGATATGAAGGATTTTGTACAAAACGCTGCAAAACTTGTTGCGAATGGTGCAGGGATTATTGTTGTGTGAATTGTTGGTGATTTACAAGAGCACCCTGCAGACGTTGGGGGACCTGTGGCTGTGGTGGCAAGACATGATGTCTAGGCTTGTACTTCAGTGGTTGATTGTACAATTACAATGAAAGTTGCTGTTGTCCATGAAAAAGTTGACAAACTGAATGAGGTGCACTAAACCATGAATGAAACAGCACCTAAACATGACAGATTCATCGATTCTGGTATCGTGCAACATTGTGAATAGCCTGACACCATCATACTGCAAAGCAGGTATCAGTAAATTGCATTTGCACATGTATCTACTCTGCAGAAATCTCCTCCTTGTCAACAATCAATATTCTTCAACTACACCTCCTTTGTGCATTGTAAGACTTGCAGGAGATCGAGCAATTTCCAAAAGGGGCAACAGAGAAGAGACCAATCGAACTCACCACTTGTCGTGGGGAGTGATGTCACTGTTGTTCCTTCAGATGTTGATGATTGTGTGGAGCTTGCAGTAGATGTCTCTGCTGCTGTGGTTGTTGAAGCAGAAGCCGATGTCGAGGTCAGAGCTTCTGTGGATGTCTGTGAACTTACAGTCGATGTTTCTGTCGCTGTGAGAAAAAGAAATTTACATGGACGTTAGGGAACGGACTTGTAGAAATCAATGTGGAATTGATTGCGAGTATTGTTCGTACGTATACTGCCAAATACTACTAGAGATAACCTGGGCTGTTGTAAAGACCAGCAGACAACCCAGGATGTTGCATATTATGACCTCTGGGCAAGTACAAGCAGCAACATGCAGCCAACTGCAGAGTTGCTTTTGCTATCAATGCTTTCATCTTTGAGTAATGCAACAGTGTTTGTAAATGCAGTCTTCACAGGTATGCTTTTGTACACTCACCAGTTGTTGAAGAAACCGCTGGAGTGACCGTGGATTCTTCAGTTGTTGAAACTTCAGTCGATGACAGTGTTGATGTTGATGGTATTGTGCTTGTTGAGACGAGAGCAGATGTGGAGGTCGGTGAAGTTGTTGAGCTCAACGTACTTGCAGTGGAAGTTTCTGTTGCTGAATAAGGTCACATTAGTATTAAGGTAACTGAAGAGACTTGATCAAGATATGAAAGACTTTGAACAAAATGCTGTTGTCGATTGTGAAACTTGTTGTGAATGGTGCAAGAACTGTTGTTGTGTGAATTGTTGTAACTTTAAGAAAGCGTTTTGCAGATATTGGGGGAGTTGTGATTGTGATGGCAGGGGATGATATCCACACTTGTGTTTCTGTGGTTGACTGTGTAATTACATTCATGGTTGCTGTGGTGCATAGAAAAGTTGATGAACTGAATGTGGTTCCGAAAACCATGAATGAAAATGAATCCCGACATTACAGATTCATAGATTCTGGTGTCGTGCAACATGCTGATTAGCCTGACACGATCATACTGCAAAGCAGGTCTCAGTAAATTGCATTTGCACATGCTTCTACTCTGCAGAAATCTCCTCCTTGTCAACAAGCAATATTCCTCAATTACACCGTCTTTCTGCATTGTAAGACTTGCAGGAGATCGAGTGACGTCCAAAAGGTGCACGAGAGAAGAGAGCAATCATACTCACCACTTGTCGTGTGGAGTGATGTCACTGTTGTTCCCTCAGATGATGTTGATGATTGTATGGAGCTTGCGGCAGATGTCTCTGCTGCTGTGGTTGTTGAAGCAGAAGCCGATGTAGAGGTCAGAGCTTCTGTGGATGTCTGTGAACTTACAGTCGATGTTTCTGTCGCTGTGAGAAAAAGAAATTTACATGGACGTTAGGGAACGGACTTGTAGAAATCAATGTGGAATTGATTGCGAGTATTGTTCGTACGTATACTGCCAAATACTACTAGAGATAACCTGGGCTGTTGTAAAGACCAGCAGACAACCCAGGATGTTGCATATTTTGACCTCTGGGCAAGTACAGGCAGCAACATGCAGCCAACTGCAGAGTTGCTTTTGCTATCAATGCTTTCATCTTTGAGTCATGCAACAGTGTTTGTAAATGCAGTCTTCACAGGTGTGCTATTGTATACTCACCAGTTGTTGAAGAAACCGCTGTAGTGACCGTGGATTCTTCAGTTGTTGAAACTTCAGTCGTGGACAGTGTTGATGTTGATGGTATTGTGCTTGTTGAGACGAGAGCAGATGTGGAGGTCGGTGAAGTTGTTGAGCTCAACGTACTTGCAGTGGAAGTTTCTGTTGCTGAATAAGGTCACATTAGTATTAAGGTAACTGAAGAGACTTGATCAAGATATGAAAGACTTTGAACAAAATGCTGTTGTCGATTGTGAAACTTGTTGTGAATGGTGCAAGAACTGTTGTTGTGTGAATTGTTGTAACTTTAAGAAAGCGTTTTGCAGATATTGGGGGAGATGTGATTGTGATGGCAGGGGATGATATCCACACTTGTGTTTCTGTGGTTGACTGTGTAATTACATTCATGGTTGCTGTGGTGCATAGAAAAGTTGATGAACTGAATGTGGTTCCGAAAACCATGAATGAAAATGAATCCCGACATTACAGATTCATAGATTCTGGTGTCGTGCAACATGCTGATTAGCCTGACACGATCATACTGCAAAGCAGGTCTCAGTAAATTGCATTTGCACATGCTTCTACTCTGCAGAAATCTCCTCCTTGTCAACAAGCAATATTCCTCAATTACACCGTCTTTCTGCATTGTAAGACTTGCAGGAGATCGAGTGACGTCCAAAAGGTGCACGAGAGAAGAGAGCAATCATACTCACCACTTGTTGTGTGGAGTGATGTCACTGTTGTTCCCTCAGATGATGTTGATGATTGTATGGAGCTTGCGGCAGATGTCTCTGCTGCTGTGGTTGTTGAAGCAGAAGCCGATGTAGATGTCAGAGCTTCTGTGGATGTCTGTGAACTTGCAGTCGATGTTTCTGCCACTGTGATGAAAATGTATTTCCACGGTTATTAGGAAACAGACTTGGAGGAAGCAACGTGTAAACATTTGAACAGAGATTGTACTCCAAGTGCTTTTCACAGATATATTGCCAGATACCATGAGAGAGAACGTGGCCTGTTATTAAGTCTCACAGACAACCCAGGATGTTGCCTAATATGGTCTCTGGTCAAATACAACTAGCAAGACACAACCTAAATGCAGAGTTGCTTTTACTACTGAAGCTTTCATCTTGAAGTAATACAAAAGTGTTTGTAAAGGCAATCTTCAAAGGTGTGCTTTTGTATACCCACCAGGTGCTGAAGAAACCGCTGGAGTGACCGTGGTTTCTTCAGTTGTTGAAACTTCAGTCGAGGACAGTGTTGGTGTTGATGATATTGTGTTTGTTGAGACACCAGCTGATGTGGAGGTCGGTGAAGTTGTTGGGCTCCATGTACTTGCAGTGGAAGTTTCTGTAGTTGAAAAAGATCACATTATTATGAAGGTAACTGAAATGAATCGATCCAAGATATGAAGGATTTTGTACAAAACGCTGCAAAACTTGTTGCGAATGGTGCAGGGATTATTGTTGTGTGAATTGTTGGTGATTTACAAGAGCACCCTGCAGACGTTGGGGGACCTGTGGCTGTGGTGGCAAGACATGATGTCTAGGCTTGTACTTCAGTGGTTGATTGTACAATTACAATGAAAGTTGCTGTTGTCCATGAAAAAGTTGACAAACTGAATGAGGTGCACTAAACCATGAATGAAACAGCACCTAAACATGACAGATTCATCGATTCTGGTATCGTGCAACATTGTGAATAGCCTGACACCATCATACTGCAAAGCAGGTATCAGTAAATTGCATTTGCACATGTATCTACTCTGCAGAAATCTCCTCCTTGTCAACAATCAATATTCTTCAACTACACCTCCTTTGTGCATTGTAAGACTTGCAGGAGATCGAGCAATTTCCAAAAGGGGCAACAGAGAAGAGACCAATCGAACTCACCACTTGTCGTGGGGAGTGATGTCACTGTTGTTCCTTCAGATGTTGATGATTGTGTGGAGCTTGCAGTAGATGTCTCTGCTGCTGTGGTTGTTGAAGCAGAAGCCGATGTCGAGGTCAGAGCTTCTGTGGATGTCTGTGAACTTACAGTCGATGTTTCTGTCGCTGTGAGAAAAAGAAATTTACATGGACGTTAGGGAACGGACTTGTAGAAATCAATGTGGAATTGATTGCGAGTATTGTTCGTACGTATACTGCCAAATACTACTAGAGATAACCTGGGCTGTTGTAAAGACCAGCAGACAACCCAGGATGTTGCATATTATGACCTCTGGGCAAGTACAAGCAGCAACATGCAGCCAACTGCAGAGTTGCTTTTGCTATCAATGCTTTCATCTTTGAGTAATGCAACAGTGTTTGTAAATGCAGTCTTCACAGGTATGCTTTTGTACACTCACCAGTTGTTGAAGAAACCGCTGGAGTGACCGTGGATTCTTCAGTTGTTGAAACTTCAGTCGATGACAGTGTTGATGTTGATGGTATTGTGCTTGTTGAGACGAGAGCAGATGTGGAGGTCGGTGAAGTTGTTGAGCTCAACGTACTTGCAGTGGAAGTTTCTGTTGCTGAATAAGGTCACATTAGTATTAAGGTAACTGAAGAGACTTGATCAAGATATGAAAGACTTTGAACAAAATGCTGTTGTCGATTGTGAAACTTGTTGTGAATGGTGCAAGAACTGTTGTTGTGTGAATTGTTGTAACTTTAAGAAAGCGTTTTGCAGATATTGGGGGAGTTGTGATTGTGATGGCAGGGGATGATATCCACACTTGTGTTTCTGTGGTTGACTGTGTAATTACATTCATGGTTGCTGTGGTGCATAGAAAAGTTGATGAACTGAATGTGGTTCCGAAAACCATGAATGAAAATGAATCCCGACATTACAGATTCATAGATTCTGGTGTCGTGCAACATGCTGATTAGCCTGACACGATCATACTGCAAAGCAGGTCTCAGTAAATTGCATTTGCACATGCTTCTACTCTGCAGAAATCTCCTCCTTGTCAACAAGCAATATTCCTCAATTACACCGTCTTTCTGCATTGTAAGACTTGCAGGAGATCGAGTGACGTCCAAAAGGTGCACGAGAGAAGAGAGCAATCATACTCACCACTTGTCGTGTGGAGTGATGTCACTGTTGTTCCCTCAGATGATGTTGATGATTGTATGGAGCTTGCGGCAGATGTCTCTGCTGCTGTGGTTGTTGAAGCAGAAGCCGATGTAGATGTCAGAGCTTCTGTGGATGTCTGTGAACTTGCAGTCGATGTTTCTGCCACTGTGATGAAAATATATTTCCACGGTTATTAGGAAACAGACTTGGAGGAAGCAACGTGTAAACATTTGAACAGAGATTGTACTCCAAGTGCTTTTCACAGATATATTGCCAGATACCATGAGAGAGAACATGGCCTGTTATTAAGTCTCACAGACAACCCAGGATGTTGCCTAATATGGTCTCTGGTCAAATACAACTAGCAAGACACAACCTAAATGCAGAGTTGCTTTTACTACTGAAGCTTTCATCTTGAAGTAATACAAAAGTGTTTGTAAAGGCAATCTTCAAAGGTGTGCTTTTGTATACCCACCAGGTGCTGAAGAAACCGCTGGAGTGACCGTGGTTTCTTCAGTTGTTGAAACTTCAGTCGAGGACAGTGTTGGTGTTGATGATATTGTGTTTGTTGAGACACCAGCTGATGTGGAGGTCGGTGAAGTTGTTGGGCTCCATGTACTTGCAGTGGAAGTTTCTGTAGTTGAAAAAGATCACATTATTATGAAGGTAACTGAAATGAATCGATCCAAGATATGAAGGATTTTGTACAAAACGCTGCAAAACTTGTTGCGAATGGTGCAGGGATTATTGTTGTGTGAATTGTTGGTGATTTACAAGAGCACCCTGCAGACGTTGGGGGACCTGTGGCTGTGGTGGCAAGACATGATGTCTAGGCTTGTACTTCAGTGGTTGATTGTACAATTACAATGAAAGTTGCTGTTGTCCATGAAAAAGTTGACAAACTGAATGAGGTGCACTAAACCATGAATGAAACAGCACCTAAACATGACAGATTCATCGATTCTGGTATCGTGCAACATTGTGAATAGCCTGACACCATCATACTGCAAAGCAGGTATCAGTAAATTGCATTTGCACATGTATCTACTCTGCAGAAATCTCCTCCTTGTCAACAATCAATATTCTTCAACTACACCTCCTTTGTGCATTGTAAGACTTGCAGGAGATCGAGCAATTTCCAAAAGGGGCAACAGAGAAGAGACCAATCGAACTCACCACTTGTCGTGGGGAGTGATGTCACTGTTGTTCCTTCAGATGTTGATGATTGTGTGGAGCTTGCAGTAGATGTCTCTGCTGCTGTGGTTGTTGAAGCAGAAGCCGATGTCGAGGTCAGAGCTTCTGTGGATGTCTGTGAACTTACAGTCGATGTTTCTGTCGCTGTGAGAAAAAGAAATTTACATGGACGTTAGGGAACGGACTTGTAGAAATCAATGTGGAATTGATTGCGAGTATTGTTCGTACGTATACTGCCAAATACTACTAGAGATAACCTGGGCTGTTGTAAAGACCAGCAGACAACCCAGGATGTTGCATATTATGACCTCTGGGCAAGTACAAGCAGCAACATGCAGCCAACTGCAGAGTTGCTTTTGCTATCAATGCTTTCATCTTTGAGTAATGCAACAGTGTTTGTAAATGCAGTCTTCACAGGTGTGCTTTTGTATACTCACCAGTTGTTGAAGAAACCGCTGGAGTGACCGTGGATTCTTCAGTTGTTGAAACTTCAGTCGATGACAGTGTTGATGTTGATGGTATTGTGCTTGTTGAGACGAGAGCAGATGTGGAGGTCGGTGAAGTTGTTGAGCTCAACGTACTTGCAGTGGAAGTTTCTGTTGCTGAATAAGGTCACATTAGTATTAAGGTAACTGAAGAGACTTGATCAAGATATGAAAGACTTTGAACAAAATGCTGTTGTCGATTGTGAAACTTGTTGTGAATGGTGCAAGAACTGTTGTTGTGTGAATTGTTGTAACTTTAAGAAAGCGTTTTGCAGATATTGGGGGAGATGTGATTGTGATGGCAGGGGATGATATCCACACTTGTGTTTCTGTGGTTGACTGTGTAATTACATTCATGGTTGCTGTGGTGCATAGAAAAGTTGATGAACTGAATGTGGTGCCGAAAACCATGAATGAAAATGAATCCCGACATTACAGATTCATAGATTCTGGTGTCGTGCAACATGCTGATTAGCCTGACACGATCATACTGCAAAGCAGGTCTCAGTAAATTGCATTTGCACATGCTTCTACTCTGCAGAAATCTCCTCCTTGTCAACAAGCAATATTCCTCAATTACACCATCTTTCTGCATTGTAAGACTTGCAGGAGATCGAGTGACGTCCAAAAGGTGCACGAGAGAAGAGAGCAATCATACTCACCACTTGTCGTGTGGAGTGATGTCACTGTTGTTCCCTCAGATGATGTTGATGATTGTATGGAGCTTGCGGCAGATGTCTCTGCTGCTGTGGTTGTTGAAGCAGAAGCCGATGTAGATGTCAGAGCTTCTGTGGATGTCTGTGAACTTGCAGTCGATGTTTCTGCCACTGTGATGAAAATGTATTTCCACGGTTATTAGGAAACAGACTTGGAGGAAGCAACGTGTAAACATTTGAACAGAGATTGTACTCCAAGTGCTTTTCACAGATATATTGCCAGATACCATAAGAGAGAACGTGGCCTGTTATTAAGTCTCACAGACAACCCAGGATGTTCCCTAATATGGTCTCTGGTCAAATACAACTAGCAAGACACAACCTAAATGCAGAGTTGCTTTTACTACTGAAGCTTTCATCTTGAAGTAATACAAAAGTGTTTGTAAAGGCAATCTTCAAAGGTGTGCTTTTGTATACCCACCAGGTGCTGAAGAAACCGCTGGAGTGACCGTGGTTTCTTCAGTTGTTGAAACTTCAGTCGAGGACAGTGTTGGTGTTGATGATATTGTGTTTGTTGAGACACCAGCTGATGTGGAGGTCGGTGAAGTTGTTGGGCTCCATGTACTTGCAGTGGAAGTTTCTGTAGTTGAAAAAGATCACATTATTATGAAGGTAACTGAAATGAATCGATCCAAGATATGAAGGATTTTGTACAAAACGCTGCAAAACTTGTTGCGAATGGTGCAGGGATTATTGTTGTGTGAATTGTTGGTGATTTACAAGAGCACCCTGCAGACGTTGGGGGACCTGTGGCTGTGGTGGCAAGACATGATGTCTAGGCTTGTACTTCAGTGGTTGATTGTACAATTACAATGAAAGTTGCTGTTGTCCATGAAAAAGTTGACAAACTGAATGAGGTGCACTAAACCATGAATGAAACAGCACCTAAACATGACAGATTCATCGATTCTGGTATCGTGCAACATTGTGAATAGCCTGACACCATCATACTGCAAAGCAGGTATCAGTAAATTGCATTTGCACATGTATCTACTCTGCAGAAATCTCCTCCTTGTCAACAATCAATATTCTTCAACTACACCTCCTTTGTGCATTGTAAGACTTGCAGGAGATCGAGCAATTTCCAAAAGGGGCAACAGAGAAGAGACCAATCGAACTCACCACTTGTCGTGGGGAGTGATGTCACTGTTGTTCCTTCAGATGTTGATGATTGTGTGGAGCTTGCAGTAGATGTCTCTGCTGCTGTGGTTGTTGAAGCAGAAGCCGATGTCGAGGTCAGAGCTTCTGTGGATGTCTGTGAACTTACAGTCGATGTTTCTGTCGCTGTGAGAAAAAGAAATTTACATGGACGTTAGGGAACGGACTTGTAGAAATCAATGTGGAATTGATTGCGAGTATTGTTCGTACGTATACTGCCAAATACTACTAGAGATAACCTGGGCTGTTGTAAAGACCAGCAGACAACCCAGGATGTTGCATATTATGACCTCTGGGCAAGTACAAGCAGCAACATGCAGCCAACTGCAGAGTTGCTTTTGCTATCAATGCTTTCATCTTTGAGTAATGCAACAGTGTTTGTAAATGCAGTCTTCACAGGTATGCTTTTGTACACTCACCAGTTGTTGAAGAAACCGCTGGAGTGACCGTGGATTCTTCAGTTGTTGAAACTTCAGTCGATGACAGTGTTGATGTTGATGGTATTGTGCTTGTTGAGACGAGAGCAGATGTGGAGGTCGGTGAAGTTGTTGAGCTCAACGTACTTGCAGTGGAAGTTTCTGTTGCTGAATAAGGTCACATTAGTATTAAGGTAACTGAAGAGACTTGATCAAGATATGAAAGACTTTGAACAAAATGCTGTTGTCGATTGTGAAACTTGTTGTGAATGGTGCAAGAACTGTTGTTGTGTGAATTGTTGTAACTTTAAGAAAGCGTTTTGCAGATATTGGGGGAGTTGTGATTGTGATGGCAGGGGATGATATCCACACTTGTGTTTCTGTGGTTGACTGTGTAATTACATTCATGGTTGCTGTGGTGCATAGAAAAGTTGATGAACTGAATGTGGTTCCGAAAACCATGAATGAAAATGAATCCCGACATTACAGATTCATAGATTCTGGTGTCGTGCAACATGCTGATTAGCCTGACACGATCATACTGCAAAGCAGGTCTCAGTAAATTGCATTTGCACATGCTTCTACTCTGCAGAAATCTCCTCCTTGTCAACAAGCAATATTCCTCAATTACACCGTCTTTCTGCATTGTAAGACTTGCAGGAGATCGAGTGACGTCCAAAAGGTGCACGAGAGAAGAGAGCAATCATACTCACCACTTGTCGTGTGGAGTGATGTCACTGTTGTTCCCTCAGATGATGTTGATGATTGTATGGAGCTTGCGGCAGATGTCTCTGCTGCTGTGGTTGTTGAAGCAGAAGCCGATGTAGAGGTCAGAGCTTCTGTGGATGTCTGTGAACTTACAGTCGATGTTTCTGTCGCTGTGAGAAAAAGAAATTTACATGGACGTTAGGGAACGGACTTGTAGAAATCAATGTGGAATTGATTGCGAGTATTGTTCGTACGTATACTGCCAAATACTACTAGAGATAACCTGGGCTGTTGTAAAGACCAGCAGACAACCCAGGATGTTGCATATTTTGACCTCTGGGCAAGTACAAGCAGCAACATGCAGCCAACTGCAGAGTTGCTTTTGCTATCAATGCTTTCATCTTTGAGTCATGCAACAGTGTTTGTAAATGCAGTCTTCACAGGTGTGCTTTTGTATACTCACCAGTTGTTGAAGAAACCGCTGTAGTGACCGTGGATTCTTCAGTTGTTGAAACTTCAGTCGTGGACAGTGTTGATGTTGATGGTATTGTGCTTGTTGAGACGAGAGCAGATGTGGAGGTCGGTGAAGTTGTTGAGCTCAACGTACTTGCAGTGGAAGTTTCTGTTGCTGAATAAGGTCACATTAGTATTAAGGTAACTGAAGAGACTTGATCAAGATATGAAAGACTTTGAACAAAATGCTGTTGTCGATTGTGAAACTTGTTGTGAATGGTGCAAGAACTGTTGTTGTGTGAATTGTTGTAACTTTAAGAAAGCGTTTTGCAGATATTGGGGGAGATGTGATTGTGATGGCAGGGGATGATATCCACACTTGTGTTTCTGTGGTTGACTGTGTAATTACATTCATGGTTGCTGTGGTGCATAGAAAAGTTGATGAACTGAATGTGGTTCCGAAAACCATGAATGAAAATGAATCCCGACATTACAGATTCATAGATTCTGGTGTCGTGCAACATGCTGATTAGCCTGACACGATCATACTGCAAAGCAGGTCTCAGTAAATTGCATTTGCACATGCTTCTACTCTGCAGAAATCTCCTCCTTGTCAACAAGCAATATTCCTCAATTACACCGTCTTTCTGCATTGTAAGACTTGCAGGAGATCGAGTGACGTCCAAAAGGTGCACGAGAGAAGAGAGCAATCATACTCACCACTTGTTGTGTGGAGTGATGTCACTGTTGTTCCCTCAGATGATGTTGATGATTGTATGGAGCTTGCGGCAGATGTCTCTGCTGCTGTGGTTGTTGAAGCAGAAGCCGATGTAGATGTCAGAGCTTCTGTGGATGTCTGTGAACTTGCAGTCGATGTTTCTGCCACTGTGATGAAAATGTATTTCCACGGTTATTAGGAAACAGACTTGGAGGAAGCAACGTGTAAACATTTGAACAGAGATTGTACTCCAAGTGCTTTTCACAGATATATTGCCAGATACCATAAGTGAGAACGTGGCCTGTTATTAAGTCTCACAGACAACCCAGGATGTTCCCTAATATGGTCTCTGGTCAAATACAACTAGCAAGACACAACCTAAATGCAGAGTTGCTTTTACTACTGAAGCTTTCATCTTGAAGTAATACAAAAGTGTTTGTAAAGGCAATCTTCAAAGGTGTGCTTTTGTATACCCACCAGGTGCTGAAGAAACCGCTGGAGTGACCGTGGTTTCTTCAGTTGTTGAAACTTCAGTCGAGGACAGTGTTGGTGTTGATGATATTGTGTTTGTTGAGACACCAGCTGATGTGGAGGTCGGTGAAGTTGTTGGGCTCCATGTACTTGCAGTGGAAGTTTCTGTAGTTGAAAAAGATCACATTATTATGAAGGTAACTGAAATGAATCGATCCAAGATATGAAGGATTTTGTACAAAACGCTGCAAAACTTGTTGCGAATGGTGCAGGGATTATTGTTGTGTGAATTGTTGGTGATTTACAAGAGCACCCTGCAGACGTTGGGGGACCTGTGGCTGTGGTGGCAAGACATGATGTCTAGGCTTGTACTTCAGTGGTTGATTGTACAATTACAATGAAAGTTGCTGTTGTCCATGAAAAAGTTGACAAACTGAATGAGGTGCACTAAACCATGAATGAAACAGCACCTAAACATGACAGATTCATCGATTCTGGTATCGTGCAACATTGTGAATAGCCTGACACCATCATACTGCAAAGCAGGTATCAGTAAATTGCATTTGCACATGTATCTACTCTGCAGAAATCTCCTCCTTGTCAACAATCAATATTCTTCAACTACACCTCCTTTGTGCATTGTAAGACTTGCAGGAGATCGAGCAATTTCCAAAAGGGGCAACAGAGAAGAGACCAATCGAACTCACCACTTGTCGTGGGGAGTGATGTCACTGTTGTTCCTTCAGATGTTGATGATTGTGTGGAGCTTGCAGTAGATGTCTCTGCTGCTGTGGTTGTTGAAGCAGAAGCCGATGTCGAGGTCAGAGCTTCTGTGGATGTCTGTGAACTTACAGTCGATGTTTCTGTCGCTGTGAGAAAAAGAAATTTACATGGACGTTAGGGAACGGACTTGTAGAAATCAATGTGGAATTGATTGCGAGTATTGTTCGTACGTATACTGCCAAATACTACTAGAGATAACCTGGGCTGTTGTAAAGACCAGCAGACAACCCAGGATGTTGCATATTATGACCTCTGGGCAAGTACAAGCAGCAACATGCAGCCAACTGCAGAGTTGCTTTTGCTATCAATGCTTTCATCTTTGAGTAATGCAACAGTGTTTGTAAATGCAGTCTTCACAGGTATGCTTTTGTACACTCACCAGTTGTTGAAGAAACCGCTGGAGTGACCGTGGATTCTTCAGTTGTTGAAACTTCAGTCGATGACAGTGTTGATGTTGATGGTATTGTGCTTGTTGAGACGAGAGCAGATGTGGAGGTCGGTGAAGTTGTTGAGCTCAACGTACTTGCAGTGGAAGTTTCTGTTGCTGAATAAGGTCACATTAGTATTAAGGTAACTGAAGAGACTTGATCAAGATATGAAAGACTTTGAACAAAATGCTGTTGTCGATTGTGAAACTTGTTGTGAATGGTGCAAGAACTGTTGTTGTGTGAATTGTTGTAACTTTAAGAAAGCGTTTTGCAGATATTGGGGGAGTTGTGATTGTGATGGCAGGGGATGATATCCACACTTGTGTTTCTGTGGTTGACTGTGTAATTACATTCATGGTTGCTGTGGTGCATAGAAAAGTTGATGAACTGAATGTGGTTCCGAAAACCATGAATGAAAATGAATCCCGACATTACAGATTCATAGATTCTGGTGTCGTGCAACATGCTGATTAGCCTGACACGATCATACTGCAAAGCAGGTCTCAGTAAATTGCATTTGCACATGCTTCTACTCTGCAGAAATCTCCTCCTTGTCAACAAGCAATATTCCTCAATTACACCGTCTTTCTGCATTGTAAGACTTGCAGGAGATCGAGTGACGTCCAAAAGGTGCACGAGAGAAGAGAGCAATCATACTCACCACTTGTCGTGTGGAGTGATGTCACTGTTGTTCCCTCAGATGATGTTGATGATTGTATGGAGCTTGCGGCAGATGTCTCTGCTGCTGTGGTTGTTGAAGCAGAAGCCGATGTAGAGGTCAGAGCTTCTGTGGATGTCTGTGAACTTGCAGTCGATGTTTCTGCCACTGTGATGAAAATGTATTTCCACGGTTATTAGGAAACAGACTTGGAGGAAGCAACGTGTAAACATTTGAACAGAGATTGTACTCCAAGTGCTTTTCACAGATATATTGCCAGATACCATGAGAGAGAACGTGGCCTGTTATTAAGTCTCACAGACAACCCAGGATGTTGCCTAATATGGTCTCTGGTCAAATACAACTAGCAAGACACAACCTAAATGCAGAGTTGCTTTTACTACTGAAGCTTTCATCTTGAAGTAATACAAAAGTGTTTGTAAAGGCAATCTTCAAAGGTGTGCTTTTGTATACCCACCAGGTGCTGAAGAAACCGCTGGAGTGACCGTGGTTTCTTCAGTTGTTGAAACTTCAGTCGAGGACAGTGTTGGTGTTGATGATATTGTGTTTGTTGAGACACCAGCTGATGTGGAGGTCGGTGAAGTTGTTGGGCTCCATGTACTTGCAGTGGAAGTTTCTGTAGTTGAAAAAGATCACATTATTATGAAGGTAACTGAAATGAATCGATCCAAGATATGAAGGATTTTGTACAAAACGCTGCAAAACTTGTTGCGAATGGTGCAGGGATTATTGTTGTGTGAATTGTTGGTGATTTACAAGAGCACCCTGCAGACGTTGGGGGACCTGTGGCTGTGGTGGCAAGACATGATGTCTAGGCTTGTACTTCAGTGGTTGATTGTACAATTACAATGAAAGTTGCTGTTGTCCATGAAAAAGTTGACAAACTGAATGAGGTGCACTAAACCATGAATGAAACAGCACCTAAACATGACAGATTCATCGATTCTGGTATCGTGCAACATTGTGAATAGCCTGACACCATCATACTGCAAAGCAGGTATCAGTAAATTGCATTTGCACATGTATCTACTCTGCAGAAATCTCCTCCTTGTCAACAATCAATATTCTTCAACTACACCTCCTTTGTGCATTGTAAGACTTGCAGGAGATCGAGCAATTTCCAAAAGGGGCAACAGAGAAGAGACCAATCGAACTCACCACTTGTCGTGGGGAGTGATGTCACTGTTGTTCCTTCAGATGTTGATGATTGTGTGGAGCTTGCAGTAGATGTCTCTGCTGCTGTGGTTGTTGAAGCAGAAGCCGATGTCGAGGTCAGAGCTTCTGTGGATGTCTGTGAACTTACAGTCGATGTTTCTGTCGCTGTGAGAAAAAGAAATTTACATGGACGTTAGGGAACGGACTTGTAGAAATCAATGTGGAATTGATTGCGAGTATTGTTCGTACGTATACTGCCAAATACTACTAGAGATAACCTGGGCTGTTGTAAAGACCAGCAGACAACCCAGGATGTTGCATATTATGACCTCTGGGCAAGTACAAGCAGCAACATGCAGCCAACTGCAGAGTTGCTTTTGCTATCAATGCTTTCATCTTTGAGTAATGCAACAGTGTTTGTAAATGCAGTCTTCACAGGTATGCTTTTGTACACTCACCAGTTGTTGAAGAAACCGCTGGAGTGACCGTGGATTCTTCAGTTGTTGAAACTTCAGTCGATGACAGTTTTGATGTTGATGGTATTGTGCTTGTTGAGACGAGAGCAGATGTGGAGGTCGGTGAAGTTGTTGAGCTCAACGTACTTGCAGTGGAAGTTTCTGTTGCTGAATAAGGTCACATTAGTATTAAGGTAACTGAAGAGACTTGATCAAGATATGAAAGACTTTGAACAAAATGCTGTTGTCGATTGTGAAACTTGTTGTGAATGGTGCAAGAACTGTTGTTGTGTGAATTGTTGTAACTTTAAGAAAGCGTTTTGCAGATGTTGGGGGAGTTGTGATTGTGATGGCAGGGGATGATATCCACACTTGTGTTTCTGTGGTTGACTGTGTAATTACATTCATGGTTGCTGTGGTGCATAGAAAAGTTGATGAACTGAATGTGGTGCCGAAAACCATGAATGAAAATGAATCCCGACATTACAGATTCATAGATTCTGGTGTCGTGCAACATGCTGATTAGCCTGACACGATCATACTGCAAAGCAGGTCTCAGTAAATTGCATTTGCACATGCTTCTACTCTGCAGAAATCTCCTCCTTGTCAACAAGCAATATTCCTCAATTACACCGTCTTTCTGCATTGTAAGACTTGCAGGAGATCGAGTGACGTCCAAAAGGTGCACGAGAGAAGAGAGCAATCATACTCACCACTTGTCGTGTGGAGTGATGTCACTGTTGTTCCCTCAGATGATGTTGATGATTGTATGGAGCTTGCGGCAGATGTCTCTGCTGCTGTGGTTGTTGAAGCAGAAGCCGATGTAGATGTCAGAGCTTCTGTGGATGTCTGTGAACTTGCAGTCGATGTTTCTGCCACTGTGATGAAAATATATTTCCACGGTTATTAGGAAACAGACTTGGAGGAAGCAACGTGTAAACATTTGAACAGAGATTGTACTCCAAGTGCTTTTCACAGATATATTGCCAGATACCATGAGAGAGAACATGGCCTGTTATTAAGTCTCACAGACAACCCAGGATGTTGCCTAATATGGTCTCTGGTCAAATACAACTAGCAAGACACAACCTAAATGCAGAGTTGCTTTTACTACTGAAGCTTTCATCTTGAAGTAATACAAAAGTGTTTGTAAAGGCAATCTTCAAAGGTGTGCTTTTGTATACCCACCAGGTGCTGAAGAAACCGCTGGAGTGACTGTGGTTTCTTCAGTTGTTGAAACTTCAGTCGAGGACAGTGTTGGTGTTGATGATATTGTGTTTGTTGAGACACCAGCTGATGTGGAGGTCGGTGAAGTTGTTGGGCTCAATGTACTTGCAGTGGAAGTTTCTGTAGTTGAAAAAGATCACATTATTATGAAGGTAACTGAAATGAATCGATCCAAGATATGAAGGATTTTGTACAAAACGCTGCAAAACTTGTTGCGAATGGTGCAGGGATTATTGTTGTGTGAATTGTTGGTGATTTACAAAAGCACCCTGCAGAAGTTGGGGGACCTGTGGCTGTGGTGGCAAGACATGATGTCTAGGCTTGTACTTCAGTGGTTGATTGTACAATTACAATGAAAGTTGCTGTTGTCCATGAAAAAGTTGACAAACTGAATGAGGTGCACTAAACCATGAATGAAACAGCACCTAAACATGACAGATTCATCGATTCTGGTATCGTGCAACATTGTGAATAGCCTGACACCATCATACTGCAAAGCAGGTATCAGTAAATTGCATTTGCACATGTATCTACTCTGCAGAAATCTCCTCCTTGTCAACGATCAATATTCTTCAACTACACCTCCTTTTTGCATTGTAAGACTTGCAGGAGATCGAGCAATATCCAAAAGGGGCAATAGAGAAGAGGCCAATCGAACTCACCACTTGTCGTGGGGAGTGATGTCACTGTTGTTCCTTCAGATGTTGATGATTGTGTGGAGCTTGCAGTAGATGTCTCTGCTGCTGTTGTTGTTGAAGCAGAAGCCGATGTAGAGGTCAGAGCTTCTGTGGATGTCTGTGAACTTACAGTGGATGTTTCTGTTGCTGTGAGAAAAAGAAATTTACATGGACGTTAGGGATCGGAATTGTAGAAATCAATGTGGAATTGATTGCAAGTATTGTTCGTACGTATATTGCCAAATACTACGAGAGATAACATATGCTGTTGTTAAGAGCAGCAGACAACCCAGGATGTTGCATATTATGACCTCTGGGCAAATACAAGCAGCAACATTCTCCTAACTGCAGAGTTGCTTTTGCTATCAATGCTTTCATCTTTGAGTAATGCAACAGTGTTTGTAAATGCAGTCTTCACAGGTGTGCTTTTGTATACCCACCAGTTGTTGAAGAAACCGCTGGAGTGACCGTGGATTCTTCAGTTGTTGAGACTTCAGTCGAGGACAGTGTTGATGTTGATGGTATTGTGCTTGTTGAGACATGAGCTGATATGGAGGTCGGTGAAGTTGTTGAGCTCAACGTACTTGCAGTGGAAGTTTCTGTTGCTGAATAAGGTCACATTAGTATTAAGGAAAGCAATGTGTAAACATTTGAACAGATATTGTACTCCAAGTACTTTTCACAGATTATATTGCCAGATACCATGAGAGTTAACATGGCCTGTTATTAAGTCTCACAGATGTGGGTTGTGGGAGAAATAATGTTCCTTCTGCAATTGCATTTTACAAAGTAAATGAGCTCACACCAGTGTGTAATTGTTTTAGCCAAGGGATAAGTCAACAAGAATGGAAACGTTGTGGAGGAAATATATAATTGTTTTTGTATTGGCTGAAATTGTATTTCAGAATGAAACGTGACAGCAAAACAATGGTAGACATTACGGGCAAATTGATAAGATGTTGTGAGGGGATGAAGTTAAGCGAGATACGCCTGTAAATACAGTAGGTATAAACATCTGTTTCCCACTTTTCCAGAAACACAGGAACAAACCCCAATTAAAAGGGTCATAGAGATCAGAACGGCCTCGGGAACGGCACAGATGACGGGGGTAGATAATGATGAAGAAAGAATGTGCCTAACAATGACCTACAGCAGGATGAGGTCAAACGGCCTTGTGAGGCCAGAAATAAGCATTTTGTTGCAGACAAGGCCAGATAAGGCAAGAGATAAGCAGGGGTAATGGGGGTCGGTCTTCGGGAAGTGGAAGATGCAAGCAGGGGAGGAGCAATGTAAAACAAAAGAACCCAAATTTTATAAATATTATGTATGAATTGAATTTGGTGTGTGTATGTCCTCTGCCTTATTGGCACTGCACATCTCACCCTCTTGCAAATGTAAAAGTGAAGGACACTGCTGATTCAGATTTTGTCTTGGACTGCAATTTTTGAAGTGTGTGAGCTTTGTTTCTCACAATTGGGGGCTGTCTGGGATTTTCTTCCATTGCTGGGGGGAGTGGCTGGCCTTGGACACTGGGCAGACGGGTCCCGTCCCCCATTGAGGAGCGGTCTCATGTCCTGATTTGGTCTACTCCCTTGGGCGACTAGTACGAATCCCACAAAAGAGACATCTGAATCGGACAGGGATAGGCGTTCGATAGAAACTACAGCGAAAATGGGCCAGGCAACTCTGTGCACAGACCAAGGTAAGATACCTGACTTTTAATTATTGCCTTGTTGGCCGAGACAAGGGGTATTTACTCGCTGAGGGACTAGCGAGGGCCCCAGGAAATGGGGGGTAGGCAGAGTAGCTGTCACGGAGCACAAGAAGAAGAAATAGTCCCTGGTAACAATCCTCCTGAAAGTCCGTTGGGGAGGATGTTGCGGAATGGACAAGTAATACTTGTACAAGGGCAAAAGATAAAAAGAAAATGATTATATATTGTTGTTTCGTATGGACCAAAGACCCAATCCTTCGTCCGGCTGTCTTCTGGCCAAAGTATGGTTCGGACGAGGATTGGGTCTGTCAGTATTTAGGTTTGTATGTGAATAAAAAACAACCTTTTAGTCAAGAGGAGGCGGACTTTGCGTCCTGTTGGAAGGGCAGTTTGGGAATGATGGTAGTAAAGTCAAAGGATTCCCCCTTGGCCCCACCTAGTCCCTGGGATCCTCTTGGCTGTTTGCCCCCGCCCCGTACCATAAAATCAGGTTAGGTGAACATGGGGGAGGAGGAGAGACAGACAGGGACAGGAAACAGATGATTCACAAGAGGAGGATGAAGGGGCGGTGGACGTGGATGTTGTTGTTCCTGACCGTCAATCCAAAGAAAGGACCGCTACAGTAGATGTAGAGGAGGCCTCCGGAGGATCTAAACCAAAGCCTAAGGGGGGGAAAACAAAAAAAAAGGGAAGAACGTAACGACTTATCCCTTTCGGGAGGTACCAATAGGGGACAAAGAGATTGGGTTTGAAAGTGCCCCCCTCAGCAGTGGGGAGGTTAGAACATTTAAAAAAGAAATGAAGGTCCTGGTTGAGGATCCGGTGGGGTTGTCTGAACAAATTGATCAATTTTTGGGGCCCAGTCTGTATACCTGGGCAGACTTAATGTCTATTTTGAATATACTATTTACTGGGGAAGAAAGGGGACTTATACGAGGGGCAGCCATTAAAATATGGGACAGGGAACACCCGATTGGAGATGGGGATGCTGGACAGGGAGAGGTGAAGTTTCCCCTCAGAGACCCCCAGTGGGAAAATCAAAATCCGGAGCATAGAGAAGAAATGAGGGAATTGAAAGACCTGATTCTAAAAGGAATAAGAGAGGCAGTTTCGAAGTCACAGAATTTGACTAAAGCCTTTGAAGTTAGACAGGAGAAAGATGAGACTCCCTCAGCTTTCTTGCAAAGATTAAGAGACTCAATGCGGAAATATTCTGGAATGAACCCTGAGGACCCAGTGGCACAGGGTCTTTTGAAAGTACATTTTGTGACAAAGGCATGGCCAGACATACAGAGAAAGATACAGAAGATAGAAGGGTGGAGTGAAAAGCCATTAGATGAGTTGTTAAGAGAGGCACAGAAAGTGTTTGTAAAGAGAGAGGATGAGAGACAAAAACAGAAGGTGAAAATGATGGTAGCTACGGTTGATGAGGTAGTTAAGAAAAGAATGGAACCAATAGTGAGCAATCGGAGCGGCGGGTGGCAGCATGTCGGACAGAGAGGAAGAGGGAGAGGGAGAGGACAAGGGGGAATGTTTGATAGAGGGTTCGAGCGACAGGGGCAGAGCTGGAGGTCTCCACAGGCAGGATGCTATTATTACAGAAAGATAGGACACTTTAAGCGGGAGTGTCCTGCTCTGAAAGGGGAAGAGAGGGCAATTCCGCTTATGAATTTTGATGAAGAATAGGGGTTTCAGGGGTTTCTGCCCTCGGGGGCCCACCAGGAACCCTTGATAAACCTGAAGGTGGGACCCTATAGGGAAGAGGTAGTCTTCCTAGTAGATACGGGGGCAGCATGGTCATCGCTGAATTTTAAACCAAAGAAAGTAGAAATGTCAACACGGTCAATTACTGTTTCAGGGGTAAAAGGGGACTGTTCCAGTATTTGAACCTATGATGATAGAAGGTCCTAAGGATAGAGTCACAGGGGAACTGCTGTATATCCCTGATATAGGAAGTAACTTACTAGGGAGAGACTTAATTATCCTCTTAGGATTGGAGATTGGAATTCAGGAAAAAGAATTAGTTGTCCAAATGGCAATGTTGACAGAAGATGTGGAGAGAGAGATAGACCCTATTGTATGGGCTAGAGAAGGGAATCGTGGAAAACTACAGATCCCTCCCCTTGAAATAAATTTAAAAAGGAAAGGGGACGTTGTCTGTGAGCGACAATATCCCATTTCCATAGAAGGTAAACGAGGACTGCAGCCAGTAATTGAAGGATTGATTAGAGACGGACTGTTGGAGCCATGTATGTCTTCTTATAATGCCCCAATACTACCAGTGTGAAAATCCAATGGAATTTATCGATTGGTGCAGGATTTGAGAACATTAAATCGAATAGTACAGATCAGGCACCCAGTGGTGCCAAACCCATATACGTTATTAAGTAAGATCTCTCATGACCACAAATGGTTTAGTGTGATAGATTTAAAGGATGCCTTTTGGGCTTGTCCCTTGGCAGAGGAAAGTAGGAATTTGTTTGCCTTTGAGTGGGAAGACCCCAAGACAGGACGGAAACAGCAATACCGGTGTACTGTGCTCCCCCAGGAGTTTACGGAATCCCCGAATTTATTTAGACAGATGTTAGAACAAATATTGGAGAGATTTAGCAGCCCCAAGGAGACTACCCTGTTGCAGTATGTAGACGACCTCTTAGTAACATGAAAAAGAAGAGAAAGAGTAGTAGAAGCCACTAACAAATTATTGAATTTCCTGGGCCAGCAGGGACTGAGGGTATCTAAAAACAAGCTACAATATGTGGAGCAAGAAGTGAAATACTTGGGACATTTAGTTAGTGAGGGAAAGCGAAAGATAAGCCCGGAACGGATAGAGGGAATAGTGGGAATGCCGCTGCCCAGCGCTAAACGGGAGTTACGCATATTTTTGGGTCTAACGGGTTATTGCAGATTGTGGATTGATTCCTATGCACAGAAGACTAAGAAATTATATCTCAAACTATTAGAGGGGGAACCAAAATGTCTAAGTTGGGATGATGAGGAAAAAGAACTAGTTGAGAAACTCAAAAGAGATCTGATCCATGCCCCCGTGTTAGCCTTACCTTCCCTAGATAAACCTTTCCACCTCATTGCTACCGTGGATAAGGGAGTGGCTTTGGGAGTATTAACCCAGAGGTGGGGAAGAATGAGACAGCCAGTAGCATATCTTTCGAAGCTATTGGATCCAGTATCCCGGGGATGGCCTGAGTGTGTGCAGGCTGTGGCTGCCACTGCCCTGTTGGTGGAGGAAAGCAGAAAGCTTACATTTGGGGGAGCCCTAATAGTAAGCACTCCACACCAAGTGAGAACGATCCTAAACCAAAAAGCTGGGCGATGGTTGACAGACTTGCGGATTCTGAAATATGAGGCAATATTAATAGAAAAGGATGATCTAGTGTTGGTCACTGACAATTGTTTAAATCCAGCTGTCTTCCTTTGGAAAGGGGAAGGAGACTCTCCTCAGAATCCAGGGCACAACTGCCTTGACATTATAGAATACCAAACTAAGGTCCGCATAGACCTGAGAGATGTTCCACTTCATGCAGGGGCTAGACTTTTGTAGACGGATCATCCCGGGTGACTGAAGGGAAAAGACATAATGGGTATGCAGTCGTAGACGGGACAAACGGTAGTGTGGTGGAGGCAGGAAGGTTGCCAAATGGGTGGTCAGCTCAGACTTGCGAACTCTATGCATTGGAAAGAGCCCTTAGGGCATTAGAAAATAAAGAGGGAACAGTATACACCGACTCTAAATATGCATTTGGTGTTGTGCACACTTTCGGCAAGGTATGGCAGGAACGAGGGCTGATCAATAGCCGGGGGAAGGAATTAGTACATGAAGAATTGATTAAACGGGTCTTGGAATCCCTATTACTCCCCCGAGAAATAACAGTAGTGCATGTAAATGGTCATCAGAAAGGAAATGAACCAGAAGTTAGGGGAAATAGATTAACCGATGAAGTGGCTAGGGAAGCTGCCGTGAACCCGCAAGAAGTGGTGATTCATTCCCTAATAACTACTGTCCCAGGTCCTAGGGAAGCTCCTATATTTACTGAAAGCGAAGAAAATGAATTGAGAGATTTAGGGGCTGTAAAAACAGCAGACAGACATTGGAGATTACCTGATGGAAGGAGAATGTTAAACAAAATGATAATGCGAGAGATTATGGCTGTCCTACATCAAGGCAGCCATTGGGGAGTACAAGCAATGTGTGATTTAGTTCTTAGGGAATATGGATGTAAAGGAATATATACAATTGCTAAACAAATATGTGAGGGATGTATCATATGCAAAAAGGTAAATAAGAAAGTCTTGAGAAAACAGACCCCGGGAGGTAGAGACCCAGGACTGAGACCTTTCCAGAGTATACAAGTAGATTATACTGAACTCCCCAGGGTAGGGAGACTAAATTATATGTTGGCCATAGTAGATCATTTATCTGGTTGGGTTGAGGCATACCCCCTAGCTACCGCCACTGCGAGTGGAGTGTCTAAAACAATATTGGAGCACATAATTCCCCGATATGGGCTCGTGAACCATATTGATTCCGACCAAGGAACTCACTTTACCTCTAAAGTGTTACAGAGGGTAATGAAAGGGTTGGGAATTTCCTGGGAGTTCCATACTCCATGGCACCCGCCATCATCGGGAAGGGTTGAGAGAATGAACTAAACACTCAAACGACAACTCTCTAAATTGATAATAGAAACCAGACTCCCTTGGACCAAATGTTTACCTAGAGCTCTCTTGCGAGTACGAACAGCCCCAAGGAAAGACTTGGGACTATCCCCCTATGAAATCTTATTTGGATTACCTTACTTGGGAACGAATGGAGAATTGCCAATTCCCGAAACTAAAGATTTGTTTTTAAAGAAGTACATACTGGGCTTGTCCTCCTCTTTGTCTTTCCTCAGGAAACAGGGTTTATTGGCAAAGACTCCACCCTTTGAATTCACCGTTCATCCCATCCAGCCGGGCAATTGGATCTAAGTAAAACCATGGATAGAGACTAAATTGCAGCCGGACTGGGAAGGGCCGGACCAGGCTCTTTTGACCACCGAAACGGCAATAAGGACAGCAGAGAAAGGCTGGACTCACTACACTCGGATCAAAGGGCCAGTGGACCCTCCCGTGGAGGAAGAAGTCTGGACAGCCGAATCAATGCAAGATCTGCTGAAACTCAGACTAAAGAGACTTTGAGTAACTAATTATACAGTGGCGACGCGAGCACGGGATTATTTCTGTAGGATTGTATATTAAGTCTTTTTGTGCTTCAGCATGATGTTTAGAATGCTGGGGATGCTTAGAGTTATGATGCTAGCCCTCTTAGTATTGGGATTTCGTCAAATATCATTTTCATATGTATTATTAACAGTTCCTGAATCTGATAATCCACAAGTAATAGACGCTGATGTATGCAGCTTAGTAAATTGTGGGGATGTAGATAATCAGAGACAGTACCGCAGCTCAGAGATACATCTTAAGTCCTATGGGGATGGCCTTGGGGCCGGTACTTGGTATAATGGTCTTGTCACAGTACACCCGGCCCCCTTCCGACCAACTCGCGATTGTCCTGATATAAAGTGTAACCCAATATACCTGACAATAAGGAAAACCACATGGCACGAAACAATCCTGGGGGGCGGCACCTATGAGATAATATTAAATGAAACATTTGGGATAGAACTGAAAGCAAATGGGAAGGTTTTCTTGGGCTGTTGTTTCCAAATTATTGTAGGACAGGGAAAATGAGTAGAACTACTGGGTAATAAGATACAATCTTTCACCCCTCTCGATGATCCTAAAGTAGTAAAATTTATAGAGGTAAAGGACTTGAAACAGACCATTGAAATAGAAACTGGGTACGGGGATGCAAATGCCTGGGTTGAATGGGTAAAGTATACTGTAAAAAGTCTGAACGAGAGCAATTGCTATGTATGTGCCTCCGGTCGGCCAGTGGCCCAGGTGGTTCCCTTTCCGCTCGGGTGGAAGCGAGATAGGAAGGGCATGAGATGTATGATAGCCCTGTATCAGGATGAGACTGCATGGAATGATAGGAATTGTACCTCCCTATCTCAGATGTTCCCTCCCTTGGAGAAGAAAGATGCAAAAGTACCCCCCCTATTTTCCGCCACAGTTGGAAATCACACATCGTGTGTGCATAGACGAGTCGGTCGAGAGATTTGGGGGAGCTGAAATTATGTACAGAGATTAAGAATGTTACCGAAATGGAGAAGGGAGTGAACTACGCAGCACTAAAGGTTCCCCGAACGGATCTGTGGTGGGACTGTGGAGGCAAAATATTGAGACCCACGCTACCTCTGGATTGGAGAGGGATATGTGCAATTGTACAATTGGCAATTCCATTTACCCTGGCATTTGAGAAGGAAAAGATAGTAGTGAAAAAGGGAAGGGGTAAGAGATTACTGTTAGACACTTCTTTCAATGACAGGATTTATCTCGATTCGATAGGAGTCCCTAGGGGAGTACCTAATGAATTCACGGCTCGTAACCAGATTGCAGCAGGTTTTGGGTCAGCTCTCTTTTGGTGGGTAACAATTAATAAAAATGTAGATTGGATAAATTACATTTTTTATAATCAACAGCGATGTATAAATTATACAAGAGATACGGTTAAAGGAATATGAGAACAGCTTGATGCGACAAGTAGGATGGCATGGGAAAACAGAATGGCCCTTGATATGATTTTAGCAGAAAAAGGGTGTGTGTGTGTGATGTTAGGAGGAAGCTGTTGTACCTTTATTCCTAATAACACTGCACCTGATGGTACAATTACTCGGGCCTTAAGGGGATTGACTACCTTAGCAGAGGAACTGGCTGAGAATTCAGGAGTAGATACATCTCTCACAGGATGGCTTGAATCATGGTTTGGAAAATGGAAGGGAGTGGTGGTTTCTATCCTTACTTCCCTGATAGTAGTAGTCGGGGTATTGGTGGCCATTGGCTGTTGTATCATACCCTGTATACGAGGGCTCACCCAAAGACTGATTGAAACAGCCTTAATGAAACAGATGCCCCTAAAAGGGAATCAGGCTGAAGAACTTTATCGACTAAATAATGAGGAGATGAGTGAGATTTAAAAACAAAATATTTGCAGAAGATAACAAATGGTAATTAAAGAAAGAGGGGGAATTGTGGGATGTGGGAGAAATTATGTTACTTCTGCAATTTCATTTTACAAAGTAAATGAGCTCACACCAGTGTGTAGTTGTTTTAGCCAAGAGCTAAGTCAACAAGAATGGAAACGTTGTGGAGGAAATATATAATTGTTTTTGTATTAGCTAAAATTGTATTTCAGAATGAAACGTGACAGCAAAACAATGGTAGACATTACGGGCAAATTGATAAGATGTTGTGAGGGGATGAAGTTAAGCGAGATACGCCTGTACAAACAGTAGGTATAAACATCTGTTTCCCACTTTTACAGAAACACAGGAAAAAACCCCAATTAAAAGGGTCATAGAGATCAGAACGGCCTCGGGAACGGCACAGATGACGGGGGTAGATAATGATGAAGAAAGAATATGCCTAACAATGACTTACAGCAGGATGAGGTCAAACAGCCTTGTGAGGCCAGAAATAAGCATTTTGTCACAGACAAGGCCGGATAAGGCAAGAGATAAACAGGGGTAATGGGGGTCGGTCTTAGGAAAGTGGACGATGTAAGCGGGGAGGAGCAATGTAAAACAAAAAAAAATTATATCAATATTGTGTATGAATTGAATTTGGTGTGTGTATGTCCTCTGCCTTATAGGCACTGGACATCTCACCCTCTTGCAAGTGTAAAAGTAAAGGACACTGCTGATTCAGATTTTGTCTCGGACTGCAATTATTGAAGTGTGTGAGCTTTGTTTCTCACACAGACAACACAGGATGTTGCCTAATATGGTCTCTGGTCAAATACAACTAGCAATACGCAACCTAAATGCAGAGTTGCTTTTAGTATTGATGCTTTCATCTTCAAGTAGTTCAAAAATGTTTGTAAAAGCAATCTTCAAAGGTGTGCTTTTGTATACCCACCAGGTGTTGAAGAAACCGCTGGAGTGACCGTGGTTTCTTCAGTTGTTGAAACTTCAGTCGAGGACAGTGTTGGTGTTGATGATATTGTGTTTGTTGAGACACCAGCTGATGTGGAGGTCGGTGAAGTTGTTGGGCTCAATGTACTTGCAGTGGAAGTTTCTGTAGTTGAAAAAGATCACATTATTATGAAGGTAACTGAAATGAATCGATCCAAGATATGAAGGATTTTGTACAAAACGCTGCAAAACTTGTTGCGAATGGTGCAGGGACTATTGTTGTGTGAATTGTTGGTGATTTACAAGAGCACCCTGCAGACGTTGGGGGACCTGTGGCTGTGGTGGCAAGACATGATGTCTAGGCTTGTACTTCAGTGGTTGGTTGTACAATTACAATGAAAGTTGCTGTTGTCCATGAAAAAGATGACAAACTGAATGAGGTGCACTAAACCATGAATGAAACAGCACCTAAACATGACAGATTCATCGATTCTGGTGTCGTGCAACATGCTGAATAGCCTGACACGATCATACTGCAAAGCAGGTATCAGTAAATTGCATTTGCACATGTATCTACTCTGCAGAAATCTCCTCCTTGTCAACAATCAATATTCTTCAACTACACCTCCTTTGTGCATTGTAAGACTTGCAGGAGATCGAGCAATATCCAAAAGGGGCAATAGAAAAGAGACCAATCGAACTCACCACTTGTCGTGGGGAGTGATGTCACTGTTGTTCCTTCAGATGTTGATGATTGTGTGGAGCTTGCGGTAGATATCTCTGCTGCTGTGGTTGTTGAAGCAGAAGCCGATGTAGAGGTCAGAGCTTCTGTGGATGTCTGTGAACTTACAGTCGATGTTTCTGTTGCTGTGATAAAAAGAAATTTACATGGACGTTAGGGAATGGACTTGTAGGAATCAATGTGGAATTGATTGCAAGTATTGTTCCTACGTACACTGCCAAATACTACGAGAGATAACATGGGCTGTTGTTAAGACCAGCAGACAACCCAGGATGTTGCATATTAAGACCTCTGGCAAGTACAAGCAGCAACATGCACCCGACTGCAGAGTTGCTTTTGCTATCAATGCTTTCATCTTTGAGTAGTTCAACAGTGTTATGTAAAAGCAATCTTCAAACCAGTTGTTGAAGAAACCGCTGGAGTGACCGTGGATTCTTCAGTTGTTGAAACTTCAGTCGAGGACAGTGTTGATGTTGATGGTATTGTGCTTGTTGAGACAAGAGCTGGTGTGGAGGTCGGTGAAGTTGTTGAGCTCAACGTACTTGCAGTGGAAGTTTCTGTTGCTGAATAAGGTCACATTAGTATTAAGGTAACTGAAGAGGCTTGATCAAGATATGAAAGACTTTGAACAAAATGCTGTTGTCGATTGTGAAACTTGTTGTGAATGGTGCAAGAACTGTTGTTGAGTGAATTTTTGTAACTTTAATAAAGCGTCTTGCAGGTATTGGGGGAGTTGTGATTGTGATGGCAGGAGATGATATACACACTTGTGTTTCTGTGGTTGCCTGTATCATTACACTCTTAGTTGTTGTTCTGCCTGGAAAAGTTGATGAGCTGAATGTGGTGCACAAAACCATGAATGAAAAATCATCCTAGATCTACAGATTCATAGATTGATCAATATATGAAAAATGTTGTACAAAATGGTATGGTGCATTGTGAAACTTTTTTAATGTGTATGGTGCAGGTACTGTTGTGCGAATTGCTTTACTGGAGCACCCTGCAGATGTTCGAGGACTTGTGGTTGTGGTGGCAGGAGGTGATATACAAGCTTGTGTTCCTGTGGTTGACTGTGTAACAACACTCAGCATTGCTGTTGTGCAGGCAAAATATTGATTGGCCTGACACTATCATACTGCACATGTTGTACTGTAATTGGTATTACGTAGCATTCGAAAGTTAACCCATTGACTGACAGTTGTGTGAGATCATTTCCATGTTCATCACATGTGTGTGTCAATGAAACACTGACATTTATTGTCAGTTTCAAATTACATAAGATGAGAGTGGACAACCTCTTGAGATGTTTCAGTTTATCTGTTGTCAATGTGCCCACAATGCTGCTCAGTGCATGGTTTATGTAAAATATGAACATTTTAATTATCAAGCTGACATTACAGTAAAACAAGTGATCCATGTGCATGCAACACCCAAAACTGCACAGAACTGGCAGCCAGGCAGAGGTATAATATCATATCCACACAGCATATGGAGTGCTTTCAGGTCATCACCTCTGAAGGCATTTTAAAACAAAAATGAGATTTAATGACCAGTGAATAAGCTGAGCCAAAGGATACTTTCCTGCAGTTATGTCTTGGACTGATAACAATGACATCTATTTTTCTTTGTTCAAGATTTGACTCCCAACAGGAAGGGTTTATACCTCATTCCCTTTTGCTTCAATTAGTCCAGGGGTTCCCTATTCCACTTCGTTCAGTGCTACATTGATATCAAAGAAAGTCGCTCTCACTTAAGTTCTGGAATTCAGTACCTTTTCCTTGGCCTATGTTTGGACCAAGGCTATAATGAGGTCTGGAGTTAAGTGGTCTTTGTAAAGCTCAATATGAGCATTGATGAGCTGGTTATTGCTAAGTATGGCTTAATAGCACTGTTAGTAACACCTTTCATCACTTTGCTGATGATTAAGAATAGTCTTTTAGGATGAAACCTAGCCAGATTAGGACAGTACTGCTTTTTATATTCAGGACAGCCCCAGGCAATATGGCCATATTGTCGATGATGTGGATAACGGTTTGGATAGGCCCACAGCTTGTTTTTGAGCAATGAATTTCACCACCAATTTAGGATATTTTCATGCTGTAATTTGATGATATAGAACTGTCACCTTTCAGGCTCCTGGCTTAGTCAATTGCCTTGAGAAGCCGTAATTTCCATTTGGTCAACTTCCGATGGCCTGTGCTAAATTATTGCTGAACTCCTGACCAGCAGTGGGTGACTCTGTGGCACTGAAAAAGTTACATCTTTGTGGGAAAATAGCCTTTCTTGTGGGCCCTTGATTGTTTGCATTGGCTCTTCTCTTCTGAGGCAGTACAATGCAAGGAAACTTTGCTGTAAGAAGGATGATGTCAGGAAGCCATATAAACAGGGAATTGTGCTATTTCCCAATCCAAACTCCAAGCCCACATTCATGGGACTGAGAAAAGTCACCCTGCTCTCTGTACACCAGGGAATTATTTGAGGTAATTAATTCATATATTTTTAATTGACTCATTCAGTCTCCCAGCAGTCAATTTGTTTCTTCCAAGTTTTGTTTGCTATAAAGTGAAGTATGATACAAATCAAGAGTGCAAGCCTTACTTCACGTCATATTTTGCAATCTGCTAATCCTGAGGTTTGATGGAACAATTATAGCCGTGCAAAATTCACGTAGTCATATAACAATGTAGTCCTCCCATAAGCTCTGGAACCCAGGTGCAGAATGACTTTACAAAACTTAGCATCTCGTGGAAATACCTAAGAGAGTAATTTATAACAATGTGGAGGGTTGTAGCTGAATTTTCGTAATGTGTGAAGGCATTAGCTTTTACACACATTTCGCAGAATAATACATAAATATAACACTGTTGGCATCAACATTTGTTTTAGTTTCTTTTGTCTGCATGTCCAATCATAATATTAGGAAAGAGATTTATAGTTATTGGCATAATGCACCTATTGGCGCAGAACCAATATGTTTCATAACTCATGTTTTCAGATTTAAGTGAGCTTTCACTTTAATCTGTAGTCAAAGTGACACTTCTTTGCTATATAGAACAAAATGGTTTATTTTATTAATCATAATTATATGTGGGAAACTTTTGCATTTTGACCAGAAGGATACAAAAGCAACTTATCATTTCATTAGAGAGAGATTGAAGAACTCTGTGTCCTAATGCATGCATCAGAAAAAATTACTATGAAGATATAGCAAGATATTTGAAGGTAAATGGAATGTTGTTGTATAAAACAATGGAAATTGAATATAAAAGTAGACAAGTTATACTACAGTGTACAAGGCTTTGGAAAGACCACATCTACAAATATTGTGTACAACTTAAAGAAAAGCCATAATTGCATTAGAAGCAGTTCAGAGAAGGTTCCATTGACAGATTGGACTAATAATCATTGCAGTTTTGGAGAATGAAGGGTAATCTTGTTGCAAAACCTGAAAGAAGCTGAGGGAACGTGCCAGGTAGATTTAGAAAGAATTTTCTCACTTCAATAAAAGACTAGAATTGGAACACAGTTTTAAGAGATCACCAATTTAATACAGGGATGAGGGAAAATCTTATTTCTTTCACAGGGTCAGGAATCTATGGAAGTCACTTCCCAAGAGGACGATGAAACCTGAGTCATTGCGTATTCTTGACTAAGAAAGGAGTTATCGGGTTTCAAGGGCATGCAGGAATGTAGGATTGAAGTTACGATAAGATCTGTCAAGGTCTTATTGAATGGTGGAACAGGCTTGAGGGGCCAAATGTTCTACTCCAGCTCCTAACTCGTATATCCTTGTACACTCATATAGCTAAAATCAGGAAGGGTTCAGAGAACTGGAAACGTGCTAAAGTGACACCCCTGTTTAAAAAGGGAGCAAGGGAAAAGACGGAAAATTACAGACAGATTCGCCCTAACCTCGGTCATGGGTAAGATCCTGGAATCCACTGTGAAAGATGAGACTTCTGAATACTTTGAAGTGTATGCTCAAATCAGGCATGGTTTCATTCAGGGGAGGTCATGCCTGAAAAATCTGTTAGAATTCTTTGAGGAAGTAACAAGACTTCAAGAAGGGCTTTGACAAGGTGCCGCACAGGAGGCGACTGAGTAAGATAAGGGCCCATGGTGCCAGAGGCAAGGTGCTGGCATGGAAAAAAGATTGGCTGTCTGGCAGAAAGCAGAGAGTGGGGACAGGAAAGGTCCTTTTCGGGATGGCAGCCAGTGACAAGTGGTGTTCTGCAAGGCTCAGTGTTGGGACCACAACTTTTCACTTTATATATTAATGATCTTGATGAAGGAACTGAGGGCATGCTGGCTAGGTTTGCAGATGATACAAAGATGGGGAGAGTGACAGGTAGCATTGAGTAGGCAGAGAGGCTACAGAAGGATTTGGACATATTAGGAGAGTGGGCAAAGAAGTAGCAGATAGAGTACAACATGAGAAAGTATGAGGTCATGCACTTTGGTAGAAGGAATAGAACCATGGATTATTTTCTAAATGGGGAGTAACTTCAGAAGTCTGACATGCAAAGAGACTTGGGAGTTCTAGTCCAGGATTTTCTCAAGGTAAACTTGCAGGTTGAGTCAGGAATTAGGAAGGCAAATGCAATGATGGCATTTATTTTGAAAGGACTTGAATTTAAAAGCAACGATATTCTTCTGAGGCTTTATAGGGCTCTGGTCAGCCCACGCTTTTGGGCCACATATCTCAGGAAGGATGTGCTGGCCTTGGAGCATGTTCAGAGGAGTTCATGAGAATGGTCCCAGAAATGAAAAGCTTAACATATTAGGAACGTTTGAGGAATCTAGCTCTTTACTCAATGCAGTTTAGAAGGAGGAGGGGGATTTAATTGAAACATGCAAAATACTGAATGACCTGAACAGAGTGGATGTTGGAAAGATATTTCCATTGGTAGGAGAGACTAGGACCCAAGGGCACAGCCTTAGAGTAAAGGGAAGACCTTTTTAAAATGGAGATAAGGAGAAACTTCTTCAGCCAGAGAGTGATGAATCTGTGGAATTCATTGCCACAGAAGGCTGTGGTGGCCAGGTCATTGAATTTATTTAAGACTCAGATAGATAGGGTCTTGAGTATCAAGGGAATCAAAGGTTACTGGGAGAAAGCAGGAGAATGGGATTGAGAAACTTATCAGCCATGATTGAATGGCAGAGCAGACTTGATGGGCTGAATGGCCTTTAATTTCTGCTCCGATATCTTCAGGTCTTCTGGTCTTAAGGTCTTATCCACCAGCACTACTGCGGTGGTTTAATTGGAAACAGTTCACCCATTTCTAAAAATTTTTTTGGTAATTTTTCGTGACCAAACCAGAACATCTAATCATCTTTGATGAATATTAAACTTGATCAATACTGCAGAAAATTAAAGTGAAGTTTAGCAGCTTGCTAATTACTCCTCCCCCTCCTGCCCATCATTTCTGATGTTTAACAAATGTCTGATGGGCTAGCTGAAGACACATAACACATTTAAGGTGCATTACATTCCATCTAAGATGGTTATATTTTCCTTCAGCCAGATCTCCACTTTCCATTTTATGCTTACTCCTCAATCAACATCACAAAAACAAGTTAGCTGGACATTATTATATCACAGTGTGAGAGAATCAGTTGCTATTTTTCCTCCAGTTCAATAAAGTTTACAATTGTTAAAGTATTTTGTTGACTGTAAATCATTTTGAAAGATCTAGTCAATATGAATAGCACTTCTATAAACACTGGCTTTTCTTTTACAAATTTGACGTGTAAAGTCAGTCAACCAGAATTATCTATAATTATCATACACATTTTGCTCAATGGATTAACACAAGTTTATATTTGGAATTATTACTTTAAGGAAACTTTATCCATCTAAGTTAATTTCATATTGATTAGCAAATCAAAACTGATTTTTCTTCAAAAATTGAGTTTTACAGCAATAATTAGAGAAGTGTCGAGAAAAAGAGCAAGAGTCAGCCATTCACTCTTGCAAGCTCGCTTTGCTATTCAATATGTTTGCAGCTCACCATGCAACTTAATACTCTGTTCCTGCTTTCTTGTCATAACCTTTGATGCCTTTAGCCCTAAGAGCTATATCTTAACTCTTCCGTGAAAACATTCAAAAGTTTGACACCAACTGCTTTCTGTTACAGAGAATTCCACAGGGTCACCATTCTTTGGATGAAGAAAATTCTCCTCATCACAGTCCTAAATAGCCTACCCCATATCCTTAGATAGTAACCTCTAATTCTGGACTCCCAAGTCATTGGGAACATTCTTCCTGTGTTTATCCTGTCTAGTCCTGTTCAGATTTTATAGGTTTCACTGAGATCTCTCCTCATTCTTCTGAACTGATCCAATCTTTCTTCATATGTTAGTCCTGCCATCCTAGGAATCATCATAGGAAATCTCCCTTGCACTACCTCCATTGCCATAACATCTTTCTTCAAATAATTAATTCAGCTACCAAATGGCCTTCTCCTGTTCTTAACTCATATGTACTCGAGCACTACTGTAATGGTTTAATTTGTAAACACTTTGCCCAATTCTATCATTTTTTCTGGTATTGCTCATTACCAAACCTAAGTACTTAATGATCAATGATGAATTTTATGTTTAATAATACTACAGAAAATTAAAATGTTGTCTTGCAGTTTGTTAATTTCCCCTCCTTTCTGATCTTCATGTTCTCTTTCTGAGGGCTAGCTAAAGAATTAAAAATTAGGATTGTGAATTTATTACACCATTAAAACATCTCATTCAACACAGTGCAGCTTTTTCAAGAGATTTTACAGTGAAATTTGCAGTGTGCAATGACAGGTTTATTTTGTCACTTCAGCAAAGAAAGAATCTCTGTCAGCAATCTCTGGATTTTCTCTTTTAACTGTATAAATGAACTCCAGAATTTGCTTTCATTAATAATGATGGCCAACACTCGCAGTTTGATCATTATGACCAGTGCAAAAATCTGAGCTGATGAAATGAGTACCTGGAATTATTTTCTCTGGCATCATATGCTTTTATCATATGCAAATAAAAGGATGATTGTAATTCCTTTTTATACCTTTAGTCAAACATAGAGTACATGGTGCACAATGTTCTACAATATCTTCTTCAGTACTAATCATGCCATAAGTGAGCTGTAGAAGCCTTTATGTTTGTTCTTTTTGTAATTGACTTAATTTTTCAATGATGTTAATATTTTTATCACGCTGATGTAACAAACTTTGCAAAATTTATACATCCCTAATTTTAGACATGTAAGGA
Organism: Chiloscyllium punctatum; assembly: GCF_047496795.1. Taxonomy (NCBI): domain Eukaryota; kingdom Metazoa; phylum Chordata; class Chondrichthyes; order Orectolobiformes; family Hemiscylliidae; genus Chiloscyllium; species Chiloscyllium punctatum. The sequence goes on from NC_092762.1 coordinate 63,681,082, forward strand.
TCCAAACGAAATTTTGTTGCAATCTAAGAGAAAAAATCATGCCCATTCAACTAAATAATAGCAGTCTAGCATGCTTAATGACCCCTAATTTACCTCAACAATTAAGGAATATTTACAATTCACTAGATTCCCACAGGGAATACTTGAGCAATAATGTGACAGTTCATTTTATTGACTAAACACCGACAACACTGAATAAAATAGATTGAGTTACATTCACAATGAACACACCTTCTGGGTATCAGGTCTCATGTTACTTTTAACCAAATGCCAACTGCATAACTCCCTTTGTTATATCGTTCTGTTCCTGAAAGTTTACCTGTAATCTAATACATTTAAACCAATTTCCAACATTATCCAATTGACTTTGCTTTTTTGCAAAAGGGTAATAATAATTTTCACAAACTACTAATGAAGAATATAATAATAAATTCACATATTGCAAGTATTAGCTAAATTATCATTTATTTTAAATTCTTACCTGACACATGGAGGCAAAGCATAATTAAATGCACAAATAATATTACTTTTTTACGTTTCATTTTCCAGAAGGTGTAGGATTATGGTCGCAATAAGTGAGAATGCACTGTCTCAAGGAAAATGATGCAGGAGTATTTGAAACCTTTCTTGTTTGAAGTAAATTACATCTCTAAATGTGATGTGTTTTGACATGTCTGACTTTTCCAAAAACCACACCTTACTTTGTCCATTGAAGGTAATTTAGGTTCAGTGTGTAATAAATAATAGGTGCAATCTTTACAATGGCCACAAAGTCAAATCCACACCCAAAATGCCTTGGGAGTGGGTTTTTTTTCTTCACCAAGTTTCAATGCTGACTAATTTTGAGTCATTTTCCTAAGTTGTATATCTGCTGAAATAAATGCTGCACTTATCAACCTAGAACAATTAAAACAAAACAGTTTTATGTGTTGTCATTGAAGCTCAGCAGCTTTGAATACAATATTTTAATGGACAACTACAGTCAGGACTATCTAGGAGAGAATGCATGCGCACAGAATCTCTCATTGCACACATTTTGTGAATGTCACTGAAAAAGCTCTCATCTTTAAACTAAACACTCAGTGAAGTTATAAAGTATTCAAGAAAGTCTGCAGTTGGCACAACCGCTTTTTACACCCCTTTTTGACATCTTACTGGGCTTGCAATCCATGACATTCAAGCAAAACTACAACTGACTTTTTCAGGAGGCTCAGAACGATCCCTTCAAGGTCCGAATCTAGATATGACTCAGGTATAACACTCCCAAAGAAAACTGTTTTGCATTTACGTTAGAGGTGTTTCTCAATGTTCTATCTTTCTCATAAGGTCAAACTAATTTCAGAAAATCCTGGTATCGCTGATTTCAAAGCTGCTATTCATGTTCTATCTGTTTTAAGTCTAATATTGTAAAGAAAGATATTTATTCCTGGTTTACAGAAAAAAAGACTAATCTTGTTTCTCTAATTAAAAGAGTCAACAATACCTCTAACTTTCTTAGGAATGCACAGGACACCTCCCCGAAGAAAATCCCAGCACCACCCAAAAACATGATTAATCACACTCAGTGAAGGAGCCAGCCAGCAAACTGAATGTTCTAATTCTGCTTGTTATCCATATGTTTTTTTTTCTTAAATAAATAAGATAAAGAACCTGAGAGAACTTGTTAGAGTGGCTACCAAGAGAATGCTTCCTCATGGCATGGGCAAGATTAAAACTCAGAGATGTAGTTTATAAATGAGTATTTTTAGAGCGAATCAAGGATAAATCTCCTTCCTTTCAGTGGGTCATTTGTCCATGTGATTTTCTTTGCCAGAAATTAATGGAGGCTTGGCCATTGAATTTATTCAGGGTTTAGTTCGATAAATTTTTCTTAGACAAGGAGTCAATGGTTATGACAGTGGATAGACTAGCAGATAGATTTGAGACCACAATCAGGTTAGCCATGGTCTTACTGAAAAGTAGAAAAGGCTCCAAGTGTCAAATGATCTACTTCTGCTCCTAATTCCTATGTTTCCAGGTATTAAAAGTTCAAATGATTTTGGATACAATATAGAAATCTATGAATAAGCAGGATGCCTGTGGCATCCTTGAAGTCTTCAGAATTTGCAAACTAATGATTAGTATGATATCAATCACACAAAAGTAGCAATGATTAGAGCTCAGCTCCTTAATATAGTGATGGTAAATGTGGACCATCATGTAATTGTTATACTCGAGCTCTTTCATGAACCAGAATGTTTTTGAAAAGGAAAGAACTTGGTCAGAAATGGCTGTAGTTGTCACCTGATCACAGATTATGGCAAGCTTTAGGAGAACCATGGAATAAACTTTCTGCATGGAATTACCACTTTTATCCAAACATATCCAAACCAGCCGATTGAACTAACATCAAGAAATTTGTATCCACTATATTAATACACTTTGGCATGATAATTTTGCAGAAAAGTATATAATTAACTTTATTTTCGAGTAAACAACATTTTTATTGAAGTCTGATAGTTGTGTGCTAAAAAGAAGCAAAAATAATTCTTACGACTGACCATGTGGAGTTAAAAATGAAGTGAGTTGATTTCTCTAGCATACTTGTTTATAACAAATTTCGGGGTTCAGCCATGATATTCCCAGAAGTGAACAATACAATTTGGAATGAGGGAAACAAGTTGTTTCTTAAAAATTGTTTGAAGATTAAAAGAAACTTCTTTTGGTACATTTTTTCAAACTTTTATATCTTCCACATGATGAAAGATGGTGGAAGAGAGTATAACTGCTGTGGGAGAGGTCTGTGGTTATGTTGGCTGTTTTGCAGAGGCAGATAGAAGTATTGACAGTCAATGGAAAGAAAGCTGATTGTCATGATGGGCTGAGGTGTGTTCACAACCCTCTGTAGTCTCTTGCAGTCTTCTGCAGAACAGTTGCCATTTTAGCTGTGATATGTCTGATTAGACTGGTTTTTATGATATGTCTGTAAAAATTGTGGAATGCCAAAATTTATTAGCCTTCTGAGGAAATACAGGCATTGGTGTACTTTCTTGATTGTAATGTTGACATGGATGGACTAGGAGAAGTTGTTGGTGATATTTACTCCTAAAAAAATAGGATTATCTCCACCTCAGCATGTCCTCTACTCTGTTCCTGAAGCCAATGACCAGCTCCTTTATTTTGCTGATATTGAGTGAGAGATTGTTGTCTTTACACTATGCCAGTAAGTTGACTAGCTCCTTCCTGTATTCTGTCTCATCATTGTTTGAGATTCAACCCACTATTGTCATGTAATTTTTGTAAATTTGTAAATAGAGTTGGAGCTGAATTTGGTCACAGTCACAGAGGAGAATAGTAAGAGGCTGAGCAAGCAGTCTTGCAGTGCATTGGTGTTGTGGGTTCTTGTGGAAGAGATGGTGTTGTCTATCCTTACTGATTGTAGTCTGTAGATCAGGATTCAGTTGCAGAGGGAAGAGCAGTCTCCTTGGTTTCAGAACTTGATGAAGGTTTTTATTGGAATTATGGTGTTGAAGGCGGAACTTAAGTCAATAAATAGTAGGTTGACCTGGATTTCCTTGTATCCAGATGTTCCAAGGATGAGAGTAGAGCCAGGGAAATAGTGTCTGCCTTGGAAGAGTTGTGATGGTAGGAAAATTATAGTGGGTCAAGGCAATCTGTGAGGCTGGGGTTGATGTGTGCCATTACTAATCTCTTGAAACTTATGGATGTTAGCCTGGGCAATAGTCATTAAGACATGTTGCCTGATTTTTCCTTGGCGCCAAGAAGATAGTGGTCATCTTAAAACAGATGGGAACGTCACATTGGAGTAAGGAGAAAACATAGAACATTCTAGCGAAGTACAGGCCCTTTGGCCCTCGATGTTGTGTCAATCTGTGAAACCAATCTAAAGCCCATCTAGCCTACACTATTCCATTATTATCGATATGCTTATCCAATGGCCATTTAAATGCCCTTAATATCAGCAAGTCCACTACTGTTGCAGGGAGGGCATTCCACACCCTTACTACTCTCTGAGTAAAGAATCTACCTTTGACATCTGTCCTATATCTATCACCTCTCAATTTTAAGCTATGTCTCCTCGTACTAGACACCACCATCCAAGGAAAAAAGCTCTCACTGCCCACCCTATCTAACTCTCTGATCATCTTGTATACCGCTATTAAGTCACCTCTTAACCTTCTCTTTAATGAAAACTGCCTCAAGTCACCCAGCCTTTCTTCATAAGACCTTCCCTCCATACAAGGCAACATCCTGGTAAATCTCCTCTGCACCCTTTCCAATGATTCAACATCCTTCCTATAATGCAGTGAGCATAACTGTACTCAATACTCCAAGTGTGACCACATCAGAGTTTTGTACAGCTGCAACATGACCTCATGGCTTTGAAACTCAATTCCTCTACCAATAAAAGCTAGCACACCGTATGTCTTCTTAACAACCCTATCAACCTGGGTGGAAACTTTCAAGAATCTATCCACATGGACACCAAGATCTCTCTGCTCATCCACACTACCATTATTCCAGCACTCTATATTCCTAAAACTCCTTCTAAACTAAATCACCTCACACTTTTCCACTTTAAACTCCATTTGCCACTTCTCAGCCCAGTTCTGCAGCTGATTTATGCCCTTCTGTAACCTGCAACACCCTTCCGCACTGTCCACAACTCTATCCACTTTAGTGTCATCCGCAAATTTACTAACCCAAATTGGTTGAAGATTAGAGGTTACAGATGTTTACAAATACTCCTGCCAGCTGGTCAGCCCAGGATCTGAGTGCACGGATAGGGACAGCATCCACGTGAGTTGCTTTTTGTGGGCTCACTCTCAGGAAGGCCAATCTGACTCCTATAGCGGTGTCTGTAGTATAGGTGCACCTGAGGCTGATGCGACAGGTGACATTTAACTGACCTTCTGTTCAGAATGAGCATACAATGCATTGAGCTTAACAGAAAGGGATGCATTGTTGTCAGTGATTCTGCTTCACTTTGTAACCTGTTATGTAATGTAGGCCTAGCCACAGTTGACATGTGTTCATATGGTTAGTCTGTGATTCTGGTTAAGTCTGGTATTGTCACTTGGTGTCCATGATGGCTTTGCAAATATGGTTTCCTCTATAGGTCTGATACACCACAGACCTGGGCTTCAGTAGGGATTGGATCTTTCTGTTCATCCATGGTTTCTGAATGAGGAACACTTGGATTGACTTCTTTGGCACACAGTCTTCTATACACTTACTGATGAAGTCTGTGATGGGAATGGCATGTTCATTTAGGTTAGCCGCTGAGTTCTTGAATATGGATCAGGCCACCAACTTCAAGCAGTCACATAGGAGTTCATCTATTACCTCAGACCAGCACTGTACATCCTTCTGTACCCTATTCATTTCCCGATCTGTGCCAGACACTCTCTCTTTTAAATTTATAACCTGCATTTGTTGCATGTATGATTCTTGTCATAATCTTATAAAGGTTTGTATGTCCCAAAATTCACCTATTTTTCAAATACCAAGGTAATTGACTCCTTGATTTTCAAACAATGTATATGTTGATTGAAGTATGATAACTATATGCTGAAAGGAAATCAAATATATTTTTGCCACTAAATGAGAGGGGTTAACAAGAGGGCAGCTGGTTCCTTCTTACTTGGTAACAATAGAGCAATTTCCAATTATGAATATTCATTTGAAAGAACTTGAGTGTGTGAGACCACTTGCTAAATCCATAGCAAAGCAAGATCAAGCAGTTATACAGCCTACTCCTGCTCCCAAATGTTATGTTACTGACTAAAACAAAAGCAAATAAAATCTAGCTTTTTTATTGACAGGCATAGCTGTAACAAGTAATTACTCCTTGTTTATCTGTTTTGGTAGGAAGATATAGATAGGATGATTAAGAAGGTGTTTAGCATTCTTACCTTCATTGCTCAGAACTTTGAGTACTGGGACACAAAAGAAGAACAAAGAACAAAAGAGAAGTGCAGCACAGGAACAGGCCCTTCGGCCCTCCAAGCCTGTGCTGATTATCATGCCCTAACCAATCTAAAAACAACCTTCTATCCTTATTCGGTCTGTATTCCTCTATTCCCTCCCATTTGATGGAACAATCCAAGTGCCTCTTAAATGTCGCCAACATGCCTGGTTTTACCACCTCTTCTGGCAGTGCGTTCCAGCCCCTAACACTCTCTGCATGAACAAACTTCCCTTGCACGTCTCCCTTAAACTTTCGCCCTCTCACCTTGAACCTGTGCCCCAACCACCACCCCTCACCCCCACTGTAATTGAAATTTCAACCCCACAGAAAGGTTTCTGACTATCCACCCTATCTATGCCTCTCATAATTTTGTAGACCTCTATCAGGTTTTCTGTCAGGCACTGTCTTTCCAGTGAAAAAAAATCCTAGTCTTTTTAACCTTTACTCAATGCCAATATCCTTGAAACCAGGCAATATCCTGGTGAACCTTTTCAGCACTCTCTCCAAAGCTTCCACTTCCTTCTGGTAGTATGGTGACCAAAACTGAACACAGTACTCCGAATGCAGCCTAACAAGAGTTTTATATAGCTGTAACATGGTTTGTCAATTCTTGTACTATACGCCCAATCCAATGAAGGCAAGCATGCCATCTGCCTTCTTAATCACCTTGGTCACCTGTGTTACCACTGTGTTAACACCTGTGTTACTCTGTGTCGCAGTGTCATTCTCCCTGTCGCAGTGTCATTCCCCGTGTCGCAGTGTCATTCTCCGTGTCACAGTGTCATTCTCGTGCATGCCCAGATTCATCTGTATGTTAATGTTCCTAAGGAGTTTGACATTTACAGTGGTATTCACATTTAAGTTTGATCCTCCAAAATGCATCACCTTGCATATATCTGGCTTAAACTCCATCTGCCATTTCTGTACCCAAGCCGCCAATCTCTTTCCTATTGTATCCTTTCACAATTGATGGCACTATCAACAACTCCACCAATCTTTGTGTGATTTGCAAACTTACTAATCAGACTCCCTTCATTTTCCTCTGATTATTTATATATACTTCAAACAACATAGGACCTAAGACTGATCCCTGTGGAACACCAGCCCATGTAATTTTAGTTTTTGTACCATATGGGACTTTATCAAATGCCTTACTAATGTCTATAAAAACTACATCCACATCCCTTCCCTCATCAATTATCTTTGTCACCTCTTCAAAAAATTCAATCAAGTTGGTGAGACATAACCTTCCCTGTACAAACCATGCTGCCTGTCACTAACTAGTCCATTTTCTTCCAAATGTGCAAATATGTTACTCTCAGTATCTTTTCTAAGACCTTCTCCACCACCGACATTATATGGGACATTATATTGAAGTTGTAGAGGATATTGGTGAGACGACTTATGGAATATGTGTACAGTTCTGACTTTGAGGTGGCAGTGTTGGACTAGGATAGGGACAAAGTTAAAATCACACAACACCAGATTATAGTCCAACAGGTTTATTTGGAAGCACTAGCTTTCAGAGGTGAAGGAACTATAAACTGGTGGAATATGATGTTTAACTGTGTACAGTTCTGTTATATAAAGGATATTATTAAACTGGAAAGGGTCCTGAAGAGATTTATTAGGTTGTTGGCAGTGTTGGAGTGTATTGTACATGCTTATAACAAAATGGCCCATGTTTGCTCACATGAAATGGCTGACATACAGAAAGAGGCAGCCTGCATTAGACTGAAAACACAAGGAGGCTGACAGGAGATAAATAAGACTAACAGTCTGTTCTAGCCTTTAATTAAAGAAAATGACAATATCCTTAAACAAAGTTACACCAAGGCCATGAGTACCCTCTACCAGACTGTACTGATAAGGGCATGTCTCTAAAATAGACAAGCAAGTAATCTTAGCCCTCATTAATGGAAAAGTAATTGCCCCGGTGAATGAATGAATGCCAAGCACAGGATAAGTCATTACTAGGACAACAATTAAAGTTATTTTGTCATTGTTTCTTTGAAATGAATTACTCTGCAAGAGGTTCTAGTTAGTAATTCACTTGGGAATCATAAGGATAGTTTTTAGTATAAAAAATATATACATGTAACCAACACCTAATAAAAGTATTAAAGGAAAAGCATTTAGACCTAAATGTGAAAGTTAATTAGCTTCAGGAAATGCCATCATGCTCCCTGAACAAAACAGATTGCTTACAGCCCATCAATCACAAGGTCCAGGGAGTAGGAAAAACTGTATTTAACCTTACACTTTATAACTAACTTCCAAACAAAAATTCATACAACAAATCTTATAGCAACTGATTAAAACTGTCTTTTGTATTTTTGCACACATAATTAGGACAGTGAGTAATATAGGAATAATAACTGAATTTGATAAAGATAGTACATGAGATACACTAAGTAATGGAATTCAAACCGTCTCTACAGATAAAACCAGCCTGAGAGACCCAAAGGGATATAGCAATAAACTTAAGGATGCGAATGAATAGGTTGCATAGAAAGATCCTAAGACCTCAAGATTATAATGACTGTTAACACCATGAAATCATGAGAATGTGAGGCTGGACATAGGAATGCTCACCGCTGATTAAGTGTTTTACTGCATTAGGTGCATGAATTAGGAGGGAAGGACTGTAATCACATTGTATGTCATCATTTTATTACAGAAATGTATACAAATACTGCTTTTTACTGTACAAGTTAGAATGTGTCTTTGATTTACCTTCTGATCTGAGCCAAACATTAAGTGAGTTTGTCCATTGAAGCCAGATTTAAAGAAGATCTTTGGCCCTTCCCCTGCTTTAACTGGTTCCTGCATGAATAAACATCCACTTGCCTGAGTTCTGCCTGCTTGCTGAACTCTTCATTCCCTGTCAGGGAAAAATGCTCCTCCAGCTCGAAATGGAGGGTTTGAGTTAGAAGGATAGGCTGCAACTTTTGTCACTGGAGGGTAGGAGGTTGAGAGCTTATCTGAGAGAAGCTTATAAATCATGAGGTCATGGATAAGATGAATGTCAGGTGTCTTTTCCTTAGGGTGGGGTATTTCAAGATTAGGGAGCATATTTTTAAGGTGACAGGAGAAAGGTTTAAAAATATATATAAAGGGCAACTTTTTAACACAGAGCATGCTTCATGTATGGTATGAACTTTCAGAGGAAATGCTGGATATAGGTACAGTTACAACATTTAAAAGGTATTTGGATTTGTATGTGAATAAGAAGGGCTGATGAAGGACTTTTGCCCAAAATGTCGATTTTCCTGCTCCTCCAATGCTGCCTGGCCTGCTGTGCTTTTCCAGCACCACTCTAATCTTGACTGTAAGCTCCAGCATCTGCAATACTCACTTTCGCTTGTGCATAAGAAATTTTTGGAGGGACATGGGGCAAACGTACGCAGGTGGGACTAGTTTAGTTTGGGATTATGATTGGTTTGGATTGGTTAGACTATTTCCATTACTCTATAACAAAGAAATACAGAGTACTTTATAAATGTCGAACAGTTGTGAATTGCCGAGTTTTAAAAGTGCTTGGATAAGCTGGTACATGAGTCACTGAAACAATATGCGCAGGTACACCAAGCAGTTTTGCTAATGGTATGTTCACCTTTATTCCAAGAGGATTTGTTTACAGGAGTAAAGATGTTCTCAATACAATTATGATGTGGAGGTGCAGGTGTTGGACTAGGGTGGGACAAAGTTTAAAAAGCCACATAACACCATATTATAGTCCAACTGGTTTATTTGAAAGTACAAGCTTTCAGAGCACTGCTCCACATTAGGTCCAGTAGTTACCTGAGGAAGGAACAGGACTACAAAAACTTGTACTTTCAAATAAACCTACTGGACTATAACCGGTTGTTGTGTGATTTTGAACAACTGCAACTATATAAAGCTTTGGTGACATTGTGTGCGATTGTTCCATCCTTACGATAGAGAGATAAACTTACCATGAAGGGAGTTCAACAAATGTTCAACAAACTCTGAAGGGATTATTCTATGTGTAAAGATGAAACAGACTAGACCTTTTATTTCCTGGAATATAGAGAAATGAGAGGTGATCTTATTTAAACAATCAGAATTCTTACAGGGCTTGATATGGTAAATGCAGCAATGATGTTTTGCCTGGCTAAAATGGTGGAGAAGGGTGGAAGAAGTGGGCTGGTGGGTTTGTTGTCCTGAATCAAGGCGATACAGTCTCAGAATCAGGAGCAGGCCATTTAGGACTGAGAAGTGAGGAGGTTCTTCACTAGGCAGCTGGAGTCTTAGTTACTGAATTTGTTAAAAACTGAGATCTATGGAGTTTTACATAAGAAACCATGAAGGAGTATGGGGATGGTGTAGAATAAGGGTGTTGAAGTTGAAGACCTTAATGAATTGCAAAGAAGGCTCAAAGGGCTGAATTATGTATTCCTGCTTACATTTCTTTGGTTTTTATGAATGCTGATTATACTAAAAAATATGCTGGAATAGCTTGCTGTATTACATGTCAAGCAGATGGCAGAAGTCAAAGTAATTCTTAGTATTTGTATAAATTGTTTTTCACAGAAAATATTTGACAAAGATTTACATTTAAGGATTTTTTAGAAATGAAATGTATTGACACAAAATGTTTCGACAATTAGGGATGTCTAATAAATTAGGCTAGTCAGTGAAGTCTGAGTCCCATGAATAAATTAATCAAAAGTTATTTTTTATAACTCATATATAAGCTTTATAAACGTGTGTAGTTAAAATATCAATGAACTAGCCTTTTCAGTTGTTTTCCCAAAATCAAAGCATGTTTTGGTGAACTCTCATAACTGTTGTGTCTTGAAGTCTATGGACCCAAGAGATTAGCATGGATTATCTGCATCAGCTCAACCATTCAGTTTTGACAAATGGAGTTGAAAACCAGCTAAAAGCATAATAAACTCCAGAGGGGTGATGAGCTTGACTGTCCTTGATATCAAGATTACATTGTTTAAACATAGCAAATTAAGTTCAGTGGAAATCCAGCAGTAAACTGTCTGTTCGTTGCCTCATACTTTGCACAAAGGAAAATAGTTGCAGTTGTTGGAGGTTGGTCATCTGACCTTTAGGTCATCTCTGCAGGAGTTCCTCAGATAAGTGTCCAAGGCCAACCATTTTCAGCTGTTTCTTCGTAAGGTCAGAAGTGGGGATGTTCACTGATGAATGAATAATACCAATCACAGCTCCTCAGACATTGAAGCATTCTAAGTCCAAATGCAGCAAGAACTGAATGATAGCCAGGCCTGGGCTGACAAGAGGCAGGTAACATTTGTGCTACACAAGTTCCAGGCAACAGTGGTCTCAAACAAGAGTAAGTCTGACCATCATCCTTGACATTCAATTACATTACCAATGCTGGACATCTCGCTGTCAATATGCTCGGAATTGCCATTGGCCACAAGCTGAATAGGACTAGCTGTATAAATACAGTGGTTACAAGAACAGCTCAAAGGCTAGAAATCATATGGCAGCTAACTCACTTTCTGACTTCCAAAAGCCCAACCAAATCAACAAGGTATAAATCAAGAGTGTAGAATATGCCTAATTTGCCTAATTGAGCGTAGCTTTGACAACATCATGTCCCCCTACACAACAACAGCACAGAGGTGGAACAAGTGGAGAGTGTCAAGCTTCTGGGAGTGGCTATCCACAACAAGCTTTCTTGGACTCTTCCTGTGGAAACACTGGTTACAAAGGCCCAACAACATCTCTTCTTCCTCAGGCAGCTGAGGAAATTTGGCATGATGTTGAATACCCTTGCCGACTTTTATAGGTGCGCCATTGAGAGCAATTTGTCTGGATATATCACTACCTGGTATGGCAACTGTACCATTCAAGATTGGAGATGGTTACAGAGAGTGATGAACTCGGCCTGGACAATCACAAAGTCCAACCTCCCATCTATAGAATCCATCTACCAGGCCCGCTGTCAAGGAAAGGCTGCCAGCATTCTTAAAGATCCATCTCACCCTGGCAATGCTTTTCTACCACTGGGGAGAAGGTGCAGAAGCCTGAACACATGCACCAGCAGGTTTTGTAACAGTTTCTACCCTACTGTTGTTAGAATACTGAATGGACTCACAAACTCTTAACATTTGCCTGTATCTGTATTTTTGTTTTTGCCTCTGTTTTTTTCTTATTATTTACTATCTATGCTACTTAACTATGTGGTCTGTCTGCGTTGCTTGGAAGACAAAGCTTTTCACTGTGCCTCAGCACATGTGACAATTAATTCAATTCAACATTCAAGAAGCCACATCCTCAAACATTCACTCCCTCCATCACCAATGCTCATCAGCAGTAGTATGTAATATCTGCAAGGTATATTGCAGACATTCACAAGGTCTCCTTAGACAACATCTTCTAAACCTGTGGCTTTAACCAGTGAAAAGAATAAGGGCAGCAGATACATAGGGATACTACTGATAGGTTATCCTCTGAGCTATTCGTCATGCTGATTTGGAAATATCATTCGTTAATGTCGCTAGTCTGAATCCTTTCTAATGACATTGTGGGTCTACCAACATGAAATGCTGAACATCAGTTCAAGAAAACAGTTCACCACCATGTCCCCAAATGAATAAAGTATAAATAACAATTGACTTATATAAAACAAGATGATGGGGAAAAAAGTATGTTCATTATTTTGTAGTATGTGTAATGACAACTTGTATTCGTTTAATTTTTTGAATCCGAATTCAGTGCCTTCACGTGCTTGTGAAATAAAACAAATCAGCAACTTATCTCTGATCTCACAAGAGATTTCAAGTGCCATTTCAGAAAATATTAGCACAATAAGTAGAAAATACAAAAGACTTGAATATCCATTATCTTTATTTGTTATCCTTTCAGTTACGCTATTGCATGATTCAGATTTGCCAAAACTCCCACAAATGTTTGATTCGTGGCTAAACTATCAGAGTCAACAGGAGCAGACTTTCTCAGGTAGGACCTAAAATGTGTAACAAAGGATGTCTTAAGATTCCATTAAATGCTTTTTCACTTCGTTATTGAAAACAAAGTCACCTGGAATAATAGGTGGCTAATATGTTGTTGTTATGTATGTTGTTGTAATGGTCATACATTACTGTTAAAGCTGGTTTTAAAACAAACTTATTTAAAAATGTCAGTGACATATAAAAAGGCGTAAACCTCTAAAGAAAATTATCTTCATGCTCAGGCATTCTGAAGTCTATTTGTTTTTGCTCTTAAATGTCATAGCGTGCAGGATTTTGCATAATTCTTCACAAACATTGAGAACTGTCCATGCCCAGGTTTATCATATGTACAAAATGATATATCTGTCTATGGCAATGGAAAAGGATAATGATGGTGGGAACATACTAAGTGCCGTGGACTACAGGAGGGGACAAAAGGGGCTTGGAGTTAATGTCTTGTATGGCAGTGCTAAGGAACGTGAGGTGAGGATAACTACCCTTGCAGTCAGCATTTGACGAGAATGGTGTCCAGGGGCTTTTTCAACACAGAAGTCAGTGGTAATCAAAGGACAAAATTTCTACTGGGAGTCATACTTTTCACAAAGGAAGATGGTTGTAGCTGTTGGAGGTCAAAAGTCTCAAGCCCAGTACGCCATTGTAGGAATCACTCAGGATAATGTCCGAGAGCCAACCATGTTCAGTTACATCATCAGTGCCTTCCTTCCATTGGAAGGTCAAAAGTGAGGATATTTGCTGATCAGTGCACAATATTCTGCACCATTTGTGACTCCTCATATACTGAAGCAATCTTGATCTTATGCAGCAAGATCTGAACAGGTTTGGATCAAGGACAGAACGCCCCTGGTGCTCACCTTCCACCCTACCAACCTTCGCATAAACCAAATCATCCGCCGACATTTCCGCCACCTCCAAAAAGACCCCACCACCAGGGATATATTTCCCTCCCCACCCCTTTCCACCTTCTGCAAAGACCGTTCCCTCCATGACTACCTGGTCAGGTCCACGCCCCCCTAAAACCCACCCTCCCATCCTGGCACTTTCCCCTGCCACCGCAGGAACTGTAAAACCTGCGCCCACACCTCTTCCCTCACCTCTATCCAAGGCCCTAAAGGAGCCTTCCACATCCATCAAAGTTTTACTTGCATATCCACTAATATCATTTATTGTATCCGTTGTTCCCGATGCGGTCTCCTCTACATTGGGGAAACTGGGCGCCTCCTAGCAGAGCGCTTTAGGGAACATCTCTGGGACACCCGCACTAATCAACCACACAGCACTGTGGCCCAACATTTCAACTCCCCCTCCCACTCTGCCGAGGACATGGAGGTCCTGGGCCTCCTTCACCGCCGCTCCCTCACCACCAGACGCCTGGAGGAAGAACGCCTCATCTTCCACCTCGGAACACTTCAATCCCAGGGCATCAATGTGGACTTCAACAGTTTCCTCATTTCCCCTTCCCCCACCTCACCCTAGTTCTAAGCTTCCAGCTCAGCACTGTCCCCACGACTTGTCATGACTTGTCCTACCTGCCTATCTCGTTTTCCACCTATCCACTCCACCCTCTCCTCCCTGACCTATCACCTTCATCCCCTCCCCCACTCACCTATTGTACTCTATGCTACTTTCTCCCCACCCCCACCCTCCTCTAGCTTATCTCTCCACGCTTCAGGCTCACTGCCTTTATTCCTGATGAGGGGCTTTTGCCTGAAATGTCGATTTCGAAGCTCCTTGGATGCTGCCTGAACTGCTGTGCTCTTCCAGCACCACTAATCCAGAATCTGGTTTCCAGTATCTGCAGTCATTGTTTTTACCCCCTTGGATTGGTAATTAGCAACTAGCAGTTACAACACACAAATGCCAGGAAATAATCATCTCCAACAAGAGAGAATCTAACTATTGCCCTTTGAGATTCAACAGCATTAACATTGCTGAATCCTTGCTATCAACATCATGGGTACAACGTTTGACCCGCAACTGAACTGAGCCAGCCAGATTGGGGCAGCATGGTGGCTCAGAGGTTGACTGTCTGCATAGCATTTGCACATTCTCCCTGTGACTGCGCGGGTTTCCTCCGGGTGCTCCAGTTTCCTCCCACAGTCCAAAGATGTGCAGGTCTGGTGAATTGGCCATGCTAAATTGCCCATAATGTCAGTTGCATTCGTCAGAGGGAAATGGGTCTGGGTGGGTTACCCTTCGGAGGATCGGTGTGGACCTTTTGGGCCGAAGCGCCTGTTTCTACACTGTAAGGAATCTAATCTATAAATATTGTGTCTACAAGAACAAGTTACAATCTTGGAATTCTACAGCAAGTACCTTAATTCTTCACAATTTGTTCATTGTCTGTAGTTAGGAGTGTGATGGAATACTCTCCACTTGTCAAGATAGAATCATCGAGTCACAGAGATGTACAGCATGGAAACAGGACCCTTCGGTCCAACCCATCCATGCCGACCAGATATCCCAACCTGATCTAGTCCCACCTGCCAGCACCCGGCCCATATCCCTCCAAACCCTTTCTATTCATATACCCATCCAAATGCTTTTTAAATGTTGCAGTTGTACTAGCCTCCACCACTTTCTCTGGCAGCTCATTCCATACACGTACCACCCTCTGCGTGAAAAAGTTGCCCCTTAGGTCACTTTTATATCTTTCCCCTCTCAGTCTAAACCTATGCCCTCTAGTTCTGGACCCCCCCCCACCCCAGGGAAAAAAATTTGTCCATTTATCCTATTCATGCCCCTCATAATTTAGTAAACCTCTATAAGGTCACCCCTCAGCCTCCAACACTCCATGGAAAACAGCCCCAGCCTGTTCAGCCTCTCCCTATAGCTCAAATCCTCCAACCCTGGCAACATCCTTGTAAATCTTTTCTGAACCCTTTCAAGTTCCACAACATCTTTCCGATAGGAAGGAGACCCAAATTACATGCAATATTCCAACAGTGGTCTAACCAATGTCCTGTACAGCCGCAACATGACCTCCCAACTCATGTAATCAATACTCTGACCGATAAAGGAAAGCATACCAATCGCCTTCTTCACAACAACAGTCAGGATTCATGACACAATTCAAGACAAAGCACCCAACTTGACTAATCACCTGAATCACCAAGCTCAGCATTCACTCCCTGCATCACCAATACACATTGACAGCAGTGTGTACCATTTAGAGGATGCACTGCAGAAACTTGCCCAAACTTCTTCAATAAAACTTTCCAAACTTGCAGCCCCTATAATCTTAAGGACTACATGGGAACATACAGGTTCACCTCCGAGACACATGCATCCTAACTTGGAATTTTCATTGCTCCTTCACCATCAAAGTTCTGGAACTCCCTCCCTAGCAGCACTGTGGATGTAGCTCGCCCCTTGGATTGCAACGGCTTGAGGAGGCACCACACCAACACTTTCTCAATGCAACTGGAGATAGGCAATAAATGTTGGTCTAGTGAGAAATATGAAGACCCATGAATGATATTGAACAGAAACTGATTGCGTTCAAATACAATTCTGCTTTCCTAGTGGCCACTGTGTTTCATGGAAACCCAATTTTGAAGGGCTTTATTCGTTTTGAGTCCATCCTATTTAGAATGGTGATGATGCCATAACCTGCATGAGGGTTGTTCTATTTTAAAATTAGGAATTTGTAACCACAAGGGCTGTGCAGTGAAGTTGATGTCAAGTAAGTTTTTTCCTCTGGCTTGTTCTTTCACACACGCTGCAGACTGAGTCAGATGGAAATGTCCAAGGTGTCTGAGCCAGCTTCATCAGGCTAACAAGCCATAGCTAATGACAGGTAATGAAATTTCACACAAGAAAGCAGCCTGTGTCCTTGCCACCCACATTGCTTCTTCTAATTGATGTTTAGTTTGGCAGAGTATTCCTTCAGGGAGGGCAGTAATTGGTAGACATCAGCATTTAATGGAATCTTAAGACATCCTTTGTTTCACTTTCTGGTCTTACCTGAAATTCCCTTGACAACTGGAGTCAATGGTCGGGTCTTCCTGAATGTTAACCTATTGTGGACAAACTTTTGTAAGAGGGCAGGAAAAGTGCCAAGATAATGAAGAGCTTGTTTTAGTGATCTCTCTGCCACATCAACTCACCAAAGTTACTTCAGTAATACTTTCCAAACTTCCAGCCTCTTTAAATTTAAGGATTGGCAGTGTGTGCAAACTGTTAAATGTCGATATGCAACTTGCAGCATTGTATGTGAGGGTGAGGTAAGTATTCAACTATGAATCACAGTTAATAAAGAGTGTTGGCATGCAAGAGAAAGAAAATAAAGTTAGTGCTAAAGTGAATGGAATATGGCATTTGAAGTTGCACTGACCGAGTTTGACCACTTGTGTGCAGTCAGTAAGCTACTTTCAGCCCAGTGGCTAGACTGTCCACACTGATCTGAAAAGCTGGTCCAGCAATGTAGGGAGACATGAGAAATGTAAAATAAGTAGATCACTTTGGGTTTCCTATCCCTATTAACTTATCTGTAATTAGATTCCCTACAGTGTGGAAACAGGCCTTTCGGCCCAACAAGTCCACACCAACCCTCCAAAGAGCAATGCACCCAGACCCATCCCCCACACGTATCCCTGACTAATGCATCCAACTATAGGCAATGTAGCATGGCCAATTCACCTGACCTGCACATCTTTTTTTTTGGACTGTGGGAGGAAACCAGAGCACCTAGAGGAAACCCATGCAGACTCAGGGAGAATGTGCAAACACCACACAGTCAGAATTCATTACTTATGAGGAATCAGAATTTCTCTTCTCTAACCTACCTACTTTATGTTGGGACTTCCATGGCATTAGAAAATATATGGAGAACATTCTCTGATTCTTTTGTTGGTTTTTGCTGGTTTTCAAATACACCCTTTAACCAGTTCCAATTCGTGCTGTCACCAGATGCACTTCACCTTTAAGCATTTCAATTTAACTTTAAGAAGTGAAGAAAGTTATATTGTGTTACCCTCACATGAACTTGAGCTTCCTATGCAGCCATCCAGCACTAGGTGCACATCACAATCGTCAGGCTATACAAAGTTTACATGTTGCCTGCGTGATTTTAAACTGACAGTTAATTGAATGTTGCAGTCACTGCAGTCTATTTCAATGTTTGTTGGTGCTTCCTGATCTTCAACTGCTCTTCAACAAGTTCCATATACTTCTGCAATAGTAATGTACCTCTCCTTTTAGAGGACCCATGCCTAATTTCAGTGGCTATTTATATTAGTACCCTCTGATCTCTATTGTTATTGCAGCATTTATTTGTGGTGTTACTGAATCAGGTACATTATACACGAGTTTAACCCGTGTAAAATGATATATTAGGATAGTTTCTGTTTACCTGAATAACAATGTCACCTCATTTAGTAACAGAAAGACACTGCAAAACAAAAGTCTCCACTATGACACTCCACTCTATAAGTAAAATAATATCAGCAACTACCTCGAGCTCTGCTGAAGTGTCGACAGCTGAAGCAACAGCAATCACAAAATCACTGGTGAGTAAACTAGTGCTCCCTAACCTGCTGTTCCATACTGATTTCATTTAATTCGTTGCAAATAAATTAGAAACGAACAAACTATTATGGTAGTGTGTCATCAGAAAAAGCTTTGCAGGAATAAATACACGCAAAAATAACACTCGGTGATTTTTACTGATCAGCCCATCTATGTTAGGTTACTGAGAAGCTTACAAAATCTGAGTTTTACCAAAACACACCTTTGACGGAATAACATCATTATCGCTTTTAAAAACTAGGAAAGCAAGATCAACTGCACATAGACATCAATTACAGTACAGACTTTCACAGCAGCTCCTGTCGTAATAAGTGAGCTCCACTGAAGCATTGATCATAGATGCACTAACAGTCAAAACACTAACAGTCAATAAGCGTTGAGTGCTCTTGTAGTTTTATCAGCTGAACCTCCCTGATTCTTTACAATCAACTGCAAGTTTAAAAAAATGAGAGAATAACAAAATATTGTTGTGATTTATTGCCAGCTATGATAGCATGGAGGAGGATCATGTAGAACTAACACTCTTGGTTGTTGCTGTTCAAGCATAATGGTGTCAAATTACAGATTTATTTGCAGATTTATAAATTTTTAAAATTTGTTGTAATTGTTTTAAACCCTGCCTCATCACATACAGTTATTGGAACAACCATGGCAAGTTGTACTGATCTTCCTGCCAAAGTGAACACATTCATATTTTCCTGCATTGTACACCATCTGGCAATTTTTGCCCAAATATTTCATCTATCTTTATCCCTTGTATGCTCTAAACCTCAGCTTAACAATTTAATATCTATCTTGGTGTCTTTAACAAATTTAACTATGATGCATTCAGCCCTTTGATCCAAGTCATTCATATAAAGCACAGATAATTAAAGCCCAGGCAGTGGTCACAAGAGAGTGAAGATTAAAGTGGTGCTGAAAAGTGATCACAATAGTTCCAGCTAGCTAACCTGGAAAAGATCAATTTATCCATAATGGCTGCTTCCTGATAGCTAACCACTCATTTACCTATAATAATATGGCACTCCTGCACCATGAGTTGTTATTTTGTTCAGTAACCTTTGATGTAGCACCTTATCAAAAGCCCTTTAGAAATACTAGTACATCAAATCTACAGTTTCTACCTTAGTCACATTACTTATGGCTTCCTCTGAACAGATGAGCATGACACCTGCTGGAAAAAAGTACAGTTCGATTTTTATGTTTGCAGATTAGGTCTGCAGTGACAGATAGATTGACATATTTTCTCAGGGTAACCTGGCATTAATGAAAATCGGTGATCATGGAGTGGGCAGCTAATTTATGTTAATATATAACCTGTAAATAACTTCTATAATAAATCACATTAAAATATTATTAGAAAAAATATGCAAGGGAAATGAATGGTGCTAAATCCTAGTAAGTCTTCCGGATCTGATGGGATGTATCCAAGACTATTAAAGGAAGCAATGACAGTGACAGTGAATGCACTGGTAGTAATTTTCCAGGAATTCTTAGAATCGAGAAGAATGCCAGGCAGTTGGAAAATTTCCAATGTAACCCATGTATTTAAAATGGTACAGAAACAAAAGGTGGATACTAAAGGCCAGTTAGCTTGATGTTTACTTAGGGAACATGTTAGCGTGGCCTCATGAAGAGGAAATGATGCCTGACAAAGTTACGAGAATTCTTTGAGGAGATAATAAGCAGAATCAATAAAAGGTACATATTATGTTAAAACCCATGCTGTTGAAGGCAGTATATTAGTATTGTTAGAGAATTTATTAATTAAATGAAGAGAGAGAATTGAAATAAGGTGGGGCATTTTCAGACGAGCAATCTGTAAACAGCGGTGTACCAGAGAGATCAGTGTTGGAGCCACAATAACTTAAAATACATTTTAGTGGCTTGGATGAGGAAAGTGAATGTCCTGTCGCCAAATTTGCAGATGACACAAAAATAGATAGAAAGGCAAGTGTTGAGGATGACACAAAGAGTCTACAAAAGGACAAAGGCAGGTTAAGTGAATGGGCGAAATACCTGGTAGATGAAATGTAATATGGCAGAAATGTGAATTAATATACATTGACAAGAAGAAAAAAGCTGAATATTATTTAAGTGGAGAAATCACAAAATGCAAGCAGCAAATTCAGTGGGTAACAGGGAAGGCAAATGGAATGTTGGCATTTATTTCAAAGGAAATAGAATATAAAAGTAAGGAGGTATTGCTAAAACTATGGAAAGACTGGCATTCGGCTTAGTCACAGAAGGTTAATTGGGCTGATAGCAGGTATCTTATGAGGAGAGACTTAGATTGGGCCTCTACTCGTTGGAATATAGAGGAATGAGACTTGACCTTATTGAAACATGCGAGATTCATAGAGGACTTGACAGAATCAGTGTGAATAGATTGTTTCCCCTTATGAAAGAGTGTAGAACAAGAGGGCATAACCTCAGAATAAGGGGTCAGCTGTTTAAGACAGAGATGAGGAGCAATTTCTTCTATCAGCAGGTTGTGAATCTGTGGGATTCTTTACTAAAGAGGACTGTTGAGGTTGGGTCATTAAATATATTCAAAGTTGCGATTGACAGATTTTTAATCTGTAAAACAGTCAAGTGGTTACAGATAAAAGACAAGAGAGCGGTGAATCAAACTTATTGAATGGCCTACTTCTAGTCCAATGTCTCAAAATTTTATATGAAGGTAACAGTTCCATGATACAAAATGGAAAAAAGTATACAATCTTCATCAGCTTCTTATTCCAGGACATTGACGTTGTTTGAAATGGAAGAGAAATGGTGTGACTACAGACTTACATCACCAACGCACAAGATATAATTTAGGAGAAGTCACTTCTGAAAGAGAACACCTATTGCTTGCTAGTTCAATGAAAATAAGGTTGCCACTAATTGAGAGAAAGTCTCAAGATAAAATGTATTCAATCTCTTCTCGTTTTCCCAATTGCAACTGAATGAAGCGTCAATGCCTACCTATCACTACTACTGAACCAAATGGCTGCTTATCCAATATGTTCAGAAAGTTCAGGAACCACCACTCCTTCATTCCTCACTCCACCCCATACAGAGCTCAGCTCTGTTTCTTGAGAGGCTGTTGCTGCAGGTTTTACGAATGGAATCTAGACTGAAATCACTGTTAGAATATAAAATTAGGATAGTTACTTTTGTTATTGAGATAAAGATCAATGAAAAATGGAATCTTTTTTCAATCAAGAATAATTCATTCATAGTTAATACCTCAATTATCATCCTCAACCCCAACACCTGGGTAAAGTTTTAGCACAGTGAGCCCGTTTACAGTCTTGCCAGTAGCCCCACAGCAATTGAATGCTAAGAGCAGTGTCACTTGCTTTATTGCAAGACTTCAATTGCTTTTGTGGGTGATTAGCTAATCAGCTAAACTGCAGCGCCATCACCACAATAACCTGCCAGGACTGATAGCCTTTACAGTCTTTCCATGCATAAGCACTCAATAAAGGATAGACCCAAGGATTGAGCTGAGACCTTGAGCTGAGACCTGCCATCCAGTATTGGCAAATGGGGTGAAGGATGGCGTGAGGACCAGGGTGACGAGGCCTCTAGAGAAAGTTACATAGAGTTACATAGAAAGTTAGAGAATGCATCTGAATACCCCAGAGGCCTGCAGAACCTGTTTTCCTGACATCAGCCTGTGCATCTAAGCTCTTTCGGCTTCCTATATAGCATTGGCCTTCTAATGTTGGTGGCAATGAGATTGGGCCAGCTGTCAAAATACATAGGTGTGTGAATTAGTTCCCTTGGAACAGGCTTTATAGTGGCTGGAAGGCTTAACTAATGGGAAAAAAGTTGTCCCCCTCAGAACAGAAATGCGGAGACATTTCTTCAGCCAGAGAGTGGTGGGCCTGTGGAATTCATTGCCATGGAGTGCAGTGGAAGCCGGGACGCTAAATGTCTTCAAGGCCGAGATTGATAGATTCTTGTTGTCTAGAGGAATTAAGGGCTACAGGGAGAACGCTGGTAAGTGGAGCTGAAATGCGCATCAGCCATGATTGAATGGCGGAGTGGACTCGATGGGCCGAATGGCCTTACTTCCACTCCTATGTCTTATGGTCTTATGGTCTTATGAGAGAGTTGTAATCTATGAGCCTGCTACTATCTTTTATTCATATCTGAGACCTCAAAGCCACACATAATTCTGACCTGGAACTATTTCGCTGTCCTTGCATTCTCACTGTCGGTCCTTGGAGTGACTGGGTGGTAATTTCCAAAATAGTACGGATCATTTCAGCCATTAATTCCAAAATGTGTTTTTTTTTTCAAAAGAGGTCTGCTATAGAGACAAAATAACTTCAGATGTAAATTCAGGGGTTGGCTGGCAAAACTTCTATGTGGAATCGATGGAATGTAACACTTAAAAGTGTCAAAGAAACTTCAAAAGGGGAGATAATGACTTGAAATAATGAGGTGAAAAGAACAAAGAACTATGGATGCTAGAAATCCAAAACAAATTCAGAAAATGCTGGAGAAACTCAGCAGGTCTGGCAGCATCGATGGAGAGAAGGCAGAGCTGATGTTTCTGATCCAGCAATTTACGTATTTCTTTAGAAGAATGAGAGCCTAACAATTGCTAGCCCCAACCTCCTTCCTGCTCTCAGCAGAGTTACTTCTTGGCAATATTTTTGTGATCTCCACTTCCAGGAAAATATGAAAGAAAGGTTAAAAGCAGATTTCACCAATGATTATTATTACATAGTTATGGACTGGAATATGCTGTTGAAGTCACAGCCAGGGAAGAGCCAATAAGCGAGACATTCCAAGTGCAGCAAATCAACCAAAAAAAAAACATATTATTGGGGGTATACTACAAATCCCCAAAGAGTCTGGGTGAGATAGAAGGACAAATATGTAACAAATCTCAGAGAAATGAAAAAATAATCAGGGAATGTTAATTGGAGTCGGCAAAGTATGAAAAGCTTGGAAGGGCTAGAATTCTTAAAATGTATGCAGGAAATCTTCATAAGTCACATGTAGAGAGTCCCACAAGAGAGGGGTGATGCTGAACTTAATTTTGGGCAAAGCTGTACAAGTGGTAGCAGTAACAGTAGAGATCTGTTTTGGTACTAGTCATCGTAAGATTTAAGGTCCTTATGGAAAAGGACAAAGATGAACTGCAAATAAAGGCTCTGAATTTAGGAGAAGTTGATTTTAATATGATATGATGGGAGCTGGACAAAAGTGAACTGTGGGCAGCTACTTGTAGAAAAATCTTCACTAGAGCAATGGGAGATATTTATTTTAAAAAATTAGAAAACAGGGCCACCATGTTCCCCAGACAAGTGAAAGATAGGACGAAGCAGTCCAGAGAATTTTAGTGTCTTGGACACAAGTGTATTGGATTGAATAAGTTCAAAAGGGAAGCTTATGGCAGATAACGAGGACTCAAA
The DNA here is from genome assembly GCF_047496795.1 of Chiloscyllium punctatum. NCBI lineage: Eukaryota > Metazoa > Chordata > Chondrichthyes > Orectolobiformes > Hemiscylliidae > Chiloscyllium > Chiloscyllium punctatum. Next base: position 63,704,979 of record NC_092762.1, read on the forward strand.
ACAGATGATTTGGAGATGCCGGTGTTGGACTGGGGTGTACTAAGTTAAAAATCACACAACACCAGGTTATAGTCCAACAGGTTTAATTGGAAGCACACTAGCTTTTGAAGCGTCGCTCCTTCATCAGGTGATAATGGAGGACTCAATCCTAGGACACAATTTATAGCAAATATTTACAGTGTGATATAACTGAAATTATCAATTGGAAAATACCTTGACTATCTGTTGAGTCTTTCATCTGTTTGAGTACCATGATAGTTTCACTTCTTTCATGTGTAAATCACAAAACCTTTTTTTTTAAAAGTTGCATTCTCAGGTTAACTGTAACAATGGGTGATAGCTAGACAATATGTTGAAGGTGTTAGCCCCCTGTGTTCTCTGTCTATGCCATGATGTTTAGATTGATTCTAATCTAACAAGTGAGATAACAGAGTTTTACATGAATTCATGCAGTTTTTGAGCTCAGAGTTTTACATGAATTCATGCAATTTTTGATCAACATACAATGTAACTCTGCAAGTCTAGCCCATGGAAACATCTTCCTAATGTCCACTCTGTCCAAGCCAAGTATGCTGAAAGTTTCAATCAGGTTCCCCCTCATCCTTCTAAACTCTGTAGTCACAGAGTCCTCAAATGTTCCTCATATGTTAAGCCTTTCATTCCTGGGATTATTCTCGTGAACCTCCTCTAGACCCACTCCAGGGGCATTACATCGTTCCTGAGGTATGGGGGCCAAAATTGCTCACAATACGCTAAATGTGATCTGACCAGAGCCTTATAAATTCTCACAAGTACATCTCTGCTTTTATATTCTAGACCTCTCGAGACGAATGACAACATTGTATTTGCTTTCCTAACTACTGACTCAACCTGCAAGTTTACTTTAACAGAAACCTGAAATAGGACTCCCAAAACTCTTTGACTTGATTTCTGAATTTTCTCTCCATTTTGAAAATAGTCCAAATCTTTATTATTCTAATCAAAGTGCAAGATCTCACACTTTCCCACATTGTATTTCATCTACCACTTCTTTGTCTCCTCTCCTAACCTGTCTAAATCTTTCTGAGGCCTCCCTGCCTCCTCAATACTACCTGCCCCTGCACCTATCTTTGTATCATCTGCAAACTTACCCAGAATGTCCTCAGTTCCTTCATCCAAATCATTAATGTATAAAGTGAAAAGTTGTGATCCCAACACTGACCCTTGTAGAATACCACTAGTCACCAGCTTCCATCCTGAGAAGGACCCTTTTATCTCCATGCTCTGCCTTCTGCCAGACAGCCAATCTTCTATCCATGTGAGTACCTACCCTATAATGCCATGGGCTTTTATCTTACTCAGCAGCCTCCTGTATGGCACCTTATTAAGTGCTTTCTGGAAGTTCATATAGACAACACCCATTGGCTCTGCTTGGTCTAACCTGGTCTAACCTGCTCGTTAACTTCTCAAATAATTCAACCAGATTTGTTAGGCATGACGTCCCTTTGATGAAACCATGCTGACTTTGCCTTATTTTACTGTGCACTTGCAACTATTCAGAAATCTCATCCTTCATTATGGACTCCCAAATCCTACCAACAACAGAGGTCAGACTATTTGACCTATAATTTCCCATCTTTTGCCTTGCTCCCTTCTTAAAGTGGGGGGGGGGGGTTACTTTAGCAATTTTGCAGTCCTCTGGGACATTTCTGACTCCAGTGATACCTGAAAGACCACTATTAAACCTTCCACTATCTCTTAAGCTATTTCCTTCAGCACCAAAGGGCATAGCCCACCTGGTATAGGCGATGTATATATCTTCAAACCTTTCAATCTTTCTCGCAGCTTCTCCTTGGTGATGGCCACTATACTCACCTCTCACCGCCAACTCTCTTGAATTTTTGGGATATTACTCATGCCTTCCACCGTGAAGACTGACCCAAAGGATTTATTCAGTTCTTCAGCCACTTCTTTGTTTCCCATTACTACTTCTCCAGCATCATTTTCCACTGGCCCAATATCTAACTTTTGCCTCTCTTTTGCCCTTTATATATCTAAAGAAACTCTAGCTTACCTCATATTTAATCTTTTCTCTCCATCCAAAGATGCGCAGGTTTGGCTATGCTAAATTGCCAATCGTGTTTTGGGGTTGTGTAGGTTAGGTGCATTAGTCAGGGGTAAATGTAGAATAGTAAGGTAAGGAAATGTGTGTGGGTGTGTTAATCTTCGAAGGATCAATGTGGACTTGTTGGGCTGAAGGACCTGTTTCCGCACTGTAGGGATTCTATGATTATATTTCTTTCTTCCTTGTCCTCTGTTAATGCTTGTAGGCTTCCCAATCCTTTGGCTTCCACTGCCCTTCAACAAATTATATGCTTTCTCTTTTGCTTTTATGCTGTCCCTTGCTCTCCTAGTCAGCCATGGTTGCTTCATCTTCCTCTTATAATGCTTCCTTTTCCTCTGGATGAATTTTTGCTATGCCTCTCGAATTACTCTCAGAAACTCCTGCCATTTCTGTTCCACTGTCTTTCCGGCTAGGCTCCTCTCCCAGTCAATTTGACCCAGCTCCTCCCTCATGCCTCTGTAGTTGCCTTTATTCAACTGTAATACCATTACATCTGATTTCACCTTCTCCCTCTCAAACTGTGGAGTAAATTCTATCACATAATGGTCACTGCCTCCTAAGGGTTCCTTCACCTTAAGCTCCCTTATCAAGTCTGCCTCATTGCACAACACTAAATCCAGAAATACCTGTTCCCTACTGGGTTCCACCACGAGCTGCTTCAAAAAGCCATCTTGTAGATATTCTACAAATTCCTTTTCTTGTGATCCACTACCAACCTAGTTTTCCCAATCCACCTGCACATTGAAATCCCCCCATGATCACTGTAACTTTGCCTTCCTTACACACCTTTTTCTATCTCTTGGTGTATCTGATGCCCCAAATATTGACTACTGTTTGGAGGCCTGTAGCTAACTTCCATTATGATGTTCTTGCCTTTGTGGTTCCTCAACTCTACCACACTGATTCTTCATCATCTCACCCTAATTTGTTTATTGCTATTGATAAATTTTATTTTTTACTAACGAGGCAACCCCACTCCCTCTGCCCACCTGCCTGTCTTTTTAATAGGATGTTTATCCTTGGATATTTAGCTCCTAGTCCTGATCTCCTTGCAGCCACATCTCCATGATGCCCAACACATCATACCTGCTGATTTCGATCTGCACCACAAGTTCACTTACTACACCCATTCACATACAACACCTTCAGTCCTGTAATGGCTGTCCCTCTTCTCATTGTTATTCATTTATCCAGTGTGTTCGAAGTTTGATTCCTAATCCTTTCAAAACACTTTGTCATGTTTTGTGTACTGGAGACCTTAATAACCTCTCCTGATTTCTCCTTCCTTTTTTTTTGTATTTTTCAGTGCAGTTGAATCCACCCCCACAGATGTTAATCTGCAGCATTGCTTCCCATTGATCAATGTACTTCTTGGAGTTTTATCCTTCCCTTCCCCTCTACTTTCTAGTTTAAAGTGCTGCTGACCATCCTATTTGCCCTTTTCACTGTAACACTGGTCCCAGCTCGGTTCAGGTGGAGACTGTCCCAATGGTACAGAACCCTCCTGTTCCAATATGATGCCAGTGCCCCATGAAAAGGAACCCCTCTTTCCCACACAACTCTTTTAGCCTTGTATTTACTTCCTTTATTCTCGAGTCTCTATGCTAATTTGCATGTGGCTCAGGGCACATAGATTATAATAATAATCCACATGTTGGCTCATAACTCCATGTTGGTGTTGAGAAGAATTCCAACTTGCCCTGGTGTTTTGTTTTAATATAAACGAAGCTGAATATGTTGGAAAATAAATTACTATATAATAAGCATAATATTTTATTTTACAGTCAAATGTAGATGGATGAGAATTTAACATGGAAAAGTTTCGGGATGGGGAAAGATTATTCTTGGGGATTAGCTTAATGTAGGATAATAAAATATATGGTTTATATCGTTACTACTCATTGATACCAAATTTTGGGGATTTCTGTTCCTGTCTGAAGCATCAAAGGGTCAGCACAACCAATCTAGGAGAAGACCAAGTTCCAAGAAAAACTGGTAGAAGGGAAAACATGTCCCCTTTTCGTGACAGTATCTACCGTAATCAGGTCAGATTTCAAAGCTTCATGACTTGTGGTAGGTGATAGGTTAGAGCTGTGGGAGTAGGTGGGTAGACGTTATTCAGATCATTGGTCGGGGAGGTGTTGTCATGTGGTTTGCAGGTCAAGTAGGTTCTCAGTTCGATTCATGTCAGAAGGGATGTTTAAGCAAAAAATGCTGATTTTTCTGGCGTTCGGTTGAGTTATGCTGACTGCTCTGGCTCAAGTATTAATTAGCATAACATCTCCAGGGTAAATATCCAGGTGAATTTGATGTATCTGGCCCAAGTCTCTTTACACTGAAGCTTGACTGGGCTCATTAATGAGGCAATATATCAAAAATGTACATTTCCTGGGCAAATTCCATGCGGGTGTGGCATTAGGACTTCCTTGGCATTCCAACATTAATCTCACAATTTATATTCAGATATTGGAAGCTTTGAGTTGCTGTTTATGGTGTCAGCTGTGCTCAGTTGGCAGCACAATGCCCTTAAATTGCAAGGGCTCTGGGTTCAAGCTCCACTGTAGATTTTGAACATGAAGTAAAGGCTGGTATTGTGCATCACTGAAGAAGTACTATATTATCAGAAGTCCTGCCTTTTGGGTGAATCTTTAAAGGAAGATCCCATAAGTATGGATGTAATGCTTGGTACTGTTTCAAAGGACCTAAAGCTAGTGTTTTGGCAAATATTTGTCCCACTGTAAAAGAGTACAGATTATCCAGTCATTATCACATTGTGGTTTTCAGGAGTTTACTGAAATTAGACATCGTATTTCCAAAAATGCAACAATAACTGAAAATTACAAAGCATTTATTGGTTTTAAAGCAGTTTGAGACATCTGGTTGTAGTGAAAGCACTATATAAATATAAGCTATTGTTTTACAGGCATTATAACTGTGCAGGTGTCCACGGTTTGGCATTTCACTGTGCCTCAAATCTTCCAAGAAGCAGCAGCATATACAGTATTGGCCTGCCACACATCCACTTAAAAATTCCCCTCACTCAATGTTTCTTCTGGGTCCTTCAGGAATGTAGAGTTCAGAATCCATTGTGTGGCTTCAAAAGCAGAACTGAAGCAGGGTATATACCATTTTTACACCACCACCTACCATAAAGGAAATTTAAAGGAATAGTCTTTTAATTTTAGCCAATGGGTAGATACGTGCAGTGATGAATAGGGTGGATGAGATTAATAGTTTGAGAAATGGATAAATGGGAAATTGTGAGAGACAGTTTTGATTCATGGTTAGGATGGATGAGGTGGTTAGGTTAGTATTTGAATAGGGTGGGTGAGGTGGATCATTATTGGTGGGTAGATGAACTAAAGGCTTGTAGGGTAGTCAGATTTTGGTCAAATGAGGAGCATTTGTGAGATCAAGGTTTGGACATCAGGGAGATCGGGGTGGTCGCCAAGGGGTCTGAATGAGTGAATGGAGTGCAGTTTTGGAGTTACCCAGGAGTTCAACTGGACTTTTTCTGATGAGCATTTCCAGGGAAATTATTTTCTAAATACCTAGGAATTTTTTGAAGTCTTCAAATCTAACTTAGAGTCACAAACAAGAAGATCCTGGCCATTCTGTCCCAGGTCAGGATTTCTGCAGGAATCTGATGGCATCTTCAAACAAACTTCTGGCCTCCAATGATCCAGGGACTGGAAGACTTGGCAACATGTCTTGCCAGCTCCTGTAGCTGGATTGCTAGCATTCTGCTTACTCCTCTTCTCAATGAATGTTTTTGTCAGGAATGGATTACCAGATATCCTGGTACTAATGCTTGTGTGAGAGAGGGAGGTAAGTTGAACTGTTCTTCTCAGTACCACCAATACTAATAGAATAAAATATGTAATTCTAATGTAACTTATTCAACAATATTCAGCAAATAATAATACTGAGACATGTCCATTGTTAACATTTAAAGAGAAATTTGACCACCTAGTGATTAGCTGACAGAACTACCTCACTCGATTTCAGGCTTTCAAACAAAAGCAAGCTTTATTGAATATTGCTGAGAAAAGAAGCTTATATTCTTATGGATATCAAGATAAACACAAAGCTGTCAAATTTTTGATTGAGGCTTTGGCATGGAGAAAATAAGCACAGAAAGAATGACTGTACAGGTGAAGACAAAGGTGGTGAGAAAGAAAAATAATTGGGTGAGTTAGACCCAGAGGATACTCACTCCCTTCTTACCACCTTAGAAATTAAGTACAAGATAGAGAGATCCTTTAGCCACATTCTTGACTCACCACTAATTAATGCATATAGTAAAATAACAGCCCACTTAAGGTCCTCAACCAGCTGCCAATTAGATTATCAGCCTTCCCAGCTGGTGAGAAAGGTTTTACAAGGTTATTGACAGAAGGCATGAGGGATCAAGGAAGTGCCCACTGAAAACCCCACTACCGCTCACCCTGTTCTGTGACTCTCTCTTCCCTGTGACCCCTTGCCCTGTGATAAATACCCATAAAAAACATATCTGCTCACAGGCTCTGGTGGCTTCATATCTCCAGTGATGATCTCTTAAAGTTATTTGAGGAAATAATAAGCAAGTTGCAGCAAGGGGATCGCCTCACAATGGCTCAGACCTGCATCCAGTTCCACTTCATCCTTTGCCAATTTTGATATCCTAACAAGAAGTCTTTCTTTTCATTTCAGGCAATAAGCAACACAAGATGCATATTAATTACTTTTTCACTAAATCAAGGTTACACACACCTCCCTTGGAACCTTCCTCCCCTCTCTCTGTCCTACCTTCTGATGTTTACTATCCCTTATGACCTTTCACTCTCTGATGCTGAACATTCTACTCAGCAAAAGACTCTGTTTTATCCCTCTGCACCCACACCTGAATGAATTTTGGTCACAATGTGACATTGAACTTTTCTGTTGCCATTGCCTCTGTGTCTATTTCTTTGGACAAGTGTCCTCACCCCATCCCACAGACCCCTTTGCCCACCTCCAACACTGCCCCTTCACTTGGACCCCTCCCTGTGATTTTTAACTACACTTGATCTGTTCATTAAGTACTGTTGACGCGACATTGATTTCATCAATTTTTCAGCTCCCCCCCACCCCCTTACCCTGCAATGACTGCACTCCGTGCTTTTAGATCCAACCCTGACTTTGTAATTAAGCTTGCCGACAAAATCGGTGCGGTTATAGTCTGGCATATTAACTTCTCATTGCAAAGGCTGAGTGCCAGCTCTCAGATACCCCCTCCTATCTCCCCTTGGACTATGACACCCACCAGGCCATTGTATCCACAACGGTCAGTACCCTACTTTCATCTGGTGATCTCTACTCCACTGCCTCGAACATCATAGTCTCCCAACTCTGCACAGCCAGCTCCTTTCCAAATCCATAAACAGGGCTTCTTGGGTAGACCCATTGTTTCTGCCTGATCCTACCCCACAAAATAAATCTCCTCTTATTTCAATTATTTTTCCAATATATCAATAACATAATCTGAGAAACATTTATCTATTCAAATTTTGGCCCTGCTCTCACCTTCACCTGGGTCATCCCTGACTCCTCGCATCCCTTCCCTTCCACAACATTTCTGTTTCCATTTCTGGAGGTAGGCTCACCAACAGTATCCACCACAAATCCACTGACTCCCACAGTTAATTTGACTACATCCTCACACCTTGCTTCCTATTTTGACTCTATTCCATTCTCAAAGGTCGTCCATCTCCGTTTCCTCTATTCTGCTGATGCCAACTTCAATAAGAAGACCTTTGAAATATCCACATTCTTTCTCAACTGAGGGTTCACCAGTAACATAGTTAACAGGGCCCTCAGCTGGGACTGACCCATCTTCTGCACTTCAGCTCTCACTCCCTCTCTTCCCTCTCAGAACACCAATAGGGGTCCTCTTGTCCTCACCTACCATCCCACCAGCATCCACATCCAGATGATCATTAGCACCATTTCTGCCACCTCCAGGCACATATTGCCCTCCCCTCCCTTGTCAGCTTTCCGCAAGGAGTGTTCCCTCTGGGTCACACTAGTCCAGTTTTTCTTCCCTTTCAGCACCTCCCTCATAGTCCCACGGCACCTTCCCCTGCAATCACAGAAGGTGTAATATCTGCCGATTTACTTCCTCTCTCCTCACCATTCAAGGCCCCAAGTACACCTAGGCAAAGCAGCACTTTACCTGAACTTCACACAATCTAGTCTACTGCATTCATTGCTCACAATGTGGTTTCATATACATTTGGAAACAAACCGCTTTGCAGAAAACCTACATTTTATCCCCAAAATCGACTCCACGCTTCCAGCTGCCTGACATTTCAAAACACCATACTTCCTGGCCAACATCTCTCTCTCAAGCTAGCTGCAGTGTTCCACTGAAACTCAGCGCAAGCTGGAGGAACAGCTGCTAAGTTTCCACTTGGGAACTCTGCAGCCTTCTGGACTCAATGTCGAGTTCAAAGTATTTGGGGCTTGAGCACCTTCTCCCATATCCTTACCCCCAATCCACACACCAGGCTTGTCATCACATGGGCTGTTACCATACACAACACATTGTCAGCTACTAATACTCTCCATTAGCAGCTATTTGTACTTCCAGGCTGAGCTTTGCCCATCCCTTTTTCTGTCCAACTGTTTTTCCCTCTCTTTGGCTCCATGGCCACCTAACGTTTACTCTCACCCGTGCCCCACCCTATATTCTGCATAAATACCAACCTTTTCCTAACTGCCATAAGTTCTGAAGAAAGGTCGCTGAAATGTTATCTTTGAATTCTCCATATAGATGCTGCCAAATCTGCTGAGTTTCTCCAGCAATTTCTGTTCTTATTCGTGCATAAAGGAGATGGCTTATAATGTTGTACTTCGATTTCTGAAAGGTATTCAATAAGGGTTCACATCAAAGGTTAGTACAAAGTAAGAGCTCATGGTGTAGAGGTTACATATTATAGCACTGATCAGTTTGGTTTGCTAAGAGCAAACAAAGTGTTGGGATACTATAACGTCACCAGGTGCTTTGTTCCTTGAGATGCCAAAGAGACAAAACTTTATCCAGGTAGTTCCAGGCTAAAAGATTCCTGATCAGCTATATCTAAAGGAGCTGCCTTAAATTCACCTAGCTGCTGTGTTCAGAAGTCTAAATTCATTGTTTTCACACTCAATAATTACATGCAAGGTATTTAAACTCCAGTATGTGACATTAAGCATTATGGTGTAGATTGAAATAAGAAATATGGGGCTCTTCACTCCTGACTGGGTGCATTAGTTTCAGTGCCCTTTGATTAAAAATGTTAATCTGGGTTCAGACAATTTTGCTTAATTTTACAACACTTGTTAGTTTGTCTGGCCAACTAATTTCTGTGGCTGAAAATAAAAAGTGCTGGAGATCATAATGAGTTAGGCAGCATTCATGGAGAAAGAGCAAGCTAACATTTCGAGTCTAGATGACTTTTCATCAGAGTTCACATGAAGTGTGGAGGGGGTAGCATTTATGTAATAGTGGCCTGGGGAGTGGAGGGAGTAGGTGTTGGAGTGCTGGGGGAGAAAGGATGTTGATAGTTCAGATTAAGTGATTGGAATGTGAGAATGGCAAAACCATGGTGTGTATAACTGCCAAACTGGAAAGAACAGACAATCCCACTTGAGTGGAGGGAGGAGAGAAAGGACATGGTGACAGAGAATGTAACAAGCAAAGCTAAAAGAAAGGGAAGGAATGGGTTCACAATCTGAAAGTGTTGAAATCAATATTGAGCCCAGAAGGTTGTAAGATACATGTTGTTCCTACAGTTTTCACTGTGATTCATTGTAGCATTACAGCACACCAAGGACAAACAAGCAGAATGTGTTAAAATGACCAGCTATGGAAAGGTCATGCTTGTGCACAGACCAGAGGTGTTCTGCAAATTGGTCACCCAGTCTGTGTTTGGTTTATCCAATGTAGAGTAGGCCACATTGGATGCAGCAAATACAGTAACAAGATTGGAGGAGGTGCAGGTGAAATGCTGCTTCACCTGGAAAGACTGTTTAGGCCCTTAGATGGTGAGCAGAGAAGAGGTGAAGGGGCAGGTGATGCTCCTTCTGCAGTTACATGGCAAGGTGCTATGAGAAGGGGGTTGGTGGTGGTGGTTGAGGAATGCACTAAGCTATCCCGGAGGGAACGATCCCTGCAAAATTAAATAAGTATTTTTCTCAAACTATTCAATCTATAGAAGTCCCAGCTATTAAAATCAGTGATGGAATTTGAACAAGTATGTTTCTCATGGAGGGGGTGGATCTAGAATTGCAGACTCAATTAAAAATGAGAGAATGTTCCATTTAAAGCTGAAAGAAGAAATTTTTGTTTCTTTCACACAATGTGGAATTCCCTTCCCTAGAAATCAATGGAAATTGGCTCATTAAATATATTCAAGGTTTAGTTAGATAATCTTTAGAGTCATAATCATAGAGATGTACAGCACAGAAACAGACCCTTTGGTCCAACTCATCCATGCCAACCAGATATCCTAACCTAATCTAGTTCCATTTGCCAGCACTTGGCCCATATCCCTTTAAACTCTTCCTAATCATATATCCATCCAGATGCCTTTTAAATGCTGTAATTGTACCAGCCTCCAACACTTCTTCTGGCAGTTCATTTCATACATGTACCACAGTCTGCATGAAAACATTGTCCCTTAGGTCCCTTTTATATCTTTCCCCTCTCACCCTGAACCTACCTAGTTCTGAATTTCCCCACCCCAGGGAAAAATACCTTGTCTGTTTATTCTATCCATGCCCCTAATGATTTTATAAACCTCTATATGGTCACCCATCAGCTTCCAATGCTCCAGGGAAAACAGTCCGACCCTTTTCAGCCTTTCCCTATACCTCAAATTCTCCAAAACTGCCAACATTCTTGTAAGTCTTTTCTGAACCCTTTCAAGATTCATAACATCCTTCCCATAGGAAGAAGACCAGAATTGCACGTGATATTCCAAAAGTGGCCTAACCAATGTCCTGTACAACTGCAACATGACATCCCAACTCCTATATTCAATGCTCTGACCAATAAGGGAAAGCGTATCACATGCCTTCCTCACTATCCTATTTACCTGCAACTCCACTTTCAAGGAACTATGAACCTGCACTCCATGGACTTTTTGTTCAGCAACACTCCCTAGGACCTTACCATTAAGTGTATAAGGTCTGCTCTGATTTACTTTTCCAAAATGCAGCACCTCACATTAATCTAAATTAAATTCCACCTGCCTGATGGTCAAGTATGTCAAGTGGTGTGTAGGCAGACGGGAAGGATGAATTGAGACCACAATCAGATCGACCATGATTATCAGATGGCAGAGTAGGCTCAATGCACCAAACTACTCATTCCTGCTCGTAATTGTTATATTCCTTTATAGGTTCCCCAGTCTCCTGGTCAATTCAATAAAGAAGCAAGGTTTGTACTTATTCCTTTTGTTTGCAGGGAATCGGTCCGTACATGTGAATGTGTGTCATTCCTAGCTAAATTAAATGAGCTACATAACAACTGATTATCTTAAATTGGCACTTATTTTAGCTAGTAGTTGACTCAAGCCTATTCAGTAAGTACATATCTAGCATCTTGTTTTGGGTTATGAAAGTATAGTTTAGAATGATTTTATACGATACCTGTTACGGACAATTGAAGTTACATTCTGTTCGATTACATCAGCTGAAGGTCGGATGTATGCTGTATATACCTGATATCATACTGACATGAAACTCAGGCACAACATTGCTTAATTGTCTGGTAGGCAAAACATTTTTTTGGACTAACCGCAACATTCTGGTCATGGAAAATATCACTGCATAGACACTGCAACATAAAACAGCTTACTTAACTTCCTGTTTAGGTTTTCAAATGCTTTGACTTTTCCAGGGTACTTTGAGGTAAATGAGCACTTTTCATTTCTGAAAATGGCAGGCTAGTGATTTTACATGGTATACAGTAAATAGTGATCTACCAGGCTATTCATTGTCCTGAAAGATAGCTTTGATGTACTCTATTTCTGTCAAACATTCAAAGTGAAAAAATGGCTAAGGCTTTATTTACAACATTGGCACGGTGGCACAGTGGTTAGCACTGCTGCCTCACAGCGCCAGAGACCTGGGTTCAATTCCCGCCTCAGGCGACTGACTGTGTGGAGTTTGCACATTCTCCCCGTGTCTGCGTGGGTTTCCTCCGGGTGCTCCGGTTTCCTCCCAACGATGTGCAGGTCAGGTGAATTGGCCGTGCTAAATTACCCGTAGTATTAGGTAAGGGGTAGATGTAGGGGTATGGGTGGGTTGCGCTTCGGCGGGGCGGTGTGGACTTGTTGGGCCGAAGGGCCTGTTCCCACACTGTAAGTAATCTAATCTAATCTAATCTAATCTAAAAACATTGCTGTGCTGTACAAGTCTTCTTCCAATTCCCAGGCAAATCTTTTAGCTTCATCAGAAATTCCAAACTGAAGTTGAGTTGCACTCACAATTCATGTGGTAAATGATTAAAGCTGGAATTCTGTTTGCTTAAAGTGCAAACTTGACTTGAAATTCTCTCCAGCTGCTTCACTCCTCTAAGTTGAATGAACCAAAGCAAACTGCTCCTGCTTGTTTTCTGAGAGGACACCCAGGTAAATTAAACAAAATAGCCTCCTGTCCCTGAAGCCTTCTTCAATACTAATGTGGCAAGCTCTGTAATGTTCCCATACAGAAATGTAAATGGTTTACTTTACTTTCAGTACTACTCTTTGATTGTGTAACTCACAAAAAGAATGGAGTACATAAATAAGGTAGCCTTGCTAAAAACATACAAGGCACTAGTTAGACCACACTGGAATACTGTGAACAGTTTCAGCCCCCTTATCTAAAGAAAGATATTTTGTATTGGAGGCAGTTTCAGAGAAAGTTCCTTAGGTTGATCCTGGGTATGGATGGATGTCTTATGAGGAAATGTTTAGTAGTTTAGCCCTGTACTCCATGCTGTTTTCAGTCTGCTTGACAGGTTAAATGCAGTGAGCATGTTTCCCTTAGTGGGAGGGTCTGGAACTAGAGGAGATAATCTGAGAGTAAGGGGTCATCCAGTCAGGACAGAAATGAGATGGAAATTCTTGTCTGAAAGGTAGTCAGTCTGTGGAATTGGATGCAGAATCTTTAATTTTTTTAAGGCAGAGGTAGATAGATTTAAGATTAGCACAAGGTTGATAGATTATCAGGAAGGTGCAGGAATGTAGAGTTAATGTTAAAATTGAATAATGGACCAAATTCAAAGGGCTGAGGAGCATAGTCTTATTCCTTCTTCAAATGTAATTCTTTACCACAGAGGGCTATGGAGGTTACGTCACTAAGTAAATTCAAAGTTAAAAATCACACAACACCACGTTCTAGTCCAACAGGTTTATTTGGAAGCACTATCTTTTGGAGCGCTGCTCCTTCATCAGGTAGTTTGGAGTATAAGATTGTAAGACACAGAATTTATCGCAAAAGTTTACAGTGTGATATAACTGAAAATATATTGAAAAAGACCCGGATTGTTTGTTAAGTCTCTCATCTGTTAGAATGACTACATTGGTTTCAGTTCTTTCATATGTAAATCACAAAACTTTTTTAAAAAGTTACATTCTCAGTAAGAAAAGGTATTGGACTACAACCTGATGTTGTGTAATTTTTAATTTAACTTTGTACTCCCCAGTCCAACACTGGCATCTCCAAATCAAGTATATTCAAGGCTGAGGTAGGCGTTTTCAATCAGTAAGGGAGTCAAGGGTTTTGGGGAAAATGCAGGAAGGTGGAGTTGAGGATTATCAACCATGACCTCATTGAATCATGGAGCAGACTCAATAGGCCAAATGACCTACTTCTGCTGTAACGGTTTATGGTCTTACATAAATAATTTATCTTGTTAATGGATGTCCCTAACAAGGAACTCCCTGGCTGATCAATTTTGTTTCAACTTCATCTGAGAAGAAGCTGCATGTATAGTTTAAAAACCTATTGGCATAACTGCAGATGTCATGGCTCTACTTAGGATTTAAGTAGGAGACATGTATTGTTTAAATGTTTAAACCTCTTTATCTGACCTTCATTACATTACAATGATTAGTTTTAATTAACTCAAGTTTGTACCAGTTGCATTGACATTAGCATTATTCCTAGTTTCTCAGTCAATGTTTTCCATTTACAATCTTTTAAATCTAATCCAACAGTCATATTCTGTAATATTTGAATTATAAATGAGCAAAAAAAAATGAAATATAACAAAGCATTGTTTATTCTTGGATTTCATTATGTGCCAGGACTTACAAAAATAGACTACACTGTAAATGTTCAGCTCCCAGAAAAATAACATTTTAATAAATACTTTTATCGTGTTATGTAAATTATTTAAAATAATTTATTACAAATATATAATATTACTATTTGATCACAACAACAATAGTGGATGTTGAATTGAATATAATACAGATAAATATAACATTTGAGATAATGCAGAAGACAACCAATTATGATAATAAATTACTGAAAGTGATTTACAAGGAAAGGACTAAGGGTTATATCCAAAACCCCCCATTGGCTTCTCCACCTCCTGGAGTTGCCTGGCTTGCTGTGTTTTTCCAGCCTCCCAAATATTTACTTCAAATGGACTCAGCTGTTTGTCAGTTTTGACATTGTCTTATTTATCTATTCCTCAATGAATGAATGGAGTTTGAATGTGTCATACTCCAAATAGAATCTTGAATGTATCCCTCATGAATATAAAACATCTGGAAGTTTTTATTCTTTCATTGGAATATGACTAATAAGAAAAGTGAACTGAGTGATGACAGTGCTATATTTAACACCTTCGTCAATTACTTCCTAATTATTAAGGCAGCTTATATTGAGTTAATTAGCAGTTCAAAAGGATTGACCAATTAGAGACAAATCTTTGAATTCTACAATAATTTGGGTGAAGATGTTTCTTGTGTTTATTAATCATAACTTTGTTCATTTCTTCTTAAAATATTTAACTGATTAAAATAATTATTTCTGCCCAATATTCATAATGATCACTATTTCTAATTTATTATGTATCTTTTTTCGTGCTTTTAGGCAGAATTTAGCTTTCAGTAATAAGCATGCATTCTCAATTTGGAATCCAACATTAAATAGTAACTACATAACTGTAATCATGTTCTTTTCAGTACTGCATGATTGGTAAATATGTAAGTAATTTGCATGTTTGTTATTGATCAGTAGAATTTCTGATGTGGAAAATAGACTCCAATAGGATTTTGCATCATGTTGTAGGATCCATGAAACTTCTTTTTCAAACATAATGTAATCTGAAAGATCAAAATGTTCCATGAGTAAAATACCAGATGTTATAATTTGTTTGAGAACATTATATAACTTCTGTAGATAAAATTCTGTGATATTATCTATGTATATCACTGAACTGCCCTTCTTACCAACTAAGTACAGCTCAGCTCTCTTTTCAGTTTGTTTTAATAAAGAAAGATTATTTTACAGTATTTTCATTGTAATGCCAAATTCAATTTATGCTACAAAGACACAGAAGACAGCAGCAAAAATATCAAATAAGTTGAATGACTTCCACCAGTGTTGCCTTGACAAAATCTTGGGTATCACTTGGACAGACAATATCACCAATGGAGTGCTGCACAGATTAGTCAGAGACTCCAACAGGACATTCTGACAGAGATACAACTGAGAATGGCAGAACATGTATTTCATTTCCTAGATAGATGCATAGCAAGACTGGCAGTTGATTGGATGCCACCAGATGGGGAAAAAAAGGATCTGCTGGCTAAAACAAAATTTGAGAATATGTTCAAAGGAGGTTGTCATGCATTGGAGCCAGTAGAGGAATCTTGCTGTCCATTGTGCTACATAGAACTGGAGCTGATCACAATGTACTGAGACACTAAATATTTGGGCTGAAATTTCACCACAGGTTTTGGGATCCACAAGTCAGGATGAGAAATAGAACTGAGCTTGTGATTGCTGACAGTGGGTCCAGCTGTGTGTTTTCAATTCAGAATAACAGGCAGGCTCCTGGTTCTGCTGGTCCAACCAGAGGATCTGCAACCCTGATACCTCAGTAGACAACCAGGAGCAGTGGGTCCCATTGAAATTTGGTCAGCTCCTCAGGGTCCCTCAAAATGGAGGTGCCCTCAGAAAAGCAACTTATACTAAACAATAGGTGGTCAAGGGGGGAAAGCAAACTCCTCGAGGTGGCTCTAGGGGCACCTGGGACCCCCTCTCTGGGATTTGGAGCATCCAAGATGGATAACGACATGTTACAACAGGTTCAGGAACAGCTTCTTCTTGGCTGTTATCAGACTGCTGAATGGACAACTTTAATTTCAGGTCTAATGTTGATTTTGTTTTTGTGTACCTCCTGTACAGCCGTAAACTTGGATGCCTCGCTCTGTCTAAACATCCTTTGATCTGTATTTTCTTGTATGTTATGATCTGCTTGTACTGCATGCAGAACAAAACTTTTCACTGTATTTAGGTACATGTGATAACAATAAATCAAATCAAATCATTCACCTATTTCTCTCCCCCCCACCCTGAAAGGGAAGACTCTTCCTGCAATATTGACCTGTCCTTTCCCTCCAGAGATGCAGCTTGTCCTGCTTGGTGTTTTCAGGATTGTTTTTCTTTTCATTCTAAATGAAGTCTGATAACATTGCCATTTCAAATGCAGAATACACTATTCAAATGAATCTTGAAGACAATTGATCCCTGTCACTGAATTAATCAATGATCTAAGATATCATGTCTCCTTACTGGTGTTGGCCTCACAATCAGTGAGTTATTTTTTATTATATGATTCTCATTTCTAGCATTCAACTTTGCACAATATTGAACAATTACATATACTTACAAATAAACAAAGGAGGAAGAGCAGGAAAAGGATGAGCAGTATCCCCAACACGATCAATATGATTGCCCAATATGGTATTTCTGTCCTGCCACTGAAGATTGGTGCTTTAGCTTCTGCACAAAGTAAATTTGGAACAATTAACCATGATACAAATTATAATTTGCTCCCCTAACCATCTTCAGGGATGCATTATAATTTAAGTTAGTGTGCAGTTTTAGCTCAGTAGCCTAAATAGTTTAGAATTACATGATGTGATTGTGTAATCTTGCACTTAAACTGGGGCCACTGTCATTAAGAAGAAATGGAGCCAGAGAGAGATGACATGATTTTCCATTATTGGTTGAGAGTCTTGACATTGGAGTCAAATGCACGTTCTGATACTGCACTGGGTCAGAAGCAAATATTCAACAAAGATCTCACCTGGATTGGCCAAACAGATTAAATACAAAAAGGATGCTCCTGATGATGGGGAGTCCAGAACTGGGAATCACAGTTTGAGGAAATGGGGTAAGCCATTTACGACTGAGGTGAGGAGAAATTTCTTTATTCAAAGCGTTGTGAGCCTGTGGAATTCTCTGCCACATAAAACAGTTGACAGCAACACCTTTAATGTTAGATATGGTTCTTCGGGTCAAAGGGATCAAAGAGTATGGGGAAAAAACGGGAACTGACTTGAATAATCAGCCATAATCTTACTGACTGGTGGAGTAGACTTGACGGGCCAAATGGCCTACTCCTGCTTCTATATTATATATGAGGAACGGCTGAGGATACTGGGATTGTATTCGTTGGAGTTTAGAAGATTAAGGGGAGATCTAATAGAGACGTACAAAATAATACATGGCTTTGAAAAGGTGGATGCTAGAAAATTGTTTCTGTTAGGCGAGGAGACTAGGACCCGTGGACACAGCCTTAGACTTAGAGGGGGTCATTTCAGAACGGAAATGCGGAGACATTTCTTCAGCCAGAGAGTGGTGGGCCTGTGGAATTCATTGCCACGGAGTGCAGTGGAAGCCGGGACGCTGAATGTCTTCAAGGCCAAGATTGATAGGTTCTTGTTGTCTAGAGGAATTAAGGGCTACGGGGAGAGTGCTGGCAAGTGGAGCTGAAATGCGCATCAGCCATGATTGAATGGCGGAGTGGACTCGATGGGCCGAATGGCCTTACTTCCACTCCTATGTCTTATGGTCTTATGGTCTTATATTCTATGTTTCTACAAGCCAGACATCATGCTCATCTCCACTTAAGGATGAAAGGCAGACGCTTTAATTGGAGGCATTCTTTGCATTTTTAAAGGCTTTGAATTTTTTAAAATGGCAAAAGGGACGACTAATTTTGAAGGAAAAATCCTTGGATAAATATTAGTGGTGGTAGGTTGAGGTCCTTAATTGAGCATCATTCACCCAAGTGTCATTTAGGTCTTCCCCAAAGGTGTGATGCAGGACTCCAGCCAGTGGGGGAGGCTCTCTGTTAACTCTGTCACTCATGAAAGTGGTGTCTACTGCAACTTTTACCAGAAATCTGCATGTGTGCTACAAATGGAAAAAGCCACTTGTAGCACTAACTAGGTGCAAAGGAAATAATTTTATAGTTGCAATGTCTGAATTTGGATGAACAAGTTATTGCTGTCAATTTAATAGCAAAGTTGTGCAGAAAGCAAAATAAATAAATGAAACACATGGGATTATAATGAGAGATTAAAGGGACAAAAATGTAAGTAAATTTGGATAACTTTTTTGACAATACAATTACCAACTCTGAAGAAATGATACTTTTGTAAATTAAATCAACTTTTGGTGTCATAGTGATTGACAGTAAATAATCAAGACTAATCAAGCACTAAAATCTAACTTTTTTGTGTATTTAGTTGGTGTCACTCACATGAGTACCTGAATTTCTTATACTGCACACATTTGAATGGTGAGTTGCTCACAAGATGCTATTGTAGTGAAACAGTATCTTGTTGAAGAACTCAGTATTTTCAGTATCCATTGTTCTTTGTTTTATTTCACTGTTGTTGTGAAGCTTTTGAACGAAGAAGAGAGTTCAGATTTCCTCATTTTTGCATTTAATGGCACATTTGTCGTAATGGAACGGTGGTCGAGCACTGATAGAATCACTATTGTTTCAACCATAAAATCTGGGCCATTCAATTATTAAATGAAAACCTGCTTCTTTGTGAATTCGAGGCTAGTTGCACCAGGTGTGAAACCCAAGTAGTCTCACATTCCCTCCTGAAAATGTTCTCACACTTCTCATTTTCAGTGGATATGGTTATACTTTTCCTGTTTTGCAGATGCTAATTTTGGTGTTAATTTACCTCAAATTTGCATGGGAAATGTATGTCTTTGGAAATTAGTTGCAATTCAAAGTGTTACAGGAATCATGCTGGATAACAAAAATTAATTTTACCAAACAGGTATTTGTTCCTAATCCCCTCAAACCCCAAACCTGGAAAGCTAAAACCAAATTGATATTACCAAGGAATACTGGAAAGCTTTTCCAGAATCTAGGCGAACAAATGTGCCAACATGAAAAAAGTTATAATTACCATCACTGTAATAAGATGTATAAGTTATTAATAGAAGCAAAACTTGAGATGTGGCCTACTTGACACGAACTAAACAATCCTTTTCAATATTATTAAATGATTCCCTTACAAAATCCACTATCCACTTTCTTCAGAATTAATAACTCAATATTGTTAATTAATGATTAACATGTAATAATAGAATTGTTAGAAATAAATACATTTAAAATCAATACTTTACCGACTGCCAAGCTGGTATTTCTCAGCTGGTATACATTTCCAAGTAAGTTTGTTGCATTTGTTCCAGTGGCAAACTCTGCTTTGACTTGTTCTGCTGTCACTGGTTCACTCTCAGCAGCAGGATCGAAGTAACATGTGCAGGTACATTTCACTGATCCAATTCTGTTGGTAAGAATGGCAGGAAGAATGATGACTTCAGTCAATTATAACTTAAATGAGTAGAGTAATTGGAACAACACTTATCCCAAAGTATCATTAAAGATTCAGTGATTCAATGTATATTGCAAATGTCTACTTATACTTGAGGACACTTTCTGTGGCTAAATTTTCTGTTTGTTACATCCCTTGTGACACTGTTCACAAGGCACAGTTAATCAGAACACCATCTTAAGCTCCATAAATCTATATGTACATAAATTAATTGTTTAACTGCAATTGGTCAGTATCTATTAATATCTATGTTTGAATTTAATTCCAGATACAAGTTTAAAAATTGTATTAGTAAGCAGTTCACATGTCAGATTTGGTTTCTGTTTAGTTTGCTGGTTATGTGTTCAATCTAAAAGATGAATTCTTTGTTTTATCTCAATGCCTAATAGGCGAAGTAAATCCCCTTACCTCAGTCCTGTAACTTTACAGATACGGTAGCTGTCCTTTAAAGCACTGTTTTTATACAACTGTTCAAGCTGCAAAGTATACACAGTAGTAAATATACTTTGCATTGCAAACTTTTCAAGAAATGTGCAATAAGTCTAACAGAAAAAACTGAATGTTTATATATTTGTCAACAAAAGTACAGTTATTAAATACAGATGAAGAAAACGTTCACTTAGAAAATAATTTTGCACTTGGTTTCTTCAAGTTTAAATTTATAGAATGACTGGAAAATAATTCTTACCATTTTGGTAACATTGGCAACAATGCTTTGGTATTCAGGGGAATTTAGGTTGTTAAGTGCTTCAGTGAAATTTCTGTTTATTATGGTGAAGTTAACCTCAAATGGCAAATCGCCTTCTCGGACTTCAGGTGGCAATATTGCCGGCGCTGTAGTTGGTTCCAATTCGTGATAACCTAAAATTAAAAGGTGAAATGTAAATCTCTCATGTAGGGTTTCAGCAAGGGTATCACCTGTAATGTATTAGTTTCAAGACAATTAAAAGATTCACAATTATATTTATTTTCTGTTTTAAATGAAAAATGAACCATCTTTTATCTCTGGTCTTGTGATCTGCATCTTGATAATCCGTACAAACTTTGAGGATGATTCGAAATCAGCAGCAAGCATGGCTGCTAATGTTTTTTTTCTTTTACTATACTGACACCTTTGGAGTTTGCATGGTTCATAACTGCTGAAAACCTTTCAAATGTGATTAATTTTAAGTTTAAGCTGTGAAAAAAATGCAATATATGTTTTATTTTACAAGGAAAATCATTTAATTAGACACAATGCTTACCATCTACATATAGGCTGTCTTGGTTCAGTGCATATATTCCTAATGTGGTAATTTTTTCAGTGTTGTCTCTGAACTCATTATAAACAGTGACTTTATCAACTCCTGGAACTGCGGGATTATTTTTAAAAGAACAGTGTGCTTCAACTTTAGTATTGCCTTGATTTGCAGAACTGTTCAAGGAAAAACAATGTTAAAATCATTCCGAACACAGCCTTTTTTAGCACTGAGATATTAATGTGTACTGATAATGCAAAGTTTTCAGAAATAAGAATCATTTGGAAAATAGCTAATTGCCTTAATGCAATGAATGCCTTCATCTTGATGAAGGGCTTTTGCCCAAAATGTCGATTTTCCTGCTCCTTCGACGCTGCCTGACCTGCTGTGCTTTGCCAGCACCACTCTAATCTTGACCCCCACCAGCTACGTCAGTTGACTTACTTGTGTCAGTTTCAAAGAAGAGGAATGCTGTAGTTAATAAGGACAATTAGTCCTTTAGATGTTCCAGTTCCTTGGCCTTCATTTATTACCTGAGGTACCATCAGCTTAGCACACAAGTTTCACCCGGTATTATCTTATTAAGTTTGTAAAGCAACCCCAGAAAGATGACCATCTGGACCAAATTCAGCTGTTTTCTTGGTAGCCACCCCATTCTCTCTACCAGTGACCCTGCTTTCTACAGACACAAATGACATCATTTGGCATTGAGGCTCAGCCCATGTGCCCCACAGCTGGCAGATTCTGCCAGGATCAGCTGCATAGTGTTGGGTATGAGTGTCATTACCATACTTCAAAGATATTCAAAACTTATATTCTTCATTAGATTAAAACGAAGGACCTGGAGGGAAGGCCTGCATACGTTATGCTGCAATGATACAAAACCCGAGTTAGACCCACTTAAAGTATTGCAAGCAGACCTGGGCACCACAACCCCATCTTAGGAAGGATGTTTTTGTCCTATACAACACTCAATGCAGGTTTACAAGGATGATACTTGATCTTCAGGGGTTAACTGATTAGGATAGATTCATCAAATTAAGCCTGTATTCTTTAAGAATTTGGAAGGTTAAGCAGTGATCTCATCAAGGTCTTCAGGGAACAGGGAAAGACCGGGTGGATAATGGTAAACTATTACTCCTGGTTGAAGATCTAGAACCAAGGGACATAGTCCAGGAATTAGGGCAGGCCATTCCAGAGAGATGTTAGAAAGCATTTCTATACTCAAAAAGTAGTGGAGGTTTGGAACTCTCTTTCTCAAATAGCAGTCGATGCTAGTTCAATTGTGAAGTTTAAATATGATAGACAAATATTTTATTAAGCAAGGGTATCAAGGGATATGGACCCAAGATAGGCATAGGGACTCAAGTCACAAATTAGCCATGATCTTACTGAATGGTGGAGCAGGCTTGAGGGGCTGAGTTGCCTACTCCTGTTTCTATTATCTTACATTGCCAATGGCTACATATGATGCATTTGGCAGGAAGATTTATTGCTGAGGAAAATGAGTGGTAGACAGACATTGTTTTTCACCAAAATGATTTATTTTGAAGATTCCGTGGCAGAGTTAGCATGAGTATGATTTATACAATCATCTGATAGTGAAAGGCAATTTATTTTTATTCACTTGAAGGATGTTGTTGACTGGACAGCATTTATTGTCCATCCCTAGTTGCCTTTGAGAAGGTTGTGGTGAGCTGTCTTCTTGAACTGCTGAGTCCACTTGCTATTTGGGAGGGAATTCAGGATTTTGACCCAGTGACTGTGGAAGGAATAGTGATATATTTCCAAGTCAGAGTGGTGAGTGATTTTGGAGGGGAATTTGCAATGGTGGTGTTCCCATGTATCTGCTATCCGTTTCCTTCTAGATGGAAGTGGTTGTGGCTTGGAAAATGTGTCTAAAGATCTTTGCGAGTTTCTTGTAGGTCGTACACACTGCTGTTACTAAATATCAGTGATAGAAGGAGTGGATTCTTGTGGATGTGCAAATGACCAAAATTAATTTTCTAAATTATAGTACCTGTATTTTTATAAATAATTTAGTAAACCAAAGACAAGATTTTAATTTGAGGCAATTTTGTTGCTGAACACCTCCACCCTGAGGAATGTCCCTCCTAGATTTCTGTCCCACATAACTTAGATATCTCTCCTACTTCCACTGATGTTTCTGTAGCTTAATGTTCTAACGATGCTCCATGCAAATGTAAAAACACTTTACCTTTCTATTGTGCATCTTACAGTACTCCAGCACTTGTACCATGTTTCTTGTACCGTGAAACATCCTGTGTTTCTCTTGTTTCTTCCATTGAGCCTCCTACTGTCTCATGCTAATGACGTTTCAGTGATTAAACCATATTTTGTTTTCCTGTTAGCATGTTCATATCTGTTTTATTTTCCACGTATGTATGCTTCTATATTTCTCAAATGCAGTTTATCTGTATATTCTTACATTTGTGACAACAAGCCCTCATCTTAATGGTTATCTTATTTGTTCTTTCTCCAGATAATATCCTCCTTACTGCTTCCAGAATTTTTAAGTTCTCCAATTAAATATTTTAAGATCTTATTAAAGCTTTCATAGTTCTCAAAAGAAACATCCTATGAAGACACTGAACATTCAACAGATCTTACCTGAAAGATACAAGTTCACAATTCGTGAATGTTTCATTTATCTTACTGCTTTTGTACAAATTGTCAAGCTGTGAACAAAAATATGCAAAGGAATTGGTTTGGGACAGAGAAACACATCATCAAAGCATTCTGATTTATATCAATCAATTAAACAAAATTCCAGTGTCAACTTACCAAACTAATAACATTTCTTGATGTAGTTGTATATTCAGCAGAATTGATATTTTGTAATTCTGATCCAAATTCCTGGTTTTTTATTGTGAAAGTGACATTAAAGTCATTGCGTTTTGTCCCTTTATTTGGTTGTAGCGTCACTACCACAACAGGTGCTTCCGCTATAAGGAAAGACTAAATAATTATACAGGCAATACAATAATCTATAACAAAATATTTCCTAACTTTACTACTTATATATAAATTAAAAAGTTCTGATTCTGAGATCAGCACTTCTCAGTTAAACTCTGGCCTGTAGCATTGCCTTGCCAAATGCTATAGTATTACAAATCTGATTGTATTTAATCCATCTGTTCCATTGGATAATGTGAGAAAAGGCTACTTTCTGGAATACATTTATATTCAAGTTAAAACATGGATTTTTGTTTTATTTTAAATTTGGACACCTTGTTGGTTGTTTATTTTTTGTGAATAACATATCTTTATTTATTTTGGTATATGCAACCATATATACCAGTATCCTCATAGGCAAACATAGAAACATATGCAACGATAGAAGTATTTCCTTTTGGAGTGAAAGAACTGCAGCTGCAATGTTCCCTTCTGGGATTCATTATGGAAGCAGGCATATTTGGTGCTGACCATTGATACACCACAAAAGGGCCTTAATGGATGATAGGCCAAGAAGGTCCCATCTTCACATCAAAATCTTAATGGTAAGGTGTTGAGAAGGGGGCAGGAATCTGTCCAGAGCCCAATTATATATTCTCTAGCCACCTTCAGGGAGGGTCAGTCTCCACCCTGTGATTTTAAAAGGAGCACTATAAAAGTGGCATAATTGTTCATTCCTGGTTTTATCAAATCATCGAAAAAGTAGGATCACTTTTTAATGACTGGCAGTGAAAAACATCTGGAAAGACAGTCATTCCATCCAGTCAGTAAATAAATATAGCTTCTTCATAGATTGTATTAAGCTCCAAGAACCTCAGTTTGCAAGTATCCAAAACTGTTCTGGTGTATAGAATCTCTCTAGCCTGTTCAAACTGGGTGACATATCAAGGAATCACCTGTTAAACAACTTAAAATAGCACAAAGCCAGATCTCCGCTACACTTAAACTGGTATGTGTGCTCAATCTGGTTGTGTGTTAAACACAGTCAGTCAAAGAGGCATTTTGCCCAATATCGAATACCACCTTAGGATTTTCTGGTAGAGATGACATCAGTGCAACCAAGGTGCATGTACTGGATTCAGACAATGGGAACAAATGAAAGGCATGTCCAGTCTCTTCTGCCTCACTATCACTGGGTGCAAAGAACACAGTTTTTTTTAATGTCCTGGATTGGATCGTTCAACTCCCAACTCTTGATTTCAAATCTTGACTTCCAGGACTGCATTAGTGCCTGATTACTAAACTGTTGGATATTTCATCAAAAGTTGGCCTATTCTGAACAAATAATAAGGTGAGTGCTATGATTGTAATGAAAATAATACTCACTGATTAAACGAGCTGATTCATGGTAACCTGAAAAACCAAAAACGCATGTTTTCTATCAAGTGAACCAGGTTGAAGTGCATTATGAATGAGCAGACTAAAAATTAATGTGATTGCTTGAAATCTCTCTGATTCATTTGGAGTAAAATATTCAAATCGACTTAAATGTAACAGAACAGAACATTTCTTTTAAATGCTAAGTACCATTCACGTAGAGGCTGTTGGTATCGAGTGAATATGCTCCCAAGGTGGAAATTTCCTTTGTATTGTCCCTGATCTCATGGTACACTGTAATTCTATTCACTTCCTGAGGATTAGAATCATTTTTGAATGTGCAGTTTGCATGCACACTGGTGCTACCAACATTTGTTCGACTGTAAGACAAACAGATAGTTAATTAAATGAGTGAGAAAACGTTGGGTAGAAATTTGTCTTAGGTAATAGTGCCAAGTGAACATTATTAGATTGACTACTCATTGTACTTAATGTCTGATATTTAGGATTATTACAGTCTGTGGAATTAAATTTCAAGTGCTATAAATAATGAGTTGTTGATTCGATACCAACTATTTTGTGACATTTTCTGTGATGAATGTCTGCTCTGCTTCAAAGTCAGGTTGGCAGACACAAGCCTACATGAGCTACAGGTATCAATGTACAACATTGAGGACTGGGGCCAAAATTGTAGCTCGTATCAATGCCAACTGAAAATTCTTACTGAAGAATATCTCCCACCTCAAGTTTGCAATGTTCTTCACAGAAAGCAACAGATTTATTTGTCTTTATTCGTTCACAGGATGTGGCCATTGCTGGCCAGCTCAGCATTTATTGCCCATAATTATCCAGAGGGCAATTAAGAGTCAACCACATTATTGTGGGTCTGAAGCCACATGCAGACCAGACCATGTAAAGGTGATAGACTTCTTTTTCTAAAGGACATCTGTGAATCAGATGAGTTCTGTTGACAACAATTTCATGGTCATCATAAGACTCTTAATTCCAGATTTCTTTAGATTAGATTAGATTCCCTACAGCGTGGAAACAGGCCCTTCGGCCCAACAAGTCCCCACTGACCCTCCAAAGGCCCATTTCACTCTAACTAATTCTCCTCACACTATGGACAATTTAGCATGGCCAATTCACCTGACCTGCACATCTTTGGACTGTGGGAGGAAACCGGAGCACCCGGAGGAAACCCACGCAGACACGGGGAGAATGTGCAAACTTCACACAGACAGTCACCCGATGTTGGAGTCAAACCTGGGACCTTGGTGCTGTGAGTCAGCAGTGCTAACCACTGAGCCACCGTGCCACCCCCAATTTTTGGGGAATTAAAATTCCTCAATCTGCCACAGCAGGATTTGAATACAGGTCTCCAGAACATTACCTAGGTCTCTGGATCAACAATCTAGTGATACTACCACTACGCTATTGCCTCCTCTTGATTGCTGACCGTTATCTAATTGATAGCTTGCCCACATTCCTAATTAAGAGCTTATTCTCAAAACATCAACTCTCCTGCTCCTCAGATGCTGCCTGACCAGCTGTGCTTTTCCAGCACCACATTTTTTGATTCTGATCTCCATCATCTGCAGTCCTCACTTTCTCCTAGTTTGTCCTGTAAGATGAAGAGAATGGAAGAGTTTGGCCAGCTGAGACATTTTCTTGTCTACATGACAGGGACTCTAGTTCTCACACCAAAATAAGATCAACTATTTGGTGAGCTACAAGAAATCCCTTTTGGCTAAAGCAGCAACTATATTAGTAAGCAGAATAATCTGAGTCTTGAAACAACAGCTTGAATCCTGAAGAAGGTTTATAATTTTAAACATTATTAGAATACTTTTTTTACAAAATTAGAAACATTGTTGAAACTAGTATTGGATTTCGTATGAACTTTCCTTACCTGAACGATTGAACTCTGCAGCTTGAAAATGTTTTGTTGACGTTGCTGTTTATAAACAGGTTGTTCAACTTGAAGAAAGGGAATAGACACAGTATTAGAGGAAAAAATTCTATAACTAATGTAAGTATGTATTCATATTAATAATGACATTGTTTACTGACCTGGTAAGCAATAATATTTGAGGCAGACTTATACAAAGCAGAATTGGACGATATTAGATTTGCTGTTGGAACCAGGTTAGTAATAATGAAGGTCACATTAAAATCGAAAGGCTTTGTTTGCAGATTTGGAGTTGTGGCCACAGATGGTGCTGTTAAGAAAAAAGTAAATAAACGTTAACTGAGAATGAAAATAAATCTTCCCAATTGCACCATTTGCACTCCAGAGATGAAAATAAATCAAAAATAAAGAAATGAATATAAGAACATGAGGCTACAATTGAGAACTGATGGTAGAGTTTGTCTTTTTCAAAGAGTACCTCATACAGTCAAGGAGGTCGATAGCTCTTCAGCTCAACTTGCCTATGCAAGCCCCATTTTCACAATTAAACTAGTCCCATTTGCCTGTGTTTGGTCCACATGCCTCCATAACTATCCCATCCATGTACCTATCTAAATGTTTCTTAAATAATGAAATTGAACTTGCTTTCACAGCTATCTGTGGCAGCTTGTTCCAGACACTCGCCACCCTCTGTATGAAAAAATTGCCCCGCTGGACCCTTTGATATCTCTCCCCACTTACCTTAAACCCAAGCTCTCTGGTACCTATACATATCTACATGTGGTATTGGGAGAAAATTTGCTCGAATCATTGGTCACATAACTGATTGCAAATTGAAATAGAAAGTTCTCCTGAATTTGTTGAGTCTGTAAAATATCTGGAGTCTTGTGCTAAGTCTGAGATAATTTCAGTTGCTGGTAGCTTCTCCTTAAATGTTGCTCACAACTATGTTATCAGCTGGTTAATCATTAAGGACTGCAGAGATATAATAAAAGCACATGCAAAATTTCTATTAAACTTAAGCATTTCATTTGACAATTTATCTGAATAAACAAACTGGAAAGTAATGGGGAATCAGTTGTAAATGGGTATCATCAACAGTGCAGTGTGCATGTCCGCCAAACGATGAACAGAGTTTAATAACGAATTATTTTGTTTTGTCGCACAAGGAAGTCTTAAGAAACAACAGAAACAGGAACCATACTTACGGGCTGAAGGAGCTACTTCATGGTAACCTGAAAAATCAAAAGCATGTCTTCTATAAAATCAATCAGATGAAAATTCATCATCAATTAGTGTAATGAGATGCAATAGTTTTGCTTAAATTTTCACCAAATTATTCACAAAAGATTGTTCCATGTGATTAGGTAAAATATCTTTAAATGCTAAATACCATTCACATAGAGGCTGTTGCTATCCAGTGAATATGCTCCCAAGGTGGAAATGGCCTTTGTGTTGTCCCTGATCTCATGGTACGCAGTAACTTTATTAACCTCTTGAGGATTTGAATCATTTGTGAATGTGCAGATTGTGTACACACTGGTGCTGGCATCATTTGCTGGACTGTAAAAAACAAAGTTGTTAAATAAATTAGGAAACATTGCAACAAATCAGGTTGGTAGGCAGAAGCTTCTGCACTATTATGGTATATTCTATGGTATAGTATTATAATGTTGCAACTAAATGTCAATTTGTTAGAACTAAAGTAAATGTCAGCCGAGAATCTTTGCTGAATGATTTTTTACACTTGAGGACTGAGTTTGCATTTATTTCTGCAGGATTGCAGACACTGAGTATCCTTCACTTGATAATTTGTTTATCAGAGAAGTAAATTTGAACAGGGTTGAAAAGTTTGGCTTATTATGCTGCAAAATGCTGGCTACTTGCACTCAGGACTTGCTGTTTAAAGTGTTTAACGGAGGAGTTTATTGAGGGCCTTGGATTTCAGTCTCAATTAGTGGAGCTAGAAGGCTTGCATGTAGGTTTCACCTGCCTGACCTGGAGGGCAGACCTGTGGCTGAGCTAATTGGCAGGCAGAGGGCAGGGAGGGCATGAGAGTAGCAAGCCATGGGGGGCACAAGCTATCTTCCTGAAAGTGGAATGTCATGATCTTTGGAATCATTACTCATTGTCTAAACAGACATTTAAACAAACTGTTGGAGGACAAATTGCTAGATTATAGTGACACTATTAAAACACATTTGTACATTGCAGTTCTGAAACATAATATTCCCAATTATCTAAACTATATCAATTTAATGAACAGATCTAATATTAATGTTTTAACACTGAGAAAACAAGCAGAATTCTGAAAGATAGCAAGAGATTTTAACCATTTTTGTACTCCTGATGAACTTGAAACAGATACTGATATAGTTTATTGTCAACATTACTTACCTGAACGATTGAACTTTGCAACTTGAGAATGTTTTATTGATGTTGCTGTTTGTAAACAGTTTGTTCAACTTGAAGGAAAGGAATAGCCACAATATTAGAGACCAAATTCTGTAATTAATGTCAATATACATTTGTATAGATAAGTAAATTACAAACTTACCTGGTAAGCAATAATATTTGAGGCTGATTTATGCAGTGCAGAATTGGATGATATTAAATTTGTTGTTGGAACCAAGTTAGTAATAGTGAAAGTCACATTAAAATCAAAAGATTGTGATTGCACATTTGGTGTTGTGGTCATAAATGGTGCTGTTCAGAAAAAAAAAAGATAGTTATTAAACTGAGAATAAAAGAATTTCTTAACTGTAACATTTCTATTCCAGAATGAAGTTTAAATAAACCGAGCATATAGAAACCTCATTAGAATATTTTATGCTGTTGTCAGAGTCTTTTGAGACAGGATGGGATAGAAAAGTTTGTCTTCCTTTAGCAAAGAGAACCTTTTACTCTCATAAATGTGATTGGCAATGAAACTCCCCTAACCAGTGACAATATAACTGATTGCTCCTTCACATAAAAACTTCTCCTTTTTATGTTACAACCTTGGAAGGCAGAATTTCTGCTCCTCTATTGAAAGGTGTGCAAGGGAACTGGGTAGCCAGCAAAATTCTTCAGATGTCTTTACCCTGGAGTCAACCACCTGGATTTTATTGCAGGATTCAGTTGAGGAATACAGGATGATCTGCCCTTTCCTTGCTCCCTTTGAGGCTCTGAAATTATCCATTAATGATTGGTTATTGATCGTTTCCCATCCAAACTAAATTATTGGGCTGGCAGGAGTATTTCAGTGATGGGGAAAGGTCAGAAAGTGAGGTGGCTCACCACTAGGTCTGGTTAGTATTGGCTGTGATATGTTTGCCACTGATACTTCAGATAGAAGGAAGGAACATCCCACCATTCAAAAATTCCTGGGTGCAATCTAGTGCTTAGGTTCAACTTTGGGTGGCAGGTCAGATTTCAATTACTGATAGCTTGTCCTTATATGTTCCTATTATCTCTTTTACTTGTCTGTGAGGGGAAGAGGGTAACATAGAGCATATAAAATCTTTGTTAAGACATAAATATTCCAATTTGAGAATTTACATGGATGAGCAAACTGTAAAATAGTGAATCATTGCGAAACATCCCCTCCTCCCCATTGATGTGCATGTGTTTTACAATTTATTAATGTAGAATTATTTTGTTATTCCCCACAGCAATAAAAGGAAGTCTTAGGAAAATATAGAAACAGAAATCACACTCACGGGCTGAAGGAGCTGCTTCATGGTAACCTAAGAAACCCAAAAATATGTCTATTATTAAATGAGTCAAGTGGAAATTTATTATCAATTAGTGAAATAAGATACGTTAGATCAGTTGAAATTTCCCCAATTTGATCACACTAACATGTTCACTATGATAGAAAGAAAATCTTAAAAATAATAAATACCATTCACATAGAGGCTGTTACTATCCAGTGAATATGCTCCCAAGGTGGAAATGTCCTTTGTGTTGTCCCTGATCTCATGGTACGCAATAACTCTATTAACCTCCTGAGGATTGGAATCATTACTAAATGTGCAAATTGTATACACACTGGTACTGGCAGCATTTGCTGGACTGTAAAATACAATGTTAATAAACAAAATTAATTAGGAAACATCACCACAAAATGAGGTTAGAGAAAGAAGCCTCTGTGCTAATAAGAGCATCAATTGTTTGAAATAAGCCTCAAAGTATTACAGCTGGAGTGAATGAGAATCTTTACTGAATAACTCTTTCCAATTTGGTTGTGCAGGAGATATAATTACTGCGTATCCTCCAGTTGATATTTCACAGATCAGATAAGTCATCTGAATATCTTTTGAAGGATTTGAAAGGTTTGATTTACTATGTGCCATAATTCTGCCTGCTTGCCTTAGGTGCTTACTGTTGAAAGTGGAAGGCTACTGACATTCGGTGGAGGAGACCTCAGATGACTTTGGAGGATATAGATTTCGGGAGATAGAGTTGGCTAGCTTGTCGCCAGAGAGCAGGGAAAGAGCTGGTGAAGTGGTCAATCTTGGAGGGTACAGGTTGTCCTGAGTGTGCAGCACATTCATGCTCCATCAATGCCCATTTTCGAGGGAGGCAGTCTGTCTGAGGATCAGTTGCTGAACTGTTCTGACACTGAATGTCCCTTTGCACATTGCAATCCTTAGATAAATAGGATAAATATTGCTCACAGCCCTCTAAACATTTCAGTAAGTGTATGTGTTAAATCAACAAATTATCAGAACTCAAACATTACTGATCTGAGCACTGAAAAGAAAAGCAGGATGCCGAATAATACCAAGATATTTTAGTCATATTTGTATTATTAATTTTAAATGTTGGAATAGACTTTTTTAAATTAATTTTTAAATTCCTTACCGGAACGATTGAACTCTGCAACTTGAGAATGTTTTGTTGATATTACTGTTTGTAAACAGGTTGTCCAACTGAGAGGGAAAGGAACATCAGTGTATTAGGGGAGATTTTGTATCTAATGAAATTATACATCAGTATTGATAAGCAGATTGTTAACTGACCTGGTAAGCAATAATATTTGATGCAGATTTGTGCAATGCAGAATTGGAAGATATTAGATTTGTGGTCGGGACCAAGTTCGTAATAACGAAGGTCACATTAAATTCAAAAGGAGCTGTTTGCAGGTTTGGAGTTGTGGCCACAAATGGTGCTGTTAAGAAAAGAATAGATAAGCATTAAATTGAGATTGAAAAAAGCCCATAATTGCATTCTGTTCCAGATAAAGGGAAAACAAATCAAGAATATAGAAACCACATCAGACTATTTTAGAATGCCGATCAAGGTTTTTAAAGTATAGTGTCTTGGCTATTATTGTCTCCTTTTGACAAGGAATACCTATTTCTGTCCCATGAATTTGGGACACAAATCAATAACCAAGTGGCTAATTGCTTCTCTTTGTAGAAATTCCCTGAATTTTGTTACAGCCTTGGAGTGCAACATTTTACATTCTATCATCAGCAGGTGATAGAACTGACTACACAAGTACCAATCTACTCTCCCCAGTCTTCCCATAATGTTGTGGTGTCACAGGCGAGGCATACACCCCAGCCTGCTCACCCTTTCCAGTGAGTTCCTTAAGTGCCTATTAATGAAAGACCATTTTCTGCCCTGCCTAAATTTCAAGCAAACAAAGAGGCATTCAGGTTCAAGGAAGAATCCTGGAAAGTGATCCTGCACACACCTTGGATAGCAATGGAAGGCTCATCACCAACTGCTTTCCCAGATGTTATATATGGATGGTCCAGATGTTATATATGGATGGTAGCGTCAAGCTTGTCCTCTCCAGCAGTAACCAGCTCCTTTCACCTCACCCCACGAAGTCTGTCCACCAATTCTTACTCCCACTGTCCATCCATACACTGAGATCCCCACATTTGCCTTGTACTACTCCTAGGACTTTAGTCTGAGGGCGACTTGCTGTCTTGTCCACTACAATATAGGATACTGCTTGATCTAGGGAGTTGCCAACCAACCAGACTGGCTAGCATCACTCTAGGGCTTGGCAGTAAGTGGCAGACATCCCATCCCCAGTTCATTCAATCACTGAATGGCGCAGGCAGCCAGCAATGATAGCAATACATTCAACAGGAAGTATTCAGCAAGCAAGAAAGGAAATCCCATCATCCTAAAATTCCTGGCCAGAGTTTCATGCTTATATCTATATTTGGGCAACTGGTCTAATTTAAGTAGTGCTTGATTTTTGTTACATGTTACATGCAGGTAAGTTAACAGGCTGTTGGGAGAGGAGGACAGCACTCACAAAGTCTCCTTGTCATAAATGTTCTGGATTCAAGCAATTATCAAAGTGATCAAACCAGAAAATAATAGTTGAAATGGGAAACATTGTAATCTCAATGAGGAGCATGTGTTTGTCAATTGATGAACTGAGATTAGTATAGGTTGATTTTATTATTTCCCACAACAATTATACGAAGTATTAAGAAACTATAGAAACAGGAACCACACTCACGGGCTGAAGGAACCTCTTCATGGTAACCTGAAAAATCAAAGAAGTTTCTTCTATAAAATGAGTCGGATGGACATTCATCACCAGTTAGTGCAATAAAATCTATTAGTTTGGGTTAAATTCCCCAAATCATTCAGAAGAAAATCATTCAAATTGATAAAATGAAAGGTGTTTAAATGCTAAATACCATTCACATAGAGGCTGTTGCTATCCAGTGAATATGCTCCCAAAGTGGAAATGACCTTTGTATTGTCCCTGATCTCATGGTATGCAGTAACTTTATTAACCTCCTGAGGATTTGAATCATTTGTGAATGTGCAGATTGTGTACACGCTGGTGCTGGCAGCATTCGCTGGACTGTAAAATACAAAGTTATTAAACTACATTAAGAAATATTGTGATAAAATAAGGTTGGTGAATTGATGTTTCAGTGCTCTTGTGGGCATCAGTTTATGATATTGAGAGCTAAGTTTGAATTTGTTCCAATTAAAATGAGTGCCAGCTCAGAATCTTTCTAAATATCTCTTTGCACCTCAGGATTCTGAGTTTGCACTTTGCTCTGCAGTTCCAGTTGCTGAGTATCTTTCTGTTCATAATTTGAGCACCAGAAAATTAGTATCTTTGAAAGGAATTGAATGTTTGTCCTATTATGTCCCATAATCCTGGCTGCCTACTCTCTGAGCCTTTTAGTGAGAGTGCAGGCTAATGATGTTCAATGGGTGAGACTGCAGATGGCTTTGGAGCATAGCCTCAAACAGTGGGCTTTGAAGGCTCCATTGTTGATTGTGCCCTTCAGGTATGAATGGCATATGTTTGGGAAGGCCAGGTAAAAAAGATACAGTTGGAGAGACTACCTTCATGGGATTGCAGGATATTCATGTTTCATGAAGCCACTGCCCATTTTCTGTGGCAGCATCTTTGTTGGATAGATTTCTGGATTGTTGTGCCACTCTGCAAACCCCTTTTCCAGCGCTTGCCAAATATTTTCCAACAGTGACCCATTCTGAAGTTTGAAGATTGTTGAAATCCTCCAATAAGAGTGATGAAAGTAGGAGGGGTTGGGGGGAGCAGTTAGACTGGTGATAGCATTGAGTTAGGACAGGGGAAAGTCTGTGAGAGCAAGGCTCAATTGGAGAAGAAGCATAGATGCTAAACCTCGTTCAGAGGTTCAGTTCATGACCCCACTTGGGACTTGGGAAGCCCTGCCCTTTCCACAACATAATCTTCAATAATGTAGGACAAATACTGCTCACAACAATCAAACCATTTATCATTCGTAAATATATCAAAGATGATCAGACATCTACTGGTTAGAGCACTGAAACAGCAATCAGTAATCTGATTAATGTCAAAATGATTCATCCATTTTTGTAATATTTTTTATTACTAAAATTAGTAATAAACTGGAAACAGATGTTAATTTTCTTTATTAATGTTACTTACCTGAACGATTGAACTTCGCAACTTGAGAATGTTTTGTTGATATTGCTGTTTCTAAACAGGTTGTTCAGCTGGAATAAAAGGAATAGTCCAATATTAGAAGGTAAATACTATAATTAATGGTAACATATATTTGTATGGATAGGTAATTTAATTGAATTGATTAACTTTACTGTCATGTGTACTCAAATGCGCCACCTTAGGTACAAAGGTTCCTGGATACAGTAGGTAAATTTCAGGTAAATTGCCAACTTACCTGGTAAGCAATAATATTTGAGGCAGATTTGTGTAGTGCAGAATTGGATGATATTAGATTGTCTGTTGCAGCCAGGTTAGTAATAATGAAGGTCACATTAAAATCAAAAGACTGTGGTTGCAGGTTTGGAGTTGTGGTCACAAATGGTGCTGTTAAGGAAGATTAAGTAATCATTACGCTGAGCGCTAAAAAATCCTTTGCAACTCTATCATTTCTATTCCACATTGAAGGTAAAATAAGTCAAGAATTTGGACACTACATCAGAATATTTCATGTCATTGTTAGAGACCTTTGAGGCAGGATGGAGAGTTTTTCACCCTTTCACAAAGAACGCCTATGTGCTTGGTACAGAAGCTGTCTTAACCATTGCATTTGCAACTGATTGCTTCTCTGTGTGGAAACGGCTCTCAACTTTTCTTACCGATTTGGATTGCAGAATATTTCATTTGCCTTCTTGGTGGGTATGCAGAGAGGTAGAGGGAGAGGAGGAATCTCTAAATTGGCCTTACTAATCCACCTTGCCATAGTTTTCCATGGGACAGGTGAGTGCCATTGGTCAGCCTATCCATCCTGGCCCCAACTGGATTCATCATTGCTTATAGCCCATTTACAGCCAAATTTCCAAGAAGACGGGAGACATTTAGGGGAATGGGGGATGTGACTCTGCTCAGGCCTTGAGTGGGAAGGATGGGGTATGTCTCCTACAACAGTTTCAACATCAAGGGCTCCTCCCACAAGCTATGGATGAACCTTTCTCTTGAGGCTTGAGGCATTACTCTTACATGTACCATGAGAATACGAACTGGAGATATCTTTAGGGCGTGGCTGTCTGTGCATACCCAATCCATGAGCCTACATTGCTCCTATGAGAAAGCGAGGACTGCAGATGCTGGAGATCATAGCCGAAAACGTGTTGCTGTAAAAGCGCAGCAGGTCAGGCAGCATCCAAGGAGCAGGAGAGGGAGAAGGTGAGGACTGCAGATGCTGGAGGAGGAAGAATGGCTCATGAAGAAGGGCTCATGCCAGAAACGTCGATTCTCCTGCTCCTTGGATGCTGCCTGACCTGCTGCGCTTTTCCAGCAACACATTTTCGGCTACATTGCTCCTATCACTAAGTAAGGCTCTTCAACTCCTTGCGAATTATAACAGCCCTTTGTTTGCATCTGTACACATTGGTTAGCAATTACAGCTGTCTGGTGGCTGACACCTCTCTCCTCACATACTCATTATATATGGTCTCTTTTCTCTTAATGATGTTTGATTCATGAGTTCAGTTGTACATGTGATTTACAGGTATGCATACCACAACACACATCTTAATCTTTTCACAAACAACATCCCCACACCCAAAATCACACTGATCCCCTGCAAGCCTTTAACCCCTCCTGCACACTTGTTTGATTCTGTTCCCTGAACTTAGACCCTGAGGATTACTTGCAGTCCCAGTCCTGTTCACTGTAGCTTCTAGTGCTGCTAGAGAGGTGTCAGCAATCACATTGAATGCTAAGCTCCTTGAGTTGGGACTTCCTCCTGAGTGAAAGGTAGAAGTCACGACTCCTGCCAATTAATATTTGATTGGGGAAATTAAATGGCTATTGGTGAACACACTGGCACCAATATTGGCTGGCCAATAGCCATTTAATTTCCCCAATGTCTAAATTCCCTTATGTCTAAATTTGGCCAACAGTATCTAATTTCAGATACTGTTAGTTGCTTCTTTTAACAGCAAGAAACAGCTGTCTTATTAGCCTGTCAAGAAATGCTTCATGTGAAGGGGAAAGGATAACACATCATTTACAGAAGTTAAGTCATAAACACTCTCAGTCCAAGAATTTAGATGTACAATCCAACTGGAAAATAATGGTGAACTAGCTCTATGATGTGTGTGTATTTGACAATTTATAAATAGAATTGAATAAAGGTTTTCTATTGCAATAAAGAAAATCATGAGAGACAATAGAAACAGGGACCATACTCACGGGCTGAAGGAGCCTCTTCATGGTAACCTGAAAATCAAAATATGTCTTCTGTAAAATGAGTCAGATGGAAATTCATCATCACTTCGTGCAACAGGATACATTAGTTTAGTTACACTTTCTCAAATTGATCACAGAAACACATTCAACATGAAAGAAAAGATCTTTAAATGATAAATACCATTCACGTAGAGACTGTTGCTATCCAGTGAATATGCTCCCAGGGTGGAAATTCCATTTGTGTTGTCCCTGATCTCGTGGTAAGCAGTAACTCTATTAACTTCCTGAGGATTGGAATCATTTCTGAATGTACAGATTGTGTACACACTGGTACTCACAGCACTTGCTGGACTGTAAAATGGAAAATGTTATTTAATTAAATAAATTAAGAAACACCATAAATTCAATTTGCCTGAGAGAATCTTCTGTGATCTTTTGGACATCAATGTATAGCATCAAAATATATGTAAGTTCTATGTGTTGCAACTAAAATGAATGCCAGCTCAGAGTTTTTGCTGAATAATTATTTGCAACTCAACACCCTCAACTTGCATTTGCTCTATTTAAGACACAGTTGCTAAGTATTCCCTAGTTGACAGATTGCCCATAAGATGCATATCTTTGAAAGGAATTGAATATTTGGCTTATTTAACTCCACAGTCCTGGTTACCAGCTCTAAGTGCTTGCTGTTGAAAGTGCAGGCTACATGTTCAGTGGAAGTGAGTACAAATGACCTTGGAAGATGACTTCAAGCATTGAGATTAGGAGGCCAACTTGTAAGCTATGCCTTCCTGATGTAGATAGCAGAATTCTGGGTGTGCTAGCTAGAGGAGCAAGCAGTGAGGGCACTGGGAGGGAACAGACTGCCCTCCTGAGAGTGCAACATTTTCACCCTGTTCTCTGGGTTGTTTGGGGGCGAGCGATCTTATTAAGACCAGCAATTTTTTGGAACATAATTTGCTTTACCATGACACCATGCTTTATCATGCCCCATTGCACACAAAGTCATATGGAACAAATATCGATCAAAGCCACAAACAATTTCCTTCAGCGAGTATACTAATTAGAGTTGAGTACTGAGCCAGCAATAAGAACCTGATAGAATACATCATAGTTCTGCTATTTTTGCAGTATTAATTATTCTTAATAAGTTTAGAAATAGTAATGATAATAACAATAATAAGACTGAAGTAATGTCAACATTCCTTACCTAAATGATTGAACTCTGCAGCTTGAGAATGTCCTATTGATGTTGCTGTTTGTAAACACGTTGTTTAACTGAAGGAAAGGAACAGACACAGTATTGGGAAAATTCTGTATTTAATGAAATAATATATCTGTATTCATAACTAAATTATCAACTAACCTGGAAATTAATAATATTTGAGGCAGATTTGTGTAGTGCAGAATTGGATGCTATTAGATTTGTTGTTGGTACCAAGTTAGTAATAATGAAGGTCACATTAAAATCGAAGGACTCGACTTGCGGGTTTGGAGTTGTGGTCACAACTGGTGCTGTTAAAATAAATTGAAGAAATGTTAAACTGGGAGTAAAATAATCTTTGCAATTGTATCGTTTCTCTTCCAGAGTGAAGTTTGAATAAACCAAGAAAACAGAAATCACATCAAAATACTTTATGGCAGGTTGGGATGGAAAAGTTTGTCCTAGGCTGCAAATCCCTGGACACTAAGGTCAATTTAGTATGGCGAATCTACCTAGTCTTTGGACTCTGGGACGAAATCACAGCACTCAGTGAAAACCCACACAGACAAGAAGAGAATGTGCAAACTCCACACAACCAGTCACCCAAGGTTGCTTTGATAAACGTGTTTGGTACAAAAGCTGCCCAGCCAAGGAGTGTGTGACTAATTGCTTCTCTGTTAAGAAACATTTTTTCATTCTTACTGACTTAGATATCAGAGTTTTATGTTCTTCCACCAGTAGGTGTGCAGGGGAGGTGGAGGGTCAAGTTCACACCTCTCCTGACTTTTCTGCAATTTTATGGTGGTGAGTGTGAGACCTCAGTCAGTCCCTGCCTCAATTGAAGTTGTTAAGGAGCAAACAAATGGATGCCCAGCTTCAATTTTTAGTCTAGCAGGAGGGGTCTGGAGCTGAAGGGAGTCACTGAAATTGAACTTGCTCAGTGTGGGAAGTAGATGGGGATGGGTGGGAGGTTCCAGGCGTAACCTTAGCCTGTACCTTTCTTTTTTATTCATTCATGGGATGTCAGCATTGTTGGCTGGGTGAGAATTTATTGTCCATCACTAATTTGTCCATAAGAAAGTGGCTGTGACCTGCTTTCTTCATAGAATCGTAGGATCCTGACTGTGTGCAGAAAGAGGCCACTTGGCCCAACAAATCTCCAAAAAGCATCCCACCCAGACACAGACCCCCCACCCAAAGCCTGAAACCCTGCATTTCCCATAGCTAGTCCATCTAAGCTGCACATCCCTGGACACTAAGGTCAATTTAGTATGGCGAATCTACCTAGTCTTTGGACTCTGGGACGAAATCACAGCACTCAGTGAAAACCCACACAGACAAGAAGAGAATGTGCAAACTCCAATCACCCAAGGTTGGAATCGATCATAGATCATAGCAGTGCTAATCACTAAGCCACCGCTGCAGTCCATTTGGTGCAGGTACACTCACAATGTCATTAGAGAGTTAGGGCTAGGATGCTGATCCAGTGATACTGAAGGAGCAATGATATAGTGTCTGGTCAGGATGATGAAGGTCTTGGAGTGGAACTTGCTAGAATGTTATTCCCATGTATCTGCTGGTCCTTCTAGAAGGTAGAGGTCATGGGGTTTGGAAGGAGCTATCAAAGACTAAACCCTAAGACTTAAACTCTGGGGGCAGCTTGCTATATGCAGCACCTGGGGCTATGGAATTGCTGTCAATCAGATTTATTGGTAACTCTTTGTGGTTTAACTTTCTCCCAGATGAGGGGTGGAAATCTCATTTTAATTAAAACTTGTTGGAGCCTGCTAGACAGCCAGCATCGATAGCAATGCATTTCAGCTTTTCAGGTGGCAGGTATGAAACTCAGTCTATTCAAAATCTACACATTAAGTAAAATTAATAGAAGTGTAAAAACTTATAGTTGAACTAAAAGCAGATTTTCAAGCTGAGAATTTTACTAAAAGTTTGATTAAGAAAAGAGAAACATTTTATTTGCAATAATAGCGCCATTTAATAATGTATCGATAAAGCTAGTAAACTAAAACCAGCATTTGTGCCACTCTCACTACTAATGAGAACTATTAATGGAACTAAGAAACAATATAAGACTTACTGGGCAAGGGAGTTGATTCATGGTAACCTGAAAAAAACAATTACAAATATTTGGTACAAAGTATGTTAATTGGAATCTCCGCAAAAAAAAATTGTTTAAAATTAATTGAACTGCATCTGAATAATATATTGAAATTCTAATGGAAAATATAATGGAACAGAATATTCTCTTTAAATGATCAATACCATTTACGTAAAGGCTGTTATTGTCCAGTGCGTATGCTCCTAAGGTAGAGATGTTTTTTGTGTTGTTCCTGAAGACATTGTAGGCAATAACTTTATCAACCTTTTCGGATGTAGATTCATTGCTGAACGTGCAGATTGAATACACACTGGTGCTGCCAATATTTGTTGGACTGTTGTAAAATAAAATTCAGTTAGAAGGTTTAGCAAAGAATAAAAGTTGATCTGTCAAGTTTTTTTTACAATTAACATTGTGATAATCACTAATAATGTTTAGAATTCAAATGAATTGGAATTAACTTCTGCTCCAGCAATTGAAATACTTTCCCATTAACTCTGTTCTCAAAAATATGTTTAAAACACAGGAGTATGCCCTTCATCACTGACTATCAGGGTGCTCCAAACTTCAAAGCTGGAAAGGAACAGCTAAAAGAAAAACTTCTTTGGCTAATACTTCAAATGCAATGGAGGTATGCACAAGATTCTCAGAGTGAATATTGTTTTCTGCCAAGTATAATATACAACAAGTAGAACATAATTTCAGGCATTGTTACCTTTTAACATTGAACACTGTGGCTTCATAATTTTAATTAATCTTCAGTCTAATTTGCAATTACAGAAATGGCCACTCACCGGAAAGAAATAGTTTGGCAAGTTAAAAATGTTGCATTAATTTTGCTTTTGCCATACAGTTCAGTGAGCTGGAACAAAATCATAATCACAGTTTTAGAAGAAAAATCTCTTACAGTTAAATTATTTTATTTCAATGAAAGCATCAGTCAATGCTACACTTCCTTTTTTTCTGAGAAGTAGTCGTTATTGGTATAATGCTGTAATCTGCTTATTACCTGGTGAGAAATAATATTTGAAGCAGACTTGAATAGCAATGAATTGGAATCTTGTAGAGGCTGTGTAAACTCTAAGTTAATGACAACAAAGGTCACGTTGAATTCTATAAATTGCTCTTCTGGA
The DNA here is from genome assembly GCF_047496795.1 of Chiloscyllium punctatum. Lineage (NCBI taxonomy): Eukaryota > Metazoa > Chordata > Chondrichthyes > Orectolobiformes > Hemiscylliidae > Chiloscyllium > Chiloscyllium punctatum. Next base: position 63,747,002 of record NC_092762.1, read on the forward strand.
CTTGGAGTTTGTGTTGTTGACACTGCTGGTGTTATCGCTAACAGGAAACATAAAGAGAACAGTAGTCTGAGAGTACAGTAAACATCGTCATTTTGTATTTCAGGCAAAATAAACACAAATCCAGAAAAAGATCCTTACAACAATGTTGACAAGTAAGAACTGTTGACATATTGTCATGATATGTTTGAGCATTGCAGAACACAGTTTTTTTTCTTCTACTATGTGATATACGTGGGTATAAGTGGGTACTTGATTTGGTTGAGATAGTGCAAAGGTATCTTGGAAGAATAATTAAGATACCTAAGCTAATACTTTGGGGAGAAGTTTTCCACCACAGCAGTTTGTGGAGTACAAATTTACTGAATGAAATGTGGAATTCAAACCTGGTCTCGGTAATGGTAAACAAATTGGTGTTCCCGTCTACCTGCTGGCTTTATGCATCAAGGTCGGGGAAGATGAGGGTTCCTAATGTCTTTAAGGGAAAGAAATCAGCTGCCCTTACCTTGGCTGATCTACTTGCACCTTGAGACCAATAGCAATATGGATGATTCTTAAATGCTTTCTGGAATGTTTAGTAAGCACCTCTGTTCAAAGGCAATTTGTGATTGGCAACAATTGCCCGACTCAACAGTGAGACAAATGTTCCAGCCAAGAATAAAACAAAATGCCCATATCGTCAGTTGTCTTGAACTGAATATTTTTTCCAAGTCTTTTGCCTCCAGTCTTGCAGATCTAATTACAAGCATTATTTCTGTGATTTTTTTTCTACTTTTCTATCCGTTCAGGGAATGTGGACTTGCTGTCTAAGCCAGCATTTATTTCCCAACCCTAATTGCCCTAGAAAACATAATAGTGAGCTGCCTTCTTGAGCCATTGCGGTCCTTGGTGAGTAGGGACAACCACGGTGCAGTTTTGAAGGAGTTCCAGGATATGCCATGAATTATGAAGCATCAGTGTTATAGTTCCTAGACAAGATTGAATGACTTAGAAGGCAACTTGCTGTTGGTCATGTTTGCATACAGCCTTTTTCCGCTATGTGGTTGAAGTTGCGTTTTGGAAGCTGCTGTTGGAAGACCCTTCTTAAGTTAATGTAGTGCATCTTTTAGATAGTCCACACTCCTGTCATTGAAAATTGTTGCTGAAGGAGTGAATGCTGAAGTTTGTGGATGGGATGCAATCAAAGGGGCTGATTTAGTTACTTTAATCTCCTGTTCAGGCATGTGATGACACATGTCTGAGACAGGTGGGAATTGAACCCAGATCTTAGCCCAGAGGTAGAGGGATTCGACCACAGTGCCTAGTGGACTGTTTTATCCCAAATGGTGTTAGGCTGTAAAAGTCCACATATGAAGGAGACTGGATGCAAGAGACACACAAGCGATTGTTTGAATCTTAAAAGTATTCTAAATTACAGAATTTAACTCAGTCATCATACAGAAAAAGAATTATTCACAAGGAATGTATGGGAATTATTGGATTTTGTTTTATTGCAGAAAAGAATTCTGCGTTATTTTACCATGAGGTTACAAAAGAAATAATAAGTGAACTAAGTAATGGGAAGTGTACTTACTTGGTAAAGGAATTGATTCATGGTAGCCTATATAAAAAAAAACATATGTGAGTGAAAGATAAAATTTTATCATTAAAGAGTGGAATAAAACTTGTGTATTGTTTGAAATGAACTGAATTCAATTTGAATGCTATATTTAAATGACAAAAATAAAATTCTATTGAACATAATATCATTATTAACTGATCAATACCATTTACGTAGAGGCTGTTATTATCCAATGAATATATTCCTAAGGTGGAGATGTTCTCTGTGTTGTCTCTGAACACATGGTACACAGTAACCTTATCAATTTCCTGAGCAGTAGAATCATTTCTAAACATGCAGATTGCATACACGCTGGTGTTTCCAATACTTGCAAGGCTGCAGAAAAAAATGATTTGTGGAAATTAACCAAAAAGGAAGCTGTCTTGAAAATATTATTCATCATTCTAATTAACATTCTAAAGTGCACAAACTTTGGGCAATTCAATTGTCCTATGCACCATTGATTAAAATAGCTTTCAATTGTCACTGTTCTCAAAGTGTCAGTCCTCTAACACAGTACTTGAGGAAGTAAGTGTCCAAAACATCCTCCAGACAAAAGGTAAACCAGCAGTTCACAGGGTAACTTCCCATACCATTTGGAAGAACTGGTGACGATGATTAAAATGCACCAGTATAAAACAAATATGAAGCAATAGCATCAGAAAACATTCAGCCGTATGTGTAACATTCAACTTCGAAAGATATCTTTGTGTGTTTTATGTTGTGTCAATCCGAGCACTTTCAAACTATTTTTAAATAGTTCATCCAGTGGATGTGGGCTATGAGGACCAACATTTATTACCCATCTCCAATTGCCCTTGAGATGATATTAGTGAACTAACATTGTTCCAAAAATTGTTAACTTGTCAATCTTTCACTTAACCATCAGAGAAATTATTATGGTTTAACACAAAAATAACTCACTTAAATGAAGCAACTTCGCAATGTGAAAATGTTGCATTAATTTTACTCCTGTTGAACAGGGCAGTGAGCTGAAATAAAGACATAAACAAACTTTTAGTGGAAGGTAAAGCTTTCATGAATTGTAAAATAATTTCAGTAGATCATTTTCTTTTATCACGAACTGAAACAAAACAGTTGTTGGATACTGAAATCTATGTGTTACCTGGTGGGAAATTATATTTGATGCAGAACTGAACAGCAAGGAACTGGAATCTTGTAGACTTTGTGTAAACTCAAGGTTGGTGATTGTGAAGGTCACATTAAATTCAATGGGCTTCTCTGTCCCATTTGGAGTGTGTGTTGTTGTCAATGCTGGTGGTAATGCTAGCAGAAGACACAAAGAGAACATTAGTCTGAAAATAAAATATACATTTCCAGATGAACATCCTTCCTGCAACCCACAAAAGCCGTAAAGGTCTAAACAAATATCCAAACAACAAAGTTCAAGATTATTGACAGCGTTCTGTAAATGTTGAGAGATATATTTGCCCATTTGAGTGCTTGTTTTTCTGATTTTGCTGCATGCTGTCTGTGCAGACAAACTATATGTCCAGATGTCTTGGAATGAACTGTTTAAAATGAATAAACCGAATAAATAGATCTTCACACTGGAAATTTCAGATTTCTGTTGTCAGTTTACTAGCAAGTATTATATTCTGGAAAATAACTTCTAGATTTAATTAACTGTTTGCAATACTCCTTATACCAAGAAGATTGGATGCAAAGCAACACAGACAAACATTAATTGAAAATTCAAGGAATTCTCAATACCAGAATTCAACTTCAATATTACACAGAAAAAAATAATGCTCAAGAATAATAGGGAAACCATTGAATCCTCACAAAAACAGCTTTATTTGAAAATACAGTAACAATCATAAGTGGAAGAATTGCTTTTCGTTTACCATGGGAATACAACAAACTGTACATGAACCTAAGGCTAAGAAGCAGACTTACTTGGTAAAGGTGTTGTTTCATGATAACCTGTACAAAAGATTGAAATGTTGTAAGTGTCATGTACCGTGTGGAATTTACAGTTTAGAAATTGGAGCAAAATTTCATGCATTTCTTGAAATGGACTTAAATCGTTCTGAATGATATGAGTAATCATGTAGAATAAAATTCAAGTGCACAACATATATCTTTAAATGTTCCATACCATTTACGTAGAGGCTGTTATTGTCCAATGAGTAGATCCCTAAGGTGGAGATGTTGTTTGTGTTGTCTCTGAATTCGTGGTACACAGTGACCCTGTCAACATCCTGCGTAGAATCATTTCTAAATGTGCAGAGTGAATACACGCTGGTGTTGGCAACATTTGCCACACTGTGAGAACAAAAGGCATTTCAGAGATTAACTAAAAATTGTATTATCACGCTAATCATCATTCATCCCCTCATGAATATTATAGGTACTTCACTAAAGTTGGAATCATTCAATGTACCACCTATATGGATAATTTACAACTAATTCTATTCTTTAAAACTCGAGTATGAAACACGGGTGTTTAAATATTCACTGATTATACGAGAAATGAAGGGTCAGAAAGTCAAAGTGAATAAAAAGGTGAAGGAAGCTGTTCCCTGGTTCAAGATCAAAGACCATTCAATGAATTAAAAGTCACAATTACACTGCACCATGTAACTAAAATATTAAACAACAGGATCATAAATCACTCAACAGTATATGCAACATTCAACCATGAGATATATCTTTGTGATTTTCTGTTGTATAGGTGTTCACATTTGTAGACTTTATTACATCATTTCATGCATCTAATTTCCCAATTTAAAAAAATACATATTGATTATTTCAATAACGTTTGCAGAAGTTGTCATTTTTAAACACAAACTGAACTCACCTGAAGGAAACAACATTGCAATGGAAAAATGTTTTATTAACTTTACTCTTGGTGAACAAGGCAGTGAGCTGAAATGAAGTAGAAATCATATTGTTACAGGGTGAAACTCTCAATGATTGGAAAAAGAAGAGTAAACCATTTTCTTTTACCAGTAACATAAGAGTTAATCTATCTGCGACATATAGTTGTTGCGATAATACTGAAATCTATTTGTTACCTGGTGAGAAATAATATTTGATGCAGAACTGAACAGCAAGGAACTAGAATCTTGTAGACTTTGTGTAAACTCAAGGTTGGTGATTGTGAAGGTCACATTAAATTCAATGGGCTTCTCTGTCCCATTTGGAGTGTATGTTGTTGTCAATGCTGGTGGTAATGCTAGCAGAAGACACAAAGAGAACATTAGTCTGAAAATAAAATATACATTTCCAGATGAACATCCTTCCTGCAACCCACAAAAGCCGTAAAGGTCTAAACAAATATCCAAACAACAAAGTTCAAACAACAAAGCATTCTGTAAATGTTGAGAGATATATTTGTCTATTTGAGTGCTTGCTTTTTCTGATTTTGCTGCATGCTGTCTGTGCAGACAATCTATATGTCCAGATGTCTTGGAATGAACTGTTTAAACTGAATAAATATCTTCACACTGGAAATTTCAGATTTCTGTTGTCAGTTTATGAGCAAGTGTTATATTCTGCATAATGCCATCTAGATTTAATTAACAGTTTGCAAAACTCCTTATACCAAGAAGGTTGGATGCAAAATAACAGACAAACATTAATTGAAAATTCAAGAAATTCTCAATGCCAGAATTCAGCTTCAACATTACAGAGAAAAATATTAATGCCCAAGAGAATATGGAAACCATTGAGTCCCCACATAAATAGCTTTATTTGAAAATACAGTAACACTCATAAGTGGAAGAATTGCTTTTCGTTTACCATGGGAATACTACAAACTTTGCATGAATCTAAGAATAAGAAGCAGACTTACTTGGTAAAGGTGTTGTTTCATGATAACCTGTACAAAAGATTGAAATGTTGTAAGTGTCATGTACCGTGTGGAATTTACAGTTTAGAAATTGGAGCAAAATTTCATGCATTTCTTGAAATGGACTTAAATCGTTCTGAATGATATGAGTAATCATGTAGAATAAAATTCAAGTGCACAACATATATCTTTAAATGTTCCATACCATTTACGTAGAGGCTGTTATTGTCCAATGAGTAGATCCCTAAGGTGGAGATGTTGTTTGTGTTGTCTCTGAATTCGTGGTACACAGTGACCCTGTCAACATCCTGCGTAGAATCATTTCTAAATGTGCAGAGTGAATACACGCTGGTGTTGGCAACATTTGCCACACTGTGAGAACAAAAGGCATTTCAGAGGTTAGCTAAAAAAGAAAGTGTTATGAAAATTGCATTATCACGCTAATCAGCATTCATCCCCTCAGGAATAGTATGTGTACTTCAATAAAGTTGAAATCTTTCAGCATATTATTAATCTGGATAATTTCCAATTGTCTTTCTGGTCATGAATAAATGTCTGCTAATTCACCGATTAAATGAATTATTAGATGCCAAATTCATCAAAGAGAGTAAAAAGTGAACCAAGCAATTCACTGGTTCAGTTTCAAGTGAATTAAATGATGTATTAATTATCATGATTAAACACACAAGTGTAAAACTAATGTGAAACATTAGCATCACAAATCACTCAACATCTGTACAACATTCAGCCATGAAATGCACCTTTGTGAGCTCTCTGTTGTACAGATGTTCACATTTTTAAACTTTATTACAGGATTTGAAGCATATCACTATTAGGTTTTAAAAAATGCACATTGATTTTCTTAATAACTTTTCCCGAAATTATCACTTTTGAAACAACTGAAACTTACCTGAAGGAAATGACTTGACAATGTAAAAATGTTTCATTAATTTCACTCTTATTGAACAGAGCAGTGAGCTGAAATAAATTCACATCATTCTGTTACAGGCTGAACTGCACAATGATTTTAAAAATACTTTGCCGAGTCATTTTCTTTTACCAGTAGCCTAGCTCTTAACTTATCAGAAATAAAATACTTGTTGGAATAATACCAGATTCTATTTGTTACCTGCTTGGAAATAATATCTGATGTAGAATTATGCAACAAGGAACTGGAATCTTGTAGATTTTGTGTAAACATCAGGTTGGTGATTATAAATGTAACATTAAATTCAATGGGCTTGTCTGCCACGTTTGGTGTTTGTGTTGTCGTCACCACTGGTGTTATTGCTAAGGAGACATAAAGAGAACACTAGTCTGTGAATACAATAAACATCAATTTTTCAATTGAGCATGAAGTGGACACCAGGTCAAGTATTTGTGCATCTAGCTTATTATCTAAATAACAATGGTAAAAATGAGTAGCAGATGGTTAATGACAGAGAGGCTTATTCATTTGAGACGTGATTTTATTTTAATTTTTCCTGCATGGTGTCAGTACATATTAAGGCTGTGTTAGCAAATATCTTGTGTGGATACACACAGGTAAGAAATTAATTGCACAACTACAGAATGGGCACTATATGCATACAGCAGGATCGGAGCTTCGTGTAGGCATGACATGAGCTGCAGCAATTGAATGAATAAAATACACCTTTTTGAATGTCAGCTTAATTCTGCACAAACCTAGAGGAGATATAAGCCACTAAGCTACACAAGGAGTATAACTATGAGAATGAAAATATATGAAGTCTTAGAGAAACTCAGCAGATCTGTGCAACATCTGTTGGGTGATAAGCAGAGGTAGTATTTTGAGTCCAGTGACTCTTCTTTGGAACACAAATTATAATACAGCCACCACAATGCTGTATTTATAGAAGCAACTTGTTTTAACATTACAAAGAGAAATTTCTGCAAACAGAGATCTATTTGCAGTTTCATGATCTTGGGACATGGACTTAATAGGAGATTGTAAGGCTAAACAATGAGAAGTATTTATCCTCACCATTTGTATCCAAATGAGAGATCTGCAATCTAATATGACACATCCCCTTAAAATGCATGTAATTATTTCCTGCATTTTAAGGGGACGTGACAACATGCAATACAGAGTCACAGGCATCACTGTAATGTGTCTAATTACGTAAAGAAAACTTTGTTCATTGCACAGTATCTTTTGAGCAGTATTCTTGTGTGCAGACTGGTAGATTAAAATATTTGCCATGTTTGGATCCTTAATTCACTTGAACAACTACAACATCTTAACATTAATTTATTCTTGAGTACTGACTATGTCTTTTCATGGGGCATCTCAGATGTGTGCTGTTTCAAATAATATCTGATTTCCTTGTTTCTTACAGATTTGGGATCAGCTGTGTCATTCTGTGGATCATGCATAATGGATATGAGGTAACAAATGCAACCATTGGTCGAGCCTTCAAAGAATGCTCAATTTAATAATTTAAATAAATGACACACAAGGACTACCTTGGAAACACTGCATCCTCAATAAGATTGGTTGATTTCAGAATATAGGGACATTCATGAGTAAGGGTCCTGCCTTCATTTTAATGCAGGATTGAAAGTGGAACAATAATGGAATTAAGAAAGGAAAGTTTACTTACTTGGGAAAAGTGTTGATTCATGATAACCTATGGAAAAAGATATAAATATCGTGAGCAAGATCCATCACGTGGAAACATTCCTGAAAAAGTATGCTATCTTTTGTGCATTGTTTAAGATGAATGAACTATTCAAACATATATAAACTGAAATATACACAATATGTCCTTTAAATGCTAAATACCATTTACGTAGAGGCTGTTGCTGTCCAGCGAATAGTTTCCTAAGGTAGAGATGTTCTTTGTGTTGTCTCTGAATTCACGGTACACAGTAACTTTATCAATCTCCTCAGCGGTGGAATCATTTCTAAATGTACAGATTGCATACACACTGGTGCTGCCACCATTTGCCAAACTGTTAAAAAAAAAGCACTTTGTTGATTGACTGAATGTGAAATCATTCCAAAAATAGCAATGTATAATCTAGTTTACATTCATACCTTGTAGCTATTTCAATAGACCTTCATTCATCCCCTGTAACAGTAGCTAAAATAACTTCCCAATTATCAGTTTTCAAAACTTTGAAACACAGGATCTGTCCTCCATTATAAATATTTGTATAGTTAAATGTCAAGAGGATGGAAGAGTGAAAGAGTAAAGGAAAGCAGTTCAGTGATTCAATTTTAAATGTAATGTGGAAGAACTAATGATGATTTCAATGCACCGATGTAAACCAAATATGAGACAATCGCATGGCAAACAAACACTGCACACAAGATACAGCCAGTAAGTATACCTGTGTATTACACTGCCTAAATATAAGTGTTTTGAGTCATCTTTACATGGCTCCAATCATTACTACCTTCTCCCTTTAAACAATGCAATGGTATTTTTAATTAATCTTGAATGGAAATGTAATTTTTTAAAAGATAAAAGGAACTCACCTGAAGGAAACAACTTTGCAATGTGAAAATGTTGCATTAATTTTACTCTCATTGAATAGGGTAGTAAGCTGAAAAAAGGTAATAATTACACTGTTAGGGGATGACACTTTCAAAGATTATAAAAATGCATCTATGAAACACTTCCTTAATTAGACAGCTCTTAATCTTTAAAAAAACTACATTAGTTGCTCATATAATGACATATTCAATTTGTTACCTGTCCAGAAATATCATTTGATGTAGAATTAAACAACAAGGAACTGGAATCTTGTAGACTTTGTATGAACTCTAGGTTAGTGATGACAAATGTCACATTAAATTCAATGGGCTTCTCTCCCAAATTTGGAGTTTGCGTTGTTGTCACTGCTGGTATTATTGCTAACAGGAGACAAAAAGAGTACATTATTCTGAGAACACAATGAGCATCAGCCTTTCCATTTGTTTTTGACTTCCTGCCAAAATATACAAAATCTGGAAACTTATCATGATTTGCAAGAGATTGGACAACATATGAGGAATTGTTGAGATGCTGGCAGATAGGTTGCTGTCGAGTTACATTGGCAATGTGAAAGATTTTCTCCTAAGAGGAATGGCAATTCACACTTCATTTGTAAAGGATTATGACATTGCAATGCAGATAAAAGCAAAATGTTTTCCATTTGGTGTTGCAATGATTGGAAGCCACAAGTTTAAGATTTTGCATAAGATTTTCAGGAGTAATATGGAGAATTTTTTTAAAGCAGCAAATGGAAGTGGCCTGAAAGCCCACTGAGATGAAGTGATTGATGATTTGAATGAGATACTGGGAAATTTGAGGGAAATTATGTTGTCGACCAATGATCATAGAACAGAGAATAGGAAAAATTGTTGGCAAACCACTTGAATAATTAAGCATAGTGTGAATAGTCTGAAATTTTTCAGCAACTCAGAGAGACTCAGCGAATGTGATTCAGTTTTTTGAAGAGGTGATTAAAAAGTAAAAGAGGAATATCAATGAATGCAATTCATGGGGACTTTCAGAAGATATTTGTGGGAAATCCTTGTAAGGAAGTCATGATTTGGAGATGCCGGTGTTGCACTGGGTTGTACAAAGTTAAAAATCACATAACACCAAGTTATAGTCCAACAGGTTTAATTGGAAGCACTAGTTTTCGGAGCGATGCTCCTTCATCAGGTGGTTGAAGGAGCGGTGCTCCGAAAGCTAGTGCTTCCAATTAAACCTGTTGGACTATAACCTGGTGTTGTGTGATTGTTGACTTTGTAAGGAAGTGTTAGCTAAAACTTCAGATAATTTCATGATCTCCTATAACTGATAAATTTGGGAACATGTTGAAAAGGATAATAGTGTTTCATGTTTACCTTTCTGCTTTAAAACAATTGATTCCTATCCTACAATTAGACTGTAATTTTCAACAGGGATTGAATTTCTGGGAACTGATTAATATGTCAAATGTTTGAGATTTTATTATTAAACAGGTTTTTTTTAGCAAAGAGAGGAATGCCTTTGTATAATAGGGGCAGTTATCAGGTAATGACTGTAATATGTAAACAGGTCCTAGATTTTAAATCTAGGTCTCCTAGATCTCCAATTATACTGACTAAATGATGAATTATCTTACCAGATGTTTCAACAATTGTATTGTCTATTCTTAAAAGGGGGTTGGTTGGTTCAGTTGACTGGATAGCTAGTTTGCAATGCAGAATAGTGACAACAGCATGGGTACAATTCTTGTACTAGCTGTGCTTACTGCAAAAGCCCCACTTTCTCATTATCACCTGAGGAATGCTGACCCTTAGGTTAAGCTTAGCATCAGTTGCCGTCCTTTAATAACAGCCATTGGTGCTTGGGGCTATGCTGTTGGCTTTCATTATTTTAAAATTTATGTTTGAAGAATATCTATTGTGTACTTGCTGTAATAGAATCCTTAGATCATCTGCAAAGAATGTACTTATGATATGCTTAGCAGGTGGAAGAAATTTTCCCAAAATGATTCTGGACAAGATATTACGTTAAACTGGTTCAATATTTAAAAATGTTGAAGAGTAATACTAACTGAGAGATAAATATCTTACTTGTTAGAACTGCTGATTCGTGGTAACCTGGAAAAGCAAATATATTGAAAAAGATGAATAAGCTTATTCAAAAATATTTTAGTGGCATATAATTAACTGCAATTAAGAAATAAATAATTCCAGTAAAGCATAGAGGTGACAGCTTAGATAAGATTTTCTACATTTGATTAGAAGTTGAAGACATTGGAATGTTAAAGGAAGCCCACCATCAGCACTCTGCATGAAAATCAGCCTTTAAATAAAATATGTTTGAAAGCTTTTATCTCGTTGATTACATAATCAATTAGCAAGACCTGAAGACTGGAAGTGATTGAACAAGTGTCGGGAGATAAGGATAAAAGAAATCAATGAGTGAAGCAAAGATAAGGAGTGAATAGCAGGTTGTAGATCAGAATGTGAGAGACAGTAGATTAGGAATGAGGCATTAGATAATGATTGTGAGAAAGAGTAGACCAGAAATGGCAAGGAATTGGCAATTCAGGGGTCAGAGTGTGGGGCAATTGGTTAAACAGAACACCTCAAGCAAGACAGATGGTGACAGGATCACATTTCAACTTGAAATTGACTATAAAATAGAGTGTTACAGAGTGAATAAAAATCAGTAAGTAAGATAAGTCAAAAATATTTAATGAAAATGAGTATGTACCATCTACATAGAGGCTGTTGCTGTCCAATGAATAGTTGTCTAAGCTGGTGATGCCATTTGTGTTGTCTCGAAATTCATGGTAGAGTTGAACTTCATCAATTTGCTGGCCACTAACAAGCTTTATAAAAGTACAGAATGCTTCAACTGTACTGTTACCATCATTTGCAGGTCTGATACACAAAAATACCAGGGATTAATTTATTATAACATCATCAACATAATAGTAAATAACCGAATTAATTTATTGTGTTTGAAGAACTGATTTCTGAAATCAACCTAATGCATATTCTTCCCTTTTGACTTAATTATGTTGCATGACATTTGAAAAGATAACCAGCATTATGCATCTGCACAATTCAAGCTGAGGTTATTCAATAGCAGGAAGTTTACTACAGAAACAAACATCCACATCCAATGAATGAGTGAAATGAAAATTGAGAAGATTGTAAGTATGGGATCATATTATTGCGTGAGGGAATAGCGTCATCGGAGTATGACAAAAAGAAAATGCTTTTTTTAAACATAATTTGCCTTTTGGGGATACCAATAAAATACAAACCAATTGAATTTATATAGAGAGTGTAATCATTCTAATTAGCAACTTCTGCAGTAAAATGTAATTGCTTACCTAAAAGATATTGGTTGACAATTCAAGAATGTTGAATTTACTTTGCTGTTTGCATACAGATTATTGAGCTGTAGAAAATTTAAAAAAATAACATTTATTACAAGAATCAAATGACATAGAATCCATTCATCCTTCTTCACTTGGATATCATGCTTACCTCCTCAAGAATATTTTTCGATTCAGCCAGGTATAATGGGGAAGTGAGATTTTGTAGAACTGGTGTGAATGGCAGTGAGAGCACAGTAAATGTTACATTAAATTTTTTTGTTTGAGTTTGAATTGGATTGTCAGTTTTAGGCACAATGGGGGGTTCAACTGTAAGACAAAGAGGTGCAAGTAAAATTTGATGAAAACACTTAAATCCGTTCAAATAAATATGACAATATATTAAGTGACATCTTCTAGATTTGGTCTTGTCGTGATTACAATGAGGTCAGTCAGGTGGACCTCAGAGAATGAGTTTCCTGATTGGGGCTGTTAATCTGATCCAATCAGGGAATCCTGGCTAACAGATAAGAACAAGAATGTCAGACATTCTCACACACTCTGAGGGCTGGCTCTGAGGAAGCTGGATTAATGTCAAAAACTTTCCACATGTAAACAAAATGTGATTTGGTGACACGATACCAGCTTCTCAAAGAGAATATCAGAACTGGACAAGGCTGATGCACATGCACATAGAGAACCCATCTTCAAAAATGGCAGGAATTACTGCCCAGCTCCCTCCCTGACTTGACAGATTTGACAATTTCCTTCATTTTATTGTCTTTCTTCACTAAGCTTAAAGCCCTCATGAACTTTTCTGCTCCTTGTTCAGAGGCTGACTGGACTACATGATAGTGAGGGGCTTCAGCAGGCAGGCTGGCATATTGTAGCCAAACCCCAGTGTTAACAAGGCCAACTGCACAAATGTTTCAGGCGAATTGGGCATCCAGCCCAGTCACTCCACTAACAAAGTATTTGAGGTCTTCTTGGGGTACACACTGGCCCCATTTCTTTATTAAAACTGAGGGATATTTCAATTGTTGTTTGTATTTTGAATAATGGTTTAAAAATATACATTTCAGAAAAACATCACGCTGGTTTTAAAAATCTCTGGATGTAGGTACTGTCAGAAAAATGTTTGTTTATTATCTCACAATTTGTTCTAGTCTGTACCTGTGAAGAAGTGGGTTGTGTTTGTTGTCAATGCTTCACTGGTGGAGACCGTTATTGCTGAGCTTGTGACAGGGAAATTTGTTGAGGTTTGAATAGATGGAGAGGTCATTTCTGCTGATGAATAGAAGATTCATATTGTTATGCCAATCTTCATGGAGCAGTCTTATTTAGTCTAAAGTTTTTATGTGATGTTATAATATGCTATGATCCACCTACCATAAGGCCATCAGGTTTGGAGCAGAAACCTATCGAGTCTGCTCTGCCATATGATTATGGCTTATAAGTTTCTCAATGCCATTCTCCTGCCTTCTCCCTATAACTGGTGTTCCCCTTACTAAACAAGACCCTATCTATTCTCTGTCTTAAATATACTAAATAACTGGACTTCACAGCCGTCTGTGGCAATTCGTTCTACAGATTTAGTGCCCTCTGGCTGAAGAAATTCATCCTCATCTCAGTTTTAAAGAGTTACCCCTTTACTCTGAGGCTCTGCCCTCAGGTCCTAGTCTCTCTTATTAGTGGAAACATTTCCACATCCACTCTACCCAGGCCTCTCAGTATTCTAAGTAAGTTTCAATCAGACTCCCCCCCTCATTCTTCTTAGTGCCATCATTTATAGACCCAGAGTCCTCAACTGCTTCTCATTTAACAACCCTTTCATCCAGAGGGTCATTCTCCAACTTCCTCAGAATCCCCTCAAACTCTAGCACATCGTTCCTTAAATTCACGGCCCAAAACTGCTCCAATATCCCAAATGTGGTCCAATCTGAGCCTTATAGCCTCAGCAGTACATCCCCATTCTTGTGTTCTTGCCCTCTCGAAATTAATACCAACATTGCATTTGCCAGCTACCAACTGAACCTTCAAGTTAAGCATAAGCAAATCCTGAACCAGGACTCCCAAGTTGCTTTGTGCTTCAGATTTCTGAAGCCTTTCCTTATTTAGAAAATAGTCTACACTTCTATTCTTCCCACTAAGTGCAGAACCTCCCATTTACCCACACTGTATTCCATCTGTCACTTCTTTGTCCACTCGCTTAGTGTGTCCAAGTCCTTCTGCTAATTCCCAACTTCCTCAACACAATCTGTCCCCCCACCTGTCTTTGTAGCATCTGTGATGAGGTACATCCTGAAATGATCTGTGTTATATAAGTGGGCATAGGCGATGCTCTGAGCTATGAGCATGTGCCACAAAGAACAGATCAAATCAGATAACATTTTGCTCAGGACGCCTGGAATTCTTCATGTTAGAGCAGCACATTTCGAAATCAGATCAGATATGACAGGTATATTCCACAGTACAAGCACTAGTGCACATATGACTGGACTAAATAAATTTAAGCAGCTTTTATCAATGGTATAAAGAGTAACTTTTGAATCGCATTATCTTTCTGCATAGAAAACAATAATGCTTCATTCACATTTAGAGCTAATGAAATTTACTTCATAAGATAATGATGCAATAACGGCAAATGGGCAAAGTGCAAGCACATGTTTTTGTCCTGGATTATATCGGGAATAACAGAACTAAACAAAATTCAGCCATTATATCATTTAATATTCAGAATATGAATTAGGTTGAAGAAAAATACAACTGGTGATACAAATATATTTTCAAGTCACCTCTTGTTGTGAGTGATGTTACTGTTATTGTGGTTGATACAGTTGTTAGTGCTTCGGTAGAGCTCCCTGCAGTTGTTGCTGCTGTTGTACTTGTCAATGCCTCAGCTGATGTAGAGGATGGTCCTGTGAAGATAGTCTGGGTACTTGCACTCAAGGTTTCTGTAGATGCTGTGAGGTTAGGTAAAGGCATATTTGAAGCAACAGGCAAATGTCCATAGTCATAAACAATATTTTGAGTTTAAACCGGCATGCAGACAAACCAATAGAATTGATTGAACAGATAGAACTTTTTATTTCCACTGACCAGTTGAAGTAGTGCCCTGTGTTGTTGAAGCTGTTGTCAATTCCACTGCTGATGTTGAAGCGGAGCTGCTTGCAGTTGTTTGTGCTGTTGAACTTGTTGGTGCTGGAGTTGATGTTGTAGTCACTGTCTCAGTCGTGGTCTCTGCACTGGTGGTCGAGGTTTCTGGAGTGACTGTGAAAACGATAAATGGCATTTATCAGACTATCACACCACTTGGAATCAAATGTGACAAATGTTCACCCAGCTTATAATTTGCCACGTTCTGTTAAAGCCACTTTGTAAGTAACATTGTCAAGTAAGATAAATGTATGAAAATAGAAACTTGTGAAATGCACCTAGTAACATCCCTGTAAGCTTGTACCCTGCATTATAATGAAGTTCAAAGTCTGTCTAAGAAATGTTTTCATAATTTCCTGAATTGATTTAGATGCTGCACTGGATTGCAATCAATCAGGTGGAACTAGTGATACTTGTTTGTTGCAAACTCACCACTTGTAGTCAGTGGTGACGTTGAGATGCTGGTCGATGCTGGAGTGGAACTTGCGGTGCTTGTTGCACCAGGCGTGGTAGTTGATGAAGAGGTTGCCAGTGCAGTGGTTGTTTCTGTACTTGCAGTTGATGTTTCTGTTGGTGTAGTGAAATTAGGACATGCGATTCAGATAGGTGTACTAGGAAAACCATACATAGAAATGTGTTTTGATTTATAAACTACACTGATTTATTCATAATATGATGTAAAACTATTTTACAAAGATATTTGGAAAAGACAAAAAGAAAAGGGAAAGCTGGTAAATCAACCCGTCTGTCTGTAAAAGTTATGCAATCAAGAAAAAGCAATTGTTGTTTCTTCATTCAGTTTGTTCTGCAAGTATCGCTAAACATTAGAAATCATTACATTGCAATGAAAGGTAACAGGATTCTCACCAGTTCTTGTAGGTTCCTGTGTTATTACAGTTGTTGTGGATTCAGCTGCAGGGGTTGTAGTGAAGCTGCTTGTAGTTGTTGATTCTGTTGTACTGTTGAACGCAGCAGTTGACATAGAACTTAGTACTCCAGTAGTGGTGATTGTACTTGTAATTGATGTTTTTGCTGTTGCAGTGGAAATAATTAATGGCATAATTGAAATTTACAATCAATTTGAAGTAAGAGGCACACAAGCATGTTTTAATTTGATTGCAAAAACATTGAATTTACAGACAGAATTTTTATTTCCACTGACCAGTTGAAGTAGAGCCCTGTGTTGTTGAAGCTGTTGTCGATTCCACTGCTGATGTTGAAGCGGAGCTGCTTGCAGTTGTTTGTGCTGTTGAACTTGTTGGTGCTGGAGTTGATGTTGTAGTCACTGTCTCAGTCGTGGTCTCTGCACTGGTGGTTGAGGTTTCTAATGCAGTTGTGAAAGTGATTAATGACATTTTTGAAATGAAGCCAACTCAAATATAAAGAACATAAATTCATTTACAAGCTGCTGTTGATCTTTATATTTTGGTTTAGTGCAAATTACTTACTGGGAGAAATGGATCAAAATTACAGCAGGGAAAATACATTAAGCAACATCTGCAAATTCTTGAATCTCTATCACAGTGGTCAAAAATGCACAAGTATGATGGATAATCAGATTATTATCATTTGGGTCAGGAACAGAACACTTAGAAAATCAGATCGACTTCCAATTTGCAATAATTAGTGAACAACTACACATAAATGTTACTTGGCCAAATTAATTTGGAAAAGACAAAGAAAAGGGACATCTGGCAAACTAGAGTTCCAATCATTATGTTGTTATAAACAGGAAAAACACTATCATTGATATACTTACAACAGTTTACACTTCAAATACAGTTTTAAAATTGGATAAAATAGATTGCAACACAAAAATAACATAGAACATAGAAAACAGAACAATACAGCGCAGAACAGGCCCTTCGGCCCTCATTATTATGCCGACCTGTGAACTATTCTCAGCTCATCCCCCTACACTATCCCAAAATCATCAATGTGCTTATTTAAGAATTGTTTAAATCTCCCTAAGGTGGCGGAGTTGACTATCTTAGCAGGTAGGGCATTCCATGCCATTACGACTCTCTGCATAAAGAACTTGCCTCTGACATCTGTCTTAAATCTATCACCTTCTTCTTTCCAATGAGAACAGACCCAAGTCTCTCAGCCTTTCCTCATAGGACCTTCCCTCCAGACCAGGTAACATCCTGGTAAATCTCCTCTGCACCTTTTCCAATGCTTCCACATCCCTTCTGTAATGGGGCGACCAGAACAGTACACAATATTCCAAGTGTGGCCGCACCAGCATTTTGTTTAGTTGCAGCATGATATTATGATTCCAGAACTCAATCTTTCTACCAATGAAACCTAACATACCATATGCCTTCTTAACAGCACTATTCACCTGGGTGGCAACTTTCAGGGATCTATGCACAAGGACTCCAAGATCCACCTGCACATCCACACTACCAAGAATCTTTCCATTGACTAAGTACTCTGTCATCCTGTTATTCTTCCCAAAGTGCATCACCTCACATTTAGCTGCATTGAACTCCATTTGCCACCTCTCAGCCCAATTCTGCAGTTTATCCAAGTCCCCCTGCAACCTGTAACATTCTTCCAAACTGTCCACTACTCCACCAACTTAAGTGTCATTTGCAAATTTCCTAATCCATCCACCTATGCCTGCGTCTAAGTCATTTATAAAAATGACAAACAGCAGTGGTCCCAAACAGATCCCTGTGGCACACCATTAGTAACTGGACTCCAGGCTGAATATTTTCCATTAACCACCACTCGCTGCCTTCTTCCAGACAGCCAGTTTCTAATCCAAACTTCTAAATCACCCTCAATTCCATGCCTCTGCATTTTCTCCATCAGCCTGCCGTGTGGAACATTATCAAAGGCTTTACTGAAGTCAAAGTATACCATGTCAACTGCCCTACCCTCATCTACATGCTTGGTCACCTTCTCAAAAAATTCAGTGAGGCAAGACCTGCCCTTGACGAAACTATGTTGACTATCTGAAATCGAATTGTTGCGTGCTAGATGATTATAAATCTTATCTCTCATAATCCTGTCCAAAAGCTTTCCTACAACAGAAGTAAGGCTCATTGGTCTACAATTACCTGGGTCATCTCTGCTGCCCTTCTTGAACAAGGGCACAACATTTGCAATCCTCCATTCCTCTGTCTACAGTTTAGTACCTATGATGACTCAAATATCAAAGCCAAAGGCTCTGCTATCTCCTCCCTAGCTTCCCAGAGAATCCTCGGTTAAATCCCATCCGGCCAAGGGACTTATCTACTTTCACTCCTTCTAGAATTGATAACACCTGTGCATCACTAACCTCAATCCTTTCTAGTCTAATATCTCGTACCTCATTCTTCTCCTCTACAATACCGTCCTTTTCCTGAGAGAACACCGATGAGAAATATTCATTTAGCACCTCTCCAATCTCTACAGGGTCCACACTCAACTTCCCACTTCTGTCTTTGACTGGCCCTATTCCTACCTGAATCATCCTTTTATTCCTCACATACCTATAGAAAGCTTTAGGGGTTCTCCTTTATTCTATTTGCTAAAGACTGCTCGTGTCCTCTCTTTGGTCTTCTTAACTCTCTCTTTAAATCCTTCCTGGCTGATCTGTAACTCTCCATCGCCTCATCTGAACCATCTTGCCTCATCAACACATAAGCCTCCTTCTTCTTCTTAACAAGAGATGCAATTTCTGTAGTAAACCACAGTTCCCTTACATTATCACTTCCTCCCTGCCTGACAGGGACATACCTATCAAGGACACGCAATATCTATTCCTTAAACCAGCTCCACATTTCGATTGTCTGCATCCCCAGCATTTTGTTACCCCATTCTATGCATCCTAATTCCTGCCTAATCGCATTATAATTGCCCTTGCCCCATCGATAACTCTTGACCTGTGGCTTGTACCGATTCCTTTCTGTTGCTAAACTAAACATAACTGAATTATGGTCACTCTCTCCAAAGTGCTCACGTACATCTAAATCAAACACCTGGCCTGGTTCATTACCAAGCACCAGATCCAGTGTGGCCTCCCCTTTTGTCGGCCCTTCGACATACTGTGTCAGAAGATCCTCCTGTACACATTGGACAAAAACTGATCCATCCAACATACTAAAGCTATAACATTTCCAATCAATGTTGGGGAAGTTAAAGTCCCCCATAATGACCACCCTGTTCCTTTCACTCCTAGCCAGAATAGTGTTACTAATCCTCTCTTCCATCTCTCTGGAACTCTGCGGAGGCCTATAAAAAACTCCAAGAAGTATGACCTCTCCTCTCCTGTTACTAACCTCAGCCCACACTACCTCAGTAGACGGGTCCTCATCAAAAGTTCTCTCAGCCACCATTGTACAAGATTCTCACCAGTTGTTGTCAATGGTTGTGTTGTATCAGATGTTGTGGATGCAACTGTAGGTGTTGGACTCGAGCTACTTGTAGTTTTTGATGCTGTTGCATTTGATGGTGCAACAGGTACCGTAGAGATTGGGACTCCAGTGGTGGTCTCTGTACTTGCAGTAGAAACTTCTGGTGCAGAAGCAGAAATAATTAATGATTTATTTCAGCACAACCATCAACTGAGAATAATGCAAACAAAAATATGCATTAACTTCCAAATTGCTTTAACTTGCAGCCATTTTGAACAAACATAAATGGTCCACAGACTAACATGGCAGCCTGTGACAGAACCAAAGTAGCGACTGCAATTAATGCATTTTTATAATGCTAGGATCACGATGGAGTAAATGAAATTTTTTTTATTGGATACTCACCACTTGTAGGGAGCGGTGACGTTGAGATGCTGGTCAATGCTGGAGTGGAACTTGCAGGGCTTGTTGCACCAGGTGTGGTAGTTGATGAAGAGGTTGCCAGTGCCGTGGTTGTTTCTGTACTTGCAGTTGATGTTTCTGTTGGTGCAGGAAAAGTAAGACATGCGATTCAGATACATGCACAAGGAAAACCATACACAGAAATGTGTTTTGATTTACAAACTGCATTGATTTATTCACAATGAGATGTAAAACTGCTTTCCAAACTTCATCGGGAAAGATCAAACTGAGAATGCGTACCAGGCAAATCAACTAACGTCTGAGTAAAATTACTAGAGTCTGGGAACAACATTTATTGTTTCTTCATTGAGTTTTTGACCAAGTACTGCTCAAATTGAGATATTAATATTTGACAATACAAAGGTAATAGGATTCTCACCAGAAGTTGTAGGTCCTTGTGTTGTTTCGGTTGTCGTGAATTCAGCTGCAGAGCTTGTAGTTGTTGATTCTGCTGTATTGGTGGACACAGCAGTTGACGTAGAACCCGGTACTCCAGTAGTGGTCACTGTACTTGCAGTTGATGTTTCTGCTGTTGTGGTGAATGGTATTAATGACATAATTGAAACTTACATTCAATTTTTAAAAATATTTTTAGTTATGTATTAATTTACACATTGCCTTTATCTGCGATAAGTCCTCACTATTCTAATTGATTCAGTATGTAATGGTGGGATGATGTCTCATTGAAACAGAAGTGGGAAGAAAACTTATGTAACTCATTTTCGTTCTCATAATTATGAACAAAAATGCAGTAATATTTTCACTAAATCCAGCAAATTCTCATTATGCAGTTTTCTATTGAATGCAACCAAATTTAACGTACATATGGAATTTTTTATTTCCACTGACCAGTTGAAGTGGTGCCCTGTGTTGTTGAAGCAGTTGTTTGTGCTGTTGAACTTGTTGGTGCTGGAGTTGATGTAGTAGTCACTGTCGTAGTCGTGGTGTCTGCACTGGTGGTTGAGGTTTCTGGAGTGACTGTGAAAAGTAAGTAACAGGTTTAGTCAGGCTATCAGGCCATTTGGAATCGAATGGTGCAAATGTTCACCCATTGTATAGTGTGCTATATTCTTTTACTACCACAGTTTGTGAAACTTTGCAGGACGATAAACATATTAAATTGAAGTTAAAAATCACACAACACCAGGTTGTTGTGTGATTTTTAACTTTGTACACCCCAGTCCAACACCGGCATCTCCGAATCATTAAAATTGAATCTCATGAAATGTACCAACAACAACCTGTACTCTTGAGACCTGCCCAATCATAGACCTAGAAGTTGAAGCGAAAGAATTGTTTGCTAAACTTTCTGAATTCCATCAGATACTACACTGGATTTCCATCAATCAGGTGGAACTGGCGATAATGTTTATGGCAAACTCACCACTTGTAGTCAGCGGTGACGATGAGATGCTGGTCGATGCTGGAGTGGAACTTGCGGTGCTTGTTGCACCAGGCGTGGTAGTTGATGAAGAGGTTGCCAGTGCCGTGGTTGTTTCTGTACTTGCAGTTGATGTTTCTGTTGGTGCAGTGAAAGGAAGACATGCGATTCAGATATGTGCACAAGGAAAACCATGCACAGAAATGTGTTTTGATTTACAAACTGCATTGATTTATTCACAATGAGATGTAAAGCTGCTTTCCAAACGTCATCGGGAAAGATCAAACTGAGAATGTGTACCAGGCAAATCAACTAACGTCTGAGTAAAATTACTAGAGTCTGGGAACAACATTTATTGTTTCTTCATTGAGTTTTTGACCAAGTACTGCTCAAATTGAGATATTAATATTTGACAACACAAAGGTAATAGGATTCTCACCAGAAGTTGTAGGTCCTTGTGTTGTTTCGGTTGTCGTGAATTCAGCTGCAGAGCTTGTAGTTGTTGATTCTGCTGTACTGGTGGACACAGCAGTTGACGTAGAACCCGGTACTCCAGTAGTGGTCACTGTACTTGCAGTTGATGTTTCTGCTGTTGTGGTGAATGGAATTAATGACATAATTGAAACTTACATTCAATTTTTAAAAATATTTTTAGTTATGTATTAATTTACACATTGCCTTTATATTCGATAAGTCCTCACTATTCTAATTGATTCAGTATGTAATGGTGGGATGATGTCTCATTGAAACCGAAGTGGGAAGAAAACTTATGTAACTCACTTTCGTTCTCAAAATTATGAACAAAAATGCAGGAATATTTTGACTTAATCCAGCAAATTCTCATTATGCAGTTTTCTATTGAATGTAACCAAAGTTAATGTACATATGGAATTTTTTATTTCCACTGACCAGTTGAAGTAGTGCCCTGTGTTGTTGAAGCTGTTGTCGATTCCACTGCTGATGTTGAAGCGGAGCTGCTTGCAGTTGTTTGTGCTGTTAAACTTGTTGGTGCAGGAGTTGATGTTGTAGTCACTGTCTCAGTCGTGGTCTCTGCACTGGGAGTCGAGGTTTCTGGAGTGACTGTGAAAAGTAAATAATAGGTTTGGTCAGGCTATCAGGCCATTTGGAATCGAATGGTGCAAATGTTCACCCATCTGATAATTTGGTATATTATTTTAGAACCACGGTTTATGAAATTTTGCAGCACGATAAATATATAAAAATTGAAGCTTGTGAAATGCACCACCAACAACCTCTACTCCTGACACCTGCTGTGTCATAGAACTAAAAGTAGATGTGGAAGAAATGTTTTTTTAAACTTCCTGAATTTCTTCAGTTGCTACACTGGATTTCAATCAATCGGGTGGAACTGGCGATAATTGTATATTGCAAACTCACCACTTGTCGTGAGCAGTGATGTTGAGATGCTTGTCGATGCTGGAGTGGAGGTCACGGTGCTTGTTGCACCAGGTGGGGTAGTTGATGCAAGAGTTGATGAAGAGGTTGCCAGTGCAGTGGTTGTCTCTGTACTTGTAGTTGATGTTGCTGTTGGTGCAGTGAAAGTAGAACATGCGATTCAGATAGGTGTACAAGGAAAACCATACACACAAATGTGTTTTGATTTACAAACTGAATTGATTTATTCACAATGAGAGATGTAAAGCTGCTTTCCAAAGTTCATTGGGAAAGACCAAAATGAGAATGTGAATCTGGCAAACCAACTATCATCTCAGTAAAATTACTGGAACGTGAGAACAATATTTGTTGTTTCTTCCTTGACTTTATGGACCAAGTACTGCTCAAATTGAGATATTAATATATTGCAACACAAAGGTAATAGGATTCTCACCAGTTGTTTCAGGTCCTTGTGTTGTTTCGGTTGTTGTGGATTCAGCCGCAGGAGTTGTAGTGGAGCTGCTTGTAGTTGTTGATTCAGCTGTACTGGTGGACGCAGCAGTTGATGTCGAACCTGGTACTCCAGTGGCGGTCTCTGTACTTGCAGTTGATGTTTCTGCTGTTGCAGTGGATGAAATTAATGGCATCATTGACAAGTACATTCAATTTGTCTTAATATTTTCAGTCATGTATCAATTTACACATTGCCTGAATCTGCAATAAGTCTTAGCTATTCGAATTGATCCAGTGTATAATGGTGGGATGATGTCACATTGAAACAGAAGTGGAAAGAAAATTAATGTTTCTCATCTATGTTCTCATAATTATGAACAAAACTGCAGTAATATTTTGACTGATTCCAGCAACTTCTCAGAATGCAATTTTGTGTTGAATGCAACCAAATTTAATGTACACATGGAATTTTTTATTTCCACTGACCAGTTGAAGTAGAGCCCTGTATTGTTGAAGCTGTTGTCGGTTCCAATGCTGATGTTGAAGCAGATGTTTGTGCTGTTGAACTTGTTGGTGCAGGAGTTGATGAAGTAGTCACTGTCTCAGTCGTGGTCTCTGCATTGGTAGTCGAGGTTTCTGGAGTGACTGTGAAAAGTAAATAATAGGTTTGATCAGGCTATCAGGCCACTTGGAATTGAATGGGCAAATGTTCACCCATCTGATAATTTGGTGTATTATTTTAGTACCACAGTTAATGAAATTTTTTAAGGATGATAAATATATAAAAATTGAATCTTGTGAAATGCACCAGCAACAACCTCTACTCTTGACACCTGCTGTGTCATAGAGCTAAAAGTAGATGTGGAAGATTAGTTTTTTTAAACTTCCTGAATTCCTTCAGTTGCTACACTGGATTTCAATCAATCAGGTGGAACTGGCAATAATTGATTATTGCAAACTCACCACTTGTAGTGAGCGGTGATGTTGTGATGCTTGTCGATGCTGGAGTGGAACTCGTGGTGCTTGTTAAACCAGGTGTGGTAGTTGATGTAAGAGTTGCTGAAGAGGTTGCCAGTGCAGTGGTTGTCTCTGTACTTGCAGTTGATGTTTCTGTTGGTGCAGAGAAAGTGAGACATGCGATTCAGATAGGTGTACAAGGAAAACCATACATAGAAATGTGTTTGGATGTACAAACTACATTGATTTATTCACAATGACATGTAAAGCTGCTTTCCAAACTTCATCGGGAAAGATCAAAATGAGAATGTGAACCTGGAAAATCAACTAACATCTCAGTAAAATTACTAAAATCAGGGAACACCATTTATTGTTTCTTCATTGTGTTTTTGACCAAGTACTGCTCAAATTGTGGTCTTAATATATTATAACACAAAGGTAATAGGATTCTCACCAGTTGTTGTGGGTGCTTGTGTTGTTTCGGTTGTTGTGGATTCAGCTGCAGGGGTTGTAGTGGAACTGCTTGTAGTTGTTGATTCAGCTGTACTGGTGGATGCAGCAGTTGACGTAGAACCCGGTACTCCAGTAGTGGTCACTGTACTTGCAGTTGATGTTTCTGCTGTTGCAGTGAATAGAATTAATGGCATCATTGAAACTTACATTCAAATTGTCTTAATATATTTAAAGATGTGTTAATTTACACATTGCCTTTATCTGCAATAAGTCCTTGTTATTCTAATTGATCCGGTATCTAATACTGGGATGATGTCCCATTGAAACAGATGCGGGGTCAAAATTTATGTAACTCACTTTCATTCTCATAATTATGAACAAAAGTGCAGTAATAATTTGACTGAAACCAGCACCTTCCCTTTATGCAGTTCTGTATTGAATGCAACCAAATTTAATGTACATATGGAATTTTTTATTTCCACTGACCAGTTGAAGTGGTGCCCAGTGTTGTTGAAGCTGTTGTCGATTCCACTGCTGATGTTGAAGCAGTTGTTTGTGCTGTTGAACTTGTTGGTGCTGGAGTTGATGTAGTAGTCACTGTCTCAGTCGTGGTCTCTGCACTGGTGGTTGAGGTTTCTGGAGTGACTGTGAAAAGTAAGTAACAGGTTTAGTCAGGCTATCAGGCCACTTGGAATCGAATGGTGCAAATGTTCACCCATTGTATAGTGTGCTAGATTCTTTTACTACCACAGTTCGTGAAACTTTGCAGGACGACAAACATATTAAAATTGAAGTTAAAAATCACACAATACCAGGTTGTTGTGTGATTTTTATCTTTGTACACCCCAGTCCAACACTGGCATCTCCGAATCTCATGAAATGCGCCAAGAACAACCCGTACTCTTGAGACCTGCCCGATCATAGACCTAAAAGTCGAAGCGGAAGAATTGTTTGCTAAACTTTCTGAATTCCATCAGATACTACACTGGATTCCATCAATCAGGTGGAACTGGCGATAATGTTTATGGCAAACTCACCACTTGTAGTCAGCGGTGACGATGAGATGCTGGTCGATGCTGGAGTGGAACTTGCGGTGCTTGTTGCACCAGGCGTGGTAGTTGATGAAGAGGTTGCCAGTGCCGTGGCTGTTTCTGTACTTGCAGTTGATGTTTCTGTTGGTGCAGTGAAAGGAAGACATGCGATTCAGATATGTGCACAAGGAAAACCATGCACAGAAATGTGTTTTGATTTACAAACTGCATTGATTTATTCACAATGAGATGTAAAGCTGCTTTCCAAACGTCATCGGGAAAGATCAAACTGAGAATGTGTACCAGGCAAATCAACTAACGTCTGAGTAAAATTACTAGAGTCTGGGAACAACATTTATTGTTTCTTCATTGAGTTTTTGACCAAGTACTGCTCAAATTGAGATATTAATATTTGACAACACAAAGGTAATAGGATTCTCACCAGAAGTTGTAGGTCCTTGTGTTGTTTCGGTTGTCGTGAATTCAGCTGCAGAGCTTGTAGTTGTTGATTCTGCTGTACTGGTGGACACAGCAGTTGACGTAGAACCCGGTACTCCAGTAGTGGTCACTGTACTTGCAGTTGATGTTTCTGCTGTTGTAGTGAATGGAATTAATGACATAATTGAAACTTACATTCAATTTTTTTAAATATTTTTAGTTATGTATTAATTTACACATTGCCTTTATCTGCGATAAGTCCTCACTATTCTAATTGATTCAGTATGTAATGGTGGGATGATGTCTCATTGAAACAGAAGTGGGAAGAAAACTTATGTAACTCACTTTCGTTCTCATAATTATGAACAAAAATGCAGTAATATTTTCACTTAATCCAGTAAATTCTCATTATGCAGTTTTCTATTGAATGTAACGAAATTTAATGTACATATGTAATTTTTTATTTCCACTGACCAGTTGAAGTAGTGCCCTGTGTTGTTGAAACTGTTGTCGATTCCACTGCTGATGTTGAAGCGGAGCTGCTTGCAGTTGTTTGTGCTGTTGAACTTGTTGGTGCAGGAGTTGATGTTGTAGTCACTGTCTCAGTCGTGGTCTCTGCACTGGGTGTCGAGGTTTCTGGAGTGACTGTGAAAAGTAAATAATAGGTTTGGTCAGGCTATCAGGCCATTTTGAATCGAATGGTGCAAATGTTCACCCATCTGATAATTTGGAATATTATTTTAGAACCACGGTTTATGAAATTTTGCAGGACGATAAATATATAAAAACTTGAAGCTTGTGAAATGCACCACCAACAACCTCTACACCTGACACCTGCTGTGTCATAGCTCTAAAAGTAGATGTGGAAGAAATGTTTTTTTAAACTTCCTGAATTTCTTCAGTTGCTACACTGGATTTCAATCAATCGGGTGGAACTGGCGATAATTGTATATTGCAAACTCACCACTTGTCGTGAGCAGTGATGTTGAGATGCTTGTCGATGCTGGAGTGGAGGTCACGGTGCTTGTTGCACCAGGTGGGGTACTTGATGCAAGAGTTGATGAAGAGGTTGCCAGTGCAGTGGTTGTCTCTGTACTTGTAGTTGATGTTGCTGTTGGTGCAGTGAAAGTAGAACATGCGATTCAGATAGGTGTACCAGGAAAACCATACACACAAATGTGATTTGATTTACAAACTGAATTGATTTATTCACAATGAGAGATGTAAAGTGCTTTAGAAAGTTCACTGGGAAAGATCAAAATGAGAATGTGAATTTGGCAAATCAACTAACATCTCAGTAAAATTACTGGAATGTGATAACAATATTTGTTGTTTCTTCCTTGACTTTGTGGCCAACTACTGCTCAAATTGAGATATTAATATATTACGACACAAAGGTAATAGGATTCTCACCAGTTGTTGTGGGTCCTTGTATTGTTTCGGTTGTTGTGGATTCAGCTGCAGGGGTTGTAGTGGAGCTGCTTGTAGTTGTTGATTCAGCTGTACTGGTGGACGCAGCAGTTGATGTCGAACCTGGTACTCCAGTGGTGGTCACTGTAATTGCAGTTGATGTTTCTGCTGTTGCAGTGGATGAAATTAATGGCATCATTGATACGTACATTCAATTTGTCTTAATATTTTTAGTCATGTATTAATTTACAAATTGCCTGAATCTGCAATAAATCTTCGCTATTCTAATTGATACAGTATATAATGGCGGGATGATGTCGCATTGAAACAGAAGTGAGAAGAAAATTAATGTTTCTCATCTATGTTCCCATAATTATGAACAAAACTGCAGTAATATTTTGACTGAATCCAGCAACTTCTCAGAATGCAATTTTGTGTTGAATGCAACCAAATTTAATGTACATATGAAATTTTTTAATTCCACTGACCAGTTGAAGTGGTGCCCTGTGTTGTTGAAGCTGTTGTCGATTCCACTGCTGATGTTGAAGCAGTTGTTTGTGCTGTTGAACTTGTTGGTGCTGGAGTTGATGTAGTAGTCACTGTCGCAGTCGTGGTCTCTGCACTGGGTGTCGAGGTTTCTGGAGTGACTGTGAAAAGTAAATAATAGGTTTGGTCAGGCTATCAGGCCATTTGGAATCGAATGGTGCAAATGTTCACCCATTGTATAGTGTGCTATATTCTTTTACTACCACAGTTTGTGAAACTTTGCAGGACGATAAAACATATGAAAATTGAAGTTAAAAATCACACAACACCATGTTGTTGTGTGATTTTTAACTTTGTACACCCCAGTCCTACTCCGACATCTCCGAATCATTAAAATTGAATCTCGTGAAATGTGCCAAGAACAACCTGTACTCTTGAGACCTGCCCAATCATAGACCTAAAAGTCGAAGCGGAAGAATTGTTTGCTAAACTTTCTGAATTCCATCAGATACTTCACTGGATATCCATCAATCCGGTGGAACTGGTGATAATGTTTATGGCAAACTCACCACTTGTAGTCAGCGGTGACGATGAGATGCTGGTCGATGCTGGAGTGGAACTTTCGGTGCTTGTTGCACCAGGCGTGGTAGTTGATGAAGAGGTTGCCAGTGCCGTGGTTGTTTCTGTACTTGCAGTTGATGTTTCTGTTGGTGCAGTGAAAGGAAGACATGCGATTCAGATATGTGCACAAGGAAAACCATGCACAGAAATGTGTTTTGATTTACAAACTGCATTGATTTATTCACAATGAGATGTAAAGCTGCTTTCCAAACTTCATCGGGAAAGATCAAACTGAGAATGCGTACCAGGCAAATCAACTAACGTCTGAGTAAAATTACTAGAGTCTGGGAACAACATTTATTGTTTCTTCATTGAGTTTTTGACCAAGTACTGCTCAAATTGAGATATTAATATTTGACAACACAAAGGTAATAGGATTCTCACCAGAAGTTGTAGGTCCTTGTGTTGTTTCGGTTGTCGTGAATTCAGCTGCAGAGCTTGTAGTTGTTGATTCTGCTGTACTGGTGGACACAGCAGTTGACGTAGAACCCGGTACTCCAGTAGTGGTCACTGTACTTGCAGTTGATGTTTCTGCTGTTGTGGTGAATGGAATTAATGACATAATTGAAACTTACATTCAATTTTTAAAAATATTTTTAGTTATGTATTAATTTACACATTGCCTTTATCTGCGATAAGTCCTCACTATTCTAATTGATTCAGTATGTAATGGTGGGATGATGTCTCATTGAAACAGAAGTGGGAAGAAAACTTATGTAACTCACTTTCGTTCTCATAATTATGAACAAAAATGCAGTAATATTTTCACTCAATCCAGCAAATTCTCATTATGCAGTTTTCTATTGAATGTAACCAAATTTAATGTACATATGGAATTTTTTATTTCCACTGACCAGTTGAAGTAGTGCCCTGTGTTGTTGAAACTGTTGTCGATTCCACTGCTGATGTTGAAGCGGAGCTGCTTGCAGTTGTTTGTGCTGTTGAACTTGTTGGTGCAGGAGTTGATGTTGTAGTCACTGTCTCAGTCGTGGTCTCTGCACTGGGTGTCGAGGTTTCTGGAGTGACTGTGAAAAGTAAATAATAGGTTTGGTCAGGCTATCAGGCCATTTGGAATCGAATGGTGCAAATGTTCACCCATCTGATAATTTGGTATATTATTTTAGAACCACGGTTTATGAAATTTTGCAGGACGATAAATATATAAAAACTTGAAGCTTGTGAAATGCACCACCAACAACCTCTACTCCTGACACCTGCTGTGTCATAGCTCTAAAAGTAGATGTGGAAGAAATGTTTTTTTAAACTTCCTGAATTTCTTCACTTGCTACACTGGATTTCAATCAATCGGGTGGAACTGGCGATAATTGTATATTGCAAACTCACCACTTGTCGTGAGCAGTGATGTTGAGATGCTTGTCGATGCTGGAGTGGAGGTCACGGTGCTTGTTGCACTAGGTGGGGTAGTTGATGCAAGAGTTGATGAAGAGGTTGCCAGTGCAGTGGTTGTCTCTGTACTTGTAGTTGATGTTGCTGTTGGTGCAGTGAAAGTAGAACATGCGATTCAGATAGGTGTACCAGGAAAACCATACACACAAATGTGATTTGATTTACAAACTGAATTGATTTATTCACAATGAGAGATGTAAAGTGATTTACAAAGTTTACTGGGAAAGATCAAAATGAGAATGTGAATTTGGCAAATCAACTAATATCTCAGTAAAATTACTGGAATGTGATCACAATATTTGTTGTTTCTTCCTTGACTTTGTGGCCAAGTACTGCTCAAATTGAGATATTAATATATTACGACACAAAGGTAATAGGATTCTCACCAGTTGTTGTGGGTCCTTGTATTGTTTCGGTTGTTGTGGATTCAGCTGCAGGGGTTGTAGTGGAGCTGCTTGTAGTTGTTGATTCAGCTGTACTGGTGGACGCAGCAGTTGATGTCGAACCTGGTACTCCAGTGGTGGTCACTGTAATTGCAGTTGATGTTTCTGCTGTTGCAGTGGATGAAATTAATGGCATCATTGATATGTACATTCAATTTGTCTTAATATTTTTAGTCATGTATTAATTTACAAATTGCCTGAATTTGCAATAAATCTTCGCTATTCTAATTGATACAGTATATAATGGCGGGATGATGTCGCATTGAAACAGAAGTGAGAAGAAAATTAATGTTTCTCATCTATGTTCCCATAATTATGAACAAAACTGCAGTAATATTTTGACTGAATCCAGCAACTTCTCAGAATGCAATTTTGTGTTGAATGCAACCAAATTTAATGTACATATGAAATTTTTTATTTCCACTGACCAGTTGAAGTGGTGCCCTGTGTTGTTGAAGCTGTTGTCGATTCCACTGCTGATGTTGAAGCAGTTGTTTGTGCTGTTGAACTTGTTGGTGCTGGAGTTGATGTAGTAGTCACTGTCGCAGTCGTGGTCTCTGCACTGGGTGTCGAGGTTTCTGGAGTGACTGTGAAAAGTAAATAATAGGTTTGGTCAGGCTATCAGGCCATTTGGAATCGAATGGTGCAAATGTTCACCCATTGTATAGTGTGCTATATTCTTTTACTACCACAGTTTGTGAAACTTTGCAGGACGATAAACATATGTAAATTGATGTTAAAAATCACACAACACCATGTTGTTGTGTGATTTTTAACTTTGTACACCCCAGTCCTACACCGACATCTCCGAATCATTAAAATTGAATCTCGTGAAATGTGCCAAGAACAACCTGTACTCTTGAGACCTGCCCAATCATAGACCTAAAAGTCGAAGCGGAAGAATTGTTTGCTAAACTTTCTGAATTCCATCAGATACTACACTGGATATCCATCAATCCAGTGGAACTGGCGATAATGTTTATGGCAAACTCACCACTTGTAGTCAGCGGTGACGATGAGATGCTGGTCGATGCTGGAGTGGAACTTGCGGTGCTTGTTGCACCAGGCGTGGTAGTTGATGAAGAGGTTGCCAGTGCCGTGGTTGTTTCTGTACTTGCAGTTGATGTTTCTGTTGGTGCAGTGAAAGGAAGACATGCGATTCAGATATGTGCACAAGGAAAACCATGCACAGAAATGTGTTTTGATTTACAAACTGCATTGATTTATTCACAATGAGATGTAAAGCTGCTTTCCAAACTTCATCGGGAAAGATCAAACTGAGAATGCGTACCAGGCAAATCAACTAACGTCTGAGTAAAATTACTAGAGTCTGGGAACAACATTTATTGTTTCTTCATTGAGTTTTTGACCAAGTACTGCTCAAATTGAGATATTAATATTTGACAATACAAAGGTAATAGGATTCTCACCAGAAGTTGTAGGTCCTTGTGTTGTTTCGGTTGTCGTGAATTCAGCTGCAGAGCTTGTAGTTGTTGATTCTGCTGTACTGGTGGACACAGCAGTTGACGTAGAACCCGGTACTCCAGTAGTGGTCACTGTACTTGCAGTTGATGTTTCTGCTGTTGTGGTGAATGGAATTAATGACATAATTGAAACTTACATTCAATTTTTAAAAATATTTTTAGTTATGTATTAATTTACACATTGCCTTTATATTCGATAAGTCCTCACTATTCTAATTGATTCAGTATGTAATGGTGGGATGATGTCTCATTTAAACCGAAGTGGGAAGAAAACTTATGTAACTCACTTTCGTTCTCATAAGTATGAACAAAAATGCAGGAATATTTTGACTTAATCCAGCAAATTCTCATTATGCAGTTTTCTATTGAATGTAACCAAAGTTAATGTACATATGGAATTTTTTATTTCCACTGACCAGTTGAAGTAGTGCCCTGTGTTGTTGAAGCTGTTGTCGATTCCACTGCTGATGTTGAAGCGGAGCTGCTTGCAGTTGTTTGTGCTGTTAAACTTGTTGGTGCAGGAGTTGATGTTGTAGTCACTGTCTCAGTCGTGGTCTCTGCACTGGGAGTCGAGGTTCCTGGAGTGACTGTGAAAAGTAAATAATAGGTTTGGTCAGGCTATCAGGCCATTTGGAATCGAATGGTGCAAATGTTCACCCATCTGATAATTTGGTATATTATTTTAGAACCACGGTTTATGAAATTTTGCAGCACGATAAATATATAAAAATTGAAGCTTGTGAAATGCACCACCAACAACCTCTACTCCTGACACCTGCTGTGTCATAGAACTAAAAGTAGATGTGGAAGAAATGTTTTTTTAAACTTCCTGAATTTCTTCAGTTGCTACACTGGATTTCAATCAATCGGGTGGAACTGGCGATAATTGTATATTGCAAACTCACCACTTGTCGTGAGCAGTGATGTTGAGATGCTTGTCGATGCTGGAGTGGAGGTCACGGTGCTTGTTGCACCAGGTGGGGTAGTTGATGCAAGAGTTGATGAAGAGGTTGCCAGTGCAGTGGTTGTCTCTGTACTTGTAGTTGATGTTGCTGTTGGTGCAGTGAAAGTAGAACATGCGATTCAGATAGGTGTACAAGGAAAACCATACACACAAATGTGTTTTGATTTACAAACTGAATTGATTTATTCACAATGAGAGATGTAAAGCTGCTTTCCAAAGTTCATTGGGAAAGACCAAAATGAGAATGTGAATCTGGCAAACCAACTATCATCTCAGTAAAATTACTGGAACGTGAGAACAATATTTGTTGTTTCTTCCTTGACTTTATGGACCAAGTACTGCTCAAATTGAGATATTAATATATTGCAACACAAAGGTAATAGGATTCTCACCAGTTGTTTCAGGTCCTTGTGTTGTTTCGGTTGTTGTGGATTCAGCCGCAGGAGTTGTAGTGGAGCTGCTTGTAGTTGTTGATTCAGCTGTACTGGTGGACGCAGCAGTTGATGTCGAACCTGGTACTCCAGTGGCGGTCTCTGTACTTGCAGTTGATGTTTCTGCTGTTGCAGTGGATGAAATTAATAGCATCATTGACAAGTACATTGAATTTGTCTTAGTATTTTCAGTCATGTATCAATTTACACATTGCCTGAATCTGCAATAAGTCTTAGCTATTCGAATTGATCCAGTGTATAATGGTGGGATGATGTCACATTGAAACAGAAGTGGAAAGAAAATTAATGTTTCTCATCTATGTTCTCATAATTATGAACAAAACTGCAGTAATATTTTGACTGATTCCAGCAACTTCTCAGAATGCAATTTTGTGTTGAATGCAACCAAATTTAATGTACACATGGAATTTTTTATTTCCACTGACCAGTTGAAGTAGAGCCCTGTATTGTTGAAGCTGTTGTCGGTTCCAATGCTGATGTTGAAGCAGATGTTTGTGCTGTTGAACTTGTTGGTGCAGGAGTTGATGAAGTAGTCACTGTCTCAGTCGTGGTCTCTGCATTGGTAGTCGAGGTTTCTGGAGTGACTGTGAAAAGTAAATAATAGGTTTGATCAGGCTATCAAGCCACTTGGAATTGAATGGGCAAATGTTCACCCATCTGATAATTTGGTGT
This sequence comes from Chiloscyllium punctatum, assembly GCF_047496795.1. NCBI lineage: Eukaryota > Metazoa > Chordata > Chondrichthyes > Orectolobiformes > Hemiscylliidae > Chiloscyllium > Chiloscyllium punctatum. Next base: position 63,781,264 of record NC_092762.1, read on the forward strand.
ATTATTTTAGTACCACAGTTAATGAAATTTTTTAAGGATGATAAATATATAAAAATTGAATCTTGTGAAATGCACCAGCAACAACCTCTACTCTTGACACCTGCTGTGTCATAGAGCTAAAAGTAGATGTGGAAGATTAGTTTTTTTAAACTTCCTGAATTCCTTCAGTTGCTACACTGGATTTCAATCAATCAGGTGGAACTGGCAATAATTGATTATTGCAAACTCACCACTTGTAGTGAGCGGTGATGTTGTGATGCTTGTCGATGCTGGAGTGGAACTCGTGGTGCTTGTTAAACCAGGTGTGGTAGTTGATGTAAGAGTTGCTGAAGAGGTTGCCAGTGCAGTGGTTGTCTCTGTACTTGCAGTTGATGTTTCTGTTGGTGCAGAGAAAGTGAGACATGCGATTCAGATAGGTGTACAAGGAAAACCATACATAGAAATGTGTTTGGATGTACAAACTACATTGATTTATTCACAATGACATGTAAAGCTGCTTTCCAAACTTCATCGGGAAAGATCAAAATGAGAATGTGAACCTGGAAAATCAACTAACATCTCAGTAAAATTACTAAAATCAGGGAACACCATTTATTGTTTCTTCATTGTGTTTTTGACCAAGTACTGCTCAAATTGTGGTCTTAATATATTATAACACAAAGGTAATAGGATTCTCACCAGTTGTTGTGGGTGCTTGTGTTGTTTCGGTTGTTGTGGATTCAGCTGCAGGGGTTGTAGTGGAACTGCTTGTAGTTGTTGATTCAGCTGTACTGGTGGATGCAGCAGTTGACGTAGAACCCGGTACTCCAGTAGTGGTCACTGTACTTGCAGTTGATGTTTCTGCTGTTGCAGTGAATAGAATTAATGGCATCATTGAAACTTACATTCAAATTGTCTTAATATATTTAAAGATGTGTTAATTTACACATTGCCTTTATCTGCAATAAGTCCTTGTTATTCTAATTGATCCGGTATCTAATACTGGGATGATGTCCCATTGAAACAGATGCGGGGTCAAAATTTATGTAACTCACTTTCATTCTCATAATTATGAACAAAAGTGCAGTAATAATTTGACTGAAACCAGCACCTTCCCTTTATGCAGTTCTGTATTGAATGCAACCAAATTTAATGTACATATGGAATTTTTTATTTCCACTGACCAGTTGAAGTGGTGCCCAGTGTTGTTGAAGCTGTTGTCGATTCCACTGCTGATGTTGAAGCAGTTGTTTGTGCTGTTGAACTTGTTGGTGCTGGAGTTGATGTAGTAGTCACTGTCTCAGTCGTGGTCTCTGCACTGGTGGTTGAGGTTTCTGGAGTGACTGTGAAAAGTAAGTAACAGGTTTAGTCAGGCTATCAGGCCACTTGGAATCGAATGGTGCAGATGTCCACCCATTGTATAGTGTGCTAGATTCTTTTACTACCACAGTTCGTGAAACTTTGCAGGACGATAAACATATTAAAATTGAAGTTAAAAATCACACAATACCAGGTTGTTGTGTGATATTTATCTTTATACACCCCAGTCCAACACTGGCATCTCCGAATCTCATGAAATGCGCCAAGAACAACCCGTATTCTTGAGACCTGCCCGATCATAGACCTAAAAGTCGAAGCGGAAGAATTGTTTGCTAAACTTTCTGAATTCCATCAGATACTACACTGGATATCCATCAATCCGGTGGAACTGGCGATAATGTTTATGGCAAACTCACCACTTGTAGTCAGCGGTGACGATGAGATGCTGGTCGATGCTGGAGTGGAACTTTCGGTGCTTGTTGCACCAGGCGTGGTAGTTGATGAAGAGGTTGCCAGTGCCGTGGTTGTTTCTGTACTTGCAGTTGATGTTTCTGTTGGTGCAGTGAAAGGAAGACATGCGATTCAGATATGTGCACAAGGAAAACCATGCACAGAAATGTGTTTTGATTTACAAACTGCATTGATTTATTCACAATGAGATGTAAAGCTGCTTTCCAAACTTCATCGGGAAAGATCAAACTGAGAATGCGTACCAGGCAAATCAACTAACGTCTGAGTAAAATTACTAGAGTCTGGGAACAACATTTATTGTTTCTTCATTGAGTTTTTGACCAAGTACTGCTCAAATTGAGATATTAATATTTGACAACACAAAGGTAATAGGATTCTCACCAGAAGTTGTAGGTCCTTGTGTTGTTTCGGTTGTCGTGAATTCAGCTGCAGAGCTTGTAGTTGTTGATTCTGCTGTACTGGTGGACACAGCAGTTGACGTAGAACCCGGTACTCCAGTAGTGGTCACTGTACTTGCAGTTGATGTTTCTGCTGTTGTGGTGAATGGTATTAATGACATAATTGAAACTTACATTCAATTTTTTAAAATATTTTTAGTTATGTATTAATTTACACATTGCCTTTATCTGCGATAAGTCCTCACTATTCTAATTGATTCAGTATGTAATGGTGGGATGATGTCTCATTGAAACAGAAGTGGGAAGAAAACTTTTGTAACTCACTTTCGTTCTCATAATTATGAACAAAAATGCAGCAATATTTTCACTTAATCCAGCAAATTCTCATTATGCAGTTTTCTATTGAATGTAACCAAATTTAATGTACATATGGAATTTTTTATTTCCACTGACCAGTTGAAGTAGTGCCCTGTGTTGTTGAAACTGTTGTCGATTCCACTGCTGATGTTGAAGCGGAGCTGCTTGCAGTTGTTTGTGCTGTTGAACTTGTTGGTGCAGGAGTTGATGTTGTAGTCACTGTCTCAGTCGTGGTCTCCGCACTGGGTGTCGAGGTTTCTGGAGTGACTGTGAAAAGTAAATAATAGGTTTGGTCAGGCTATCAGGCCATTTGGAATCGAATGGTGCAAATGTTCACCCATCTGATAATTTGGTATATTATTTTAGAACCACGGTTTATGAAATTTTGCAGGATGATAAATATATAAAAACTTGAAGCTTGTGAAATGCACCACCAACAACCTCTACTCCTGACACCTGCTGTGTCATAGTTCTAAAAGTAGATGTGGAAGAAATGTTTTTTTAAACTTCCTGAATTTCTTCAGTTGCTACACTGGATTTCAATCAATCGGGTGGAACTGGCGATAATTGTATATTGCAAACTCACCACTTGTCGTGAGCAGTGATGTTGAGATGCTTGTCGATGCTGGAGTGGAGGTCACGGTGCTTGTTGCACCAGGTGGGGTAGTTGATGCAAGAGTTGATGAAGAGGTTGCCAGTGCAGTGGTTGTCTCTGTACTTGTAGTTGATGTTGCTGTTGGTGCAGTGAAAGTAGAACATGCGATTCAGATAGGTGTACCAGGAAAACCATACACACAAATGTGATTTGATTTACAAACTGAATTGATTTATTCACAATGAGAGATGTAAAGTGCTTTACAAAGTTCACTGGGAAAGATCAAAATGAGAATGTGAATTTGGCAAATCAACTAATATCTCAGTAAAATTACTGGAATGTGATAACAATATTTATTGTTTCTTCCTTGACTTTGTGGCCAACTACTGCTCAAATTGAGATATTAATATATTACGACACAAAGGTAATAGGATTCTCACCAGTTGTTGTGGGTCCTTGTATTGTTTCGGTTGTTGTGGATTCAGCTGCAGGGGTTGTAGTGGAGCTGCTTGTAGTTGTTGATTCAGCTGTACTGGTGGACGCAGCAGTTGATGTCGAACCTGGTACTCCAGTGGTGGTCACTGTAATTGCAGTTGATGTTTCTGCTGTTGCAGTGGATGAAATTAATGGCATCATTGATACGTACATTCAATTTGTCTTAATATTTTTAGTCATGTATTAATTTACAAATTGCCTGAATCTGCAATAAATCTTCGCTATTCTAATTGATACAGTATATAATGGCGGGATGATGTCGCATTGAAACAGAAGTGAGAAGAAAATTAATGTTTCTCATCTATGTTCCCATAATTATGAACAAAACTGCAGTAATATTTTGACTGAATCCAGCAACTTCTCAGAATGCAATTTTGTGTTGAATGCAACCAAATTTAATGTACATATGAAATTTTTTATTTCCACTGACCAGTTGAAGTGGTGCCCTGTGTTGTTGAAGCTGTTGTCGATTCCACTGCTGATGTTGAAGCAGTTGTTTGTGCTGTTGAACTTGTTGGTGCTGGAGTTGATGTAGTAGTCACTGTCGCAGTCGTGGTCTCTGCACTGGGTGTCGAGGTTTCTGGAGTGACTGTGAAAAGTAAATAATAGGTTTGGTCAGGCTATCAGGCCATTTGGAATCGAATGGTGCAAATGTTCACCCATTGTATAGTGTGCTATATTCTTTTACTACCACAGTTTGTGAAACTTTGCAGGACGATAAACATATGAAAATTGATGTTAAAAATCACACAACACCATGTTGTTGTGTGATTTTTAACTTTGTACACCCCAGTCCTACACCGACATCTCCGAATCATTAAAATTGAATCTCGTGAAATGTGCCAAGAACAACCTGTACTCTTGAGACCTGCCCAATCATAGACCTAAAAGTCGAAGCGGAAGAATTGTTTGCTAAACTTTCTGAATTCCATCAGATACTACACTGGATATCCATCAATCCGGTGGAACTGGCGATAATGTTTATGGCAAACTCACCACTTGTAGTCAGCGGTGACGATGAGATGCTGGTCGATGCTGGAGTGGAACTTTCGGTGCTTGTTGCACCAGGCGTGGTAGTTGATGAAGAGGTTGCCAGTGCCGTGGTTGTTTCTGTACTTGCAGTTGATGTTTCTGTTGGTGCAGTGAAAGGAAGACATGCGATTCAGATATGTGCACAAGGAAAACCATGCACAGAAATGTGTTTTGATTTACAAACTGCATTGATTTATTCACAATGAGATGTAAAGCTGCTTTCCAAACTTCATCGGGAAAGATCAAACTGAGAATGCGTACCAGGCAAATCAACTAACGTCTGAGTAAAATTACTAGAGTCTGGGAACAACATTTATTGTTTCTTCATTGAGTTTTTGACCAAGTACTGCTCAAATTGAGATATTAATATTTGACAATACAAATGTAATAGGATTCTCACCAGAAGTTGTAGGTCCTTGTGTTGTTTCGGTTGTCGTGAATTCAGCTGCAGAGCTTGTAGTTGTTGATTCTGCTGTATTGGTGGACACAGCAGTTGACGTAGAACCCGGTACTCCAGTAGTGGTCACTGTACTTGCAGTTGATGTTTCTGCTGTTGTGGTGAATGGAATTAATGACATAATTGAAACTTACATTCAATTTTTAAAAATATTTTTAGTTATGTATTAATTTACACATTGCCTTTATCTGCGATAAGTCCTCACTATTCTAATTGATTCAGTATGTAATGGTGGGATGATGTCTCATTGAAACAGAAGTGGGAAGAAAACTTATGTAACTCACTTTCGTTCTCATAATTATGAACAAAAATGCAGTAATATTTTCACTAAATCCAGCAAATTCTCATTATGCAGTTTTCTATTGAATGTAACCAAATTTAATGTACATATGGAATTTTTTATTTCCACTGACCAGTTGAAGTAGTGCCCTGTGTTGTTGAAACTGTCGTCGATTCCACTGCTGATGTTGAAGCGGAGCTGCTTGCAGTTGTTTGTGCTGTTGAACTTGTTGGTGCAGGAGTTGATGTTGTAGTCACTGTCTCAGTCGTGGTCTCTGCACTGGGTGTCGAGGTTTCTGGAGTGACTGTGAAAAGTAAATAATAGGTTTGGTCAGGCTATCAGGCCATTTGGAATCGAATGGTGCAAATGTTCACCCATCTGATAATTTGGTATATTATTTTAGAACCACGGTTTATGAAATTTTGCAGCACGATAAATATATAAAAACTTGAAGCTTGTGAAATGCACCACCAACAACCTCTACACCTGACACCTGCTGTGTCATAGCTCTAAAAGTAGATGTGGAAGAAATATTTTTTTAAACTTCCTGAATTTCTTCAGTTGCTACACTGGATTTCAATCAATCGGGTGGAACTGGCGATAATTGTATATTGCAAACTCACCACTTGTCGTGAGCAGTGATGTTGAGATGCTTGTCGATGCTGGAGTGGAGGTCACGGTGCTTGTTGCACCAGGTGGGGTAGTTGATGCAAGAGTTGATGAAGAGGTTGCCAGTGCAGTGGTTGTCTCTGTACTTGTAGTTGATGTTGCTGTTGGTGCAGTGAAAGTAGAACATGCGATTCAGATAGGTGTACCAGGAAAACCATACACACAAATGTGTTTTGATTTACAAACTGAATTGATTTATTCACAATGAGAGATGTAAAGTGCTTTCCAAAGTTCACTGGGAAAGATCAAAATGAGAATGTGAATTTGGCAAATCAACTAACATCTCAGTAAAATTACTGGAATGTGAGAACAACATTTGTTGTTTCTTCCTTGACTTTGTGGCCAAGTACTGCTCAAATTGAGATATTAATATATTGCAACACAAAGGTAATAGGCTTCTCACCAGTTGTTTCAGGTCCTTGTGTTGTTTCGGTTGTTGTGGATTCAGCCGCAGGAGTTGTAGTGGAGCTGCTTGTAGTTGTTGATTCAGCTGTACTGGTGGACGCAGCAGTTGATGTCGAACCTGGTACTCCAGTGGTGGTCACTGTAATTGCAGTTGATGTTTCTGCTGTTGCAGTGGATGAAATTAATGGCATCATTGATACGTACATTCAATTTGTCTTAATATTTTTAGTCATGTATTAATTTACAAATTGCCTGAATCTGCAATAAATCTTCGCTATTCTAATTGATACAGTATATAATGGCGGGATGATGTCGCATTGAAACAGAAGTGAGAAGAAAATTAATGTTTCTCATCTATGTTCCCATAATTATGAACAAAACTGCAGTAATATTTTGACTGAATCCATCAACTTCTCAGAATGCAATTTTGTGTTGAATGCAACCAAATTTAATGTACATATGGAATTTTTTATTTCCACTGACCAGTTGAAGTGGTGCCCTGTGTTGTTGAAGCTGTTGTCGATTCCACTGCTGATGTTGAAGCAGTTGTTTGTGCTGTTGAACTTGTTGGTGCTGGAGTTGATGTAGTAGTCACTGTCGCAGTCGTGGTCTCTGCACTGGGTGTCGAGGTTTCTGGAGTGACTGTGAAAAGTAAATAATAGGTTTGGTCAGGCTATCAGGCCATTTGGAATCGAATGGTGCAAATGTTCACCCATTGTATAGTGTGCTATATTCTTTTACTACCACAGTTTGTAAAACTTTGCAGGACGATAAACATATGAAAATTGAAGTTAAAAATCACACAACACCATGTTGTTGTGTGATTTTTAACTTTGTACACCCCAGTCCGACACCGACATCTCCGAATCATTAAAATTGAATCTCGTGAAATGTGCCAAGAACAACCTGTACTCTTGAGACCTGCCCAATCATAGACCTAAAAGTCGAAGCGGAAGAATTGTTTGCTAAACTTTCTGAATTCCATCAGATACTACAATGGATATCCATCAATCCGGTGGAACTGGCGATAATGTTTATGGCAAACTCACCACTTGTAGTCAGCGGTGACGATGAGATGCTGGTCGATGCTGGAGTGGAACTTTCGGTGCTTGTTGCACCAGGCGTGGTAGTTGATGAAGAGGTTGCCAGTGCCGTGGTTGTTTCTGTACTTGCAGTTGATGTTTCTGTTGGTGCAGTGAAAGGAAGACATGCGATTCAGATATGTGCACAAGGAAAACCATGCACAGAAATGTGTTTTGATTTACAAACTGCATTGATTTATTCACAATGAGATGTAAAGCTGCTTTCCAAACTTCATCGGGAAAGATCAAACTGAGAATGCGTACCAGGCAAATCAACTAACGTCTGAGTAAAATTACTAGAGTCTGGGAACAACATTTATTGATTCTTCATTGAGTTTTTGACCAAGTACTGCTCAAATTGAGATATTAATATTTGACAACACAAAGGTAATAGGATTCTCACCAGAAGTTGTAGGTCCTTGTGTTGTTTCGGTTGTCGTGAATTCAGCTGCAGAGCTTGTAGTTGTTGATTCTGCTGTATTGGTGGACACAGCAGTTGACGTAGAACCCGGTACTCCAGTAGTGGTCACTGTACTTGCAGTTGATGTTTCTGCTGTTGTGGTGAATGGAATTAATGACATAATTGAAACTTACATTCAATTTTTAAAAATATTTTTAGTTCTGTATTAATTTACACATTGCCTTTATCTGCGATAAGTCCTCACTATTCTAATTGATTCAGTATGTAATGGTGGGATGATGTCTCATTGAAACAGAAGTGGGAAGAAAGCTTATGTAACTCACTTTCGTTCTCATAATTATGCACAAAAATGCAGTAATATTTTGACTTAATCCAGCAAATTCTCATTATGCAGTTTTCTATTGAATGTAACCAAATTTAATGTACATATGGAATTTTTTATTTCCACTGACCAGTTGAAGTAGTGCCCTGTGTTGTTGAAACTGTTGTCGATTCCACTGCTGATGTTGAAGCGGAGCTGCTTGCAGTTGTTTGTGCTGTTGAACTTGTTGGTGCAGGAGTTGATGTTGTAGTCACTGTCTCAGTCGTGGTCTCTGCACTGGGTGTCGAGGTTTCTGGAGTGACTGTGAAAAGTAAATAATAGGTTTGGTCAGGCTATCAGGCCATTTGGAATCGAATGGTGCAAATGTTCACCCATCTGATAATTTGGTATATTATTTTAGAACCACGGTTTATGAAATTTTGCAGGACGATAAATATATAAAAACTTGAAGCTTGTGAAATGCACCACCAACAACCTCTACACCTGACACCTGCTGTGTCATAGCTCTAAAAGTAGATGTGGAAGAAATATTTTTTTAAACTTCCTGAATTTCTTCAGTTGCTACACTGGATTTCAATCAATCGGGTGGAACTGGCGATAATTGTATATTGCAAACTCACCACTTGTCGTGAGCAGTGATGTTGAGATGCTTGTCGATGCTGGAGTGGAGGTCACGGTGCTTGTTGCACCAGGTGGGGTAGTTGATGCAAGAGTTGATGAAGAGGTTGCCAGTGCAGTGGTTGTCTCTGTACTTGTAGTTGATGTTGCTGTTGGTGCAGTGAAAGTAGAACATGCGATTCAGATAGGTGTACCAGGAAAACCATACGCACAAATGTGTTTTGATTTACAAACTGAATTGATTTATTCACAATGAGAGATGTAAAGTGCTTTCCAAAGTTCACTGGGAAAGATCAAAATGAGAATGTGAATTTGGCAAATCAACTAACATCTCAGTAAAATTACTGGAATGTGAGAACAACATTTGTTGTTTCTTCCTTGACTTTGTGGCCAAGTACTGCTCAAATTAAGATATCAATATATTACAACACAAAGGTAATAGGATTCTCACCAGTTGTTGTGGGTCCTTGTATTGTTTCGGTTGTTGAGGTTTCAGCTGCAGGGGTTGTAGTGGAGCTGCTTGTAGTTGTTGCTTCAGCTGTACTGGTGGACGCAGCAGTTGATGTCGAACCTGGTACTCCAGTGGTGGTCACTGTAACTGCAGTTGATGTTTCTGCTGTTGCAGTGGATGAAATTAATGGCATCATTGATACGTACATTCAATTTGTCTTAATAATTTTAGTCATGTATTAATTTACAAATTGCCTGAATCTGCAATAAATCTTCGCTATTCTAATTGATACAGTATATAATGGCGGGATGATGTCGCATTGAAACAGAAGTGAGAAGAAAATTAATGTTTCTCATCTATGTTCCCATAATTATGAACAAAACTGCAGTAATATTTTGACTGAATCCATCAACTTCTCAGAATGCAATTTTGTGTTGAATGCAACCAAATTTAATGTACATATGGAATTTTTTATTTCCACTGACCAGTTGAAGTGGTGCCCTGTGTTGTTGAAGCTGTTGTCGATACCACGGCTGATGTTGAAGCAGTTGTTTGTGCTGTTGAACTTGTTGGTGCTGGAGTTGATGTAGTAGTCACTGTCGCAGTCATGGTCTCTGCACTGGTGGTTGAGGTTTCTGGAGTGACTGTGAAAAGTAAATAATAGGTTTAGTCAGGCTATCAGGCCACTTGGAATCGAATGGTGCAAATGTTCACCCATTGTATAGTGTGCTATATTCTTTTACTACCACAGTTTATGGATCTTTGCGGGACGATAAACATATTAAAATTGAAGTTAAAAATCACACAACACCAGGTTGTTGTGTGATTTTTAACTTTGTACACCCCAGTCCAACACCGGCATCTCCGAATCATTAAAATTGAATCTCGTGAAATGCGCCAAAACAACCCGTACTCTTGAGACCTGCCCAATCATAGACCTAAAAGTCGAAGCGGAAGAATTGTTTGCTAAACTTTCTGAATTCCATCAGATACTACACTGGATTTCCATCAATTAGGTCGAACTGGCGATAATGTTTATGGCAAACTCACCACTTGTAGTCAGCGGTGACGATGAGATGCTGGTCGATGCTGGAGTGGAACTTGCGGTGCTTGTTGCACCAGGCGTAGTAGTTGATGAAGAGGTTGCCAGTGCCGTGGTTGTTTCTGTACTTGCAGTTGATGTTTCTGTTGGTGCAGTGAAAGGAAGACATGCGATTCAGATATGTGCACAAGGAAAACCATGCACAGAAATGTGTTTTGATTTACAAACTGCATTGATTTATTCACAATGAGATGTAAAGCTGCTTTCCAAACTTCATCGGGAAAGATCAAACTGAGAATGTGTACCAGGCAAATCAACTAACGTCTGAGTAAAATTACTAGAGTCTGGGAACAACATTTATTGTTTCTTCATTGAGTTTTTGACCAAGTACTGCTCAAATTGAGATATTAATATTTGACAACACAAAGGTAATAGGATTCTCACCAGAAGTTGTAGGTCCTTGTGTTGTTTCGGTTGTCGTGAATTCAGCTGCAGAGCTTGTAGTTGTTGATTCTGCTGTACTGGTGGACACAGCAGTTGACGTAGAACCCGGTACTCCAGTAGTGGTCACTGTACTTGCAGTTGATGTTTCTGCTGTTGTGGTGAATGGAATTAATGACATAATTGAAACTTACATTCAATTTTTAAAAATATTTTTAGTTATGTATTAATTTACACATTGCCTTTATCTGCGATAAGTCCTCACTATTCTAATTGATTCAGTATGTAATGGTGGGATGATGTCTCATTGAAACAGAAGTGGGAAGAAAACTGATGTAACTCACTTTCGTTCTCATAATTATGAACAAAAATGCAGTAATATTTTCACTAAATCCAGCAAATTCTCATTATGCAGTTTTCTATTGAATGTAACCAAATTTAATGTACATATGGAATTTTTTATTTCCACTGACCAGTTGAAGTAGTGCCCTGTGTTGTTGAAACTGTTGTCGATTCCACTGCTGATGTTGAAGCGGAGCTGCTTGCAGTTGTTTGTGCTGTTGAACTTGTTGGTGCAGGAGTTGATGTTGTAGTCACTGTCTCAGTCGTGGTCTCTGCACTGGGTGTCGAGGTTTCTGGAGTGACTGTGAAAAGTAAATAATAGGTTTGGTCAGGCTATCAGGCCATTTGGAATCGAATGGTGCAAATGTTCACCCATCTGATAATTTGGTATATTATTTTAGAACCACGGTTTATGAAATTTTGCAGGACGATAAATATATAAAAACTTGAAGCTTGTGAAATGCACCACCAACAACCTCTACACCTGACACCTGCTGTGTCATAGCTCTAAAAGTAGATGTGGAAGAAATATTTTTTTAAACTTCCTGAATTTCTTCAGTTGCTACACTGGATTTCAATCAATCGGGTGGAACTGGCGATAATTGTATATTGCAAACTCACCACTTGTCGTGAGCAGTGATGTTGAGATGCTTGTCGATGCTGGAGTGGAGGTCACGGTGCTTGTTGCACCAGGTGGGGTAGTTGATGCAAGAGTTGATGAAGAGGTTGCCAGTGCAGTGGTTGTCTCTGTACTTGTAGTTGATGTTGCTGTTGGTGCAGTGAAAGTAGAACATGCGATTCAGATAGGTGTACCAGGAAAACCATACGCACAAATGTGTTTTGATTTACAAACTGAATTGATTTATTCACAATGAGAGATGTAAAGTGCTTTCCAAAGTTCACTGGGAAAGATCAAAATGAGAATGTGAATTTGGCAAATCAACTAACATCTCAGTAAAATTACTGGAATGTGAGAACAACATTTGTTGTTTCTTCCTTGACTTTGTGGCCAAGTACTGCTCAAATTGAGATATTAATATATTCCAACACAAAGGTAATAGGATTCTCACCAGTTGTTGTGGGTTCTTGTATTGTTTCGGTTGTTGTGGATTCAGCTGCAGGGGTTGTAGTGGAGCTGCTTGTAGTTGTTGATTCAGCTGTACTGGTGGACGCAGCAGTTGATGTCGAACCTGGTACTCCAGTGGTGGTCACTGTAATTGCAGTTGATGTTTCTGCTGTTGCAGTGAATGAAATTAATGGCATCATTGATACGTACATTCAATTTGTCTTAATATTTTTAGTCATGTATTAATTTACAAATTGCCTGAATCTGCAATAAATCTTCGCTATTCTAATTGATACAGTATATAATGGCGGGATGATGTCGCATTGAAACAGAAGTGAGAAGAAAATTAATGTTTCTCATCTATGTTCCCATAATTATGCACAAAACTGCAGTAATAATTTGACTGAATCCAGCAACTTCTCAGAATGCAATTTTGTGTTGAATGCAAACAAATTTAATGTACATATGGAATTTTTTATTTCCACTGACCAGTTGAAGTGGTGCCCTGTGTTGTTGAAGCTGTTGTCGATTCCACTGCTGATGTTGAAGCAGTTGTTTGTGCTGTTGAACTTATTGGTGCTGGAGTTGATGTAGTAGTCACTGTCGCAGTCGTGGTCTCTGCACTGGGTGTCGAGGTTTCTGGAGTGACTGTGAAAAGTAAATAATAGGTTTGGTCAGGCTATCAGGCCATTTGGAATCGAATGGTGCAAATGTTCACCCATTGTATAGTGTGCTATATTCTTTTACTACCACAGTTTGTGAAACTTTGCAGGACGATAAACATATGAAAATGAAGTTAAAAATCACACAACACCATGTTGTTGTGTGATTTTTAACTTTGTACACCCCAGTCCGACACCGACATCTCCGAATCATTAAAATTGAATCTCGTGAAATGTGCCAAGAACAACCTGTACTCTTGAGACCTGCCCAATCATAGACCTAAAAGTCAAAGCGGAAGAATTGTTTGCTAAACTTTCTGAATTCCATCAGATACTACAATGGATATCCATCAATCCGGTGGAACTGGCGATAATGTTTATGGCAAACTCACCACTTGCAGTCAGCGGTGACGATGAGATGCTGGTCGATGCTGGAGTGGAACTTTCGGTGCTTGTTGCACCAGGCGTGGTAGTTGATGAAGAGGTTGCCAGTGCCGTGGTTGTTTCTGTACTTGCAGTTGATGTTTCTGTTGGTGCAGTGAAAGGAAGACATGCGATTCAGATATTTGCACAAGGAAAACCATGCACAGAAATGTGTTTTGATTTACAAACTGCATTGATTTATTCACAATGAGATGTAAAGCTGCTTTCCAAACTTCATCGGGAAAGATCAAACTGAGAATGCGTACCAGGCAAATCAACTAACGTCTGAGTAAAATTACTAGAGTCTGGGAACAACATTTATTGATTCTTCATTGAGTTTTTGACCAAGTACTGCTCAAATTGAGATATTAATATTTGACAACACAAAGGTAATAGGATTCTCACCAGAAGTTGTAGGTCCTTGTGTTGTTTCGGTTGTCGTGAATTCAGCTGCAGAGCTTGTAGTTGTTGATTCTGCTGTATTGGTGGACACAGCAGTTGACGTAGAACCCGGTACTCCAGTAGTGGTCACTGTACTTGCAGTTGATGTTTCTGCTGTTGTGGTGAATGGAATTAATGACATAATTGAAACTTACATTCAATTTTTAAAAATATTTTTAGTTCTGTATTAATTTACACATTGCCTTTATCTGCGATAAGTCCTCACTATTCTAATTGATTCAGTATGTAATGGTGGGATGATGTCTCATTGAAACAGAAGTGGGAAGAAAACTTATGTAACTCACTTTCGTTCTCATAATTATGCACAAAAATGCAGTAATATTTTGACTTAATCCAGCAAATTCTCATTATGCAGTTTTCTATTGAATGTAACCAAATTTAATGTACATATGGAATTTTTTATTTCCACTGACCAGTTGAAGTAGTGCCCTGTGTTGTTGAAACTGTTGTCGATTCCACTGCTGATGTTGAAGCGGAGCTGCTTGCAGTTGTTTGTGCTGTTGAACTTGTTGGTGCAGGAGTTGATGTTGTAGTCACTGTCTCAGTCGTGGTCTCTGCACTGGGTGTCGAGGTTTCTGGAGTGACTGTGAAAAGTAAATAATAGGTTTGGTCAGGCTATCAGGCCATTTGGAATCGAATGGTGCAAATGTTCACCCATCTGATAATTTGGTATATTATTTTAGAACCACGGTTTATGAAATTTTGCAGGACGATAAATATATAAAAACTTGAAGCTTGTGAAATGCACCACCAACAACCTCTACACCTGACACCTGCTGTGTCATAGCTCTAAAAGTAGATGTGGAAGAAATATTTTTTTAAACTTCCTGAATTTCTTCAGTTGCTACACTGGATTTCAATCAATCGGGTGGAACTGGCGATAATTGTATATTGCAAACTCACCACTTGTCGTGAGCAGTGATGTTGAGATGCTTGTCGATGCTGGAGTGGAGGTCACGGTGCTTGTTGCACCAGGTGGGGTAGTTGATGCAAGAGTTGATGAAGAGGTTGCCAGTGCAGTGGTTGTCTCTGTACTTGTAGTTGATGTTGCTGTTGGTGCAGTGAAAGTAGAACATGCGATTCAGATAGGTGTACCAGGAAAACCATACACACAAATGTGTTTTGATTTACAAACTGAATTGATTTATTCACAATGAGAGATGTAAAGTGCTTTCCAAAGTTCACTGGGAAAGATCAAAATGAGAATGTGAATTTGGCAAATCAACTAACATCTCAGTAAAATTACTGGAATGTGAGAACAACATTTGTTGTTTCTTCCTTGACTTTGTGGCCAAGTACTGCTCAAATTAAGATATCAATATATTACAACACAAAGGTAATAGGATTCTCACCAGTTGTTGTGGGTCCTTGTATTGTTTCGGTTGTTGTGGTTTCAGCTGCAGGGGTTGTAGTGGAGCTGCTTGTAGTTGTTGATTCAGCTGTACTGGTGGACGCAGCAGTTGATGTCGAACCTGGTACTCCAGTGGTGGTCACTGTAACTGCAGTTGATGTTTCTGCTGTTGCAGTGAATGAAATTAATGGCATCATTGATACGTACATTCAATTTGTCGTAATAATTTTAGTCATGTATTAATTTACAAATTGCCTGAATCTGCAATAAATCTTCGCTATTCTAATTGATACAGTATATAATGGCGGGATGATGTCGCATTGAAACAGAAGTGAGAAGAAAATTAATGTTTCTCATCTATGTTCCCATAATTATGAACAAAACTGCAGTAATATTTTGACTGAATCCATCAACTTCTCAGAATGCAATTTTGTGTTGAATGCAACCAAATTTAATGTACATATGGAATTTTTTATTTCCACTGACCAGTTGAAGTGGTGCCCTGTGTTGTTGAAGCTGTTGTCGATACCACGGCTGATGTTGAAGCAGTTGTTTGTGCTGTTGAACTTGTTGGTGCTGGAGTTGATGTAGTAGTCACTGTCGCAGTCATGGTCTCTGCACTGGTGGTTGAGGTTTCTGGAGTGACTGTGAAAAGTAAATAATAGGTTTAGTCAGGCTATCAGGCCACTTGGAATCGAATGGTGCAAATGTTCACCCATTGTATAGTGTGCTATATTCTTTTACTACCACAGTTTATGGATCTTTGCGGGACGATAAACATATTAAAATTGAAGTTAAAAATCACACAACACCAGGTTGTTGTGTGATTTTTAACTTTGTACACCCCAGTCCAACACCGGCATCTCCGAATCATTAAAATTGAATCTCGTGAAATGCGCCAAAACAACCCGTACTCTTGAGACCTGCCCAATCATAGACCTAAAAGTCGAAGCGGAAGAATTGTTTGCTAAACTTTCTGAATTCCATCAGATACTACACTGGATTTCCATCAATTAGGTGGAACTGGCGATAATCTTTATGGCAAACTCACCACTTGTAGTCAGCGGTGACGATGAGATGCTGGTCGATGCTGGAGTGGAACTTGCGGTGCTTGTTGCACCAGGCGTAGTAGTTGATGAAGAGGTTGCCAGTGCCGTGGTTGTTTCTGTACTTGCAGTTGATGTTTCTGTTGGTGCAGTGAAAGGAAGACATGCGATTCAGATATGTGCACAAGGAAAACCATGCACAGAAATGTGTTTTGATTTACAAACTGCATTGATTTATTCACAATGAGATGTAAAGCTGCTTTCCAAACGTCATCGGGAAAGATAAAACTGAGAATGCGTACCAGGCAAATCAACTAACGTCTGAGTAAAATTACTAGAGTCTGGGAACAACATTTATTGTTTCTTCATTGAGTTTTTGACCAAGTACTGCTCAAATTGAGATATTAATATTTGACAACACAAAGGTAATAGGATTCTCACCAGAAGTTGTAGGTCCTTGTGTTGTTTCGGTTGTCGTGAATTCAGCTGCAGAGCTTCTAGTTGTTGATTCTGCTGTATTGGTGGACACAGCAGTTGACGTAGAACCCGGTACTCCAGTAGTGGTCACTGTACTTGCAGTTGATGTTTCTGCTGTTGTAGTGAATGGAATTAATGACATAATTGAAACTTACATTCAATTTTTTAAAATATTTTTAGTTATGTATTAATTTACACATTGCCTTTATCTGCGATAAGTCCTCACTATTCTAATTGATTCAGTATGTAATGGTGGGATGATGTCTCATTGAAACAGAAGTGGGAAGAAAACTTATGTGACTCACTTTCGTTCTCATAATTATGAACAAAAATGCAGTAATATTTTGACTTAATCCAGCAAATTCTCATTATGCAGTTTTCTATTGAATGTAACCAAATTTAATGTACATATGGAATTTTTTATTTCCACTGACCAGTTGAAGTAGTGCCCTGTGTTGTTGAAACTGTTGTCGATTCCACTGCTGATGTTGAAGCGGAGCTGCTTGCAGTTGTTTGTGCTGTTGAACTTGTTGGTGCAGGAGTTGATGTTGCAGTCACTGTCTCAGTCGTGGTCTCTGCACTGGGTGTCGAGGTTTCTGGAGTGACTGTGAAAAGTAAATAATAGGTTTGGTCAGGCTATCAGGCCATTTGGAATCGAATGGTGCAAATGTTCACCCATCTGATAATTTGGTATATTATTTTAGAACCACGGTTTATGAAATTTTGCAGGACGATAAATATATAAAAAATTGAAGCTTGTGAAATGCACCACCAACAACCTCTACACCTGACACCTGCTGTGTCATAGTTCTAAAAGTAGATGTGGAAGAAATGTTTTTTAAACTTCCTGAATTTCTTCAGTTGCTACACTGGATTTCAATCAATCGGGTGGAACTGGCGATAATTGTATATTGCAAACTCACCACTTGTCGTGAGCAGTGATGTTGAGATGCTTGTCGATGCTGGAGTGGAGGTCACGGTGCTTGTTGCACCAGGTGGGGTAGTTGATGCAAGAGTTGATGAAGAGGTTGCCAGTGCAGTGGTTGTCTCTGTACTTGTAGTTGATGTTGCTGTTGGTGCAGTGAAAGTAGAACATGCGATTCAGATAGGTGTACAAGGAAAACCATACACACAAATGTGTTTTGATTTACAAACTGAATTGATTTATTCACAATGAGAGATGTAAAGTGCTTTACAAAGTTCCCTGGGAAAGATCAAAATGAGAATGTGAATTTGGCAAATCAACTAACATCTCAGTAAAATTACTGGAATGTGAGAACAACATTTGTTGTTTCTTCCTTGACTTTGTGGCCAAGTACTGCTCAAATTGAGATATTAATATATTACAACACAAAGGTAATAGGATTCTCACCAGTTGTTGTGGGTCCTTGTATTGTTTCGGTTGTTGTGGATTCAGCTGCAGGGTTTGTAGTGGAGCTGCTTGTAGTTGTTGATTCAGCTGTACTGGTGGACACAGCAGTTGATGTCGAACCTGGTACTCCAGTGGTGGTCACTGTAATTGCAGTTGATGTTTCTGCTGTTGCAGTGGATGAAATTAATGGCATCATTGATACGTACATTCAATTTGTCTTAATATTTTTAGTCATGTATTAATTTACAAATTGCCTGAATCTGCAATAAATCTTCGCTATTCTAATTGATACAGTATATAATGGCGGGATGATGTCGCATTGAAACAGAAGTGAGAAGAAAATTAATGTTTCTCATCTATGTTCCCATAATTATGAACAAAACTGCAGTAATATTTTGACTGAATCCATCAACTTCTCAGAATGCAATTTTGTGTTGAATGCAACCAAATTTAATGTACATATGGAATTTTTTATTTCCACTGACCAGTTGAAGTGGTGCCCTGTGTTGTTGAAGCTGTTGTCGATACCACGGCTGATGTTGAAGCAGTTGTTTGTGCTGTTGAACTTGTTGGTGCTGGAGTTGATGTAGTAGTCACTGTCGCAGTCATGGTCTCTGCACTGGTGGTTGAGGTTTCTGGAGTGACTGTGAAAAGTAAATAATAGGTTTTGTCAGGCTATCAGGCCACTTGGAATCGAATGGTGCAAATGTTCACCCATTGTATAGTGTGCTATATTCTTTTACTACCACAGTTTCTGGAACTTTGCGGGACGATAAACATATTAAAATTGAAGTTAAAAATCACACAACACCAGGTTGTTGTGTGATTTTTAACTTTGTACACCCCAGTCCAACACCGGCATCTCCGAATCATTAAAATTGAATCTCGTGAAATGCGCCAAAACAACCCGTACTCTTGAGACCTGCCCAATCATAGACCTAAAAGTCGAAGCGGAAGAATTGTTTGCTAAACTTTCTGAATTCCATCAGATACTACACTGGATTTCCATCAATCAGGTGGAACTGGCGATAATGTTTATGGCAAACTCACCACTTGTAGTCAGCGGTGACGATGAGATGCTGGTCGATGCTGGAGTGGAACTTGCGGTGCTTGTTGCACCAGGCGTGGTAGTTGATGAAGAGGTTGCCAGTGCCGTGGTTGTTTCTGTACTTGCAGTTGATGTTTCTGTTGGTGCAGTGAAAGGAAGACATGCGATTCAGATATGTGCACAAGGAAAACCATGCACAGAAATGTGTTTTGATTTACAAACTGCATTGATTTATTCACAATGAGATGTAAAGCTGCTTTCCAAACTTCATCGGGAAAGATCAAACTGAGAATGCGTACCAGGCAAATCAACTAACGTCTGAGTAAAATTACTAGAGTCTGGGAACAACATTTATTGTTTCTTCATTGAGTTTTTGACCAAGTACTGCTCAAATTGAGATATTAATATTTGACAACACAAAGGTAATAGGAAACTCACCAGAAGTTGTAGGTCCTTGTGTTGTTTCGGTTGTCGTGAATTCAGCTGCAGAGCTTGTAGTTGTTGATTCTGCTGTATTGGTGGACACAGCAGTTGACGTAGAACCCGGTACTCCAGTAGTGGTCACTGTACTTGCAGTTGATGTTTCTGCTGTTGTAGTGAATGGAATTAATGACTTAATTGAAACTTACATTCAATTTTTTAAAATATTTTTAGTTATGTATTAATTTACACATTGCCTTTATCTGCGATAAGTCCTCACTATTCTAATTGATTCAGTATGTAATGGTGGGATGATGTCTCATTGAAACAGAAGTGGGAAGAAAACTTATGTGACTCACTTTCGTTCTCATAATTATGAACAAAAATGCAGTAATATTTTGACTTAATCCAGCAAATTCTCATTATGCAGTTTTCTAATGAATGTAACCAAATTTAATGTACATATGGAATTTTTTATTTCCACTGACCAGTTGAAGTAGTGCCCTGTGTTGTTGAAACTGTTGTCGATTCCACTGCTGATGTTGAAGCGGAGCTGCTTGCAGTTGTTTGTGCTGTTGAACTTGTTGGTGCAGGAGTTGATGTTGTAGTCACTGTCTCAGTCGTGGTCTCTGCACTGGGTGTCGAGGTTTCTGGAGTGACTGTGAAAAGTAAATAATAGGTTTGGTCAGGCTATCAGGCCATTTGGAATCGAATGGTGCAAATGTTCACCCATCTGATAATTTGGTATATTATTTTAGAACCACGGTTTATGAAATTTTGCAGGACGATAAATATATAAAAAATTGAAGCTTGTGAAATGCACCACCAACAACCTCTACACCTGACACCTGCTGTGTCATAGTTCTAAAAGTAGATGTGGAAGAAATGTTTTTTAAACTTCCTGAATTTCTTCAGTTGCTACACTGGATTTCAATCAATCGGGTGGAACTGGCGATAATTGTATATTGCAAACTCACCACTTGTCATGAGCAGTGATGTTGAGATGCTTGTCGATGCTGGAGTGGAGGTCACGGTGCTTGTTGCACCAGGTGGGGTAGTTGATGCAAGAGTTGATGAAGAGGTTGCCAGTGCAGTGGTTGTCTCTGTACTTGTAGTTGATGTTGCTGTTGGTGCAGTGAAAGTCGAACATGCGATTCAGATAGGTGTACAAGGAAAACCATACACACAAATGTGTTTCAATGTGCAAACTGCATTGATTTATTCACAATGAGATGTACAGCTGCTTTCCAAACTTCATCGTGAAAGATCAAACTGTGAATGTGAAGATGGCAAATCAATACGCCTCTCTGTAAAATTACCAGAATCTGGGAACAACATTTATTGTTTCTTCATTGAGTTTGTTGTACCTGTATTTCTCAACATTATAAATCAATACATTACAGCCAATGGGACTAGGATTCTCACCAGTTGTTGTAGGTCCTTGTGTTGTTTCAGTTGTCATGGATTCAGCTGCAGGGGTTGTAGTGGAAGTGCTTGTCGTTGTTGATTCAGCTGTTGAAGTAGAGCTTGGTACACCAGTGGTGGTCTCTGTACTTGCTGTTGATGTTTCTGCTGTTTCAGTGAATATAATTAATGCCAGAATTGAAATGTACAAGAATCTGCAAACTGCATTTTTATTTCCTCCAAAGTGCAACCCACCCATACCTATCCTCTTACCCTCTCAATGTGTTACCTATGGCTAATGCACGTAACCTCATTGTTCCTGAACACTGTGGGCAATGTAGCACAGCAAATCCACTTAATGTGCACATTTTGAGTGTGGGTGGAAAGCGAATCACCCAGCAGAAACCCTCACAGACACATGGAGAATGTGCAAACTTCATACAGTAGCCTAAAGGTGGAATCAAATCCTGGCCCCTGTTGCTCTGAAGCAGCTGTTCTCACCACTGAGCCACTGTGTTGCCCTTAACCTGATTTCCTGGACAAATTAGTCAATCATTCATTGGTACTATTTCCACCTACATCTGCCTTAGGCCAAAAATTTTTTTTGATAGTGTTGGTTCAAAGCAGTATATCCTTTATTACTTTATTTATTAATAGCTTTTGTGTGACGAGATCTTGGTTTGTGTGGAACTGTCTGCCCTGGACCTTCAGCATTTCCTTGATTTCAGTGCATTGTAGCCATTCTGAGTGAGGTCGTAAATTTATGAAAACATTTCAGGTGCATTTTTGTTAACCCAGCGCTGAAGCTTATGGCTCGTTATGCATTTGGCCTGTTTCAGTTTTTCACACATTTATGTTATTGCAAATTTTCTAGTACAGTGGCACAAAGAGAATTTAGCGATTTGTAATGGTGAACAATTGTAATATTTGCCTCCAAGTCGCCGGATAGTCTGGAAACTGTCATTAATCACTTTCACAGTCACATCACTGAGCTCAACTACCAGTGCAGACAACAACTGAGACAGCGACTACAGCAACGACTGCCAGGAGCAACAGGTTCAACAGCATAAACAACTGCAAGCAGCTCCCCCTCAACATCAGCAGTGGAATCATTCACAGTTTCAACAGCACAGGGCACTACTTCATCTGGTCACTATCTGTGAAAAATTCTATCTGTTACGTATTCAATAGAACGAGTAGTGTGGCTGCCAGACGATAAACTCAGAACATTACCACTTTCATGTTAATGACTGTGGTGATGTAGGAGAGAAGCATAAATGTCAAACCCCTTTCTGCTTCAGTTTTAATATAACACATCAAATTCTGGGCAATTTAAAATAGTTTGGACAGCTGGCAGGTAAGTACTCTTTCTAAAATATGCATAATTGCGTCCATCTGATTACATTTGATGTGAGTCTCAAATATACCATTAACTATTCCATTGCTCAACAAAAACCACAGAATAGCAAGAACAGACCGTACATAAATGCAATATGTACTTGTGTACCTTAATATGAATTGATCTTAAATTTCAATTATGCCATTAACTATGCAACAACTATGCATCAACTCTGCAACAGCAGAAACCTCAAATGCAAGTACAGTGGCCACTACTGGAGTATTGAGTTCAACATTAACTATTACATCCACCTGTACAACAGAATCAACAACTACAAGCAGCTCCATTACAATCCCTGCAGCCAAGTTCAACACAACTGAATTTCAGTAAGACAGCTGTATAGGTCCACTGCTTGATCACTATGTGTACTCGTACCCATAGATCCCAGCCCAAATTGGGAATGAGTAGATATGCACAAGGTCGATAAAGCTTCTATACAGGTGGAAGGGGGTGTAAAGCTCAACTCATACAATATGTTAAATTGTTTGACCCCCCCATTATCTGAGCACCTAACAACCATGCAAAAGGAGCTTAAGAGGGTATTTGTGATATATTGAGTCATTGATATCCCGAGTGGACCAGTCTACCACAAGGGATAAATAGCAGACCTGAAAAAAGAATAGCTGACAATGTTTCTACCAATGGGTCAAATCTGACTCAAAATGATAGGAATACCTAAAAGCTCCAGTAAACTATTGATATCTGTCTTGCAATCAAAACAATGTTAGAATGAAAACATGCATGAGTAAAGATAGAAAGAAGAAGCAAGAAAATCAAACATATGTAATAGTTAAAAAAGCACAACAGAATTGCAAGCCAGTTTTAAGTCTTTATCTGCAAGGCAGGCCGGTCAAATAGGTATATCCATATTTGCATAGGTGCTATTTAAGCAAAGGTAGAATAAATGAGAGAAAGATAAAATCTGCTGTGAAACAAGACTGTAATTAGTGTACAAATCTGAAATGCAGCTCAGGTTGTGTCTTAGGTCAGTCTATTCTTGCTCCCTAATTTTCGTTGCTGCAAAATTTATGATGTGGGCAATCACATATGTGACGCTGCACATATTGCAGTTTGTAGTCAGCAGTACTGTGTCAGCATTATAGTCTTGCAAAATCTTATTCCCAATGAAACATTGGACTCTGCCCAAAAGCAACGTGACCTCAAATGTATGAAGACAATAGAAAAAGGTCATAGAAATAGAAATGAATATATGTTAAAAATTGTGAAACCAGTCTGATTGCAGCAACATTTTGGCAATTAGCCATTCTGTAAAGGCAATGGTTTCTCATCTAAATTAGTCAAAACATCAAAGGAACAATGCTGAGACAGCACATGTTGGCACCAAATGTTGTTCTGATCTCTTTGTATTACATATGTCCAGTTAAAATATTAGAAAACAATCCTCCAGTTTTTATTTTTGCATTGCATCGTAGGCATAGAACCAACATGTTTTACAAATTGTTTCGATGTAAGTGAATCTCCTCAGAATTTGAATTTACGACATGCTTGTAGTAGCATGTATTGCAATATGTTTTGCATAACTAAAACTACAACATAACTGCAAGTTAATTTAAAATTTAATCACATAAGTTAATTAATTTTTTTGTAGTAATTGTCTGCTACTGAGCTAGAACACCTAATGATCACTGACAGATTTTGATGAGCATTGCAGCAAATTCGGTATCAGCACGGCCTTATTTTTTCTTTAGCCATATTGAAATGATGTTCACTAAAGAATATTATAAGCTTGCAACATAGTCAACTTTAAAGAGCCAAAATTGTTTGTAAAAAGCACATGATGATTGTTGATGATCAATTTCAATCTTTTCCCAGCATGTTGTGATGGGTCAATTTGCATCAATTTTAAAGAAAATAATATTGGATATTTTTATGCTCTTCCATATGCAGATGACCAAATCCTCCACCTTATTATGGAATATTTTATTTATTAAGCAGTCACATAATTTCATTTCAGAAGTTTTCTAATTCAAAATATATTGAGGCAAATTATATGCTTTAGGCCTTTTAAATTTAAACATATTGTCTGAATAGCTAAACACAAACTGATTAAAATAGATTGAAAGAAATTCAAGATTTGTCTTCTGGAATTCCTATTCCTGTCACGTTTTCATAACTTAATTTGTTATCTCTTTCTGTTCCTGAAGTTTATTTTTAATTCATTCATGGAATTTATTATCACTGGTTATCCCTAGTTGCCCAGAGGGCAGTTAAAAGTCAATGTAATATAGAAAATAGGAGCAGGAGGAGGCCATTTGGCCCTTCAAATCTACTGTGCCATTCATCACTTTCATGGCCAATCATTCAACTCAATAAGGTAAACACAATGACTGCAGATGCTGGAAACCGGATTCTAGATTAGTGGTGCTGGAAGAGCACAGTTCAGGCAGCATCCAAGGAACAGCAAAATCAACATTTCGGGCAAAATCCCTTCATCAGGAATAAAGGCAGTGAGCCTGAAGCGTGGAGAGATAAGCAGAGGAGGGTGGGGGTGGGGAGAAAGTAGCATAGAGTACAATAGGTGAGTGGGGGAGGGGATAAAGGTGATAGGTCAGGGAGGAGAGGGTGGAGTGGATAGGTGGAAAAGGAGATAGGCAGGTAGGACAAGTCCGGACAAGTTATGGGGACAGTTACTGAGCTGGAAGTTTTGAACTAGGGTGAGGTGGGGGAAGGGGAAATGAGGAAACTGGTGAAGTCCACATTGATGCCATGGGGTTGAAGTGTTCCAAGGCGGAAGATGAGGCGTTCTTCCTCCAAGCGTCTGGTGGTGAGGGAGCGGCGGTGAAGGAGGCCCAGGACTTCCATGTCCTCGGCAGAGTGGGAGGGGGAGTTGAAATGTTGGGCCACGGGGCGGTGTGGTTGATTGGTGCGGGTGTCCCGGAGATATTCCCTAAAGCGCTCTGCTAGGAGGCGCCCAATCTCCCCAATGTAGAGGAGACCGCATGGGGAGCAACGGATAAAATAAATGATATTAGTGGATGTGCAAGTAAAACTTTGATGGATGTGGAAGGCTCCTTTAGGGCCTTGGATAGAGGTGAGGGAGGAGGTGTGGGTGCAGATTTTACAGTTCCTGCGGTGGCAGGGGAAAGTGCCAGGATGGGAGGGTGGGTTGTAGGGGGGCGTGGACCTGACCAGGTAGTCACGGAGGGAACGGTGTTTGCGGAAGGCGGAAAGGGGTGGGGAGGGAAATATATCCCTGGTGGTGAGACCGTTTTGGAGGTGGCGGAAATGTTGGCGGATGATTTGGTTTATGCAAAGGTTGGTAGGGTGGAAGATGAGCACCAGGGGCGTTCTGTCCTTGTTACGGTTGGAAGGGTGGGGTCTGAGTGCGGAGGTGCGGGATGTAGATGAGATGCATTGAAGGGCATCTTTAACCACTTGGGAAGGGAATTTGCGGTCTCTAAAGAAGGAGGCCATCTGGTGTGTTCTGTGGTGGAACTGGTCCTCCTGGGAGCAGATACGGTGGAGGCGGAGGAATTGGGAATACGGGATGGCATTTTTGCAAGAGGTAGGGTGGGAAGAGGTGTAATCCAGGTAGCTGCCCAATCCTGCTGTCTCCCAATAACCTTTGATCCCATTCTTCCCAAGTGCTATATCTAGCTACCTCTTGAATATATTCAATGTTCTGGCATCAACTATTTCATGTGGTAATGAATTGCACAGGCATACCACTCTTTGAGTGAAGAAATGTTTCCTCATCTCCCTCCTAAATGGTCCACCTCAAATTGTCAGACTGTGATCTCATTTCTGGATACATGCACCATTGGGAACATCCTCCCTGCATTTACCTTGTCTTGTCTTGTTAGAATTTTATAAGTCCCTATGAGATTCCCCCTTCACTCATCTGAACACCAGCAAATACTATCCTAGCCGAGTCAATCTCACTTCATATATCAGTCCCACTGACTGGAATCAGTCTGGTAAACTGCTCCCTCAAGCACAAGAGCATCTTTCCTCAAAAAAGGAGACTTAGCCTCACCAGTGCCCTGTGTAACTGCAACAACATATCCCCGTTCCTGTACTCAAAACTTCTCACAATGAAGGCCAACATACCATTTATCTTCTTTACTGCCTGCTACACCTGAATGATTACCTTAAGCAATTGCTGCACAAGGACACCCAGGTTCTGCTGCACACTCCCATCTCCCAGTTTACACCCATTCCAGGCTTAATCTGCCTTCTTGTTTTTGCTTCCAAAGTGAATAACCTCACATTTATCCAAATTATACTGCACCTGCCATTAATTTGCCCACTCATCCAATCTGTCCAGATCACACTGAAGGATCTCTGCATCCTCATCACAGTTCACCCTCCCACCCAACTTGGTATCATTTGCAAATGTTGAGATGATACATTTCGTTCCCACATCCAAATCATTAATATATATATAGTGAATAGTTGGGGATCTAGCACCAATCCCTGTGGCACCCCCACTAGTTACTGCCTGCCAATTTGACAAGGATTGATTAATTCCTACTTTTTGTTTCCTCTCTGCAAACTGGTTTTGCATCCATCTCAATACACTTCCTCCAATTCCATGTGCTTTAATATTGCACAATAATCTTTGATGTGGGACTTTGTCAAACACTTTCTGAAAGTCCAAATACACCACATCAACTGCCTCCACCTTGTCAAAATTCCAACAGATTATTTTACATCTGGTGTCACATGTTGGTCAGGTCTGGTAAGAATGGCAGAATTCCTTCCCTCAAGTACATTAGTGAGACAGGTGGGTTTTTATTCACTTCCTCTTATTCTAGTTTCTTTTCATGGATTACAAATTTAACCATTTGTCATGTTGGGATTCAAACCCATGTCACCAGAACATTAGACTTGGGTTCTGGATTATTATTCCAGTGATGTTAGTAATTCTCCACAGTGAAACATAATTTAAACCAGTCCCAAACTTATCTCATTGATGTTTACTATTTTCTAATTAGATACAAGATCACTACACTTAAGGATCTGAAACAGAAAATGATTCATGTTGAAACATTGGATTCAGGAGTATTCCAGCAGCTCTCATTTGTTTTGTCAGATTTGATGTGTCGTGGCAATGGTTTGCAAAAATCATAATCACAGAAGTGTTACAGAAGAGGAGCCAATCAGCCCATTGGTCTGTACCAGATCACCAAATGAACATCGTGACTTAGTGCTAGTCTTCTGCCTTTTGCCTTGTTTCTATTTAAATAATTATCCAATGTCCTTTTGAATATATCAACTGAACATGCCTCCACCATACTTCCAGGCAGCGCGTTTTGTGAAAAAGATTTGTCTCATAAATATGTAAAGTGCCCTAAACTGTCAATATAGCTGAACTTGCAAAGTGTTTTGCAATCAACGTTTATCATGTGCACATTTCTTCACAGACCTGCACTTCACCTCATGAAACAGTCTTGTCTTAAACTAGTCTTATATCTAACATAAACAAATCAGATTTTACCACATTTCTCATTATGAATATATTCTTGACTATCTCATTGTAAAGGCTTCCTTCATTTCTATAATCTAGGAACAATGAGAAACTAAATCCAAGAAGATGAAACATTATTGCAATGAAAAATACTAAACTAACCTGACTATTCAAACCACTATTTTTCCTCTCTTGCTAGCAAAGATTACCATAATACTTCTGAAAAATAGAATAATCACTCTACATGTTGTCATAATTAATTAATGTATTGTCACTTTGAACTCTTACCTGAAAGACAGAGGCTACTCACAATCACATGCCAAAATAACATGATTGATTTAAACTTTTTACAATTCATTTTTCCAGAAGTTGAAATTTGCTAATTGCAGGAAATCAAGTCTGTCCTCTCCCACAGAAAGCAGTTCAGTAGTGATTGAAGCCTTGCTAAAATCAAATATATCACATCTTCAAATTATGAAGTGTTTTGGTATGCCTGACGTCTCAAATAAAACCACACCTTATTTTGTTCACTGACAGAAAGATAGGTTTAATACGTAGTAAAAGGTGTAACCTTTGTAGTGACCACAGAAAGAGCTTCCCCACCCAAAAGTTCTTCAGTCTGATATTGTCTGTTCCGTAATATCCATGAGCTGACTAATCAGTCTCTCTAGTTATGAAGGAACTTTTAGACGTAGACATAGACTATTTATAAATATAACAGCCGTCAGACAAGTGAAAAGCATAAAATAATGTTTCCTGTTACCACAGAAACTGTGCAATACTTTATATACTTCAAGTGAAACAGAATGGACAGAAGACTTCGTATCCTAGCCTCAGCAATAATGTACTTATGGGTGTGTTCTAATGTAGACGTTCCTTTCCATTTTAACTGGCATTAGTATTTTTCTTTAGTTCAGAATACACGAGGTTAAGAAATTAAGTGAGACACTATACTGTAGGTATTTTCTAATTAGTTAGAATTTATCATTTGAAGCAGATATTTTATGCAATCTTTTCTGTTTTAATGAGTAAAACTCATGACCGGTTTCTTGTTCGAGAGAAAGTAAAGATTCTTTTCTTAGAGCATCCTGTTCTGATGGCTTCAGTGGTTTTCCTAAAAACATCTAGAATGAGCGGGTTTACATGTTTGCTTTTGGCAGTGGATTGCACGGCATTGGTTGAGATATAAGGACCAATATGGCATGATCTCAATTTGGCTAGAATTTGAAAGGCCAATCCAAAGGTGGAATTGGAGAACAGAAAGAAAGGGTTGAATCTTGTAGGGGTCTGGACAATGTGGGCTATGGTGAGAAACATGGCAGAATTACTTGAGAAATCCAGTGAGGACTATCTCGATGTTGGAAGCAGCTCACTATCTTTAATCAAAAGTCCCAGGCATTGAGGCAAGATTCTTGTTAGGGAGCAGGGGTTGCCCACAAGGGGGGGATTATTGATTGCTAACAACCCGATTAACTGCAGCTCACGTTCCCAAATTATCTGAGTGGGGCAGTATGTCGTAGAATTGCTTTGTATCAGTGACGTTGGATGGCTGATGGTTGGGAACATGTGGCTATTGCAAATAGTGCTCACATTGGTCCACTTCTGAAACTAGGTGATTCCCACATGAATAAAAATGCCTCAGATGGCAATATGAGCACTCAGTGGTGCAGTTCTCTTCATTCCATTCCCTTTCCTTACATTCCTCCTTCTTAAAGTTGACTTCAGAAGATCTGTATTCTGCCCCTCCTTGCTCCTACATGTTCAAAGCTCATTGCTGAGCAGTATTGGACAGCATGTTACAGCTGTTCTGACTGGGGTGGACTATGAGATGCCACCACCAGAACCTCTGTGGCACTTAAGATGTATCTTCAGCCCTCTGGTGTCATCTTCTATTACATATCTGGAGGCATTAATTGTAATGGCGTTGGATTTTGATTTCTCAAGGATGCCAACATGTTATGACCAGCTGAGGAAAGGTGAATCAGCTGCACTCTTTTTTGAAGACCCGCAACAAAAAAGTTTAATTCTTTAATCACACTTCAAATACAATGCAGTTGCATAGAAACCCTACAACATCGTAAGAGATCATTTGGCACATCAAGTTCTGCATCAACTCGCTGAACAGGATCCCATCCAGACCTAGTCCTGTACCTTATTCCCATACCCCCACATTTCCATTGGCTAATCTACTTCGCCTGCACTGCCTAGGCACTACAAACAGTTTAGATTAGATTACTTACAGTGTGGAAACAGGCTCTTCGGCCCAACAGGTCCACACCGACCCACCGAAGCGCAACCCACCCAAACCCATTCCCCAACATTTACCTCTTCACCTAACACTACGGGCAATTTAGCGTGGCCAATTCACCTAAACTGCACATCTTTGGACTGTGGGAGGAAGCCAGAGCACCCTGAGGAAACCCACATAGACACGGAGAGAATGTGCAAACTCCACACAGATAGTTGTTCCAGGTTGGAATTGAAACCAGGTCCCTAGGACTGTGAGGTAGTCATACTGAGCCACCACCCGCCTCTTGTGAACTCAAAATTGAAGAAGTAAACTGCAAGGTTTTCTAGAGCAAAATAAAGAGTTTTATTGCTTACAAATCTCAAGGAAAACACTAAAACATAACATCGAATACATGCTCAATGTACAGGCATTGAGTTTTAAAAAGGGCAATGTATCTAATGAGAAAAGGAAGATGATAAATCTCACTGAGAATCCTACATAAATCTACAATAAAAATCGTCTTATGAACAGGAGTTCACAGTAGTGTCCCTTTGTCTGGGCTGGAATCTACAGATTCAATTCTAGTCTCCCTGTTATAGGAAGGATGTTGTGAAATTTGGAAGGGTTCAAAAAAGAATTTGCAAGGATGTTGCCAGGGTTGGAGGGCTTGAGCTACAGGGAGAGGCTGAATTGACTGAGGCTGTTTTCCCTGGAGTGTTGGAAGCTGAGGGGTGACCTTAAGGAGGTTTATAAAGTCATGAGGGGCATGACTAGGATAAGTCTTTTTCCCGGGGTGGGGGAGTCCAAAACTAGAGGGCATAGGTTTAAGGTGAGGGGGAAGATTTAAAAGGAACCTAAGGGGCAACTTTTTCAAGCAGAGGGCAGTGTGTGTATGGAATGAACTGCCAGAGAAAGTGATGGAGACTGGTACAATTACAGCATTTAAAATGCATCTGGATGGGTATATGGTTAGGAAGGATTTAGAGGGACTGGGCCAAATGCTGCCATATGGGACTAGATTTATTTCGGATATCTGATCAGTGTGTGCGTGTTGGACTGAAGGGTCTGTTTCCGTGCTGTATATCTTTATGACTAATTTCTATCTCAGGCGGTGGCAGATATATCAGACAGGTTGATTGTCTGGAACCTGGAAATCCTTCCAAAGCCCCTGTGGCAGACATAAGGGCAGAAAAGTTATCTGTTTAACTATAACAGTGCAGTAATGTCAGTGCAAAAACCTTCCCACTTTAAAGGTCTCTGCGTGCAGGTGTTTGCAATGAGCCCAGCATCATTCTGTTCTGAGGGACTGGCGTATACGCAAACATATCTTCTTATGGTTGCACAGCACTTGTACATTGATGCATTCCTGGGGACTCATGAAGATAACTGAGTGATCAGAGGATGTCAGGTATGCCATGGAGGTATTCCATGCATCTGTGGAGAAAAGGCACACTTGCAAGTTTGAGCACCTGCTCAGTCTCACAGACATTGCTGCAGACAAATTTCACATAGTTGCTGGCCTGGCGAGTAATCCATCAGACAACAGTCACATGCGTTTGTGGACAGACACCTGGGAAATTGAGGATATGTCTCCAGCAGAGCCAGAGGAAAAGTAGGAAGAAAAACAGTGGAGAGGACTGGTGATTTTGACAGCCACTGGCAACATGCAATCACCAGGTCCAGCAGACAGTATATCTCTTTCCCAGAGACTACAGATGTCTGCCACCACCTGACATCACACTCTGTGCCTCCTGAAAGCCTCCTGGCTTTCTGACATGTCAAGGAAATTCAGCCTGTGTACACACTGAAACACCTCCTGAAGGCTGCACACTGTTACGGCTGGGCTGCTCTCTACCATCAACCTGTAATTCTCCCAACAGTATGACCAGTTTTTTGCTCATACCCCCAATGTCCAATCTAAGGCAATCAATACAGCACGCACCCTTCTGATAAAAATCAACTAACAGAATCCCTACAGTGTGGAAACAGGCCCTTCGGCCCAACAAGTCCACACCGACCCTCCAAAGAGTAACCCATCCAGACTTATTCCCCTACATTTACCCCTGATTAATGTACCTACCCTACACATCCCTGAACACTATGGGACAATTTCGCATGGCCAATTCACCCTAACCTGCACATATCTGGATTGTGAGAGGAAACTGAAGTCCCTGCAAAGTGTAGAAAGTATAATTGCAACAAAAGTGCATCAGTATGAAAACAGCTGCACAACTATCTACTGCAATACTTAATTAGTTCTTTCAGTTGCTGGAAAACACGATCTGTTATGAAAAGTATGTTGAAGTTTTACTCTGAGGGAGAAATTAGGACATGTTAATAGGTAACCCACATTTCCTGAGGAGGGTGTGTATGAACAAGCTAATTTGTTTCAATTTAAAGCTAGAAGTCAGTGCTTTGGAGCTTGGTTCCTGATATTATTTAAGTACAAATGTCAGAATAAATGCAGGTTAAAATTAACAAGTTACCAATCAAGAGAGCTAACATTGTCTGTTTGGATTGAATCTTATTAGAATTTGGTTAAGTGTCAGTTCTGTCAAATTTCAGGCAGGGTTTCTCTCTGAAGGCACTTGAGTTTTCTGATGTGATCATTCCAATTTCATATGCCATGTCCCAGGACTCTTTAATGCTTCTTTTCTCTAACCTGAATTCTCCCAGTCACTGTGGGTGGAAGTACTCACCACAGCCAGGAATCCTTGGAAGTATGGTGCCGGCACCATGCTTGACTTTCAGCTGTGCTCCCAGACAAGCATTGGCAGTCGGAACTGCCTTTCACCATCAACATAGTAGAACATCAGCCACAAACCAAAACCTCCTGTGGTACATTGGCATGCCTCACACTTGCTTACACCTGCAACTGCATATTTCTACACCAGTTGCAGTTTAAACACCAGGCACACAGTTTACCTTTCCTTAGCCACATCCATTTGTTTGAGCCTGTACCCTTCTGAGTTAAAAATATAGGAAGTGACCTTATTCAAATATAGAAGATTTCCAGGTAGT
Organism: Chiloscyllium punctatum; assembly: GCF_047496795.1. Lineage (NCBI taxonomy): Eukaryota > Metazoa > Chordata > Chondrichthyes > Orectolobiformes > Hemiscylliidae > Chiloscyllium > Chiloscyllium punctatum. The sequence continues at coordinate 63,814,253 of NC_092762.1, forward strand.
TGGAAAGAGTAGATGCAGACAGATTGTTTCCCTTTATAGAAGAGTCTGATATCTCAGAGTAATCTCAGCACAATCTCAGAGTAAGCTGTTACCCATTTTCTCTCTCAGAGGATAGTGAATTTGTGGAATTCTTTACTGCAGAGGGCTGTTGAGGCTAGGTTGTTGAGTTTAGTCAAGGCTGAGATAGACAGATATTTAATCATGAAAGAAATCCAGGATTCTGAGGATAAGGCTGGAAAGTGGAGTTAAAGATAATCAAAACAGCCATGAAATCATTGAATGGCAAAGAAGAAGCTATTGGCTGAATGACCAAATTGTGCTCCTATACCTTATGATTTATTATAGGGTCACAGTCTCAGGGGGAGTGGTCAGTTGTTTTGGGCTGAGATAAGGAGAAATCTCTTCACTTAACAGGTTGGAAATCATTCAAATTCATTTCCTTAATATTGTAGATGTTCTGTTGTTGAAAATATTAATGGCTGGAATAGACAGATTATTTTGTGTCCCATAGAACCCAAAAGATAGCGATCAGCGTGCAGGAACGTGGAGTTGAAGCACTTTAGCCATGACCAAATGAATGGAAGGGCAGATCTCAGGGGCAGCAGGATATACTTCTGCACCTATTCTTTATGTTTATGTTCATTGAAACTTCCACTACACGTATTTTCTGTTATTGAATCCTTTGACCTATTGCACTCTGAGACCTTTTGTGTGTCAATTTCTCCTGCACTCCACCCAGCCATAGACCTTTCATTCTTCTTTGCACCCTCATCCAATCATTTCCTCAAAATCTGTTTCTTTCCCAGTTCTGATGAAAAGTCACAGATCTGCAACCCTTACTTCTCTTTCTCTTTGACAGATATGCCAAGTCCGCTGAGTATTTTCACTATTTTTCTGATTGAAATTAGCTATTTATATCTTCTTTGAGCATGTCAGTCATATAATGTCAGAGTTTGGATAACACACTTAAACATCAACAAAGTGAAAAATGGATCAAAGTTAAGTGTTACAAACTGTACAAACAACATATCAGTTTTGTCACTGTTGTTTCCCGAGTTAATCTGAACTTGTTGGTATAAAAAGAAGCAGGCAGCTACTTACCTGTGAAAGAAAAACAATCAATTTTAAATCACTCCAAGGACTGGTTACACCAGTTTATACAAGGGTGCAGGCCTTAAAGGGAAAGCCTAATTCAGAATCTTAACATCAGATAGGCAAAAGGATCAACAATTTATTTTGTGTGACCTGTCGGGCAAAGTAAGTGAACATTTACAGAAGATGTTGTGACGATAGTGGTAAACCAGAGGATCGCGAAGCCTTTAAAAACCAGCAGAGGACAAATAAAAAAGCAATAAGGCAGGAGAAGCTGAAATATGAGGGTATGTTAGTTAGTAATATAAAGGAAGATAATAAGAGACTTTTTAGATATATGAAAGGCAAGAGAGAGGCAAAATTGGACATTGGTCCACAGGAAAATGAGGCTAGAGAACTGGTAATGGAGAGCAAAGAAATAGTGGACACTTTGTATTAGTCTTCATGATGGAAGACACCAGTAACGTACTAGAACTTCAAGAAAGTCAGGGGGCAGAGGGAAGTGTAGTGACCATCACTAAGGAGAAGTTTCTGGGGAAACTGAAAAGTCTGAGGGTAGATAAATCAGCTGAACCAGATGGACTACACTCCAGAATTCTGTAGCTGAGGAGATTGTAGAAGCATTGATAATGAGCTTTTAGGAATCACTGGAGTCAGGAAGCATACAGAGGACTGGAAAGTTGCTAATATAACACCCTTATTTAAAAAGGGAGGGAGGCAGAAGTTAGGAGATGATACGCTGGTTAGCCTGAGTTGTTGATAAGATTTTAGAGTCCATCATTAAGATAGTGTTTGAGGAGTACTTAGGAGTGCATGGTAAAATAGGGCAGAGTCAACACTGCTTCATGAAAGGAGGTGATGCCTGGCAAATGTGTCAGAATTCTTTCAGGAAGTACTGAACAAATTAGACAAAGGAGATCCAATGGACACGATCTATTTGGATTTCCAGAAGGCCATTGACAAAATGCCACACAGGAGACTGTGAAAGAAGATAAGACCATGGTGTTAGGGGCAAAGTACTGATATGGATAGAGGACAGGCTGACTGGCAGAAGGCAGAGAGCAGGGATAACAGGTTCTTTTTCAGGATGGCAGCCAGTGACTAATGGGGTTCCACAAGGGTCAGTGTTCGGACCACAACTGTAGATTATACGTTATACATTAACAATCCGGACAGAGGAACTGAGGATATTGTTGCTAAGTTTGCAGATGACACAAAGACAAGTGGCAGGACAGGTAGTGCTGAGCAGGTGGGAGGCTACAGAAGGACTTGGATAAGCTGGCAAACTGGGCAAAAAAGATGCAGATGGAATACAATGGGTGAAAATGCAAGGTTATGCACTTTGGTGGGAAGAATTGAGGAATGGACTATTATCTAAATGGGGAAAAGCTTCAGATATCTGAAGCACAAAGAGACTTGAGAGTCCTAGAGCAGGATTCTCTTAATGTTAATTGGCAGGTTCAATTGACAGTAAGGATGGTAAATGGAATGTTAGCATTCATTTCAAGATGGATAAAATACTGGAGCAAAGATGTACTGCTGAGGTTCTATAAGGCTCTGGCCAGACCATATTTGGAATATTATAAGCTGCATATTTGGCCCCATATCCAAGAAAGGATGTAGTGGTGTTGGAGGGGGTCCAGATGAGGTTTACAAGAATGATCTAAAGAATGAAAAGCTTGTCATTTGAGGAGTCTGTATTTGATGGGGTTTAGAAGGATGAAGGGGATCTCATTGAAACTTACAGAATACTGAGACCTGGTTTGAGTGGATGTGTGGAGAAGATGTTTCCACTGGTAAGAGAGACTAGAACCCAAGACCATAGCCTCTGAGCAAAGGGACAACTCTTTAGAACTGAGATAAGGAGGACTTTCTTCAGCCAGAGGGTGGTTACTCTGTGGAATGCATAGTGGCAGAGGGCTGTGTAAGCCAAGTCATTGAGCGTGTATTGAGCCATGGCAGTGGGAAGGGGAGGATCCAATTGGCATGTTTCATACCGGCACCAGTGACATAGGTCGAAGTGGATTCTGCATAGCCAGTATGAGGAGCTAGGGACTAAACTATGGAGCAGACTTTAGAGCCCAAATTTGGGATGTTATGGAAACTGCAACAGAAGAAGGAATTAATGTGGGAAATGATAAACAGATAATGACAGGAAGAGGCAGAGAATTCAGATCTAAGACCACATCAGCCGATAGAACTAGAGGTTTCAAAACTGGTTAAAGGACAAAACTTAAGGAGTCACATTTGAGTGCATGTAGCATTTTTTATGAGCGGGTGAATGAATAGTATAAATTGAGATGAATAGTTACAATCTAATGGCCAAACTGAAATGTGACTGCAGGATGACCTAGTTTGAGAACTGAATACAGAAAGGCATGTGACATTTAGGAAAGACAGGGAGTTAGGCAAGAGTGAAGGAGTGGCACTGTTAAATAAAGGTCATACCAGCACAGTGGAGAGAGATGACTTAAATTCAGCAAGTCAGGTTTTAGAAGCAGTTTTAGTCAAAATGAGAAATGATAAAGGTAAGAGTCCCTTGTAAGAATTGCATACAGGTCCCCTGTCAGCTGTGGTAGAAGAGGGCATCAAGGAAAAAGTAATGGGAACCTGACAAAAGAATACAGCAATTACCAGGGGGAATTTTAACCTACACACAGACCCAGAAAAATCAGATGGGGAAAAATATAGACTGTTCAATGAATTTGTTGCATAGTTTTGGATCAGTTGCTTAGACAGGCACATTATGATATCAACCAGAGAGCAGGCTCTCCGAGACCTGGTATTGATCAATGAGATAGGATTAATTACTGACCTCTTAGTGAAAGCACATCTTGGATAATGTGATTGAATTTTACATCCAGTTTAAGTGTGGATCCGAGATCATAATCAATGAGATCCACCTGGCCAACCTCGTTCCACTCACTACACTAACTTTCTCTTGGATTCTAACTGTTCCCTCATTAATCTTTTAGTAATTCTTTGCATTTTATATTATGTACTGTCTTCTGATCTACCACCTACTTTACACAATTATCTGAGTTTTCTTTGAGTTTGACACTATCTTATAAAAGTGTAAAAAATCATGAGAGGCATGGATAGGGTGAATACACTCAGACTTTTTCCCAGGGTTGAGGAATCGAGGATGAGATGGCATCAGTTTAAAGTTAGAGGGAAAGAATAAAAAGGAACCTGAGGGGCAACTTTTTATACACAGAGGGTGGTATACGTACGGAATGAGCTGCCAGCAGAAGTGGTTGAGGTGCATACATTAACAATATTTGAAAGGCATTTGGACAAATACATGGATTGGCAAGACTTGGAAGGATATGGGCCAAGTGCAGGGAAATGGGTTGATGTTGATGGACATTTTGATTGGCATTGTCCAGTTTGAGCTGAAGGGCATGTCTCTGTGCTGTAGGACTCTATGACTCTATGACTACTGTTTTGAACTTAAACAAGGACAATTATGAGGACATGAAAGCAGAGCTAATGAATTAGTGGAGGGTGATGGTGATAGGTCGGACAGGTAGGATAAGTGGGAAGGGAGATGTACAGGTAGGACAGTTCAAGAGGTCAGTGCCAAGTTGGAGGGTTGGATCTGGGATGAGGTGGGTGGAGGGAAGGAAACTTGTGAAATCGATGTTGATGCCATGTGGTTGGAGGGTCCCAAGGCTGGACTCTCCAGTCGTCAGGTGGGCTGGATTTGGCAGCAGAGGAGGCTCAGGACTTGCATGTCCTTGGGAGAGTAGGAGGGGGAGTTGAAGTGGTCAGCCACAGGGCGGTGGGTTGTTTGGTGCACGTGTCCCAGATATGTTCCCTGAAACGTTCCATGAGTTGGCGTCCTGTTTCCACGATGTAAAGGTGACCTCATCGAGAGCAACAGACACAGTAGATGACGTGTGTGGAAGTGCAGGAATATCTCTGCTGGATGTGGAAGGATCGCTTGGGGCCTTGGATGGAGGTGAGGGGAGATGTGGGCGCAGGTTTTACACCTCTTGTGGCAGCAGGGGAAGGTGCTGGGAGTGGACGATGGTTGGTGGGGGTCATGGATCTAATGAGGGAGTTGCAGAGGGAATGGTCTCTGCAGAATGCAGGTAGGGATTGGGAGGGAAATATATCTTTGGTGGGGGGGTCTGATTGTAGGTGGCAGAAATGGTGGAGGATAAGGCGCTGTATCCGAAGATTGGTGGGGTGGAAAGCGAGGATCAGGGGTTCTATTCTTTGTGGTTGGAGGGGTAAGGTTCAAAGGCAGAGGTATGGGAAGTGGAAGAGATGCTAATGGAGGATAAAGACATGGCAGATAATTTGAACAGAAAGGCTGAATGGCCTATCTTGTTCTTTGTTCATATCATATATTATTAATTGCATATTCAAGAGCTGGGGAAAAAAAAACATAATAACATTCCATATGAATAATGACCAGAGCCTTTGTGCAAGTGTTGACTGATGTGGAGTGGACATCCAGGCTCTTGACAAAACCTTGCAACACATAGATCAGTGAGTAATGCTGTTTGAATCAAAAGGCTAAATCGCTGAAGAGGTGAGCATATATTGAACTGCAGTGGGGTATTGAGGGATGCCTCTGTTTCAGTGTTCCCTTTGGATGAAATGTTAAATAAAAGCCATGCATTATTTTAAAGTGGAGTTGGGGAGTTCACTATTATTTCTCCTTCAATCAACACATAAAACCAGATTACCCAGTTATTATCATATATCATAAATAATCATCATCACAATTGCTTAACTACTTATCTGACATGCAGCACTGGTAGAACAGAAATTGCCACTAATTAAATATTATGAAGATTGAAGGCATTGTTTCCAATCTCCATTCCCCAGCTCATAACAACGGATTCCACTCTCCCTGACAACAACCTGAGATTAAGCCGATCTGTTGCAAACTGGTTGTCACATCTGATTGAAGGTGAGCGTCTGACCTCGTGATGGTGTCATCAAAAAGACTGGTTATTTCTACTTCTGTAATGGGAACAGTTTTTCTTTATCCACCTTATCCAAACCAATCATAATCATGTAAACCTTAATCAAATCCCCCCTCAATTCAATTTCCTGTAAAAGGGGTTCCACATAACATAACTCAGGGAGATCAGGAGAAATCTCTTTACCCAAAACGTAGTGAGTCTGTGGAATTCTCTGCCACTGCAAACTGAGGAGGCAAAATATTGAAGACTTTCAATACAGTTCTTAGGGCTAAAGGGATCAAAGGATGTGGGGAGAAAGCAGGAATAGGATACTGAGTTAGATGATCAGCCATGATCATATTGAAAGGTGGAGCAGGCTCAAAGGGCCATATTCCCTACTCTGCTCCAATTCTTTATGTTTCTATGTTACCCAGCTTTACACCTGCCTGAACTCATGTGCTGCTGAAACCCAATTTAATATTTCATGACCTCAAGACTTACGTGTTCCAATACACTCCTAATTACTCTCACACATTCTATTCTTTGTAAACCTGATGTCATCTAACACTCTATGTCCATGCTTTAATTCACAACAACTCTTCCCTAATCAATAGACAGCCCCTTCCAAACCCATGACCACGTCCATCGAGAAGGACAATTGCAGCAGATACATGGGAACACCACCCCCTGCAAGTTCCCCTCCAAGCCACTCACCACCTTGACTTGGAAATATATCATTGTTTTTTGCTGTCCCTGGGTCAGTCCTGAAAAAGAGTTACACCCGAAACGTTGACATCTCAACCTCCTGATGCTGCCGGGCTTGTGTGTTCTTCCAGCATCTGTAGACTTTTTTGTCTCTAACTGGGTCAAAATTGGCTCCCAGTGAAGCAGCATCTTGATTTTGAAATTCTTACCCTGTGATTATTATTATAATTCTCACTCGTGTTGTTAAATCCTTTCATGGCCTCACCACACCCTATGTCTTCCAGGCGCACAACACTCAGAGATGTTTATGCTCCTGTAACCTGGTCTCTTCCGCATGTAATTTCTGAATGCTGGAATTTGAACTGAATTAGGTTTATTGTCACATGGACTCAGTGCATGTGGAGAGTTTACACATTGTCAGTGATGGCGCCATCTTAGATATAAATGTAGGTTCAGAATCTTAGCTCCAAAGCAAAAAAATACGAAAAACAAAGTTATAAAGTTAAACATTACATCCTTCATGTTAAACATTGGGAAACATCGTTAACAGATCAACACCGAAGTCCATAAAAGCCTGGTCATGCTGAATTTGTACTCCTCACAGGGGTTGGATCACTCCCACTTCGAGTTTGACCTTACACACACCACTGCCTTGGGCTGTCCACTCCTGCTCTCGCAGATGCCACTCCAGACTGCCTACTCCCTCCCTCATCGTCCTGTGCTGTCCACTCCCTCCCTCACCGTCCCGTGCTGCCTGCTCCCTCCCTCACCGTCCCATGCTGCCTACTCCCTCCCTCACCGTCCCATGCTGCCTGCTCCCACCCTCACCGTCCCATGCTGCCTTCTCCCTCACTCAACGTCCTATGCTCCCTACTTCCTCCCTCATCACCCTGTACTGCCTACTCCCTCACTCATTGTCCCATGCTGCCTACTCCCTCCCTCACCGCCTTGTACTGCCTACTCTCTCACTCATTGTCCCATGCTGCCTACTCTCTCCCTCACCGTCCCGTGCTGCCTACTCCCTATCTCACCGTCCCATACTGCCTACACTCTCACTCACTGTCCCGTGCCACCTACTCCATCACTCACCATCCCATACTGCCTACTCCCTCACTCACCATCCCATACTGCCTACTCCCTCACTCACCATCCCATACTGCCTACTCCCTCACTCACCATCCCATGCTGCCCACTCCTTCTTTCACTGTCCCATGCTGCCTACTCTCTCCCTCACTGTCCCGTGCTGCCTACTCCCTCGCTCACTGTCCCGTGCTGCCTACTACTTCACTCACTGTCCCGTGCTGCCTACTCCCTCTCTCACCATCCCATGCTGCCTACTCCCTCTCTTACTGTCCCGTGCTGCCTACTCCCTCTCTCACCATCCCATGCTGCCTACTCCCTCACTCACCATCCCATGCTGCCCACTCCTTCTTTCACTGTCCCATGCTGCCTACTCTCTCCCTCACTGTCCCGTGCTGCCTACTCCCTCGCTCACTGTCCTGTGCTGCCTACTACTTCACTCACTGTCCCGTGCTGCCTACTCCCTCTCTCACCATCCCATGCTGCCTACTCCCTCTCTTACTGTCCCGTGCTGCCTACTCCCTCTCTCACCATCCCATGCTGCCTACTCTCTCCCTCGCCGTCCCGTGCTGCCTACTCCCACACTCACTGTCCTGTGCTGCCTACTCCCTCACTCACTGTCCCATGCTACCTACTCCCTCACTCACCATTCCGTGCTGCCTACTCCCTCACTCACTGTCCCATGCTGCCTACTCTCTCTCACCGTCCGGTGCTGCCTACTCCCTCACTCACTGTCCCATGCTGCCTACTCCCTCACTCACTGTCCCATGCTGCCTACTCCCTCCCTCACTATCCCATGCTGCCTACTTCCTCACTCACCGTCCCGTGCTGCCTACTACTTCTCTCACTGTCCCGTACTGCTTACTCTCTCCCTCATCGTCCCGTGCTGCCTACTCTCTCCCTCACTATCCCATGCTGCCTACTCCCTCACTGACTGTCCCATGCTGCCTACTCTCTCCCTCACCATCCCATGCTGCCTACTCTCTCCCTCACCATCCCATGCTGCCTACTCTCTCCCTCATTGTCCCGTGCTGCCTACTCTCTCCCTCACTGTCCCATGCTGCCTACTCCCTCACTGACTGTCCCATGCTGCCTACTCTTTCCCTCACCATCCCATGCTGCCTACTCTCTCCCTCACCGTCCTGTGCTGATACTCCCTCACTTACCGTCCCGTGCTGCCTACTCCCTCCCTCACCGTCCCGTGCTGCCTACTCCCTCCCTCACTGTCACGTGCTGCCTACTCCCTCACTCACCATCCCATGCTGCTTACTCCCTCACTCACCGTCCTGTGCTGCCTATTCCCTCCTTCTCTGTCCCATGCTGCCTATGCCCTCCTTCACCGTCCCGTGCTGCCATATCCTCCTTCACCATCCCATGCTACCTACTCCCTCATTCACCGTCCCATGCTGCCTACTCTCTCTCACCCTCCCGTGCTGCCTACTCTCTCCCACACTGTCCCATGCTGCCTACTCTCTTCCTCACCGTCCCATGCTGCCTACTCTCTCCCTCACCGTCCCGTGCTGCCTACTCCCTCACTCACTGTCCCGTGCTGCCTACTCCCTCACTGACTGTCCCATGCTGTCTTCTCTTCCTCACTGTCCCGTGCTGCCTACTCCTTCTCTCACTGTCCCATGCTGCCTACTCTCTCCCTCATCGTCCCGTGCTGCCTACTCTCTCCCTCACTGTCCTGTGCTGCCTATTCCCTCTTTCACTGTCCCCTGCTGCCTACATCCTCCTTCACCATCCCATGCTGTCTACTTTCTCCCTCGCCGTTCCATGCTGCCTTCTTCCACCCTCACTGTCTCATGCTGCCTACTCCCTCACTCACTGTCCTGTGCTGCCTACTCTGTCACTCACCATCCCATGCTGCCTACTCCCTCCCTCAGTGTCACGTGCTGCCTACTCCCTCACTTACCGTCCCGTGCTGCCTACTCCCTCACTCACCATCCCGTGCTGCCTACTCCCTCACTCACTGTCACGTGCTGCCTACTCCCTCACTCACTGTCCCATGCTGCCTACTCCCTCCCTCAGTGTCACGTGCTGCCTACTCCCTCCCTCACTTACCGTCCCGTGCTGCCTACTCCCTCACTCACTGTCCCATGCTGCCTACTCCCTTACTCACTGTCCCATGCTGCCTACTCCCTCACTCACCATCCCGTGCTGCCTACTCTCTCTCACCGTCCTGTGCTGCCTCCTCCTTCACTCACTGTCCCGTGCTGCCTACTCCCTCACTCACTGTCCCATGCTGCCTGCTCCCTCATTCACCGTCCCATGCTGCCTACACTCTCTCACCATCCTGTGCTTCCTACTCCCTCCCTCACCATCCCGTGCTGCCTTCTCCCTCATTCACCGTCCCGTGCTGCCTACTCCCTCACTCACCGTCCCATGCTGCCTTCTCCCTCATTCACCGTCCCGTGCTGCCAGCTCCCTCACTCACCGTCCCGTGCTGCCTACTCCCTCCTTCACTGTCCCATGCTGCATTCTCCCTCACTCCCTATTCCATGCAGCCTACTCCCTACCTCACCGTCCCATGCTGCCTACACCCTCTTTCACCGTTTTATGCTGTCTACTCCCTCACTCACTGTCCCATGCTGCCTACTCCCTCCCTAACTGTCCCGTGCTGCCTACTCCTTTTCTCACCGTCCATGCTGTCTTCTCCCTTCTCAATGTCCCATACTGCCAACTCCCTCTCTAACCATCATGTGCTACCTGCTCTCTCCCTCACCATCCCGTGCTGCCTACTCCCTCCTTGGCTGTCCCGTGCTGCTTACTCTCTCTCTCTCTCACACTGTCCCGTTCTGCCTTCCCTCTCCCTCACCGTCCTGTGCTGCCTACTCCCTCCCTCATCGTCCCTTCCTGACTGCTCTCTCCCTCACTGTCCCTTGCTGCCTGCTGTTGTTCTCACCATCCTGCGCTGCATGCTTCCACTCTTGATACCGCCTTCTTTTGCCATGGCTGCCGAAAAGAAGAAAACTATGAAGATGAAAGAGAAAAGTAGAAAGGGAGGAAGAAGGCTGTGGTGGCCTAGTGCTGGGGAACAGACAGGCTCAGGTGCCAGAATGCTGCCTACCCTGCCAACTCTGCCAGCATTTTACTCGTCCCTTAACCTCTCGACAACTCTATGCACCTCTAGTTCACTCCCTTGCTTTAAAGCCCTCTTTAAAATCTACCTCTTTAATCAACCTCTTGGTTAACTGTCATAACACCACCTTATGTAGGTCTCCATCATACCTTCTTTCATAATGTTCATGTGCATTAAATGCTTTGGAATGCACAATTACATTGAACGTGATGAATAAATATGTTACTGAACTATATGGGATCATTGGCTTTATGAATAAAGACATAGAGTGCAAAACCAATTACATTATGTGAAATATTACAATCTTCTGGTTGTAGGCCTCAGCTGGGGAATTGTGATCTAACATGGGTGGAGCACTCTGAAAGATTTTAAGGCTTTGAAGGCAGTGGGGAAGAGGTTTACTGGAATGAAAATCAGATTTTGAGAGCAGGGAGATTGTTTTCCCTGGTGCATTAAAGATCACGAGGCAATTTAATAAAGATATGAAACATTTTGATAGCAAAGGAAGGGGAGGAATGCTTCTGCTGGGGACAAAATCAGTATCTGGTGGACATGCATTTTACATAGCTGCGAAATGAATCAGTGAGGAATGTTGGATAATTTTATTGAGATATGAAGTTATGGTCTAAAATGAACTGCTTGAAAGGGTGATGAAATTAGATAAGTTATCCAAATGGTGAGAGGTTTCAGAGGCCTAAGATCGGGAGAGATCTGAGTGTCCCAGTGCATGAATGACTGAAGGTTTTGAGGGTACAGCTTAATTCACAGAGAAAGCAAAAGCAAATCAATAATAAATAAGTATGTTGCCCACACCAAAATATGCCCAATACTTGGAAGTACCTTAGGTCAAGTTCTAAGCAGCCTGAGAGCTGTAATGGCTGCACACACTTGCTGGTGCTGACAATGAGATTGACCGAGGGTGAGAGCTCCTCTGAAGCAGAAGTCTCACAGTTCGTCCATTTAGACCAGTGGCCTCATATTCCCGTGGCAGCAGGTTTCCAATATAAAAGCAGCTTCAAGCTAACTTCCTTTCCAGGAATACCACCCGCCAACCCTCCCCACACATTCCCCGCCTCCCCTTGAAGTGTGTTAATTTCTGACGCTCAGAGTAAGAGCCAGAGGTAGGACTAAGTGAAAACTCCTTCACAGAGCTAAATGGAATGATATTTTTTTCCCTGTTCTGAATGATTCTAATTCAAGAAGTTCTTTTTTCACTGCTGTCAGTTTTAAGTGTATTTTTATAAAAGGAAACCCCTTATTTCTGACCTGATTAAGCAAAAAATAGTATTTCTGTTTCTGGAGATTGCAAAGAAGGGAACAACATTTCCAAACTTCTTAGGAATTTATGGCACTCCTCCCTAATATCTCCTTGATTAATCATCTACTGGGTGGAGAATGAGCAGAATGTCTAAATGTTTTGGATTCTGATAACAAATTTCAAAACATTTCCATGAATGAAAATTGTAGAAATGCTCTTCAGTGCCATGAGTTTCCAAAGTCAAATACTTTTTTCATATAATTCCCCAATTTGGAGAAAGCCCCTTTCAGCTGCTCTTTAATGCCTGTCCTTTCCTCCTCCGTCTTCAGTTCATTCTCCTTTTTGCACAGTTTTGAGATAACTAGATTTAACCTTTATGGAGATTTTGTTTAGCTGACACTTGGGCTCTTTACAGACCATTGAGACTTTTCTATTATCTTGCTACGGCATATTTCAAAGTCTTTACTTTTACTATCGAAGGTGGAAGAAGGTATTTTTTGATTCAGTTTATTCAGAAGCAATGTAAACAAAAAACTAATAGACAATTTCAACCGAACATGGTACACAGACAGGGTATAGACCAATGAAGAACAGGTTAGTTTTTAACAAAAGCTGGAATGTTTTAAAGGATCCATTAACACATGCAGATAGGATGAATGAACTTTTTTTTAAGAATGTTGTTGATTATTCCAGCCATGGATTTTCTCAGCTGCTATGTTAGATTTTGTCATTACATGTGAATCATTGCAAGGGAAATGGGTAAGACGGTGGCATGGTTGCTGCCTCACTGTGCCAGGGTCCCATGTTTTATTCCAGACTCAGGTGACTGTCTGTGTGGAGAAACTCCACACAGACAGTTGGTTTCTTCCCATAGATCAAAGGTGTGCAGGAATGGCCATGCTGAAGTGTCCAGGAATATGCCAGCTGGATAGATTAGCCATTGTAATTTTGGAGACAGGGTAGACCTCTTTCCATATAGTAGGGATTCTATGATTCTAAATTGAACAGAAACTCTGGATTTGTGGAAATCTGGGAGTTGTTGTTAGATATAAGCAAGCAACCCTGAGAAAGCAGCTATGCAAAAGTCATAAGTGGCTCAAAGATGTGCTCTGATGTTGCTGAGCAACTGATAGGTGTCAGCTCTTCACTGGTGCTATCTAATGGCAGAGTCGCCATTAAATGTTGGCTTCTTAGAGCAATAACAAATGTATGTCATCTTGTTCTGAGAAAACATTTTCTTAGCTCTTAAAAATTTGAAGATGCATATTGAGGAGCATTTTGTAGAAGACATGAATATTCAATTTATATCATGAGAGTTTGATTGTTATGTATCTGTTTTATGCCATCATATGGTTAGATATTGAGCAGTGTAAAAAACCCCAAATACTATAATGCAAAATGGTACAAAATAGTAAATGTATACGAAATGCCCTCAACACCTCGACATTTGACACTTATAAGTGTTTACTGCTTCAATGCATGAGAGTATATTCAAGACAAGACCTGACACTTGTCACAACCTCTTACCTGTGATGCTACCAAGCTCTTTTCTACTCATCCATTCAGTCGGAACAAACATTACTTAAAGACCAATAGAAAATATGTATGATATTTTCAAATGGCTACACCTTATTTTGCACACTGAAACAACTGGATGTTGTGCGGAATGTCTTCAGTAGTCCATAGCTACAGACATAAATAAAAGGTGTGGAGATTTGGCTCCACCCTAAATCAAGCTGAAGGCCATTGTTTTCCTTTCCTAAATGTTAATGCTGAAAAAATTTGAGTCATTCTTCACATCTTGAACTTTCTGTACATGGGCTTACCACATTTATAAGCTATTATGCCTATCCACGTCAAACTAAAACAATAGTAGTGATTGCAGTCTGAAGAACTTGGATGGAATTTACCTTCCTCTGAAGATAGTAAAAGAGGTGGCAAGAAGGGGAAATAATTGAGTGACTTTGCCCTGGAGAGATACTCACTATCTTCTTGTTACCTCTGCAATTAATTCTGTTTGAGAAGGGCTGTGGTCGGCTTTCTGGACTCAGCAGCACCTAAGGTTCAATTGATGGTCATTTAAGAGTCTTAACTCACCACGTCCCTTTATGGGGACAATCGAAGGTATCGATGGTGGAAAAGGGTGCAGCCTCTGAATGCCAACTCTCTGTCTCCGACTCTAATTCTTTGACCCTCCTCCCCAGGGACACACACCCTAAGAGAAGAAAGAAAAGGTTTCTTCTTGCTGCTGTATCTCTCAGGGAGTGTGGTGGGAATGAGCAGTGGGCATTAGGACCCAGAATTGACAATATTGAGGGCTCTGATGGAGAGATACTCAGCTCAGCTTTTCATGATCTGATTGACAGGCGATATAGTTTGATGTCTTTCCAGTGAGGACAGCAAGATACTCACAAGATAACATGCCTGCCCCACACACACAAAAAAAAGGGAAAATTGCCTCTGGTTTAAGGAACAGAGTACAGAAGAGAACTTTGGAGATCTCATGGCCCTGTGTTTGTGTCCATATCTCTGAGCCAGGAGGCCAGTGTTTTAGCCTCAGTATTCCAGAGATGTGTAACAACATCTCTGAACATGTTCATTTCAATATTAGCAGGAGATCATTTTGGGTGCTGGCAAATAGCCTATTGAAACCTTTAAGTATGTAGAGCCAGTTCCACAGAGTAAGATACGTTGTTTGCATGTCTGACCCTAATTTTGCAAGGAACGTGCTTATCACTGCTGCCTTGTAGTGCCAGGGACACAGGTTTGATTCTAGACTTGGGTAACTGTCTGTGTGGACTTTGCACATTCTCCCTGTGTCTGTATGGATTTCCATCGAATGCTCCAGTTTCTTCCCATTGTCCAAGGATTTGCAGGTTCGGTAGATTGGCTATGGTAAATGTTACCCTGTGATCTTCAGGGATATGCAGGTTAAGTGGGATAGTCATGGTTAAAAACCCAATGTGAGGTCACAAGTAAGGGGTGCGATGGTCTTCAAATTGTCGGTACAGACTGAATCACCTGATTGGCTTCTTTCTTCACTGTAGGAATTCTATGAAGAGATTTACTCAGAACTTGTTCCTGACTGGAACCTCCGCAGACGATGACAGAAAAGCTTTAGGGATACCCTTAATGTATCCATGAAGAGGTCAAAAGTCTTCGGGACCCCTCGCATGTGACCAAGCTAAACAGAGAGGATTTATTCAGGAAGGTACATCAAAATCAAAGAACACTCAAAGGCAGTGCTGAAAAAGCAGAGAGAGCACACAAACCTCCCAACAATTCGTGTATCTGACTTCAATTTGCAGATATCCCACATATGATAGAGTCTGTAGATTATGCTTTGGATTTACTGGCCATCTCAAAACCTATCGACCTGGAATGGAAGCTAGTTATCTTCAATCTGGAGCAATTGTCTGAGACATAGAAGGACGTTTGAATGAACAAAACAATGTGCGTCTGCACTATCAGAAAAGCTACATGGATCTTGAAATCTATAACTAGAGAAACAGGAGATATCCTAACAGAAGGTATGAAGGAATCTATACAAGATATTGAAATGGCCATTATGGAATTGCTGTGGAACTCTGGATGATGTGCTATACCAAGGATTCCCACTATTTAGTGACAATAGAGAAGCGGGAAAGCCAAAATGGTACCTAGCTCAGAGGTCTAAACTACGAGACAAAGTTAGAACTGAAAAAAATGTGGATGCTCTAAATCACAAACAAAAACAGAAGTTGCTGGAAAGGCTTAGCGGGTCTAGCAGCATCTGTGAAGGGAAATTAGAGTTAACATTTCAGGTCTGGTGACCCTTCCTCAGAACTGATGGTAGCTAGGAAAATGTCCATTCATATGCAGAAGATAGGGTGGAGGGAGGGGTAAGGAATAAATGATAGGTGGGGATAGAGCTCAAAGAGAGAGAAGAACAGTTGGAAAGACAAAGAAATGGATGAGAATCTGGCTTGGAGGTTGAATAGTTGTTAATGGGGCCTGTTAGCGACAAACAGTAGATAATGTGTAACGGCAGCCGATGTGGCAACAAAGTCTCAAGTGTAGGATAGGGGGCTCGGGCATGGGAGAGATCAGGATCTAAAATCATTGAGCTCGATATTGAGGAGGGAGGGACGGTCTCCAAGTGGAAAATGATGTGCTGTTGTTTCAGCTTGCGGTGAGCTTTGCTGGAGCATTGCAGGAATACCTGAGACAAAGATGTTGGCCAGGGAACAGGACGATGTGTTACTGAAGCAAGTCTGAGTCACAAAAAAAGACCTGATGGGGTTTTTGGAGCTTCTTCATCCAGTGAACCTTCCCAAACTTAATCCCTCCCTTCCATTATTTAGTTTACATTCTTCTCTACTGTCCCAGTTATCTGACTTAGTTCGGTGGGTAATCAATGTTGGCATTGCCAATAAAACCCATGAAATAATTGAATAAAATCCTCCTAAACTATTTTCATTTGTTTGACATTCTGATCCCTGCAAAGTGCATTTAGCACTTTCATCTTGCATATTTAAAACACAATATAAATTTTGATTGTCGGCAGCAGGTGATGGGAGGACTAGTTATTGAAAGATTTTTTAAAAATGATACAAGTTTAAAATAAATGTACCATATTTACTTGTGTATTGGTCAAGTTTTGAAGACCATTTTTAAAGCTGAAATTAGGGGGTCAGCTTATATACGAGTTATTGCTTTCGAAGGAATGAAATGTATGCTTGGCATGAGTCAAAAAGTGGACAAAGAGCCAGATGTCTAGATAAAATAATAAACAACAAAAGGGAACAGTATTATGGCCAATTTTGAATATTTACCAGATGTTTCAGTAAGAACAGAGAAGATGGTTAAAGAGGGGGAGGTGTGGCATTGTTGATCACGGACAATATTACAGTTGTAGAAAGGATGTTTGGGGACTCGTTAACTGAGGTAGTATGGGCTGAGGTTAGAAACAGGAAAGGAGACGTCACCATGCTGGGCGTTTTCTTTCGGCCTCCAAATAGTCCCAGAAATGTAGAGGAAAGGATAGTAAAGATGATTCTCAATAGGAGTGAGTGAGGCAGGGTAGTTGTCATGGGGGTCTTCAACTATCCAAATATTGACTGGGATCACTACAGTACGAGTACTATAGGTGGGTCAGTTTTTGTCCAGTGTGTGCAGGAGGGCTTCCTGACACAGTATGTAGACAGGCCTACAAGGAGCGAAGCCACTTTAGATTTAGTACTGGGTAACGAGCATGGCCAGGTGTTAGATTTGGAAGTAGGTGAGCACTTAGGAGACACAATTCTGTCAGGTTTACTTTAGTGATGGAAAGGGATAGGTGTACTCCACCGAGCAAGAGTTACAGCTGGGGAAAGGGAAATTATGATGCAGTTAGGAAAGATTTAGGAAGTGTAGAATGGGGAAGGAAACTGCAGGGGATGAGCACATTAAAAATGTGGAGCTTATTCAAGGAAAAGCTCCTGGGTGTCCTAGATAAGTATGTACTTGTCAGGCAGGGAGGAAGATAGAGAACGCGTGAGCCGTGGTTTACTAAGGAAGTGGAATCCCTGGTCAAAAAGAAGAAGAAGGCTTATGTTAGGTCAAAATGTGAAAACTCAGTTAGGGCACTTGAGAGTTACAAGAAAGTCAGGAAAGACCTAAAAAGAGAGCTCAGAAGAGCCAGGAGGAGACATGAGAAGTTGTTGGCGGATAGGATCAGGGTTAACCCTAAGGCTTTCCATCGGTATGTCAGGAATAAAAAAATGACGAGAGTTAAATTAGGGCCAATCAAGGATAATAGTGGGAAGTTGTGTGTGGAGTCAGAGGAGATAGGGGAAGCACTAAATAAATATTTTTCAACAGTGTTCACTATAGAAAATGAAAATGTTGGCGAGGAAGATACAGAGATACTTGCATCTAAACTAGAAGCTTTGAGGTTAACAAGGAAGAGGTATTAGAAATACTGCAGAGTGTGAAAATAGACAAGTCCCCTGGGCCAGATGGGATCTATCTTAAGATCCTCTGGGAAGCAAGGGAAGAGATTGCCAAGCCTTTGGCATTGATCTTCAAATCGTCATTGTCTACAGGAATAGTGCCTGAGGACTGGAGGATGGCAAATGTGATTCCCTTGTTCAAAAAGGATAGTAGAGACAACCCTGATAATTACAGACCAGTGACTCTCACTTCAATTGTTGGTAAAGTGTTGGAAAAAGTTATAAGAGATAGGATTTATAACTATCTAGAAAAGAATAATCTGATCAGGGACATTCAGCATGGTTTTGTGAAGGGTAGGTCGTGCCTAACGAATCTTATTAAGTTTTTTGACAAAGTGACCAAACAGGTAGATGAGAGTAAACTGGTTGATGTGGTGTATATGGATTTCAGCAAGGCGTTCGATAAGGTTCTCCACAGGAGGTTATTATACAAACTGTGGAGGAATGGGATTGTGGGAGACATAGCAGTTTGGATCAGTAATTTGCTTGCTGAAAGAAAACAGAGGGTTGTAGTTGATGGAACATGTTCATCTTGGTTTCCAGTTACTAGCGGCGTATCGCAAGGGTCGGTGTTGGGTCCACTGCTGTTTGTCATTTTTATAAATGACCTGGATGCGGGCTTAGAAGGGTGGGTTAGTAAATTTGCAGATGACACTAAGGTTGGTGGAGTTGTGGATAGTGACGAAGGATGTAGTAGGTTGCAGAGAGACATAGATAGGATGCAGAGCTGGGCTGAGAGGTGGCAAATGGAGTTTAATGTGGGAAAGTGTGAGGTGATACGCTTTGGATGGAGTAAACGGAAATCAAAGTACTGGGCTAATGGTAAGCTTCTTGGGAGTGCAGATGAGCAGAGAGATCTCGGTGTCCATGTACACAGATCCCTGAAAGTTGCCACCCAAAGTGAAAGGGTTGTTAAGAAGGCATACAGTGTTTTGGCCTTTATTAATAGAGGGATTGAGTTCTGGAACCAGGAGGTTGTACTGTAGCTGTAAAAAGGCCACACTTGGAGTTTTGTGTACAGTTCTGGTCACTGCATTATAAGAAAGATGTGGAAGCTTTGGAAAGGGTGCAGAGGAGATTTACTAGGATGTTGCCTGGTATGGAAGGAATGTCTTATGAGGAAAGGCTGAGGGCCTTGAGGCTGTTCTTGTTAGAGAGAAGGTTGAGAGGTGACTTAACAGAGACATACAAGATAATCAGAGGGTTAGATAGGGTGGACAGGGAGAGCCTTTTTCCAAGTATGGGAATGGCAAACACGCGGGGACACAACCTTAAAGTGAGGGGAGATAGGTATAAGACAGATGTCAGAGGTAGTTTCTTTACTCAGAGAGTAGTAAGGGTATAGAATGCTTTGCCTGCAACAGTAATAGATTTGCCAAGTTTAAGTGCATTTCAGTCGTCATTGGACAGGCTAATGGACGTACATGGAATAGTGTAGGTGGGATGGGCTTCAGATTAGTATGACAAGGCGGCGCAACATCGAGGACCGAAGGGCCTGTACTGCGCTGTAATGTTCTATGTTCTATGTTCTAAAATAACTGTCTCCATTCTGCCTACTATGGTAGAATGGTAATGTCATAAAGTATTCCAGTTAACAGTACTGTAAAATGCATGTAGGTTTACACAGAGGCACAAAAGGTAATAGGCATACCAGCAGGTGGTCAGGCCATCTACCGGGGGTATTGGTATAACACACAATTCATGAAATAAAAACAGAGGAGCAGTAAAAACAAGAAAAAAGTTTGATATTATTTTATTTGAAAAGACTGCATGCAACTATTTATAATGTATGAAAAACACATCACATCAAAAAACTTATATTCACAGCAAAAACCTCTTCTCACAGTATATCACAAATATTATGGGATAGCTGCTTAAAACAAAAGTTACCAGTACATGCAAAAGTCCATTAAAATCCTTCAAATTCACTGTCCTCAGCAGTTGCACCACTGAATAATTTATTCCAGTCGCCTGGGTCAAACATATCGTATGGATCATCTTCATCTGCACTCTCAAGGGAATCATCACTTCAATCTGACCATAAACAGACATCCTCAGTACCATCTAAAGCATTAGAAATTCCACATTTTTTAAAGGCTTTCACAATAATTTCAGTTCTCACCTCCTTCCAGGACTCAACAGTCCACTCACATGCATGTTGCCACCCTTTGTGAAGCTTTTTCCTCTTCTTGCATCCAAGTGTCCCATTTCTTCCATACTAAGTCCTTAAAAGGTTTTATTGATGCTAACATCCAGTGGCTGCCCCATGTTTGTAAGGTCTCCAGGAGTCATTGCAATGTCAGTGTTGTTAGCTCGAAGTTCACTGATAACACTTCACTCTGTGTGATCTGAACACATCCCATACCAGTAAGCTTTTTTCCTTTCTCAGTCCACCTGGTCACATATTCCAGACCTCCCTAATCCAAATCTTGCAGCCACCTTCATCCATCCACCCTTTTTCATGGAGGAGGACAGCAATGCCTTTCGTAAATTTCTGTTTGGGTGGAGTTTTCCATTTAAAAATCACCATAGGCTTTAACTTTGTTCCATCGGCCATACAACCAAGTACCAAAGTGAATCAACTTCTTTCATGGCCAGTAGTCTTAACCAATATTGTTTTTGCTCCAATCTTGTCCACAGATCTGTTCCCCGGCATATCAAACTTCAATGGAGCTTATACCTACACAAGAGGTATATGAAAAATACCAGAATTTTTAGACAATTGTATGAGAGCCTGTATTCATTTTTCTTCCAATTTCTGAGTACAAAGCGATGGAACCCAATTAACTTGTCATTAAGTTCTGCTGGTGGACGTTGGGCAATCTTGGTTTTCTAAGGTAAAAACAATGACTGCAGATGCTGAAAATCAAATACTGGATTAGTGGTGCTGGAAGAGCACAGCAGTTCAGGCAGCTTTTGCCCGAAACGTTGATTTTGCTGCTCGTTGGATGCTGCCTGAACTGCTGTGCTCTTCCAGCACCACTAATCTTGGTTTTCTGTCTAAGCACTAAATCATACCTTTTCATAAAGCCACTGCACCATCCGGCACTGGCTTTGAAGTTACTGAATCCATCTTTTTTTGCTTTGTTTTTAGCACATATTCTTATATGTTGTTGAGTCATTATGTTTCCGTTCTGATGACACTGAATTACCCAGTCAGCAATCTTTTCTTCTAGTTGTGGTCACTTGTTCAGCTTTCCTCGGTTTGCATATTGCTGTTTTGGCATAGCCTTTAACTGTGTGGCTTTTTTCCTCCAATCTCAAACAAGTTTTTTAGAAACAGAACTCTCTTGCTGCTATGCTATTGTTGGTCTTCTCTGCACCTTCAATAAATTTTAGTTTAAACCATGCTGTATACTTGTTTCTTTGTGATGCCATTTTGTCAGAAAAATTTGGGGGAGCTTTACAATAATTTCAAGCACAACTGTACACAACACCTACTTCTAAGAAACTGAGGCAACAGCGGGAAGACAAGGCCAAGGGCTGCCATAGGGTGCCGCAGTTATTTGCATTCACAGGTCAAATATACATATGTAAATATTACATAAATAAATATATACAGCATATATAGTTATCAACATTCAATTTAACCATTTGAAAATCGCATTGTGCAAATATATACTGATGCGCTTATCATGTGATGACGCAGTTATTTCATTTGAAACAAAAATGTGCAAATCATGCCGTTTAAGGCTGCGTATATGGTCAGGAAGAGATCCCTGAAAAACTAGGGTCAACCTACACATGAGGTATATGAAAAATACCAGAATTTTTAGACAAAAATAAGAGGTGGACTTAAACATGAGATTGAGAGTGTGGTGTGGAAAAGCACAACAGGTCAGGCAGCATCCAAGGAGCAGGAAAATCAACATTTCAGGCAAAAGCCCTTCATCAGGGTGAAAGCTGGGAGGTTCAGGAGTGGAGAGATCGACCTATATATGCTAGTTAGGAGCTGCCTGGTGTCGAGGCTTGACAAATGGGTAATGATTAGATTAGATTACTTACAGTGCGGAAACAGGCCCTTTGGCTCAATAAATCCACACTGACCCACTGAAGCGCAACCCACCCAGACCCATTTCCCTACATTTACCCCTTCACCTAACACTAAGGGCAATTTAGCACGGCCAATTCACCTAACCCACACATTTTTGGACTGTGGGAGGAAACCCATGTAGACATGGAGAGAAAGTGCAAACTCCACACAGTCAGTCACCTGAGGCGGGAATTGAACCCGGGTCTCTGGCGCTGTGAGGCAGCAGTGCTAACCACTGTGCCAATGATAGGCAGAAGAGTGAGTAGTGATGTCAGAGGTATGAATAGGAGATGTCAAAAAAGAATATTTAAATATATACGTAGCTTGAAGGATACTGAGTAGCTTGAAGGTTTTCATATTCTCACAGTGAATGTAATTGGAAATGATATGTGAATTGTTGATGACTGTGTATTGTGGTATGAAGGAGGTTTCAGTTGATACAATTTGATTATCTATCTCCCCCTAATGTCCAAATGGGAGCAGTCTTTATTTATTAGTGCAGGTGTAGAAAGCAATTAAAGGTAGGTGAAGAACATGTGTTTGATGGATGTTAAATATTTCACGTTAGTGGAACTCAGTACCAAGGTACCCGATCAATATTCTGGTTTGGCAGTCCTGATTGGGTCTAACAAGCTTTTTTGTAGCATTAGGAGAATCAATAGTATTCAGAGATTTCATGCAGCAAATATTACAGTCAATTCAGTATTATGAGAAGTCCACACCTTGTGACAGAAGAGCAACATGCTTGGTCTTGTTCAAAACTGTTGTGATTTGTTCTGATTTTGCAGCTTTGTTTATGCCACTTTCCTGACAGCGTTGGATGCAGCTGTGCACGCATGTTATTGCAACAGCCAAAACAATTCATAAAACCTGTTAGACTGCAGTCAACCAGCTATTTGGCTTACGGACGTGCTGTGTTCTTGTTTACTGTAGAAATAGGCATGAGCTCCTTCTAATTGCCAATTTTTATAAGTCATCAGCGGCAACGGGTTAGTAGCATCAAACAGTGCTTGAAAAACATTGATTTGTTGTAGTCTTAAGAGAGACCACTAACTTTAAAAAGAAATTCCAACTTGCAGTTGTTAGCGAAAATAATTACTTCACAAATGGATGGAATTGTCTCTGAATGACGTTGGGCAATGGTAAGACAGTTGTGAAAATATGTTAAGCCGCAAGAGTCATATTTGTAGCAAAAACAGTCCATTCATATTTAACCTAATCTCATCTTATTGATACACATTTTTAGATTCTCCCACAATCTAGAGAGAAACTGGACAAAGACAATCCTGACATGAAAGTAAAAATCGGTATTTGACATCTCCAGCTTTCCGCCTGCTCCTCTGGGGCTGTATCTTGGACAACAGTCACCAATATCTCAGGGCACAAGCCATGGGCAGTAACTACCTGCCCTCCCCATCCATGGAGGTTAGCATCAGGCAAGTACTGGCCTCACTGTATCATTGTGGAACATCTCTGACCCATTTATAATACAGTTTTCCACTTCAACCTTTCATTTTGGAGCTCACCATCACATTTCAGAGTAATGCTGCTGCCAGGTCACTCTGTGCAGTGACAAACACCCAAGTTATGGACTGGGCCTCAAGATTATCTAACACTCAATCATTTTCCATCTACTTTGATGCTTACCACATTCTTGTGTGACATTGACATTTTTCACTTTGACCCCTCAGCCTGAGGGCAAGACAAAAGTACTGCAATCTTAAAGGATTGCAGTACTCTCCCATCCTAGAGTATGGGCCATGTTCAGTCCTGTAGGTCCAGTGTAACCAGTCTGGGGAATCACAAGTCAGCTGAAGATTTGCACAGAAATTAGTCAGGGGTCTGTTCATTTACCAGTCGTGGCTGTCTCTCAAAATTAGTCAGGCATTGCACCATGGTTGGATCTAGTGATGTATCCACTGATAATCCAGGAGAGTTCTCACAGACCTCTGTGTGGCAGGATAGCTGGGAGACTCAATTGTGGAAATTGGAGACAGCGTGCTGCGATGCAGAGGGGATAATAATCAAGAAAGGGGTACCTCAACATATATGGGGAGGTGGGAAGATACAGCATGGGAGCAAAAGAGGTTCTGTGTAATGGGGGTGGTGGTTATTAACAGGCAGCACCACCTGGCTTTGTTGGAGGGATTAGTGATCATAAAATCCTTCACAATAACCTACTGTGTTGATTAAAATTCCTGACCTTAAGCACTCTTGTCTACGTCAAGCAACATTATGAATCAATTGTTCTAATGACTGTGAGGCTTAAGCAATGTTTTGCTGCCTAGAAAGATTCACCTTTATTAGCAAAGCAGCAATCACCTTCCACGAGCCCATGGCCCTCACATGGTGCAAGAGCTGCTCACTTCACATTTTGGATCATAAATGTTTATACTGTTATCCTACATGTAATGTATGGTTTGGTTACTGTATAGATTGGGAGAGGTTCTCATTATTGTTGGAACCTTCCTACTGTAAGTACACCTAAAAGGTTGAGCAACAGATGTCTGAATCAGGACAATGATATGCAACATCCATATCGTAACATTGTTGGGGGCTGCCACGTCCCAGAGTTTGGACAATGCTGTTCAAATGTTACGTGTGTGTTGAATGATTACATGACTGAGGGATTGCTTTCCTTCTAATATTGCCTCATTAGGTTCGTTAGAACCATCACAAGGAACAGAAACTAGGGCCATCCCTGTGTCTGCTGCACCGAGGATGTTGTGAATGAGGAACACGTGCATGTACAATCCCAGAAGCAGCATCAACCTCCAGTAAGTTAACACAGATAGTTTACGCTAAAGCTAAGGCTGAAGGAGTTCCAGATTGTTATTATATTAGAAACAGTTCTGATGAGGAAGTGGAGACATTCCGACAGACCTATGAATGAAGAGTAGATAGATATTCGTTAAGTAATGATGCTACCCAGATGTCATTCGGAGCTATTGCCAGTAGCACATGAAATACCTATGGCAGGAAATAGAGGAATCTGGAAAATGCAGGCATCAATTAATAGGCCTATAATTCATAAAGGGGCAGCGCAGTTCTGCACAACATGGCACACACGTGCCACTAGGAAAACCCAGCATGTAATCAGATGAGCACTTTTGTTAGCCATACCAGTTTTCAGCCAAGTGTTAGTGGATTGTGAAAGATTATTACTGAAAATGAAAGCATTATGCCATTTGAATTGTTTTGTGATCATGTTAGAGGTCCATTAAAATTGATTATGGAGTTGTTGCTGAATGAGAAAGAATAGATGTAAAACTGCATGATGAACAAATATCATCTGTATAATTGATACATTTACACAATTTTTTTAAATTCCATGCTCTTTAAACTTAACATACAAGTCTTCAGTTATCATTCAGAATTAGTAAAACTGATGTTAAAATACTTTGACTGCCAGGTCATCTGTTGCAAGTTCGAAAAAAGTAGCTTTTGTTCACAGTTTCCAAAGAGCCTTTAGATCATAGAATCCCGACAGTGTGGAAACAGACCATTCGGCCCAACAAGTCCACACCAACCCTCTGAAGAGTAACCCACCCAGAACCATTCCCCCACATTTAATGCACCTAACCTACAAACCCTGAATGCTATGGGCAATTTAGCATGACCAATTCACCTGACCTGCATATCTTAGGACTGTGAGTGAAAACCTGAGCACCTGGAGGAAACCCACGCAGAGAATGTACAAACTCCACACAGTCAGTTGCCTGAGGCTGGAATCAAACCCAGGTCCCTGGTCCTGTGAGACTGCAGTGCTAACCACTGAGCCACCATGCTGCCCTGAATGATTCAGCAAGGGCTATTATTTTGTGATTTTTACTGCTTGCTTGAGTTTCAAAATTTCACTTCTCTCAGCAGGAGTCCTGAGTTCACAGTTTCATTGATAGTTTAAGAGGATATTTAGAGGTGGCAGTATTGTAGCTGTATAGGAACAACTTGTCTGGAGCATGGGTTAGCATTGGAGCAATAGTCTTCTGTAGCACAGTTGGAATTTCGTTGGAATCTGCAACTTTTGCTGTGTCCAGAGCATCGGGTCCGCTAATATATTTTCTTCTACGGAGACCTCCAGGGTCTGTGAATGGCAGTGATTGATGGAACTGAAAGTCAGTACTGTGAACAATGTGTGTTCGCTGAGCTCTGTGCATGGAGCCTCAGAGCTGTACCTGAAAAGGAGCATTGTTCCAGAACACATTTTTTTATCACGATTATCACTTGCAGTAAATCAAATCAGCTAAAAACTGATCTGGTGTGGATTGCAGGAGGTGGCTAAAATCATCATTCACTTGACATTCGTCACCTGGTTTACCAGTTCAGCTGCATTATGAAAGACAGGATCCACTCTAAGTGTCTAATGAGGAAGACTGTCTCCATCGGTGGGCTTTCAGAATCAACCTGCAAGGTCATTTGCAGTTTCTACCAGTGAAAGTCAGCACTTCCATCCACAGTGGAACATACCTGTTCATTCAACCAGCCCTGGTTTGCATTTATCCAGTGGGTAAATACTTCTGATAGAATCTCATCCTTGCAACTGCTTTTCTCGATCACTTTAAACTAGAATCTTGTATGTTCAGATAATTCCTGCCCCAGTTCCTAATTCTGGAGATTAGATTAGATTAGATTACTTACAGTGTGGAAACAGGCCCTTCGGCCCAACAAGTCCACACCGCCCCGCCGAAGCGTAACCCACCCATACCCCTACATCTACCCCTTACCTAACACTATGGGCAATTTAGCATGGCCAATTCACCTAGCCTGCACATCTTTAGGACTGTGGGAGGAAACCGGAGCACCCGGAGGAAACCCACGCAGACACGGGGAGAACGTGCAAACTCCACACAGTCAGTCGCCTGAGGCGGGAATTCCATGACCTCTGAATTCTACAAACCCTGTCCCACTTTTGTCCCATAACCCAATAATCATTTACAGGCTATTGAAATTTTATTTATTTTTGTTCAAACTGATACCAACCAAGTGAATCTGCTAGATCGTCTTTGTATGTCATTAAACTCCTTCCTATGATCTACAGGCACATAGCACTCAAACTAAGATTTTATTTAGGTTATAGGTGAATACTACCTCCAATAACTTTCATTATCTATGAATTTGACACTGAATAACATTGTGAAAATATTTGTATGTAAGCTTATAATGTACTGTAATTTACCGAAATATGAGAAAAAGATGACATTTATTGAATATAATTATTGAGTGTCAGCTCATTCACAATGATTAATGGCAGAATCTTAAGTTAATTGTTATAAAAATAATGTTTATGTAAATATATAGTAGTTATGTAAAATTTACTTTTTATTCCTAGACTATCAAAACTTATTATATTTAATTTACATCTATAATAGTTAATGCCATAATCTATCACTGCCAGTGTGGTCTTTGTGCTCACAGTTTCCCGAGGTACATTTCTTTTGAATTCTGTTATTGGCAGTGACAGTATGAATAACACCCTGATAATTGCATATAAATATATAACAGCAAAATCACAAACAGTTTTCAATGTTAAAGTTCAGAGTCATGATTTGTAAGAAGAAAATGCCTGGACAGATTTTAAAAAGTACAGTAAGTGTTAATGACATTCAGTGTTCACAGCTAATATTCAAAGAGCTGAACATATTTGCATTCTTTGATCTTTCTCTCTCTCTCTCTCTCTCTCTCTCCTTAGCATTAGCAAAGAAAGCTAGCATGTCCAAAATGGGAAGTTATCCAGGTGAGGTACAATGATTCCTTTGTCTCTAAAGTTGAGGCAGCTCACAAGCAAGTTGTCAGAAGCTGGAGAGAATTGTGTCATAGGTTTTGCTGAAGTTAGATAGGGGTTTATTCAGTTACTGGACCCTCCTGGTGCCTCAAATGCATGTAAACATAGTCAGGTTTGAGTAAGAGATGGCTGTAGTTTGTTTGGATGGAGCCAAACTCCCATGTTTGTTCTTTTCTTTGATATGCCACTGTACAGTACTGAATTGTATTTTTGACTATATGTCTGTTTCTATTTAGACATTGTTTATGTATAAAATATATTTTGAAAGAAAAAAGAATTGTGTGATGGATAGAAATAAAAATGGAGAAGATAACTTTTGGATGGGTAGTGGCTCTTAATACATCTATGAAGCCACTGAAGTGGAAATTTAAAGCTAATTTTAAATAGTTTTCCAAGTATAATTGTTCCTTGTGTCGCTAATATTTGTCCCATATATATCGGAGTAAATTCATAGCCTGAAGGTACTGGAATTCTTAAGCTTATTTTCAGGATGTAGTAGTATATCATTTATGTTTGAAACTTTGGAGACAGATTGAAAGTTATGTTTTGCTCTGAGAAATGTCTGATTTTTAAGGTTTGTTTCTGAAATAGTCTTCACAGAAAAATTGCAAGCATATCCAAGTAAACCAAGCAGATAGATTTCCAAGAATACAATCAAGGAAGATCATATCCAAGCCAACCAAGCAGATAGATTACCAAGAATACAATCAAGGAAGAATAAAAATCTTTGAGGAAATGGTGAGCAGTACTCAAAAGTCAAAGAGGATGCAGTCAGAAATACATAATTGAATTTTAGTTTGGCAGTACATTCATTTTTTTTCTCTGTAAGGCACAAAGATTATTCCATTCATTTCTTGTTAGTCATCATTGTAATGTTGAATTGCTGCAGAACTATTATTTTCCTTCCAGATGTGTATAGTATATTCCTAAAGGATCTTGTAACATGTTGTAGAAACCAGTAAATCTGTTCCTTACACATAAGGCAATCTAGAAGTAAACAGAAACAGCAAGCAATTAGGAAGGCAAATGGTATGGTGACTAACATTGCAAGAGGATTTCAGTTCAGAAGTATGGATGTTTACTGCAGTTATACGGGGCATTGGTGAGACCACTCTTGGAATACTGGGTATTATTTTAGTCTCCTTCTCAAAGAGAGTATAAGATGCTGTAGAGGAGTACTGCAGAAGTTTGCTAGGCTAATCTCTAGAATGGCAGGCTTGTCCTATGAGGAGAGACTAGTTCAACTGAGCTTATATTCATTAGAGTTTAAGAGAATGAAAGGGGATCTGATTGAAACATACAAAATTCTAACAGAGCTGCAAAGGGTAAATGGAGGAAGGGTGTTTTTCCTGGTCTAGAAGCAGGGATACAGTCTCAGGTAGACCATTTTGGACTGAGCTCAGAAAAGAATTCTTCACTCAAAGGGTTATGAACTGCAGAATCCTTTTCCCCATAAAGACTGTGGAGGCTAAATTTATGAATATATTCAAGAAAGAGACAGATGAATGTTAGATTTTGAAGGCATCAAAGAACATGGGGAGAAAGTGGGAAAACGGCATTAAAATGGAGGATCAGCCATAATCATATTGAATGGCAGAGCAAGCTGAAAGGATTAAATGGACAACTCTTGCCCCTAGTTTCTGTGCTCCACAATGTTTATTTGTGACGCTGTAATGTGTGAAATATTACAACTTGTCAGCATTGTGAGTACAAGAGACATATGCCACATTCAGACAAATTAATTAAACAAATTGAAAAAGTAGTCTGTGAAAGACCATTTGAAGTAATATTTTGAGCTGAAGATTTTATTTGATTATTTTTCTTGTTACAGTGCAGCTGTAATTTCTGACTTTGGTCTATCCGACCTAATTAATCTGCAGGTTTGAGCGAGACTGCATCCAGTGCTTCCTGCAGCCAGAAATCTGAAGGTACCAGGAAATAGCATTTATGCACCCAGTACCCCTCTCACCCAGACCACTTTACACAATTTTCTCGGTTGGAGATGCAGGCATCATCCAATATATCTGGGGAACTAACTAAAACAGCATAATAACGTGGCAATATTCAGCAGCATTTTGTACTGTTCCATCCTAACATTGCCTTCATTCCTAATCTTTGACTTTAGTTGCCCTATTGAGTTTTGAGTTTGTTATTATTATTTACCTTTAGTTTGTGGTTTGATTTGGAATTGAATACTATTTAGATTTCTTCAGGTAACTTACAGATTGTTCTGGATTCGGTATGTTTTCTGTTATCCATGAATAACTTGGATCAAACTCTGGTATGTTTTCTCAGACTCCATTACTTACAACCTAGTACATCTAAGCATCTCTTTCTTGGATAGACTTTTTCATGATTTTTCTCATAGTCTTGCAAATAAGCAGTATAGATAGAGTTAATGATTATTGTCTTTTTCCTAGAATGGGGGATTTCAAGACTAGGGGACACATTTTTAAAGTGAGAGGAGAGAGATTTGAAAAAAAAGTCATGAGGCGCAAATATTTTTACACCGAGAGTAGTTTGTGTGTGGAATGTACTTCCCGAGGAAGTGGTGGATGTAAGGGATGAATGCTTAAAAGACATTTGGATAAGCACATGAATAGGTAAGATTTGGAGGGACATGGACCAGGAGCAGGCAGGTAGGACTAGTTTAGTTTGGGATTATGTTCAGCATGGACTGGTTGGACTGAAGGCTCTGTTTCTGTGCTGTGTGACCCTATGGTTGTTGATATCATTATTACATCATGATACACATCACCATCTCAATACTGCAGTCAATAACACATTTCTCCATAATCTAGGCATTGGGATGTCAACATGTGGCAAAAGGAATGTTTGATGTAACAAAAACATTGAACTAACAAATTAAGCTTGTGAAAACTTCAAAAAGCATTTTTTGCAAATGGTTTTGAGAACATTTCTGGAATAGAAATATTCAAATACATCTTTCATCTCTGATACCGGTTTGAGAAATTATTGCGTTGTTTTAGATAATCTTTTCCATCAATAGTTTTGAAAAATTACTGAGTAAATATGTGAGATAACTTCTTCAATTATTTAACAGAACTTTAGTTTGGCCAAGTAATTCTGCAACTAGTAAATAGGCAAAACAAACCTGCATACCTTAATGTGATGGCCGGTCTACAATTTTGTAATACAATATCATTAAGGCAACTGAATATACTTACCAAGAGAGCTAAAATCGTAATGAGGAACAGAGCAAGCAGAATGGCAAATACTATAACTATGATGGCCCAATACGGTAATTCAAATCGATCAGAGAAGACAGGAGCCATGGCGTCTGCATAGAGATAAACACAATATAAAAATACAATTGCACATACAATAATAATGAAAATAACCAATAAATATATTCCAATTATAGCTTATGCTTAAGCATATAGAAAATATACTCAATATTTTTGGGCAAGCATTACGATAAGCTATAAAAGGAAAACAAGACTTGTTTTAACATTGTGGTCATAGACTTTAGGTGTCCAGCAACCAGGGTGCGTGTTCAAGAGCAAGGTAAAGAGTGATGAGGGCTTAATTTAGAACAAAGTATGAACAGCTTGTTAGTATTGTAGCAAAACTTATCCTGGACTTGAACATTATGCTACTTTGTTTTTTTTTTGTACATGGGATTTGGGCATCACTGGCAAGGTCAGTATTTATTGCCCATTTCTACTTGCCCAGAGTGCAGTTCAGAGTTAAGACTGACTGTTATGGATCACATATAAGCCAGACCAGGTAAAAATGCAGATTTTTTTTCCCAAAAGGGACTGTATGTTAAAGTATCAATTTAAAGAAAACCCGCAAGAACTGTGGATGCTAGAAATCAGAAGTAAAAACAGAAATTGCTGGAAAAGCTCAGCAGGTCTGGCAGCATCTGTGCAAAGAAATCAGAGTTAATGTTTTGGGTCCAGTTCTAAGCAAGGGTCATTGGACCAGAAATGTTAGCTCTGATTTCTCTCCACAGATGCTGCCAGACCTGCTGAGCTTTTCCTGCAATTTCTATTTTTGCTTCTGATTCAAAGAGTTTGAATCACACAATATAAAGTGTGTTAAATGAGGGAATTTGCTTTTGCTGTGATGCAGTAGTGAATTCAAATCATTTCTCCAAACTGAAACCTGAAAGGATCTGGTCCATCAGATTTGAATGGATAATCACTTTAGATTCCACTGAAGGTGCTGCTTAGCAACATGTTTCAGTTAAAGGAAGTCAACAAACCAATGTTCATTTTATGCCCACTCAGAAGCACGTTTATCATGCCTCATCTTTATTGAAATATATGTGGCACTCTCAGCACTTTTTGATACCACCCAAGCCTTTAAAAGTCCACCTGT
Organism: Chiloscyllium punctatum; assembly: GCF_047496795.1. NCBI lineage: Eukaryota > Metazoa > Chordata > Chondrichthyes > Orectolobiformes > Hemiscylliidae > Chiloscyllium > Chiloscyllium punctatum. The sequence continues at coordinate 63,846,526 of NC_092762.1, forward strand.
CTCCTTAGGTCTCTGAACATCGCCTGTCCTATTTTCTTCTTGCATTTGCTCCTTCTCCCATTAATGTACTTAAGCATCAACCTGTTGGTGCATCCAGTGTAGCCCTGCTGACCACAAGCTCTTTATAGGCTCTTTTAAACATTGGTTCAAATTGATACAAATTGAGACTGGAGGAGTTTTAGAAAACATTCACATTTTAGAACAATTGTTGAACAAAGATCTATGAAATTATAGTTCTGTGTTATGATATATTGTATCCTTTAATTCCCATGTTATATTTTGGAGGTAGCATGAGAGTAAAATGCAGAAAACATTTATATTTATTTGATATTCCTAATTTATCCCACTTTAAGGCACAGTATAAGTTTATGCATCACAATTAACTTTCACAGCAAATTGTACGCCTTTATGTTTATTAGAATGACTAATAAAAATCACTATAAAATTGTGAATCAATTCAGAATAACAATGCAGGACTGATACATACCCACAGATACACTATCACTTCTAAGTTGAAATGATCTGCCAAGCCATCTTGATCCATTTGTTCCAACATCGAATTCTGATCTCAGTTCTTTTGCAAGGATTGGTCTGTTTGATTTTGAAGGATCAAAGTAGCAAGAAGTGGAAACTTTGATTGATCCTGGACTGTTGAAACAGACCAGAAATTAAAATAGAAATAAAATCTTAATTAAATAGTGAATGAAGTATTTTGCACAGCATATATATATGGTTAACATCGACAATTAGATTGGTTAAAAGTAATTTAACAATTTCTGCAAGCAGAAAGCCTCATAATTAAAAATTGAAAATGGAAATTGTAATTTGGGACACATAGACAGGAAAGTAATGTCCAGTAGGTACGCACATGCTATTGTCCAGATTGCACATTTAACTGCAAGTGTGCACCTACTGGAAGTTATTTTATATTTTAATTATTATTGGTGTTTCAACATATAAAAATGAAATCACTTTTTCTCTCTTTCAATCCCACATTACAATTCATAGAAATGTCATGGGACTAAAAATGTTAACTCTATTTCTCTCACCACACAGATACTGCCAGACCAACAGTTTCTATTTTTATTATTTTTCCACTGTTTGTGCTAGAATTTTATGAGGGCTTTGGGGATATTGCTTGTGAGAAAAAAGTTGGAGAGAAGGATCTGGGGTCTAATAAGGGGTGGAACAGGAGTCCTCAGGCAGATGGGTCTTGGAAAGAGTTTAATCACATAGGATCCTCAGGTAGCCAGTGCAATCCTGGAAACAAATGTTAAGGCACAGAGAAGGTCATTAGATCCGTCATATTCACAATGGCTCTTCAAGTATGCATCATTATCTCCTGCCAATCTCCTGCTTTACCCTCATACTCTTGCATGTTATTTCTATATAAATAATCAGCCAAAGCCCTCTTGAATGCTTCAATTGAACTTGCCTCCACCATAAATCCAGACAGTGCATTCCTTACCCTAACTATTAGTTTTCACATCTCACATTTGTTTCTTTAGCAAATCATTTTAAATATATGCCATCTGGTTCTTGATCCTTTTGAAAACAAGAACTGTTTCTTTCTATCAATGGTATCCACCCCTTATAATTTTGAAAATATCTCTCAGACCTTCTCATAGTTTTCATTTCTCCATGAACAACAAACCCAACTCTTTCAATCTATCCTCATATTGAAATTTCTCATCCCTGGAACCGTACTTGTAAATTTCTTCAGCATTCTCTCCAATACATTCATATCCTTCCTATAATGTGGTGCTCAATATTGTATACAATATTCCAACTGAGGTCTAACAAGTATCTTATCCAAATTCAACATCACTTCCTTGCTGTTGTACTTTATGCCCTGATTAATAAAGCCAAGATCGCATTGGCTTCATGAGAGGCTATCTCAGCCTGTCCTGCCAAGCCCCTCTGCTCCTTCCTCCTACCCTCCTTCCCCCACCCCCCCCACCACCAACTGTCACTGCGCCACCCCCTTAACTTTAGAACTCTACTACCTATTTTGCTTTATCTTCCATTGTTCTTCCTCGCAAAATGCATCACCTCACATCTCTCTGTATTAAAACCCTATCTGCCACCTATCTGCTCACTCCAGCCACATGTCAATGTCCTTCTGGAGTTGTATATTGTCCTCCACACAGTTTGTAAAAGTTTCAATTCTTATATTATCCATTGTCTTTGATGTTGTCCGCTACATCATTAATGTTAGTCATGAAAAGCAAGGGCCCCAATGCAAACTCCTGCACAAGCCTACCTCAAAATAAAATACATTGACCATTAGTTTTTGCTTTCTATCACTCAGTCAATTTTGTTTCCCTTTTATTCCACAACCAATATCTTTCTTCATAGGTCAGTTCTATGACATAAATATTAAATTCCTTCTGGAATTCCAAGTATATCACATTCATCACCAAGCCTTTCCATTATCTCTTCAAAGAATTCCAGCCGGTTATTTAAACACTATTATCCTTTTAGAAAGCCCCCTGGCTCTTCCTAATTAACACAACCTCTTCTGTGCGACTATAAATTCTATTCTGAATAGTTACTTCTCCATGCTTCTTCACCACTGAAGTAAAACTGAGTGGTTTGTAATTGCTGGATTTGACCTTACTGCCTTCCTTCAAAACACATAGAAGCATCTGAACAACAAACATCGTGCACCAACAGAAAAAGAGACATGAACCTTGTTGTAGCTAACTATTCTCCCACAGTTGACTACTTTTCCTTAATAAATGTTTGAAGCTTTCTTAGGATCTAAAGGGAAACCTCAGGCCAAAGATGCTCACCACCGTAATCACAATTTTAAAAAGGGAATGGAAATAATTTATGTCTTGAATAAGCCAACATATGCGCCTACTGCCCTCCCAGTATTTTTATGGCCAGGTCAAAAGGGAACTATCTCAGTAGAAGTTATACCCCAAATATCTTGATCTTCCATTCAGTAAAAATCTTGATCTTTGCCATTCTGCACTCCAGAACCTTTGAAGTAAACTTCTTTTACTTCATTTATGCTTCACTACTAACAGTGTATAATACTTCAAATTCTGAACGTTTTTTTGCGATTACCCTGTTAAAAAACAAAAGGCTCTGTGCCATTCGTTTAAATGCCAAGATACATGACAAAGAAAAATGAATAGGCCACTTGGCCCCTCAGGCCTGCTCTGCCATTCAATAAGAATGTAGCTGATATGGTTTTGACTTCAGCTCTACATTATTGCATACCTTCAAGAATCATTCATCCTCTTGATAATCAAGAATCTATCTACCTCTGCCTTTTTAAAAAATTCTGCATTCCCTGTATTTTGAGAAAGGGATTAAACAAACAGACAAACTATTGAAGTTCTGAAGTTAAAACTAGATCTTCTTTCACATTTCATTGAATAAAGGATACTTACTTTAGAGTCTTGGTAACTGCTGATATGTAGCTTTTCTTTTTATAATTTTAACTTATTTACTTTATCCCTCACATTCCCACTGCTTAGGCTATACATTTATTTTTGCTCTGACCATAATGAGATTTCATGTAGTGGGTTACTGACCTAAATGATTTTACTCAGCTTATATAAGAATGGTATTTTTTTTAATCTTACCTTAAGCTAGTAATGTGGCAAAATTTATAACTGTCCTTTAACATGCTGTTTTCAAATAAATTTGAGAGCTGAAGAAATATAAGAGTAATTGTAAATTTTCTCTTTTCAAAACATATAAAATTATACTTAAAACAGCAATTAATAACTTAGAACAGCAAGTTTAAAATATAGTTTCTACTTTTGTTTGTAACACTGAAAAATATTTCAAAGTCTGTATTGAATAACTAACTAAATCAAGTGCTTTCTGGAAACCATTATTTAATATACAGGTATTTTAAATAAATATTCTAGCATTAATGCTGTTAGTGAAAAACAAAGTGCATACGTTTCGCATAAGATTTGTTGTCATGTGTCTGTATTCAGCAGAACTTGGAATTTGGAGTCCATCTGTAAAGTTATAGTTTATTACTGTGAAGTTAACTTCAAAGGTGAGATCTCCCTGTTTTTCTGACATTACTGGCAGCTCTCGTTCTACAGGTGTAGCAGGTTCCACAGTAGTTTTCAGTTGCTCACAACCTAAAAAGAAAGTGCGTTTTTAATGTTTTCCAAAACTCATGCAACAATAATTGTAATTGATTGTAAAGACTGTACGAAAAGTTTACATAAGACCATTTGGAAAGTAAAGCAAATCAAGAACTGTTGGAGGCATTTATATTTAAATGTTTTAAAGATTTGCTTAGTAGAGTTTTAAATAAATTAATAAATGTAGATAAAAAATTAAAGCTGAAATTAGAAACTTGTTTTCCCTAGTTCTGCATATGTAAGGGACTCTAAAGTTGAACCTAATTTTATGTTAACAATGAATTACGTAATTTTCAGTTAATTTATGATTTTCAAGCAGACAAACAAGATGAAGTTATATTCTGATATCTATCAGTTAACAGTTTAGCAGAACTAATCTAATAATGTTGCCAAAAAAGCACTTCGCTTGCTGTAGTTTCCTGACGGCACTGTGAGTTTATTTAGCAAACAGTCATATAATGCAAACTGGAAAGGATCCATACTGATTCCTGAAGTGATTCCTCAGTTAAGTTGTGATGAAGGTCACACAAATGGTCTCAAATTCCTAATGCTACAGGGAGAGAAATCACTGAAGTCTATGTAGTCAACACCCTACCCAGCAACATTTATATACCTGGATACTGAGTGAAGGTGGTATTGGGTCTAATTATAGTGGCTTCTACAGTTGGATAGTTTTTCAATATCCAGTGCCCAAAATACACATTGAATAATGCCACTTGGGACAGATGTTGAGAGTACTGAGTTGGTGCTGCACTGTGGCCCAGTGGTTAGCACTGCTGCCTCACAGCACCAGGGATCTGGGTTCAACCAAAGCCTAGGGCACTGTTTTTGTGAAGGTTGTACATCTCCCCATGTCTGCATAGGTTTGCTCTGGTTTCCTCCCATAATCCAAAGATCTGCAGGTTAGGTGGTGCCCATTGGGTCCAGGGACGTGCAGGCTAGGTGGGTTAGCCATAGGAAATTCTGGGTCATGGGATTGAAGGTCAGGATGGGATGCTCCCCAGAGGGTCTGTGTGAACTTGATGGGCCTAATGGTCTGTTTTCATTCTGTAGGGATTCTATGATTTGTAAACATCATTTAAGATTCCAAAGTTGTTGAATGAGATGGCGAAGGGATAAAAATCATGCATGAGAATTTTCAATATTAAGTATTATTTGTAACATGTATCAATTGTTTCAACTGAGTGTCTGCAAATTGATAACAATAAAATTGCAACAAAGTCTTAATTTAACTATCTGTACTATTAACAAAATGAAACGGAGTTTGCGGAGTTCTTTCATTTGAGAGATCTGCCTTTGAATAAAGTGATTTTAAAAATTTGTTTCCTGCTTGTCTATTAAAAATAATTTTTGGACTATGTCAACCCATATCTTGCTAGATATAACTACAAATTGATGTCAAATTGATAATCTGTGTCAGGGAAATTATGATATCCCCACTCCAGCATTATACTCATATGGATGTAGGTTTGCTCGCTGAACTGGAAGGTTCATTTTCAGATGCTTTGTCACCATACTAGGTAACATTATCAGTGAACCTCTGGATGAAGCGCTGGTGGTATGGCCCACTTTCTATTTATATGTTTGGGTTTCCTTGAGTTGGTGATGTCATTTTCTGTGGTGATGCTATTTCCTGTGGTGATGCCATTTCTTGATCTTTTTCTCAGGAGAAAAAGAATAGGAACTGGCATCACCACAGGAAATGACATCACCGCAGGAAATGGCACCACCAACTTAAGGAAACCCAAACACATAAATAGAAAGCCGGCCATACCACCAACGCTTCATCCAGAGGCTCACTGATGATGTTTACTAGCATGGTGACAAAACGTCTGAAAATGATCCTTCCAGCTGAGCCAGCAAATGATCCAGAACCTCAACCTGAGGTACAAATCTTCTCAAAACACGTTATACTTATATGTTAATTCAGGGCTAATAATTAAGTTGGAGTAAAAGAAACATTTTTCTTCAGGGAATAACCCACCAGGGAATGTGGGTTATTTATACATTAGCTCGAAATGAGGAGAAACTCCAATCCCAAATGCTAACATCTCTTGTGTCGGAATACACAAGATTTATTTTTAAATGCAACAACCTAACAGTGAAATTAATCTAAAATAAGATTATAATAATCCAGTAGTCAGGAGGTCAATAGTTAGTAATTGTACATAGAGACCAGTGGAACAATGGACTCTTCTCCAAATACTGCCCATTGGCATTGTAATGAAAAAATTACAAATAAATTTAGTTAATCTCTTAAATGAATAAATGTAATCTAGCAACTAAAAAACATACTAGTTCGCTGGTTGAGAACATGGTTCAATAAATGATGAAGCAAATGAATATTGCTCGCACAAGTTAGCTCAGCTGAAATTTGTTCTGATATGGATAGTCTGATTCAAATATACGAAGGACATATGCTAAGATAGAGATTAAATTAAATGGTCAATAGTTAGTTACCAGTTATCAGGAGACTGTTGCTCTCAAGTGAGTACGTTGTTAGAGTTGAGGTATTGTTTGTTCTTTCTTGGAATGCCTGCTTCACAATAACTTCATCAACTTTCTGCGGACCATTTCTGAAAGCACAAGCTGCTTGTACTTTCACATAAATCTCATTTGTAGCACTGCCAGAAACAAAAATATTTGTAATTGCAGTTCATAAGTAATAATATTCATCTTCAGATAGATTTCAGTTAATCCATTTGAATGAATTGCATACCTTTAATTTTAACATGCATATCACAAATATCTAAAAGAAGGTTGGAGAGTGAGGGGGGAGAAAGATATAAAAGGGACCTAAGAGGCAACTTTTTTGCAGAGGTGGTGCATGTATGGAATGAGCTGCCAGAGGAAATGGCGGAGGCTGGTACAATTACAGCATTTAAAAGGCATATAGATGGGTATATGGATATGAAGGGTTTAGAGGGATATGGGCCACATGCTGGCAACTGGGACTAGATTAGGTTGGGATATCTTTTTGGCACTGATGAGTTGGAATGAAGGGTCTGTTCCACGCTGTACATCTCTATGACTCTGTGACTCTATGGCTTAAATTATTATTGCTTTTGAATAGAGAGTGCAAATACATTTTAACTCTGCTGGTCAATAATTGCTTGTTACAACATGCAGGAGGGTCAGGTATTTGCATAGTATTTTACTTTGAAATTCTTTCAGGAAAGGATATTAGGAGATTGACCCAGTAGAGGTAACAATAGTATTCTGCCTAGAGACCAGTTGGGAGCACTCCAATTGGCCACTGTCAATTATCATCAACAGGAAGAATTGAAGTAAGTTGAAATTTAAAGGTATTTAAAATGAACTTTATTAGAAGTTTCAGATCATGTTCGATCTATTTTGGGGTATAAGTCAACCACTTTGGACTGATTTCAAACTCAAACCCAACTCATGGACACACAGTGTAAAGGCCAATAGACATGAATTTGCTGCTATCAAAATGCATTCCCATTCCTTGATGACGGTTTAGTGATAGGATTTGATTAGGTAAATATATTTTAAAATACTTAGCGGTGATTCCTAAAATATCATATACCACTCAAATGAATGTGTATTCTTATAAATACTAAATTTTTAAAAATCATGGAAATAAACAGTCAATATCCCTCCTTGATATTCCTCAGAATAGAATGGAATAGTTCTTAAGACATGTTATGAACTCACTTTTGGAATGATGCATTCAAAGAAACCAAATCTACTCACAAAAACAAACTGTTAAGGAAGCTAGAAATCTGATATAAAAACAGAAAATGCTGGAAATATTCAGCAGATCCAGTAACACCTGGGGAGATGTACAAAAGTTACTAGTTCAGATCAATATCCTTTCATTAGAATCCAGTGTTACTGAGTATTTCCAGCATTTTCCTTGTTCTTATTAACTTTAACCATGTTTTGCTTATGCATAACTGCACTGGTCCTGAAGTATTCACCTTGGCTGATAAAAATGACTCATGATGTCTCATAACGTTAGAAATGTTTATTTTCACTGATCCATATTTACCTTATAAAGTTAGATTTTTAAAGGGAATTATGTGAATATTGTTTTCATTTTTTTAAAAATTCATGACTGTAAAATCTAAAAGTATTTGTGATTTTCTTTTTTATAAACAGACTCTTTCTTCATGGACCCCAAGTTGTACAACAACATTGTGGGAACAAATCATACAATTTAACATTGAGACATTCACTAAATAAAAAATTTCTTATTCCAGTCTTCATTTTAAAATAAAAAAGTTTATGTAAGAAGCTCTTGAGATACATCAGCAACAAGGTAAAAGATATAAAGGAGTTAAATACTACATAGTCTTCAATTTACAATCAAATCTGCAACAGCTAAAGAAGATTTCTTACCTTAAAGAGGTGATTGTACATTCTAAAAATGCTGCATTTATATTGCTGTTGCGATATAAGTCATTGAGCTGCAAAGAAATCACAATTTAATATTACTTAAAATCACATTATTTAAGATAATTTTTTCAATAAATATTCTTTTGGCTTATTTAGATATACCTGATGAATAATAGTACTTGATGCAGACAGATACAATGGTGAAGTGGTATCAAATAGGGCTGGATTGAGTGGTAAGTTTGTGATGCCAAAAGACACATTGAAGCACAAAGGTTTCTGGCCCTCAATTGGATTTTGTGTCACAGGCATGATTGGTGGTTCATCTGGAAAGATAGCGAGTGCAGAATTAAATACATTGAGAGCTTTATTTCAGATCTTTATTCTTTACATTTTACAATAGAAACAAAACTGAGGCAGCTTGAAGCCATTGTGTGAACATTTCAGCAATGTGTAAAAACTGGAGAAAAAATGTCACTGTTTTCGAATCTTAGTTTCCACATTTCAAAATTTTGATTCTGATGAGTTTTTAACCTTCAAACTGAATCATTAGTATTGCTACAGAAATAATGCTTCCTTAAAACTGCATGGCTCATAATAGTTTGGATGTTAGCAATACTCTCCTGTTATAGATATTTTTTAAACAACTTGTTCAGAGACTTTGACAAAGATAAATATTGCTGGAAAGGCTCAGCAGGTTTGGCTGAATCTGTGGAGAGAAGTCAGAGTTAATACTTCAGGTCTGGTGACCCTGCCTCAAAGTCCCTCTCCCACTGCAACTCCCAGGTCATTTCCTCTACGCTACTTTCTCCACACCCCCACCCTCCTCTAGCTTATCTCTCCACGCTTCAGGCTCACTGCCTTTATTCCTGAAGGGCTTTTGCCCGAAACGTCGATTTCGAAGCTCCTTGGATGCTGCCTGAACTGCTGTGCTCTTCCAGCACCACTAATCCAGAATCTGGTTTCCAGCGTCTGCAGTCATTGTTTTTACCCCATTTTGACCCTGCCTCAGAACTGGTCAGAGATGTTATAGCACACCTCTGCAGTAAGTGGGGCTTGAACCTAAGTCTCCTGGCCACGGTCATGACCACTGTGTCACAAAAGCCCTTCATTCTTCACTTATATTAAGGGTACAAGCTGACTCTAAAACAGGCACACAAAGAGAAAACTTTGAGGGCTGACATGTTAATAAAGAATGCTTGAAAGACATCTGACTCAATATTGGATTGGGCTATTTTCCAGATATCCTGAAATATATATAAATAATTTCCATGTGGAGTGAAGGAAATAACTTTATAAGAATGGTTAACAAATCTTCATGAATTAGCAATGCATACGAGTCTTTAAAAGTATAAACATGATACAGTTGAGGTGCAACATAAGAGAAGAGTAAGTTTATGTTTGGCAAGTTTTCAATCCAATCAAGCTATAAAACTGGAAAGAGAAACACCACAGGATGGTGCCAAAAGGCTGTGAAATAGCCTGAACATCAGGTGATGTGGACATTAGATAATTAACTCTGTGAATCTGCTGCTTGAGTACATTTCCCAATTTCCATGCCATCACTTGTGTTGCTCAAGCAAGTAACTTTTGTTAATGGTTAGTTGATTATGTTGTTAAAGAAACACAAGGTATGAGCTTTGTTTGACTGAGGACTGAGAGAACGTAGTCAGATGAAATTTGGACTCCTGGTCAGTCAGTGCTAGATGAATTGTCAGCCTGACAAGCTCAGGCATTTTGCCTGATTACTACCCATCTCCTCTACTCCATTTCAGTCCTGCTGTGGAATCCTGGCTGGTGAACTGGCAAAAGCCAGAAACCAAACTCGTTACTCACCAAGGGCGCTGGACATTACTGCTGTGAGTGCTGTCCTACAGGAGTCAAATGTTGGCCATAAACCAGCTGACCACTGCCATGTTATGGTATTGGTTGGCCCCTTTGATGCCTCTTCTGGGGTTGGTCATAAAGATATAGAAGACGCTCATCTACATCTTCTGGTACAAATGGCTGCACTTCTGAGGCACCGCGTCTCCTTCTTGGAGAGGCAGTGAAGGCAGGATGTGCCTTTGCACCCAGGTGGTGACTTTCCACCTTCAGACTCTGCTAAAGTATGTTTACTTTGAGCCCCTCCCAATGGTGTGCCTGGTCACAAAAAAATAGGCTTATGGCCTCAATTATTACCTGCAACTCCTGTTCATGGACTTTTTCCTTCTCCATAACACTTTCTGGGAGTTTATAGCCATTTTGTGAAGATTGTGTAAGATGCTGCATAGAGAAATGGCTATCTATTCTAATTCTTTTCATAGCCACGTAGATGTATTTCATAATTATGTGAGATGGGGCAACTTAAATGTGAAGATCATTAAAGAAAAAGGACATCTGCAGTCTGATTGTTAGGTCATTTAAATTTTCCAATCACTGTAATTGCTTAAGTTATAGTTAGATTCATGAAAACTATAACTTTAAGTGAAACAACTTTAAATGAAACATAGGTTTTCACAGAAATCAATATTCAAATTGGAGATAAGTTCCCATAAGACATTTCACACTTAGATGTGTTGAAATACTGCAACATACATGCAGTCTTCCCACCTAAAATAACTTGTAAACTGAAATAAATCACTAAATATTAAAGATATTATTATGTTAAAGTATTTTAGAGAAGTAATGAGCAAAATTACTAAAATCATACTCACTGATTTGAGTGGTGGGCTCATGATAGTCTGTAAGAGAATAGTACATCAGAGTTAAATTAGTCAATTAGAAGTTGTTGTATTCTGGTTTGAGTAGTCCACTGCCAGCAATCTCCTCTCTCTAAACTGACTCTAAAATCTACCTCACTATCAGTGGTGGAGGATAGACTGCAGATGAGTATAAACTGCAGAGACACTTGCCTCACATAATGAGAGGTATTGCCTGATAGAAATAAGTAGTTTACATTAACTTGCTAGGCATAATCAGGAAGGACTATCAGGAGCCACGGAAAACACAACAGCTCCTCTCAGAACAGGCTGCAATTGCCTCCTCCCAATGAATTGGAGACATCATCAGATTGTATAGAGTTTAATGTGATGTGGACTCCATTAGATCCACTATATAACACAATGGAAGCTTTCCTGCTATATTCCCCTAAAATAGTGCATACGCCTTGCGCAAAAACCAGGTTGAAGGCTTTGGAGCATTTAATCCAATATAAGAAGGAACAATGCAGTGGCATATTCCCTGCAGAAAAGTTGAACTCAACAGGGCATTCAATTTTGAGACAGCATTACAATATCAGAGTGCAAAATATGAATCATGCCCTCTGTGAACACAACTGCACTCAGGAGATTCTAGATTGGTTTTGAAATATGATGTAAAATAACTACAAGGTTTTATAAAGGATTGACAATAAACACTGGCTTTGCCAGTGATAAAAGTTAAATGTCACACAACACCAGGTTGTGGTACCACAGGTTTATTTGGAAGTACTTGCTTCTAGAGTGCTGCTCCTTCATCAGGTAGCTGTGGATCATAAGACACAGAATTTATAGCAAAAGATTCTGCTCCACAGCAACCTGATGAAGGAACCACACTCTGAAAGCTAGTGCTTCCAAATAAACCTGTTGAACCATAACCTGGTGTTGTGTGATTTTTAACTTTGTCCAGCCCAGTCCAACACCAGCACCTATGTATCCTTGTCAATGTTCACACCCAAAAAACAAACTATAAAATGTTCATACCATTTACAAAAAGACTGTTACTGTCCAGATAATAAGGTCCCAGAGTAGTGATGTTTATTGTGCTGTAATTGAACTGCTGGTATGCAATAACTCTATCAATTTGTTCTGCAGCAGAATCATTGGCAAAGGAACAGATTGCATACACTTTGGTAAATTGACTGCTTGTGGCACTGCCAAAGAATAAAAAAAAACAATTAAAGAAATATGCAACACAATGTTGAAGTAACACTGAATCCAATTTGAATGTATATTTTGCTAAATCAGAACTGAATAGGAAACAATGCAATTCTATGTGACAATTTGTTAGGAGGTTCATATATGCATTGAGACAACTTCTGTGCTACCTTCAAAGCTTTGTTACGTTGTCAAGTCTAACAGTGTAACTTCTTCTCCAATGTTTCACCAAATCAATCCAAGTTATTTGTCATTATTTACTCTTAAAACTTTTCAAAACTCTTAAAACTTCTGTGAAGTAAAAAGATGTGTGCTGTGATCACAAGCCAAAAGTTGGAAATTTAGCTTATGCTGGAAGATTAGTTTTTAAGTGACATTTCGGTACGAAGTACATTACATTTGTGCGTAGTTCTTAAAGGATGGAGACACAAATAGAATTTATTACCAGATAAATGCAAACAATTGAATCACTTTCTGTAATATGGAATATAATTGTTCACAAAATCTAGAATTCAGAAGAGGTTAATATATTAGAATAGAATAAATTAGAATCTGATTTGGTCAGCTGCAACTGTCACAAATCACAAACCTTTTACTTGACAAAAGTTTTAAAAGTTTTCAAGAGTAAATAATGACAAATAATTTTGATAGGTTGGGTGGACCATTGCAGAGGAAGCTATACACATTTGGAAGATGCAAATACATAAATGAAACAGAGTTGAGGTAATATTGTGTACTAGACAGTCAGTAGATTATACAAAAAGACACCTCAAATGGGACAATCAGGTATTCTTAAGAGATATGTGAGAATGACTGAAAAGGAAATAATTAAATGATGCAGGACAAGATCAGTGAAATGAAAATAATACTTTCCTGTGCAGACAAAGTGACACACAGCTTAAAAGGTTGCTTAGTTTGAATGAAAGGGATAATACAGAAGATCTCTTACCTTAAGGAGATTACTTTGCAGTCAATAAACTCAGAGCTAATTTCACTTTCATTGTATAAGGTGTTTAGCTGTAAGAAATACATTTTTATTGTTTCAAAAGATGAAAATATGAATGATCAGCAAATCATTTGAATAAATATTGTTCTGATGCTGTACCTCATGAGTAATAATAGTTGATGCTGATTGATACAGTGATGATGTGTGGTCATGCAAAGATTCCATGAATGGCAAACTGGTTATAGTGAAGGTCACATTAAATTCTGATGGAGGTTGGTTCAGCTTTGCTGCTTTGAGTAGAAATATACAGAATTATATTCCAAACCAACAATGGAGCTATAATAATACATTTTCAGTTCCAATCATTCTATAAACAAGTCATTCAAAACAAAACATTTATTTGCAAGTGTCAATATTAATTCTGACAATTATTATTAAGCATGAAAAGCATTGTGTTTTAGGATTGCTCAGTTGAATAAATTATATAACTAACTGGGGAAATATAAAATTAATGAGAAAACAAAACATTTTCTTAAATTAACTCAGGTTTTTAAAAAAAAAATTCTGAGATGTGTACACCACTGGCGATGTCATTCCAAACAAAAGTAAGAATCGTAATAATAATATATGAGAGTTTATAGGTTTGTATGTCACTGCCATAGCAATGCACTTGCCAGTCAGGATCCACTTGCCAACCAATCAAACTAGCTCTCAATGCCGGCAAAATCAAGGAACTCATTATTGACTTTTAGCTGGATGTTTCTCATGCACCCCTACACATTAAAAGCACAGAGGTGGAACAAGTGGAGAATGTCAAGCTCCTGGGAGTGGTCATTAACAACAAGCTTTGTTGGACTCTTCATACGGATGCACTGGTTACCAAGGCCCAACAATGTCTCTTCTTCCTCAGGCACCTGAGGAAATTTGGCAAATACTCTTGCCAACTTTTGTAGGTACGCCATCAAGAGCATTCTGTCTGGATGTATCACTACCTGGTATGGCAACTGCACTATTCAAGATTGGAGATGGTTACAGACAGTGGTGAACTCGGCCTGAACAATCGCAAAAGCCAACGTCCCATCTATAGAATCCATCTACCAGGCCCACTGTCAAGGAAAGGCCGCCAGTATTCTCAAACATCCATCCTACCCTGGCAATGTTTTCCTACAACCTCTACCATCGGGGTGAAGGTACAGAAGCCTGAACACACTTACCAGCCGGTTTCAAAACAGTTTCTATCCTTTTGTTGTTAGAATACTGAATGGACTCACAAATTCTTAACATTTCTTGTACCTGTGTTTTTGTTTTTGCTGTTGTTTACCTATTATTTACTTATCTATGCCTGTATTGCTCACAAGACAAAGCTTTTTACTGTGCCTCAGTACATGTGACAATAAATTCAATTCAATTGTCCTCTTGTGCTGTATGAATGCTGGTAATACCCTTGAATTAGCATTCTCGTGAATTGTCTTGATATGTGCAGAACAAAAAAAAATTCACCAAACTGTGTCCTATATAAGCAATATTAGAAAATTTGAACATTTGTCTGGAGATCTCATGAGGGCTATTTTGCATTCTCACTAACTCCTTTACCTTCTCTATATGAGCTGACAGATAGAGTATTTAGATTCACAGAATGAAACTGAGATGAATTCATCAGTTTCGCAATGATCATCAAACCGCCATTAATCTTAAAACCACAACACACAAGAGAAACTTTAATTTCTGTGACAACTTAATATTTAGAGTGACACCAGACAGCAAGAATAAATGAGCAACAAAGCATTTCTTTTTAAATAATGCACTACATAAAAAGCAGATTGATTTGCAAGGATTTGGAGATGCTGGTGTTGGACTGGGGTGTACAAAGTTAAAAATCACACAACAACAGCTTATTGTCCAACAGGTTTAATTGGAAGCACTAACTTTCAGAGCCTGTAGTAGCTGCTGATTTCAATGTTTCTCAGTTCGATATCAGGGGAAAATCTTTATCACCTTGGTCACCTCCAGGATTCTTATTTCTGAGACATTTTAGCCACCGCTGAGGGAGAATTCACCTGCCATCCTTATGCATTTTGAACACTGATCCTGAATTACTTTTGAACCTAACAGCGTGCTTGAAGAGTATTTTAAACTCAAACACATTGTTGAGATTCTGGACTTAAAGTATAATAGATTGAGTTTTCCAAAAATACATTGGTGAAGCAGTTGGCCTTTTTATACTGTTAATAGTTCAGTGACATTACCATTATACCACTGACATCCCACACATCAAGCATATTTAATTAAGCATTGACAGTGAAACCAACATTACTTAATATGAAAAAATAATTCCTCATGATATTCCAGATAATTATTGAATGATGAGGAAAACTATAAGAGATTTGTTAAAATAATAAATATAACAAGACCATTTGTTGTATCCTTTCACAGGATGTGGATATCATTAGCTCAATCAACATTTATTAATTGTCCTTGAGAAGGTGGTGATAAGCTTTCTCCTTGACACACTCCGGTTGGTGTTGGTACATCAGCAGTGCTGATGGGATGGAAGAACCGTGATTTTGATCCAATGTCAGTGAAAGAAAAGTGATATATGTCTCAGTCAGGATTGGTGTGTAGCTTCAAGGAGAAGCTACCGATGGTGGTATTCTCTTGTATCTGTTGCCTTTGTTCTGTGTGGTAGATATCCCAGGTTTGGAAGGTGCTCTCAAAGGAGCCTTGGTGAATTGCTGTGGTGTGTATTGGAGGTCATAAACTCTGCTGCCACTGTATGTCATTTCTGAAGGAATTAACTTTTAAGGTGGCAGCCAATGTGGCAAGCAAATGGGCAATTTTGTCAAGAGGAATGGTGTTGAGTTTCTTCATTGTGACAAAATGGAAGTACAGATTATTCAACACTGACAAAGGAAACAAGCAGAAATCATACTCACCATTTGAACCAGTTGTTTCCTGGTAGTCTGAAAAGAAAGTAGTGTAATTTAATGCATTTGTATTGAATTCTGATACTGTTCTGAATATAGTACAACATGTGTCATGTTTAAGTACAGTAAATATATTGCAGCAGAGAGAAAGAGAGGATAAATAGTGTCAGACTTATAGAGAGTGAACTAAATTCAAAGGAACTCCATTCAATTATAGTAAAGGTAAAGTTAGCATAGTCTTACAACACCGCAGGATCACTCTCTCATTGGAGAGAGACAATGGTTTAACTTGAGAGTCACGATGCCAAGTCAGGGGTGAGGTTGAGTAGGAGAATCCTTCAGGGTAACTCAGTCAGTGCAGGAATTGAATCCACACTGTTGGTGACACTCTGCATTACAAACCAACCATCCAAGTGACTAAGGTCTATCAATATAAGTGTAAGGATTATCTGGACCCACTCTCCCTGTGAACACAGGTCCCCAGTTCACTTCATCAGTGGTTTCTTCAGTATAATGTAAAATAATGAGGCAATTCATACCATTTACATAGAGACTGTTTTTCTCCAAAGAATAAGGTCCCAATTCAGTGATGTTCTTTGTGTTGGAATTAAATTGATGATATGCAGTAACTCTATCGACATGTCCAGCAGATATATTATTGAAGGAACAATTTGCAAACACTCTGGTCTCCTGATTGTTTGTGGCACTGCAAAAGTGGAAGATAGTAATGGCAATTTAAGAAACATCTGAATGAGTGGTGAAGTAAAACTGGAGTTGCTCAACTGTGTGTTGCTTCCCATAATTTATTCATTCTTTAAACATCAGAAGCAATAGGTTTTAAAAAGGATCAGAATAATCAGTATTTTATTCTGTAAAAAATGCTACAGAATTTTTGGAAAGTTTATGCAAGTACTGAAATTACAAAATCCTGTCAGTAACAGACATGTCATGTTGTCAGATGTTAAAAGTAGTTTAAATGTTCTGCAGCTGCAGGATTATTGTAGTGTACTGATTTCGGTGAAGTTACCATGTGTTAAAAAAAAATTCACATACATATTGTGCAAGTTTGTCTATATTTATAAAAGATGAAGAAAGCAAATTTTTAAAAATGCAGAGAAGTACAATCAATTGAGTCTCATTCTGTGATACAGAACATAAATATTTGTATATAGAAAGTAAAGATATAAGAATAATGATTTATCAGCAACGACTGTCCAAAATGAAACAATTTTTATTTGATGAGTTTATCAAAAAGATATTTAATAATCGAAGGGTGAATAATGATGAACAATTTCCATTCATTGTTGAATCATTAGATAGCAGAGCTTCAATGTAGAAATGTCATAGAAAGCATAAATAAAGCAGCTTGTAGAAATAATTTGAAGGGAAATTAGATGAGACAATGGGGAGTAATGTCACAAATAGCAATGAGATGTCTAAGAAAACTGAGATATAATCACTTGAAGCAAAATATTGTTCAAACCTATTGGGTATGTTCAGTGAAATAACCTGTGACTGTTTTGGATGTAATACTAACAAAGCGATAAAGAGCCAAATGGAAGTGTTCTGTGCTTCAGCTTCATGGATTCAATTAAAACCTGAAGATTGAGTACCATAAGAAATCTCTTACCTTAAGGAGATTACTTTACAGTCTGTAAACTCAGTACTTATATTACTCTTGCTGTACATTAGGTTGAGCTGAAAGAAAGATATTTTCAGTTTTTTAAAGAAAAGGAAAATATAAATGATCAGCAATTAATTTGAATAAATATCATTCTGATGATGTACCTCATAAGTAATAATCGAAGATGCTGATTGATACAATGGTGATATGTGGTTATGTAGTGCTTCCGTGAATGGCAAATTGGTGATAATGAAAGTCACATTAAATTCAGGTGGAGATTGGTCCTGATTTGATGTATCCACTGGAAATATAAATAATTAGGTACTGGAATGATCAATGCTATTCCAATGCTGATCTATGTTATACCATACATATGCAAAACAAATAGAGATACTTGCAACATTTAACTGAAATCTCAAAATTCACATTTATACACTCATTGTTCAATGTGAAATGTTAATGTTAGAATTGATGTTAATGAAATAACCAAGGAACGATAAACAGAAAATATCGTTGGATATTTAATCGTTGGATTAAAACAACTGAAGCTGTATGATGACTGCAAATGTCGAAGTGTTAACAAAGAAACCAACTGAAATGATCATACTCACTGGTTGGAGGTATTGCTTCGTGATAGCCTGAAAATAGAATAATGTGATGCAGTCAGTTGAAATCTGAATATAATGCCAAATGTATCATGTTTTTGATACAATAATCTTAATGATGGCAGAAAAGGTTTGAGCACTTGATGCGACTTCTTGTAAAATTTACAACATCATTATCAAGGTATCACAACCCAGGATTGCTTATGGACATATTGAACTTTAATTACAACATGTGGTTTTTAACAGAGCACATCCAGTCAAAGGATGACTGCGGATGTAGGTTCAGTGGCTTTCTGGAAAAGCTATCTGTGACCCCATGGAGTGTCACACCTATGGACTATCAGGGAACTTCAAAAGAGAGACGTAAAGGGAAGAAATAAAGAGGGCTGATCTCTCAGCAGAAAGCAATCTCTTTCAGATTATGTTCCAAAGTACAGACATGTTTGTGTTTTATTCTTCCAGGAATATACAAAAAAAGGGTTAAAAAATACTGCAAGTTCTGGTTTGTGTGCATCAGAGAGCTGATGTGCCAGTGTGAAGGTCACAGCTTGAGGACAGCCATTAGGTAAATTTACACCACAGGTAGAAGAAAGACCTCACTCACTATAATACATGAAGGCAAACAAACAAGTGAAGTTATTATCAAAAAGGAAACAGGACAAAGGCTTGGCAGATAATTGGAGAGTCAAGAATCTTTAAATCAACTGTCAGTGTTACTGGTATCATTCAGCTTAATGATAATAACATTCCACCATCTACTCTTTATGGAACCCAGAGACAACTGTATATTTTTTTCAAATATTATCTTTTTATTCAATTCACTTTTGTAAACTATGCGAATGTGTGCCACATATTATTGTTTGTCCACACGTTTAGCGGCTCATAGATTTAATCTTTCTTTAAATCAAGAAAGCCTGGTTAATTTGACTCCAAATTCATTTGGATTTGGAAAAGGAATCCAGGAAAGTGGTGTTCATTTTAAATTAATCTGGTTTGAGAACAGACAAGAGATGGGTTGAAATAAGAGGAGCCAGATAATCTCTCCTCATTTGGGAGTATCCTGTCCAGAATTATAACAAATTGGGGAACCTTGATTAGGGACTGATCATAACAGTGTCCATGTGGAAGATAAATTCCATTCAAAGATATTACCACACTATTGGAATACAGATTAGACAGTCCACATTCCCTATGATCATCAGTCCCATTGGAGTTTTAGACTGTTCTTTAAAGCATTATGTAAAATAGGCTTGCCATTCATACCATTTACATAGAGACTGGTTCTGTCCAATGAATAACTTCCCAGCTTAGTGATATTTTCTGTGCTGTAACTGAACTGGTGGTACACAGTAACTCGATCAATTTGTTCTGCAGCAGACTTCTTGTTGAAATAACAAATTGCGTAAGCTTTGGTCAGCTCACTCAATGTCGCACTGTCAAAGATGAAAGATAAAAAGAATGAAAGAATTAAAGAAATATATAATAGAACTGTGACATAACACTGACAATAGTCAAATACAAAGCTTTTCACAAGAATATATCAATTCATTATTTAAATGCCTAAAGAGTTTATTTTATTCTGAAGCAATAACTTTTCAAAATAAGGATCAAAATATTCTGCAATTTTATATTGAACATGATCATGTTCCTTCTGACACTTTTAGTTAAGTTTGTATAATGTTTGAGATAACAAAATCCTGCCAGTGACAGAGTGTTGATGTTGCCTGATATTAATTCTCATGTAAATGTGCTGCAACTGCAAAGCGAACGTAGTATCCCTTATTCATACATTGAGATCATCCTATAAATTGCATTACAATGTGTAACATGCAAAGTTATGTGCAGCCTTTAAATAGCAGAAATTTAGAGTGAAGTAATATCTATCAGCAGAAATGTATAATCAACTGATTCACATTTTGTAATACAGCATGTCACTGTTTGCAGTAAAATGTGAAGAAGCTGTACAGGATATTGGTTAGGCCACTTTTGGAATATTGCCTGCAATTCTGGTCTCCTTCCTATTGGAAGGATGTTGTGAAACTTGAAAGGGTTCAAAAATGATTTACAAGGATGTTGCCAAAGTTGGAGGATTTGAGCTACAGGGGGAGGCTTAACAGGCTGGGGCTGTTTTCCCTGTAGTTCCGGAGGCTGATGGGTGACCTAATAGAGGTTTATAAAATCATGAGGGGCATGAATAGTATAAATAAACAAGGTTTTTTTTCCCTGGGGTGGGGGAGTCCAGAGCTGGAGAGCATAAGTTTAGGGTGAGAGGGGAAAGGGACCTAAAGGACAACATTTTCACACAGAGGGTGGTGCGTGTATGGAATGAGCTGCCAGAAGTGGTGGAGGCTGGTACAATTACAGCATTTAAAAGGCATCTGGATTGGTATGTGAATAGGAAGGGTTTCGAGGGATATGAACCAAATGCTGGCAAATGGGATTAGATTAAGTTAGGATATCTGGTCAGCAAGGATGAGGTGGACTGAAGGGACTGAAGCAAAATCCTGTCAGTGACATACCAGTGGTTACTCATTGTTTAAAAACATTTAACTGCAGGGTCAGTTTATATCATTTTACAGAATGCCATTCAAACATATAGTATGCAATTTTGTCTATACTTTCAAAAGAAAGATTGCAGAGAAAAGAAAGTAATTACCCACAAAAATATACAATCATTTGAATAACATTCTATGATTTAGAACAGCAATGTTGCATACAGAAAGTGGAGATACAGGAATCTAGATGTATTGGCAATGACTGTCCAGAAACAGAAATCCTTGTTTAGTGGAAGTCTGAAAGGTTTGTAAAAAGTTTAGGATGAGAAATTATGCATGTCTAATAATTGATGAATCATTAAAGCAGGGTAATCATCAATGTAGGAATAGCACAAAACTATAAAGGAAGCAGCTTGCTGAGATATTTTGAAGGGAACCTAGTTGAGACAACAGGAAGTAATGTGCCAAATGGCAATCAGTATTTTTTCAAGAAAAATGAGATAACTATTTGAAATGGAATCCTGTTTAAATGTTAAAATAAAACAAAAAAAAGTGCATGCTGGAATAAAAAGCAAAAATTACTGGAGAAGCTTAGCAGGCCTGACAGCATTTGTCGAGAGAAAACAGAACGAAAGGTTTCAGGTGCAGTGACACTTCTTCAAACTGGACTTGAAGTATCATCTCGGTTTTTTTCTCCACAGATGCTGCCAAGATCTGCTGAGTTTCTCTAGCAATTTTTGTCTTTTGTTGTTTCTGTTCAAATCTTACTGGATATGTTCAGTGAAGATAAATTATAGTGTGGAGGACTGTTGTAGGTTGCAATAGGACACAGACAGGATGCAGAGCTGGCCTGAGAAGTGGAAGATGGAGTTCAACCTGGAAAAGTGTGAAGTGATTCATTTTGGAAGGCCGAATTTGAATGCAGGTTATAGGGTTAAAGGCAGGGTTCTTAGCAGTGTGGAGGAACAGAAGGATCTTGGCATCTACATCCATGGATCCATTATAGTTGCCACCCCAGTTGATAGGATTGTTCAGAAGGCATATGGTGTGTTTGCTTTCATTAGCCAGGGGATTGAGTTTAAGAGCAATGAGGTAATGCTGCTCCCTCGAGCCCTGGTTGGACCACACTTGGAATATTGTTTTCAGTTCTGTCACTTCATTATAGGAAGGATGTGAAAGCTTTAGAGAGGGTGCTGAGGAGATTTACCAGGATGTTTCCTGGACTGGAGGGCATGTCTTACAAAGAAATGTTGAGTGAGCTTGGGCTTTTCTCATTGGAATGAAGAAGGATGAGAGGTGATTGGATAGAGGTGTACAAGATGAGGAAAGGCATAGATAAAGTGGATAGCCAGAGACTTTTTCCATGGGTGGAAATAGGTATCATGAGGGGGCATAATTTTAAGGTAATTGGAGGAAGGTTTAGGGGAGATGTCAGAGATAGGTGCTTTACACAGAGAGTGGTGGAATGCAGGGTAGTAGATTCAGATACATTAAGGACAATTAAGTGACTCTCGGATAGTCAGTGGATGATAGTAAAATGTAGGATATGTAGGTTACTTTGATCTTAGAGTAGGATAAAAGGTTGGCACAACAGTGAGAGCTGGAGGGCCTGTACTGTATTGTTCTATATTCTGTGTATAGGTAGCAAAGTATGTTGTAAAGTTAACATATCAAATGAAGTAGACCAATACAGATAGTTGAAGTGAATGGGCAAATAGCTGCCAGATGTAATAGACTATGGTGAATTGCGAAGTTGTTCACTTTGATAGAAGAATGAACAAGAAGCAGTCTATTCATTAAATAGAGAACATCTGCAGAATTCCAAGGTACAGCTGATCAAGATGTGTTCCACTGCATGAGTCACAAAAGGTTTGCATGCAGACACAGTAAGTGATTTAGAAATGGAATGCTATTCTTTATTATGAAAGGAATTAAACATAAAAGTGAGGAGTCTGATTAAACAGGGTATTGGTAAGACCACATCTTGAGTACCATGTACAGTTTTGGTCTCCTTATTTAAGAAAGGATATAAATGCATTAAGAGATAGTTCAGATGAATTTTACGAGAGTGATTCCTGGAGAGTGGGGTTGTCCTATGAGGAAAGAGGATGGTTTGTTTTTTGGGGGTTTAGCAGACTGACAGGTGATTTGTTTGAAGTATATAGATCCTGAACTGCACAGACCACATGGACATGGTTTGCAAGTTCCCTCTTGTGGGCGAATCCAGAACTAAGGGGCATTGCTTTAACATTAGGGGTTATGCTTTTAGGACAGCGATGAGGGAAACTTGTTTCTCTTTGTAGGGCTGAGTGACTTTGGAACAATGCATGCAGGGTCATTGAATATTTTTAAAGTGGAGATAGTTGGTTTATTGTTTGGCAAGGTTATCAAAGGTTATCTGAAGTAGATGGGAAAGTGGAATTCAGAATGCAAATACTTCACCAATGATTTTATTGAATGAAGACCAGGCTGGAAGGGCCAAAAATTTTCCCTAACTTATATGTGTGAATGTAAAAGAGATTGATAGCTTTATAAATCATACAAGTATACGGATGAAGAACCAAATGGAGGCATTTTGAGCAAAAGCTCAAAGATTCAATGAAAACTTGAAGATGGGGAATGGCACAAAATAATTCTTACCTCAAAGAGATAACTTTGCAGTTTGTAAATTCAGCACTTATATCACTCCTGCTGTACATTAAGTTGAGCTGAAAGAAATGTATTTGCAGTGTTTCAAAAATGAAAATATAAATGATCAGTAATTAATTGTAATAAATTTTATTCTGATAATGTACCTCATTAACAAGAATAGCTGATGCTGATTGGTACAGCTGTGATGATTTGTCATTAAACGATTCCACAAATGACAAACTGGTGACAGTGAAAGTCACATTAAACCCACGTGGCAATGATTTCTGAGTTGGCATTTGCGCTAGAAACATAACAAGTTAGGTACTAAGATAAATAGTGCTGCTCCATTGTTGCTCCAATTTACAATTACATTTGTGCCACAAGCACAAGCATTATCTGCAATATTTAGTTGAATTATCAACATTCATATTTATGTATCAATCTTTGCTCAGTGTGGAAAGGAGGCAGTTCTAATAATCATTTGAATCTACTACATTACAGAACAAATTGTGCGAATATAGAATTAAAAAGAAAAGTAAATACTGATAAGATAACAGGGGCTGCAGGTTATGAGTGACAAGAGAAATGTTAACAAATAAAACCAACTGAAACCATCATACTCACTGGTTGAGAGTGTTGATTCATGATAATCTGAAAACAGAATAGAGTAATTTCATCAATTGGCAAATTTCTGAAACTGATACAAAATTCTTTTAATGCTTTTAT
Source organism: Chiloscyllium punctatum (assembly GCF_047496795.1). Lineage (NCBI taxonomy): Eukaryota > Metazoa > Chordata > Chondrichthyes > Orectolobiformes > Hemiscylliidae > Chiloscyllium > Chiloscyllium punctatum. The sequence goes on from NC_092762.1 coordinate 63,870,853, forward strand.
TTGATTGGAAGCAGAGGTAGTGTGCACACTTAATGAGACACTTTTTTAACATTAGTGCGCTACATTGCCATTGTAGAAGCTGAATTCACGATATCTTCATTCAATGATTAATGCCACTCTATTGGCAAACAGATTAGCCAGCCCATATTCAGCCCAAGGAGCATAGATCTCAATGAGATTTTACACTGTTCTTTACAACATAACATAAAGTAAGTAGGCTTTTCATATCATTTACATAGAGACTGTAAATTGTATGAAATAAAAACAGTTATTTTATGGAATAAATAGTGCAACTACATTGCTGATCTATTTTATAGTTCCATTTGTTGTACAAGTCATGCAAAATAAAAAGGAATATTTGCAACATGTAAATATTGGCATGAAATGTTAGCTTTTACATTGTTTTGTTCATAACTGTGTATGCTTGAATTAAACAAGGAATTTTTAATTTAATAAGGAAACCCACACACTTTCCTAAGTTAGTCAAAAGGCAGTTTTCATGGTCGTCCAAAATTGTTAACAAATGGAAGGAACAGAAGCCATCACACTTACCATTTGGAGGTGTAGATTCATGGTAATCTGAAAAGTGTAATGTAATTCAATCAATTGATCTTTTTCTGAATATAGTATAAAACGCATAATGTTTCTTCAATTGTATTGAAACCAGAAAGTGTATGATAATTGATAATACCAAAGATAACAAGGCAGTAGCACACCTCCAGTGCATAGCTCAATTAAAAGGAATTCCATTCAAAGCTAATCTGACAATATTATCTACATTAGAATGCAGATCATCTGGCCCACACTCTCTGTAGACACAGATCCCTAATTCAATTCTTATGTTGCTTATCCAGTATAATGTAAAATAACAAGACAATACCTACCATTCACGTAGAGAGTGTTCTTGTCCAGAAAATAAGGTTTCAATGTAGTGATGTTCTTTGTGTTGTAATTGAACTGATGGTATACAGTAACTCTATCAACCGACTCTGCAGCAGAATTATTGTTGAAGCTACAGATTGCATACACTTTGGTCATCTGCTTGCTTGTCCCACTGCCAAAGGTGAAATAACGAAACAACTAATGAACCTTATAACTGAATGTTGAGGTACGATTGAGTTAAGTTCAACTGAATATTGATATTTAAACATTTAAAAGGATGGAAAACATATTTTTAAAAGAATCAAAAATTAAAATTCATAAAGTATGTGAGATTTTGAGGCCTTACACCTGGCAGACCACCCAGAAATAAGTTTCCTGTTATTGTGATGGCAGGCTCGAAAAATAGGTTATGCATTTTTTGGAACAGTTTCCCGGCCTATTCCTACTCTCTGGTGATATTCCCAAGGAAGCAGGAAACCTATTGGTTAAATCTGAGTTAAGGTTAAATCTGTGGCATTCACATGTACTTAGCAAATGAATGCTGCCACCTTCTTAGAGGTGGTCTCCCTTTGGCAGACCAGGAAACCATTAAACCTAACGTTCCTTTCTCCCTGGAGTGGACTGTGTTCATAAAAGACTACAATCACAACCCAAGACCCATTGGAAAGTCTTCCCTCCATCTGTAAGTGCCTGCTCAGACTACCTGCTGCCACAATAATAATGGTGGGAAGGGAGGGTGCCTGCAGCCTCTGAAACAGAAAAGGAAAAGTCTGAGGTGAGGTTTATGAAGGGAGGGGGAGTGGTAGGAATCTGCGGAGTCCCAGGTTGGCATTGATAGATCAGAGGAAGATTCCTTGCCTGTGTCTCACAAAATAAAAACTTACTTTTTGAGCCAAAACCAACGATAGAGCCTTCATTATTTATCATGTTCAGCCAAAGCATAAATGGCTAGTGACAATGTAAAATTTATTGCACTCACTATACAAGTCCTCAGATAGCAATTACCTATGAATTTAATGACTTTGTGCATTGGTGTTCAAAGATCTTACCTGCAGGTGATAGATTTATTCTTAGACTGTGAAATTGATCATATTGCCAGGACTCAATGGCCTGAGTTATAAGGAGAGGTTGGACAAGCTAGGATGTTTTTCTTCAGAGTTTATGAGACTGAGGGGGAATCTTATACATAGAGATTTATATAGATTACTTACAGTGTGGAAACAGGCCCTTCAGCCCAATAAGTCCACACCGACCCTCCTAAGAGCAAGTAACCCAGCCAGACCCATTCCCCTACATTTACCCCTTCACCTAACACTACGGGCAATTTAGCATGGCCAATTCACCTATTCTACACATGTTTGGACTGTGGGACGATCCCGGAGCACCCAGAGGAAACCCATGCAGACACAGGGCGAACGTGCAAACTCCACACAGACAGTTGCCTGAGGCAGAAATTGAACCCGAGTCTCTGGCACTGTGAGGCAGCGGTGTAACCACTGTGCCACCGTGCCACGTACAGATAGAAGTATATAAAATCATGAGAGGCATGGGTAGGATGAATGTTGTCAGTCTTTTTGCCTAGGGTTGGGGAATCAAGGACTAGAGAGCATCAGCTTGAGGTTAGAGGGAAAAGAATAAAATGGAACCTGAATAATAACTTTTTTACACAGAGGGTGGCATATGTATGAAATGAGCTGTCAGCAGAAGTGGTTGAGTTGGGAACATTAACAACATTTAAAAGGCATTTGGACAAATACACGGACAGAAAAGGTTTAGAAGGATATGGGCCAAGTGCAGGGAAATGGGTTTAACATTGATGGACATTTTGGTTGGCACAGATTGGTTTGGGTTAAAGGGCCTGTTTCCATGCTGTAGGACTCTATGACTCTATGTTCTGTGGCATAAGGTTAACATTTCAGTTTGTAACCTGATTTTATAGAAACTATTTCATTTATATCTCCATTAATTTTAACGGAATAAAATTCAGGTAATACCATAATCGATGGTTGACAATGGTCAGGCAGCAAGTTAAAAAATCTTTCCCTTTGGATATATTTCTTCGCAGGGCAATATATGATGAGTTGTGTTCATCAGATTCTCAAAGACAAAACATTACTTTGAGAATCTAACATTGACAAAACATTGACAAAATGCAGGTTTTGAAAAGATTCAAATAGCAAATACAGGTAGTGACAAATTATTTCAATTGGTTGATGAATCAGAAACTAAAAGTGATGCCCAATTAGGGTTTCTGTGATAGTATTTTGAAGCAAAAAAGTACATGGTCTTACCACAAACAAGCACGAAAGGTGAAAAGATCATGACATTTACCAGATATAGAAATGTTTACCAGAGAAGGAAAGCTGTTAAATTATGCTGTGGAAGAGCAGGGAAACTATCTACACGCAGATAGATTCAGAATTGATATAACCTGAGAACATGACTGAGGGTGCACTGAAGCTTCCGTGATTATTGATAATTAAATGATAATTAAATGATTTAATGATAATGACAATTAAAACATTAGGATAAGATATAAAAACCCTCTTACCTGAGGGAAATTACTTTGCAGTCTGTAAATGCAGTTTTTATATCACTGTTTTTAAACATGGAATTGAGCTGCAGGGAAAACATTATATGTTACAACAAGAAAATAATATACTAAATTAACAGATTATCATTTGAATAAATGTCAACTTGATGGTATACCTTATAAGTAATGATAGTTGATGCTGATTTGTACAAGCGTGATGTATTGTCATGCAATTCTTCCATGTATGGCAAATTTATAATTGTGAAGGTCACATTAAATCCAGACTCTTGGTTCTGATTTGGTGCTTGTGCTAGAAAGAATGAGAAGTATATAATTTAACAACTAATATATTCAGTTACTTATCTGTTATACAGTTCTATTTGTACTATAGAAATTTCATAGTAAACAAAAGGGACAAGAAACATAATCTGCATCTTTCAACATTTAATTGAAATTATTACATTTTGTTTCCAACAAAATAATTGACTAGCATGGAATATGAACATAGTAATTACTTATTGAATCCGGATCACTGTAGTATCAAATAGAAATGAAGCACTTTGTTGAAATAATAAAGAGTAAATGTGAGATGATAGAATAGGAATTTTAACAAATTAAAATAAAAAAACTCACTGATTGTAGGTGTTGATTCATGATAATCTGAAAATAAAATAGCACATTGTAATTAACTGGACTCTGTTCAATCTATGAAATATTTCATGCATAACGCATTATATCCAGGTAAAACCATAAGCCTTTGCTAAGTTACCAGGGATAAATAATTGGTCCAGAATGATCATGGAGCAATTAATTAAAATTCCCATCTCCCTTGTGCCATAAGCACCTTGTTGAAATAAGCAGCATGCAAAATTTTTGGTGCCTCTTCATTTGCCTGACTCTAGTGTGCAGTCAAGTAGGAGCCATACTGATGTCTGGCTGCTTCGTCACCAGGAGACTAAACAGCATGCAAGGTTAAAGTGTGATCCTGCTGGTTTTCACTCAATGTCCTTCTTGAAGAGAGCTGCACAGATAAAGAAAGTCTGTATTGAGGAGTTTTTAGGATGTACATTAAGTCAGCCAGGACAGCTGATTGATTTGCGATGCTACCAGCACAAGATGGGTATGCCAGTGCTTTTACACTTTCCCAACACTAGGTGGCACACAGGCTGTGCTGGACGTGGTTGGCAATGCAGCTGTACCATTTGCTCCTTTCAAGGTTCCCAGAATGCAATACAAGTAATGCTAGGGCCAAACATTAGAGTCAAAAGATAAGATTGCTGTGCCATAATCCCATTGGAGAAGCTCAGTTCAAGAAGAACTCTGTTTATAGATAGCACAACAATATCTGAGTACAGATTATCTAATGCACTTTCACATCACCTTGGGTACGATATTTTATAAATATCCCAACAATTCATACCATCGACATAGAGACTGTTCGGGTCTAGAGTATAAGGTTCCAAAGTAGTGATGTTCATCGTGTTGTAACTGAACTGATGGTATGCAATAACTCTATTGACTTTCCCTGCAGTAGAATTATTGTTGAAAGAACACATTGCATACACTTTGGTCTTCTGACTGGTTGTCGCACTGGCAATCAAAAAAAGTCTTTGTTAACTATTTGTTATAATAACATTAATTATCATTAGAAATCAATGGCATTTTTTTTAACAAGTCTTCATATATTTAATAATATTTATGTTTCCTGATTTTCTAGAATTATATCTGCGGGGAATAATTGATGAGCTTCATCAAGTTATAACAGCTTGACAAAGACAGAATACTCAGTACCTAATTAAGATATCACAGTACACAGTTTGTAATCTCTTCCAATTATGCATCAACAGTAAAGTCCTGTTGTATTTATCTCTTAAAAGTTCGAAATTGGCAACAAAAGCATATTCAGAACAAAGAAGACGACATCAACTCTAAGAACAATCCATTACATAATAAACTAAATATTACTAATAAAAATATTTAATCTTTTTTCACACATAATTTTTGAAGATTAATGGAAACATTATTTTCCATGATTACAATGCAACTATTTATTAAGTGATAGTGCTCACCTTAAAGATCCAATAGTACATTTTGAAAATGTTGCTTTTATATTGCTACCACGATATAATTGATTCAGCTGCAATGCAAATATGTTCAGAGGTCAGTGGGCTGAGTATAGTAAATGATAACCAAAACATGTTAATAATTATTGTTTTCCCAGAATACCTTATAAGTAATAATATTTGATGCAGACTTGTATAGTTCTGATTTTTCATTGTGTAGCTGCTCCATAAATGGCAAATTCTCAATGGTGAAAGTTACATTAAAACTGGATGGTCTCTGGCTCTGAATTGGATTTTTTGTTACAGGCACGATTGGTAGTTCCGCTAGAAAGGAAGATGAACACATGATTAAACATAAATATTGCTGTATTGTAGGTCCTATTACCTCTCTTAATCATAGGAAAAAATTTAAAGAGAAAACAAGTGCTCTTTTTGTTGAGTATTGTAAATTACAGTCAAACAGACCATGAAACCCTGAATCAGGCCAACAGTATGATACCAAGAACTTACTCCAAGCTCCACATCAAGGACAATAATGTCTGCAGGGGAATCCTAAATAAATGGAGTAAAGGGATCTAATAAGAATTCATAAACATTGTATGACTACATTTTGCCTTTGGGAAGTTAGGAATTACTATTCAAGAGCATTTCATCAGTTTGTATTGATAATTTTGCATCAGCGTATTACTTTCAAATTGTAGCTATGTTGACAAAGCAGAACTATAAAGCATTCACTGAGCCATCATGCAACTGGTCCGACAGAGTCCTCAGAATAACCAGAAATCCTATTCATGGCAATAATTCTTCAAAATTTCTCAAAATAGCATTAACAATTTTGTTGAACCAAAGTCCAGTAGCAGATAATGTGCTTAGATTGTCAACAATGTACTGGATGAGTACTACGTTCCCAACAATTAAAGAAAAAAAGCAGACTTACTAATCGGTGGGAGTGCTTCATGGTAATCTAGAAATAGAATAAGATAATATCATTAATACAAATAACACATTTCACTCTAAGTCTATAAAGTAAAATAAAAAAACAACAGTAATGGTAATAGTCCATAACCTGTTTCTGAATTGTTTAATAACAAGAATACTTTAATTTGTGACTATTGAATGAGAAGCATTTGAAGAATAGGACAACCAGAATCATTGAATACATGACGAATATAATGCCAAAGCTGGAAATTTGATAAAATTGGGAATTTAGAGCAGGGGGAGAAGGAGTTTTTTTTTAACCATTTCCTTTATCTCCAGTAATTTGCTAAAGTTTTTCTTTAATTTCTCAAAGCTTATGTCTGTTGATAATGAACCCCTGATCAATAGATACAGCTCACTGGAATTCTGTAAAGTACATGCCTTGCTCCACAGGAACTCCAAATCACAACTGCAAGTCATGCCTGGAATCTCTTCAGCTGCAGCAACTCCAATCTAATGCTTGGAGTGGAGTACAGCTGGAGTCACTGTGGAATATCTGTCAAGCTAAGAGCTATGTCGACAGAATTTTTATGGAGGTGGTCCGAGGTTTCTGAAGGCAGAAAGGAAATGAATAACACCCAGATGGTCATGCAAGATAACACAAGTAGTGCAGGAATCCAAATTTCAACCCAGTTTTCAATACTAGTGAGCATTATGGTCTGTCTGGGAAGTGCAGCCTGTGCTGAGTCAATGGCAGTACAGGTGACTCAATTGGACAGTGTGAGCAGGGAGTTGGGGATTCAATTCTGAAGGGGTCTGGCCCGCCTCATTAGCAATTCAGATTAGCATGTTTCCTACCCGATGCTAGAATCCAGGATGTCACTGAATGGCTGCAGAATATTCTGCTGAAATCAATGCATTGCATGGATTTCAGAGGTCCACACTCTCAAAGAGCATTACGGGCTGCATAGGTTAGATATTAGCCATATTGTTGGTAATGATGCATATACAATTACAAAGGATGTATGAAGAGTTATTCCAAAAAACAATGAAATACCATTCACATAGAGGCTGACACTGTCCAACCTGTAGAGTCCCAAGTTAGAAATGTCTTTGGTTTTGTTTTCAAACACATGATACACAAGTACTCTGTCAACGTGCTGAATTTCCGGATAAGGTTTGAATGCACAGATTGCCGTCACTCTGCTTCTGTCACCATCGATCATGCTGCAGAAAAACAAAAGTACAATTTTAGCAGGAAGTACTTGGAAACAATATAGTTCATACGATGATGAAAGCAAAGCTGATTGATAGGCGAATTGAAGCGATCCTTGCTGGGATGAATGTTGTAGATTTCCCAAAGAGTGGCAATCTCTCAGAAAGGAAGCAGCTTCACATTTCTGACAAACAATCTGGTCAGGGCCCCTTCCAGAAAAGCAGAACCATTCTGACACTTCTTTCCCAGTACAGAGCTGGAAGAGGAGGGGCAGCCATGCCTATATTTCATCATTGTTTTCTGCAATGTAAAAGTTCAGACAGCCACTTTGACAGTTTCTGACAAAAGATAAGTACGTAAGATAACTGTATTGTTTGGCTGGAGAGTGAGGTGCTACTTGGGTAGAGGGGATGGTGTGCCAGATAATTAAGGTGCCAGGTAGGGATGATTCCAGGTGGGTAGGGTGTAAGATGCTGGTAGATTGACATGGGGGTGTGGTGGCTGGGGAGCAATGGTCTAGTGATGTTTTCCCTAGACTGTTAATTCAGATTCCCAGGTAAGGTTTTAGCGACCTGGGTTCAAAACCTGCCATGGCAGATGGTGGAAAGTGAAATCAATTAAAATTTGGAATTAAGAGTTTGATGATGACCATGTAGCCATTGTTGATTGTCAGGAAAAACCCGTTTGGTCCATTAATGCCCTTTAGGGAAGGGAACTACTATCTTTATGTGGTCTGGCCCACATGTGACTCCATACCCACACCAATATGTTGACCCTTAACTGCCCTCTGGGCAATTTGGGATACTGGCAGAACTGGAGATGACCTCATCCCATGAATGAATTTGTAAAAAGTGGTTAGACAGGAGTGTGCCAGGTAAATAAGGTGACAGCTGACTAAGGGATAGGCTGCAGTTGCTAGAGAGAAATGGTGCCAAGAAAATAATCATGCTATGGAAACTGGGCAGAATGCCTGCTAGGTAGGGGGTAGGATAGCACATGTGTAGGGATTAAGGTGTATATAGGATTCCATGATGTAAGGGTGTAAGGGGACCTTGCCACTGCAATGTTTAAGTTATATTGGGATGAGTGACAGAAGTCAAGGTTGGTGTGAAGAGAGGGAGGTCCTGATGTGGTGTTGGGTTTGGGTCCTGGTTTAGGTGCTGGTAAGTATTGACAGGGTTGGGGGTCTGGTGACAATGGAGGAGGTCAGGGGGTTGGGTCTACCTGGAGCAATGGAGTGAGACAGGGGTTTCAGATGCAAATCAGGGAGGGGCGTTGGATCTCCAGAGGGATGCCAGACCCTGCAGTGAGACAGGAAAGGGGATCAGTTCAAAGCGGTCAGATCTGGGGATTGTAAAGGATCTGGTGGAGGTGAAGTTGGGGATGCCTGAGGTAAATATGGGGCCTGTTCAGTAATTCCACGGGAATTAGACTGTGTATTTAGGAGTCCAACATTTTCTGAGTAATTATTTTACTTAATTTCATTACAGTTGTCCAAAGTCTCCAATTGTGGAAGGTTTCAGAGGGTTCCAAGCATAATGGAATCAGTTTCCTGTAATTCCTTTGGAATCTGTTAAAATGTGGATTTCCAGGTCCCCAAGCGCAATTACAAACAATACTGAATTAATGACTGTCAGGATATCAGAAATTCCAAGCCTGCATACCTATATACAAATTTATTTTAAGTGATACTCTTTGAACTTTATGGCTAGGTGTGAATTTTACAATTAGCTACGTATTATAGAAATAAGATTCAAACAGATAAAGGTTCAATTCGATGATCGCTGACAATTCTTACCTGAGCATATGTACTGAACAACGTGAGAATGTCGCTTTAATGCTGCTGTTTTTGAATAGGTCATTTAGCTGTAAGAAAATAATAAACATGCCTTAGATGCAGATGCTTAAGATGTTACCAAGAAGATACTGCCATAAACTTCCTAGCTTTCTTACTTACCACTTTTCCAATTTTCATGGTCTCTAAAATGGAGTTTGACTGAATTTGCTGGAATCCCGGTCTATTTATTATGAAGGTCACATTATAGTCAATAGGTCTCAGTTTCTTTTCTGGAGTCATTGTCACACTTAAAACAGGGATCACAGCTGGGGAAGAAGAAAATAATAGTTCAGTTCTCAGCAAGTACAAAAATAATTAAATGCAAGTATTTTTACCAAGTAGAAGCATTAGCCATTTTAAATTAGTGGAGAAAGGATATCCCAAAACTTCTCTATACTTGGACATTTCACATTAAAGATACTTCCATGTTTTATTTGATATAATGTTTGGATGCTCTGTGACTGAACAGAAACATATTCTAATTACTTATACTCAGTGCTTGCAAGAGTTGATTCATGGTGACATTTGTTCTCATCACATATACAATATATAAGCAGGAGTAGGCCATTCAGCCTTTCAAGTTAGCTCTTCTATTCAGTATGATCATGGCTGATCATTCATCTCAGTTCCCTGTTCTAGGTTTTCCCCAGGTTTGATCACTTTAATCTAAGAACTCCACCCAACTCATTCTTAAAAGTCTTCAATGTTTTGGCCTGAAATGTTTTCTCTGGCATTTGATAAGGTGCTACACAAAAGGTGAATTGACAAGGTTGGACTATCTGGGTTTTGGGTTAATTTATTAGCTTGGATAGGTGAATGGCTGACTGACAGAAGACAGAGAATCGGGATAAATGCATTTTTCTGGATGGCAAGATGTAACTAGTGGGATGCCATAGGGCTCGGACCACAGTTATTTACAATCCATGACTTGGATACGGGGATAGAAAGCACTATAACCAAATTTGCAGACAGCACAAAAATAGGCAGGACAGTAAATTGCAATGAGGAAATAAGAATCTTACAAATACATATATGTAGGTTAGGAGAGTGGGCCAAAATGTGGCAGTTGGAGTTTAATATGGATAAGTGTGAGGTCATGCAGTTTAGTTGATAAAAATGGGAAGGTGACTTATTATCTAAATGGGGAGAGACCGGGAGATGCTCCAGTGTAGAGGCATCTAGGTGTCCTCGTTCATGAGTCATAGAAAACTGGAATGTAGGTACAGCAGATAATAAAAAAAGTAAATGGAAGATTGGCTTTTCTAGCTAAAGAAAAAGAATATAAAGGCAAGGTAGTATTGTTGCAACTATATTGGTAAGATGGCACCTGGAGTATTGTGCACAGTTTTGGTCCTCTCATTTTATGAAAGATGTAGTGGTATTGGAAGCAGTTCAGAGGAGGTTGACTAGATTGATCCCAAAGAGGAGGGGTTTGTCATATGAAGAGAGATTGAACAGTTTAGGCCTATACACTCTGGAATTTAGCAAAATTAAAGGAGATCAAATTGAGATATTCAAGATGATAAAAGGTGTGGATAAAATAGACTTGGAACGGATGCTTCCTCTTGTGGGGCATTCTCGGATGAGAGGTCATTGTTTTAGGATTAGGGGTAGAAAATTTAAAACAGAGTTGAGAAACTATTTCACCGAAAGGGTTGCTCTTCTGTGAAATTCGTTACCCTATAATGCGATGGATACTGGGACAGTGAGTAAGTTTATGGAGGAGTTAGACAGATTTTTAATTGGTAATGGGTTGAAGGGATATGGAGAGAAGGCAGGAAAATAAGGGTGAGGAGCATATCAGCCACGATCAAACGGCCTAATACTCCTCCATTATCTTAGGAGCTCTGGCAGAGAATTTCACAGACTCACCTGTCTCTGGGTGACAAAATCATCTCTGTTCTCAAATCCTTACCCCAGCCTGTGATGGCTGGTTCTGGACTCCCTGGACACCAAGAACATCCTTCCTGCATCTACCCAATCCAATACAGCCAGACTTTCGTAAGTTTACTTGAGACCGCCATCATTCTTCTAAACCCTAGTGAATATAGTCCCAACTGATTCAGTCTCTCTCACTGTGTATCAGTCCTGCCATTCAGGAATAACCTGGAGTCATTCAGTCCAAAATAACTTCCATGAATGGAGTGTTTAATATAGAATGGCATAGCAAATATAAAACAAATTTTTAATTAGAGTAGTTATGCTGGAATGTTGATTATTCCTTACAAATTCACCATTAAGCATACTTACTGCTTGCAAGACGTGTCTCGTGGTAATCTAGAAATGTAAAAAGATAGGAGTGTCATAGGAAGGTACCACAATTCATCTTATTGTCATGTCATAAATAATCTTAATTATTAACCACTATAATATTTAATTAAATATGATACTCTCTTCCATTCTCTTTTATCAAGCACTAGAGTTGCTTTTTCTCTGCGTCTTTTCTGTAGCTGTAACACTATATTCTGCATTCGGTTCTACTACCCTGATGTACTTATGTACAGTATGATTTGTCTGGTTGGCATGCAATACAATACTTTTCACTGTATCTCATGTGTGACACCAGTAATCAAAATCTTTGCATTCATTTCCTCACATTTGAAGAGATGCTTAGTATTCTACATAACAACTGTGCCTATATATGAACTGACCACACAGAACCTGAATTGAGTAATGACTGGATGAGTACCATTTACATAGAGGCTGTCATTGTCCAAAGTGTATGGGCCCAACTTAGAAACATCTTTGGTCTTGTTTTCAAACACATGATACACAAGGACTCTGTCAATGTCCTGAAAGGTAGAATCGTTTCTGAAGGAACATATTGCTGTCACTGCACTGCTGTCACCATTTACCATGCTGCAAAATATTAAACAAAGATTAGCATCAAAGGCAGCAATTTTGATGCAGCATAATAATCATTCTAACAAAGACAAGAATTATGACATAGGAGTGGATAATTTTGGGATGGAAGTCGTTTGTCAGCAAAGAAAAACAACCTTTCTCTGCAGATCCATTCTTTGTAAGTGACATCTAGTTCATTCTAAATATTTATCAATGTTGGCAAATTAATTCACACATTAATATTGAAACATTAACTGTAGTATTCTGAGTGCAAGAGTCCAGTGCAAGATCATTGCAAATGTTTTGTATAAGTGGCATTATTACTTACCTGAATGAATGAAACCTGCACCTGGAGAATGTTGCATTTATGCTGCTATTTTTGAAAAGGTCATCGAGCTATAGGGAAAGGAAGAAAAACATAATTTAGGTCAAAACAAAAGAAATTTGGAAGGAATGTCTGTTCTCAGAAATGATTTATAGAATGATCTCACCTCATTGACAATCATTCTTGTATGACTGGATGAGTTTGATTCAATGTCTTGGAATGATGGATGACTTATAATACATGTTACATTATAGTCAATAAGACTTGGTTCCGCCGTAGGAGTTACATGTGGCAATGCAGCTGTAGAAAAAGAGGAAAACTGTTAATTCTACACAAGGAAAGAAACTTACCAGAGAAGAAGAATACCCCACTGTGGAAAGACTAGCAAGATTAACCAATATATTGGATATAGCATGAAAATTGATTTCAAGTAGTAATTGAATATTGATGCATTAATTGATGCATTGAATATTGATGACAAGAAATATATCAAGCATTTTTCCTAAGTTGCATGGAAACTAACCATGGGGCGCACGGTGGCTTAGTGGCTAGCACTGCTGCCTCACAGCACCAAGGACCAAAGTTCAATTCCCACCTCGGGTGACTGTCTGTGTGGAGTTTGCACATTCTCCCCGTGTCTGCGTGGGTTTCCTCCCACAGTCCAAAGATGTGCACTTCAGGTGAATTGGCCATGCTAAATTGTCCATAGTGTAAGGTGCATTAGTGAGAGGGGAATGGGTCTGGGTGGGTTACTCTTTGGAGGACTTGTTGGGCCAAAGGGCCTGTTTCCACACTGTAAATAATCTAAACTATTGCATTGAGGAATTTCAACACACTCACTTCAACCAATTGTATTTGACTTACTATTCTAAATATTCATCAATATTAAGGCCAAAATAATACGATGATACTACAAATGAATTATTCATAAAATTATACCACAATCTTTACAAAAAAAAGATAAATTTACATGAATTTAAGCCATTTCCTGACAATAAGAAAAGTATCAATACTCACTGGTTACAAGACGTGCCTCGTGATAATCTAAAACAAAAAGATGATCAAGTTGTTACAAATTGAACTGATGCGCTAATAGTAACCAATCCAATCAATGACAACGACTCCAAAAACAGTGTTATGGAGAATGTAAGAACTGTTGAATGTCAGTAACATCCAGGAGGAATGTTAAGACATTTTATGGAAACTTTTATTTGTTCAATGTTGGGAGCATATTCAGTTGAAAACCCCATCACCTTGACAGCAGTCAAATGAGGAGAAAGTGAGGACTGCAGATGCTGGAGATCAGAGTCGCGAGTGTGGTGTTAGAAAAGCACAGCTGGTCAGGCAGCATCCAAGGAGCAGGAGAATCAACATTTTGAGCACAAGCTGTTCTTCAGGCCTGATGAAAAGCTTATGCCCGAAACGTCGATTCTCCTGCACCTAGGATACTGCCTGACCTGCTGTGTTTTTCCAGCTCCACATTCTCAACAGCAGTCAAATGAGTAAAGCATTGAATTAGCATGTTGGTGATATGTAATTATTGATTTGGAACATTTCCTGCAGTCTCCGTCAAAAATGTAAAATAAACCAGATCAAAAATTTGAGAAAATATTAGTGTAAATATGATTGTGAAATCGAAAACAAATTGTGGACTGGGTATCTCATGCAAAAACCTTCATTTATTTTGTGTGTGCAGACATCAAAAAGGAGTGTCAAATGCAAACAGGAGCTAACTGAGAATTTAATATGTTTTTCGCAGTGATCTCTTTTGCTTTCTTTCTGTCAAGGCATAAACAAATGGAATAAGGTGCCTGAAACTTCAGAAATTGTTCAAAAATGTTTAAACTCAATTACAGAGTTATGATTTCTTCTGAAATGCAACAGATGATACAATCCAGCATAATAAGAAGTTATGCTGCTGTCATATTGTCGCAGTATTAAAATGGTGCATAGCTTCTTCCCTCAATCGTCTAATTGGAATGTATACAATATCTGGCTAAGAGAGATATTCTGTACATATTATTCGTTGTCAGCTAAAAATTGCACTATCCAGCATAGACTCTGTCCTTCTGACCAACTGATGGTACAAGACATGAATTGTGACTTTGCAAATGTTCCCTGCCATTGCAAGTAGTGCTTGGTTTAATGCGTTAGAACACTGTCTACCCATTCATGAGAACAGAGCATGGGTAACAAACAAAGAGTTAGGCAGAATATTGACTGGATAACTACCATTTACATAGAGGCTGTCTTTGTCCAATGTGTATGGCCCCAACTTCGAAATATCTTGCGCTTGATTTTCAAACACATGATACACAAGCACTCTATTGACGTCCTGAATGGTAGAATCATTTTTGAAGGAACACATTGCTGTCACTGTGCTGCTGTCACCATCGACCATGCTGCAAAATATTGAAAGAAGATTAGCATCAAAGGTAGGAACTTGGATCTGATGAAGTCATCACATCACCAAGAGAAACATGATGACATCAGTGGAGGACAACCTTTACAGGTGAATCATTTGTCAGCAAAGCACAGCTCTGTGCGATGAACATTTCTCTGCACATATGATCTTTGCAATAACAATAACTTCTTCCTTATGGATAACCATTAATTTATCAGTCACTGTAATGTTCTGAGAGCAAGACTCAAGTGCAAGATCATTGTAAATATTGTGTATAAATTGCAATGTTTCTTACCTGAATGAATGAAATCTGCAGCTGGAAAACGTCGCATTTATGCTGCTGTTTTTGAATAATCCATCGAGCTAAAGGGAAAGAAACCAAAACATACTTTAGGCAAAGAGACAAAAGAAATGTGAAATGAAAATTTCCCCTTCAAATAGATTTGTTGAATTATAATTATCTCACCTCATTTGCAATCATGCTTGTCTGATTGGAAGAGTTTGATTCCATGTCTTGGAATGATGGAGTACTTATAACAAATGTCACATTGTAGTCAGTCAGTTTTGGTTCTCCACTTGGAGTTACAGGTGAAATTAAAGCTGTGGAAAAAAGGAAAACAGTTTATCCCACGCAAAGAAACAACCTGAGCATGTATTGAAAGAACGAGAGCCTATTGCTGAAATAGTGGCCAGATTGGGCAGGAGCGATGAGAGATCGTATGAAAATTGATTTCAACAATTAATTATTATTCAGTCGAAAGTTGCTTCATGAATGATCAGACAATGTATCGAATGAGCGAGAGCCTGTTGCTGAACTTGTGTACAGACTAAGTCAATTTCAACACACTGACTTTAAGCAATAGTACTTTACCTATTCCTCTACAAGGTAATCAGAATTAAGGCCAAGGTAATCTGATGATACATCTGAGGAATCATTCATTGGATCACAATGTATACTTCCTAACCAAAAACAGAATAATTTGCAGAAGCAGAAAATCTTTCCAAACAAGATGAAATGCAATTACTCACTGGTCAGAAGTTGTGCCTCATGGTAATCTAAAAACAATAGAAAATCACAAGGTTAGCATAATGTTTCTTGGTCATGAAATGTGTAATAACTGAACTAACACTGAAAGACCAACCAATTGGATAAATGTCAATGACTCCAACAACAGCTTTAAGATGAAACTAAGAACTGTCAAGTGCCAGTAACATCGCTGAGGAGGTTTGTAGGCCTTTTTGAGGACATATTAATTTGTTTAGTGTTGGGAGCACATTTAATTTCAAGTCAAATGAGCTGAATATTTCATTAGAATGTTGTTGACGTTATTATTAACCTGAAATGTTTCCTGCTATCTCCTGTGTGAAATGTACATTGGATGATATCATGGTTTTTAGAAGATAATGGTCCAAATATTATAGTAAATTCTAAATGAATTGAGGACTGTGAGTGTAACATGTAAATACCTTCATGTATCTTGTGTGTGCAGATGTTAAAACATAGTGCCAAACTCAAAGAGGAACTGACTGAGAATTTAGTACATTTTTCACAGTAGTCTCTTTTGTCTTCTTTCTTTCAAGGGACAAAAAAATGGAGTAAGTTGTCTAACATACTTTTGAAAGAGTTCAAAAAAAATTCTGAACACATTTCCATAATTATGATTGGTTCTGGGATGCAATAGATGTTACAATCCAGTTTAAAAATAATTTATGGTGCTGATATACTGCCAGATTATTGGCATAATACAAAGAATCTAAACTTAATTCCAGAATCTGCATGAATGCAGTTTTGAGCTCAGTGAGGTGTTGCATAGATGATATTCTTTGTCAGCATAGTTTAACATAGACTCTTTCCTTCTAACCAACTAATGTTCAGGGATTTGCATATGTTCCCTTTCATTGCAAGTGGTGCTTGGGATAATGCATTTGAACACTGACTACCCATTTGTCAATACATAGCATGTGAGATGAACAAAGAGTAGGCCGAATATTGACTGGATACATACCATTTACATGGAGGCTGTCTTTGTCTAATGTATATGGCCCCAACTTTGAAACATTATTGGTCTTATTTTCAAACACACGATAAACGAGCACTCTATCGATGTCCTGTATGGTAGAATCATTTTTGAAGGAACACATTGCCGTCACGGTGCTGCTGTGACCATCGACCATGCTGCAAAACATCGAAAGATTAGCACCATAGGTTGCCACATTGATCTGATATAGTCATCACATCACTAAGATAAAGATGATGACTTCAATAGAGGACAATTTTAAAGGTGTATCATTTGTCAGCAAAGCAAAGCTCTGTGCAATCAACATTTCATTGCACATCCATTTTGTGTAATAACAATGACTTCTTCCTTCTGGATAACTGTTAATTTGGCATTCATATAATGTTCTGAGTGCAAGACTCAAGCTCAAGATTATTGTAAATATTACATATGAATTGCAATATTTCTTACTTGAGTGAATGAAATCTGCAACTGGAGAATGTGGCATTTATCCTGCTGTTTTTGAATCGTTCATTGAGCTACAGGAAAATAAAACAAAGCATACTTTCAGTAAAGAGACGTAAAAACTTTGGAACTATAATTTACTTTTCAAAAACATTGTTGAATGATCTCACCTCATTTGTAATCATGACTGTCAGATTGGAAGAGTTTGATTCAATGTCTTCAAATGATGGACTACTTATAATAAATGTCAAATTGTAGTCGGTAAGTTTTGGTTCCTCTGTTGGAGTAACAAGTGGAATTGCAGCTGTGGAAAAAGAGGAAAATAATCTATCTCACACAAAGAACCAAACTGAGAATATATTGGAAGAGTGAGAGCCTGTTGGTGAAATAGTGGACAGATTAAGTGGACAAGATCCATGAGAGATTCCGTAAAAATTGAATTCAACAGTTAATTATGATTTAATCTAAATCAGTTGCATTAATGTAAAGAAAGATGACAAGCATCCTCCCTGAATTCATTGAAACTAACCAGCTACCTCTTCAGTGCTGTCAATCTCAACACACTGACTTCAAGCAATAGTACTTTACCTACTCATCTCCAGGTTAATATGTATTAAGGCCAAGGTAACCTGATGATACACCTGATGAATCATTCATTAAATCACACCATCTACTTCCTAAGCATAAAAAGAAAAATTGGAACAAGCAGGAAATCTTTCTGAGCAAGATGAAATGTATTTACTCACTGGTCAGCAGTTGTGCCTCATGGTAATCTGGAAATAATAGAAAGTCACAAGGTTAGCATAATGTATCTTGCTAATTAAACATGTACTAACTGAACTAACACTGAGAGAGCAGCCAATCGGATCATGTCAATGACTTCAAGAAGAGCTTTAAGATGAAACTAAGAACTGTCAAGGTGCCAGTAACATTGCTGAGGAGGTTTGTGGAATTTTTTTTGTGGACATGATTATTTGTTCAGTGTTGAGAGTGCATTTAATTTCAAATCAAATGAGCTGAATATTTAGATTAGATTAGATTAGATTACTTACAGTGTGGAAACAGGCCCTTCAGCCCAACAGGTCCACACCGCCCCGCCGAAGCGTAACCCACCCATACCCTATATCTACATCTACCCCTTACCTAACACTACGGGCAATTTAGCATAGCCAATTCACCTGACCTGCACATTTTTGGACTGTGGGAGGAAACCGGAGCACCCGGAGGAAACCCACGCAGACATGGGGAGAACGTGCAAACTCCACACAGTCAGTCGCCTGAGGCGGGAATTGAACCCGGGTCTCTGGCGCTGTGAGGCAGCAGTGCAAACCACGGTGCCACCATGTTGTTGATATGTTATTATTAATATGTAATTTTTCCTGCTATCTCCTGTGTGAAATATACAATGTGTGATATCATGGTTTTTGAAGATATTGCTCTAAATATTACAGCAAAACCCAATCAAAATGTGGACTGAGTGTAACACATAAATACCTTCATGTATGTTGTGTGTGCAGATTCCAAACTCAAAGAGGAACTGACTGAGAATTTAATACATTTTTCACAATAGTCTCTTTTGTCTTCTTTCTTTCAAGGGGACAAAGAAATGGAATAAGGTGTCTGATATACTTTTGAAAGAGTTCAAAAAAATTTCTGAACACACTTCCAAAATTATGATTTGTTCTGGGATGCAATAGATGTTACAATCCAGTTTAAAGAGAAGTTATGGTGCTGATATACTGTCAGCACAGTACAGAGAATCTAGACTTAATCCCACAATCTGCATGAATGCAATTTTGAACTCAGAGAGGTGTTGCATAAGCAATATCCTTTGTCAGCAAAAACATTGCATGGTTTACCATAGACTCTATCCTTCTGACCAACTAACGTTTGGGGATTTAAACTGTGATTTTACACATGTTCCCTTCCATTGCAAGAGGTGTTTGGTATAATGCATGAGACTTTGTTTGCCTATTTATCAATACATAGGAAGTGTGATAAACAAAGTTAGGCAAAATATTGACTGCATAACTACCATTTACATAGAGGCTGTTTTTGTCCAATGTGTATCGTCCCAACTTCAAAACGTCTTTTGTCTTATTTTCAAACACATGATACACAAGCACACTATCGATGTCCTGAATGGTAGAATCATTTTTGAAGGAACACATTGCCGTCACTGTGCTTCTGTCACCATTGACCATGCTGCAAAATATTGAAAGAAGATTAGCATCATAGGGAGGAACTTTGATCTGATGCAGTCACCATGTCATTAAGATAAAGACGATGACTTCAATGGAGGACAGTTTTGACAGGCGAAACATTTATCAGCAAAGCTCTGTGTAATCAACATTTCATTGCACATCCACTCCAAGTCATAATAATGACTTCTTCCTTCTGGATAACTGTTAATTTAGCATTCATGTAATCTTCAGATTGCAAGACGCAAGCTGAAGATCGTTGTAAATATTACATATGAATTGCAATATTTCTTACTTGAGTGAATGAAATCTACAACTGGAGAATGTAGCATTGATGCTGCTGTTTTTGAATAGTTCTTCAAGCTACATGGAAAGAAAACAAAACATACTTTGGGTAAAGAGACGAAAGAGGTTTGGAAGTATAATTTCACCTCCAAATAGATTGTAGTATTATCTCACCTCATTTACAATCATTCCTGTCTGATTGGAAGAGTTTGATTCAATGTCTTGGAATGATGGACTACTTATAGTAAATGTCACATTGTAGTCAGTAAGGTTTGGTTCCTCTGTTGGAGTAACAAGTGGAATTGCAGCTTTGGAAAAAGAGGAAAACAGTTTATCCCACACAAAGAAACAAACTGTGGATGTATTGAAAGAACGAGAGCCTATTGGAGAAGGAGTGGCCTGATTTATCAGCAGCAACGGGAGATCACGTGAAAATTGATTTCAAGAGTTAATTATTATTCAATCTAAATCTGCTGCATTAGTGACAGAAAGGATGTCAAGCATTGTCCGAGAATGTGTGCAAGCATACCGGCTACCACATAAATGCTTACAATCGCATCACGCTGACTTTAAACAATACACATTCACCTATTCAACTATAAATTACTCAGTATAATGCCGAAGATAATCTGGAACCTTTGACTGAATCATTAATTAAATGACAAGACAATGCTGGGAGAATTGAGATAAATGTGGACAAGCAGACAATATTTCAAAATAAAAAAGAGAAATGGTTTCAACTCACTGGTTATAAGACGGTCCTCATGGTAATCTATAACAAAAAGAACATCACACTGTCAGACAAAGCTATCACAATGTGTCTCATTAAATAAATGTGCAAGAAATGATGTAAGATGTCAATAACAACCAATCCGATCAATGCCCAGTCTCCGAGAAGACCTTTCAGATGAATGTGAGAACAGTCAATGTAAATAACATCAAGTGAGGAATTTCCAGATGTTTTTGTGAAAACTGTCAGTTGTGCAATGTTGGAACCACAATTAATTTGAAGAACCACATCACATTGACAGATGTCAAATGAGCCAAACATTTAACTGGCATGTTGTAGAAATTTAATTTTTAATCTGCATTGTTTCCTGCTATCTGCTGTGTGAAATGTGCAATGTGTGATATCATGGTTGTTCAAAGATATTGCTTTAAATATTACAGCAAAATCCAAATGCATTAAGGACTCAGTGTAACATATAAATACTTACATGTGCAGATATTAAAAGATAGTGCCAAACTCAAAGAGAAACTGACTGAGAATTTAATACATTTTTCATAGTAGTCTCTTTTGTCTTCTTGCTTTCAAGGGGACAAAGAAATGGAGGAAGTTGTCTGACACTCTTTTAAAAGAGTTCAAAGGATTCTGAACTGAATTCCAGAATTATGATTGGTTCTGGGATGCAATAGATGTTACAATCCAGTGCAAAAAGAATTTATGGTGCTGACATACTGTCAAATTATTAAAACAATACAGAGAATCTGGGCTTAATTTCACAATCTGCGTGGTTGCAATTTTGAGACTAGATATTCTTTGTCAGCAAAAATATTGCATGGTTAAACATAGACCCTGTCCTTCTGATCAACTAATGTTAGGGGATTTGTATTGTGACTTTGCACCTATTCCCTTCCATTGCAAGTGGTGCTTGGGATAATGTTAGGGGATTTGAAATGTTGCTATGAACAAATTCCCTTCCATTGCAAGAGGTGGTTGGTATGATGCATGAGACTCTGTTTACCTATTTATCAATGCATACGATGTGAGATAAACAAACTGTTAGGCAAAATATTGACTGGATAACTACCATTTACATGGAGGCTGTCTTTGTCCAATGTGTATGGCCCCAACATCGAAGCATCTTTCGACTTATTTTCAAACACATGATACACAAGCACTCTATCAACTTCCTGAATGGTAGAACCATTTTTGAAGGAACACATTGCCGTCACTGTGCTGCTGTCACCATCGACCATGCTGCAAATCATTGAAAGAAGATTAGTATCAAAGGGAGGAACTTTGATCTGATGTAGTCTCCACATCACCGAAATAAACATGATGACTTCAGTGGAGGGAAATTTTTATAGATGAATCATTTGTCAGCAAAGAAAACTCTTTGCAATCAACATTTCATTACACATCCATGCCGTATAATAACAATGACTTCTTCCTTCTGGTTAACTATTAATTTATCAGTCACTGTAACATTCTGAGAGCAAGACTCATGTGCAAGATCCTTCTCAATATTGCATATGAGTTGTAATATTTCTTACCTGAGCGATTGAAATCTGCAACTGAAGAACGTAACATTTATGCTGCTGTTTTTGAACAGATCATTGAGCTACAGGGAATGAAATCAAACATATTTACATCAAGAAGCAAAAGAAATGTGAAACAACAATTTCCCCTTCATATAGATTTGTTGAATAATCTCACCTCATTTTCAATCAAGCTTGTCTGATTGGAAGAGTTTAATTCAATATCTTGGAATGATGGACTACTTATAATAAATGTCACATTGTAGTCAGTCAGATTTGGTTCCTCTGTTGGAGTTACAAGTGGAATTAAAGCTGTGGAAAAAGAGGAAAACAGTTTATCCCACACACAGAAACATACTGAGGATGTATTGGAAGATCAAGAGTCTATTGCTGAAATAGTAGCCAGAATTACCAGGAACAATGGGAGGTCCCATGAAAATGGATTTCAAAAATTAATTATTATTCAATCTAAATCTGCTTCATTAATGACAAGAAAGATGTGAAGTATTCACTCTGGACATAGGCAGGTTTACCAGCTGCTGAAGAAGTGAGACAATTGCAATATGCTAACTTCAACCGACTGTTGTTTACCTAGTCAACTGTAAGTTGATCAGTATAAATCCCAATATGGATACTCGGAATGAATCAGTCATTAAAGCACAAAATGATCTTGGTATAATTGAGATAAATGTGGATTAATAAACAATATTCCCCAAAATGATGAAAAATAGTTTCTACTCACTGGTTAGAAGACGTGCCGCATGGTAATCTGGAACAAAAAGAACATCATGTTGTCAGACAAGATTATCACAATGTATCTCACTAAATAAATGTGCAAGAAATGACATAAGACGTTAATAGCAGTCAATCTGATCAATGCCCAGTCTCCGAGAAGACCTTGCAGATGAATGTGAGAACAGACAATGTAAATAACATCAAGTGAGGAATTTTCTGATGTTTTTGTGAAAACAGTAATTTGTGCAGTCCTTGTTTTTACCCTGTAAATTGTGCAACATTGGGACCACAATTAAATTGAAGTACCACATTACATTAACAAAAGTCAAATGAGCCAAACATTTAACTGGCATGTTGTTGATATATAATTCTTAATCTGTTAAATTTTCTGCAATCTCCTGTGTGATGTGCCATACGTAATATTATGGTTGTTGGAAGATATTGCTCTAAGCATTACAGCACATTCCAAACAATTTGAGGACTGAGTGTAACATGTAAATATCTTCATGTATTTTTAGTTTGCAGCTGTTAAAAGATAGTGCCAAACTCAAAGAGGAACTGACTGTGAATTTAATACATTTCTCACAATAGTCTCTTTTGCCTTCTTTCGTTCTTTCAAGGGGACAAAGAAATAGAGTAAGTTTGAAAGACTTCAAAAAATTTCTAAACTCTATTCCAGAACTATGATTCAGTTTGGGATGCAATAGATGGTACAATCCAGTGTAAAAGGAATTTATGGTGCTGACATACAACAAAATTATTACACAATACAGAGAATCTAGGCTTAATCCCACAATCTCCACAAATGCTATTTTGAGCTCAGAGAGGTGTGTAAATTATATTCATGGTCAGCAAAACGTTGCATGGTCCAACATGGTCCCGGTCCTTCTGACCAACACATGTTGGGCTATTTGAGCTGTGACTTTGCACATATTCTCTTCCATTACAAGTGGTGCTTGGTATAATGCATTAGATGCTGATTACCTATTTATCAATACATAGCATTTCAGACAAACCAACAGTTAGGCAGAATATTGACTGGATAACTACCGTTTACATAGAGGCTGTCTTTGTCCAATGTGTATGGCCCCAATATCGAAACATCTTCAGTCTTATTTTCAAATACATGATACACAAGCACTCTATCGATGTCCTGAATGGTAGAATCGTTTTTGAAGGAACACATTGCCGTCACTGTGCTGCTCTCCCCAACGACCATGCTGCAAAACATTGAAAGAAGATTAGCATGACAGACAGGAACTTTGATCTGATGTAGTCTCCACATCACCAAGATAAAAATCATCACTTCAATAGAGGACCGGTTTTACAGGCGAATCATTTGTCAGCAAAGCAAAGCTCTGTGCATTGACTATTTCATTGCACATCCGTTTTGTATAATAACAATGACTTCTTCCTTCTGGATAACTGTCAATACTCCATGAACAAGACTCTAGCTCAAGATCATTCTAAATATTGCAATTGCAATATTTCTCACCTGAGTGATTGAAATCTGCAACTGGAGAACGTAGCATTGATGCTGCTGTTTTTGAATAGTTCTTCAAGCTACATGGAAAGAAAACAAAACATTAGGGAAAGCAACGAAAGAGGTCTGGAACTATAATTTCCTCTTCAAATACAATTACCTCACCTCATTTTCAATCTTGCCTGTCTGTTTGGAAGAGTTTGAGACAATGTCTTGGAATGATGGACTACTTATAATAAACGTCACATTGTAGTCAGTAAACTTTGGTTCCTCTGTTGAAGTAACAAGTGGAATTGCAGCTGTGGAAAAAGAGAAAAATATTCTACCCCACACAAGAAACAAATTGAGAATATATTGGAAGAGTGAGAGTCTGTTGATGAAATATTGGACAGATTAAGTGGACAAGATCCACGAGAGAGTCCATAAAAATTGAATTCAACAGTTAATGATTATTTAACCCAAATCGGTTATCTTAATGTAAAGAAAGATATCAGGGTTTTTCCCTGAATTCATTGAAACTAACCAGCTACCTCTTCGGTGCTGTCAATATCAATAGACTGACTTCAACCAGTAGTACTTTACCTATTCATCTCCAGGTTAATGTGTATTAAGGTCAAAATAATCTGATGATACACCTGATGAATCATTCATTAGATCACAACATCTACTTCCTAAACAGAAAAAGAAAAATTTGCACAAACAGAAAATCTTTCTGAGCAAGATGAAATGTATTTACTCACTGGTCAGAAGTTGTGTCTCATGGTAATCTGGAAACAATAGAAAGTCACAAGGTTAGCATAATGTATCTCGCTAATTAAACGTGTAACAACTAAACTAACACTGAGAGAACAACCAATCGGATCAATGACAATGACTCCAGGAACGGCATTCAGATGAAACTAAGAAATGTCAGGTGCCATTAACATCACTGAGGATGCTTGTGGATCTTCTTTTTGGAAATGTTTGTTTGTTCAATTTGGGAACACATTTAATTTCAACTCAAAGAGCCGAATGATTCATTAGCATGTTGTTGATCAGTGATTGTTTACTTATAATGTTCTCTAATATCATCAGTCTGAAATGTACACTAAATTATATCAGGTCTTTGAGAAGATATTCCTGTAAATGTTATATCAAAATTTCAAGCAAATTGTGGATGACGGATATGTATTGCAAAAATCATCATTTATTGTGTGTGGGCAAACATTAAAACATAGTGGCAAAAGTCGAAGAGGAACTGACTGAGAATATAATATATTTTTCAGATATCTTTTGTCTTCTTTCTTTCAAGTAGACAAAGAAATACAGTACATCGTGTAAGCCTCTTTTGGAAGAGTTAAAAAAATTTCTAAACTCAATCCCGGAGCTCTGATTCATTGTGTGATGTAATAGATGGTACAATCCAGTGCCAAAAGAATTTATGGTGCTGACGTACTGCCAGATTATTAGCACAATGCAGAGAATCTAGTCTTAATCCCACAATCTGCATAAATGCAATTTTGAGCACACTGAGGTATTATATATGTTATATTCTTTATCACCAAAAACATTGCAAGGTCCAACACAGACTCTGTCTTTCTGATCAACTCATGGTAGAGGATTTGAATTGTGACTTTGCACCAGTTCCCTTCCATTGCAAGTGGTTGCTTGGGAATAATGCATTAGAACACTGACTACCCATTCGTCAATACATAGCATGTGAGATTAACAAAGAGTAGGCCGAATATTGACTGGATACCTACCATTTACATGGAGGCTGTCTTTGTCCAATGTGTATGGCCCCAACATCGAAAAGTTGTCGGTCTTATTTTCAAACACATGATACACAAGCACTCTATTGATGTCCTGAATGGTGGAATCATTTTTGAAGGAACACATTGCTGTCACTGTGCTTCTGTCACCATCGACCATGCTGCAAAATATTGAAAGAAGATTAGCATCAAAGGGAGGAACTTTGATCCAAAGTAGTCACCACATCACCAAAATAAACATGATGACACCAATGGAGGGCAATATTTAGAGGCAAATCATTTGTCAGCAAAGCAAAACTGTGTACAAGCAACATTTTATTACACATCCATCCCTGTAATAACAACGACTTCTTCCTTCTAGATAACAGTTAATTTCTCATTCACTGTAATTTTCAAGATTCAAGTGCAAGATCAGTGTCAATATTATGTATAAATTATAATATTTCTTACCTGAGTGATTGAAATTTGCAACTGGAGAACGTAGCATTTATGTTGCTGTTTTTGAACAGGTCATTGAGCTATAGGGAATAAAATCAAACATAATTACATTAATAAAAAGTATTGTGCAACTAAAATTTCTCTTTCAAAAAGATTTGTTGAATTATCTCACCTGGTTTTCAATTATGCCTGTCTGATTGGAAGAGTTTGATTCAATGTCTTGGAATGATGGATGACTTATAATAAATGTCAGATTGTAATCAATAAGTATGAGTTCCTCTGTTGGAGTTACAAGTGGAACAACAGCTATGGAAAAAGAGGAAAACAGTTTATCTCACACACACAAATACACTGAGAATGCATTGGAAGAACAAGAGCCTATTGCTGAAATAGTGGCCAGATTTACGAGGAACAATGGGAGATCCCATGAAAATTGGTTTAGAGAGTTAATTATTATTCAATCTAGACCTGCTGTATTGATGACAAGAAAGATGTCAAGTATTAGCCCTGAATTTGTGCTAGCTTACCAGCTTCTGCATAAGTGCTGACAATTGCAACACACTAACTTTAAACAATACTCATTTACCTTTCAACTATAATATAAACAAGGCAAATTCAAAATAATAAGGTTACACTGACTGAATCATCCATTAAATCCCAACGTGATCTTGGCAGAATTGAAATAAATGCGGACGCGCAAAAATATTCCAAAAAATAAAGAAAACGAGTTTCCACTCACTGGTTACAAGAAGTGCCTCATGGTAATCTAGAACAAAAAGAGTATTGTGTTGTCAGACAAATCTATCACAATGTGTCTCATTAAATAAATGTGCATGAAATGATGTAATACGTTAAAGTAGCCAATCCGATCAATGTCCAGTCTCTCAGATGAATGTGAGAACAGTCAATGTAAATAACATCAAGTGAGGAACTTACAGATATTATTGTAAAACTGTTATTTTTGCAATGTTGGGGACACCATTATTTTGAAGTACCACATTATGTTGCCAAATTTCAAATGAGCCAAACATTTAATTGGCATGTTG
Organism: Chiloscyllium punctatum; assembly: GCF_047496795.1. Taxonomy (NCBI): domain Eukaryota; kingdom Metazoa; phylum Chordata; class Chondrichthyes; order Orectolobiformes; family Hemiscylliidae; genus Chiloscyllium; species Chiloscyllium punctatum. Next base: position 63,898,538 of record NC_092762.1, read on the forward strand.
TTGATATGTAATTCTTAATCTGTAATGTTTCTTGCTACCTCCTGTGTGATGTGCAATACGTCATTACCATGGTTATTAGCAGATATTGCTCTAAATATTACTGCAGATTCCAAACAAATTGAAGACTGAGTTTAACATGTAAATAGCTTCATGTAGTTTGAGTGTGCAGGTGTTAAAAGATAGGAGAAGAAAGTGAGGACTGCAGATGCTGGAGATCAGAGTTGAAAATGTGTTGCTGGAAAAGCGCAGCAGGTCAGGCAGCATCCAAGGAGCAGAAGAGTCGATGTTTTGGGCATGAGCCCGATTCTTGCTGCGCTTTTCCAGCAACACATTTTCAACTGTTAAAAGGTAGTGCCAAACTCAAAGAGGAACTGACTGAGAATTTAATACATTTTTCACAATAGTCCCTTTTGCCTTCTTTCTTTCAACAGGGAAAAGAAATGGAATAAGATTGAAAGAGTTCCAACAATTTCTAAACTCAACTCCAGAATTATGATATGGTTTGGGATGCAATACATGGTACAATCAAGTGTAAAAGGAATTTATGGTGCTGACATACTATCTGATTGTTAACAGAATACAGAGAATCTAGGCTTAATTCCACAACCTTCACAAATGCAATTTTGAGCTCAGAGAGGTGCTGCATAAATTATATTCATTGTCAGCAAATAAATTGCATGGGACAACATGGACCCTGTCCTCTGACCAACTAATATTGGGGGATTTAAATTGTGACATTGCACATATTTCCTTCCATTGCAAGTTATTCTTGGTATAATGCATTAGATGCTGTTTACCTATTTATCAATACACAGCAAGAAGATAAACCAACGGTTTGGCAGAATATTGACTGTATAACTACCATTTACATAGAGACTGTCTTTGTCCAATGTGTATGGCCCCAACTTCGAAACATCTTCAGTCTTATTTTCAAACACATGGTACACAAGCACTCTATCGATGTCCTGAATGGTTGAATCGTTTTTGAACGAACACGTTGCTGTCACTGTGCTGCTGTCACCATCGACCATGCTGCAAAACATTGAAAGAAGATTAGCACCAAAGGGAGGAACTTTGATCTGATGTAGTCACCACATCACCAAAATAAACATGATGACACCAATGGAGGGCAATGTTTAGAGGCAAATCATTTGTCAGCAAAGCAAAGCTCTGTGCAAGCAACATTTCATTACACATTCATTCCCTGTAATAACAACGACTTCTTCCTTCTAGATAACTGTTAAATTATCATTCACTGAGAACAAGATTCAAGTGCAAGGTCAGTGTAAATATTATGTATGAATTGTAACATTTCTTACCGGAGTGATTGAAATCTGCAACTGGAGAATGTTGTATTTATGCTGCTGTATTTGAACAGGTCATTGAGCTACAGGGAATAAAATCAAACATATTTAATAAAATAAATAGAAATGTGGAACAAAAATTAGTCCTTCAAAAAGATTTGTTGAATTATCTCACCTTGTTTGCAATCATGCCTGTCTGACTGGAAGAGTTTGATTCAATGTCTTGGAATGATGGACTACTTATAATAAATGTCAGATTGTAATCAGTAAGTATGAGTTCCTCTGTTGGAGTTACAAGTGGAACTACAGCTGTGGAAAAAGAGGAAAACAGTTTATTTCATACACAGAAATACACTGAGAATGTATTGGAAGAACAAGAGCCTATTGCTGAAATAGTGGCCAGATTTACCAGGAACAATGGGAGATCCCATGAAATTTGATTTCAAGAGTTGATTATTATTCAATCTAAATCTGCTCTATGGATGACAAGAATGGTGTCAAGCTTTCAGCCTGAATTTGTGCAATCTTACCATCTATAACGTAAGTGCTGACAATTGCAAATCGCTAACTTTAAACAATATTCATGTATCTATTCACGAATAAGTCAATCAGTACACAGCCCAAGATAATCTGGATACTCTGACTGAATCATTCATTAAGTCGCAACATAACCTTGGCAGAATTGAGATAAATGTGGACAAGCAGACAATATTCCCAAAAACAATTCTACTCACTGGTTACAAGACGTGCCTCATGGTAATCTAGAACAAAAAGAACACTGTGGTGTCAAGCAGGGCTATCACAATGTGTCTCACTAAATAAATGTGCAAGAAATTATATAAGATGTAAATGAATGTCAGATTCTGATCAATGCCCAGACTCTGTAATGAATTTCAGAACAGACAATGTAAATAACATCCAGTGAAGAATTTTCAGAAATTTTTGTGAAAACTGTGTCTTGTGCAATGTTGGGACCACATTTAAGTTCAAGAACTATATCACAGTTATAAATGTCAAATGAGCCAAAGATTTGATTGGTATGTTGTAGATGTGTAATTATTAATTGTTAACATTTACTGCTTGTCTCCTGTCTGAAATGTGCAATGTGTGATAGCTTTGAGAAGAGATTGCTGTAACTATGACAGCAAAGTCCAAACAAATTGTGGACTGAGTGAAACATGTAAATACCTTCATGTATCCTGTATGTGCAGATGTTAAAAATAGTGCCAAACTCAAAGATGAATTGATTCAGAATCTCATCCATTTTAGACATTAGTGTCTTTTTTATTTCAAGGGGCCAAAGAAATGGAGTGAGTTGTCTGAGCCACTTTTGAAAGACTTCAACAAATCTCTAAATTCAATTCCAGAATTATGATTCATTCTCGGACGCGATAGATGGTAGAATCCAACGTAAAAAGATTTTATGCTGCTCAAATATTGTCACTTTATTAACACAATACAGATATTCTTGGCATAATCCCACAATCTGCATGAATGGAATTTTTAGCTCAGAGACATATTGCATAAATAAAATGCTTTGTCAGCCAACAAGTTCCATGGTCACCATAGACCAAACTATGTTGGAGAATTTGAATTGTGAATTTTCACATGTTCCCTTAATTTGCAAGTAGGCCATTGGATAATCCATTACAACACTGTCTACTTGTTCCTCAATACATAGCATGTGAGATAAACAAACAGTAGGCCAAATATTGACTGGATACCTACCATTTACATAGAGGCTGTCTTTGTCCAATGTGTATGGCCCCAACGTCGAAGCATCTTTCGTCTTATTTTCAAACACATGATACACAAGCACTCTATCGATGTCCTCAATGGTAGAATCATTTTTGAAGGAACACATTGCTGTCACTGTGCTTCTGTCACCGTCCACCATGCTGCAAAATATGGAAAGAAGATTAACTTCAAAGGCAGGAACTGTGATCTGATGTAGTCACCATGTCACCAAGATAAACATAATGACTTCAATGGAGGACAATTTTTAGAGGGGAATCATTTGTCAGTAAAGCAAACCTCTTTGCAATGAATATTTCATTACACATCCATTCTGTGTAATAACAATGACTTCTTCCTTTTGGATAAATGTTAACTTATCATTCACTGTAAGTTTCTGAGAGCAAGACTCAAATGCAGATCATTGTAAATATTATGTGTAAATTGCAAGATTTCTTACCTGAATGACTGTAATCTGCAGCTGGCAAATGTAGCATTTATGCTGCTGTATTTGAACATGTCATTGAGCTACAGAGGAAAAAACAATTCTCCAGGTTAGGAAACTAAAGAAATGTGGAATGAAAGTTTCCCCTTCAAATAGATGTTACAAAGTTTCTCACCTCATTTGCAATCATGCCTGTCTGATTGGAAGAGTTTGATTCAATGTCTTGGAATGACGGACGACTTATAATAAATGTCAGATTATAGTCAGTAAGTATGAGTTCCTCTGTTGGAGTTACAAGTGGAACTACAGCTGTGGAAAAAGAGGAAAACAGTTTATCTCACACACAGAAATACACTGAAGATGCATTGGAAGAACAAGAGCCTATTGCTGAAATAGTGGCCAGATTTCAATAGGAAATCCCATGAAATTTGATTTCAAGAGTTGATTATTATTCAATCTAAATCTGCTGTATTGATGACAAGAAAGGTATCAAGCTTTTAGCCTGAATTTGTGCAAGCTTACCATCTGTCGCATAAGTGCTGACAATTGCAAATCGCTAACTTCGAATAATATTCATTTAAGTATTCAAGAATAAATTAATCAGTATAAAGTCCAAGATAATCTGGATATTCTGACTGAATCATTCATTAAATCAAAATATAATCTTGACAGAATTGAGATGAATGTGGACAAGCAGACAATATTGCCCAAAAAAATGAAAGATAGTTTCTACTCACTGGTAGCAAGACGTATCTCATGATAATCTGGAACAAAAATAACATTGTGTTGTCAAACAAGGCTATCACAGTATGTATTACTAAATGTGCAAGAACTGAGGTAAGATGTTAATGGCAGCAAATCTGATCAATGCCCAGACTCTGAAAAGGCCTTTCAAATCAATGAGAGAACAGACAATATAAATAACATCAAGTGAGGAATTTTCAGACATTTTTGTGAAAGCTGTTTTTTGTGCAACGTTGAGACCACATTTAATTTCAAGAACCATATCACATTGACAAATGTCAAATGAGTCAAACATTTAACTAGGCGAAAGTGGGTACTGCAGATGTTGGAGATTAGAGTGGTGCTGGAAAAGCACAGCAGGTCAGGCAGTATCTGAGGAGCAGGAAAATCAACGTTTTGGGCAAAATCCCTTCATCAGGAATGAATCCCGATGCTGCCTGACCTACTGTGCTTTTCCATCATCACTCTAATCTTGACTCCAGACATTTAACTGTTGTGGATGTGTAATTATTAATCTGTAATGTATCCTGCTATCTCCTGTCTGAAATATGATATCATGGTTTTGAGAAGAGATTGCTGTAACTATGACAGCAAAGTCCCTAAAATTGTGGACTGAGTGAAACATGTAAATACCTTCATGTATCCTGTGTGTGCAGATGTTAAAAATAGTGCCAAACTCAAAGATGAATTGATTCAGAATCTCATCCATTTTAGACATTAGTGTCTTTTTTATTTCAAGGGGCCAAAGAAATGGAGTGAGTTGTTTGAGCCACTTTTGAAAGACTTCAACAAATCTCTAAATTCAATTCCTGAATTATGATTCATTCTCGGATGCGATAGATGGTAGAATCCAACGTAAAAAGATTTTATGCTGCTCAAATATTGTCACTTTATTAACACAATACAGATATTCTTGGCATAATCCCACAATCTGCATGAATGGAATTTTTAGCTCAGAGACATATTGCATAAATAAAATGCTTTGTCAGCCAACAAGTTCCATGGTCACCATAGACCAAACTATGTTGGAGAATTTGAATTGTGAATTTTCACATGTTCCCTTAATTTGCAAGTAGGCCATTGGATAATCCATTACAACACTGTCTACTTGTTCCTCAATACATAGCATGTGAGATAAACAAACAGTAGGCCAAATATTGACTGGATACCTACCATTTACATAGAGGCTGTCTTTGTCCAATGTGTATGGCCCCAACGTCGAAGCATCTTTCGTCTTATTTTCAAACACATGATACACAAGCACTCTATCGATGTCCTCAATGGTAGAATCATTTTTGAAGGAACACATTGCTGTCACTGTGCTTCTGTCACCGTCCACCATGCTGCAAAATATGGAAAGAAGATTAACTTCAAAGGCAGGAACTGTGATCTGATGTAGTCACCATGTCACCAAGATAAACATAATGACTTCAATGGAGGACAATTTTTAGAGGGGAATCATTTGTCAGTAAAGCAAACCTCTTTGCAATGAATATTTCATTACACATCCATTCTGTGTAATAACAATGACTTCTTCCTTTTGGATAAATGTTAATTTATCATTCACTGTAAGTTTCTGAGAGCAAGACTCAAATGCAGATCATTGTAAATATTATGTGTAAATTGCAAGATTTCTTACCTGAATGACTGTAATCTGCAGCTGGCAAATGTAGCATTTATGCTGCTGTATTTGAACATGTCATTGAGCTACAGAGGAAAAAACAATTCTCCAGGTTAGGAAACTAAAGAAATGTGGAATGAAAGTTTCCCCTTCAAATAGATGTTACAAAGTTTCTCACCTCATTTGCAATCATGCCTGTCTGATTGGAAGAGTTTGATTCAATGTCTTGGAATGACGGACGACTTATAATAAATGTCAGATTATAGTCAGTAAGTATGAGTTCCTCTGTTGGAGTTACAAGTGGAACTATAGCTGTGGAAAAAGAGGAAAACACTTTATCTCACACACAGAAATACACTGAAGATGCATTGGAAGAACAAGAGCCTATTGCTGAAATAGTGGCCAGATTTCAATAGGAAATCCCATGAAATTTGATTTCAAGAGTTGATTATTATTCAATCTAAATCTGCTGTATTGATGACAAGAAAGGTATCAAGCTTTTAGCCTGAATTTGTGCAAGCTTACCATCTATCGCATAAGTGCTGACAATTGCAAATCGCTAACTTCGAACAATATTCATTTAAGTATTCAAGAATAAATTAATCAGTATAAAGTCCAAGATAATCTGGATACTCTGACTGAATCATTCATTAAATCAAAATATAATCCTGACAGAATTGAGATGAATGTGAACAAGCAGACAATATTACCCAAAAAAATGAAAGATACTTTCTACTCACTGGTAGCAAGACGTGTCTCATGATAATCTGGAACAAAAATAACATTGTGTTGTTAACAAGGCTATCACAGTGTGTATTACTAAATGTGCAAGAACTGAGGTAAGATGTTAATGGCAGCAAATCTGATCAAAGCCCAGACTCCGAAAAGGCCTTTCAAATCAATGAGAGAACAGACAATGTAAATAACATCAAGTGAGGAATTTTCAGACATTTTTGTGAAAGCTGTTTTTTGTGCAACGTTGGGACCACATTTAATTTCAAGAACCATATCACATTGACAAATGTCAAATGAGTCAAACATTTAACTAGGAGAAAGTGGGTACTGCAGATGTTGGAGATGGAGTGGTGCTGGAAAAGCACAGCAGGTCAGGCAGTATCTGAGGAGCAGGAAAATCAACGTTTTGGGCAAAATCCCTTCATCAGGAATGAATCCTGATGCTGCCTGACCCACTGTGCTTTTCCATCATCACTCTAATCTTGACTCCAGACATTTAACTGTTGTGGATGTGTAATTATTAATCTGTAATGTATCCTGCTATCTCCTGTCTGAAATATGATATCATGGTTTTGAGAAGAGATTGCTGTAACTATGACAGCAAAGTCCCTAAAATTGTGGACCGAGTGAAACATGTAAATACCTTCATGTATCCTGTGTGTGCAGATGTTAAAAATAGTGCCAAACTCAAAGATGAATTGATTCAGAATCTCATCCATTTTAGACATTAGTGTCTTTTTTATTTCAAGGGGCCAAAGAAATGGAGTGAGTTGTCTGAGCCACTTTTGAAAGACTTCAACAAATCTCTAAATTCAATTCCTGAATTATGATTCATTCTCGGATGCGATAGATGGTAGAATCCAACGTAAAAAGATTTTATGCTGCTCAAATATTGTCACTTTATTAACACAATACAGATATTCTTGGCATAATCCCACAATCTGCATGAATGGAATTTTTAGCTCAGAGACATATTGCATAAATAAAATGCTTTGTCAGCCAACAAGTTCCATGGTCACCATAGACCAAACTATGTTGGAGAATTTGAATTGTGAATTTTCACATGTTCCCTTAATTTGCAAGTAGCCCATTGGATAATCCATTACAACACTGTCTACTTATTCCTCAATACATAGCATGTGAGATAAACAAACAGTAGGCCAAATATTGACTGGATACCTACCATTTACATAGAGGCTGTCTTTGTCCAATGTGTATGGCCCCAACGTCGAAGAATCTTTCGTCTTATTTTCAAACACATGATACACAAGCACTCTATCGATGTCCTCAATGGTAGAATCATTTTTGAAGGAACACATTGCTGTCACTGTGCTTCTGTCACCGTCCACCATGCTGCAAAATATGGAAAGAAGATTAACTTCAAAGGCAGGAACTGTGATCTGATGTAGTCACCATGTCACCAAGATAAACATAATGACTTCAATGGAGGACAATTTTTAGAGGGGAATCATTTGTCAGTAAAGCAAACCTCTTTGCAATGAATATTTCATTACACATCCATTCTGTGTAATAACAATGACTTCTTCCTTTTGGATAAATGTTAACTTATCATTCACTGTAAGTTTCTGAGAGCAAGACTCAAATGCAGATCATTGTAAATATTATGTGTAAATTGCAAGATTTCTTACCTGAATGACTGTAATCTGCAGCTGGCAAATGTAGCATTTATGCTGCTGTATTTGAACATGTCATTGAGCTACAGAGGAAAAAACAATTCTCCAGGTTAGGAAACTAAAGAAATGTGGAATGAAAGTTTCCCCTTCAAATAGATGTTACAAAGTTTCTCACCTCATTTGCAATCATGCCTGTCTGATTGGAAGAGTTTGATTCAATGTCTTGGAATGACGGACGACTTATAATAAATGTCAGATTATAGTCAGTAAGTATGAGTTCCTCTGTTGGAGTTACAAGTGGAACTATAGCTGTGGAAAAAGAGGAAAACAGTTTATCTCACACACAGAAATACACTGAAGATGCATTGGAAGAACAAGAGCCTATTGCTGAAATAGTGGCCAGATTTCAATAGGAAATCCCATGAAATTTGATTTCAAGAGTTGATTATTATTCAATCTAAATCTGCTGTATTGATGACAAGAAAGGTATCAAGCTTTTAGCCTGAATTTGTGCAAGCTTACCATCTATCGCATAAGTGCTGACAATTGCAAATCGCTAACTTCGAACAATATTCATTTAAGTATTCAAGAATAAATTAATCAGTATAAAGTCCAAGATAATCTGGATATTCTGACTGAATCATTCATTAAATCAAAATATAATCTTGACAGAATTGAGATGAATGTGGACAAGCAGACAATATTGCCCAAAAAAATGAAAGATAGTTTCTACTCACTGGTAGCAAGACGTGTCTCATGATAATCTGGAACAAAAATAACATTGTGTTGTCAAACAAGGCTATCACAGTATGTATTACTAAATGTGCAAGAACTGAGGTAAGATGTTAATGGCAGCAAATCTGATCAATGCCCAGACTCCGAAAAGGCCTTTCAAATCAATGAGAGAACAGACAATATAAATAACATCAAGTGAGGAATTTTCAGACATTTTTGTGAAAGCTGTTTTTTGTGCAACGTTGGGACCACATTTAATTTCAAGAACCATATCACATTGACAAATGTCAAATGAGTCAAACATTTAACTAGGCGAAAGTGGGTACTGCAGATGTTGGAGATGGAGTGGTGCTGGAAAAGCACAGCAGGTCAGGCAGTATCTGAGGAGCAGGAAAATCAACGTTTTGGGCAAAATCCCTTCATCAGGAATGAATCCCGATGCTGCCTGACCTACTGTGCTTTTCCATCATCACTCTAATCTTGACTCCAGACATTTAACTGTTGTGGATGTGTAATTATTAATCTGTAATGTATCCTGCTATCTCCTGTCTGAAATATGATATCTTGGTTTTGAGAAGAGATTGCTGTAACTATGACAGCAAAGTCCCTAAAATTGTGGACTGAGTGAAACATGTAAATACCTTCATGTATCCTGTATGTGCAGATGTTAAAAATAGTGCCAAACTCAAAGATGAATTGATTCAGAATCTCATCCATTTTAGACATTAGTGTCTTTTTTATTTCAAGGGGCCAAAGAAATGGAGTGAGTTGTCTGAGCCACTTTTGAAAGACTTCAACAAATCTCTAAATTCAATTCCTGAATTATGATTCATTCTCGGATGCGATAGATGGTAGAATCCAACGTAAAAAGATTTTATGCTGCTCAAATATTGTCACTTTATTAACACAATACAGATATTCTTGGCATAATCCCACAATCTGCATGAATGGAATTTTTAGCTCAGAGACATATTGCATAAATAAAATGCTTTGTCAGCCAACAAGTTCCATGGTCACCATAGACCAAACTATGTTGGAGAATTTGAATTGTGAATTTTCACATGTTCCCTTAATTTGCAAGTAGCCCATTGGATAATCCATTACAACACTGTCTACTTATTCCTCAATACATAGCATGTGAGATAAACAAACAGTAGGCCAAATATTGACTGGATACCTACCATTTACATAGAGGCTGTCTTTGTCCAATGTGTATGGCCCCAACGTCGAAGAATCTTTCGTCTTATTTTCAAACACATGATACACAAGCACTCTATCGATGTCCTCAATGGTAGAATCATTTTTGAAGGAACACATTGCTGTCACTGTGCTTCTGTCACCGTCCACCATGCTGCAAAATATGGAAAGAAGATTAACTTCAAAGGCAGGAACTGTGATCTGATGTAGTCACCATGTCACCAAGATAAACATAATGACTTCAATGGAGGACAATTTTTAGAGGGGAATCATTTGTCAGTAAAGCAAACCTCTTTGCAATGAATATTTCATTACACATCCATTCTGTGTAATAACAATGACTTCTTCCTTTTGGATAAATGTTAACTTATCATTCACTGTAAGTTTCTGAGAGCAAGACTCAAATGCAGATCATTGTAAATATTATGTGTAAATTGCAAGATTTCTTACCTGAATGACTGTAATCTGCAGCTGGCAAATGTAGCATTTATGCTGCTGTATTTGAACATGTCATTGAGCTACAGAGGAAAAAACAATTCTCCAGGTTAGGAAACTAAAGAAATGTGGAATGAAAGTTTCCCCTTCAAATAGATGTTACAAAGTTTCTCACCTCATTTGCAATCATGCCTGTCTGATTGGAAGAGTTTGATTCAATGTCTTGGAATGACGGACGACTTATAATAAATGTCAGATTATAGTCAGTAAGTATGAGTTCCTCTGTTGGAGTTACAAGTGGAACTATAGCTGTGGAAAAAGAGGAAAACAGTTTATCTCACACACAGAAATACACTGAAGATGCATTGGAAGAACAAGAGCCTATTGCTGAAATAGTGGCCAGATTTCAATAGGAAATCCCATGAAATTTGATTTCAAGAGTTGATTATTATTCAATCTAAATCTGCTGTATTGATGACAAGAAAGGTATCAAGCTTTTAGCCTGAATTTGTGCAAGCTTACCATCTATCGCATAAGTGCTGACAATTGCAAATCGCTAACTTCGAACAATATTCATTTAAGTATTCAAGAATAAATTAATCAGTATAAAGTCCAAGATAATCTGGATATTCTGACTGAATCATTCATTAAATCAAAATATAATCTTGACAGAATTGAGATGAATGTGGACAAGCAGACAATATTGCCCAAAAAAATGAAAGATAGTTTCTACTCACTGGTAGCAAGACGTGTCTCATGATAATCTGGAACAAAAATAACATTGTGTTGTCAAACAAGGCTATCACAGTATGTATTACTAAATGTGCAAGAACTGAGGTAAGATGTTAATGGCAGCAAATCTGATCAATGCCCAGACTCCGAAAAGGCCTTTCAAATCAATGAGAGAACAGACAATATAAATAACATCAAGTGAGGAATTTTCAGACATTTTTGTGAAAGCTGTTTTTTGTGCAACGTTGGGACCACATTTAATTTCAAGAACCATATCACATTGACAAATGTCAAATGAGTCAAACATTTAACTAGGCGAAAGTGGGTACTGCAGATGTTGGAGATGGAGTGGTGCTGGAAAAGCACAGCAGGTCAGGCAGTATCTGAGGAGCAGGAAAATCAACGTTTTGGGCAAAATCCCTTCATCAGGAATGAATCCCGATGCTGCCTGACCTACTGTGCTTTTCCATCATCACTCTAATCTTGACTCCAGACATTTAACTGTTGTGGATGTGTAATTATTAATCTGTAATGTATCCTGCTATCTCCTGTCTGAAATATGATATCTTGGTTTTGAGAAGAGATTGCTGTAACTATGACAGCAAAGTCCCTAAAATTGTGGACTGAGTGAAACATGTAAATACCTTCATGTATCCTGTATGTGCAGATGTTAAAAATAGTGCCAAACTCAAAGATGAATTGATTCAGAATCTCATCCATTTTAGACATTAGTGTCTTTTTTATTTCAAGGGGCCAAAGAAATGGAGTGAGTTGTCTGAGCCACTTTTGAAAGACTTCAACAAATCTCTAAATTCAATTCCTGAATTATGATTCATTCTCGGATGCGATAGATGGTAGAATCCAACGTAAAAAGATTTTATGCTGCTCAAATATTGTCACTTTATTAACACAATACAGATATTCTTGGCATAATCCCACAATCTGCATGAATGGAATTTTTAGCTCAGAGACATATTGCATAAATAAAATGCTTTGTCAGCCAACAAGTTCCATGGTCACCATAGACCAAACTATGTTGGAGAATTTGAATTGTGAATTTTCACATGTTCCCTTAATTTGCAAGTAGCCCATTGGATAATCCATTACAACACTGTCTACTTATTCCTCAATACATAGCATGTGAGATAAACAAACAGTAGGCCAAATATTGACTGGATACCTACCATTTACATAGAGGCTGTCTTTGTCCAATGTGTATGGCCCCAACGTCGAAGCATCTTTTGTCTTATTTTCAAACACATGATACACAAGCATTCTATCGATGTCCTCAATGGTAGAATCATTTTTGAAGGAACACATTGCTGTCACTGTGCTTCTGTCACCGTCCACCATGCTGCAAAACATGGAAAGAAGATTAACTTCAAAGGCAGGAACTGTGCTCTGATATAGTCACCATGTCACCAAGATAAACATAATGACTTCAATGGAGGACAATTTTTAGAGGGGAATCATTTGTCAGTAAAGCAAACCTCTTTGCAATGAATATTTCATTACACATCCATTCTGTGTAATAACAATGACTTCTTCCTTTTGGATAACTGTTATTTTATCATTCACTATAAGTTTCTGAGAGCAAGACTCAAATGCAGATCATTGTAAATATTATGTGTAAATTGCAAGATTTCTTACCTGAATGACTGTAATCTGCAGCTGGCAAATGTAGCATTTATGCTGCTGTATTTGAACAGGTCATTGAGCTACAGAGGAAAAAAACATTCTCCAGGTTAGGAAACTAAAGAAATGTGGAATGAAAGTTCTCCCTTCAAATAGATGTTACAAAGTTTCTCACCTCATTTACAATCATGCCTGTCTGATTGGAAGAGTTTGATTCAATGTCTTGGAATGACGGATGACTTATAATAAATGTCAGATTATAGTCAGTAAGTATGAGTTCCTCTGTTGGAGTTACAAGTGGAACTACAGCTGTGGAAAAAGAGGAAAACAGTTTATCTCACACACAGAAATACACTGAAGATGCATTGGAAGAACAAGAGCCTATTGCTGAAATAGTGGCCAGATTTCAATAGGAAATCCCATGAAATTTGATTTCAAGAGTTGATTATTATTCAATCTAAATCTGCTGTATTGATGACAAGAAAGGTATCAAGCTTTTAGCCTGAATTTGTGCAAGCTTACCATCTATCGCATAAGTGTTGACAATTGCAAATCGCTAACTTCGAACAATATTCATTTAAGTATTCAAGAATAAATTAATCAGTATAAAGTCCAAGATAATCTGGATACTTTGACTGAATCATTCATTAAATCAAAATATAATCTTGACAGAATTGAGATGAATGTGGACAAGCAGACAATATTGCCCAAAAAAATGAAAGATAGTTTCTACTCACTGGTAGCAAGACGTGTCTCATGATAATCTGGAACAAAAATAACATTGTGTTGTCAAACAAGGCTATCACAGTATGTATTACCAAATGTGCAAGAACTGAGGTAAGATGTTAATGGCAGCAAATCTGATCAATGCCCAGACTCCGAAAAGGCCTTTCAAATCAATGAGAGAACAGACAATATAAATAACATCAAGTGAGGAATTTTCAGACATTTTTGTGAAAGCTGTTTTTTGTGCAATGTTGGGACCACATTTCATTTCAAGAACCATATCACATTGACAAATGTCAAATGAGTCAAACATTTAACTAGGCGAAAGTGGCTACTGCAGATGTTGGAGATGGAGTGGTGCTGGAAAAGCACAGCAGGTCAGGCAGTATCTGAGGAGCAGGAAAATCAACGTTTTGGGCAAAATCCCTTCATCAGGAATGAATCCTGATGCTGCCTGACCTACTGTGCTTTTCCATCATCACTCTAATCTTGACTCCAGACATTTAACTGTTGTGGATGTGTAATTATTAATCTGTAATGTATCCTGCTATCTCCTGTCTGAAATATGATATCATGGTTTTGAGAAGAGATTGCTGTAACTATGACAGCAAAGTCCCTCAAAATTGTGGACTGAGTGAAACATGTAAATACCTTCTTTATTCAAGTGTGCAGACGTTAAAAGATAGTGCTAAACTCAAAGACAAACTGAATCAGCATTTAACACATTTTACACAAGTGTCTTTTGTTTTCTTTGTTTCAAGGGGCCAAAGAAATGGAGTGAGTTGTCTGAGCCTCTTCCGACAGAGTTCACAGAATTTCTAAATTCAATTCCAGAATTACGATTCATACTGGGAATCAATAGATGGGAATTCATCATAATAATCTTTTATGCTTCTCACTTATTGTTGCTTTATTAACACAAAACAGTCATTATTGGCTTAATCCTACAATTTGCATGAATGCAATTTTTGTGTAGATAATATTCTTTGTCAGCAAAAACACTCCACAGTCACCATAGACTCTGTCCATCTAGCCAAAAATGTTGGATGATTTGAATTGTGACTTTTCCCATGTTCCCCTCCATTGCAAGTATTTCATCAGATAATGCATTACAACACTGTCTACTTATTCCTCAATATATAGCATGTGAGATAAACAAAGAGTAGGCCAAATATTGACTGGATAACTACCATTTACATAAAGACTGTCTTTATCCAATATGTATGGCCCCAATGCCGAAGCATCTTTCGACTTATTTTCAAACACATGATACACAAGCACTCTATTGATGTCCTGAATGGTAGAATCGTTTTTGAAGGAACACATTGCCGTCACTGTGCTTCTGTCACCATCGACCATGCTGCAAAACATGGAAAGCAGATTAGAATCAAAGTTAGGAACTTTGATCTGAAGTAGTCACCACGTCACCAAGATAAACATGATGACTTCAATGGAGGACAATTTTTCCAGGCGAATCATTTGTCAGTAAAGCAAACCTCTTTGCAATGAACATTTCATTACACATCCATTCTGTGTAATAACAATGACTTCTTCCCGCTGGATAACTGTTAATTTATCATTCACTGTAATTTTCTGAGAGCAAGACTCAAGTGCAAGATCATTGTAAATATTATGTATAAATTGAAATATTTTCTACCTGAATGACTGTAATCTGCAGCTGGCAAATGTCGCATTTATGCTGCTGTGTTTGAACAGGTCATTGAGCTACAGAGAGAAAAAAAACAAGCATTCTTTAGGTAAAGAAACTAAAGAAATGTGGAATGAAAATTTTCCCTTCAAATAGATGTTACAAAGTGTCTCACCTCAATTGTAATCATGCTTGTCTGATTGGAAGAGTTTGATTCAATGTCTTGGAATGATGGACTACTTATAATAAATGTCAGATTGTAGTCAATACTACTTAGTTCCTCTGTTGTTGTTACAAGTGGAGTTGCAGCTGTGGAAACGGAGGAAACAGTTTATTTCATACAAAGAAATAAGCTGAGAATGTATTGAAAGATTTACCCAGAGCAATGGGAGATCCCATGGAAATTCATTCAAGAGTTAATTATGATTCAGTCTAAATCTGCTGCATTAATGGCTGGAAGGCTGTGGAGCATTCACCCTTAATTTTTGTAAGCTTACCAGCTACCTCATCAGTGCTGACAATTACAACACGCCAAGCTCAACCAATCATAGTTTACCTATTCATCTAAACAGTAATCAGCATTAAACTCAAGATAATCTGATGATAGTCTTGATGAATCATTCATTAAATGAGAGCATATACTTCACCAGAAAACCTAAAAATATGCACAAGCTGAAAATATTTTATAAATAGATGAAATGTGTGCCTACTTACTGGTTATAAGACGCGCCTCATGGTAATCTAGATACAAAAGAGGATTGAGTGGTCACATAAAGTTATGACAATGTGTCTCACTAATTAAACATACAATACTTAAACTATCACAATAATTTTAACTAATCTAATCAATGTCAACAATTCTAAGAATAACTTCAAGATAAATGTAAGAACTGACAGATGTAAATTTCATCCAGTGAGGAATTTTTAGACATTGTTGTGCAGACTTTTATTTGAGCAGTGTTAGGAGCACTTTGGCAATTTTGCCATCATTTTCATAGCAGTCAAAAAAGCTAGCTTGTTGTTGATGTGTAATTAATGATCTGTAACAGTTCCTATTTCCTGTCTGTAATGTGCAACAAACCATATCATGACTTTAAGAACATATCACTGCAAATATTATAACAAATTTAACAATATATTGTGGTCTGTGTCTATTATGCAAAATAAATCTTCATTTATTGTGCATGTGTAGTCAGCTTCAAACTGAATGAGAAGTTAATATATTTTTGGTAATGGTCTCTTTTGGCTTCTTTCTTTCAAAGGTATGAGAAATGGAATAAGTTACCTGAGCCTCTTTTGAAAGAGTTCAAAAAGTTCCCATCTCAGTTACAGAGTAATGATTCTTTCTGGCATGCAACAGATGGTAATAAGAATTTATGTTGCTGTCATATTGTCATATTATTAACACAGTACAGAGGCTCGTATGTCGAATATACAATCTCCATGAATGCAATTTCAGGCTTAGTAGGTATTGGGTAAATGATATTTTGTGACAACAAAAAAAATTGAACTGTCTACCACAGAATTTGTCCTTCCAATCAACAAATGGTGGAGCATTTGAATTTGACTTTGTACATGTTCCCTGCCATTGCAAGTGGTGCTTGGTATCATGCATTAGAATACTGCCCAGCTATTCCTGAAAACATATTGTGTGTGACAAACAAATAATTAAGCTGAATATTGACGAGATAACTACCATTTACAAAGAGGCTGTCATTGTCCAATGTGTATGGCCCGAACTTCGAAACATCTTTGGTCTTATTTTCAAACACATAATACACAAGCTCTCTGTCAACGTTCTGAACAGTAGAATCATTTTTGAAGGAACATATTGCTGTCACTGTGCTGCTGTCACCATTGATTATGCTGCAACAAAATCAAAAGATTAACTTGAAAGGCAGGTACTTTGATCTGTTGTAGTTACCACATCACCAATAAAGGCATGATAACTTCAGTTGTGAATACTTTTTAAAGAAGACTTATTTGTCTACATGTGTGATGTGTATTTCTCTGTCCATCCATTTTTTGTAATAACAATGGCCTTTACCTTCAGGATATCTGTTAATTTTGCACTAAGTGCAATGCTCTGTGAGCAAGACTCAAGTTCAAGATCATTGTAAATATTACACGTAAATGACAATATTTTTTACCTGAATGACTGAAATCTGCAACTGGCGAATGTAGGATTTATGGTGCTACTTTTGAACAGATCGTTGAGCTACAGGGAAAGAAAATAAAACATACTTTAGATTGAGAAACAAGAGAAATTTGGAATGAAAATTTCCCCTTCAAATCAATTTGTCAAATTATCTCACCTCATTTGCAATCATACTTGTCTGATTGGAAGAGTTTGATTCAATATCTTGGAATGATGGGTCACGTATAATAAAGGTCATGTTATAGTCAATAAGATTTAATTCCTCTATTGGAGTTACAAGTGGAATTACAGCTGTGGAAAAAGAGGAAAACGGTTTATCCCACACACAGAAACAAACTGAGAATGCATTGAAAGAACACCATTCCATTGCTGAAAAGTTAGCATCAATCTGAGATGCCTTGGAAATTGATTTCAATAATTAAATACTTTCAAACTGCATCTGTTGCATTAATAACAAGGAAGTTGGCAAGCATTTTGTCCTTGTTTTATGCAAACTATGCAGCTACAGCTCAGATGGCTGACAAGTGCAACACACTCATTTCAACCAATAGTGTCATTTAGTTATATAGCATGGAAACAGACCCTTTGGTCCAACCAGTCCATGCTGAATGTAATCCACAACTAAACTAGTCTAACCAGCCTGATCCTGGCCCACATCCCTCCAAATATTTCCGATCCATGTACTTATCCAAATGTCTTTTAAATATTGTAATTGTACCCATATCCACCACTTCGCAGGAAATTTATTCCACATGCGAACCACTCTCCGTGTAAAACAATTATCCCTTTTCTTTCTTAAATCTCACTCCTCTCACCTTTAAAATGTTACCCTAGTCTTGAAATACCCCATCCTCGAGAAAAGACAGACACCAATAACCCTATCTATACCGGCCTTGATTTTATAAATTTCTATAAGGTCATCTCTCAACCATCTATACTCCAGGGAAAATACTCCCAGTTTATCCAATCTTTCTTTACAATTGAAAAGTCATATAGTTTAAGGTCAAAACATCCAGTGATGCTACTAATGAATCATTCATTAAATTGGAAAATAATCTTTTCCAAAAGTAAATTATTGAACACATTGCAAAGAATTAATACTTACTGGTTGAAAAATGTTCCTCATGGTAACCTAGAATCAGAAAATGATTGCGTTATCACACAAGATTTTCAAAATTGATGTCATGAATTAAATGGTAATAGTTAAAAGAGAATGTTATAAACAACCAATATGGACAATGTCAAAAAGGACAGTTTGTGCATAATGTGTTGCCTGTCTGTACTATTCAGTGAGGATGGTTTGATATTTTTCTGGAAAATTTGTTTCCCCAATTTTGGGAGAGATTTGATTCGCCAACCCCTATCATGTTGACAGCAATTAAAACAGCTTAGCCATTCATTAGCATGATGTTGATATGTAATTATTGATCTGTGATATTTCCTGCTGTCCCCTTTTTGAAAAATGCAGTAATACATGTAGTGCCTTTCAGAAGATCTTTCTGCAATTGCAGAAATTTCAAAATGAAATCGTTGTCTGAGTTGATCATGAAAAACTCTTCAGTTATTTTTTCAATGCTGACATCAAAAAGACAGCCACAGCCTTGAACAAGAACTGTCTGAGAATTTATTACAATAGAGTACCATCTTTCTTTCAAGGGTACAATCAAATGATAAGTGCATCCAACCTTTGAAAGAGCCCATCACATTTCCAAACTCAATTATAGAGTTCTGAAAGTTTCTGCCTTGCAACTGGTGCTACAATTCACAATAAAAACCACTTCCGCTGCTGTCATAATGTTATATTGTTAACACAATTCAGATAGTGTTGGTTCTATTAAACAGAGACCCATCTCAGAAATGTCAGCAAAAAAAAATTGCATTGTCTGCCATAGACTTGTCAATACGCAACTAATTAATGCGACTATTATTTGGGATATTGAATATGTTTCCTTTGATTCTGAGTTGCTTGGTTATCTGTACTATACCCATATCTACCTATTTCACAAAACAAAACACATGTATCATACAAAGAGTAAAACTGAATATTGACTGTATAACTACCATTTACGTAGAGGCTGTCATTGTCCAATGTATATGGCCCCAATTTAGAAACATCTTCGGTCTTATTTTCAAACACATGATACACAAGGATTCTGTCGACGTCCTGAACAGTAGAATCATTATTGAAGGAACATACTGCTGTCACTGTGCTGCTGTCACCATTTACCATGCTGCAAAACATCAAAAGCTTTTTAATATTAAAGGCAAAAGCTTTGATCCAGTATAACTAGCATAATCACCAAGACAAGAAAGATGACACCTTGGTGGATAATGTTGAGTGGCGAACCATTACCAGCCTGTGCAAGGAAATTTCTCTACACATCCATTCTTTGTAAAAAAATATGATTTCATCAATCAACATATTTCTCCATTTTGCAATCACTGCACTATTCTGAGGCAAGAGTCAAGTGCAAGATCATTACAACTATTTTGTATGAGATGTTAAGATTTCTTACCTGAATGAATGAACTCTGCAACTTGAGAATGTAGCAGTTATGCTGCTGCTTTTGAACACATCATTGAGCTGCAAGAAAATAAAACAAAATATACTTTAGGTAAAGAAACAAAAGAAATTTGGAACTACAATTTCCCCTTCAAATAGATTTGTTGAATTATCTTACCTCATTAGCAATCATGCTTATCTGATTGGAAGAGTTTGATTCAATGTCTTGGAATGATGGAGTACTTATAATAAATGTCACATTGTAGTCAGTAAGTTTTGGTTCCTCTGTTGGAGTCTGTGTTGGAGTTACATTAGGAATTCCAGCTGTGCAGAAAAATAATTTATTCCACACAAGGGTAAAACCTGAGAATTTATTGAAAGAATAACATACCGCTGCTGAAATATCAGCCAGATTAACCAGCAGCAATGGGAGATCTTAATGACATTATTTGCAACAATGTTATTCAATCTATCTTCTGCTACATTAATGGCAATAAACGTGTCAAACATACTTCTCATGTTTCATGTATGATTAATATGTGATTATTGCAACATACAATAGTAGTCTGCTTTCTGATTTAAAAGTTAATGAGTATAAAGCACAAGATGACCTGATGAAGTTGCTCATGAAATATTCAAATATCAGTACATCACATTTATCAAAAGCTTCATATATAATAAAATAAACAAAAATATTTCCCCTGACAAATTGGAAAGAATCAATACTCACTGGTTACTTCAGGCAACTCATGGTAATCTAGAATTCAAAAACAAAATGTGGTCATGCAAGGTTATCATAAATGATCTCAAGAATTAAAGATTCAAAATTGTAAGGAACATATGACCAGCAATCTTATCAATACTAAGTCTCCAAGAACAGTGTTATGATTGACTTGCTAAGTATCAGTCACATCCAGTGAGGATTTTTAGACATTTATGTGGAATCTTTTATTTATGCAATGTTGGGAGCACTTTTAAATGCAAATCCACTGTTACATGTGAAGCAGTCAAATAAGCCCACCTTTTGTTTAACATATTGTCTATTATTGCTGTGTGATGCCTTCTGCTATCTCTTTTCAGAAGGTTGCAATTGTCTAGATAAATCTTTGAGAAGTTATTGCAATGAATAGTGTAGAAATTTCAAAATCATATTGAGAACTGAGGCTAAACTCTTCACTTACTTTGTAGGTCAAGAAGTCAATCGATAGTTTCACCCTTGGACAAGAACTGATTGAGCATTTAATATACCTGTCATGGATGCCGTTTTATTGTTTATTTTCAGGAGAAAGTCAAATCGATTGATTGCTCAGCCCTGTTTTCACAGAGTTCAAAAATTTATAAACTTGATTTTTCAGTTCTGAATGTTTCTCACATGCAACAGATTGTTCAGTCAACTAAAATGTCTGTCTGTTGGTGTCATAATATCACATTATTAACATAATTCATAGATTATTGGCTCAACTATGTAATCTGTGCAGATGTAATTTGTTACTCAGAAAATTATTGAGATAATGTACAATGTTCCCTTGAAGGTCCTTTAAAGCAACAGAATTACACTGTCCATCATTGACTGCGCAGTGACGTACTAACAGTTGAGTATATCAATGATACCATTTCACTTCTCTGTAAACTGTGTCATCCTACTGCCCAAAATAAAGCATTAATTCTACAACTAAACTAAATAATAACTGGAAAGGTACCATTTACATAGAGGCTGTCATTGTCCAATGTGTATGGCCCCAAGTTAGAAACACCTTTCGTCTTGTTTTCAAACACATGATACACAAGTGCTCTGTCGACATCCTGAATGGTAGAATCATTTTTGAAGGAACATATAAATGTCACTCTGCTCCTGTCACCATTTACCATGCTGTAAAACATCAAAAGAAGCCTAATATTAAAAGTGGATACTTTGATATGATATATTTATTCTGTTCACTAAGAAGA
Source organism: Chiloscyllium punctatum (assembly GCF_047496795.1). Taxonomy (NCBI): domain Eukaryota; kingdom Metazoa; phylum Chordata; class Chondrichthyes; order Orectolobiformes; family Hemiscylliidae; genus Chiloscyllium; species Chiloscyllium punctatum. The sequence goes on from NC_092762.1 coordinate 63,920,471, forward strand.
ATGATTACAGCAATGGACAAATTGAAGAGGTGCATAATTTCTCAACAAGCAATATTCTATGGAATGAACAATTAGATTAGATTAGATTAGATTCCCTACAGTATGGAAACAGGCCCTTTGGCCCAACAAGTCCACACCGACCCTCTGAAAATTAACCCACCCAGACTCAATCCAGTACCCTATATTTACCCCGGACTAATGTACCTTTAGCATGGCCAATTCACCTGACCTATGTATCTTTGGATTGTGGGAGGAAACTGGAGCACCCAGAGGAAACCCACGCAGACACGGGAAGATTGTGCAAACTCCACACATATCTTTGGAATAATTACTCCTGTTCATTTTGGATATTTGCAAATTTTGTATTAAATGTAATATTCTGAAAGCATGACACAAGTTGAATAATGCTGTAGATATTTAGGAGCAATGGTAATTGTCCTTACCTGAAAGATTGAACTCTGCAGCTTGAGAATGTTGCATTTATGCTGCTGTTCTTAAACATGTCATTGAGCTACAGGGAAGTAACAAGCATTGGTTTTAGATGGAGAAACAAAAGGCACAAAGCAAACTAATATTTCCCCAAAAGCTAGATTTGTATATTATCTCACCTCATTTGCAACCATGCTTGTCTGATTAGAAGAATTTGATTCAATATCTTGGAATGCTGGTTCACTTATAATAAAAGTCATATTGTAGTCAGTAAGATTTGGTTTCTCAGTTGGAGCCTGTGCTGAAGTTTCAATTGGCATTGCAGCTGTGGAGAAAGAGAAATTAAGTTTATTCCGTGGCACGTCAAAAAACGAAGAAATCATTGAAAGAAAAATATCCTACGACATAGACATCCAATGTAAAGTAATTGCAATAATTAATTATCATTCAATCTACTTTTGCTGGACTAATGTAAAGAAATAGGTCATGTATTCTTAATATGACACATTGAAAGGAACCAGCTGTAGCTTAGATTGTTCACAATTTCAACACTGTCCTTTTAAGAAGTAGAAGTTGATTTTCTTATGTATTTATTCATTGATATTAGGAGTGAGATAATCTGCTGAAGCTGTTAGTGAACTATTCAATAAATCATAGCAAAACCTTTATCAAATTCTATCAGACCAGAATAAACTTGCACAAGCAGAACTATTTTCCTGGCAAATTGAATAGTGTCAATACTCACTGGTTACGTGAGGTGATTCATGATAATCTAGAAATGAAAAAAGATTGACTTGTCACACAAGGTTATCACAATACATGTCTGTAATTAAATATGCAATGATTGAAGTAATATGAATAGCAACTAATCTGTTGAATGTCAAATCCCTTTGCTTTATGTTTGGTGTGAGAGTTATCAAGATGTCAATAATATCCATTGAGGATTTTGTGAAATATTTATACCAGTTTTTGTTTTATCAATGGTGAGCAAACATATAATTGCTAATAAACTATTATAAAAAAATAGTCAAATTAACCAACTATTTGATAATCTTGTGTTTGGATTGGAATCATCGATATATAATGATTTCTGTGTGAACTTCCCTTTAATGTGCATTTGTTGTACAATGACTTTGAGAAGCAAATGCTGCACATGTTTTTGAAATTTCAAAACCAAATGGAGACTTGATGTCATTATGCAAAAATCTTTAGTTAATTTGGTGATTTGGAGGTCAATAAATAGCTTTTGGCTGACCAAATGTGGACTAAGAATTTAATATATGGATCACCGACATGTCTTTTTAATGCCACTCTTGCTCTATGTGGAAAGACAAATAGACTAATTGATAAATTCCTCTTCTGAATGAGTTTTTCAAACTCCAAATGTTGGTTATGCATTTTGGAATGTTTCCACTCTGCAGCAGACAATTTAATCTATTAAAATACATTCTGATTTCTTTCAATATGTTGCTGTGTTAATTATTTGATGGGTTGTTGGATCAACTGCATCACCTGTGTCAATGTAATTTGTTTCACAAAGAATAATCCTGGTAAAACACATATTTTTCACAATGTTCTACATCAGCACAAAAATTACATTGTCTATTTTATACTCAACTTCTCTGACAATCTGAGATGGGCCTATGAATTGCACCATTGCAAAATGTCCAATCATTACAAGTATTGCTTTGTGTTCTGCATTAGAACAGCATCCAACTGCAGCCCAAAACTTAGTACATATATCATAAACTGGATAAATACCATTTACATAGAGGCTGTCATTGTCCAGCGTGTATGAACCCAAGTTAGAAATGTCTTTGGTTTTGTTTTCAAGCACATGATATACACGGACTCTGTCAAACTTCTGAATGGTCGAATCATTTTTGAAGTAACATATTGCTGTCACTCTGCTACTGTTGCCATTTACCATGCTGAAAAAGTACAAATCAAAGTATTAAAAACAGATACTTTGACAGAATATAGATATCAAAATCACTTACACAACTAAGATGACATCAATGATGGACAAATTTATGAATCATTCCTCTAGTAAGCAATATTCCGTGGAATGCACAATTCTCGGCACAAACATTGTTTAGAATAAATACTCCTGCTTGTCCAGATATCTGAGAATTTTGCATTAAATGTAATATCCTGAAAGCATGACATGACTTGAATAGTGATGTAGATATTTAAGATGAATGATAATTGTTTGTCCTTACCTGAAAGAATGAACTCTGCAGCTTGAGAATGTCACATTTATGCTGCTGTTCTTAAATATGTCATTGAGCTACAGGGAAATAACAAGCATCATTTTAAATGGAGAAACAAAAGACACAAAACCAACTAATATTTCCCTAGAAACTAGGCTATACATTATACACAAAAATTGTATATCATCTCACCTCATTTGCTATCAGACTTTTCTGATTAGAAGAGTTTGTTTCAATGTCTTGGAATGTTGGTTGACTTATAATAAACATCACATTGTATTCAGTAAGACTTGGTTCCTCAGTTGGAGTCTGTGTTGAAGTTTCAGTTGGCCTTTCTGCTGCAGATAAGGTGAAATTTAGTTAATTCCACACTTTTTTTAAAAACTGCAAATGTATTGAAAGCACAATAAAAGTTAAAGTTGCCACAGTCCTGCTCAATCATAGGGCTGTTTTTTTTTCATTAGAAAATGATAACTGGTGATGCTTTAACAAGAGGGTCATCATCCCTCTGTAAGAAGAGAGGTTGAGAAGGTAGGACCAATATGGTAACTTCTGTCAGTGTAGCAGCCATCCTGTACTGTTGACTCCACTCTGCATTAAAAACCTGCCAACTGAACTAAGCAACTGCCAGAAGTAAACTGGGAATCATTATTCAGCCCAAGATAAACTAACGAAGCAACTCGTAAAACCTTCAGTAATCTTTCACATAAACGTTGCCAAAACCACATTCAAAAAATAGCTTTTTTTAACCAATTAAATAGAATCAATACTCACTGGTTACATGATGAATCTCATGGTAATCTAGAAACATAAAAAGATTGAGTTATTAACAAGGTTGTCACAATTGATCTCTCTAACGATAATTAAAATAAAATATTAATAGCAATTAATGCCATTCTTATTAATGTCAAATCTCCTGGAACAGCTTTTTGAATGATTTGACGCCTTGGAAATGTCAATAACATCCCACGAGGAGATTTTGAAACAATGAGATTTTGTCCAATGTTGGAAACATCTTTGAGTGTGAATCAGTTCTGATGTGTGAATCAGTGAAGCTAGCCTGCCATTTGATCTGTGATATGTAAATATTAGATTAGATTAGATTAGATTTCCTACAGTGTGGAAAGAGGTCCTTCGGCCCAACCAGTCCACATCGACCCTCCGAAGAGTAACCCACCCAGGTCCATTTCCCCTCTGACTAATGCACCTAACACTATGGGCAATTTAGCATGGCCAATTGATACGTCATGCTTCCTACTGTCTCTGTTGAGGAACATACAAATGTTTAGGTGACAGCTTTGAAATTACAGAAGTTACAAGAGCAAGTAGAGGACTGAGTTCACCCTGCAAAACTTTGTGGCTACATTGTGGTTACAGAGCTCAAATGAAAGTATCACTCTTGAACAAGAGCTGACCAAGAATTACAAGCGATTAAAATAAAAACTGACAATAACAGCTTCTTTAAATATATAAAAAGGAAGAGGAAGGTCTAAGTGAATAAAGGCCCCTTTGAAAATGAATCTGGGGAGAAGTTTTTGAGGGACAAGGAAATGGCAGAGGAGTTGAATAGATATTTTGTATCAGTCTTTATACTGGAAGATACTTCTAACGTTACACTATGCAAAGGAGTAGGAAGGAGGAATTAAGTACCATCCCTATCACTTATGATTCATTCCTGATGAAGGTCTTATGCCCGAAATATCGAGTCTCCTGCTCCTCGGATGCTGTCTGACCAACTGTGCTCTTCTAGCACCACACTCTTTGACTCTATCACTAATGCAGTAATATTAGACAAACTAATGGGGCTAAAGGCAGATAGGCCCCTTTGCCATGATGGCCTGCATCCTAGCATCCTGAAAAGGGGTAGCTACACAGATGGGAGATGCATTAGTCGTAATTTTCCACAAATCGTTAGATTCTGGACAAGTACCAAAGGATTGGAAACTGCCAATATGGCACCCCTGTTCAAAAAGGCTGGGAAGTAAAAAGCAGGTATCTATAGGCTGATGAGTTGAATGTCTATTATTGGACAACTACTGGAATCAATTTTAACAAAGTAATAGAAGAACATTTAGAAAACCATAATCTAATCAAGCAGAGTCAGCATGGCCTCATGAAAGAAAACTCATGTCGGACTGAATTAATAGAATTTCTGCAGGATGTCTTAACCAGAGTAGATAGAGGGAAAACAGTAGGTGTACAGTATTTGGACTTCCAAAAGGTACATCATAAAAGTTATGTTATAAGATACAAGCTCATGATGTTGGAAATAGAACATTGGCATGGAGAGAGAATTGTTTCATGGGCAGGAAATAATGAGTGCAGATAAGAGGTTATTTTCAGGTTGGTGACCAGTGAGCAGTGGGAATCCACAGTGATTAGTATCAAGACCACAACTGTTTACAATATGTATTAATGACTTTGAGGAAGGAAGTGAATGTGCTGTCACTAAAGTGGGTGGAAAGGCAGGTTGTGAGAAGGACACAAACAGTTCACAGAGAGATATTGGTAGAGTAAGTTGGCAAATGGAATAGAACATGGGCAAATGTAATGTTGTTCACTTTGGAAGGGAGAACAAAATAATACAACATTAAAACAGAAACACAAAGGTACTTAGGGTACATGTGCACAAAAGGCTAGCAAACAGGGGCAACAGGTAATCATGAAGGCTAGTGGTATGTTGGCCTATACTTCCAACGGGTTGGAGTATAAATATAGGGAAGTCTTATTGAAACTGTACAAGGTGCTGGTGAGACCACATCTGGAGTACTCTGAGCAGTCTGTTCCCACTATTTAAGGAAAGATATCATTTCATTGGAGGCATTTCAGCGAAGGTTTACTGGGAGGTTCTCCGGTATGGATGTATTTACAAAGGCTAAACAGGTTAGGACTCTCACTGGAGTTTAGAAGAATGCGAGGTAATCTCATTGAATCATACTGGGTTCTTAAGGGGCTTGACAGGGTAAATGTTAAAAGGATGTTTTCCCTCATGGGAGAGTCTAGGACCAAAGGACATACTCTCAGAATTAAGGACTTCCAATTTAAGGTTGAAATGAGGAGGAATTTCTTCTCTCAGAGGATTGTGAGTCTTTCAAACTCCTTGCCACAGAGAGCTGTGGAGCAGAGTCCTTGTATATATTTAAGACTGAGATAGATAGATCATTGATCAGTCAGGGAATGAAGGGTTATGAGGAAAGGGAGGAGAAGTGGGTGTGAGGATTGTTGATCAAACAAAATACTGTTGAATGGTGGAGCAGGTTCAAGAGGCTGAATGACCGACTCCTGTTTCTGAATCTATGGTCTTATGGTCTTTTCACATCTGTGTCTTTTTTTCTTGCTTTGTGGGTAGAGTCAAATGGAGTGTGCTGTTCGACCCTCTTTTGAAATAGCTCATCTAACTTCTAGACTCAATTATAAAATTCTGCATGCTTTTAGATTACAACAAATGGTTTTGTTCATTAAAAATATTTTTCTGCTGCTGTCATTATTTGCATTATTGACACAATTCATAAACTGTTTGCTCAACTACAGAATTTGTACAATTACAATTTGTCGCTTCAAGAAGTATTCTAGTAATATACATATTTCCCATGATATCATTTATCAGCAAAACAATTACACTAACCATCTGAATTTTGTCTCTCTGACCAATTAACAGTTGCACAAATGATTTGCATTGTTTATAACTACAAGTATCTATTCCCTAAAACTTCGCAGATAGATAACCATAAAATTGAATCAAACTGAATACTGGGTATGTACCATTTACATAAAGGCTATCATCGTCCAAAATGTATGGTCCCAGGTTAGAAATATGTTTGGTCTTGTCTTCAAACAAATGATAGACAAGTACTGTGTCAATCTCTTGATTGCTAGAATCATTTTTGAAAGAACATATTGATGTCACTCTGCTCCTGTCACCATTTATGATGCTGCAAAACATGAAAGGAAGATTAGTATTTCAGGTAGGTACTTAGACACAATATAGACCTCTTGACTACCAAGACATGAATGATGGCATCAACAGTGAACAATTTTAAGAGATGAATTGTTTGTAAGCGGACAATTTTCTGTGAAATTAAGGTTCCTCTGTACACCAGTTCTTGGCAATACTCATAACTTGCTCATTCTACATATCTGAGGATTTTGCATTAAATGCAATATTTTGGAAATCAGACTCAAAAGGAAGAACACTTTTAAATTCTTTGTATCAATGGCCATATTGCAATTTATATTTGTTTTGAAAGATATGTACACAATTGCTTTGTCAACTTCGTGAATGATAAAATCTGTTTTGAAAGAACAAGTTGCTTTCACTTTGCTGCTGGCACCATTTACAACACTGTGGCAAATCTAACAGAGAATATGAATTTCTATTATCTGAGGTAACACATTTATTTCTGCCACTAGGAATAATTATGTCATTGACCTGTAAATTCAAGAGACCAATCATATACTGGAATTCCTAAAAATTTCATTTTAGGAGATGTTTCTTGACTGTTCTGGATAGTTGCAAAGTTTATTTTCAATGCAATAATCTGACAATACAATACAACCCCATAGGTGTTACTTTTGAATATTAAATCTGAATGGAAATTTATTCTTACCTTAATGTGTTAACTGTGCAACCTGAGGATGTAGCATTTATGCTGCTGTTCTTAAACAAGTTGTTGAGCTATTGGGAAAGAATGAACATTGATTTAGATACGGAAAAATAAATTATATCTTTCTGTCTTCCAATTAAGCATATTTGTGCAATTGAATCACCTCATTTGCAATCAGGCTTGTATGGTTAGAAGTACTTGACTGAATTTCCTGGAATGCTGGACTGCTTATAATAAATGTCACATTGTAGTCAACAAGTTTTGGTTCCTCAGTTGGAATTTGCGTTGGAGTCACAGTTGGAGCTGTGAAATGAGGGAAAAACAGCTTAGCACACAAAATACAAAATAAAGATGTATGTAAAGATCTCCTTTCCACTCCTGACATATAACATAACTTAACCAACAACATAGAAAAATTCTAAAGCAAATCAATTCCCACATTTGATTTGTATTCAATACACTGCTTCCTGAACTAAACAGCAATTATCAATCTGGAAGGATTAAATGATCTGAAGCTCTCTTTTATTACTGAAAGAAGAAACATTTTCTCACAGAATTTTGTGTTCCACTCATTGGGACAATTCTGAAAAAAAACCAAGTAAAGGGAAAACATATGAGAGGTGAGTGCCCTGAGAAATGAAATGCAGATTAGCTGCTATTCATTGTTTCTATAATGTTTACCAGTGTATCTGTTTCCTCTTTGTTTCAATAAATGAAGCATTCTGGCGTAAACACACCATAGTGGAAACCCTACTGAGAATGCTAAATTGATGAGCAGCATAATTCATTTCATACTAAGGATTATTTAGGAAATGTAGTTTAGCAATCACAGAGCCACATTTGTGTGTGTTGCAAGTTTGGACCGATTTGGTCTATACCGTGCCTTGTTACGTTTGTTTCAACTCAACAAAACAGACAACAGTATTTCTTTATTTCCTTTCTTAAGGAGTGCTTTGATCAATTAGAGTCAATCTGCTTGTTTACAATTTTATCAAAGCTTGGCAGTTAATCATTAATTTGGCTTCATCATTAACTGGTACATTCTCCCTGGAAACACCCCTACCAATCAGAGTTCACTTATCAACCTGTCAATAATCTCTCATACTTTATATCTTATTTATAATCCCTTAACATTGACATTTCTTGCACATTGTCCTGATGAGTGCATGACAAAAACTTCAAGAACATTTGTCTTTTTTTTCAGCAATAAACAAATTTTCTTTTGGCAGCTAGTTTTGTTCTGATAACAAAGTCAAGTTTTCATTTCAGGCAACTTTTTGAAAATCATATGATCATTAATCTACACTTGATAGGTTTAAAAATTCATTCTAATATTTGAAAGTTCATAGTACAAGTTTTCCCAAAAATTCATCTAACTAGAATGATGTGATTTAAATGTGACACCATTTATGCAAAAGAAATTAGAAACCTTCCTTACTCATCAGCGGAGGTGATTCATGATAATCTGGAAGCAAAGAAACATTGTACTGTCACAGGAAGTTATCACTGTTGGTTACTCTGTTAATGTATGCAATATTTGTGGTAATTGATTCAATGCAAAAGAATCTGGGCAATTCAATTTGTGTAAGGCTACTGTGTGATTTGTGTCAGAATTTTGAATGTGTACAGTTCTTTGGACATTTCTTGTAATTATGATTTATGTTAACCTATTATTGTTAAGAATTGTGCACACTTTCAAATAATTATGTAAAATAATTATGTAATTAGCTGGGAGGAGCTAGCTAAATCCAGAAGTATGTTGGAATGAATGTTACCTGTGAAGAGTAAACCAGAGCAATTAGTGTGCCATTTGAGCAGAAGAAAAGAGGGCGAGAGAGTTCCTGTGTAATTGTTCCAGTTTCTTTCTCCACAGTTGTCATGGTTTAAAATGACACTGCTGTGCCTAATTTGAAATTCTATATTATACGGATGACTTCTAAGTAAATACTGCAGCAAATTGTTAATGAATAACTCCATGCTTGAACAATATGACAAAAAAATTAATAGTGGGTCTTCTTGGTATTTTTCCTTTTTGTTATCTGCTTCATGAGCAGAGGAAATGAACAAGAATTGTGTGTCACATTTCATGAATAAAATTGATCAGAATTTATAATTTGGATAAATGGTTTGAATTTCTCTAATTTGTAACTGATTGCATAACTTAATTGAGAATCAAATTGTTTTGCTATCAATTTTATTTCTTGTTTAATCCCATTCAGAGATTATTGCCCATGTTGCATCTTTTAAAATGTGATTTTCTCATCATAAAATGGTAATATGAATGCATATCTTTCTCTATGTATACATTATTATCAAAATTTAAGAGTGCTGTCATTTCTCGGCATCAATATCCCTGCTCAACTTGCCATTTATTGAGATTTTATTTGGATGTGTCATGATTAATTGCAAGTGATTAGAAGTATAGATTATAAATACATGTACTGCCCAAGTTCTATATCATGTATGCATATCATCAAAAGTGCACCATTAAACAATGATTGCATATACCATTTACATAAAGGCTGTTGTTGTCCAAAGTGTATGGTCCCAAGTTAGAAACGTTTTTGGTCTTATTTTTAAATATATGATACACAAGGACTCTGTTAACCTCCTGCTTCGTAGGTACATGCTTGAATGAGCATATTGCTCTCACTGCGCTGCTGTCATTGTAATCCACACTGCAGAAAAAAAAATAAGTTCAATATTGGCAGCAATATTTTGCTAGTTTATTATTTATGTCACATACAGGAATGACTACAACAGTGACTGTAAATTCAAGAGATAGAATAAATCAAAGAACTGCACATGCTGGAGAGCTGAAAGCAACAGAAACAGAAATTGTTAGAGAAACTCAGCAGATCAGACTGTACCTGTGGATAGGGAACAGAATTAATGTTTTGAGTTCAGTGGCCCTTCTTCAGAACCTTCTGACTGAAGATGGCTCACTTGACTCAAACAGTAACCCTCTTTCTCTTCACGAATGCTGCCAGATCTGCTGAGTTTCTCCAGCAATTTCTATTTTTATTCAGTTCAAGAGATATACTCTGTGTGCAAAATGATCTGTAGAATAATTATTTATCAGCACAAATGTCTTTGTAAGGATTATTGTTTTAACATTCTCGAGTTTACTTGAAGTGACAATAAATCTCAATTTGAATAAATAGTGAATATTTCATACCTGAATGAATGAACACTACAACTTGAGAATGTGGCATTTATCCTGCTGTTCTTAAATAGATCACTGAGCTACAGGGAAATATTAAACATGACTTAGATAGAGAAGCAAAAAATATTGTAACTGTTGCAAAACTAACAATATGCTTGTGCAGTTCTCTCACCATATTTTCAAGCTTGACCTTTTGGAAAAAGGAATTCTGCTGAATTTCTTGGAATGCTGGACTGCTTATAATGAATGTCACATTAAATTCAGTAAGGTTTGGCTCCTCAGTTGAAGTCTGTGTCACAGATATAAATGGCATTGCAGCTGTGGAACGAGGAAAAGCAATTTAGGAGAGAAGATACAAAGAAAATCTATGAAAAAAAACTATTTTTCAATCCTGAAGTATTGGACAGCTTAACCAGCAGCCTTGGGAGACCTGAATGCAAATTAGTCCTCAGCTCTCTGATTTTTGCTAAATGCACTCCTGTTCCCTGAACTGACCAGAAAGATATATCAACCACAACTAAATATTGTTCACACATTCAGTTGATCTTAAACTGCCATCTACCCACTGATCATTGACAACTGCAGTTTGTTTCCTTGTACATGTAAGGTTGCTGTCCCTTACATTTATTAATCAATATTAGGCCCAAATGAGCTTGAGAATGCTTTTATGAAATAATCAATAACTAACCAAAAGGTCAAATGCCTAAGCTACCAGAAAATCTTCCTTAAATATTCATACTATTTTAAACAAAGCAAAGGATCTATACTCACAGGTTACAGGACATGATTTAGAGTAATCTGGAAATACTGAAACATGTGCTGTCACAGAAAATGGCCTCTTGCACAACATTTGATTGACAGAGAAATAGTTTTGATGTCATTTCGATTAATTTCAAAACTTACAAATTATTTCTGGTAATTTGTATTTTGTCAGTATGTTGACCGCTTTTAAATGTTTACTGATTGGCTGGGAGAAACCCATGTTTCAGAGTGTTCTGGAACCAGTGTAGATACTGCTGTGATGTAAAAACTGTGGCAGCCCATTTTCATTCAGCAAACAAGAAATGTGATAATGACCAGTAGCACATTCTAGTTACATATTACAACATAGTTGACACAAATAAGTATTACTGTTTTCAAGAAAAAGTTAAGATATAATTCATAGGGCTAAATGGATCAAAAGGGTATGCAGCAAATAGTGCACTAAATTGGTTGATCAGCCATGATGATGTTGAATGGCACAGCAGAGTCAAAGGGCCGAATTGCCTACTTCTGTTCCTATTTTCTCTGTTTCCATTTCTTTAGTGGGGTCCAAGCTGGACTGTGAAACTTTGTATGAGTATAGCACTGGAAATGCAGTACCAATTGCCTTGCAATATGTCATATAACACTATCATGATTGTTTTCTGAGTAGACCTCAGAAAATCATCCTTTTAGCTTCTCTTAAATTTTCACCCAGATTTAAACTTCAGGAAGTTTGGGACGAGTTATGTTTTAAAATTGAATTGTGGGACTCAATGAAAGCAAGTGTCACACTTCCAAGCAGGTGCATTTACCATGGCCACATGAATAACAGGCTGGCAAGATTTCTGATAATAGTGCAACAGCAGGTTTTGACTGTTTAATGCTGGTGGAACATGTGCTGGAGCTTCATTTACAATTGCTCCTTCCTCTCTCGCGTGTACATCATATTACAAAGGGAAGGAGAGCAATCTAACTGAATGTGCTTTTCATTTAATTTGTTCACCTGCCCATTCCAAGTCTAGCTGATTTCCACATCTTCTAAGAGTCTAGTTCTTCAAAAAGTATTGAAGCATTTAGTGCCATCCTGAGGATGTGCAAGGTTTTCATGAAAGCCTTATAAGATAAAAAACGCAGCTTCAGCAAATAAAGACCACTGCCCCCTCCAACAATTAAAGGGAATGATGTAGAATCATGAATTGGCAACTATAGCTCAAACATTCAGTCATATGTTACAATATAGTTTACTTACAAGCACTGGTCGGACCTTCTATTGACATCTGAGTTGAAGATGATCTCTGTGATACCTCCATATCTGAGGTTGTTGAACTAGGCCTCATGGGTGCATTGGGTCTATGAATGCCAGTGTTTGTAACAATAACAATTGGTTCCTCTGTGGTGAAAACAGTATTTGTTGAGGATAATTCGACCATTTTTGGTGTTGGAGTATTTGTCGAGGGTGATTGCATCACATTTTTTGTTGGAGTATGTATCGACGATGTTTCGATCAATTTTGCTGTTAGAGTACTTCTCGAAGATGTTTCTGTTAGTTTCAATGTTGGAATGTTTGGTGAGGACAATTCCATCATTTTTGTTGTTGGAGTATTTGTCAAGGATGTTTCCATTAACTTTGATGTCAGAATATTTGTTGAAAATATTCCCATTACTTTTGATGTTGGAGTGCTTGTTGAGGATGTTTCCATAACTTTTGGTGTTGGAGTATTTGTTGAGGATGATTCCTTCATTTCTGTTGTCAGACTAATTGTTGTGGATGTTTCCATCATTTTTGATATTGGAGAATTTGTTGAGGAAAATCCTGCCCAAATTGGTGTTGGTGAGTTTGACAGGGAACTGTCCAACATCACTCTTGTTGTTGTAGCCTTAGTGGGTTTTGTAGTTTTTCTGTGTGCACCTTTACATGATGTAGGTTTTCCTTTTCCCTGTCCATTTCCTTTTGGTATTGGAGAACTTTTCAATGGAGTTTCTACCAATTTTGTTGGAGTTTTTGTCAAAGATAACACTGTTACTCTCTGGGTTGGAGAGTTAGTTGAGGATGTTTCTATCATGTTTGTTGTTGGTGTATTTGTCATGAATAATTCCATTGTTTTTGGGCTTGGAGTATTTGTCAAGGATGCTCCAATTATTTTCAATGATGAAGTTTGTGTCGATGAAGATTCCACCATTTTTAATGTTGGAGTATTTGTTGAGGATGATTTGACCATTTTCATTGTTGGAGCATTTGCAGGAGATGTTTCCATTAGGTTTGACATTGGAGTACTTGTCGAGAATATTTCCACCATTTTCGGTGTTGGAGTGTTTGTTGATGATGTCTCCACAAATTTCAGTGTTGGAGTATTTTTCAAAGATGGTTCCATTATTTTCAGTGTTGGTGTATTCGTCGAGATTGTTTCCATTAGTTCTGATGTTGGAGTAGTTACTGAGGATGTTTCCATCATTTTCAGTGTTGGAGTGTTTGTTGATGATGTTTCCACAATTTTCAGTGTTGGAATATTTTTTGAAGATGGTTCCACCATTATCAGTGTTGGTGTATTTGTTGAGAATGTTTCCATTAGTTCTAATGTTGGAGTAGTTACTGAGGATGTTTCCACCATTTTCAGTGTTGGAGAGTTTTTCGAAGACATTTCCATCATTTTCGATGTTGGAGTATTTATTGAGGATGTTTCAACCATTTCTGTTCTTGGAATATTTGTTGAGGATGCTTTCACTACTTTCAATGTTGGAGTATTTGTTGTGGATGTTTCCATCATTTTCAGTGTTGGAGTACTTGTTGAGGATGATTCCACCATTTCTGGTTTTAGAGTGTTTGCTGTGGATGTTTCTACAACTTTCAATGTTGGAGTATTTGTTGTGGTCGGTTCCATCACTTTTGATATTGGAGAATCTGTTGAAGATGAATCTGCCCATTTTGGTGTTGGTGAATTTGATGGAGATCTGTCCAACATCACTCGTGTTATTGTACCCTTTGTAGGTTTTGTACTTTTTCTATGTACACCTTTACATCGAGTAGTTTTTCCTTGTTGATTTACATTTCCTTTTGCCGTTGTGGTATTTTTCAAATGAATTTCTGTCAATTTTGTTGTTGGAGATTTTGTTGAAGATAATTCTATTGCTCTCTGTGTTGGAGAAATGGTTGAGGATGTTTCTATTATATTTGTTGTTGAAGTCTTTGTTGAGAATAATTCCACTGTTTTTGGCCATAGAGTATTTGTTGAGGTTGCTTCAATTATTTTTGTTGTTGGAGCACTGGTTGATGATGTTTCCTTCATTTTCGGTGTTAGAGTATTTATTGTGGACGATTCCATCGCTTTTAGTGTTGGAACATTTTTCGAGGATATTTCCACAATTTTTGGTGGAGTATTTTTCGAGGATGTTTCCACAATGTTTGGTGTTAGTGTATTTGTTGAGGATGTTTTCACCATTTTTGGAGTTGGAGTATTTGTCGTTGATGATTCTACCATCTTCATCATTGGAATGCTTGTGGAGGACGATACTACCACTTTTGGTGTAGGAGTATTTGTCGAGGATATTTCCATCACTCTCGGTGTTGGAGTATTTGTTGAGGATGATTCCACCATTTCTGGTGTTGGAGTGCTTGTTGAGGATGTTTCCACAACTTTCAATGTTGGAGTATTTGTTGTCAATGTTTCTACCATTTCTGGTGTTGGAGTATTTGTTTTGGTCGTTTCCAGCATTCTCAATATTGGAGAATTTGTTGAGGATGATTCTGCCGATTTTGGTGTTGGTGAATATGAGAGAGATCTGTCCAACATAACTCGTGTTGTTGTTACCTTTGTAGGTTTTACAGGTTTTCCATGTACACCTTTACATCGAGTGGGTTTTCCTTTTTGATTTCCATTTCTTTTTGTTGTTGGGGAACTTTTCAATGGATTTTCTGCCAATTTCGTTTTTGGAGATTTTAACGAAGATAACTCTACTACTCGTTGTGTTGGAGAATTAGTTGAGGATGTTTCTATTTTGTATGTTGTTGAAGTCTTTGTTGGAAATAATGCTGCAGTTTTTGGCCTTACAGTATTTGTCGAGGATGCTTCAATTATTTTTGATGTAGGAGTATTGGTTGATGATGTTTCCTTCACTTTCAGAGTTGGAGTATTTGTCATGGATGATTCCACCATTTCCGATGTTGGAGTATTTATCGTGGATGTTTCCATCACCTTAGGTGGTGGAATATTTTTTGAGGATGTTTCCACAATTTTTGGTGTTAGTGTATTTGTTGAGGATGTTTTAACCATTTCTGGAGTTGGAGAATTTGTTGTTGATGATTCTACCATCTTCAGCATTGGAATGCTTGTGGAGGACGATTCGACCACATTTGATGTAAGAGTATTTGTTGAAGATATTTCCACCACTCTCAATGTTGGAGTATTTGTTGAGGATGGTTCGCCCATTTCTGGTGTTAGAGTGCTTGTTGAGGATGTTTCCACAACTTTCAATGTTGGAGTATTTGTTGTGAATGTTTCTACCATTTCTGGTGTTGGAGTATTTGTTTTGGTTGTTTCCAGCATTCTCAATATTGGAGAATTTGTTGAGGATGATTCTGCCGATTTTGGTTTTGGTGAATATGAGAGAGATCTGTCCAACATAACTCGTGTTGTTGCTACCTTTGTAGGTTTTACAGGTTTTCCATGTACACCTTTACACCGAGTTGGTTTTCCTTTTCGATTTCCATTTCCTTTTGTTGTTGTGCTATTTTTCAATGCATTTTCTGCAAATTTTGTTGTTGGAGATTTTGTTGAAGATAATTCTATTACTCTCTGAGTTGGAGAATTAGTTGAAGATGTTCCTATTATGTTTGTTGTTGAAGTCTTTGTTGGGAATAATTCTAGAGTTTTTGGCCTTAGTGTATTTGTCAAGGATGCTTCAATTATTTTTGATGTTTGAGTATTGGTTGATGATGTCTCCTTCATTTTCAGTGTTGGAGTATTTGTCGTGGATGATTCCACCATTTTCAGTCTTGGAGTGTTTATTGTGGACGATACCATCACTTTGGGTGTTGGAATATTTTTTGAGGATATTTCTATAATTTTTGGTGTTGAGGTATTTTTAGAGGATGTTTCCTCCATTTTTGGTGTTGGAATAATTTTCATGGATGTTTCCACAGTATTTGGTGGAGTATTTTTTGAGGATGTTTCCACAATGTTTGGTGTTAGTGTATTTGTTGAGGATGTTTTCACCATTTTTGGAGTTGGAGAATTTGTTGTTGATGATTCTACCATCTTCAGCATAGGAATGCTTGTGGAGGACGATTCTACCACTTTTGGTGTAAGAGTATTTGTTGAAGATATTTCCACCACTCTCAATGTTGGAGTATTTGTTGAGGACGGTTTGCCCATTTCTGGTGTTAGAGTGCTTGTTGAGGATGTTTCCACAACTTTCAATGTTGGAGTATTTGTTGTGAATGCTTCTACCATTTCTGGTGTTGGAGTATTTGTTTTGGTTGTTTCCAGCATTCTCAATATTGGAGAATTTGTTGAGGATGATTCTGCCGATTTTGGTTTTGGTGAATATGAGAGAGATCTGTCCAACATAACTCGTGTTGTTGCTACCTTTGTAGGTTTTACAGGTTTTCCATGTACACCTTTACATCGAGTAGGTTTTCTTTTTTGATTTCCATTTCCTTTTGTTGTCATGGTATTTTTCAATGCATTTTCTGCCACTTTTGTTGTTGGAGATTTTGTCGAAGATAACTCTATTACTCTCTGAGTTGGAGAATTAGTTGAGGATGTTTCTATTTTGTATGTTGTTGAAGTCTTTGTTGGGAATAATTCTAGAGTTTTTGGCCTTAGCGTATTTTTCGAGGATGCTTCAATTATTTTTGATGTAGGAGTATTGGTTGATGATGTTTCCTTCACTTTCAGAGTTGGAGTATTTGTCATGGATGATTCTACCATTTGCGGTGTTGCAGTATTTATTGTGGACGATACCATCACTTTGGGTGTTGGAATATTTTTTGAGGATATTTCTATAATTTTTGGTGTTGAGGTATTTTTGGAGGATGTTTCCTCCATTTTTGGTGTTGGAATAACTTTCCAGGATGTTTCCACAATATTTGGTGGAGTATTTTTTGAGGATGTTTCCACAATGTTTGGTGTTAGTGTATTTGTTGAGGATGTTTTCACCATTTTTGGAGTTGGAGAATTTGTTGTTGATGATTCTACCATCTTCAACATAGGAATGCTCGTGGAGGACGATTCTGCCACTTTTGGTGTAAGAGTATTTGTTGAAGATATTTCCACCACTCTCAATGTTGGAGTATTTGTTGAGGACGGTTCGCCCATTTCTGGTGTTGGAGTGCTTGTTGAGGATGTTTCCACAACTTTCAATGTTGGAGTATTTGTTGTGAATGTTTCTACCATTTCTGGTGTTGGAGTATTTGTTTTGGTCGTTTCCAGCATTTTCAATATTGGAGAATTTGTTGAGGATGATTCTGCCAATTTTGGTGTTGGTGAATATGAGAGAGAGCTGTCCAACATAACTCGTGTTGTTGCTACCTTTGTAGGTTTTACAGGTTTTCCATGTACACCTTTACATCGAGTGGGTTTTCCTTTTCGATTTTCATTTCCTTTTGTTGTCATGGTATTTTTCAATGCACTTTCTGCCAATTTTGTTGGTGGAAATTTTGTCGAAGATAACTCTATTACTCTTTGGGTTGGAGAATTAGTTGAGGATGTTTCTACTATGTTTGTTGTTGAAGTCTTTGTTGGGAATAATTCTAGAGTTTTTGGCCTTAGAGTATTTGTCGAGGATGCTTCAATTATTGTTGATGTTGGAGTATTGGTTGATGATGTTTCCTTCATATTCAGAGTTGGAGTATTTGTCGTGGATGATTCTACCATTTGGGGTGTTGCAGTATTTATCGTGGATGTCTGTACCATTTTCGGTGTTGGAATATTTATTGTGGATGTTTCCACCATTTTTGGTGTTCCAGTATTTGTTTGGGATGTTTCCACAAATTTTGGTGTTAGAGTATTTGTGGTTGATGATTCCACCATTTTCCATATTGGAGTACTTGTGAAGGATGATTCCATGACTTTTGGTGTTGGAGTATTTTTTGAAGATGATTTTATTATATTCAGTGTTTGAGTAGTTGTCAAGGATGTTTCCACCACTCCTGATGTTGGAGTATTTGTTGAGAATGATTCCACCACTTCTGGTATTGAAGTTTTTGTTGGAGTTTCTTCTAATACTTTTGATGTTAGAGAATTTTTTGAGGATGATTTCACCATTTCTGGTGTTGGAGTAATTGTCAAGATTGATTCCATCATTTTTGTTGTCGTGGATATTTCTATTAGTTTTGATGTTCGAGTATTTGTTGAGGACATTTCCATCACTTTTGGTGTTAAAGTATTTTTTGAAGATGTTTTCACCACGCTTAATGGTGGATTATTCGTTGAGGATGATTTCACCATTTCTGGTGTTGGAGTATGTGTTGTGGTCGTTTCCATCATTTTCAATATTGGAGAATTTGTTGAGGATGATCCTGCCCATTTTGGTGTTGGTGAGTTTGACGGCGATCTGTCCAACTTTACTCTTATTGTTGTAGCCTTTACAGCTTGTGTATTTTTTCCATGTACGCCTTTACATCGTGTAATTTTACCTTTTCGATTTCCATTTCCTTTTGTTGTTGGGGAATTTTTCAATGGATTTTCTGCCAATTTTTCTGTTGGAGCTTTTGTTGATGAAGACTCTATTACTCTCTGAGTTGGAGAATTAGTTGAGGTTGTTTCTATTAAGTTTGTTGTTGGAGTCTTTGTTGAGAATAATTCCATTGTTTTTGGCCATAGAGTATTTGTTGAGGTTGTTTCAGTTATTTTTGATTTTGAAGTCTTGGTTGATGATGTTTCCTTTACTTTTGGTGTTAGAATATTTGTCGTGGATGATTCCACCATTGTTGAAGTATTAGTTGATGATTTTTCCACCAGTTTTGATGTTGGAGTATTGATCAATGATGTTTCCATTATTTTTGGTGCTGGAGAAATTTTTGTGGATGTTTCCATTTTTTTTGGTGTTGGAGTATTTGTTGAGGGTGTTTGCGCCAATTTTGGAGTTGGAGTATTTATTGTGGATGATTCCACCATTTTTGGAGTATTGGTTGATGATGTTTCCATCCATTTTGGTGTAAGAGTATTGGTCAATGATGTTTTCATTATTTTTGGTGTTGGAGTATTTGTTGAGGATGTTTGCGCCAATTTTGGAGTTGGAGTATTTATTGTGGATGATTCCACCATTTTTGGAGTATTGGTTGATGATGTTTCCATCCATTTTGGCGTAAGAGTATTGGTCAATGATGTTTTCATTATTTTTGGTGTTGGAGTATTTGTTGAGGATGTTTGCGCCAATTTTGGAGTTGGAGTATTTATTGTGGATGATTCCACCATTTTTGGAGTATTGGTTGATGATGTTTCCATCCATTTTGGTGTAAGAGTATTGGTCAATGATGTTTTCATTATTTTTGGTGTTGGAGTATTTGTTGAGGATGTTTCCACCATTTTTGGAGTTGAAGTACTTGCTGTTGATGATTCCATCATTTTAAGTGTTGGAGTACTTGTCGAGGATGATTCCACCAGTTTTGACGTTGGAGTATTTTCCTTCATTTTCAGTGTTTGGGTAGCTGTCGAGAATGTTTCCACTAGTTTTGATGTTGGAGTACTTGTTGAGGATGTCTCCATTATTTTTGTTGTTAGAGTATTTGTTGAGGATGATTGTTTCAAGTTTGGTTGTGGCTTACTTGACAGAGTGTTGTCTTTTTGTTTAACTGTTAACAACCTTATTGAACTTGTTTTCTCCTCTTTTACATTTGCCTTTTTAGTTGAATAATTTTGACTTTCTTTTAGTGGGTGATCATCAGTTGAATGTATGTTCTTGCCATGTAATCTGTGTGTGCATGCAATACTTTTTCCTTTTCTTTCCCTGTTTTTTCCATTCTTTTGCAAACCTCTGGCCATGTTTTCCTTCACATCTGATTTTAGTGTATCTGTGAAAGATGTCTCAACCATTAATGTAGCTGAAACATTTGTGGGATTTATTTTCATGATACTTGGCATTTGAATATTTCCTGAAAATCTTTCTGTTGGTTTTGGAATACTTCTTGAATTTATTCCTTTTGTTTTTGTCACTTTTGCACTGGAATCTGTAGAAACAATATTAGTAAAAGGTTAAACATACTCTGTGATTAAAAACATAAACCTTATTGCCTTGAAAAGCTGTTTTTCAGTGTTAGGCAGGTTTTACATCGTTGTCGTGCTGGGATATGGTCAAATATGTTCCTGATCTTGTCAAGTTTTCTTTGTTATTTTTGATAATCATATTCAATGATGCTCTGCAGCTCTATTTTATGATGTTCGTTTTTGAAAATTGTATCTTATTTGTTACCCAATACCACCTCCATACAGCAGAAATATATGCCTACAGTTTCAGGAAGGGGTTCAGATGTTGTAATCAAATGAGGGTCCTGAATCCTGCTAATACCTATCCACTTTTGATATTTTCACCAAAGGGGCTTATTAATTGATCTAGGACCACCAATTAACATCTGCTACCTCTTTTCAAATTCAGGATAACAGTCAGACTCCACAGGTAAGAGGGCCAATCTGTGTGACTGAGGCTCTGGCCAGCTGTTGGAAGAGATGTGCTACACTGAGATAAGCAGGATAATGCAAGGGCAGTTCAAATCAAGACTTCTAACATTGTTCTAAATAAAAGCATCATTGTGCCTGTGCCTGATGTTCAAAAGAACAATCAATTAGTTTCACCTCCTGCACTTCTCTACAGTACTGCATTCTTTTCATTTTTCATAAATTGTTTGCTTAGAGTTGGGAAGTGAAATACTACAGGGAAATTTTATAAGATCTCCAAATATTGGCAAGGATATTTACCAAAACAAACCTCCAGGTAAATCACAGAGTTATTCAATAACTATAAAATGGTGATATTGGGTACTTCAATTACCCAAATATCAAATGAAAAGGCCAAAGAGAAGATAGACTTCTGACCATTTAGGAGAAATACTTGACCAGCAAAGAGGAAGGAGGCATTGCCTGGGTCAGGGGTTGAGAAATGAGGTAGACTGAATTCCACTTCGATAAGAGTGAACATTACACCTTAAGAGTTAGATCAGAAGTGGAAAAAAAGCAAAGAACAATATAGACTACAACTTTTAAATTGAAAGAGAGTAACTTCAATAGGATGAAAAGAAATCAGCCTGGATGAAATGGAACCAGAGATTGTCAGGAAGAAAAATATAATGGAGATAGTTCAGTTGCAGATTAGTTCCATTCTAACAAGGATGAAAGGTAGGGGAGTTAAAGCCAGGGTCCTTTGGATATTGAGAGAGATAGAGATCATGATGTAAAATAAAGGTTTTCTAATGGTTGCAGGTTAAATTCTGCAAATGAAATTACAGAATATTAGAAAGTGACAAAACTGAAATTCTTTTTCAAGATAGGGCATATGCTTGGATTTTTGAAGATGGCAAAGCATATTAAATCTGGATTTTATAAATAAATAGCTTGAGCACAGAAGCAGGGAATAATTCTAAACATGCATAAAGCTTTGGTTAAACCACAGCTCGATCATTGCATCCACTTTTGGTTACCACACTTTAGCAAAGATGTGAGAATCCTTGAGAGGACACAGAGGACATTTACCAGAATGGTTTCAGGGATAATAAAATTGTTATTACACAATTCTGGAGCAATGGGAACTTAAAATTCGATCTTCTGACTTAGAGAAAAAGACGCTCCCATACTATTGGACCACAAGAGCCCTAGAATGAAGGATAACTGATGCAGGTAATTTGGAGCAACTGGGCTTGTTCTTCTTGGAGCAAAGGAATTGAGAGGAGATTTAATAGAAGTCTTCGAGATTATAACAGGTTTTAAATAATAAAAGTTGTTAAAAAGCTGCACTCATTACTAATGATATATGGCTAATAGACGTAGAATTAAGTTTCTGGACAATAAATGCAAGTAAGATGTAAGAAAGAACTCTTATTTTTGTATGCAGTAAGAGTCAGTGACCTAGAACACACCTCCTATTAGGATGGTGGAAATAAGGATGGTAAATGATTTCAAAAGGAGAACGGATGGGCATTTGAGGGAAATGAATTTACAATGCCATAGGACAGAAGCATGGGAATCTAGAAAGAGAGAGCATGGACTAAATAGGCAGTAGAATCTCCTTGTGTGCCCATGCCATAATGGGCTGAATTTTCCATGAGATGGGGTGCACTGCTCACTGTAAACACAACCAAAACAAGCCCAACCCACTGCCATTACGCATCTGTGGGGGTGGGGTAAATGTTTGGATTAGGAGCATTTTGTCCCTCTGTTGGAGGGAGCATTACCATCAAGACGAAGCTTGGCTGGAGCATGCCAAATCAAGCCCTATGAGTCTCCCCCTGTGACACAGCCAATTCTCTTGAATATTTCTGTTTAATCCACCCAACATTCATCAAAACATGCATTCGCAATCATAACAACTCATTTAGTTTTTTTTCCTAATTGCACTCTGATTTTAATTTCAAACTATCTTAAATTTCTGCCCTTTGATTGCTGAGTTGGAGGTGACTCAGTGGCTCAATGATTAACACTGCTGCCTCACAGTACCTGGATTCCTGGATTCAATTTCAGCCTTGGGTGTCTGTGTGGAGTTTGAACTTTCTCCCATGTTTGCATGGGTTTCCTCTAGATGCTCCGGTTTCCTCCCACAGTCCAAAGATGTGCAGGTTATGTGGATTGGCCATGGTAAATGCAGGGTTACAGGGATAGGGTGGGTAGGTAGATTTGGGTGGTATGCTATTTGGAGGGTTGGTGCAGACTCAATGAGCTGAATGGCCTCTTTCTGCACTGTAGGGATTCTTTCTATGAATGTCTAGCACAGAAATTGGCACAATGTTATAGGATCATTAAGAAATATATGTAGTCAAGGCAGCTGCAGGAAAAAGTAAGTTTATAATGGATGTTGTTCAACAGCCCGTTTTCAGAAATGAAGAGAGGGAGACAGTGAGGGAAAGGAGAGAATAGGAAATGCTCCATTTGAAGGCATGGAAATTGTGAAAACTGGAATAAGCGTTGAGCATATTTTCCAGTTCAAGGTGAGACCACGAATGAATTCTGCTATAGGACCAGAGAAAGGGCTGATGGAGGGGATCTGAGTAGAACTAGAAGGAAGAAAAACAGTATTCCACATAATTTGCAAAAATGCTCACATCGCAAGTCCTTATAAGGGTTCCTCGAGAAAGGAATTGAGTGGAGTCAAATTAGAAGTTAAATTCATTGAAAGGTCCCAAAATGATGAACTGAAGTTCATTTTATTACTAGTTCTCTTGACATACTTTCTTAATATATAAGAGTGTCCATTGCTCAAAAAATACCTTATTACTTGTGAGATCCTTGGGCTATTTGAAAGTCAAGAAGTGGGTATAAGTTCAATTTTGTTCTTTTTCAAATTTGCATTATTGCAGAACAATACCTTAAAACTGATTTTATCTGAACAATGATACAGCTAGATAATGAGAGATTTATATTTACATAGTATCTTTCACAATCTCAGGACAAACAATTTAGTACTTTTGACGAGTAGTCATGTTATAATGTTGAAAACATTAATTTATGCATAATTGGATCACACAAACACCAATTTGATAATCATCAGAGAATATACATTTTAAATGATGGACCATCTCTAAAACAGTGCCATGTTATCATCAATATCCATTTGAGAGTTGAGATTGTGCCTCAGTTTAGCCTTCCATCTGGAAGCTGGAACTCCCAGTAATGCAGCGCTCACTCAGTTATTCACAGGATTGTAAGCCTGGAATTTGTACAGAAGCTTCTGAATGGAATTTAAACCCACAGTCTTTATGACTTTGGAAATGTGTTTGCTCGCTCTAAACCATAGCTGATGCTTACATCCTTATGGAATTATACTAATAATGAACTACACAATGGACATCTTTGCGATAGCATGTTTTCTGTAGAAGTTCACAATGCTACTTGAGAGTCTTATGTTAAACACAGAAGAAAGCAGTTACAGACTGGAAGATAACTGTATGACATCAAGCCCATCAGTGCAGTTGAAGCAGTAACCTACCCTTGGTTGAAAAAGCAGAGTTAGGGTAGAGGACAATAAACATTGAAGAACTAAACCCAGTTCAAAGTGAATATGTTCCTTTAATTATTTTTTTTTTCACCTGACTCATACTGTGGCCTCTAGGTACACACTCAGGCACAAGATGTTACTTTCTTCAATATAATCTCATGTAAGCAATATTTAAAAGGATACTATGGAACAGATATTCTCTTTCCATGTGTTTGACAGAGAAAATAATGTAGCAAAGAGTAACTGTTTAAACAGCAGCTAATTAATAAAATTAGCCAACGTTTCATTACTTTCATCTTGCATTTTGTATCAATTCGTAAGTCATATGATACCAGGTTATAGCCCAACAGGTTTGTTTGAAATCACACAAGCTTTAGGAGCGCAGCCCCTTCAGCAGGTGCACTAATCTGTCATAGATGCTGTGCTCCAAATGCTTATGTGATTCCAAACAAATCTGTTGGACTATAACCTGATGTCTTGTGGCTTCTGACTTTATCCACCTCAGTCCAACACCAGCACCTCCACATCACGTGTCAGTTCATGTTAAGCTACTTTGAATTTTTACCTTAAATTCAACAATCCATTGTTGAATCATTTTGTTCACTTATTTCTATGATATTATTGAACGTGGATACTGATACAGATATTGTCAGATAAATTACATTGTAATTAGCAATTTTGAAGATTTAATCCTTTGCTCTGAAAAGTAATTTCTCAGGAATAACTTTGTTTCTGTTGTTAAAAGCAAAGTTCTCATGTAAGTTACACCTAAGAAACAAATTCTAAGGATAATGTTCTAAGTACCTTAATTTTGCATTTTAAATTTAAGTAACATACTGTATATTCTGGAAACCAATACAGAGCATGTGGGCAATAAATAAATGGATACTTTTCTTACCTGAGAGATAAACCCCCAAAATGAAAATACTCCATAACAGTGACTTTGAACAAAATGTTTTGCAGAACATTTTACTCGCAAGAAGTTGACACAATGATGCTTAATAAGAACTGTATGAGACTAGTTGCACTTCCTTATATATAAATCCTTTAATATCTGATACGTCACTCAATCATAGGGTGTCTAATGACAAGTTTTGGCTTGAGCCTTGAAGCACAGGTGGGTTCAAAATGAAATTTCAAGGGATACTATTCATATATAAATAAGTTGGCGATAAACTTAGTGTGTTTTCTGTTCCAGGAATGAGGAGGATGATTTTAAAGTTAATATTGTTTCAGCTAGTGAGAAATAAATGTGTATGTCAACATTGGATTAAGTTTATCCTCAGTGCTTTGATATTATTGCAAAGTAGCAGAGTAATGCTAATCTAAATATTAGAAAGTAGATAATATTCCTTCTTCAATTTATTTTATTTCAGTGCTAGATTATGGGAGTAATCTTTAACAGTGATTTGGATTGTGACAAGGAAGGACAAATCCATAGAACCATAGAATCATTATCACAAAAGAGTGGATACTTGGCCTTCCACATCTGCACAAGCTGAAAACAATCCAAGTGAGCCTCATCTCACTTTCCCGCATCTGCTCCACAACCCTGAAGATTGCTGCACTGAAGTGCATATCCAAAAACCTTTTAAATGTGTTGAGGGTTTCTGCCTCTAATACCCTTCCAGGCCATAGGTTCCAGACTCCTACTATACTCTGGGTTCCACATCTCTCCTCTAGTCTTATTACCAATTGCCTTAAATCTACACTGATCTTTTTGCTAAAGTTTGGATAGATTTGGAATGTGAAGTACAAATTTCAGGTCATTTTTCAATGATGGTGAAAGAGAGAGACAGAGAACAAAGTAAAACAACTTAGAGAAAGAACTCTAGAAGGCTTGAACAGGAAACTAAGTGTGTCACCAGCTATGATAGGAAGATGGATATTCATTGAAGATAAATGTTAGAAGAGGGAAGATGCGAACAGGATGATAGTTTGGACGATGTTGCAAAGGAAGAGGGCAGCAGACAAGAATGAGAATTTTGAAATAAACTTGCAGCTAAAGGATGAATCAGTGTAGGTCAATCAGGAGTGAAGTTTCTGCTGTGGAAGCAGATGCTTTTGGTGAAGGTGTTTTGATTTTCAGTTCAGAGACAAAGTGGTGCTAAGTTCATGATCCTGATGTACACACTGAAAGCAAAAAAAGGCTTATAGTATTTGCAAATCAAGATCTTGAACCTTAGTATTAGCATTTATTATGTATACACTGCTACAGCAGAACTGGAGTTTCTTGAACAGCATGGGATAGCTGCAGTTTGTTTGGTAACAGACTGGGAACCTACTGTGTCTGAGTAATAACTTTTACATTAAGAAAATGTGTCCATGAATGCAGTATAGATTACAGGGTTAACCAACAAGTTTTTTGTTTTGCATTACTCAGTAACAGAACATTCAAAGTAATTGCTGACCAACCATTCAAAGTAAAACTATCAAAAAATGAAGTTTGGCTTGCGCAAGCGAAACATAGTTTAATCTGATGCACCCTATCATTATCATTCTGGGCATTTGAAAAATAGCACATACCAGGTTGAACCTGTTTTCATTTACTTGTACAAAGAATATTTTGGTGTGTAAAACAATTAAGCGACATTAAAACTGAAATCCCTGAAGGTGATTAGAATAATGATGAATCAACAAATGCTGGTACTTGACAGCATGAGCATTTGCTCCACTTTATATTCTCTTGAAATGCACATGGTGGGATTGGGATTATTTTCACAGCCTGGTCTCTATTTTATTCCTCATATTTCACAATGGTAACTGTGTCATGAGAATCAATAAAAAGAGGTGATTTGTATTTCAAGCTAATCTGAAGTAACCTAGTTCTTGTTACCATTTATCGCTTGGAGAAGGTGAACTGCTTATTGTATAAAAGTTGTGTTTAAATCTCCAGGATATAACTTTTTTAAAAGTTGCTTTGTGAATGGATTTTGGGCTGGAATCAAATTCAGTGGATGTTGCCAAGGGGCAACTTCATTAATTATCAGATCTGGCAATTTGAAACAGATGAATTCCCAATCCATTTCCCCAAACAGATCAGCTTCTGCTTTTTCTGTCTTTTGAAATGCAAATCGTATTCTTCTAGGCACTGAAAACTTGCTAAAATTGCAATAAATATTTGGATATCCCTGGTCTGGACACTGTTGTGAATTATTGAAGTCATTTTAATGTTAGATTGGATTTATGAGCCATGATTTGACAGGGAGCAAATTTTATTAAGGAATCATGGATAGGACCTTTCCAATTTTCCATCAATTAAAACTATAGTTATGGGAGAATCTTCCCAACCTCTAAATGATGTGGGCTATGATAAGAAAGTTGGGAAAATGAAGAGAGATATCCACTGAGACTTGCTCGATATTAGGAGTAAAATGTCTTGTTTTCCAACCAAGTATTGAATAATGAGATGAGATTCTCATTCGCAAGTGATATTTTTGGATGGATTATTGCTCACTTTCACCCTCATTATTACTTAATCCCACCTCATTGATAGACAGTTTCTCATTCTCCCATTTACCAGATAGAATTCAAACATTGAATTCCTGATGTGAAAATCAGAACGGTTACTTGCTGATTCCTGCTCATCACTTGCTCTAACCTGGATTCCAGGCACATCTCTACAGTGTGCTTCTGCACTTCAGTGCTGTACTTTGCAGCACACCTGCACTTTTCATTTTAATGTCACTGCAAGGATGCCTTGCATGCAGTTTCAGCTCATGGTTTGTACTGGGAGCACCTCAGGGCTGCTCATCTCTGTCAGCACAACTTTGCCTCTTGCCAACTTCAGTGCCCAGAGCATCCCTGCTTTGCCTTGTCTTTTGGCACTTTGCCCCTTTAGCTACACCATAAAGGCTCACAGCTCTGTCTTGCCTTATTGTTTAGTGTAGATGTAAAATCAGCCGCCTTGCCTGGTTGTCAGCAGTTGTCAATCAAGTAGATGGACACATTGTTGCATCACGACATCCTATGTCAATTTCATACTAACAGTGTTAGTCAGCAGAATGCATGGCAAACACACAGCATCTGTATAAATCAAATGGCCATGTCTCAAATTGAAACGAATGCCAGGGAATCCCAGTACAGTCAGCCAATATGGTTAGTACATGCAGTATCTCTGATCAGTTCAGGAGCTTGGGTGCAGTCAGTCATCAGCTTCATTATCAGGGAGTACGTCTCACTATAGTCTGTGGAGGAGGCCATGGTCAATCCTGCAAGTCCAGAGCAAGCAGTGAGAGGATTCACTGTCCATCAGTCAGGAAGCACACAGACAGGAGGCCAGGGTCTGGTCAGTCATCAATCAGGCTGTCTGTCCTGGTCAGTCGGGGGAGTGGAGTGTTGGTGGACTATGGTCAGTCCTAGGGTAAAAGGCGGTGAAGGGGTTGGAAGCGATATATAAGTAGAGAGATGGTATTGCCCCAGAATACATGGGATACTGTTACTCGCAGAGAAGTGAGGGGTATTTGCAGTCACACCCACACACAGTCACACTCAATTGGCACTGTTTGGATTACGATCATGGGTAGGACTGAAGTGTAAGAATGGTCTTAAGAGGATAAGGGCAAGAGTTACAGATAGAGCTCCAAGTAGTATACGGGAACAAGTTGAGAATAGCGTGATGGTCTGTCCAGAGAGTGCCAGGTAAAATGGGACTTGGAGATTTGCATGGTGCCATTGATTACTAGGCTTATCCTATGATTTGTAGTGCCACGTGCAACTTGTGTTGCTTTTCACATTCTCACAATTCCTAAATGCAAATTATAAATAGAAAATGGTTGGAGTGGGTGAAGTCAGCATGTGCATTCTGTCTCAACACACGGCTTCGCTTTTGATGGATGAGAGGGGGAATGGGGATGACATTATTTACATTCTTTCAGAATACAGGTTGAAGTCATTTGCAATCAGCTCATTATGCATGTGAACTTCATGCAGTGTACAATTATGTGTGGTGCAAGTATTGGTCAACAGCACTTAGTACTTACCCAGCATATAAAATCTCCTAACGTCTCTACGACACAACTGATGCTGTATTCATCAGAATAAGAGACAATGTCAAAGTAGCATTCTCCGTGGTGAAGGAGAGAATTATTGTCCATTTGGAAAAGATTGGGTTAATTAAAGGCAGTCAGCATGGCATTGTCAGAGAGAAGTCATGCCTAAGAAATTTGTTTGAAATGTGATCAAGTGTGTGGGTGAGCGAAATTCAGCTGATGTAGTTTATATGGATTTTAGCAAAGCATTCGACAAGAGCCCACATGAGAGGCTGATTGAGAAGGTTAAAGCAGATGGAATTGAGGGAGGCTTGGTGAAATGTATCAGAAACTCGCATCATCATAGGACACAATGTGTAATAGTAGAACGCTGTCTGAGTGACTAGAGGCTGGTGTCCAATAGTGTACCACAAAGGTCAGTACTGGGACCCTTATTGTTTGCTACATACAGAAATTATATAAATGACGAGATTAGGGATTAGTTAGCAAGTTTGCATACAATGCCAAGGTTGATAGGGTGGTTATTAGTAACTAACATTGTTGTAGGTTACAGGAAGATCTCAATGAGTTGTTCAGATGGGCAGAGCAGTACCATTTCGTATTTAACTTTGGTAAGTGCAAGGTGATGAACCTTGGAAGAAAAACCATGATGAGGGAATATTTAATGAATGGCAGGAAACTGGATAGCTTAGAGGGATCTTGGGGCAATTATTCACAGATCCCTGAAGTTGGAAAAGCATATGAATAGGATAGTTAAAAAGGCATATGGGACATTTGTTTTCATCAGTCGTGGCATTAGGCATAAGAGGAAGGAGGTAATGTTGGAGTTGTACAGAGTGTTGGTTGGGCCACAACTGGTGTACTGTGTGCAGTTCTGGTCACTTCACTGCAAGACCGATGTGATATCACTAGAAGGGATACAAAGGAGGTTCACCAAGATATTTCCTGAGCTGGTGCAGTTGAGCTATAAGGAAAGGCTAGATAGACTTGGATTGTTTTCTTCAGAACAGAAAAAACTGAGGGGAAACATGATTGAGGTGTCACAGATTATGAGGGGCAAGGATAAGGTGAGTAGGGAGCAGCTGTTCCCTTTGGTTGAGGGGTCAATCACGAGGAGGCATAGTTTCAGAGTAACAGGCAGGAGATTCAGAAGGGATTTGGAAAAATACTTTTTCACTCATTGGATGGTGGGAACCTGGGAATGCACTGCCTGGGAAGGTAGTGGACACCGGAAACTTTACAACCTTCACAAAATACTTTGCAATATCATAGCATTGAAGGATGTTGGACAAGTGCAAGAAACTGGGATTGGCACACCTTTAGTGTAGTTATTATTGGGCAGACACGATGAGCTGAAGGGCCTTTTCTGCGGTGTATGACTCTATGACACTATGACCCTTCTTGTGACATGTCTCACTGTATGGAGGAGTATCATAAACCACCATTTGTGAGAAATGGGAATGCTCACTGCTTACTAAGAGCTTTTCCTGTTTCTTATGTTCCCTGCACAGATTTATTGCAGACATAACTGGTGGATCCAGCTACAGCAGGGGTTATTGTTGCTGTCGCTGCATGCAATGAGGAAGCAAGGAATGAAGGAGAAGCAGATGCACCAACAAGCCCAGGACCAGCAGTAACCTCCAGTCACTGCCAGACAGTCTCCAGATGAAGAGATTCAGCTGAAGCTCCCCTCAGGATGCACAGGAGAGCCAGAGCTGCTCATTCTCAATCCCATTTCCTCCAGATGAGCGAGCAGGAGTGTTGTCACACACTGTGGATGTGCCATTAAATTCTCACAGTACCGTGCCCAGTTCTGGAGTGTGACCTGTAGCCTGAAGGAGTGGGTAGCCATCTTATCCTGCCCATCATCAAAGTAAAAGTCGCTTCAACTTTTCATGCATGTGACTCCTTCCACAGAGCCACCTGAGTGGGCTCTCTTAATAATCCACCCACAGATTGTTTAAGGCTGTTATGGAAAACATTTGTACTAAAATTCACCGTTTCATCTTTTCTGACTATGAACAGGTCAGTGCTTTAGCCCAGACAGTAGCCTTTGCAAAGGTATTTGGCTCTTTCAAATGCAGGGCACAATAAACAGACACATGTCATTCAGAGAGGCAGATATCATAAGGCATATACTGGATTAGTGGTGCTGGAAGAGCACAGCAGTTCAGGCAGCATCCAACGAGCAGCGAAATCAACGTTTTGGGCAAAAGCCCTTCATCAGGAATAAAGGCAGTGAGCCTGAAGCATGGAGAGATAAGCTAGAGGAGGGTGGGGGTGGGGAGAAAGTAGCATAGAGTACAATGGGTGAGTGGGGGAGGAGATGAAGGTGATAGGTCAAAGAGGAGAGGGTGGAGTGGATAGGTGGAAAAGAAGATAGGCAGGTCGGACAAGTCAAGGAGGCAGTAACTGAGCTGGAAGTTTGAAACTAGGATGAGGTGGGGGAAGGGGAAATGAGGAAGCTGTTGAAGTCCACATTGATGCCCTGGGGTTGAAGTGTTCCGAGGCGGAAGATGAGGCGTTCTTCCTCCAGGCATCTGGTGGTGAGGGAGCGGCGGTGAAGGAGGCCCAGGACCTCCATGTCCTCGGCAGAGTGGGAGGGGGAGTTGAAATGTTGGGCCACGGGGCGGTTTGGTTGATTGGTGCGGGTGTCTCGGAGATGTTCCCTAAAGCGCTCTGCTAGGAAGCGCCCAGTCTCCCCAATATAGAGGAGACCGCATCGGGAGCAACGGATACAATAAATGATATTGGTGGATGTGCAGGTGAAACTTTGATGGATGTGGAAGGCTCCTTTAGGGCCTTGGATAGAGGTGAGGGAGGAGGTGTGGGCACAGGTTTTACAGTTCCTGCAGTGGCAGGGGAAAGTGCCAGAATGGGAGGGTGGGTCGTAGGGGGGTGTGGACCTGACCAGGTAGTCACGGAGGGAACGGTCTTTGCAGAGGGCGGAAAGGGGTGGGGAGGGAAATATATCCCTGGTGGTGAGACCGTTTTGGAGGTGGCGGAAATGTTGGCGGATGATTTGGTTTATGCAAAGGTTGGTAGGGTGGAAGATGAGCACCAGGGGCGTTCTGTCCTTGTTACGGTTGGAAGGGTGGGGTCTGAGGGCGGAGGTGCGGGATGTGGACGAGATGCGTTGGAGGGCATCTTTAACCACGTGGGAAGGGAAATTGCGATCTCTAAAGAAGGAGGCCATCTGGTGTGTCCTATGGTGGAACTGGTCCTCCTGGGAGCAGATAGGGCGGAGGCGGAGAAATTGGGAATACGGGATGGCATTTTTGCAAGAGATAGGGTGGGAAGAGGTGTAATCCAGGTAGCTATGGGAGTCAGTGGGTTTGTAAAAAATGTCAGTGTCAAGTCGGTCGTCACTAATGGAGATGGAGAGGATAAGGCAGCTGTGTTTACCAATAGAAACAAGTGCCCTTCCATCAACGTACAAGTCATTTGTAGTTATCAGTACAATATCTTAGAAGGTATCCTGGGAGCTACCATGATGCCTACATCCTTGATAACTGCTGTTTTTGAAATGCCAGATGCCTTACAAAGATGATGACTGGGAGACAAAGTCTACTCACTAAAAACATGGCTATTGAATCTGCTATGCAACCCCCTGACTGAGAGTATGATGATATATAGCTAAAGACGGGTAAGCTATGTGGTTTGGGGCTTAAACAGTGATAGTATGTGCAAGTTATGCCAGCTATGTTCCCTGAGAAGAAAATCAAGTGAATTCTGCCACACTCTGTGCAGAGGGAAGCGCATGACCCCTCTGGCTTAGTTCGACTGATGCACGGCTGGCATTTAAAAATGGTCTTGGCATCAGACAACTTAAGATTTTGCAGCAGTGATGAGGGCTTCTGCACACACAGAGTAGAGTATCAGGGTAGAATTAGAATTGATAGGGGATCATAGCAGTTGCAATGGTTCATGAGGCAAGTTTGGGATGTTGGTTCAAGAAAACTTGTTAGGCCTTGTGGAGAAAGAACCTCCAAACAACACAACAAAAATGACACTTAAAGATTCAGTGACACTTTTTTAAGATTCAGCTCATTGTTATTTGCCCTCTGGTCTCCTAAGGCTGAAAACAATTCTTGCACTGGATGCTCATCTGCTCAATACTGGATAATGCAAAGACAATGAAGTTGCAGAGATGAAGAACAAAAAAGAAAATTGTATTCCTACATGTAAAAAAAAGACCAAATTAAATGCAATTTAAAAAATGCATCTTAATAGCATATTTCGGCATTAATATTCCATTTCCCTCTGTCAGTGTGGGAGCAGGGCTGAAAGTTCCTGTGTATTATTTATCTTGAACTGAATCCACCTGAATTTTGCTTTCAGAGCATTTCTTGAGAACAGACATTCCCAACAGTGAATTACATTTCAACTTCGCCCTAGAAAAATGCCCAAAGTTTTTTTTCTCATAGATTAAGAACCGACTTTACTCAAAGAAGAAGAGTTTGAATAAAAACCGAAAGATCTGCAGATGCTTTAAATCAGAAACAAGAACAGAAATTGCCAGAAAAGCTCAGCAGGTCTGAGAGCATTTGTGAGGAGAAATCAGAATTAACGTTTTAGATCCTGTGACCCTTTCATAGAACTGACCTGCTGAGCTTTTCCAGCAATTTCTGTTCTGGTTTCTGAAGAAGAGATGGAGCTGTGTTTTAACTTACCAATCCATGTGTAGTAGGGACAGCTAGCAACATGTATGGGTGCCCAATATTCCAGCTCAACACAATCCAGGTACATTTTAAAATAACATGACAAGGTTCATGTGGGAGCTTTGGGTGCAATTTAGTGCCTTCCTCTGTGATGAGGTTGGAGGTAAAGTTCAATTAATCAGGCAGGAGGCTACACAGAAACCTTGGAGGGGGATACAGATGGATGAAGTTAGTGGACTAAAAATTTGAAAGATGGAACATAGTATGGGGAAATATGAGGTAATGCACTTTGGCAGGAAGAATAGAGGAGCTGAATATTACTGAAGTAAAGAAAGACTGCAGAAAGCTATGGAATGCAAGAAATTGGGAACCCTTGTCCACGAAGCAAAAAACAGCTAGTAAAGGTCATTAGATAATAGGGAAGGCAAATGGAATATTGACCTTTCTTTCAAAGGGAATTGAGTATAAAAGTAGAGAAGTTTTATTCAAACTGTACAAGGCATCCTGATGAAGAGCTTCTGATGCTGCCTGACCGTCTGTGCTTTTCCAGCACCACACTCTCAACTCTGATCTCCAGCATCTGCAGTTCTCACTTTCTCCTGTACAAGGTATTAGATTAGATTACCTACAGTATGGAAACAGGCCCTTCAGCCCAACCAGTCCACACCGACCATCCGAAGAGTAACCCACCCAGACCTTCTACTCTCTGACTAATGCACCTATCGCTATGGGCAATTTAGCATGGCCAATTCACCTGACCTGCACATCTTTGGACTGTGGGAGGAAACCGGAGCACCCGGAGGAAACCCACGCAGGCTCGGTGAGAATGTGCAAACTCCTGGCAAGAACCGGGACACAGTGAATAGTTTTGGGTCCTTAACCTAAGGAAGCATATACTAGCATTGGACATAGTCCAGACTATAAGACCATAAGACATAGGAGTGGAAGCAAAGCCATTCAGCCCATCGAGTCCACTCCGCCATTTAATCATGGCTGATGGGTGTTTCAATTCCACTTACTCGCACTCTCCCCATAGCCCTTAATTCCTTGCAAGATCAAGAGTATATCAATCTCTGCCTTGAAGACACCCAACATTCTGGCCTCCATTGTGCTCCGTAGCAATGAATTCCATGGGCCCACCACTCTCTGGCTGAAGAAATGTCTGCTCATTTCTGTTCTAAACTGGCCCCCTCTAATTTTAAGGCTATACCCAAGGGTCCTAGTCTCCCCGCCTAAGAGAAATAACTTCCCAGCGTTCACCTTTTCTAAGCCATACATTATCTTGTAAGTTTCTATTAGATCTCCCCTCAACCTTCTAAACTCTAATGAATACAATCCCAGGATCCTCAGCTGATCATTATATGTTAGGCCTACCATTCCAGAGATCATCCGTGTGAATCTCCGCTGGACACGCTCCAGTACCAGTATGTCCTTCCTGAGGTGTGGGCCCCAAAACTGGACACAGTACTCTAAATAGGGCCTAACTAGAGCTTCATAAAGTCTCAGTATCACATCACTGCTTTTATATTCCAACCCTCTTGAGATAAATGACAACATTACATTTGCTTTCTTAATCACGGACTGAACCTGCAAATCAACCTTTAGAGAATCATGGAGTAGTACTTCCAGATCCCTTTGTACTTTGGCTTTATGAATTTTCTCACCATTTAAAAAATAGCTCATGCCTGTATTCTTTTTTCCCAAGTGCAAGACCTCACACTTGCTCACGTTGAATTTCATCAACCATTTCCTGGACTACTCTCCTAAACTGTCTAAATCTTTCTGCAGCCTCCCCACCTCCTCAGTACTACCTGCCTGTCCATCTAACTTTGTATCATCGGTGAACTTCGCCAGACTACCCCCAGTCCCTTCATCCAGATCATTAATATATAAAGTGAACAGCTGCGGCCCCAAACTGAACCCTGTGGGATGCCACTTGTCACGAGCTGCCATTCTGAAAAAGAACCTTTTATCCCAACTCTCTGCCTTCTGTCTGAAAGCCAATCCCCAATCCATGCCAGTAGCTCACCTCGAACACCATGGGCCCTCACTTTACTCAGCACCCTCCTCTGAGGCACCTTATCAAAGGCCTTTTGGAAGTCTAGGTAGATAACATCCACTGGGTTTCCCTGGTCTAACCTACTTGTTATCTCTTCAAAGAATTCTAACAGGTTTGTCAGGCATGACCTGCCCTTACTAAATCCATGCTGACTTGTTCGAATCCGACCTTGTACTTCCAAGAGTTTAGAAATCTCATCCTTAACCATGGATTCTAGAATTTTACCTATGACTGTGGTTAGGCTAATCAGCTTATAATTTTCCATCTTTTGTCTTGATCCTTTCTTGAACAAGGAGGTTACAACAGCGATTTTCCAATCATCTGGGACTTTCCCTGAGTCCAGTGATTTTTGAAAGATCACAGTCAGCGGCACCACTATTTGCTCAGCCATCTCTCTCAGAACACTAGGGTGTA
This sequence comes from Chiloscyllium punctatum, assembly GCF_047496795.1. Classification (NCBI taxonomy): domain Eukaryota; kingdom Metazoa; phylum Chordata; class Chondrichthyes; order Orectolobiformes; family Hemiscylliidae; genus Chiloscyllium; species Chiloscyllium punctatum. Next base: position 63,956,889 of record NC_092762.1, read on the forward strand.
GCCCATCAGGGCCAGGAGATTTATTGATTTTTTGGACCTTTTAGCTTTCCCAACACTTCCTCTTTTGTAATGGTTACCTTAGTTAACTCTGCTCCTAACTCTCCTTAACGGTTGGGATATTACTCATGTCTTCCACTGCGAAGACTGACACAAAGTACTTGTTAAATTCTTCAGCTATTTCCTTATCTCCCAGCACTAGCTTTCCTGCATCAATTTGGAGAGGCACAATTTCTACTTTTGCCTCTTATTTGTTTCTTATGTATTGAAAGAAACTTTTACTATCATTTCTAATATTACTGGCTAGCTTACCTTCATATTTGATCCTCTCCTTCCTTATTTATTTCCTTGTTATCCTCTGTTTTGTTTTTTTAGCCTTCCCAATCTTCTGATTTCCCAGTGCTCTTGGCCACTTTATAGGCTCTCTCTTTTTCTTTGATACGTTTCCTGACTTCCTTTGTCAGCCATGGCTGTCTAATCCCATACTATCCCCACCACACCCCACCCCAGATAATCTTTCTTTTCTTTGGGATGAACCTCTGTACTGTGTCCTCAATTACACCCAGAAACTTCTGCCATTGTTGATCTACTGTCTTCCCCACTAGGCTCTGCTTCCAGTAGATTTTCGTCAGTTCCTCTCTCGTGCCCCTGTAATTACCTTTATTTAACTGTAACACCATTACATCCAATTTTGCCTCCTCTCTTTCAAACTGAAGACTGAACTCTACCATATTAGGATCGCTGCCTCCAAAGTGTTCCCTTACTTTAAGATCTTTTATAAAGTCTGGCTCATTACATTGAACTAAGTCCAGAATAGCCTGCTCCCTTGTGGGCTCCATCACAAGCTGTTCCAAAAAGCCATCCTGTAAGCATTCCAAGAATTCCCTTTCTTTGGATGCACCAGCAACATTATTCATCCAGTCCACCTGCATATTGAAGTCCCCCGTGATCACCATGACCTTGCCTTTCTGACATACCCTATCTATTTCCTGGGACATCTTGCGCCCCTCCTCCTGACCACTGCTGGGAGGTCTGTACATAATTCCCATTATGCTTTTTTTGCCTTTGTCATTCCTCAACTCCACCCACACAGACTCCACATCATCTGACCCTATGCAATTCGGTGCCATAGATTTAATTTCATTCTTAACTAACAAGGCAACCCTGCCCCCTCTGCCAGTCTCCCTATCTTTTCGATAAGTTGTAAATCCTTGGATGTTTAACTGCCTGAATCCCCTGCTACCATGTCACTATGATGCCTACCACATCATAATCATTTACAATGATTTGTGACGTTAATTCGTTTGCTTTGTTACGAATACTACGAGCATTTAGATAAAGCGCCTTAATGTTAATTTTCTTATCCTCATGATTTCCAGCATCTCTCATAATATGTAGGAGAAAGTGAGGACTGCAGATGCTGGAGATCAGAGCTGAAAAATGTGTTGCTGGAAAAGCGCAGCAGGTCAGGCAGCATCCAAGGAGCAGGAGAATCGACGTTTCGGGCATAAGCCCTTCTTCAGGAATGAGGAAGGTGTGCCAAGCAGGCTAAGATAAAAGGTAGGGAGGAGGAACTTGGGGGAGGGGTGTTGGGAATGCGATAGGTGAAAGGAGGTTAAGGTGAGGGTGATAGGCCGGAGAGGGGGTGGGGGCGGAGAGGTCGGGAAAAAGATTGCAGGTCGAGAAGGCGGTGCTGAGTCCGAGGGTTGGGACTGAGATAAGGTGGGGGGAGGGGAAATGAGGAAGCTGGAGAAATCTGCATTCATCCCTTGAGATTGGAGGGTTCCTAGGCGGAAGATGAGGCGCTCTTCCTCCAGGCGTCGTGTTCCCATGGTCTGGCGGTGGAGGAGGCCAAGGACCTGCATGTCCTTGGTGGAGTGGGAGTGGGAGTTAAAGTGTTCATCCATAGGGCGGTTGGGTTGGTTGGTGCGGGTGTCCCTCAGGTGTTCTCTGAAACGTTCCGCAAGTAGGCGGCCTGTCTCCCCAATGTAGAGGAGGCCACATCGGGTGCAGCGGATGCAGTAAATGATGTGCATGGAGGTGCAGGTAAATTTGTGATGGATATGGAAGGATCCCTTGGAGCCTTGGAGGGAGGTGAGGGGGGGAGGTGTGGACGCAAGTTTTGCATTTCTTGCGGTTGCAGGGGAAGGTGCTGGGAGTGGAGGTTGGGTTGGTGGGGGGTGTGGACCTCACGAGGGAGTCGTGGAGGGAGTGGTCTTAACGGAACACTGATAGGGGAGGGGATGGAAATATCTCCTTGGTGGTGGGGTCTGTTTGGAGGTGGTGGAAATGACGAAGGATGATACGATGTATCAAGAGGTTGGTGGGGTGGTAGGTGAGGACCAGTGGGGTCTGTCCTGGTGGCGATTGGAGGGGCGGGGTTCAAGGGCGGAGGAGCGAGAAGTGGAAGAGATGCGGTGGAGAGCATCGTCAAACACGTCTGAGGCGAAATTGCGGACTTTGAAGAAGGAAGCCATCTGGGTTGTTCGGTATTGGAATTGGTCCTCCTGGGAGCAGATGCGGCGGAGGCGAAGGAATTGGGAATATGGGATGGCGTTTTTACAGGAGGCAGGGTGGGAGGAGGTGTAATCTAGGTAGCTGTGGGAGTCGGTCAGTTAATAGTAAATGTCCGGGTTGAGTCGGTCGCCCGAGATAGAAATGGAGAGGTCTAGGAAGGGGAGGGAGGAGTCTGAGATGGTCCAGGTAAATTTGAGGTCGGGGTGGAAGGTGTTGGTAAAGTGGGTGAACTGTTCATCCTCCTCATGGGAGCATGAGGTAGCGCTGATGCAGTCATCGATGTAGCGGAGGAAAAGGTGGGGGTTGGTGCCAGTGTAGCTGCAGAAGATGGTCTGTTTCACATATCCAACGAAGAGGCAGGCATAGCTGGGGCCCATGCAGGTGCCCATGGCTACTCCTTTGGCTTGGAGGAAGTGGGAGGATTGGAAAGAGAAGTTGTTCAGAGTGAGGACCAGTTCAGTCAGTCGAAGGAGGGTGTCAGTGGAAGGGTCCTGGTTGGGTCAGTGGGAAAGGAAGAAGCGGAGGGCTTTGAGTCCTTTGTGATGGGGGATGGAGTTTTATTGGGACTGGATGTCCATGGTGAAGATAAGGCGTTGGGGGCCGGGGAAGCAGAAATCATGGAGGAGGTGGAGGGTGTGGGTGGTGTCCTGAGTGTAGGTGGGGAGTTCTTGGACTAAGGGGGACAGGACCGTGTCGAGGTATGCAGAGATGAGTTCGGTGGGGCAGGAGCAGGCTGAGACAATGGGTCGGCCGGGGCAGTCATGTTTGTGGATTTTGGGCAGGAGGTAGAAACGGGTGGTGCAGGGTTGTGGGACTATGCGGTTGGAGGTGGTGGATGGGAGATCCCCTGAGGTGATAAGGTTCTGGATGGTCTGGGAGATGATGGTTTGGTGGTGGGAGGTGGGGTCATGGTCAAGGGGGCAGTAGGAGGAGGTGTCTGCGAGCTGGCGTTTAGCCTTAGCAATTTAAAGATTGGTGCGCCAAACTACCACTGCACCTCCCTTGTCTACTGGTTTGATGGTGAGGTTGGGGTTGGAACGGAGGGAGCGGAGGGCTGCACATTGCGAGGGTGAGAGGTTGGAGTGGGTAAGAGGGGTGGACAGGTTGAGATGGTTAATGTCGCAGCAGCAGTTGGCTATGAAGAGATCGAGGGCGGGTAAGAGGCCAGCATGGGGTGTCCAGGTGGATGGGGTGTGTTGGAGGTGGAAGAAGGGGTTGTCAGAGGGTGGGAAAGAATCCTGGTTGAAGAAGTAGGGCGGAGGCGAAGGCGGCGGAAGAATTGTTCGATATCTCACCGCAAGTTGAACTTGTTAATCGGGGAGCGTAGGGGGGTGAAGGCGAGACCTCTGCTAAGGACTGATCTTTCATCCTCAGAGAGGTGGAGGGGGGAGGTCTGGAGGACTCTCTCATAATATGTTCTAATTTATCATTCCTTTTTGCTTCATTCCTATCCTGCCTTGAAGTTAAACACATGCTAACCTGCTGCTTATCTTTCTACTTAACTCCAAACTCCCTGTTGCTTTCTCTTTCCCTTCCCCCCCGATTCACAAATTTAAAGTCCACCCTATTTATCCTTTTCACCAGAACACTGGTTCCAGATCACTTCAAGTTCCAAAACTGATGCCAATGTCCCTTGAAATGGAATCCCTCTTTCTCACACCAATCTCTTAGCCACATGTTTACTTCCCTATTTTTCTTGTCCCTATGTCAATTAGCATGTGGCTCAGGCAGAAATCAAGAGATTATGACCGTTGAGGACCTGTTCTTTTATTTCTTTCCTAGTGCTTGATAATCCCCAAATAGGTCCTCCTTCCTAGCCTATGTTGTTAGTGCTAACGTGGACCACAACAAATAGATCCTCCCCCTCCCGCTCTAATATCCTTTCAAGCCAGTCAGTGATGTCCTGCACCCTGGCACAAGGCAGGCAACACACCATGCAGAATTCCTGATCCAGCTCGCGAAAGATCTACCTGTCACCCTAATTATAGAATCCCCTATAACAACTACTTGTCTTTTTGCTCCCCCCCCTCTTGAATGGCTTTATGCACCATGGTGCCATGGTCAGCTGGCTCATCCTGTCCATAGACCCTTTCCTCATCCATACAGGGAGCAAAAATCTCATACCTGTTGGACAAGGTCAAGGGCTGAGGCTACTCCACTCCTGAACTCAGAATCCCCCTACGTGCCTCACTTACAGTCACACACCGTGTTGTCCATGATCATTAACTAAGTTTGAATACTTATTCTACTGGGTGTGACTGCCTCCTGAAAGACAGCACCTCGTAACTCTCCCCCACCCAGATGTGCCGCAGTGTTTGAAGCTCAGATTCCAGATCGTCAATTCTGATTCTATGGTCATTAAGATGATTACAGGTATGGAGGCACTGTCTTATGAGGAGAGATTTAGTTGATTGTGACTGTACTTGTTGGAATATAGAATAATGTGAGGTGACTTTATTGAAATGTACAAGACTCTTAAAGGACTTGACAGAGAACTGCAGAAAGATTGTTTCCACTGCTGGGATAACTAGGACCAGAGGGGATAATCTCAGAATAAGGAGTTGTACATTTAAAACAAAGATGAGGAGGACTTTCTTCTCTCAGAGGGCTGCAAATCTGTGGAACTTCTTACCACATAGACTAGGTTGTTAAATATATGCAAGGCTGAGATATGCAGATATGTAATCATAAAGCAAATCAAGGGGTTATAAGGAAATGGCAGGGAAGTGGAATTGTGGATTATCAGGTTAGCATGATCTCACTGAATGACAGAGTAGACTCATTGGGCTTCATGGTTTATTTCTGCTCCTATGTCTTACAGTCCCTTTTCTGTTCTGATTAAATCTGGGGTGGGAGAAGCCTCATGGACATCCTTCTGCCACCAACTGAGATTCATAAATTGGGAATTAGTGTCAACTTCAGGTGTTGAAGGTATTCAACCAGCAGGGAGAAAGACCAGTCATTGTGTGAGCTATCCAAAATCAAAAGTGACTAAAGTCAGCAACAGGCCATAGATTCTTAGGCATGCAGGCCGGTGGAAGAGGATCCCTTCTTCAAAAGCACAGTGCCTGACTGACCTCCCTGACATCAGAATGTGTGTTGTGAGGGAGATGTTGAGAACTACCTTCTGCCTTTGATGGTGAACTCCTCCCACACCTCCTGTAACCCCCTCCCACAGTCACTCGCCTGTGGTCTCGGTCCATCAGTTTTCCGAAGTCTGTCCCAGGGTGCATTGCCATTGAAGCTGCCATTCCCCAAGGGATGCTGCCTGCAATGGACAGCTTCCAGCCGCTAACTGGTCAGCAGCTCTTTTTGCCCTCCCTCAGGGTCCTTGATTGATGGGAAGGTCTGCTGCTAGCCAATTTGGAAACAGAGAAAGTAGGAGCAGGAGTAAACCATAAGGCCCTTTGAGTCTGCTTCATCATTCAGTATAATCATGGCTGTTCATCAGTATCCTGTTCCCATTTTTGTCCCATATCCTTTAATCCCTTTATCCCTAAGAACTATATCTAACTTAGTTTTGAAAACATTGAGTGTTTTGGCCTCAACTGCTTTAATTAGCAGAGAATTCCAAAGGATCGGCATACTCAGGGTGAAGAATTTTCTCCTCATCTCACTCTTAAATGGCCTGTCCTTAAATTTTGAACCCTTGTTCTCGACTCCCTGGTCATCAGGAACATCCTTTCTGCATTAACCCTGTTTAATCCTGTTCGAATGTTATAGGTTTCTATGAGACGCCCCACCCTCCACTGCTGTCCTCTAAGCTCCAATCATATCATCCTAACCAATCCACTCTCCCTTCATCTATCACTACTAGCACTGCTGCCTCACAGCACCAGGGTTCCAGGTACGATTCTACCCTCAGGAGATTGTCTTTGTGAAATTTGCAAGGTCTTCCTGTCTCTGTGTGGGTTTCCTCCAGGGTACTCTGGTTTCCTCCTATAATCCAAAAATGTGCAGGTTGGGTGGATGGCCCATGCGAAATTGGCCACACTGTCGAGGAATATGCAGGCTCGGGGGATTAGTTGTGGGAAATGCAGTGTTACAGGGATGAAGTCGCAGGATGGGTCTGGGTGGGGTACTTTCAGAGGATCATTGTGGACTCGATGGGCCAAATGGCCTGCTTCTACATTGTAAGGATTCTATGATTCTATGATCAGGCCTGCCATTCCACTTACATTACTGAGAGGCAGTTAATACGTGCAGGCCTTCCCAAAACAGGCAACTTGGGGTAATTGTCAACTCTCCAACTGGGTGGACAAGCAATCCATTGTCAGCTGAATTAAATGTTGTCAAAGCATCAAAGCAGACCTGAGAGAGGAATTGGCAACAGGAAAAGGCAATGTCATGTCTTTCACATGTAACCTTGCTTTTATGCTGAATAGTAAAAGGACTTGTAGGACAATTCTTTTCCTCATAAGTGGAAAAAGTAAATCTGTTGCAGAGTACACATGTTTGGCCGAAGATTGTTAAAGAAGCCAGAAGCAGGAATGTGATGCCTCCCTCCTGGATATAGTGTTGTCAAAGATTGAATGACAGGACCCAGGAAAGATGAGAGGCAGGGCATATTCATGCCTCCTTATTTTGCTTTTCCCAGCCTTGTCCTCCACATCATTCTCACACTGACAAAGATGCTAGTGCACCCATCCCTATGTCTAAAAGTGCCTCCTACACATACCCACCTAAGCAGCCACCACTCACACTTATCCCTCACTTAAGCTCTCCTTGGATGTTGTGGTTCCACCCTCTCACTTCTATATTCACTGCTACCTCCCCATCTCTCTAAGCAGGTCAAGAGACTACAGAACAGCAGGCTATTATTCACAACTCAGGGGGAGGAGTGCACTGGAAATTCAACTCCACTATTACTGGAATCATCTCAAAATTTAAAGGTTGAAGGAAAAATGCACAACATCCCAAACTATCTGGTCTTCAATCCAGGTTGATAGAAAACACTGACCAGGTTTCTGTACTTAGCAGCAATGACCATTTATTACAGGTAATCAGATTCTACATATGAATAAATAACGAAACTAAATTAAGTGTAATCCACATATATATCTCTAAACCCATTATAAACTATCTTACAAACACACACACACATAAACACTCGCACACCTGAGTGCAAAACCATAAACTTCTCTCGTCTTTGTTCACAAGATCTGTTGGTTAAATTCTCACAGATACAAAAGTTTCTTCTCAACTTTCCATTTTCTGACTGCTTCCACTGGTTGCCAAGAAGCATAGGGTGGTTAGTTCATTTCTGAAAGCTCTCTGACATAACCAATTCAAAGTCACAACTGCAGTATCTGCTGTATGAAAGATAAGCTGGTGGAGAGGAAGGCTGAACTTTTCCATTCAGACTGCTGAAGAAGGCCGTGGCACCAGATGATGCAAGTGTGGCCAAAGTTAACTAGCCAGGTTGTGCCTGTGCTAAGAAGAAACATTCAGCTAAAAGAAATGTAAAAAGATTAATAGTCTTCTGCATTCATAAAAGGTATGTGCTACCATAACTTCTTTGCTATCTCACATCCTACACCATAATTAACATCTCTTCAGTGACTTTCACCTTACTCAATTTCTCCTTTTCCCAGGTTCATGGTGATTTCTGAAAATCTGCCCGTAGCCTCACCTCTGTGCATTCCCATGTTCTATCTGGTCACACTTTTATATCTACAATTGTCATTCTTTACAGTCATTATCCCTGTTGTGCCCCAGTATAGTAACACCAATCCTCAAACTTGACTTTCCCATCTTCCCCAACACAGCACAGACTGCCCCTCAATTGTCCACTTGGATGCTTAGTGCCAGGACTGAGTGTGGTGTCACCTCCTGACTGACTGTCAGTCTCTTTAATTAACCTAAGGATTACCCAGAATTGGACTTTCAGACACAGCCATTTGGTTAAAGGACACGCAGTATCTTTGCCGTGACAGCTGCAAGCACATGCTGTAGGTGTAACATTGACGTAGCTTGGTGCTGCATAGCAACATGGCAACCCTTTGGCTGATTAGTGCTGGCAACAATGACTAACTCCCTGGCTTTCTCTCTGCTCTGAAAAGCAACATAATGGAGGGATGCTGTGCAGGTAAGCACAAAGTGAGGGAGTGCCAAGGAAAGAAACTAAGAGCTCTGAGCTACATCCTATGCGGGTGCATGATATGCGTGTGTGTCGCTGCATGCTGAACAACCTGGCAGGGGCATGGAAATGTAAGGTGTCAGTGAGCTCAAAAATGCAGTAGTAAAGTGCTGATGTATGTTCTGGGTTACTCTGGAGTTGTCTGTGATGATGTGATGAGACTGATGTTTTGTTGATGGTGACTTGCATGGACAACAGGTGGAGCTCATTGCTGCCCATGGAACGTCCATTGAGACGTTGCCCCTCTTCTCATATGGTGGCTCAGTGATTAGCACCGTCACCTCACAGCCCCAGGGAACCGGGTTTGATTCTAGTCTTGGGTGACTGTCTGTGTGGAGTTTGCACGTTCTCCCCGTGTCTGCATGGGTTTCTGCTGAGTACTCTGGTTTCCTCCCACAGTCCAAAGATGTGCGGGTTAGTGAATTGGCCAAGCTAAGTGTCTGTCGTGACTAGGAATGTGTAGGCTGGGTGGATTAGCCATGGCAAGTGCATGGTTATGGGGATAAGATAGAGGTCTGGGGCTGGGTCTGGGTGGGATGATCTTCAGAGAGTTGGTACAAACTCGATGGGCCAAATGGCTTCTTTCTGCACTGTAGGGATTCTATGATACACACAATTCACTGTGAGAGGAAAGCAGCTCTACCACCCTTTTGCAGCAATGAGACCTTTGAAATACAACTGAAAATTGATGATAACTGGTGACACTGTAATCATTTCTGCTTCACAGGGATGACCAAGATAGTCAAAGACGTGGTTAGGATTGCTTGTGGCCAGGGTTTCAAATGTGTATTGTTGGTCAATGCATAAGTAGTACATGCAGAGTAATTTACTGAAAGATGTGTGGCACATTGACTCAATGCATGCCTCAGTGAATGCAATTGTCCTTTGACAGGTGTCACATTACTCATAAGAGCACTCAGCCTGAAGATGAAACAATACACACTTACCCTGCCCACTCATGGAGTGACAGCAGCCATTTTTCATCGTTATCATGCAGTTGGGATTTAGTGAAAGATTGAAGGATATCCAGATCATGCTCCTCAGAATCTGTTCCATGTACTACTTGTTAGTCCAGGTGCTCCCCTCAGACCCACGTGTTCCTTATAGCTGTCGGTGTCAACTTCTTCAGATAGCACCAGGAGGCTCCCCACCTTTCCACCCAACCCTTTTATTTGTTGATTCGTATGTCTGGTTTTTCACCTTAATCCCATATCTGCACCATAGCTAGGAGAAAGTGAGGACTGGAGATGCTAGAGATCAGAGTCAAAGAGTGTGGTGCTAGAAAAGCACAGCTGGTCAGGCAGCGCCCGAAAAGCAGGAAAAACAACAGTTCAAGCATAAGTTCTTCATCAGGAATGAAGGTGGGAAGTGGGCCAAGGAGGCTGAGAGATTAGTGGGAAGTGAGTGGGGTTGGGGGGAAAGTAGCTGAGGATGCGATAGGTAGATGAAGTTGGGGGTGAAGGTGATAGGTCGGAGAGGAGAGTGGAGCAGATAGGTGGGAAGGAAGATAGGCAGGTAGGACAGATCAAGCAGGCAATGCCAAGTTGAAGGTTTGGATCTGGGATAAGGTGGAGGCAGGGAAAATGAGGAAACTGGTGAAATCCATATTGATCCTGTGTGGTTGGAGGGTCCCTAGGCAGAAGATGAGGCGTCGAGTGGTAAGGATTTGGCAGCGGAGGAGACCCAGGACCTACATATTCTTGGCAGAGTAAGAGGGCCATGGGGCAGTGGGGTTGTTTCATGCATGTTCTCTGGAGCGTTCTGCAAGTGGGTATCTTGTCTCCCAATGTAGCATTCGAACGGATCGAGTAGATGATGTCTGTGGAGGTGCAGGTAAATCTCAGACAGATGTGGAAGGCTCCTTTGGGGCCTTGGATGGAGATAAAAGGGTGTGTGGGCACAGGTTTTGCAATTCTTGCAGTGGAAGAAGGATTCAGAGAGGAAGGTGGGTTGGTGGGGGACGTGGACCTAACAAGGGAGTTGTGGAGGGAATGGTCAGATAGCAGATAGAGGTGGGGAGGGAAATATATCTCTGATGGTGGGGTCTATTTGTCGGTGGCAGAAACGGTGGAGGATGGTGTGATGTATCTGGTGGTTGTTGGGGTGGAAGGTGAGGGCCAAGAGGGTTCTGTTCTTGTTGCGGTTGGAGTGATGGGGTTCGAGGGCGGAGGTGAGGGAAGTAGATGAGATGCTCTGGAGGGCATCATTGATCACATGGGATGGAAAATTGCGATCTTTGAAGAAGGAGGCCATCCGGTATTTTCTGTGGTGGAATTGGTCCTGATGGGAGCAGATGTGGCAGAGGCGGGTGATTTAGGAATAAGGGCTAACATTTTTACAGGAGGGAGGGTGGAGGAGGTGTGATCCAGGTAGCTGTAGGAGTTGGTGGGTTTGTAGTAGATGTCCGTGTTGAGTCAGTCACTGGAAATGGAGATGGCGAGGTTCAAGAAGTGGATCATAACTATGTCATTATTGCTACTTGACACCAGGTTATAGTCCCACAGGTTTATTTGAAATCATAAGCGGTGCTCCAAAAGCTTCTGATTTCAAATAAATCTGACCGATTATAATTTGGTGTCGTGTGACTTCTGACTTTTTTCACCCTGGTCCAACACTGACACCTCCACATCATTGTTGTTATTCACAGTTTACCCGCATACTCCATTAAAGCTTGTGTTGAGGTGATTTGCAAGGAGCTTAAAAATGTGTTGCTAGAAAAGCGCAGCAGGTCAGGCAGCATCATAGGAACAGGAGAATCGACGTTTTGGGCATAAGCCCTTCTTCAGGAAGGAAGGACATGCAAGGACCCTGATCTCACAGTATATTATGCCCTTACAGTGTGGAAACAGGCCCTTTGGCCCAACAAGTCCACACCGATCCTCCAAAGAGCAACCCAACCAGACCTATTCCCCTACATCTAACACTACAGGCAATTTAGCATGGTCGATTCACCTGACCTGCACGTTTTTGGACTGTGGGAGGAAACCAGAGCACCCAGAGGAAACCTACGCAGACGCAGGGAGAATGTGCAACCGCCACACAGACAGTTGCATGAGACAGGAATTGAACCCAGGTCTCTAGCACTGTGGGGCAGCAGTGCTAACCACTGTGCCACCATGGATCCCAATCCTATATTCAGAATTTCTCCTCTTCATAGTCATCAGCCCCTCTTCGTCCCAATGTTAGTGGATGTGGTGCCAATCAAACAAGCTGCTCTGTCCTAGATGGTGTCAAGCTTCTTGAGTGTCGTTCGAGCTGTACCCATTAAGGCAAGTGGAGAGTATTCCATCACACTCCTCACCTCTGCCTTGTGGATTTTGGGGAGTCACTAATTGAGTTACTCGCCGCAGTATTCCTCGCTTCTGACCTACTCTTGTAGTCATTGTATATAAGTGGCGAGTCAATGTGAGTTTCTTGTCAATGGTAATCCTCAGGATATTGAAATCTGGGGATTCAGTGATGTTAATTCCACAGAGTGTCAGATGGCTGTAGTTAGATTGATTGTCTCCAATAAGAGACAGTCATTGCCTGACATTTCTTGTCAGCCCAAACCTGGATATTATCCAGATCTTGTTGCACTTGATCATCAATTGGTTCAGTATCTGAGGAGTAGCAAGAAGTGCTGCACGTTGTGCAATCACCAGTGAACATTTCAGACTTTATAATGGAAGGAAAGCCATTGATGAAGTAGCTGAACCTGGTTGAGCCAGGACACTACCCTGAGGAACTCATGCGGGGCTGCCCTGGAGCTGAGATGACTGACCCCCAGTTGCTGCGACCGTTTTCCTATGTTTCAGATATGACACCAATCAGCAGAGAGCTTTCCCTGATTTCCACTGATTCTAAGTCTCCTAGGGGTCCTTGGTGCCATGTTCAGTCAAATGTGGTTTGGATGTCACAGGTAGCCACTCTCATCTCTGGAATTCAGCTCTTTGTTCCGTATTTGGACCAAAGTTCTAATGAAGTCAGGAGCTGCATGGCCCTAGCAGAACGCAGTCTACGCACCTCTGAGCAGGTGCTGTTTGATAGCACTGGTGATGATACCTTCTATCACAATACTGATGATTGAGAAAATGCTGATGGGACAGTAATTGGCTGGGTTAGATTTATCCTGCTTTCTGTGTTTAAGACAGACTTAGTGAATTTTCCACTTTGCTGAGTTGACGCCATTGTTGGAACTGTACTGGATTAGTTTGGCTGGAGGGATAGCATATTCTGGAGCATGAGTCTCCAACACTATTGCCAGAATGTTGTCAGGGCCCATAACCTTTGCAATATCCAGGATTTCTAGCCATTTCTTGATACCAGATGGAGTGAATCAAATTGACTGGAGGCTGTCATCTGTGATGCTGGGAATCTTTGGAAGAAAACAAGATGGGTCATCCACTCAGCACTTCTGGCTGAAGATTGTTGTGAATATTTGCACTGTTGTGCTGGGTACACTCATTATTGATGTTGAGGATTTTGGTGGAGCTTACATCCCAATTGTTTAAATGTCCAGCACCGTTCATGACTGGATGTGCCAGAGTTTAGGACTCCAGAGTTTAGATCTGATCTGTTAGCTGTGTTATCACTTGCTGCTTATGCTTCTTGGGACATGAATAGTCCTTTTGGTAGCTTCATCGGGCTGACACCTTAGTTTTAGGTTAACTGAAGCTGCTTCTAGAATGCCCTCCTGCACTCTCCTCTTAACCAGGATCAATCCTCTGATAGTGCTACAATGGAGAATATACAAGGCAATCATGTTGCAAATTATGTTGGAATACAATTCTGCTGCTTCTGTGGCCCACTGTGCCTTATGACCTAGCCTTGGGTAGCCAGATTTGTTTGAAGTCTATTCCATCAGCACTGTGATCATACCACACAACATGATGCAAGGTTGGCTCAATGTAAAGATGGGACTCTGTCTCCACAAGGAGACAATCTTACCCAGACTGTCATGGGCAAATGCATCTGGCAGGCAGATTAATGAGGACGAGGCTAAATGTGATAGTTCCCTCATCACCTACTGCAGGTCCAATCCTGCAGCTATGTTCTTTTGAATTTGACCAGCTCACTCAGTAGTGGTCAGTCTTGATAGTATAAATTGAAGCCCCCCCCCATCCAGAGAATGTTTTGCAGTCTTTTCCTCCAAGTGATGTTCTACCTCAGCAGAAGGGACAGGAGTAGTAAGGATTCCTTGGTAATATTGATCTGTCACTATGAGACTTTGTGGGATCCCTAGTTACTTGTCAGGACTCTTGGGCCAAGCCCATTCCAACTGTGCTGCTACCTCTGCCGGGTCTGTTCTGCTGGTGGGACAAGGCATACCCAGAGATGATGACAATAGTGAGGAATGCTGAGTATGACTATGGCAGCTTTGATTAGTCTATCAGAAAGCTCTCACACATTTAACATATGTCAGTAAGGTGGACTTTGCAGGACCAACTGAGTCAGTGCATCAGTTTATGCCATATCGTCCATCCAATGTCATTCCGGTTTTGAAGCTTCCTAGCAGTTCCTCCAACTGACTGGTTTGCTCGGCCATTTTAGATGATAGTTAGGAGTGATTAGATTACATTACTTACAGTGTGGAAACAGGCCCTTTGGCCCAACAAGTCCACACCGCCCCGCCAAAGCGCAACCCACCCATACCCCTACATTTACCCCTTACTTAACACTACAGGCAATTTAGCATGGCCAATTCACCTGACCTGCACATCTTTGGACTGTGGGAGGAAACCGGAGCACCCGGAGGAAACCCACGCAGACACGGGAGAACGTGCAAACTCCACACAGTCAGTCGCCTGAGGCGGGAATTGAACCCAGGTCTCTGGCGCTGTGAGGCAGCAGTGCTAACCACTGTGCCACCGTGCTGCCCCTGGAGTGGAGCAGACCATTGTGGGACTGGAGTCATGTGTAGGCCAGGCCAAGTAAGATTCTTTCCCCAAAGGGAATTAGTGAAGCAGGTGGGTTTTTAATGACAATGATTCTGTTGTCCTCGTTAATTGCAGATTTTTATTGAATTCAAATTCCACCATTTTCTGTGGAACGCAGAACATTACCTGGATTGTTAGGCTATTGATAATACCACAAAGTGATTGCCTCCACTTGTTGACCCCAATTTAATCCAGGCTGCTGAATACCCACTCTGCCTGCACCCAGGCAACACCGAGGGCACCCCTTGTTACTTGGTTGACATTGTCCTCTTCGGAGGCAGGCTGATGCCCTGGGCATCCCTGACTGGCTCCACACTGCAAATCCCTATAAATAAGCACAAATTGACAGTTTCTGAAATACGTGCACACCTTTAAATATCCCAGCGTCTCACTTCCACAAGTTTTGAACAAGTTGTTTAATTGGTCGAATTGGGCTGATTTGGAAGGAGCATGGGATTGCTGTCTTATGCACCCCCATCTTTGTTAGGGGTTCTTAGGTGAGTGTACTGATATCAATACGTCACCTATTACTGGTAATTTCATCGTTTGCCTCACTTCAGACTCTGTTTCCATCTTTAGACGCCTCCAAAAAAAACATCCTTCTTTCAGTAATGATGGACTCCAGTAACCTCCCTATAATTGATGCCAAAATGATGGGTTTACAGTTACTTGTGCTCTCATTCCCTTTGTAAGCTACGCTGTGACTTTGCAATTTTTCAATCTGGAGAAACAATTCACGCATACAGAGGATATTGAAAAAGTATGACGAACCAAGCTGCAATTTTCTTACCTCCCTTTCATCATCATTAGGTCTTAGCGATCGCTTTATCTTATTCCTTACTTCATTGCTATTCATTTTGATTAATTTTAATCTCCTAGCTGCTCCATTAACCTCCCTTGTAACACTCGTATTTTATCATATGTTCCACTGTGACAACAGTAACAAGGTAATTCTGTCATTTAAAAACTGAAAGAACTGCAGATGCTGTAACTCAGAAGCAAAAACAGAAATAGCTGGAAAATCTCAGCAGGTCTAGCAGCATCTGTGGACAGTTTACGTTTCGAGTCCAGTGACCCTTCCTCAGAACTCAGCCATTTTTTTGATCAGTCTGTGAGCCTTGGAAGCCACTATTAAGGTGTGAAGATACATTTTGCATCATTTATGGCGTGCACATTTGAAAACACATTTCCATTTCTGATAAGTGCACCTTTTTCCCCATTTGTTCATGTTTTTCATGGTTTTGGGTAGAGCAGCAGTTATTGAACATTCCTAATTTCGCTGCAGAAGGTCCTGTTGAACTGCCTTCTTGAGCCACTGCAGCCCTTTGGATTTAGGGATATGCAGGGTACAGTTAGGAAAGGAGCTCCAGAATCTCGCTCCACCATCAGAGAAGGAACAATGATACAATTTCAAGTGTGTGTCACGGGGGGGGGAATCTTGTAGCTCATGGTTTTCCCATGCATCGGCTCCCCTTGTCCTTCTAAGTGGTAAAGGCTACAGGTTTAGATAGTCGTGTTGGAGGAAAATTGCTGAGTTACCAGTCGGGGGTCAGTTAGCTCAGTTGGTTGGATAGCAGAGTGATGCCAATGGTGTGGTTTCAATTCCTGCACCATATTCCTTCTCACCCTCTCCCCTTGCCAGAGGTGTGCTTTCCTTCAGATTAAACCACTAGTTGTCTCTCTCCAATAAGAGAGTAACTCAATGGTCAGGTGAGACTATGGCGCCTTTACCTTGCTGTGTTTTTGCATTGCTTCTTGTAACGGTGCGTACTTCTGCCAAGGTATGTTGGTGCTAAAACAAGGTGATGGATGGGTGCCAGTCAGGGCAGGCTGCTTTTTCCTGGATGGTGTCAATCCTCTTGAGTGTTATTGGAGTGACACAGCCAGGGAATTGGAGAGGATTCATCACATTCCTGACTTGTGCTTTATAATTGGCCCTGGGAAAGCAACTGATGAGTGGCTCACTTCTGAATTTCAAGCACCTGACCTGCTTTTACAGACACAGTGTGCTTTTGTGTGCATTGAGAGGTGACCCAGCCCTTCATTTTTGTGAAAAGAGGGTGCTCTAGATTTCTGGAAAGGGATTCTGCTCAGAGCCATTCTGACAACTCTTCCCCGGCACAGAGAAAGCAAACTGGGCCCTGCTTTTGTACAACCATCAGCAGCCATATTCCACAATTTTCAGGGCCTGACAGCCGGTTTGAGACCTTCTGTCAATGGATAACCAATATCACACATCACATGTGGAACCTTCTACTCTCAGTGGTGGTGAGCCTGGAGGCAGAAAACACATTAAACTAAGATGGGGGACAAACCTGAATCCACTGACTTAAAATCAGACTTAAATTCTGTCATCAATTGAGACCCCTAAGTAGTCAATGGCTGACTGCATAAAGGTGTCATCCTACAGACCTGAGAATTAATTGAGTTTACAGGGATGGGTCTGTCATTCTGCAGCCTGCAGAACAGGTCAAAATGGTCAAAAGGTTTGGTGCTAGAAAAGCACAGCAAATCAAGCAGCATCCGAGGAGCAGGAGAATTGATGTTTTGGGCATAAGGCCATCATCAGGAATGTGGAGAGGGTGGAGGGGGCCCAAGGGGGCTAAGAGATAAATTAGAGGGGGGTGGGGTGGGGCTGAGGGGAAGATAGCTGGGAAGGTGATGGTGGTGAGTGAAGGTGATAACACAGAGCGGAGAGTGGAGTGGATAGGTGGGAAGGATGATGGACAGATGGGACAGTTCAAGAGGGCAGCGCTGAATTGGAAGATTAGATCTGGGATAAGGTGGGGGAAGGGAAATTGGTGAAATCAACATTGATGCCATGTGGTTGGAAGGTCCCAAGGTGGAAGATGAGGTGTTCTTCCTCCAGGCATTGGGTGACTTGGAGTTGGCAGCGGAAGAGACCCAGTGCTTGCATTTCCTTGGCGGAGAGGGAGGGGAAGTTGAGGTGATCAGCCACAGGACGGTGGGGTTGTTGGATGTGTGTGTCCTGAAGTTATCCCTGAACCATTTTGCAAGTTGGCATCGTGTCTCCCTGGTGTAGAGGAGACCATGTCGAGAGCAACAGACTCAGTAGATGAGGTGTTTGGAGTGTAGGGTGGGTTATTGGTGGGGGGGGTGGGGGGGGGGCACGTGAACCTAATGAGGGAGTCACAGATTGAATGGTCTCTGCAGAATAATGATAAGATTGGGGAGGGAAATACATCTCTGGTGCTGGAGTCTGACTGCAGTGGTGGAAATGGTGGAGGATGAGGCATTATATTTGGTGATTGGTGGGGTGGAAAGTGAGCACTGAGGGGGGTTCTATCCTTGTTGTGGTTGGATAGGTGGAGTTGAAGATGGAGGCTGTCTGGGATGTTCTGGAGTGGAATTGTTTCTCTTAGGACTTCAGACACCTCCCTCCCCTTCCAGAACCTATCCATTTCCGGCAACCAACTCAACATAGACAGCTACTTCAAACCCACCGACTCCCACATCTACCTGGACTACACCTCCTCCCATCTTGCCTCCTGCAAAAACACTAGCCCTTACTTCAAATTCCTCTGCCTCTGCCGCATCTGCTCCCAGGAGGAGAAATTCCACTCCAGAACATCCCAGATGGCCTCCTACTTCAAGGACCGCAATTTCCTCTCCCATGTGATCAACAGTGCCCTCCAGTGCATCTCTTTCACTGCCTGCAACTATGCCCTTGAACCCCAACATTTTAGCTGCAACAAGGATGGCGTCGTGTCTCCCTGGTGTAGAGGAGACCCCTTGGTCTCCATCTTCCATCCCACCAATCTCTGGATACAACACATCACCCTCCACCACATACCTCCCCCCTCACCTCCATCCAAGGCCACAAAGGATCCTTCCACATCTGGCAGAGATTTTCCTGCACATCCAATCACCTCATTTACAGTGTCCATTGCTCTCGATGTGGTCTCCTCTACACCGAGGAGACACAATACCAACTTGCGGAACATTTCAGAGAACATCTCTCGGATACATGCACTAAACAACTCCACCACCCTGTGGCTGGCCACTTCAACTCCCCCTCCATTCCGCCATGGACATGCAAGTCCTGGACCTCGTCCACTGCCAAATCCAATCCACCCGACTCCTGGAGGACGAACACCTCATCTTCTGCCTTGGAACCCTCCAACCACACAGCATCAATGTTGATTTCGCCAGTTTCCTCATCTGCCCTCTCCTCACCTTATCCCAAATCCAACTCTCCAACTTGGCACTGTTCTACCTCTCCATCTGCCCTACCACCTATCTGCTCCACCCTCCGCTCCAACCCATCACCCCCACCTTCTATCCCCACCGTCTACCTGTCACCTTCTAAGGTACCTTTCCCCAGACCCACACTCCCTCCCATTCATTTTTCAACCCCCTTGGGCACCCCCACATTCCTGATGAAGGGCTCATGCTCAAAACGTCGATCCTCCCACTCCTCAGATGCTGCCTTGCCTGCTGTGCTTTCCCAGTGCCACACTGTTTGACTCTAATCTCCCGCATCTGCAGTCCTCACTTTCCTCTAGGTCAAAGTGGTTGGCCTGACCAGCTGGGACCATACCCAACTAGATCTCTACACTTGGGGCCCTGCCCTCTCATGTTTGCTATTCGTCTGAAACAGGATAACCTTAATGTTAAAATAGGAGCTGGAGGTAGTTTAAAGAACCTAGTCTATAACACAATGTCAATCCAATGCTCAGAAAGCATGGTAAGTCATAAAATTACCTTAACATTGTTGAAGGCCTGTTGGTTTACAAAGTGAAGAGAAAGCATTTTGTAAAGGTATTTGGAAACTCCTTTGCATAAACCAAACCTGGCAAATATAAACCTGCAAGTTCCTGAAACTGGAAAAGCAAATGGAAAGGAAAGGGATTCTGTTGGACCCGATAAACTGGGAAAGGAATAAGTATTGATTTAGAAATTAATAGTGAGGTATACAGAAGAGTTACGTGCATCTGCAAGCTTCAAACAGAGTTTGAAATATTCAAGCTTTACGTGGAAAATAAATTTGTTTAAAATCACAAAGGAGGGCATATATATGTAAAGTTGAAAGTCAGTGAATCATAGGGAGAAATGGTTGTGGTAAAACAGCAGTGAGATGAACCATGTCTGTTGATACCACATGTTTGCACAATATGCATTGCTTAAGTTAGCACGGTCATGAACCAACATGTAACAGACTCAGATATGAACAGTGCAGGAGGGGAGAGGAGCAATAAAAGAGAGGGGAGAATAGGGAGAATGGGGAGAGGGGAGACAAGAAGAGGAGGGGAGATGGGGTGCCAAGATGGGGAGAGGGGAGTCAAGGAATGAGAGACAGGGGGAGGGGAGACAGGAAAAGGGAGACAAGGGAGGGGAGTCAAGGGAGGGGAGACGGGAAAGAGAGATGGAGGATGTGGGACTGGGAGTAGGAGGGCAGAAGCAAGGCGGGGTGGGGAGATGAAGAGGGAGAGATGAGGGGAGATGAAAGTAGAGGAGTAGGGAGGGAATAGAATGGAAGGAGAGTGGTGAGGGAGAACAGAGAGTGGGAAAAGAGGAGAAGAGAAGAGGACCCTTCTCCTGCCATCGATCACCAACATTAAAATCACAAAAGGAGACCTGACCAATTCAATGCATGTAATGTTTTCAAGAAATAAACGCAGTAAGCAGATAGTGTGGAGACCTTGTTTGAAACATAAAGAGATATGATCATTCTGGAATGTGCCATGTGGAGGAACGGATTAGTCTCACAAAGAATGTAATCACTGTAGAATACTTTGTCCGGAAACTTGCAAAGATTCGCATAGACTTCCAAAGTACTGCATGAGTTTTGAGTAACTTGTAATCATATAATAATGAAGGCTACATGAGAACCCTGAATGACTGCAAAGTGTTACAATGTGTAAAGTGAACTACAATCTTGAGCTTTGTTCACTTTATGCATACTTATGTAAGAAATTGTCATTTCCCTCTTTAGTGTCACTTGAACACTGCAACAGCTACATGTTGCATATTCAGGATATCTGGAAATAGAGAAATAGATAACAAAAGAACAGAGGTATAGTGTGAGACAAACTTGCCAAAGGTTCACTCAACACTAAATCCAGCTGCACAGAAGGCAGTTTCCGAAAATGTTCAAAGATAATGCTACTGTATATTTTTCTGTACAGGTTAAGGATTAAAGCTGTCAAATTTGAGCCCAAACTTGTTTAAACTCAATGATTCTGCATCTATAAAGTGAAACAGATTGACAGTCAGTGACAAACACCTGTGAAAAGTAGTGTGACAAGACAAGCAGGAGGTGGATTATAGAACACTGTCCAAAGGCTAACACAACTACAAAATATGAAGTCGATTCACTGCCAACTAAATGCTTTTCACATATTGTGTATATTAATATGGCGGGTTTTTTAAACATAGCAAGATAACACCAATGAAATTTATTTCAATAATATTACTTAATGAACAAATTATTGGTCAACATATTCTGACAAAACTCACACATCAAATTTGTTTAACATCTCACACATAGTCCACTAAATGTGTAGCACTTTTGCATTGATGCTAAACTATTCATTGAGATTACATACTCAAATGGGTTTCAGATACATGACCAACCCCTTGAATATATATGTTACTATTGAGATGAACGGAAACTGATGAGAGTTAAGTGGAAAGTCACAGTCACCAAGGGAACACTGTCCAATAATTTCCCATAACGAAGTATTTGTCTCAGTTCTGCATAAGCACAAAATGCGTCCTCATTATTTGTCATTTGTCTATTTTTGTTCATGACATGAATACATACCAACTGATTGGAGTTGATCAAATGTGACTTGAATCTGAAATTAGCACAAATTCAAGCTATAATTTAGAACCAAATGCATTGTTACATAACCTAGTGGCATTTAATAATGTTTAGGAGGAGGGAAAAATAAATTGATGTGACACTGTATAACTCGACAATGAAAATGGATCTGAAGAAAAGGCAGGGCCAGGGTGGTGGCTCAGTAGTTAGTACTGCTGCCTCACAGCACCAGGGACCCAGGTTCAATTCCATCCTAGGGTGACTGTGTGGAGTTTGCAAATTCTCTCTGTGTCTGTATGGGTTGCTTCCCACAATCC
The DNA here is from genome assembly GCF_047496795.1 of Chiloscyllium punctatum. Taxonomy (NCBI): domain Eukaryota; kingdom Metazoa; phylum Chordata; class Chondrichthyes; order Orectolobiformes; family Hemiscylliidae; genus Chiloscyllium; species Chiloscyllium punctatum. Next base: position 63,978,564 of record NC_092762.1, read on the forward strand.
AATGCTGTGCAGGTTAGATGGATTGGTCATGCTAAATTGCCCATAGTGTTCAGATAATGTGTGGGTTAGGTGCATTAGTTTGGGTTAGCTGTGGAGTAGTGGGGAATGGGTTTGGATGGGATACTCTTCAGAGGGTCAGTGTGGAATTGTTGGGCTAAAGGGCCTATTCCCATGCTGTAGGGATTCTATAGGCTCAGAAGTTTTCAACAAATTTATTTTAAAAAACACATTTAACCTTGTTAGTCATAATGAGATTGAGAATTGTGGTGCTGGAAAAACGCAGCAGGTCAGGCAGCATCCAAGGAATAAGAGAATTGATGTATCGGGCATAAGCCCTTCATCAGGAATGTAGGGAGGAAAGGAGATAAGAGATAAATAGGAAGGTGGGGGTGGGGGTTGGGCTGGGGGGAAGGTAGTTGAGAAGGTGATTAGTAGGTGCATAGAGTCATAGAGATGTACAGCATGGAAACAGACCCTTTGGTCCAACCCGTCCATGCCGACCAGATATCCCAACCCAATCTAGTCCCACCTGCCAGCAGCCGGACCATAACCCTCCAAACCCTTCCTATTCATATACCCATTCAAATGCCTCTTAAATGTTGCAATTGTACCAGCTTCCACCACATCCTCTGGCAGCTCATTCCAAACACGTACCACCCTTTGCTTGAAAAAGTTGCCCCTTAGGTCTCTTTTATATCTTTCCCCTCTCACCCTAAACCTATGCTCTCTAGTTCTGGACTCCCCGACGCCAGGGAAAAGACTTTGTCTATTTATCCTATTCATGCCCCTCGTAATTTGGTAAACCTCTATAAGGTCACCCCTCAGCCTCCGACGCTCCAGGGAAAACAGCCCCAGCCTGTTCAGCCTCTCCCTGTAGCTCAGATCCTCCAACCCTGGCAACATCCTTGTAAATCGTTTCTGAACCCTTTCAAGTTTCACAACATCTTTCCGATAGGAAGGAGACCAGAATTGCACACAATATTCCAACAGTGGCCTAACCAATGTCCTGTACAGCCACAACATGACTTCCCAACTCCTGTACTCAATATTCTGACCAATAAAGGAAAGCATACCAAACACCTTCTTCACGATCCTACCTACTTGCGATTCCACTTTCAAGGAGCTATGAATCTGTACTCCAAGGTCTCTTTGTTCAGCAACACTCCCCAGGACCTTACCATTAAGTGTATAAGTCCTGCTAAGATTTGCTTTCCCAAAATGCAGCACCTTGCATTTATCTGAATTAAACTCCATCTGCCACTTCTCAGCCCATTGGCCCATCGGGTCCAGATCCTGTTGTAATCTGAGGTAACCCTCTTTGCTGTCCACTACACCTCCAATTTTGGTGTCATCTGCAAACTTACTAACTGTACCTCTTATGCTCGCATCCAATTCATTTATTAAATGACAAAAAGTAGAGGACCCAGCACCGATCCTTGTGAACTCCAACGGTCACAGGCCTCCAGTCTGAAAAACAGCCTCCACCACCACCCTCTGTCTTCTAACTTTGAGCCAGTTCTGTATCCAAATGGCTAGTTCTTCCTGTATTCCATGAGATCTAACCTTGCTAATCAGTCTCCCATGGGGAACCTTGTCGAACGCCTTACTGAAGTCCATATAGATCACATCTACTGCTCTGCCCTCATCAATCTTCTTTGTTACTTCTTCAAAAAACTCAATCAAGTTTGTGAGACATGATTTCCCATGCACAAAGCCATGTTGACTATCACGAATCAGTCCTTGCCTTTCCAAATACATGTATATGCTGTCCTTCAAGATTCCCTCCAACAACTTGCCCACCACTGAGGCCAGGCTTGGTGAACGGTGACGTAGGTAGTTTGAAGGGGAGGGGTGAACGGATAGGTAGGACAGTTCAAGAGGGCAGTCCTGAGCTGGAGGGTTGGATCTGGGATGAGGTGGAGAGAGGGGAGTTAAGAAAACCGGTGAAATCAATGTTGATGCTGTATGGTTGAAGAGTCTCAATGTGGAAGATGAGGCGTTCTTGCTCCAGGCCTTGTGTGGCTAGGATTTGGTGGTGGAGGAACCCCAGGACTTGCATGTCCTTTGCAGAGTGGGAGGGGGTGTTGAAGTGGTCAGCCACAGGATGTTTGGGTTTTTGGTACGTGTGTCCCAGAGATGTTCTCTGAAACATTCCGCGAGTTGGCATCCTATCTCTCTGATAGAGAGGACGCCACATCGGGAGCAACAGACGCTGTAGGTAACATGTTTGGATATGCAGGGAAATATCTGCTGGATGTGGAAGGATCTTTTGGGGCCTTGGTCAGAGATGTGGCCACAGTTTTACTCATCTTGTGGTGGCAAGGGAAGATGCTGGGGGTGGAGGGTGGGTTGGTGGGGGTGTGGATCTAAGGAGGCCATTGGGCACAGAAGAAGTAGAGGGCCTGAAGTTGGAAGCCTCCACAAAGGCAGTGAGCCTGAAGTGTGGAGAGATAAGCTAGAGAAGGGTGGGGATGGGGAGAAAGTAGCATAGAGTACAATGGGTGAGTGGGGGAGGGGATGAAGATGATAGGTCAAGGAGGAGAGGGTGGAGTGGATAGGTGGAAAAGAAGATAGGCAGGTAGGACAAGTCCGGACAAGTTATGGGGACAGTTACTGAGCTGGAAGTTTAGAACTAGGGTGAGGTGGGGGAAGGGGAAATGAGGAAACTGTTGAAGTCCACATTGATGCCCTGGGGTTGAAGTGTTCCGAGGCGGAAGATGAAGCGTTCATCCTCCAGGCGTCTGGTGGTGAGGGAGCGGCGGTGAAGGAGGCCCAGGACCTCCATGTCCTCGGCAGAGTGGGAGGGGGAGTTGAAATGTTGGGCCACGGGGCGGTGTGGTTGATTGGTGCAGGTGTCCCGGAGATGTTCCCTAAAGCGCTCTGCTAGGAGGCGCCCATGCTGCCTGAACTGCTGTGCTCTTCCAGCACCACTAATCCAGAACTTACTGACCTCACTCACCAAGTCCCCCACACTGATTCACTCACGTGGATACACTTAAACATAAAGGCAACAGCACAACATGGCACAAGCATCACTGTCATTGCTACCAGCCAGCAATATGCCATACTGTCTTCTCTTCTTTCAGCCTTTGAAAATATTCTACCTTTTTAAAGAAATATCCTGAAACTTTGCTTGTAATTTTCATTGCTAATTGCTGCCAGTTTCTCATGAGAAGCTATTCAAGTACACCTCTGGCCTGATGATGACAAGATAACTTCAGATTAAAATTGGTGGACCTGTTTAATTCCAATTACCATTCGCTGTTACTCCAAATTGCCATTATCACTCACTGTTAACCATTTCAAATGAGTGTCCTCCCTGATGAAGGGCTCTTGCCCGAAATGTCGATTCTTCTGCTCCTTGGATGCTGCCTGACCTGCTGTGCTTTTCCAGCAACACACTCTTGACATTCTTCAAACCCCACCTTTGTAATACTGATCTCCTCCCAGACCATAAGACATCAGAACAGGAGTAGGCCAATCACCCTGTCAAACCTTCTCCACCATTCAATAGGATCATGAAATTTCTGACACTCCTCATGTCCACCTTCCTGCACTTTCCCTGTAACACTTGATTCCTGTACTGATCAACAATCTATCTTTCTCAGTCTGAAATAGGGCAGCATGGTGGCTCAGTGGTTAGCACTACTGCCTCAGAGCGCCAGGGACCTGGGTTTGATCCTAGCCTCAGGTGACTGTCTGTGTGGAGTTTGCACATTCTCCCTGTGTCTGTCTGGGTTTCCTCTGGGTGCTCTGGTTTCCTCCCACACTTGAAAGATGTGCAAGTTGGGTGAATTGGCTATGCTAAATCGCCCATTGTGTTCAGGGATGTGTAGGCTAGGTGTGTTAGTCAGGGGTAAATGTAGAGTTATGGGTTTGGGTGGGATACTCTTTTGAGGCTCAGTGTGGAGTTGTTGGGCTGAAGAGCATGTTTTCACACAGTAAGGATTCTAAGATTGTACAAGAAGGAAGCTCTCATAGCTTTTTGTGGCAAAGAATTCCAAAGACTTACTACCCTCTGAAAGAAGGAATTCTTCCTAATCTCAATCTTAAATTGGCGCCCCTTTATTCTGAGACTATGCCCAATAGTCTGAGCCTCTCCCATGAGAAGAAATATCCTCTCAGCAATTATCCTTTCAAGCCCCTTAGGAATCCTATATATTTCAGTGAGATCACCTCTCATTCTTCTAAACTCCAATGACTAGAGTCTCTACGTGTTCATACCTCCATACCAAGAATCCTCTCAGTGAACCTTCGGTGAACAGCCTCCAATAAAATATTTTCTTAAATAGGGAGACCAAAACTGCTCACAGTACTCCTGATATGATCTCATCAGCACCTTGCACAGTTGCAGTAAGGCCTCCTTACTCGTATACTCCAACCCCTTTGAAATAAGGGCCAACGTTCCATTATCTTTCCTGATGACCTGCTGTACCTGTGTGCTAGCTCTCTGTAATTTATGCACAAGTACTGACAAGTCCCTTTGTGTTGCAACTTTCTGCAGTTTTACTCAAACTCCTTCCCAAATATTCTCCCTTCCATTTCCCCACATTATACTCCACCTGTTTTTTTTTTGTCCATTTCTTAATCTATCAATGTCTGTCTGTATTCTTCTCGCAAATTATTCTTCCACCTATTTTTGTCATTTGCAAATTTGGCTAAAGTATATTCACTTCCTTCATCCAGCTCATTAATATATATTCAAAACAGATCACTGTGGAATCCCACTAGTTTATTTAAATTTGGATTGTGTTCCATGGCTACATACAGTTTCCTTTGATTGCCATCCCTGCCCCTCTGTTGTTCATAACGCACATGCTACTCACCAGCAACATTTTCACAAATCATGTGATCAGCTGTCACCATGAACACTGTTGATACTCAAGTCCACATTCACACCTTCAGATTTAACCCAGGGCTGTTGCTATTGTCTCCAAATATATATATCTGACATTGACAACCAGCTGAGGTAAAATTTCCATCAAACTCTAGGTCAGTGAAGTGTAGTTTTACCATCTGAAAGGTCATCTCAACTTGAAATGTCGAGCAGGAATTTCCCTCCCTAGAAGAGGTGGGGCAGATGGAGAGAAGGGCAATTAATAATCTGTCACCAGAGGGACACCCTTCTCAACATCACAGCAATTAAGTCCTGGGCAAGAAAGTCCATGGATGAAGTAAGGCTCTTAAGTGTATGGTCAATTAAAAACCACTAAAAGAGTTCAGGCTCTTATTTGGACACAATCAGGGTTAGTGTGCCTTCTTGCCTGGTAAGAAATGTCATTCCTTTCCCAACAGAGAGACCTGGGTACTGTCAACAATAAAAACAATCAACAGTAACCTTTACATAATATCTTTATCAAACAGTAAATCTATATGCAGACAACCACAAACTATTCACATTTGTGCAATTTAGTAGTCCCTGTCTTGTGAATGCACTTGCCTGGCTTCATATTTCTCTGCAGGGCTCTCCTGGTGTCTAAAACATGGCTGGTGAGGTGAATATTGACTCCTATTCGTACTGCTTATTTGAAACTTCAAAAATATTTAATAAAGTTCCATATGAAAGAGTTCTAATTAAACTAAAACCTTTAGGTATTGCAGCAAGCACATCAGCTCTTTAATTCATGTTAAGGGTCACCATATTTCTTTATCAAGTGGTCTCATGGGGCTTTATGTTCTTATTTTCTGTTTGTTAAGAAAATAACTAAAATGAAAATTGCTTGCACTGGCTCATTGCCAATCTCTTGCTTAATTCCCTATACCTCTTGAAAATATTTCCACCTAAATACTAATTCTTGTACTCTATGCCCATATTAATAAAACTGAGGACGCTGTAGGCTTTATTAATTGATCTACCTGTCCTGCCACCTTTAATGGTGTGTGCAAAAATACATCCAGATCCCTTTGCTCCTATTCCCCCTTTAGAATTGTCCCACCTATTTTATACTGTCTCCAAAGTTCCGCTCACCAAAGTGGATCTGCTCTCATTGCTTCCAAAATATAAAAATAAATATTCTGTGAGATCTCGCAGTCATTTCTCTTTCATTTCCTTAAAGTGCAAACATCTCCCACTTCCTGATATTTGTCAATTTGGGAAGCTTCTATATTTCTAAATCAGGTTTATTGAAGCATATTTACATTCCAACCTTGTCCAAACATTATTACCAAGTCACTAAATATGTTTATCCTATGCCAATTTGTTGCCATCACATACATTGCTACAATCACTTGCACACAAATGAAAAACTGAAAGAAAATAACTTATATCTAGTTATTGAGTTATAGTCATAATGGCACAGAAACAGATTTTTCAGTACAACCGTCCATGCCGACTATAATCTCAAACTAAACTAGTCTCACCTGTCTGAGTTGGCCCAAATCCCTCCAAACATTTCTTATTCACTACGTATTATTATTAAAGCTATTCATATTGAATGTATGATCTCGAGACCAAGATCCATTTTTATCTTTTCAAGAGCCAGATTTGATCGAAGATCTAAAACATTCCTCTAATTAAAGAAAAATATTGGTCTCTAAATATCTAAGAACAGTATCTAAGAACTCTGATTTCTCTCCACAGCTGCTGCCAGACCTGTTGAGATTTTCAAGCAATTTTCTGCTTTTGTTTCTGATTTCCAGCATCTGCAGTCTTTTGCTTTTTTCAAAAAGAAATTTGGTGTTTTCCAGGAGAGTTACAGATGTATAGATATATACAGATGTACAGGTATACAGATATTTACAGATTATCTCTGCGGTATTGTTCAACAACATTTTGACTCAGCTGCTAAACAAATGGTTAACAAAGCAGCCAAATGCCTGCTTTATGTGCAGTGACACCACACTTCGAAGTAATTATCCTAATCCCAACAATATGCTTATGAGGTAAAGAGATTTAGTAGTAATGACACAGTATCACATGCTAGGGTTGAGTTGCAGGACTGTCAGAAAAATTGAAAAGTTAATTAATTGATATAAATAAGTGGGTCTATTGTGGTTTCCCTACAGTTGAGACTCTAATTGTTCTGTTACATAAAAGTTCAGTTTAAAGGTTTCACTAAGATGATATCAGTTTCAGTAAATATATATTAAAAAGTGATATTAACTGTGATCTTATTGTTGCTGCCATTTTCTTTTCAGATGATAAATAGGACAACTGGTAGGCTTAAAAAATTAGATCATCTCATAACTATTCTTAGGAATTTTCTATTTCAGATTAGAAGATGTCAATTATGTACCTTATCCTAAATAATAATTGGAAAATTGTCTCTGTGCAATGGGTTAATTTTTTGGTTCGGAGCCCAGCATCAGAACGTTAATCAGCATTATTTTTCTAATCTGGTTTCTGAAGCCGGTTTGTATATTGCTAACAGATTTTGGGGATGGACCTGTAGTACATCAATTAATATTGGACTTAATTCATTTTTTGGGAGTTATTCTGTGCAAGTTTATTTTCCAACTCTGTGCTCCTGTCCATCCAATTACTGTGGACAGAAGTCTTCAAAATCTATTTTGGTTCTTGCTGTAACTTATTCAAAAGTTCATCAAACCCATTGTAAAATAGCAGAAACATGGTTATACCAATTAGTCATTGATTCCAAGAACTGTTTTAAGTTACTATTGTAAGGAATAGTCTGATTTGTCTTTGAGTAATCCTTTCCTTGCTTTTTCTCATCTTCCAGTAGACAGTTTGTGAAAGCCAGATTTCCAAATGCAAAACGCATTGTAAAATGGCTAGATAATAAATTAATAATGCTTCTGAAGTACAATTCTTTCCAGAAGTAATAGAAGGTTTTTGGAAAACAATGGAAACATGTTAACAGTATCTTCAGTACATCTCAAGGTATGGTCAATTATTGACAAAAATCTCATTGAGCTAAAGTAATTTAATCAATTACTTCTGTCCAATGAACAGGTCCTGGCAAATTGCATCATTTAAACAGTGACAGTACATTGTTAAAAATAGATGGAAAAGCGTAAGTTACATAATTTGACATAAGTGATAGTATTCCATCCTAACTCTATTTATGCACGTTCTGCAAAAGGAAAGGGATTCCTTTAATGTACTCAGTGATGAAATATTGGCACTATATTGGCACTATTAGACATTACTGTTTCATCATTGAGTCTCATTTCAACAATGGGTTGATAGGTAGTTATCTGTTTGGTTTTCACTAAACTTTTTATGTTGCTTTTCATGTATGAGCCTGCTTTTCTCCTTGTTTGCCGGCTGAATCAATGTTTAATTGAGTAGGATTCCTTTAGCGTTAAATTGACAACTCCTCATGTATTGAATGCTAATAAATTGAATTTGAATGATGAAGCTAAATATCTTCTGAGCTAATCACAAATTTTACTCAGCCCAAGAGACTTTAATTAGTCATAATGTCAGCAATTGCTTCCTGTCTTTGCCATGAATACAACATTTAGATATTTGCAGCAGTTCAGGCAGAGGTGAATCCTGAAACAGTCACACTCTTTCAGTTTTAGCTTATTGATACTGTTTGAGCAGATAGAAGTCGGAAACAGTTAACATTCTAACAGAAATTATTTAGCAAATTGTTTTGTTTATGAGTGAAAGGTAGTTGTTTCTTCGAGTTGCTCACATAGTCAAACATTGATAGATGGGAGAGGTTCCATAATTCGGGATAGGTGACATTTAATTCTAACTTCTGTATAATTGCAAAAGTCTTAATTTTCATTAAGCATAGTTTGAGCACTACATCTATGCTTACCTTTGTTATAATGCTTCTTGCAATCTAGCTCAGCTGCAACCTACCTTTACACTTAGTAACAAACATACTGGTTTTCCAAGCACATGGAACCCCCCATTCAATTTAAACCAGGGATTCTTGAAAACTGATTGTTTGACAGAAAGGAACCAGATGCATTGATATATGACAAAAGGCCACAGGCATCACCTGACAACAAGGTCCAAGATTTAACATGAATTAGACAATAGGCAGTCAAGCCGAAGTTAACAATTAATCCAAAGGCACTGAAACAGCCAGCAAGTCACTTAATTCCTTCCCCATGCCCACAGAAGATCTGAAAATGCCTTTATCTCCTACTTTATTTGCACCTGTATATAAATGTTCATATGTTGGAGACGAAAATATGCAAATACCAAGCTGAGATGAATGAATCTGTACTGATTGAAAAATCATACAACACCAGGTTATAGTTCAACAGGTTTATTTGGAAGCGCTAGCTTTCATATCGCCGCTCCTTCATCAGGTGGTTGTGATGAAGGAACAGCACTCCGAAAGCTAGAGCTTCCAAATAAACCTGTTGGACTATAACCTGGTGTTGTGTGATTTTTAACTTTGTACACCCCAGTCCAACACTGGTGTCTCCAAATTATGGACAGATTAGCTGAATGGTCAAAATTTGACAGATGAAATTTAACGTGGACAAGTGTGAGGTAATCCATTTTGGTCAAAAGAATAGAGATACAAATTATCTGTATGATAAGACAGATGCATCAAAGTGCTTTGGTGCAGAGGGATCTGGGTGTCCTTGTGCATGAATCGTGAAAAACTGGTATGCATGTCCAGCAGAAATACGGAAGACAAATTGAAATTTTGTCATTTATTGCTAAAGGAATAGCGTGTAAAAGTAGGGAAGTGTCGCTGCAATTGCATTAATAAGATTGCACCTGGAATATTGCATACAGTTTTGGTCCCCTTACTTGAACAGTAATGTAGTTACATTGGAGGCAGTGTGGGACAATCTAAAACGCGAAGTCATAGTTTTAGGATAAAGGGTATCAGATTTAAAATGGAGGTGGGGAGAAATTACTTCACTCAAATGATAATGTATCTTTGGAATTGACTACCCTAGAGTGCCATGGATGCAGGAACATCAAATAAACTGATCGAGGAGATAGATGTTTAATTTGTAATAGGATGAATCATTATGGAGAGTGGGCAGGAAAGTGGAGTTGATGCTGAGATGTGATCAACTGTGATCATATTAAATGGTACAGCAGCATTGAGGGGCTGACTTCCCTATTTCTGCTTTTATGTTCTTATGTCCTTATTTTCTTGGAGAGAGTGAATGCAGGCATAGATTTATTCAAACAAGCTTATATTTCAAGCAGTTCACTATAACTGAAGAGAGACGGCAGATTTTTGACTGTGGACCTGAAAAAGCTCCTCTCTGTCTTTCAAGAAAAAAAACACCAGATTACAGTGCTGGTTAAAAAGCATCAGAGCACAGAGAACTAAAAGGATAACTGAAGTAATTGCTACTGCTAGTAATTCAGGATACCAACCAAACAATCATGGTTTCAGGTTCACATCTCACGCATCAAGGGAATCTTAAGGACTTAACACAATGTATTTCTTTCATCTTCCTTATGTCCTGACACTATTCTATTTTTAACTTTGTGTTTGTGTATGTTTGATGCATGTATTTTTTTGGCAGATAATATAATTGTTCTTGCTTTTACCAATAAATTTGTTACTACTGCTGTTGAAATTATTTAATTACATTTTACTTGTAGAGATGTACAATTTCAAGCTGAAAACCAACCAAGGGGATTGAAAAGATGGAACCAAATCACCTCTCCTCAATTGGTCCTAACATTTTCTCATTTCTACATTAACAACCACCAACTTTTATATCTGAAAAATTTAAATGCTTATGTTGGAAAATTAAAATTATTAACCTTCAGACATGTCACAAAATTAATTTGTGTTTTTTAATCCTTGCTGTTTCTTATCTCCACCCAAACTGATTTTCTGACCCAAGATTCTTTCCACAAATGCCCCAATAATAACCTTTATTATCAATGCTACTCATCCTCTTTTTCAATTCTCCTTGGCTTTATTGTCTACTCTGGAATATTATCTTCAATACTTCTGATTGAACAGAACAGAAACTCATAAGTAACACATACACACTAAAGAACACTGCTGTCACTTAATTTTCTATTTCTCTTGTACTTAAAGATCAACCTCAATGGTCAAGCATAAGAATCATCATAATTTATAGAAAGCAAGCATACAAGTCCAAGACACCATCTAATACATGGCTGAAAAACATTTTTTTTCAGAATACTGACCCAATAAATTATAATTTTATAAGCAACATGAGGTCTTATGCTGATTTTTGTCTCAACAAGGCAATATGAAACTTGAAAGGGTTCAGAAAAGATTTGCAAGGATGTTGCCAGCATTGGAGGGTTTGAGCATAGGGAGAGGTTGAATAGGCTGAGGCTGTTTTCCCTGGAGCATCAGAGGCTCAGGGGTGACCTTATAGAGGTTTATAAAATCATGAGGGGCATGGATAGGGTAGATAGACAAGGTATTTTCCTTAGGGTGGGGGAGTCCAGAACTAGAGGGCATAAGTTCAGGTTGAGAGGGGAAGGGTACTGTACATCTCTATGACTCTATGACTTGATGTAGTGTTCTGACCTCTTATTATGCAACACATTTATCAGAGGCCTATTCGTTTGGAAAGAAACAACATAAGATAATTGATGAAAATATTTTGTCCTGCCCATGTAAGAAGCCAACACCCATGAAAGGCCAATATGTGCCAATGGCATTTAGCAATTAAAGAACAAAATAAATGTGCCTCATCAGTTTAGTAGCTTAAAGTGACCAAAGGGAACAAATGGAATTATATTTGTATATTATGTTTCACTCTGCAAAGACAACAACTTACCTTAAACCAATGCTCTGACATGTAACAAGCAAGATTTGAGATGATTAATTGCTTGCTTTTAAACAGTTGAACTCCAGAAGAGAGAAATCCTCTGTGCAATACAGGATCCCCAAACTTTTCACATGCTCCTTTATGACCTATTATGCATTGAGTAGTCTGGATGATATGGCGATGCTGGTGTTGGACTGGGTTGGACAAAGCCAGAAGATACATGCCACCAGGTTGTAGTCCACCAGGTTTATTTAAAACCACAAGCTTTTGGAGCACTGCACCTGACAAAGGAGCAGCGCTCCGAAAATTTGTGATTTTAAATAAACCTGTTAGACTATAACCTGTGTCATGTGACCTCTGACTTTTTCCCTAGATTCAGGCAGAAGAATTATATCGGGGGAAGAGATGTTGGCAAGGTGAAAGAGAAAAAAATGTAACATCATTACAAGTTCTTTCTGGACATTGATAAATGTGGTAATACAAAGACAGAGATGCTGTTTGCAATTCACAGACTTGTCAGTTGGTAAGTGAAACTGATCTCATTATAATATGGCAGGTACACACACATACTGCCCATGCTAATTCTTGACACCTGTTTGGGAAGGATGTAAGAATCAGATTTGGCTAACTCCACATCAAAGCAGCTTGGAAGGAGCAACACAAATATCAGAGAAAATTCTGGCAGGTATCTAGTGTGTGAAGTGACAAGTTTTCATATGTACTAGGTGTGTGGTAATCAAAACATAATTTACTGAATGCAGTATTTAGGATTAGTAATCATGACAAAGTGCTAAAAGTGATCACCTCTTTATCATTGAATTGGGAGGGGATATAAGTAGAGCACTGCAATTGTTGGAGTTAAATGGAATGAATAGAATGAATAATTAATTATAGGTAGCCTTATGGGTTGTGGCTTCACACTGCACTAATCACATGCCATATAATAGTTTAGGCGTAAGTCAACTGGGTGTGTAGCACAAACCTCTGTTTATGGAAAAACCCTGAAGGAACTGGCAAATTTTACAAAAGTAAATGAACGTTGTCAGCGTGGTGTGAACAAAATGATACGAATGTGGACTTTGATGTTTTCCTCATTGATTATTACTTGCCAGCATGAGGCAGGGATTTGCAACTGAAACCTAACACAGTTTATGAATGGACAAAACTTTTGCAAAAGACAGGCTAGAATTGGTCAAAAAGGATATTACATTTCTGTTTGTTTTGTGTTGGACTCTCCTTCTCAACCTTCCCCCTTACCTGAGGCATCTCTCTCTCTCTTTCCCTCTCTCTCTTTCTGTAATGTGAAAGCCAAACTAAGGTTTGGTAGGACAATCGTGACTTTTCCTTTTTTACATCAATGTGTGACACACTGGAAATCTCCTAGATGTAAATAGTTTAAATAAAATGTTGGAAACTTAGGATTTCTAAATTATGGCTTACCAGATGTTGCTGTATTGGCCTGATGATTATTTTAAATTAAAATTCTGTTCACCATAAATGGCATGATGGATAGTACACAAGATGTATTCAGGAAGTGTCATACCATTCTGTTCTGTTAGTATTGGCACTGAAATTACACTCAGCCAATTTTCTATTAGATTACCCACTGTTAAAATACACATTGGACTCTTTATTTGGCATGATTCAATATCATTTGTAAATTTGAAATCAAAATCTGTTCACATGCTATTTATCAAATGAGGCATTCCCATGTGGTCTGCCAGATGTTTTGCAGGTGGGCCTTTTATATATCAGAGTCTAAGAAATAGGCCGTATCAGCCTTTGATCCTGCTTTGTTATTCAAGTGAGATCATGATTGGTCTTCTAACTCAACTTATTGCACTCTCTCTCCCTAGGCCTTGGTTCCTTAAGTGTCATAATTCTATCGATCTCAGTATTGAATATAGTCAATGACTGAGCATCTGCAGCCATCTGGAATAAATAATTTGAAAGGTTCAAAATTCCTTAGTGAAAAACATTTTTCTCAGCAAAGCCCTGTATAGGTGCAGCAAGCTGTCCTTAGCTCATTTTCACTACTCCTTACAACAAAACTGACAAACCATTTATTTACTTATTGCACATTAACTTTCTGAGATTTGTGCACATGATCACTCAATCCCTGAATACCAACATTTACTTGTCATTCCACCTTAATAAAAAAGATCTGTTTTTCTATTCTCTGAACCAAAATGGGTAATTTCCCTTATCTTAATAATGTGCTCCATCTGCTACCTTCTTATTCATTCACTTAATCCCTTTTGATCCTTCTCTCAACTCACTTTCCCATATAGCTTGATCCTTCCAATATCCCACAATTTACCACCTGCCAAACCAAATATGACCCGCTTATTCCAAATCTTTCGTTGTCTGTCTTCACTCCATGCTAATATATTATCCACAATCTCATGAGTTTGAACCTTAAGTAACAATCTCTTCTGAGCCATCTCCTCGCTGTCTTTAGAAAATGTGCATTACTTCTGAGGCAGAAACATACTCCTTTTTATTGTTGTAATTTGTATTGGACTCCATCAATCAAAGGACATTGGACTGACTCAATTTTTAAATAAGCATCAGAAACAGAACCCAAAATTAAACATCTGTGAAACTATTAGGCAGTAAGTATTATTAGTTTATTGCAGGAGTCTGCAGATTTCTAAGATGGTCTTCCAGAGAGGTTCAGTATCCTCCAGATAAACTGTTCCTCAGGTAAATCCAGAGAGGAAGAGCCAGTTACTGCAGATGCTGGAAGTTGCTCTGTAAACAACAAATGCTGGAGATCACAGTGTCCATGGAGAGAACAAGCTAATGTTTCAAGTCAAGATGATTCCTCTTGGCTGAGCCTCTCTGTTATTTGGAAATGGTCTCATGTGAACATCTTTCTTTATCTGCTATCTTTTATTACGCTCCTCTTCCATTTCCTGTTGTTTAAAAAAAACAATGATTTTCATTACCTAAGAAAGCCCTTCCAGTCCTTCACAGCTAAGATTGGACTTTAAGAGTGTAGTCACTGTTGTAATACAGGATGCACATCAGCCAATGTGCACTCATTCAACATAAAGCAATGGGATGTATTTGTTATCAGTGGTCTTGTTTGAACTACAGTTAGTGATTACGATGCCAATAAGAACACTTTTGCCATGGTAGGTTTATTTTACATCTACTGAGATAGCATTTTGGGCCTCAGTTTAAAGTCTCATTAGAAATATGGCATCCGTAATATTGCATGGCATAGTTTATATGATAAAGAATTTAGAGCTGGACCTGGCAGCTAAAGGTCAATTTTTTGTGACCAAGTAAACCTCCCAATCCTACAGACTTCCCTTTGTTTAACGATCACTTGCAGTTTTACAGTTTTGCTATAGGATTGTTGCTGGAGGAATTTGGAACTGCAGATACAGTATAGGAATTTGAGAAACAGATACCAGACAGCCAAAGAGTTTACCGAGGTGGAGCTGTCTTGAACGCTTGGTTCTCTGGGACTTGGCCCCAGTTGTAATTAAAGCAGTTAGACACCCTAATACTCAATCCCTGAATATCAACTATAGCATCTCCCTACCCAGTCACTATGGCCCATCATGCCTCTGCCATGCCCATGGCTGATAGCCCAGAGAAATAAAAGCAGTAGCTCAGTAGCAAATTGGTATTGACAAGTGAATTGTTAACTTTGTTTCAATGATATATTTTAATGGTTATAAGTTGTTCTTTTCCGATCTCTTTCATCAACATCTAAATGCATTTTTAAACAAGAATAATAATGTGAAATATTTGAAAGCTGTTATTATTATTTTAATTATCTGATTAACACGTTCGTGGCGTTATGGGAACAACAGTTTGATTTTTCAAAGAATCTCTTTTGGGGTAGAAGTGATCTGTACAAGAAGGACGAAGTGCACCTAAATTGGAAGGGGACTAATACACTGGCAGGGAGATTTGCTGAGCTGCTCAGGAGGATTTAAACTAGTAAGATGGAGGAGGGAGGGGTGGGGGAGATGGTGGGGGGTTGGTGGGATCCAGGGAGATAGTGAGGAAAGAAATCAATCTGACACTGGTATAGTTGGGAACAGAAGGGAGTCAAACAGTCAGGGCAGACAGGGACAAGGTAAGACGAATAAATAATACTGCATTTATTTCAATGCAAAAGGCCTAACGGAGAAAGCAGATGAACTCACAGCCTGGTTAGGACCATGGGACTGGGATATCATAGCAATTACAGAAACATGGCTCAGGGATGGGCAGGACTGGCAGCTTAATGTTCCAGGTTACAAATGGTACAGGAAGGATAGAAAGGGAGGCAAGAGAGGAGGGGAAGTGGCATTTTTGATAAGGGATAGCACTACAGCTGTGCTGAGGGAGGATATTCCCGGAAATACATCCAGGGAAGTTATTTGGGTGGAACTGAGAAATAAGAAAGGGATGATCATCTTATTGGGATTGTATTATAGACCCCCCAATAGTCAGAGGGAAATTGAGAAACAAACTTGTAAGGAGATCTCCTATCTGTAAGAATAATAGGTTAGTTATGGTAGGGGATTTTAACTTTCTAAACATAGACTGGGACTGCCATAGTGTTAAGGGTTTAGATGGAGAGGAATTTCTTAAGTGTGTACGAGAACATTTTCTGATTCAGTCTGTGGATGGACCTACTAGGGAAGGTGCAAACCTTGACCTACTCTTGGGAAATAAGGCAGGGCAGGTGACTGAGGTGTCAGTGGGGGAGCACTTTGGGGTCAGCGACCATAATTCCATTAGATTTAAAATAGTGATAGAAAAGGATAGACCAGATCTGAAAGTTGAAGTTCTAAACTGGTGAAAGGCTAATTTTGACAGTATTAGGCAAGAACTTTCAAAAGCTGATTGGGGGCTGATGTTCGCAGGCAAAGGGATGGCTGGAAAATGGGAAGTCTTCAGGAATGAGAAAACAAGAATCAAGAGAAAGTATATTCCTATGAGGGTGAAAGGGAAGGCTGGTAGGTATAGGGAATGCTGGATGACTGAAGAAATTGAGGGTTTGGTTAAGAAAAAGAAGGAAGCATATGTCAAAAAGGCTCCCCTTGAGAGACTGGTCACCAAGGTTAGATCTCGTGGAATACAGGGAGAACTAACCATTTGGATACAGAACTGGCTCAAAGGTAGAAGACAGAGGGTGGTGGTGGAGGGTTGTTTTTCAGACTGGAGGCCTGTGACCAGTGGAGTGCCACAAAGATCTGTGCTTAGTCCGCTACTTTTTGTCATTTACATAAATGATTTGGATGTGAGCATAAGAGGTACAGTTAGTAAGTTTGCAGATGACACCAAAATTGGAGGTGTAGTGGACAGCGAAGAAGATTACCTTAGATTACAACAGGATCTTGACTAGATTGGCCAATGGGCAAAGAACTGGCAGATGGAGTTTAATTCAGATATATGCGAGGTGCTGCATTTTGGGAAAGCAAATCATAGCTCCTTGAAAGTGGAGTCACAGATAGATATGATAGTGAAGAAGGCGTTTGGTATGCTTTCTTTTATTGGTCAGAGTATTGAGTACAGGAGTTGGGAGGTCATGTTGCGGTTGTACAGGACATTAATTAGGCTACTATTGGAATATTGTGTGCAATTCTGGTCTCCTTCCAATTGGAAAGATGTTGTGAAACTTGAAAGGGTTCAGAAAAGATTTACATGGATGTTGCCAGGGTTGGAGGATTTGAGCTACAGGGAGAGGCTGAACAGGCTGGGGCTGTTTTGCTTGGACCATCGGAGGTTGAGGGGTGACCTTACAGAGGTTTACAAAATCATGAGGGGCATGGATAGGATAAATAGACAAAGTCTTTTCCCTGGGGTGGAGGAGTCCAGAACAAGAGGGCATAGGTTTAGGGTGAGAGGGGAAAGAGACCTGAGGGGCAGCTTTTTCACACAGAGGGTTGTACATGTATGGAATGAGGTGCCAGAGGAAATGATGGAGTCTGGTTTAAGAGGCATTTGGATGGGTATATGAATAGGAAGGGTTTGGAGGGATATGGTCCGGGTGCTGGCAGGTGGGACTAGATTGGGTTGGGATATCTGGTCGGCATGGACGGGTTGGACCGAAGGATCTGTTTCCATGCTGTACATTTCTATGACTCTATTTCTAGATGCATAATGTTTTTTTTCCTCAAAAGCTCTACGTGTGCTATTGTTATTTTAAAGCTCATTTTTTCTGCAATGTTGCATAGTGGGTGAATGGGTATGAGTTGGTATTGAGTGATATGCTGATTATGAAGGACAAAAGAAGTGGTTGGGAGGCATGAGTGGCCATTGAGTTGACATGGAGTGTATGAGAGATTAATGGGAGTGGTTGGGTGGAGGTTGGGTATGCGGGGGGCACTTTTTAAACATATTTTTCAAATGGCTCCCCAATTCAGACTATAGTTCACAATTCGTCTGAACGTCTGTGAACCAATTACGGAGAAGTTATGCTAACCTCATGAAAATTGCATGAGGCTAGAAGGTACCTACTCTTGCACTGGTGCCAACCAGCTCAGGAGTGCATGGTGTGGGCTCACTGCCTGCATCGTATCCCAAACTAGTGAAAATTGTCAGTCCTGGAAATGGGAGGAGGAATCCCAGAAATTGATCTGGCCTGCCCTTTTTGAATTGCTCCTGAATTGTCTGGACTGCAAAACCTTGGCCCTCAGTATAACTGATACCATTGCTGTAGCTGTTCCCAATCCATCATCTGTTCCTCTAACTAAATCAAAGTACTTAAAATAACATCTGTGATAAATTATGACAGGGTAATTAAAAACTAAGATAGATACAATGGAGGTGTTCCAAATCTCATAAGGTAAATAACTCATTAACATCTCAATATCTATGATCCATTAATCTTGTATGTGGGCTTCCCTTTAAATATTGCTTCCAGTTTACCTCAGAAAGCAATACTGTGAGATTTTTTAGAATTAGAATTCCTACAGATTGGAAACAGGCCCTTCGGCCCAACAAGTCCACACCGACACTCCCCTGAAGATCCATTCCCCCTACCCCACATTCACTCCTGACCAATAACCTACACTATGGGCAACTTAGCATGGCCATTTCACCTACCCTGCACATCTTTGGATTGTCGGTGGAAATCGGAGCAAACCCACACAGACACAGGGAAAATGTGCAAACTCCACACAGTCACCCAAGGCTGGGATCAAATCCAGGTCCCTGGTGCTGTGAGGCAGCATTGCTAACCACTGAGCCACCGTGCAATTGGATAGAGTGATCCTAAAGATCTGAGAGTACTCAACTTTAAAAGCATTCATGAACGTCTGCCTCGTTTCATCATTTGCCTCAGCTGGCGAAAAGAAAACACCGAAATTGCTGCCAGATAGAAACTAATGAGAACAGGACAGAAGGTATTTTGAAACACTTTTATCTTTACATTCAAGGCATTCTCCCAGAGTGTGTGGATAAATTTACCTCCATAGTTCATTCTTGAAACACTGGCACAAGAAGAAATAGAAATAAGTACAAAAGCAATCTCACAATTTAAAGATAAATTAAAACAACCTCAAAAAGGAATAATCAGATTCCTCTTATTTAAATCTAAGAATCACAATAGGAATAGGATGAATTGATTTTATGACTACACAGATAAATATGTGATGGCAGTTTTCAGATTCCTAATACTTGGGGATTTGCTTGATCCTGAAATCACATTTACACAGTGAAGAAGGGAGATTCAATGAAAACTGAATGGTAGTGGTTAAAATTGGGTGGTTGAATTACCAGATTGATCCTGTCCCACTGTCATTTTAATTTCCATCTTTTGCCATGTGGTACAGATGCTAACCTATACAAAATTAAAGACTTGCCAATTTATGAAAATTGGGATTCTGAAATTTTAGTAGAAGCAAATTATTTAAAAGGATGCAATGCTTTGTGCAGTAAAATGAAATAGTTAAGAAAAAGAGGCATCAAATGGGCTAAATCTTAAAATAACCTGGCCCAGAAATAGTTAGCTGGGGTAGAACCGTCACTGGAGGCATACAGTTTGTTGATGTCATGTTAGCAATGCCTGCTCTCCAAACAGTCTGATTGTCAGCCTCCCCTCATGCTCTGTTAAGCTAACTACTCAATGATTGTATTGATTCACATTGTTCTTAAAAAGAAAGTGACAAATGTTATGGGGGAAGAGTTGAAATTAATCTGGTAGAGTATTGAGAAGATGGCACAAAAGTGAAAAAGCAGAATTGAAAGCAAAACCAAAAGGGTGAAAAGGGAAGATAACTAGGATGGTGAAAAGTAGAAAAAGATAGAAGTTTTGGCAAATAAACTGTGGAAAATCTGAGTTGTAGATAAATGCACAAAACAAATCTGGGGAATTACAAACAGAAATAAAAATGTGGGATATGACTTAACAACATTTCAATGGTGTTGCTGAGGTGAGGGCAGGACTGGATGTTGAACATTCCATGCAACAAAATAGTCAGGAGGGGTTGGAGTAATCTGTTTTAATTACAGATTAGAACACTAAGACGTAGGTAGAACTAAGGATGACATAGGGAAGATTACATAAACAAATCTCTTAGGTTCGAGTTAAGGAACAAAAATCTAAGAAAAGTACACTAGGAACATCACACTGTCCTATGTTAAACATGTATTAGAACATAGAACATAGAAGAATACAGCGCAGTACAGGCCCTTCGGCCCTCGATGTTGCGCCGATCAAAGCCCACCTAACCTACACTAACCCACTATCCTCCATATACCTATCCAATGCCCGCTTAAATACCCATAAAGAGGGAGAGTCTTGTTGGTATTGACAAAGTTTAAAGGTTTCACTGCATAGAGGATGGTAGGAATGGTTAGCAAAGGAGCCACCTAATTTTATGTCTTCCAAAAACCAAAAAAAAACCTTAGTAAAGGAAACCACGGGGGAAGGGAGCAGCTGTTATTCAATAAAAGCACCTCTCAACTCTGGAAAAGGGAAACAAAAATCCCTCAGCTCAGAACCTGAACATACTATTGCTGCTGTCCATTTGGAAGTCTTCGCCCTCTATATATTTGTATGCCATTCCTAAGATTATTTTCATACATGAATTCCAATAACTCAGGAGTTCCAGAATATCTTCACTCCCTTTGACATCTAGGTAGCTGTCATTAAGTGCCTAAGGTGACACAGCAGAATGTTTTTGTGCAGTACTTAAACTCTGAGCATTATCTTACATCTACGCAGTGTTTATCTCCCCTCTGCAAAAAGCATTATGCCAGCACAACAATCTTTGTTTCTGAATATGATGATCTAACAAATTTATTTAATGACAGATGAAGAAATTAAATAAATCAAAGGGGTGGCATGGTGGCTCAGTGGTTAGCACTGCTGCCGCACAGCACTAGGGTCCCAGGTTTGCTTCCAGTCTCGGGCAACTGTCTGTATGGAGTTTGCATGTTCTCCCTGTGGGTTTCCTCCGGGTGCTCTGGTTTCTTCCCACAGTCCAAAGATGTGCAGGACAGGTGAATTGACCATGCTAAATTGCCCATAGTGTTAGGTGCATTAGTCAGAGGGGAGTGGGTCACTCTTCGGAGGGTCAGTGTGGACTGGTTGGGCTGAAGGGCCTGTTTCCACACTGTAGGGAATCTAACCTATAACTCATTATAATGGAAGTTATTCTGTCCAGCTATTTAAATAAACATAACAAATGTTTTCAATCCTTCAATCTAATTTACCAGCACTCGAACGCTTGAGCCAGATTTGAAGGTAAAGGATGGACATTGGCTCTTTTGGTGCCATGGTAGTGTCCCTACCTCTCATTCAGGAGACCTGGGTTCCAGTTCTGCCTGCTCTTGAGATATAGCTCCGTGGCACAATGGATAGCGTATTGAACTTCTAGATTAAGCTGTGGAGCATTCAAAGGTTCTGGGTTTGAGTCCTGGCGGAGCCGTTCCTGAGGTATATCATACAAGAGTGAACAGGGTTAATTAGAAAACACCAGCAAGGTGGGCACTGAAGAAGGCATAACACTGGATGAATCAATTAATGAAATCTAAGGCTATTAACATGTACTGTTTTTAAAAAAGAGATATTTTCAATTTCAATGGAAATTACCATATCTTGAAGGAGAATGTTTTTAAAAGATGTAAAACTTGTAGATTTTTGCTGTTCATAGGAACTTGGGTGTATTCATACAAAGAATTTAGAAAAACAGCAAGCTATTAAGAAGACACATAACATGTTAGCCTTTACTGCAAGGGTGAATTAGAGTTCAAGCATAATTAAGCCTTGCTTAATAGTATCAGCTTTGATCAAGACCACACTTGCAATAGTTTGTGCCTTTTTGGTTTCCACCTTTAAAGGACAGCATACTTTGTTGGGAATACACATCAATATTTAATGGTTACATGGAGCAAGCTGGAAGAGATAGAATACTCGGACAGTTTTCTAGATTGAATATAATTTTGCGATTTCTTGGAATTGTGTTCAGCAGTTGAGAAAAAGTCTGAATTTGAGAGGGAAGTGGTGGACACTGGTACAATTGCAGCATTTAAAAGGCATCTGGATGGGTATATGAACAGGAAAGGTTTAGAGGGATATGGGCCAAGTGCTGACAAATGGGACTAGATTAAGTTAGGATATCTGGTCAGCAGGGACAAGTTGGACTGCTGTACATCTCAATGACTCTATGACTAAGGCCTATGGTAATGGGGGCTTAGCAACTCTTTCTATTCTTAAAATTGTGTGCAGTAAAGCCACAATTCTCCCCATGTCTGCATGGGTTTCCTCCGGATGCTCTTGATTCCTACGACAATCCAAAGATGTGAATGTTAGGTGGATTGGCCTTGCTAAACTGCCCATTGTGTCCAGGTATGCAGGATTGGTGGATTAGCAATGGGGAAATGCAGGGTTATGGAATGTGTCTGAGTGAGATGCTCTTCGGAGAGTTGGTATGGACTCAATGGGCTGAATGGCATACTTCCACAATGTAGGAATTCTTTCATTCTGTGAGAAGTCATTGTATAGTAAAAACACTCCAAAAACTATAGCCTCTCCCAAAGTCCTGTCTTTTAAAGATATCTGTGGGAACATAATAGAGTATCCGAACACCAGTATGTCTACTTACCTGTGTGAAGCCTGAAACATAGACATGGAAAAAATCATGGACTAAATCCACCACTTGGCTGAAGATCAACCAATAATCCTCTGAGGTATCTGTGCTCCTTTAATGTCCCCCACCCCTTGAGCAGTCTTGAATTAAATTACCCCACTGGGGCACCAAGCTCTGCACTTTTCACCTTCCACTTCCTCAACACTTTTTTTCTCCTCTTTCAGATTGTTCTTAAAACATTACAAACTGTTGGCTGTCTGGGCTCAATTTCTCTAATGTGGCTTGGTGCCAAATTTTGCTTGATTATGCTCCTTTTAAATGCCTTGAGATGATACAT
Source organism: Chiloscyllium punctatum (assembly GCF_047496795.1). Lineage (NCBI taxonomy): Eukaryota > Metazoa > Chordata > Chondrichthyes > Orectolobiformes > Hemiscylliidae > Chiloscyllium > Chiloscyllium punctatum. The sequence continues at coordinate 64,001,610 of NC_092762.1, forward strand.
AATGTTAACATCACCATACACACGGTAGCTACAAGTAATTGTAATTGTTGTAAAGACATGTTTCTCATTACCCAGGCAGAACCACATTCCTGCTGCAGTTCATGTTAATTAGTGCAAGCAGTAACCAGCATTCATTACCACAGCAGTTGCACTTTGAGTAGGTGTAAATTATCAGTTAAACCACTGAATCTGATCACAGAGGGATCATGTTTTACATAATGCCTTTGTAATTGCCATTTATGGGAATTGTACACAACCAGCATTAATTTCCTGGAGAGAGGAGCAGAATTTTTTTTTAAGTTTGGCATGCTTCGAAATACCAATATTTAAAGAACTCTAAGGCTACTAACAAATCCTATTTTAAAAAATCAGATTTGTTTCAATTTCAATGGGAGTTAAATACTAAATAAACACCAAAATTAACTACGGATGCTGTAAATCAGAAACAAGAATCGAAATGGCTGGAAATGTTCAGCAGGTCTGGCAGCATCTGTGGAGAGAAATCTGACTTTCTGAGGAAGGGTCACTCGATCTGAAATGTTAACTCTGATTTCTCTTTCTCATTACAAAAGATGGGGGTGGCACAGTGGCTCAGTGGCTAGCACTGCTGCCTCAAAGCGCCAGGAACTCGAGTTCAATTCCCACCTCGAGTGACTGTGTGGAGTTTGCACATTCTCCCTGAGTCTGCATGGGTTTCCTCCGGGTGCTCCGGTTTCCTCCCACAATCCAAAAATGTGTGGGTCAGGTGAATTGGCCGTGCTAAATTGCCCATAGTATTAGGTGCATTAGTCAGGGTTAAATGTAGGGTAGGGGAATGGGTTTGGGTGGGTTACTCCTCAGAGGGTCAGTGTGGACATGTTGGGCTGTTTCCATACTGTAGGTATTCTAATCTAAAAATTGATAAATCTCCTGGCCCCAATGGACTACATCCTAGAGTTCTGAGGGAAATGGCTGAAGAAATAGCAGAGGCATTGGTTGTAATCTTACAAAAATCACTGGAGTCAATAAAAGTCCCAGATGATTGCAAAATCACTGTTGTAACACCCTTGTTCAAGAAAGATCAAGACAAAAGATGGAAAATTATAGGTTGGTTAGCCAACCTCGATTGTGGGTAAAATTCTAGAATCCATCATTAAGGATGCGATTTCTAAATTCTTGGAAGTGCAGGGTCAGATTAGAACAAGTCAGCATGGATTTAGTAAGGGGAAGTCATGCCTGACAAACCTGTTAGAATTCTTTGAAGAGGTAACAAGTAGGTAGACCAGGGAAACACAGTGTATGTTATCTACCTAGACTTTCAAAAGGCCTTTGATAAAGTGCCTCATGGGAGGCTGCTGAGTAAGGTGAGGGCCCATGGTATTTGAGGTGAGCTACTGGCATGGATTGGGGATTGGCTTTCTGACAGAAGGCATAGAGATGAGATAAAGGTTCTTTTTAAGAATGGCAGCTCATGACAAGTGGTGTCCCGCAGGGTTCAGTGTTGAGGCTGCAGCTGTTCACTTTATATATTAATGATCTGGATGGAGGGACTGGGGGCATTCTGGCGAAGTTCACCGATGTTACAAAGTTAGGTGGACAGGCAGGTAGTACTGAGGAGGTGGGGAGGCTGAAGAAAGATTTGGACAGTTTAGGAGAGTGGTCCAAGAAATGGCTGATGAACTTCAATGTGAGCAAATGTCTTGCACTTTAGAAAAAGAATACAGGCATGGGCTATTTTTTAAATGGTGAGAAAATTCATAAAGCCAAAGTACAAAGGGTCTCAGAGTGCTAGTACAGGATTCTCTAAAGATTGACTTACAGATTAAGTCCATGGTTAAGAAAGCAAATGTAATGTTGTCATTTATCTCAAGAGGGTCCGAATGTAAAATTAGTGATGGGCTATGACACTTTATAAAGCTTTGGTTAGGCCCCATTTGGAATACTGTGTTAGTTTTGGACCCCACACCTCAGGAAGGACATACTGGCACTGAAGTGTGTCCAGCAGAGATTCACATGGATGATTCCTGAAATGGCAGGCTGAACATATGATGAACAGCTGAGGATCCTCGGATTATATTCTTTAGAGTTTAGAAGATTGAGGAGACTGAAAATGTGTTGCTGGAAAAGCACAGCAGGCCAGGCAGCATCCAAGGAGCAGGAGAATCGACGTTTCGAGCATGAGCCCTTCTTCAGCCCTTCTTCAAGATTGAGGAGACATCTAATAGAAACTTACAAGACAATTCATGGCTTAGAAAGGGTGGACAATGGGAAATTGTCTCCAAAAGGCGGGGATACTAGGACTCATGGACACAGCCTTAGAATTAAAGGGGGTCAATTTAGAACAGATATGAGGAGACATTTCTTCAGCCAGAGAGTGGTGGGCCTCTGGAATTCATTGCCATGGAGAGCAGTGGAGGCTGGGATGATAAATGTCTTCAAGGCAGAGATTGATAAATTCTTGATCTCGCAAGGAATTAAGGGATACGGGGAGAGTTCAGGTAAGTGGCGTTGAAATGCCCATCAGCCATGATTGTAAGGCAGAGTGGATTCAATGGGCCAAATGGCCTTATTTCCACTCCTATTTCTTATGGTCTATGCTCTTATGGTCCTCTCTACAGTTGCTGCTGAGCCTTTTCAGCAATTTCTGTTCTTTGTTTCTGTGCTAATTTTCCAGAGTTGACTGTTGTCCATGGATAGAGCTGTTGTGGCACAATGGTACTTTAGAGGCATAGAGTCATACAGCATGGAAAGAGACCCTTTGATCCAACCAGTCCATGGCAACCATAATCTCAAACTAACTTGGTCTCACCTGCCTGATCCAGGCCCATATCCCTCCAGACCTTACCTCGTCATGTAATTATCTAAATATCTTTTGAACATTTGCCCACATACACTATTTCCTTAGGAAGTTCATTCCACGCACAAACCAACCTCTATGTAAAACATTTGACCCTCGTGTGTTTTTAAAATCTTGCTCCTCTCACCTTAAAAAAAGTGCCCCCTGGTCATGAAATCGCCCAACCTTGGGAAAAGATAACTACCATTAACTCTATCTATACCCCTCATTATTCTACAAACTTCTTTAAGGTCATCTCCCAACTTCCTGAAAAATCCCAGACTATCCAGCCTTTCTTCATAACTCAAGTTTTCTATACCTGGCAACATCTTGGTAAATTTCCTCTGAATCTTGTCCAGCTCAATAATACCCTTCCCATAAATGGGTGACCAGAACTGGGCATAGTATTCCAGAAGAGGCCTCACCAATGTCCTGTGCAACCTTAACACGACTTCCCAACTCCTATATTCAAAGGACTGAGCAATTAAAGCAAGCATGCCCATTGCCTTTTTAACCACCCTGTCTATATGTGATGCTAATGTCAAAGAGTTATGTAACTGAACCCCTAACTCCCTTTGTTCTACAACACTACCCAAGGCCCTACCATTAATTTATTAGCTAAATGAAAGTTGCAAGCGTTTCCTTCCAAAGATTTTCTATACCATAAGACCATAAAATAAAGGAGCAGAAGTAGGATATTTTTCCAATTGAGTCCACTCTGCTATTCAATTAGATCATGGCTAATGTAAACCACCTCAATTCCGCTTTCTCACATTATCCCCATAAATCTTGATTCCCTTACTGATTAAAAATCTATCTATCTCAGCCTTGAATAGGCTTATGATTCAACCTGAACTCTGTGACGAAGAATTCCACAGATTCACTAGTCTCAGAAATTCTTTCTCATTTCTGCCTGAAATAGATGACCCTTTACTCTGAAATTAAGACTCTGTCCGTCTCTATGTCTACCCTTTGAGCCAAGAGGCTTGGCTTCAAGTTCAACCAGCTCCAGAGGTATATCATGTACATCTCAACAGGTTGATTAAGAACTCCTATAGGTTTCTCATTAAAAAATGACAAAATTAACATAAACATGAATGAGGTTTTCAGGAATAGGTGAGTCGAAGCAGGTTGAGTCGCATCAGGTGCTGTTACAGAGGTGAAAATAAACTGTCTTAATAAGTGGTGGTAACTATTTTCTTTTCTAATGGACTCTCTTATAATCTAATTGCTAATCTAAGATAGTGTGTCATTGTTTACGCTATGATCGATTATGTTTTATTTGCCTCAGTTTCTAACCCCCGCACTTTAATAATAAAAATCAAATTGCTTTACAGCTGTGAGGTTATAGTGAAAGCAACTGTATTTAAAATCACAAATATTGATCTACCAAAAGGAATTATGTTTACTTATTAGATTTACTATACTTGTTTACTTTAAAGTTTTGATGCTTTATTTATTAAGACAATTTCATCAAGCCACATCAACTATTTAAAAATCTTTTTTATTCACTCGTGGATTGTGAGCATCGTTCACTGGCCAACAATTTTGCTCTGTTCATCCCTAGTTGCTGTACAGGAGATGGCAGTGAGCTGCCTTCTTCAACTTTTGTAGTCCATGTACCCACAATGCCCTAAGGGAGAGAATTCCAAGATTTTGACCTAGTGACAATAAAGAAATGGTGCTATATTTCCAAGTCAGTATGGTGATGTTTGTGAAGTGTACAGCTACACAAATTCAGTTCAATTACTTTACTTTTAGAACAACTAAAATGAGTTAGTTTGATATCCTCACCAATGCACAGAACCAATATTATTTGTCACTGCACATATAAAGGTAGTCTATTTACTGAGCCAATTGCCATATATATCAGACATTCCAAAGCAAAATACCATGGATGGTGGAAATTTGAAACAAGCACAGAGAATGCTGGTAAAGTTTGATAAGTCTGACAGCATCTGCGGAGAGAGAACTGATGATCAAGAATCAACTGATGGGATAGTAATTTGCCAGATTGGAGTTTTCCTGCTTTTTATGTATAGGACATATCTGAGCAACTTTCCACATTGTCCGGCACATGCAAGTATTGTAACTGGACTGGAACAGCTTGGCTGTGGGAGCAGCATGTTCTGGAGCACACAATTTCAGTTCTATTGCCAGAATGTTGCCATTGCCCATAGCCTTTCCGGTATCCAGTGTCTCCAACCGTTTTTTGATATCATGTGAAGTGAATCAAATTGGCCAAAGACTCGTATCTGTAATGTTGGGGACTGCTTGGGGATGCTGAGATGAATCATCCTCTTGACACTTCTGGTTGAAGGTTGCTGTGAATGCTTCAGCTTTATCTTTTGTAACAATGTGTTTAGCACTTTCACCAATGACAATGGGGATATTTGTGGAGCGTCCTTCTCCAGTGAGTATAGAAATAGATTATCATTGTTCTATGAAGTTATAGGAAGGTCTGTTGAATAATTTGAGACTGTTCTCCTTGGAGAGAAAAAGGCTAAAAGAAGATTTCATAGATGGTTACACCGTCATAAGCGGGCTGGATAAAGTGTATCGATGAATTCTGAAGAAGAGTTATATTGGACTCGACTCATTAGCTCTCAGTCCCTCTCCACAAATGCTGCCAGACTAATCAAGTTTCACCAGCATTCTCTGTCTTTGTTTCAAATTTCCAGCATCCATAGTATTTTGCTTTTGAATGTCTGATATATATGGCAATTGGCTCAGCAAATGCACTGTTTTTATATATGCAGTCACAAATAGTATTGGTTCTGTGCATGTGTGCGGATATCAGACTAACTTATATTTCCAAGTCAGTATGGTGATGTTTGTGAAGTGTACATCTGAAAGGTCCACCTTTCAGCCGAGGATTCCCCAGCACCGTTGTTGATAGAGCCCTCAACTGGGTCCGGCCCATCTCTCGCACGTCTACCCTCGCGCCCTCTCTTCCCTCCCGCAACAGAGATAGATTTCTCCTTGTCCATACCTACCATCCCACTGGCATCCAAATCCAGAAGATCATCAGTCACTATTTCCACCATCTCCAGTGAGATACCACCATCAGACACATACTCCCCTCCCTTGTCCACCTTCCACAGGTACTGTTCGCTCTAGGACATCCTGGCCCATTCCTCCTTCACTCCGAGTAACCCCCCAGCTTGTCCCTCCTCACTATACAAGGGCTCAAACATAGCTTCCTGGTGAAGCAACACTTTACCTGCACTTCACACAATCTAGTTTACTACATTTGCTCCTCTACATTGGGGAAATGAAGCATAGACTGGGTGACTGCTTTGCAGAACATCTATATCTTGCCCACAAAAAAGACCCTGAGCTTCCAGTTACCTGCCACTTCAACATACCATCCTGTTCCCTGGCCAACATCTCTGTCTCAGGCTCAGCACAAGCTGAAAGAACAATGCCACATTTTCCACTTGGGGACCCTGCAGCCCTCCAGACTCGATATTGAGTTCAATAATTTGAGGGGCTGAAGTCTCCCATGTCCTAGCCCCCTACCTCACACACCAGGCTTTGTTAGCATAGAGACTGCCATTATACGCTGCCCATTGTTCACCGCTAACAGTCTCAATTAACAGCTATTCACCCGCTCAGCCAGATCCTTTGTCTGTCCAACTGTTTTTCTCTCCCTTTGAGCTCTATCCCCACCTATTGTTGACTCCTTAGCCCCTCTCCCTACCCTGTCTTCTGCATATACAGTACACCAACATTTTCATAGCTACCATCAGTTCTGAGGAAGGGTCACTGGACTTGAAACGTTAACTCTGATTTCTCTTCACAGATGCTGCCAGGCCTGGCCTGCTGAGCAACTTCTGTTTTTGTTTCTGACTTAGAACATCCGCAGTTTTTGCGTTTTTTGTGCTGAATATCGCTTGGTTTGATTGGTATTAATTCTATTTGCTTTCTGTCTGATATGAAAATGAGTCCTATTACATGATGCAAGGCATCATTTTGAACCACTCCATCATACTTTTCTTTCCTTTGCTTTGGCCTGCTCCTCTCTTACCCAGCTTCTCTCTCGTCTTTTTGTTTTCTCTAACTCGGTACTGTTACAAATAACTTCTTTCCAGTTCTGTCAAAGCTCATCAACCTAAAATGTCAGCGCATTTTTTTCATTGCTGAAAATGTGTTGCTGGAAAAGCGCAGCAGGTCAGGCAGCATCCAAGGAGCAGGAGAATCGACGTTTCGGGCATGAGCCCTTCTTCTTCAGGAATCATGCCCAAAACGTCGATTCTCCTGCTCCTTGGATGCTGCCTGACCTGCTGCGCTTTTCCAGCAACACATTTTCAGCTCTGATCTCCAGCATTTGCAGTCCTCACTTTTTCCCTCATTTTTTTCATCCCCAGACATGCTGCCTCAGTGATCCCTGCATAGTTTCTGTTTTTGTCTTTATTTCCAGTAACCATTGTATTTTACTTTTGCTTAAAGAATAATGTTTAGGCACCTGAGGCAGCTTGGTTTAGTACCAATAAATGGCCTTCCCCTGCCCATTTTTTTGAATATCTGACTACCTTTTGAACATTGCTATTAACAAGAAGGCAAGAAGATGTGGGGGAGCCTGGGAGCGGTGAAAAAATCTGGAAACATCAGGCTGTGTAAGCCTTCCTAGTCTTAATAGTTGGGTTCAATTTACACAAGCTCCTGCAGTTATGGTGGCAGAGTGGCGAGCACTGCTGCCTTGCAGTACCAGGGACCTGGGTTCAATTCCAGCCTTGGCTGACTGTCTGTCTGTGTGGAGTTTGCATGTTCTCCCTTTGTTTGCGTGAGTTTCTTCTCACAGTCTGAAGCTGTCCATGCTAATTTGTCCCATAGTGTCCAAGGATGGGGGGGGGGGGGGGGGGGGGATTAGCCATGGAAAATGCAGGAAGAGAGGTGGGGGGTTAGCCATGGAAAATGCAGGAAGAGAGGGCGGGTCTGGGTGGGATGCTCTTTGCAGGGTTGGTATGGGCTGAATGGCCTCTTTCTGCAATGTAAAGATGCTATGGTGCCAGCTGGAGTAGTTACCTATTTTCAGGCAACAGGTGAGAAAGGTGTTGCATCAATGACATCATAGACTCATAGAATTCCTATAGTGTGGAAGTAGGCCATTGAGCCCATTGAGTCCACACCAACCCTCCAAAGAGTATCCCACCCAGAACCACCACCCTATCCTATTCTTGTAACCCCACATTTCATATGGCTAATCCATCTTGCCTACACATCCTTGGACTGTGGGAGGAAACTGGAGAGCTAGGAGGAAACCCACACAGGCATGGGGAACATGAGAAAATTCTACACAGACAGTCCCCTAAGGCTGGAATCGTGTGATGCAGCAGTGCTAACTGCTGAGCCACTGTGCCACCCTGACATCTTCAAGTTGTGTCTGTTACTTTCTAAACTAGTCCCCTGTTTGCTTTTAGTATGAATCTCATTCAGTGAAGGAAGTGCCTGTCTAATCCAATAATCCCTATCAGACCAGCAATAACTCAAAACATGTTTTCAAAGAGTTCCAGGATGAAATACAGAACCATATCATTTTGGGATTAGCTGCCTAACATCCTGACTCATTCTAGACTTTGAACAGTAGCACCCTGTTCATCTACAAACTGTTAAATGGGGAATCATGGGTGGAATTTAGTATCTTGCCAATGGCGGATCTTCAATCAGGCAGGAGGTTGGCAGATTGGATTCCCATCACATTTCCACCTCCACCTTGACTCAGTTTGGCTGGAAGGCCCATGGATGGCACTGCCAACCTTGCCATCAGTTGAGATCCTTAAGTCACCAATTAAGGACTTCATCACCACAGGTGTTGGCACAGCATGGTCGAGGAGTGCAACAAGCAAACCTCTGAGATGTTCCGGGGTAGGGGGAGAATGCCCTCCACTCTGTGCCTTGAATGATGAACCTAAGGTCACGAAGCAAGCATCTCCTGATACTGCTCTTGCCGACTCTAAACTCCCTTCAACCTCCAACAACCCCCCCATCACTTGCCATCATTACCTTTGACCCAAAATGACCTGGTGTTGAGCCGAGTAGTGGATTTAGTCCTGAGAGGAAGGACCTGTCACAGAAACAGCCCATAATTACACCTTTGCCTGTCCAGGGGGTGAGAGCTGTCCGTATTGGATGGGTGTTTATTGTGGGGATTGAAAGTTGTTATTTCTCCCCTGTTAAGAGGGCAAGTGCTGGAACCAGTGCACCAAGGGTGTGACAACATGGTGCGAATTAATGAAATCACTAGAAGCTATTTCTGGTGGCCAAATGGGGTCTCCCAGATTTAAAACAGGATCATGTGAGTCCTGGACATTAATAAGGAAGGCACTGCCGTTGTTGGACCTTCACCCATGGTAATGGCTTCCATCACCGTGGCAGCAAATTCACATTGATTTCATGGAAGCAGTAGAAGGACCTATGGTAGTTGTGGTTGCAGATACCCACCCCAAATGGCCTGATGTGGTAGTCATGAAGTTGGTATCAGTGGATGCAACAATAGATGGACTGGATGAAATATTTGCCAGGTCCTGGACATGTTGAGTGACAATAGTCCACAGTTTGTTCCACAAGAGTTTGAGCAATACCTGGAAAATCATGGAGTCAGACATGTGAGATCAGCTTCATATCACCCTGTTACAAACAACCAGGTGGAGAGATTTGTGCAAAACTTGAAGCAGGCCTTAAAGACCTCCTCACAAGGATCACCAGGATGGTGAATCAACAAGTTCTTTAGCACATATAGGAATACGTCATACGTAGTGACCCAGCACTTGCCAGTGTCCTTCATGTTCAACCACCAGCTGAGAACCATGTTTGACTTACAGTAGCCTGAAGACACCAGTGAGGTGGTGCAGAGAAATCAAGAAGGACAGATTATCAGGAGGGCAGGAACATCACGGTGACGTGTATTAAAAACAGCAGAGACCATGTTGGCCTGGAATTACATGCCTAGGGAAAAATGGATGCCAGCGATGGTGGTGGTTCAAACAGAAACATTGCTATACGAGGTGCAGTCAAGGGACAAACTGGTCGAGAGCAGTCACGTGGACCAGTTTACTGCAGTGTCACTGCACCTCACCCCTGGGAGATGCCCCTCACCACAATGAGGAGGTGGGATCAGTGGTGACAAACAAGTCATGTGTCTCTGAGCCAGGATTGGACATCTCAATGTGTGAGACATAGGGGAACAGCAGCCAATCTTTGGAAATGGATGAATAAATATTCAAAATTAAATTTAAATATACAACAGTGCTTTAAATCTACTAAAAGTGTTTTATTTTGCTGTATTTGTAATTTAAAATACTTCCTATAGAAAAAATAATAAATGAAGTTCTCTTTATCATTGTTTTTGCTTGTTCTCATAAAAAGCTCAAGTATTCCTGTAAAGGGTATTAGATTAGATTCCCTACAGTGTGGAAACAGGCCCTTTGGCCCAACAACTCCACACCAACCCTCTGAAGAGTAACCCACCCAGCCCCCTGACTAATGCACCTAACACTACAGGCAACATAGCATAGCCAATTCACCTGACCTGCCCATCTTTGGACTGTGGGAAGAAACTAGAGTACCCAAAGGAAACCCACACAGATATGGGAGAATATGCAAACTCCACACAGACAGTTACCCGAGGCTGGAATCAAACCTGGGACCCTGCTGCTATGAGGCAGCAGTGCTAACCACTGAGCCACCGTGCCAACTTTGCCTCATTCTTTTCCACATTGTCCTTCAAAATATGTTTATTTCATGCAAGACAACTGAAATAAATAATGATCAAACTAATCAGAAGAATATACTATTTTTCTTCAATATTTTGTATCATCGATAATTTATATTAATAAAGGAATCTTGTACTAAGACAACTAATATTAAATTCTGAAAATGCATGCTGCCTGTTAATTTAACTAATAAATGCTTTAAAAATGTAATTCCGTTATCAATGTGCGCATACAAATTTAGTTAGCTGTACTGACTTTACAACTTGGCTGTGTCCCATGAATGTGAACTTAGCTGCTCATTTGGGTTAAGATTGCATTCAATACAGTTTCATGGCATTAAATGTGAGAAAGAGACGCCATCAGGATTTTGAACTTTATCAGAGGAAGAAGGGAAGAACTTTTTCACAGATACAGAAATCTGTAAGAAGAAACCAAATTACTAACACAAATTCTGTTCAATGCTGAGTGATTACATATTTCCTAATTTTAAGATAAAATGGAAATTAAACTGAGAATATAGGAAGCACAACATGTGTATGGTCATGTAAGATTGAATGGTCCCTATTCTAATTAAAATCTCTGCAATGCATGCTCGCTCATTTTCTTGTTCTTTGAAATAATATGATAATATTCAAAAGTATAACAGCACTTACTAGCTTCATTTCCAGCATAGGAAGGCATTTACTGTTGGTACACTAACTCCTCTGATGTGGGCTGCTTGTTAAGTGTACAAAATATAAGCCTAGGTATTAACCTCCAGGGACTGCTGAAGGGCTTTTGCCCGAAACGTCGATTTCAAAGCTCCTTGGATGCTGCCTGAACTGCTGTGCTCTTCCAGCACCACTAATCCAGAATCTGGTTTCCAGCATCTGCAGTCATTGTTTTTTACCTCGTTGATATTAACCTCCAGGGAGCCCATGTTAAGATTTGAACAGAATTCATTAAAGATGTTATAACCTGCTGACCTCCACACCTGCATTCCACACACTCCCAACCAGCAACACTTTTGCGTCAAGAGTCCAAATGGTATAATTTGCCATTAGGGCTTGCCTTAGGAAAATGTGAACACAGTAATGCTTTGTAAATGACAACTGTCCTGACAACTGCTAATGTCTTGTTATTGTTTCTGATGAGATTCTATTGATTTTGTTCCTGTTCACTGAAACCTCTGTATTTGAGCCAAATACATCCTCTTTTGTGGTGACTACTGGTATTTTAGGATTACGGTTATTATTAAAATCTTGATGAACTATTAAGTTTTTATGCAAAGGAAATGGCTATCATTTTCCATTCATAGAACCATCTAGAATTTCCTTAAAGTTGAGTCTTTTGTTCTCACCCCACCTTGATTATACAACCATCCTGAATTTTTTGCTCATTCATGTTACACTTCAATTTAAATTCCATTCCACTCCATATGTTTCAATACGTGGAAGATGACTTGTTGTTTCGCTTTATATTAAAATTTTGGCTTTTGTATACCCTTCAAAACCTTTTGGTGAATAAATGAACAGCATTAATTTTCACCTGAGTATCAAACTTAAGAAGGTAATAGATAGTTAAGCATATCAGGATGAAATGTAATTACAATTGAAGATAATTGTCAGGCTACTGTTGGCAGCAGTAAATGGCTTGAGAGGCCATCTCATCAAATTAAATAGTTGCTATGACAGAGCTAAAGTTGGGATGGAATAAAAGCTGTTCATCGTACGCTTGAAAAGGAACATTTAAAACAAAAAAAAATGATGAGTTTAGGTCAGGAAATCAAACAGGTCCATTCAGATCCATGAAGTCCTCCCCTCTATGCAGCTGTTGTGTTTCCCCAGCCTTGGAACAGGTCCTCTTAAAGAAAACTGAATGACATTGAAGGTCACAGCCTCATTGTATAGTTACCTCATGAGAGTGTTGTGCTTATCCACCCATCTTCCTGTCTTAGTTAAAATAGAAGTTGGCAGGAAACAATGTTTAAAGACTTTAATCCATCCACCCAAGCAAACATACATTTTCTTTTGACTAAAAGGAGCCTCTTTGAGCTTGTAATGAATTTGTAATGAGCTCACCTTCAAACAATGCCTGCAGTGCTCTCACCCCCAGGCCTTGATCTGACCTAGGCAGCTCAACCCCCATTGAAACCTCAAATGCCCACTCCCCAGGTCCATGACCAAACCTCCAAATTCCAACCAGCCCATTCTCCTGTGCTCAACACAAGTGGTTACATCTTAATAATTTTTGGCTCAGTGTGGGTTGTGGCAGGGCTCAGTGAGATTTCTCACTGCATTTTAGTAAATGTGCCTCATTAACTACCCTACCCTTATGACATTCTTCAATTCCAAATCTGTCACACGACTTTATGCAGGGAGCAGAATGAGGCCATTCAGCCCAAAGAGTCCGCTCTACCATTTGATCATGTCTAATATGTTTCTCAACCCTATTCTCTTGCCTTCCCCCCATTATCCCAATCCCCTTACTCATCAAGAACCTATCTATCTTTATCTTAAATATGCTCCATGACTTGACCTCCATAGCCCTCTGTGGCAATGAGTTCCACAAATCATCTGGCTGAAGAAATTCCTCCTTATCTCAGTTCTAAAGAGGTGTTATTCACTCTCAGGCTACGCCCTGGATCCTAGTCTTTCCTACTAGTGAAACATTTCCATACCCACTTGATCCAGGGCTCTCAGTCTCCTGTAAGTTTCAATCAGATCCCTTCTCATCTTTCTAAATTCTATCGAGTATAGGTCCAGAGTTCTCAATCACTCCTCATATGGCAGTCCTTCATCTCGGGACCATTCTTGTAAACCTCCTCTGGTCCCCCTCCAATGCCAGCATATCATCTCTTAGATAAAGGATTGAAAACTGCTCATAATACTCCAAATGTGATCTGTCCAGAACCAAATGTTTTAGCTGTCTCGAAATGAGTGCCAACATTGCATTTGCTTTCCTAATCACCAGCTGAACCTGCATGTTAACCTTAACAGAATCCTGAACTAGGGCTCCCAAATCTCTTTGCACATCAGATTTCCAAAGCCTTTCCACAATTAGAAAATAGTCTACAACCTTATTCTTTCCAACAAAGTGCATAACCCACACATTGTCACATTATGCCACTTATTTGCCCACTTTCCCAGCATGTCCAAGTCTTTCTGCAGACTTCTGACTCCCTCAAAATTACATGTCCTCTATGTATCTTTATATGACCTGGAAACCTAGCAACATTGCCCTCAGTTCCTTTGTCCAGATCTTTAGTGTGTAACGTTAATTGCTTGGTCCCAACATTGACCCCTGTGGAACTTCGCTAGTCACCGGACACCATCATGAAAAAGACCCCTTTACACCTAGTCTCTGCCATTTGGCTGTCAGCCAATCCTCTATCTATGTTTGTACCTTACCCCTAACACCATGGGCTCTTACCATATCTAGCAGCCTCCTGTGTGGCACCTTGTCAAAGGCCTCCTGGCAATCCAAATGGATTACATCCACTGGCTGTCCTTTGTCTAACTTGTTTATTACCTCTTTAAAGAATTCCAACAGATTTGTTGGGCATAACCTCCCTTCATGAAGCTGAACTGATTCTGCCCTACTTTAACATGCACTCTCACATATTCTGCAATTTCATCCTTAATAACAGGCTCTAAAATCGTACCAATGATGGAAGTCAGGCTAACGGGCCTATACTTTCATGTCCTCTGCCTTCCTCCCTTCTTGAGTAGGGTGTTATATTGTCCACCTCCAGTCATCTGTGACCTTCCCTGAGTCCAGTGATTCCTGGAAAATTACCATCAATGCCTCTACAATCTCCTCAGCTATCTGTTTCAGAACTCTGGGGTGTAGACTATCTGGTCTGTGTCATTTATCCACCTACAGACCTTTCAGCTTGCACAGCATCTTCTTTTTATTAATGGGCACTATACCCACCCCTCCCCTGATTCTCTTGAAGTTCTGATATGTTGCAGGGGTCTTCCACTGATGCAAACTAACTATTCACCTCCTCCACTGTTTCTTTGTTCCCCATTACTACTTGTCCAGCCTAATTTTCTAGCAGTCCAATGTCCACTCTTGCCTCTCTTGTACTTGTGGATATGAACAATATTTTTGCAATCTACTTTTATATTACTAGCTAACTTACTCTCATATTTCATCTTCTCCCCACAATTGCTTTCATTTAATATCTTCTGCTGGTTTTTCAAGGCTTCCCAATCCTCTTTTGCTGCCCCTGACTTCCCTTGCCAGCCACAGTTGCCTCACTCTTCCCTTAATATGTATCTTCTTCTTTTGGATAAATTTCTCTGTGCTTCTTAAATTATCCCATGAAACTCCTACAATTGCTGCTCCACTGTCTTCTCCTCTAGACTTCTCTTTCAAAAAACTCAGGCCAGCTCCTCCCTCATGTCTTTGTGGTTACCTTTAGTAATTGTAATACCATTGCACCTGATTCAGCTTCTCTCTCTCAAACTGCAGTGAATTCTATCAACTTCTGATCACTGCTCACCAGGAGATTTTTCACCTTCAGCTCCCTAATTGAGTCTCCCTCATTACACATCGTTAGGTCCAGAAAAGCACAGTCAGTCAGCCAGCATCCCAGAAGCAGGTGAATCGACGTTTCAAGTGTAAGATCTTCCTCAGGAAGGGCTTATGCTCGAACATTGACTCTCTTGCTCCTTGAATGCCGCCTGAGCTGCTATGCCTTGCGGGCACCACACTCTTTGACTCTGATCTCCAGCATCTGCAGTCCACACTTTCTCCCTGAATTTCTTGTTCCCTAGTGGGCTCTACCACAAGCTGTTCCGAAAAACTATCTCATTGACATTCCACAAATTCCTTTCCTTGAGATCTGCTACCAACATGGTTTTCCCATCCACCTGCCCCCATAATTGCAGTAACAGAGTCTTTGTTACATGCCTTTTATATTCCCCACAAGCTGACTATAGCTAGGAGGCCTGTACACAACTGCCGTCAACACCTGTTGTCCTTTCCCACACAGATATTAATGATTAGATTCCCTACAGTGTGGAAACATGCCCTTCGGCCCAACCAGTCCACACCGACCCTCCGAAGAGTAACTCACCCAGTCTCATTTCCCTCTGACTAATGTACCTAACACTATGGGCAATTTAGCATGGCCATTTCACCTAACCTGCACATCTTTGGACTGTGGGAGGAAACCCACGCAGACACAGGGAGAATGTGCAAACTCTACACAGGCAGTCGCCCGAGGCTGGAATCAAACCTGGGACCCTCTTCCTGTGAGACAGCAGTGCTAACCACTTAGCCACCATACCACCCCTAATGGCCAACACTATCTCACACATACAGCCACATTCTCTTAGCCTAGTCACTCTTTAACCTCCAGGCCACTCAGTTTACCTGTTTTTAGATATGTACCATCTCATCACCGCTATTCTGTCCGTCTTGCCGACTGGAGACCCATACTTTGTTACTGTCCAGTAGAGGGTCATCAAACACCAGAAAGCAAAAGGCCATTCCAACAACAGTATTTATTTTGCACAGCTTAAAATTGCGCATTTAAATAGATTTTGATAGCTTTGATTGGGTGAGGAGATGGGATTCTCAGGGATGCAACCTGGTAGATGATAGGCCCAGAGGAGAGAGATGGACATCCAGGAGAGAAGAAGATGGCATGGGTGAAGAGGGGGGCTAGGAGAGAGGGAGGGGTTAGGTGCAGAAGAAGGGAGGGAATGGTCAAGGAAATGAGAGTGACATGAACAATGGGAAGTAGAGGACAGAGAGTGGGGAGGAATGCCTCCTGGGGCTTCTCATCCTCCCCCATCATGTCCTCACTTCTTTTTGCTGAAGCCTGTTTCAATATTGTGTTTCTTCTGTGAGTGTGTATGTGTGTGTGTGTGTGTGTATGTTTGTGTATATGCAGTGCGACCTTTGCATTTGATGTCACCACAGTTTAACATGACGATATAAAGCTCTAGAATTGCACATTCCTGTTGAAGGCCTTTTGCCTGAAACATCAATTTTCCTGCTCCTCAGATGCTGCCTGACCTGCTGTGCTTTTCCAGCACCACTCTAACTTAGACTCTGACTTCCAGCATCTGCAGTCCTCACTTTTGCACAGTTGCACAGTTGCCCACAGTTTTGGGTGTCAGGATATCAAGTTATTTATAGACACCAAAAAGAATCCCACAAAAAATAACAATAGATGCTTCTGGTCACCCCAAATTGCAAAACAAATGCTGAATAAGCTATTATGCTTTTTTTAAAATTACATTCTTCAATTCAATGTGAAAAAGAGTAGGTTTGAAAGGCAGACATGATCTCCTATAAAATTTACCTGCGTTTAATCTCATGCAAATTCTGTCTGGAGACACACCCATGTGACCTGCTTGCCATTGAGACAGGAGTCCAGGTCAAAATCCTTAGAAAATATGGCACAGCTTTTGCATCTTTACACAAAAAGGATATGATAATGACTCATATCTATAATCTTCAATGCTATTCTATATAGATTTTCATAAGTTAATAAGTACATGGCTGATCCTCATGCATCGAAGGAACATATGTGAAAAATCATAAAGCAGCAATATTATTTAAGTGTTTTTAATGCGATCAAATCCAGTGGCAGCTTTAACTAATTGATAATAATATAGTACCTCGGAAGCTGTTTTTTTAAATGAATCTTGATAGCTTTTTAGTGCGTTACAATGAATACCTTCTATTTGTTTCTTTATTTTCAATTGTAGATAATATATTTCCTTTGAAATAGGAACAAGGAAAGCTCTGATCAAACCTTGTCAAAGAAGGTATTAAGAATAAACAGTATATACATATGATATCTGAAAATTGTATATGCATCAGGTAGTTGACTAATGATTTTAATTAAAACCATAAATTACACAGTAAAATTCAACTTAGTGCACAAATATTGATGATTTAAACTCTTAATTTTTTTTAGTTGCGAGTAATTGACTGCACTTAGAGGGAAGTTCATAACGCTTGCACTGAAAGTGCCAATAATAGGAGACAGTCTCAAATGAGCAGGTTGCGAAAGCCTGGTAAAAGAGGCAATCTGAATTTCTGTAGAAGAAATATGTTTTGAGAGGAATCAATGCTCATAAGAAATAAAAGTTAAATAGGGGTTTTATTGATCAAGTGGCACACACTTTCAACTTTACTGTCTCAATACATTGCCTGGGTGAAGTACAGGAAGGAAAGGCTGATGAGGAGCAACACAACCCATTGAATTATCCTTCCCTTAATTTAGAGTCAAAGAGTCATAGGAATGTACAGCACGGGAACAGACCCTTCAGACCAACTTGTCCATGCCGACCAGATATCCCAATCCAATCTAATGCCACCTGCCAACACCCGGCCCATATCCCTCCAAACCTTCCTATCATATACACATCCAGATGCCTTCTAAATGTTGCAATTGCACTAGCCTCCACCACTTCATCTGGCAGCTCATTCCATACACATACCACCCTTATGTGGCACGGTGGCACAGTGGTTAGCACTGCTGCCTCACAGCGCCAGAGACCTGGGTTCAATTCCTGCCTCAGGCGACTGACTGTGTGGAGTTTGCACATTCTCCCCGTGTTTGCGTGGGTTTCCTCCCACAGTCCTAAGATGTGCAGGTCAGGAGAATTGACCATGCTAAATTGCCCGTAGAGTTAGGTAAGGGGTAGATGTAGGGGTATGGGTGGGTTGCGCTTCGGCGGGGCAGTGTGGACTTGTTGGGCCGAAGGGCCTGTTTCCACACTGTAAGTAATCTAATCTCTGTGTGAAAATGCTGCACCTTAAGTCTCTTTTATATCGTTCCCCTCTCACCCTAAACCTATGTCCTCTAGTTCTGGACTCCCCCACCCTAGGGAAGAGACTTTGTCTATTTTTCCTATCCATGCCCCTCATGATTTTATAATCCTCTATAAGATCACCCCACAGCCTCTGACACTCCAGGGTAAAAAGCCCCAACCTATTCAACCTCTCCCTATAGCTCAAATCTTCCAACCCTGGCAACATCCTTAAACAGTGGAACCACACTAGCCATACTCCAGTCTTCTGGCACCTCACCTGTGACTGTGCAAGGGGCTCAGCAATCACTTCCCTAGCATTCCTCAGAGTTCTAGGGTACACCTGATCAGGTCCTGGGGATTTATTCATTTTTATGTGTTCCAAGACATCCAGCACATTTTCCTCTTTAATATGGACATTTTTCAAGATGTCACCATCTATTTCCCTACATTCTATATCTTCCATGTCCTTTTCCACAGTAAATACTGATGCAATATACTCATTTAATATCTCCCCCATCTCCTGCAGTTCCCCACAAAGGCCGCCTTGCTGATCTTTGAGGGGCTTTATTCTTTCCCTAGTTAGCCCTTTATCCTTAATGTATTTGTAAAAACCCTTTGGATTCTTCTTAACTCTATTTGCCAAAGCTATCTCATGTTCCCTTTTTGCCCTCCTGATTTCTCTCTTAAGTATTGTGGGTGGCACGGTGGCATAGACGTTAGCACTGCTGCCTCACAGTGCCAGAGACCAGGCTTCAATTTTTGCCTCAGGCACCTGTCTGTGTGGAGTTTGCACATTCTCCCTGTGTCTGCGTGGGTTTCGTCCGGGTTCTCCAGTTTCCTCCCACAGTCCAAAAAATGTGCCATGCTAAATTGCCTGTAGTGTTAGGTGTAGGGGGGTGGGTTGCTCTTTGGAGGATCAGTGTGGACTTGTTGGGCCGAAAAGCCTGTTTCACACTGTAAGTAATCTAATCTATACTCCTCCTGTCTTTATACTCTTCTAAGGATTCACTCGATCTAATCGTCTATACCTGACATATGCTTCCTTCTTTTTCTTAATCAAACCCTCAATTTCTTTAGTCATCCAGCATTCCCTATACCTACCATGAATATACTGTCTCTGGAGTCATGTTATCTTTGTTTTGAAGGCTTCCCATTTTCCAGCTGTCCATTTAGCTGCGAAAACCTAACCCCAATCAGCTTTTGAAAGTTCTTGCCTAATACTGTCAAAATAGGCCTTTCTCCAACTTAGAACTTCAGCTTTTAGATCTGGTCTATCCTTTTCCATCACCATTTTAAAACTAGTAGAATTATGGTCACTGGCCCCAAAGTGCTCTCCCACTGACACCTCAGTCACCTGCCCTGCCTTACTTCCCAAGAGTAGATCAAGTTTTGCACCTTCTCTCGTTGGTATATCCACATACTGAATCAGAAAATTTTCTTGTACACAGTTAACAAATTTCTCTCCATCTAAACCCTTAACATCATGGCAGTCCCAGTCTATGTTTGAAAAGTTAAAATCCCCTGCCAAAACCAACCTATTATCCTTACAGATAACTGATATCGCCTTCCAAATTTGCTTCTCAATTTCCCTCTGACTATTCGTGGGTCTAGAACACAATCCCAATAAGTTGATCTCCCCTTTCTTGTTTCTCAGTTCCACCCAAATAACTTCCCTGGATGTATTTCCGGGAATATTCTCCCTCAGTACAGCTGTAATGCTATCCCTTATCAAAAACGCTACTCCCCCTCCTCTCTTGCCTCCCTTTCTGCCCTTCCTGTAGCATTTGTATCTTGGAACATTAAGCTACCAGTCCTGACTATCCCTGAGCCAAGTCTCTGTAATTGCTATGATATCCCAGTCCCATGTTCCTAACCATGCCCTGAGTTCATCTGCCTTCCCTGTTAGCCCTCTTGCAGTGAAATAAATGCAGCTTTATTTATCAGTCCTATCTTGTTCTCTGCTTTTTCCCTGCCTGCCCTGACTGTTTGACTTGCCTTTGTTCTCAACTGTACCAGTCTCAGATTGATCTCTTTCCTCACTATCCCCCTGGGTCCCATCCCCCAACCTCACTAGTTTATATCCTCCCGAGCAGTTCTAGCTAATTTAGGTGCAATCCGTCCTTCTTGTACAGGTCACTGATACCTCAAAAGAGATTCCAATGATCAAAAAATGTGAATTCTTCTCCCATTTACGAGCTCCTCAGCCATGCATTCATCTGCTCTATCCTCCTGTTTCAGCCCTCATTAGCTTGTAGCACTGAGAGTAATCCAGATAATACTACTCTTGATGACCTCCTTTTTAAATTCCTGCCTCTTTGTAATCTCCCTTTAGAATCTCAACCTTTTCCCCTCCTATGTCGTTGGTTCCAATGTGTACAATTACCTCCTGCTGGCCCCTCTCCCCGTGAGAACATTCTACACCCTCTCTGAGACATCCTTGATCCTGTCACCAGGGAAGCAGCACACCTTTCTGATTTTTCACTGCTGGCGACAGAAACGTCTGTCTGTCCCTCTGACTAGACAGTCCCCTAACACAATCGATTTCTTGGAATATAACATACCCCTCATTGCAATAGACCCAGTCTCAATACCAGAAACTTGGCTGTTCATGCTACATTCCACTGAGAATCCATCACCCCCTACATTTTCCAAAACAGCATACTGGTTTGAAATGGGGATAGCCACAGAAGACTCCTGCACAAACTGCCTACCTCTCTTTCCTCTCCTGGAGTTAACCCAGCTCTGTGACTATATCTGCAACTTTTCCCCCTTCCTATAACTGCCATCTATCACATCCCCTTGCTCTTATAAATTCCTCATTGCCTTTAACTGTCTCTCCACCCACTCCATTCGATCTGATAGGCATTTATTGCAGATGTAATCCTCAGTAACACATAAACTCTCCCCAAATTCCCACATCCAATAAGAAGAGCATATCACTTTACTAAAGGCCATTTTTGCTTCTTTCAATCTACAGACCCAGAAAATAACACCATCCTATTCCTCTACAAACACTGCTCCAGGTTAAATTAATACTTGTGACTTAGATTTTTAAGTTTAATCAAGAGACTTATCTCAATAAAACATATAATCAAGAAAGAACCCACTCTACTCACTACTGCAGACTTACTATAAGGCCACGCTTAAAATATTCAGTTATTTGTTTCGGTGCTGTGACCTCTCCCAAACAGATTCCTCCAAGATTAGTTGTGAATTTCACTGTTAATTTTCCCAGATGCACTCCGATGTTCAGCGATGCATGAATTCAAACAGCAAAGGCAGTAACTGTGCAGGTTCACTGCTGTGTCAGTTCGCAGTGTGGGTTTCTTTCTCTCTTTCTTTCTGATACACTGACCCCACCATGTGCTTCCTTTGTCTGTTCCTCTTCCTTTTAGAAGTGCTGTTGTTTTGATTTTTTTTTTCCAAAGTTCCAAAACAGTGCAACAGAATTTAAAATAGTGATTGCTGCTCCTGGAATTTGAGGAAATCACCTCCAACATCTAAAATACCTCAAAAAAGGAGCAGCCTGTTACAGCCAGAAATTTTTCCCATTCTCCATCTTCATGCACTTCAACTGTGTTCTCTGATTAGCAAGCAATATTTCCTTTCACATTTTTCCTCATACATTCTGTTCATTCGTTTAAGCCAAGGTCATAATGGCAAAATCAAACCAGAGTATTTTTCCAAACTGGAATAAGGGAACAATTCGATTAACATCATTTTGTTTTAATTTCATTGAAATATATTTAAGGACGACCATAACAAAGTCGCACACACCATAAATAAAGGTTCCTTTTTTACTTAAATTTAACATATTTGTATATTTTGTTTTTTTGTTACATATTCAAATAACGTTTAACTGGGGAATAACCTGTTTTATTCTGAGGGACTAAAAATATGGTTAAATCAGGCCTTAAAATAGCTTTGCTGGAATCATTGCCTTGTTAATGTCAAAGTTCCAGCTGGGTCTTTTAACTTATGTTACCTTTGTACAATGAAGCTATGCCTCCAATAATTCAACAACTAATTTTACTGGAGATACAGTAGGTGGAGACCAAAAAAAAGGGAAGCCTTAAGTTATAAAAAGCAACCCAGGACCAAAACAGAATCATTTCGGACTTAGAATGCTTCTCTTCACAGGTGCTGCCAGAGCTGCTTGTTTTTTCTAGTATTTTATATCTTTTGGACCAGCAGTATTTTGCTTTTATTTAGTTTTAAACTGTTTTATTGGAGCTAAGGTGTTCTAGAACTTTATTCTTTCATCTTTCAACACTGTTATTGTTGCAGTTCCAGGATTTTATTATGTTCAGAATCTGTGAGCATTATGGAACTTTGGACAATTTTACTTCAGTGAGATATTGGTGTCTTAATGGTTACAGTCTCCAGTAACTGTATAGTCTTTCAGTCAACCAAATGTTAAAATCTGCTATTTACTATTTATTAGTCGAGAATGTTTTAAAATCATAGAAAACATGAGCAGAGGTAAGACATTTAGTGCTTTGCCTTTGTCCCTCATTTAATATGGTTATGGCGGCTGAGCCCGAAGAATGCTATTTGGCTACAACTGCTTTCTGTGGCAGAGAATTCTGCAGGATCTCTATTCTGAGTGAAGGAATTTCTCTTTATTTCAGTCCTTAAAAATGGCCTATCCATTTTGCTTAGATTGTGACCCATGGTTCCCGAGTTCCCAGTCATCGGAAACATACATCCTGCGTTTTCACTGTTAGAATTTTATAGGTTTCCAGAGACTCCTCCTTTGTCATTCTAAACTCCAGTGAATAAAATCACCATCATCTTGTCAGACCACAAGGCTGCTTGCTCATTAGAGAGACAACTGGTGCTGGTTTAACCTGAGAGTCACCACACCTCAGGCAAGGGGAAAGATTGAAAAAGAGAGTGAAGCTTGAAGAGCACAGCAGGTCTGACAGCATCCAAGGAGCAGGAAATTCAACGCTTCGGCCCAAAACATTGACTTTCCTGCTCCTCGGAAGCTATCTGACCTGCTGTGCTCTTCCTGCTTCATCCCTATTGACTTTGGCTTCTAGCAACTACAGTCCTTTCTGTCTCCTAGAGAAAGAGGGTTCTTCAAGGTAATCTTGGCCAGAGTTGGAATTGACCCTCACTGTTGGCACTAGTTTGCAACCAAAACCAAGCATCTAAGTAAACTGACTCCCTTCCAGTGAGTATAGCCCTACCTGATCTGGTCTTTCTTCATATGCCAGTGCTGCCATCTCAGGAAGCAGTCTAGTAAATATTTGCTGTACTTCCTTCATTGCCAGAACATCCTTCCACAGATAAGTAAACCAAAACTGCAAACCATTCTCCTGGTGTGGTCTCATCAAGGCCTGATATAATTGCAGCAAGCAGTAAATTTACTTCAAATTATTGTCAAGTACGATAGTTACTTAACCACAAATAAACTGTTGTTTTGCAGCTGATGTATATTTGTGAGCTGCCGTGTGCCATTTGATAGCACTATAACTTCTTCTCTCACTTTATTTGCTGTCATGGGAATGGTGGTATTATTTGGCTTGAAGTAGGTTTCAGAGATAACTTTAACTGATTCATTTCTGTTGAATTGTGGGGAGAGTATGTGAACAAAATAGGAGGGAAGGTTCCAAACTTCTCTTCTCACCTTTTGCAGAATAGTTTGGCATAAGCTGGAGCTTGCATGCTGATCATGAATGCATCCTTAACCTATTTGAAAATTGCTGCATCAGGATAATAAACTGGCAGCCTGCCTGGCCCATTCATGACTTCAACTATGCGATCCTGCTGTCACAGGATATGACTCATCCATTCAAAGTACTTCTAGTACCAACATTTTACACTTGTAATAGAAACAGAAACAGCTGGAAAAACTCAGCAGGTCTAGCATCATCACTGGAGAGAAAGCAAACTTAACTGGAATGCTGAAGAAGCATTGTGCCTGATTCGAGACATAAACTCTGTGTCTCTTTGCACAGATGTTGCCAGAACGGCTGAGTTTCTGCAACATTCTCTGTTTGTTTCATATTTCAGCTTCCAAAATATTTTGCCTTTGTTCAAGTCTTGAAATGAATTCCTCTTGTACATACTGCAAACAACGTTTATAAAGTCTGAACTTGCTTGAGAAGTAAATTAAACAAGACTTTTCTTTGAATGTTAAACTATGTTCTTGATTCGCAAAATACTTGCATCATTTGCAAAGGCACAAGGCGGTAACTGGACATTGTTATTTGCTGAATTGACTGGTATGTTGAAAGAAGGCATGCTCACTATCTAATGATAGGATACAGGAAGTCTATTGAACCTCAATTTTCATGCAAGGACAAGAATAGAACTTAAAAGAGACAATGAGAAAGCAACTTACACAGCTCGGGCCTCCATTGACACTCTTCTGCTCCCAGTCCCATCAGCCTGTGATTGGACTTCACTGCCAAGGTGTCAAGTATACTAAGAAGCCACTCATTCTGCACTTCAGTTCAATTAACTACCTGATATGGCAGCCCATTACAGTGGGATGGTATTCATGAAGGTGCTGCCTTCTGAATCTCTCCCCTCACCAGAGGAGTGGTGACCCTCAGGTTAAACTGTCACTAATCGCCTCTTTACTGAGAATTCAGCCCTATGGTCCTCTGGAACTATGGTGATTTTACAGGGGGTCCCCAGTTTACAAACATTCGACTTACGAATGCTCGTACTTACAAACACAATCCCATACAGGGGTACAATTTTTAAGGCACGACAGACAAACATTTCCAGTACTTAAGAATGTTGTCTTGTGTTGTCTTCTGACTTGTGTATAAATCATTTGTGAGCAAACTCCAGAATGGAACCTGGGAACTGCCTGTACTTAACTTTACAATGGAATGGTGATTGGGGGTTGGGGGGAGGGATGGGGGGCGCGGAATTGAAGATGTCAGCCCTCACTCCTGAAAGGAACTTTTTGTCCTTAAAATAACCAAACTGAAACTGAGAATAAACACAATCTCAAATCAAATTTGTGTTTAATTGCTTTTCTTTGAGCAAATGTTACTATTTGGAAATTTCTTTTATGCTTCCCAGAGCTTGATTAACTTGTCTTTTCTAACACACTATGTATTAACTTGCTGGTCATGCTATGGTGGATTTAGATGACAGCATTGAGGTGATTGTGAAGTGGAGATTCAGGCAACACCTGGTATTAACTGGGACTTGTGTCCATGGCCTCTGAACAAAGCATGAAATGTCCCAATGCCCTTTACATAGATGATGTTCTTATGTTAGATTTGCCTTTAACTAGTTCAGCTCCAATTTGATGCATTGAAACCCAAGGAATTTTGGCATGCAGCCTCTTTATTATAAGTTAATTTTATAGTCAGTACATCCTCAACAACATGTTGTCAGATGAACTGCTTCAAGCTCTCTCCAGCTTGCTGTGTTATGGAGAGAAAACCTCAGGTCCAATATCAGTGTCATCTCTGGCCTCAGCATTCACATGCAGGCACTGAATCCTGTATACACAGCCACTGCACGTTTCCCCAGAATTGGGTACCTGAAAGTTGCTGGGACATTTGAAATGCATTCATACAATGTCCTTTTCACCAGCGCTTCCTCTTGGTTACTGCATCTCTGTTGCACTCATAAAACAACTGTAATGTGGATGCCTTGACATTAGCCATGCTAATCTAGGACAGAGCTGCAGACCTTTGAATGTGGAAGTTGGAACACAAATAACACTGATGGTAAGCTTAAATCTTTAATTGTCCCAAATCTAAATGCATGTGAATATTGTTATGAAATTGGGTGAGAATTCAAAAATCATGATTCAAAATTCAAAAATCAATTTCTAAAAATGATAATTTTAAAAATGTTATGGTAACTGAACTTTTTTGACATTCAGAATTCAGCTACTTAAACTAAGCCCTGATAGAAATGAATCCGTTTCACATAACATTTCACATAATCTGCTACATTGTACATGAACTGGTTAAAAAGAAAACCAACAAAAGCATTCATATTAAAAAATTGTGAAAACATGATTGACAGTGCCTGGAAGCCAGAGACATTAAATTAATTTGGATGTTTAAAGTTATAAAAAGACAAGGGATTAGAATAATCCCTATGGTTAACAAAATAGTCAAGTAAACTCAATCATAAATAGTCCTACTTCCTTCTCCCAGTGCTCTTGTGCTAAAATATCATTTATATTCTAATTAAAAACATTGATATTTATATTTTTAGCATGGTTAACATATATAAAAATTGACTTTATTCACCTGAGGTCAACTTTTCTTCTTCTGTAGCTGTTTTGCAGAATACCCTCAGCAAGTTGCAAAATAGATTGTACTGTAATAATAGATAGCAATTTTGTAACTTCTCAATCAATATAAAAGAATCTAGTATGACTAGGAGATTAAATTAACTGGGGCAGATGCATCAGTGTCAAGGCTGTTACTGCAAAGCAGAGACTGGGAATACTGTAATGACTGCCTGATCTCCTGATTCCAGTTCAGGTTTCATTGAATAAAAACTGAAAGAGCTACGAATGCTGTAAATCAGAAATAAAATCAGAAGTTGCAGCAAACACTCCGCCGGTCTGGCAGCATCTGTAAAGAGTCTCATTGATGCATGTTAATTGAGGTGCTTTAATATTCATGCGTATTAATTGGATACACAGTGAGATGGTAATCCACTTAGTGAAACCTGGCAGAAAGGAGCCTTTCTGAGGTAAACCAAAATCTTTTAGAGTGTAGTCATGAGGAGCAGAAGTGCTCCTCAGAGTATTGAGGTAAAGTCCAGACCTCTGCTGTGAGGAATCTTTCTCACCTGGACAATGGCCTTGCTTCCCACCATGGACTATATTCATATTAACAAGTGGCAAAAATGGGAAGAAGCAGTTGGTCACAATTAATCACATTAAAAACCTGAAAACCTGAACCAGCTAAACACCAAGGTAATTTGGGTAAATGTCGTAGGGTGTTTAGAAAGTAAATGAGGACTGGCTGCAACAATCAGTTGAGATATTCTGCTCTGAAGACTCTTAAGCAGGGAGGCCATCTGAGATGGGGTTTCCCATCTGAGGTTGAAGTTCATCTCTAAATGATCAGGTTGTTAAGTGTTGCTTTTTGGTACATTAAATGTAATAATTATGTCTTCTGCATACATTTCCAACATTCTATCCAGGTTATTGACAAACAAACATGATGCATTCATTTTGTTTTGACCTAAGAAGCATAAAATGAAAATAATCATGCAAGTTTGCATTCTTCTGAGAATTAAGGAGAACATAAGTATGAATCAATGTCACTGTAACTCTTATTGACTGTCAATATTTTATAGCTGAAAAATGTTTTGCTGGAAAAGTGCAGCAGGTTAGGTAGCATCCAAGGAGCAGGAGAATTGACGTTTCGGGCATAAGCCCTTCTTCAGGAATGAGGAGGGTGTGCCAAGCAGGCTAAGATAAAAGGTAGGGAGGAGGGACTTGGGGGAGGGGCGTTGGGAATGCGATATGTGGAAGGAGGTGAGGGTGAGGGTGATAGGCTGGAGAGGGGGTGGGGCGGAGAGGTTGGGAAGAAGATTGCAGGTCAAGAAGGTGGTGCTGAGTCTGAGGGTTGGGACTGAGATAAGGTGGGGGGAGGGGAAATGAGGAAGCTGGAGAAATCTGCATTCATCCCTTGTGGTTGGAGGGTTCCGAGGAGGAAGATGAGGTGCTCTTCCTCCAGGCATCGTGTTGCCATGGTCTGGTGATGGAGGAGGCCAAGGACCTCTGGCACACCTGCACCAACCAACCCAACCGCCCCGTGGATGAACACTTTAACTCCCCCTCCCACTCCGCCAAGGATATGCAGGTCCTTGGCCTCCTCCATCGCCAGACCATGGCAACATGACGCCTGGAGGAAACACGCCTCATCTTCCGCATAAGGGATGAATACAGATTTCTCCAGCTTCCACATTTCCCCTCCCCCCACCTTATCTCAGTCCCAACCCTCGGACTCAGCACCGACTTCTTGATCTGCAATCTACTTCCAGAACCTCTCCGCCTCCACCCCCACTCCAGCCTATCACCCTCATCTTAACCTCCTTCCACCTATCGCATTCCCAATACCCCTCCCCCAAGTCCCTCCTCCCTACCTTTAATCTTAGTCTGCTTCGCACACCCTCCTCATTCCTGAAGAAGGGCTTATGCCCGAAATGTCGATTCTCCTGCTCCTTGGATGCTGCCTGACCTGCTGCGCTTTTCCAGCAACACATTTTTCAGCTCTGATCTCCAGCATCTGCAGTCCTCACTTTCTCCTTGTCAATATTTTATATCACATTTTTCCAGGAATGACAGAATTAGTTCAGTTTAAGTATGGTTAAATATAAATTTGACTGATCTTAGTTTGGTTATCACTGCTGGTCTACAAATAGAACAGCCTTCTTAAATGACAAATCTGATCTATCACTATTTAATGATCATTGAGATGTTAATTAGCTCAAGATGGGTCTTCCACTCACTTTTGAGAAGGAAATTCTGCTGATAATGCGATTGGAGATGGTGGCCATTGCTGCGACTGCATCCCTGTCTGAGGAAGCTAGATAATGATAGATCCCAGACAGTAAGATAATTCAGGAGTTTGCCAGTGTCTGGGGGTAGATGGAAGGGGGTGAAGTGCCAGGTGGACCATGAGAAATATCAGGTGGGAAGACCTTGCAAGGGAACAAGAAACCCCAAAAGGAGGCACCCTTTTCTTGATTGGTCACCAACCCAATTAATGGGTACTTCCAGGCAGCAGACCTGGTTTGGAATTCTGCCACGGCAAGTAAAATTCCAATTATGGAAAGAAGGGGCCCACAAAGTGACCACTTAAGGAATTCATACCACCTAGACAGAAGCCTCCTGCACTAAGTATCCACATTTAACTGGGCAGCACTGGACCTTCTTTCCCCAGTGGATGAGGTCTCCCAATCAATTAGATGGTGGCAGCTTTTCTTTCTCAGTAGCACCATTGGAGAGGTGTTGTCTATTATTAATAATGTGCCCACCTGAGACTCAGGATGACCAAAGGACCCAAGGACAGGTAAGTAGTGGTGCATGGGGAATTAGGTAGAGGGGTCAGAGGGATTGTCTGAATGGTGTCAACAACAAGGGTAAAGTAATGACATACAGCAGCTCACAGTCCTTCCCAATCCTGGGTCCCTTGATAAGATGCTGAGCACCTTTGGTTGAGAGATGCTTTTTTGAAGCAGCAACAGTTTTTGTACTTCTGACATGACAAGTCCTTTAGCCACTGCTGCAAGATGAGGTCCATTAATGAGAATTAATTGCAACATTCATATCTGTGAAGGCACAAGATGGCAGTGGGGTCCTCACCCATAATGCTCCTATTCACTTCAATACCACTCTGCCACCAAACCTGTACCGGGGAGACCATTAAATTCTCACCACTAATCTAACCCTATACACCAGATACAAATCTCAGCAGGAGGCCCAGCAATCACTTCTCTAGCTTCCCACAGAGTTCTCGGGTACACCTGATCAGGTCCTGGGGATTTATCCAACTTTAACCATTTCAAGACATCCAGCACTTCCTCCTCTGTAATTTGGACATTTTGCAAGATGTCACCATCTATTTCCCTACAGTCTATATCTTCCATATCCTTTTCCACAGTAAATACTGATGCAAAATATTCATTTGTATCTCCCCCATTTTCTGTGGCTCCACACAAAGGACACCTTGCTGATCTTTGAGGGGCCCTATCCTCTCCCTAGTTACCCTTTTGTCCTTAATATATTTGTAAAAACCTTTTGGATTCTCCTTAATTCTATTTGCCAAAGGTATCTCATGTCCCCGTTTTACCCTCCTGATTTCCCTCTTAAGTATACTCCTACTTTCTTTATACTCTTCTAAGGATTCACTCGATCTATCCTGTCTATACCTGACATATTCTTCCTTCTTTTTCTTAACCAAACCCTCAATTTCTTTAGTCATCCAGCATTCCCTATACCTACCAGCCTTCCCTTTCACCCTCATAGGAATATACTTTCTCTTGATTCTTGTTTTCTCATTCCTGAAGACTTCCCATTTTCCAGCCATCCCTTTACCTGTGAACATCTGCCTCCAATCAGTTTTTGAAAGTCCTTGCCTAATACCGTCAAAATTGGCCTTTCTTCAATTTAGAACTTCAACTTTTAGATCTGGTCTATCCTTTTCCATCACTATTTTAAAACGAATAGAATTATGGTTGCTGACCCCAAAGTGCTCCCCCACTGACACCTCAGTCACCTCCCCTGCCTTATTTCCCAAGAGTAGGTAAAGTTTTGCACCTTCTCTAGTGGGTACATCCACAAACTGAATCAGAAAATTGTCTTGTACACACTTAAGAAATTCCTCTCCATCTAAATCTTTAACACTATGGCAGTCCCAGTCGATGTTTGGAAAGTTAAAATCCCCTACCATAACCACCCTATTATTCTTACAGACAGCTGAGATCTCCTTACAAGTTTGTTTCTCAATTTCCCTCTGACTATTTGGGAGTCTATAATACAATTCCAATAAGGTGATCATCCCTTTCTTATTTCTCAGTTCTACCCAAATAACTTCCCTGGATGTATTTCCAGGAATATCCTCCCTCAGCACAGCTGTAATGCTATCCCTTTATAAAAATGCCACACCCCCTCCTCTCTTGCCTCCCTTTCTATCCTTCCTGTAGCATTTGTATCCTGGAACATTAAGCTGCCAGTCCTGCCCATCCCTGAGCCATGTTTTCATAATTGCTATGATATCCCAGTCCCATGTTCTTAACCGTGCCCTGAGTTCATCTGCCTTCCCTGTTAGGCCCCTTGCATTGAAATAAATGCAGTTTAATTTATTAGTCCTACCTTGTCCCTGCCTGCCCTGACTGTTTGACTCACTTCTGTTCTCAGCTGTACCCGTCTCAGATCGATCTCTTTCCTCACTATCTCCTGGGTCCCACTCCCCCACCTTACTAGTTTAAATCCTCCCAAGCAGTTCTAGCAAATTTCCCTGCCAGTATATTAGTCCCCTTCCAATTTAGGTGCAATCTGTTCTTCTTATACAGGTCACTTCTACCCCAAAAGAGATTCCAATGATCCAAAAATGTGAATCCTTCTCCCATACACCAGCTCCTCAGCCATGCATTCATCTGCTCTATCCTCCTATTCCTGCCCTCACTAGCTCATAGCACTGGGAGTAATCCAGATATTGCTACCCTTGAGGACATCCTTTTTAAATTTCTGCCTAACTCTCTGTAATCTCCCTTCAGAGTCTCAACCTTTTCCCTTTCAATGTCGTTGGTTCCAATGTAGACAATGACCTCCTGCTGGCCCCTCTCTCCCGTGAGAACATTCTGCACCCTCTCTGAGACATCCTTGATCCTGGCACCAGGGAAATAACACACCATTCTGCTTTTTCTCTGCTGGCCACGGAAACGTCTGTCTGTACCTCTGACTACAGAATCCCCTCACACAATTGATCTCTTGGAAGCCGACATACCCCTCGTTGCATTTGAGCCAGTCTCAATACCAGAAACTTGGCTGTTTGTGCTACGTTCCCCTAAGGATCCATCACCCCCTACATTTTCCAAAACAGCATACCTGTTTGAAATCAGTATATCCACAAAAGACTCCTGCCCTAGGCGCTGACCTCTCTCACCCTTCCTGGAGTTCTCACCCTTCCTGGAGTTAACCCATCTATGTGACTGTATCTGAGACTTTCCACCTTCCTATAACTGCCATCCATCACATACTGTTGCTGTTGCAAATTCCTCATTGCTTCTATCTGTCTCTCTAACCGATCCACTCGATCTGATAAGATTCGCATTCAACAGCATTTATGGCAGATATAATCCACAGTAACCCTTAAACTCCCTTTAAACTCCCACATCTGACAACAAGTACATATCACTGCAAAGGTCATTTTTGCTCCTTCACAATCTACAGACCCAAAAAATAACACTGTCTTGTTCCTCTACAAACACTGCCCCAGGGTAAATTAATAGCTGTGGCTTATATTTTGAGTTTAATCAAGAGACTTATCTCCAAAAATATACAATCAAGAAAGAATCCACTATACTCTCTACTGCAGCCTTTCTCTTGGGCAGACTTAAAATAACAATTAACTTATCTGATTCTGTGCTGTGAATTTCGCCCGACAGTTCCTCCAAGATTAGTTGTGAATTTCACTGTTTGTTAATTTTCCCAGATGCACTCCAACATCCAGCGATACAAGACAGAGGGTGGTGGTGGAGGGTTGTTTTTCAGACTGGAGGCCTGTGATCAGTGGAGTGCCACAAGGATCGGTGCTGGGTCCTCTACTTTTTGTCATTTACATAAATGATTTGGATGCGAGCATAAGAGGTACAGTTAGTAAGTTTGCAGATGACACCAAAATTGGAGGTGTAGTGGACAACGAAGAGGGTTACCTCAGATTACAACAGGATCTGGACCAGATGGGCCAATGGGCTGAGAAGTGGCAGATGGAGTTTAATTCAGATAAATGCGAGGTGCTGCATTTTGGGAAAGCAAATCTTAGCAGGACTTATACACTTAATGGTAAGGTCCCCTAGGGAGTGTTGCTGAACAAAGAGACCTTGGAATGCAGGTTCATAGCTCCTTGAAAGTGGAGTCACAGGTAGATAGGATAGTGAAGAAGGTGTTTGGTATGCTTTCCTTTATTGGTCAGAGTATTGAGTACAGGAATTGGGAGGTCATGTTGCACCTGTACAGGACATTGATTAGGCCACTGTTGGAATATTGCGTGCGATTCTGGTCTCCTTCCTACCAGAAAGATGTTGTGAAACTTGAAAGGGTTCAGAAAAGATTTACAAGGATGTTGCCAGGGTTAGAGGATCTGAGATACAGGGAGAGGCTGAACAGGCTGGGGCTGTTTTCCCTGGAGCATCGGAGGCTGAGGGGTGACCTTATAGAGGTTTACAAAATTATGAGGGGCATGGATAGGATAAATAGGCAAAGTATTTTCCCTGGCGTCGGGGAGTCCAGAACTAGAGGGCATAGGTTTAGGGTGAGAGGGGAAAGATATAAAAGAGACCTAAGGGGCAACTTTTTCATGCAGAGGGTGGTACGTGTATGGAATGAGCTGCCAGAGGATGTGGTGGAGGCTGGTACAATGGCCCATTTAAGAGGCATTTGGATGGGTATATGAATAGGAAGGGTTTGGAGGGATATGGGCCGGGTGCTGGCAGGTGGGACTAGATTAGGTTGGGATATCTGGTCGGCATGGACGGGTTGGACCGAAGGGTCTGCTTCCATGCTGTACATCTCTATGACTCTATGACCAGATATCCAATATTATAGAAAGAAGCATCATTACTTTCTGGAAGAAAATCACAGCTGTTTGCAGGCCAGTTGAATTAATTTTAGGGTATTTCATATAAAATGATTCTTACTAGGACAGTCATTTTGATAACCATACTTTTATATTCAGGGGATCTTTTAATTGGGTTTATGATCATTAACTGAAGTTGATATGCCTGCTTTGTGTTGAAGCATCAGGTATTTCCTTGATCTCTATAATTGTAGACTTTGTAGTTTGCATTACTTCTTGATCACTTAAAATGAGGAAAATAAAATGTAATGCATACGTAGTTTGGCTCATTGATTCATGATCGTATTGTTTATTTCTAATGAGTGCATAGACACAGAAAAGAATTAATGCCTGAAAAAACAACCCATACAGGGACTGCTTTGGAGAATTGCAGAACCATGGAAATTAAACAGTGTCAGTGATTCAGCCCATCACCCCATTGTTAAGATTTGTTCTTTGGCCATTTTGTTTGAATCCATTCCTTTGCTTTTCCATTTTCCTTTTTGGATACTTATCTCATTCAATTTTAATCAATATTAAAGAGCCTGAGAACACACAGTGGATTCCAGTGATATGTTCAGTCACTGTAATGTCAGCTAGGACATTGATGTGCCAGGTCCTGGTCTTTAAGCAAAGGGAGTCATTTTCATCTTTATTGTTTTGGTTCGGACGTGACAGGCTGTGAGGTCTAACAATCCCATATTCTGTGAAAAACCGCTTAAGCATATCACATGTATCGAAGTACTGGAGAAGCTAAGCAAGTCTGACAGCTCCTGTGGAGAGAAAAACAGAGTTAATATTTCAAGTACAATATGACTCTTCTTTGGAAATGAAAGGGGCTGGTAAATAATATCTTCTGTGACATTGACAAAGTGGGAGGAGGAGCGAGTGGAACAGATGGTCAGTGTACCCAGAGCAAAAGACACAGGCAGTGATAATGGTGGTACAGGAGTGAAGGTACAGGTATGTGAAGTCGGTGTAATTGTTAAAAGGAGAAAATGAGTCTGGGGAAAGGAGACACTTAGTCCGCTCTGCTGACAGCAAAGCTATCAACAGACAAATGAGACATGGAAATTTTGGGGAATGTAAGAAAAATAGAGGACAGAGGTCATTCTTTCAAGTTGAGGAACTAACATTGAATATAAGGTGCCTAAACGGATTACGTGGCCATTATAATACCTGCCTCATCTCCATTATGCCCAGAGCTTCCTAATGGTCATATACTGACCCCTACAAGGTTTAATTTGGTCAAATTAGTTTCAATTATTTAGCCTAATTAGTTCTAATTTGATTGCTGAAATCACAATAGTTTCATGTAATGACTCTAGTTTCTTTCTTGGTTCATTAATGACAACACTGACCTCATAGAACAGAAGGCGAAATCGATTTATTTAATCCAAGAGTTGTAAAAATGATATTCGTGATCCAATTAAATAGGGCTCCATTTTTGGACTGAAAATTGAATTTATGAATCCAAGGTATAAAATGAAAGAGGTAGTCACATGGGCAGAGGATGTGGACCAGGAAGAAACTGAGACACACCCTTTCACTTACACGAGTATCTAATGACACATTACTCTCAAAGAACGCATGAAATGTGGGAGGATCATACCCGGTACCTCCTAATAATGCAACTAACTTTACATTTACATTGTAAGTTTAGGACTGGCCTGGAAATAGCATTGACATTGCATGGATGCTAAACTTAAGCATTGTAAATCAAAGGAGAACGCCCAAACTGTCCGCAGGTGTCAGCTGG
This sequence comes from Chiloscyllium punctatum, assembly GCF_047496795.1. Taxonomy (NCBI): domain Eukaryota; kingdom Metazoa; phylum Chordata; class Chondrichthyes; order Orectolobiformes; family Hemiscylliidae; genus Chiloscyllium; species Chiloscyllium punctatum. The sequence goes on from NC_092762.1 coordinate 64,036,952, forward strand.
TCTTTGCATTTATGGCCTCAAGACAATGCATTCCACATTCCAACAATCTCGCATGTGATGCTTTTTTTAGTTATCTTTTTAAACAGGTTAGCTTCAATGTGGTGCATACATATTAGCGCTAGAAACCTGGACATGGAATACCTGCTTTATCTGATGCTAGCATTGTAACCCGCCCATCTTCAACCCTGTTTTAGCACATAAGGCTGCCTCCTACTCCCTGCAGCTCACTGGAATGAAATGTAAGGCTCCTAAACCCATCATTCCAATGCAGGCACTGAATCCAGTATTTCCAACTGCATAGCTACAATTGAACTTCTAGGCCATTCCTTCACATGAGGTGAAGTTGCTATATCAGGTAGTTTCCATCAGGGATAAGCTTTGGGAATGTATTGTCATTAAAACTAATATTGCCATAAGATGAATGCTTTGAAATAAGCAATGTTATGAAACCCAGAAGAAAAATGCTAATGCAGGGTGTGCCATTTGCTCCAGTGAGAGAAACAAAGAGGCCTGCTGCAGCTGTAGTAGGAAGGGAGGGCCTCTTGGCATGCCTGAAGCACCAGTCGCCACCATACAATCTAGCAACAAATTCTTGTCCCCCCCTGTGGGAACCTGAATTTTTCATTTGGCCTCTCTTAATTGGTCTCAGTTCGTATTTAAAAGGCTGTGTCAGCTACCTGTTGTTTGAGAGCTGGTCCATCCATCCCACTTCTGCAAACATGGCCTCGGGACAGAGTGGACCCAGGAAATCTCTCTGCCAGTAAGTGGATCTGTTTTTCTAAGTGAGTCTGAGAATCAAAACTGTAGAGGCAGAAAGTTTGAACACTAGGACAAAGAAACAAATATTAGGTAAACAAATCAGAAAATCTTCCCATACAACATTAGGATCCAAATATTGCTAGGATAGGGGATGAGTCATTTGAAAATTGGAGGAGCCCTGAAGTGGCCATGGTTGAAAGGCAAGTCACAGACAAATAACACACCAGTGTGATTCAGCTTCTAGTTCAACCTCAGACAGGGACTAGGGACAGCAATAGAATCAATGTCTTGGGAACATAGTTTGTGGAGGGATTCAAAGATGTTGGGAAGAATTTTCCTGTTGGTTAATGCCTTTCTATTGTGCTCAGGTGAATGTCGCAAGCAGTTTGGCACAGGGAGTGAGGAAGTATTGGATGTTTTGACAGGATTAGTGAACAAATCCCCGGGTGTGGATGTGATACATGGAAACAGAGAAAAAAAGGAGCAGGAGTAGGTCATTTGGCCCTTTGAGCCTACTCCGTAAGTCGTTATGATCATGTCTGTTCATCCAACTCAGTCTCTTGTCCCTGCAGTTTTCCTCTGATTCCTCTAACCTCAAACTCCTTCCTGAAATCATACAATGTTTTGGCCTCAAATATTTTCTGTTGTAGTGAATTCCACAGGCTCACCACTCTCTCTGGGTGCACAAATTTATCCCAATCTCAGTCCTAAATGATTTCACCCTGTATCCATACACTGTGACCTCTGGTTGTGGACGTACCCACCAGCTGGAACATTCTTCCTGCATCTTGCTTGTCTGGTCCTGTTGGAATTTTATAGTTTTCTTCTGAACCACAATGAATATAATCTGAACCAAAACCTCATCTCCTCTTACACAGACCCACCATCCCTGGATTCAGTCTGGTAAACTTTTGCTGCACTCCCTTTTTAACAAGAACATCCTTCCTCAGGTAAGAAAACCAAAAATGCATACAATGTTCCAAATGTGGTGTCACCAAGGTGCTGTCCAATTGCAGCAAGAATCCCTGCTCTTGTACTTGAATCTTCATGCTGTGAAGGTCAACTTACAGTTTGCCTTCTTAACTGCCTGCTCCATGTGCGCACCTATCTTCAGCAAATGGTGTACGAGAACAACCAGATCTTGATGTACATTCTGCTCTCTCAATTTCTAGCCATTCAGATAATAATCTGCCTTCCTGTTTTTGCTACCAAGGTGGATAACCTCACATTTATCCACATTATAGTTCATCTGCCATGCATTTACCTATTCTCTCAGCTTAACCAAATCACACTGCCTTCTCCCCACAGTTAACCGTCCTACCCAGCTTTGTGTCAACTTCACATCTGGATATGTTACATTTTAGGTTCTCGTATCCAATTCATTCATATATCTTCTGAATGGCTGAGGTCCTAGCACTGATCCCTGCAGTACACCACTAGACCCTACTTGCTCCTTGTGAAGAGACCCACTTATTCCTACTCTTTGTTTTCTTTCTGCCAATCACATTTCTAGCCATCTCATACACTATGCCCAATCCTATGTGCTTTAATTTTACACACTAATCTCTTACGGGAAACTTTGTTGAAAGCCTTCTGTAAGTCCAAATAAACATATCGACTGGGTCCCCTTCATCAACTGTACCAGTTACATCCTCCAGGATTCTAACAGATTTGTCAAGCATAATTACCCTTTCATGAACCCAGGCTGACTCTGTTCAATTGAACCACTCTTTTCCAAATGGTGGCTATTAATTCTTTTATATGTTGCATTCCAGGCTGCTGTGGGAGAAAAGGGATGAACCAAACTTTTAATTCCTCTGGGGCCAAAGGGCCAGGAAGACAGTTCATGTGATTTTGAAAAAGAATGGTAAAGATAAAGCAAGGAATAACTGATCAGTCAGTCTCATATCAGTGGGAGAGAAACAATTTGAGAAAATTCTGAAGGAAGGAATGAATCTCCAGTTGGAGAAGCAAGGTTTGATCAGAGATAGTTTACATGGCTTTGTCAGAGGGAGGTCATGCCTAACAAATCTGACTGAATGTTTTGAGGAGGTGACCAGGTGAGTAGATGAGGGTAGTGCAATTGATATAGTTTATATGGATTTTACCAAAATGTTTGACAAGATTTCATAAGGGAGACTGTTAAATAAGTTAAAAGCACATGACATTCCAAGACAATTTGGTAAGCTGAATCCAAAATTGGCGTAGTGGTAGAGACAGAGCGGTAGTAAAAGGCTGTTGGCGTGACTGGAAGCTGGTGTCCAGTGGTGTACCACAGGGTTTAGTGCTGGGCCCCTTATTGATAAACAATATAAAAGAGATTATTTGGGTGATGATAAGTAAATTTACCGATGACACAAAGATTGACCAGACAATGAGGAAAAACATCTTGGGTTACACGATAGTATTGATGGATTGATCAAATGGGCAGATTAGTGGCAGATGGAATTCTAACACTCAAGTTTGAAGAAGAAGGAATAAGACAAGGGAGTAATGAACAGCAGGACACTGGCAAATTCAGAAGAAAATTGGGACCTCAGTGTGCTTGTCTACAAACCCCTGAAGGTGATATGATAGGTGAATAGGCTGGTTACAAAGGCATAAGGGTCATTGACCTTTCTCAGTCGTGGGAGAAAGTGAGGACTGCAGATGCTGGAGATCAGAGTTGAGAGTGTGGTTCTGGAAAAGCGCAGCAGGTCAGGCAGCATCTGAGGAGCAGGAGAATCAACGTTTTGGGCATAAGCCCTTCATCAGGAATGAGGCTTGTGGGTCGGGGCTGAGAGATAAATGGGAGGGGGTTGGTGTTGGGGAAGGTAGCTGGGAAAGTGCTAGGTGGATGAAGGTAAGGGAGAAGATGATAGGTCAGACGGGGCAGTGATGGACAGGTCCAGAGACATTGCCGAGTTGGAGGCTTGGGACTGGGATAATGTTGGTGGAGGGGAAATGAGGAAGCTGTTGAAGTCCACATTTATCTCGTGTGGTTGCAGGGTCCCAAGGCAGAATATGAGGCGTTCCTCCTCCAGGCATCGGGTGGTAATGGTTTAGTGGTGGAGGAGGCCCAGGACCTGCATGTCCTTGATGGGGCGGTGGGGTTTGTGGGTGCAGGTGTCCCAGAGATGTCTTCTGAAATGATCCACAAGAAGGCATCCTGTCCCCCGATGTAAATCACACCGGGTGCAATGGATGCAGTAGATGACATTGGTAGAGGTACAGGTAAATTTCTGATGGATGTGAAAGGATCCCTTGGAGCCTTGGACAAGGTGAGGGGAGTGGTGTGGGCACAGGCTTTACATATCTTGAGGTGGCAGGGGAAGTTGCCAGGAGTCGGGTGTGGGCTGGTAGGGGGTGTGGACCTGATGAGGGAGTCACAGAGGGAATGGCCTTTTCAGAATACTGATAGGGGTAGGGAGGGAAATATATCCCAGGTGGTGGGGTCCATTTGGTGAACTCCAGCCCCACTCCAGGTCCTAGCTCCCATCCCTGCCATGTCTTCATCATTCCCCCAGACCTCCCCTTCACTAAGAACAGATATTTAGTCCTCAGTAAAGGTCTCACCTTTATCCCTCTACAATCCCAGATTAATGAGTCCAACACACGCTGCAACCTTGAATGTTTCTTCCACCACCTCCGCCTCCCTGCCTACTTTTTTAACCAAGACTCCCGCCCACCCACTGAGGACCCCTCCTCCCACCTCCAACACACCCTGTCCACCTGGACACCCCGTGCTGGCCTGCTATCCACCCTTGATCTCTTCATTCCAAACTGCCGCTGTGAGATCGACCGCCTCAACCTGTCCAACTGCCTCACCCATTCCAATCTCCACCTTCACAATGCGCAGCCCTCCACTCCCACTGCTCCAACACCAACCTCACCATCAAACCCGCAGACAAAGGCGGGCACAGTAGTAGTGTGGCACACTGACCTCTACACCGCTGAAGCCAGGTGCTAACTCGCAGATACCTCCTCCTACTGCCCCCTTGATCACAACCTCACCTCCCAAAACCAAACCATCATCTCCCAGACCATTCACAATCTCATCACCTCTGGGGATCTCCCATCCACAGTGTTCAACCTCATTGTCCATGTACCCTGCACTGCTCGATTCTACCTCCTTCCTAAGATTCACAAACCTGACTGCACCCTGTGCCTGTCCCATCGAACTCTTCTCTTCCTACCTCAACACCGTCCTTCCTCATTTCCCCTTCCCCCACATTATCCCAGTCCCAAGCCTCCAACTCGGCACTGCCCTCCGGACACAGCCATCACTCCCCCCTCTGACCTATCACCTTCTCCCTCACCTTCATCCACCTATCACTTTCCCAGCTACCTTCCCCCAACCTCAACCCCTTCCATTCATCTCTCAGCCCTCAGCCCACAAGCAGCATTCCTGATGAAGTGTTTAAACCAAAAACGTTGATTCTCCTGTTCCTCAGATGCTGCCTGACCTGCTGTGCTTTTCCAGTGCCACACTCTTTCTCCCCACCCTCACCCTCCTCTAGCTTATCTCTCCATGCCCATGCTCACTGCCTTTATTCCTGATGAAGGGCTTTTGCCCGAAACGTCGATTTCGAAGCTACTTGGATGCTGCCTGAACTGCTGTGCTCTTCCAGCACCACTAATCCAGAATCTGGTTTCCAGCATCTGCAGTCATTGTTTTTACCTCATTAGAAATGGACACAAGCTGAGAATTTCAGATGTTTTCAACACAGAAGGAACTCTTTCAACTTATTATGCACTGAATGTGTATTCCATTTAGTTCTATTCCAATGCAATTTCTGAGAGGTTTTAAAATTTGTTCAATTTTAAAATATTAATTGCTAGTGTTTTCCTTTTCTCATCATCTTTCTGTTTTCTTATTATATTCCTAATGTTGGATAATAAGACTAAAGAAGAATGGATAGAAGATTGGGTGATTCTGAAAGGAGGCTGACAGCTTACCAAAATGTATCTGAATCTATTTTATTATTTTATGATTATTTCACATTCTGGAGTCACACTTTGGAATACACTTGGTCTTTAAAACAAAGAATTACAAAGGATTTAGAATCAACATAAGTTTGGAAAACAAATGGGATTGACTAATTAAATACATCTACATCCTATAATGGCCACACTCAATGAGCCAAGGATCGACCTTGGATACAGTGTACATATCGTATCACACTGAAAATGTTGAACCAATCACTAAGTTGCAATCTTAAATCTCTCACACATTGATCATTTGGAATCAATTGAATTTTGAGCCCAAGCAATGGCAATACTAGACACGTCAGATGCCAGAGTGAAATGTGATAATGAAGTTTGGTAATGTTACTTTTTGGAATCAGTTACTGTGGTGGTTAGTCACTGAAACATATTCATGTATTAATTTCTCACTTAGCCAACTCTGTCCAATTTTCCTTCCATGAGCGCTAAGAATGTTTTATGACTCCTTTTCAGTTCTGCTCGACTGAACTACATTTTAAGTCTGCTAGACAAAACCTCTTCCCAGTTCTGACCACTTGAACAGTTTTGTACTAACTCTCACAGCCTGGAGACTTTAGAAACTAAAACTGTTCTGTTAGGATATATGTTGCCCTGAATTGAATTCCTGATTCTTTTGCTAAGAGAATTGTGAACTTAACCCTTGATTCTTCTCAACTAAAAACTAAACTAATGGCTTCTGGTCTGTTTTCATAAAACTCAGCAATTTAAACAGTCCATCAATTGATATCATAGGTATGCTATTAGTCAGTGAACTGAATCATATATTTTCTTGGAAATTATAACTTTGGATCACTGAAGCAAATTACTTTCTGAACTTTTCAAAGTAAAGGTACCATCATAGAACTGTAATAAAAATCCACCTGCCTCTACCTGAAAAATCAAATTCCAAAAATCACACCGATATTCTTATTGAGACAACAGATTGAATCAAATAGAGCAACACAGTGGCTCAGTAGGTTGCACTGTTGTCTCACAGTGCCAGGGACCCAAGCCACTCCCCCTTGGCTGAGCTGGCCTGCAATCACAATTTTAGAAACAATTTCTCACAATTAGAATAGTATGAACACTTACCAGCGTTCACCAATCAGTTTCTTCCTCTTCTGAAGTAAGGACTAACTGCAGGAGGCAGTTCCCAATGCAGATTCCCACCCCGTGCTGTTTCCCGTCCCTCAAACCAGTCTGACCTCATGTTGTTTTCCAGCCTTGACTGCTACCCTCTCTACGTGATTCTGACTGCCTGTCAGAGGGTCCTCACCTTGCTCAGTCCTTAAAAACTAATTTCTAGAAAGAGTCATCTATTTGCCCCTTGAGCTGCTTTTCCATTTCATACAATCTCATCTCGGCCACAACTCCCCAACCCTGCCGACTGTCCAGAATCATTTACCTCATTACTAATTAAAAATCTGTCTCCTCCTTAAATCAATATCTCAGTGCACTCAGGGGAACTGAATTTCACAGATTCATGACCCTTTGAAAGAAGTAATCGCTCCTCATCCCTGTTTTAAATGTGCTACCCTTTATCCTCAAGTTATGACCTCTTGTTCTAGATTACCCCACATGTGGAAACACCCTTTCTACATCTGCTTTGTCAATCTTCTTTTGTATCTTACATAGCTCAATTAAATCTCCTCCCAGGCTTCTAAGCTCCAGTCAGTGTAGGCCTAAACTGCTCAATCTCCTCTCATAAGACAAATCCCTCACTTTTGCAATCACTCCGGAAACAAGAGGGAGGGAAAAGCGCTCCTGTGGATAGGAGCTAAGAAAGAAGACAGGAGAAGGTATAATAGTTATGTAGGTAGTTCAAAAAGGATGAGATAAGAGATTATATATTTCTCCTCCCCTCCTCTCCCCTTACTCTGCTTTCTGGCATGTCTAAGTGTAGATTCTGTGAGGATCAAGAATATAGGAAATCCTTTTTACAGCGTCATTGCCAAACCATTAGCTTTCATACAGCAGCAGTTCAAGAGGGTGGCTCACCACGATCTTCTCAGGAACATTTAAGGATGGGCAAGTAATGCTTGTGTTACACCCAAATCCTGTGAAAGAATAGAAAAATAAACTTGCTTCAGGTGTGTAATTGACTAGAGCCGAGAATGGGTGTAAGCTGGGAGCTAAAAATGGGTTGGGAGCAGTCAACCCCAAAAAAGGGCAGTGCTGGATCAGATTTTAGACTTTCGTGCATTTTTCCATTTAGTCTTATGAAACCAGCAATGGAAACAAGGGAGTGGTATAAATTCAAAACTCCTGCGCACATAATTAATTAATCAAATTATTTTACAGATGTTGCGGCTGTAGGCTGTAACCACAACATTGGTTAGGCCACTTTTGGAATATTGTGTGCAATTCTGATCTCCTTCCTATCGGAAAGATGTTGTGAAACTTGAAAGGGTTCAGAAAAGATTTACAAGGATATTGCCAGGGTTTGAGTATTTGAGCTGAAAGGCGTGGTTGAATAGGCTGGGGCTGTTTTCCCTGGAGCATCGGAGGCTGAGGGGTGACCTTATAGGGGTTTATAAAACCATAAGGGGCATGGATAGGATAAATAGGCAAAGTCTTGTCCCTGGGATGGGGGAGTCCAGAACTAGAGGGTATAGGTTTAGGGTGGGAGGGGAAAGATATAAAAGAGACAACTAAAAATATAAATATATATAAAGAAAAATATAAAAGGGGCAACTTTTTCACGCAGAGGGTGGTACGAGGATGGAATGAGCTGCGAGAGGAAGTGGTGGAAGCTGGTACAATTGCAACATTTAAAAGGCATCTGGATGGGTATATGAATATGAAGGGTTTGGAAGGATATGGGTCAGTCCTGGCAGGTGGGACTAGATTGGGTTCGGATATCTGTCGGCATGGACGGGTTGGACCGAAGGGTCTGTTTCCATGCTGTACATCTCTATGACTCAATGACTCTATGCTCTGCAGTGGTCTGTAACAATATAGACAACAAAAGCACTTATTACTTCGAGTTACTAACTTAACTTTTCTTACTTCCCATATTGTTTCCTTAATGTTATATCTCACAATGTACACCACCATGCTTTTAAGTACAGACCATCCAATTTCAGGACAGCTCCAAAACCTTTGTGTACGTAACTAGACTTTTAGCACCATCTAGAGGCACAAGACTGGTGGAACATTTTAACACATTCGACCTTTATGTAAAAGAATGTAAATACATTTTGCAGTATATGGTAGGCCTGTTGTATAAAGTTAATGTGGTTAAAAACCAAAAGAACTGCAGATGCTGTAAATCAGACAAAAATAGAAATTGCTGGAAAAGCTCACAGAGAAATCAGAGTTAATGTTTCGGGTTAGGTGACCCTTCCTCAGAACTGATGGCAGCTAGAAAAATGTTTGGAGAAGGGGAAGAATCACTTGAGCCGAAACATTAACTCTGATTTCTCTCCAAAGATGCTTCCAGATTTGCTGAGCTTTTCCAGCTATTTCTATATTAAATGTGGGTGTTATTTTCATAGAATCATTCATTTTAGAAACGAGCCCTTTGGCCCTCCAACTTACACCAGTACTATTTACCTGCACTTGTCTATAGCCTATGCACTGGCATTTTCCAGAATGTTCTTAAATATTGTAAGAGTACCCGCCTCCACCATCTTCTCAGGCAGCATGCTCCATATTTTACCATCATCTGGATGAAAACAAACTCCCTCAGATCTCCTCCAAACCACTCTAAATCCTAAGTGCTCTCTGAAGAGAAGCAAGAAAATATATTCAGAATTAAAACTTCAATGAACCACTTGGATTTCTTTCAAAATGTACAAGTTGCTAAGCAGTAGAAACATCTAAGTCCAACACTGGTACATCACATCTGAGAAAGTAGACCGTTTTCCAACTTTCTTTAACTCAGTTATTTTGATGCATGCTAATAAGCAACTTGAAGAGGCAAACTATCTGAAGATATAAAATATTTTATATAAAAGATGAAACATACCAATAGCCAAGATGGTGGTGCATCTGATAAACATTTCCTTGCCAGTGCAGGCCATTTGATATATTTCTGAATTCTGCTCGATCTCTGACTGATGTCACATACTCAATTCTACTGTTTATTGTAAACAAGATTCTGGTGGAAACTTTGACTGATCCATTTCTGTTCATTAAACACAAGGATGTTATATGCTTTATTTTTACTTGTTAAGACACAAACTTACCCCACGGTCCATCTATGTGTTAATACTTCATGGATTCATGTGAAGTTCCTCTCTCTTGCTTTAGCTCACACCTGTGAATTTGAAAGAGGTCTTGATGTTCACTTAAGAAGTTAGGAGAGGATTACATAGATATCTGATAAACATTCAATATAGCAGCACCTCCTTCTTCAATTCTGTGCCCAAATGCAGGGCTTCAGCCATTATTTGCTGGCTGATGGCAAAGGTTTACCACAGTTAAGCCCGAATCTACCGCAGCCAAGTTGGGATCGAAACCTGTCTGCTGATGGTAATCTGATCTACACAATTGATGCGTACTCAATTGCGCTAACCATACCACAACGTGAGCATCCTGACAGCATAATTTCAGGGACATAGTCTAAAGGAAAATTTAGTGTTAGAATAAACATACACCAATGCCAAGGAATGAAGACAATTCTGATGTACAATCATAAGAGGATTTCTGGGAGCAACATCATGACTAGGACCCCAAATACGAATGATTTTGTTGCCTTGCATGCATTTTGCTGGTTGTGCAATTGGGACAGGCTCAGTGGAGGCAGCTTTTGCCAAAGCAAAGTCCCTCAAATAGGAGGCGTGTGTTGCCAGATCCACTCCTATGGCCCCAGAGTTCAAGCGGAACGATTTCCCCTCCAATCCAAGGGCCCTCTGTCATAGTTATGCCTACACCTCTCTGCCTCCATTTTGAGATTTCACTGCCATCGTTATTAAGACAACAAGCATGGAGGAGACTAATTAGGAAATCTTTTCAGGTTTAATGGCATGAAGAGGTGTGCTTCTGCGAACGTGGCTCTGAACCTACAGTACAGGTCATTCTGCTACAACGTGCACTTTGTTAACACAAAATTTGTGTAACATGATTGACGAATTGGGGGCACTGTTTCTAAAGTATGAAGTTTTAAAGCGTGTATTACTTATAACACAGTTCTGGCCCCATTAGTTTAAATGGTGCTGCTATTACACGATTTTCTTTTAAGACAGGACTGCACGAGAATGGATCTACTGCATTCTAGCAGAATTGACTGTAAATGCTGTCCCATATTTCATGACTATTAAGTTCAGAATCTGTTTAATGAAGATAAAACAATAAAATACAACAGAATAATCCTTTGACAGTGAAACAACTGATAGATTTTCAAATAATTACTACATTTTTAAATTTATTCACTCATAGGACGTGGGTGTCACTGCTTTGCCAACACTTATTGCCTATCCTTAGTAATACTTGCAATGTCTTGACTTTTGATATAATTATCGTACTTAGCACAAAACATTACCATACCTTGTGGAAAGTCCAGACCACTATGTTCAATTTCTTCCATCTATCCTCCTACAACTTGTCACCAACTTTTGTAATATGGGTTTTTTGCATATGAACAATGTATTTTTCGTATAACTAACAAAGTATATCTGAAATCAGCTTTATAAATTTCCGGGATTAGTGGTACTTTTTCCTTATTTCAAAACCTGCCCAGAAAAGGGATGAAAATGTGTAACAGTCACAGAGTCATAGAGGTCTACAGTACAGACAGAAGCCATTCAGCCCATTACATCCATGCTGGTCAAAGACAACTACCTAACTATTCTAATCTCATTTTCCAGACTTGGCCCACTTTTGGGACTGCATCTACATTTAGTCTCAAGAAAAAGAAAATTTCAACCCTGGGGTATCAGTGTTTGGAAGGACTCAATTACTCTTGAAATCCTGCAGACATGGAAATACTTAAAGAGGATTTCATAACATGCTGGATATCCACCTGTGGCTTTGTATCACAAAGCAGGAGAGACAACAAATAAGCTGTTCAGGGGAAACAAAATTAATATTTATTATTGTGTTCAGAATTATTTTGCAGCTTTCAGAGTTTATTTTGAAAAAAGTACCCTGAAAGGTTGTTCGAGAAATGGTCACAAGATGAAAGAGGATAAACAGAGGGTGAAAATTTAGCATCGTGGTCTGGAGTTTCCACAAGGTGTTTCCTGTTCAATTCACTCAAAATGGCTTAACCCACTACAAAAGATTGACTCTCCCCTTGTGCACAGTACATGCAATGCAAACTGAGTCCTTTGTGATCTTTTATACTTCTTTCAGAAACAGTTTTGCTGGGAGCTATCCTGTGCGCAAAGGTAACTATGCCCCAAAACTGAATTAGTGATTGATGCCAATTCTCCACTAAATGCTGTTCTGAGGAGCTGTTCTGAGGAAGGACCACTGGACCCCAGAGGGTAACTCTGATTTCTTTCCACAGGTGTTGCCAGGCCTAATGAGTTTTTCCAGCAATTTCTGATTTTGTTTCTGATTACCAGCATGAGCAGTTCTTTCGGTTTTTTGTTTCCTCCACTAAAGGTATTGTTTGCAGCTGTTTGAGGGGACTTTTATGGTGAAACTTTTCTATAGTACATAGACATCAATTGTCATACATCAAAGGTTTTAAATACATTTTAACTTACTAAACAAGCCAACTACTATGCAACAGTGGTTCTTTATTTTATTTTAAAGCTATTTTTAGCTTTTCAAAACAGTTTTCTTCACAATTAGAGGATTAGGCGCCATTTTAATATGTTGAATTTTTGATTAACCTATTTTCAATTTTATTATCAAAAGCATAAGCTTATCAAGGAAAATGTTTAATACTAAAATTTGTTTTAAAATACTGGCTGTGATCCATGAGGAGTTTTACTTTCTATAAAATACAAACGAATTTGAGGGGAAACTTAAATGATAGCTTTATGTTGGACAATGATGCAATTTTGAACCCCATTTGGATCCAGATTTCTGATTGTGCCCAAGTTGGAAATTTTTTTACAGTATCTGTAAATTTTATGAGATGGATATGGATATGAGGAAAGCTTCCTCTGAACGCCACAGCATTGTTTATATTAATTCCTTTATTGAAAACAAATATAATTTACAAAAAGACTGCTATTATTCAATTAACGTGGTCCCAAAGTCATGATTTTTCCTATATTGCCTTCAATCTCATCGTCCATAGCAACTTCATCAAATTTCTGATGGATTGGTTCATTTTTTAGAAATTGCAGTATTATCATCATTTGCATTACTGTGAAAAAACAACAAATTATTGATGATGTTGCTAAGAAAAGCTTTTGGAAAATTAAAGATTTTATGGACTTCCTTAAAATACTTCATGTGTTTTAATTTACTGCAATTCAGAAAACACTTCCATGTTCCTTCACATCTATCCTACAGCATAATATTTTGAATTGCCTACTGTCACCTACTGGGGAACAATTCCTCTCCATATATAGCACCCTTACAGGCATTTAACACACTGTGAGCCAATGTTGCTACAGTGCAAGAACAATAATTGTAAAATATGTATGATTTTAACTATTTTCAAACCTACATGTTTGTCCAGAGTTAAAATCAAGACCCGAGATTTCTCAAATCTTGCATCATTAGAACATAGAACATAGAACATAGAACAATACAGCACAGAACAGGCCCTTCGGCCCACAATGTTGTGCCGAACTTGCCGATTAAGCACCCATCCATGTACCTATCCAAATGCCGCTTAAAGGTCGCCAATGATTCTGACTCTACCACTCCCACGGGCAGCGCATTCCATGCCCCCACCACTCTCTGGGTAAAGAACCCACCCCTGACATCTCCCCTATACCTTCCACCCTTCACCTTAAATTTATGTCCCCTTGTAACACTCTGTTGTACCCGGGGAAAAAGTTTCTGACTGTCTACTCTATCTATTCCTCTGATCATCTTATAAACCTCTATCAAGTCACCCCTCATCCTTCGCCGTTCCAACGAGAAAAGGCCGAGAACTCTCAACCTATCCTCGTACGACCTACTCTCCATTCCAGGCAACATCCTGGTAAATCTTCTCTGCACCCTCTCCAAAGCTTCCACATCTTTCCTAAAGTGAGGCGACCAGAACTGCACACAGTACTCCAACTGTGGCCTAACCAAAGTCCTGTACAGCTGCAACATCACTTCACGACTCTTGAATTCAATCCCTCTGCTAATGAACGATAATACTCCATAGGCCTTCTTACAAACTGTATCCACCTGAGTGGCAACTTTCAAAGATCTATGTACATAGACCCCAAGGTCCCTCTGTTCCTCCACCTGACTAAGAACCCTACCATTAACCCTGTATTCCGCATTCTTATTTGTTCTTCCAAAATGGACAACCTCACACTTGGCAGGGTTGAACTCCATCTGCCACTCCTCAGCCCAGCTCTGCATCATATCTAAGTCCCTTTGCAAATGACAAATGCCCTCCTCACTGTCCACAACTCCATCTATCTTCGTATCATCTGCAAATTTACTGACCCACCCTTCGACTCCCTCATCTAAGTCATTAATAAAAAATTACAAACAGTAGAGGACCCAGAACTGATCCCTGCGGAACTCCACTTGTAACTGGGCTCCAGACTGAATATTTACCATCTACCACCACTCTCTGCCTTCGACCGGTTAGCCAGTTTTCTATCCAATTGGCCAAATTTCCCTCTATCCCATGCCTCCTGACTTTCCGCATAAGCCTACCATGGGGAACCTTATCAAATGCCTTACTAAAATCCATGTACACTACATCCACTGCTCTACCCTGATCCACATGCTTGGTCACCTCCTCGAAGAATTCAATAAGACTTGTAAGGCAAGACCTACCCTTCACAAATCCGTGCTGGCTGTCCCTAATCAAGCAGTGTCTTTCCAGATACTCATAAATCCTATCCCTCAGTACCCTTTCCATTACTTTGCCTACCACAGAAGTAAGACTAACTGGCCTGTAATTCCTGGGGTTATCCCTATTCCCTTTTTTGAACAGGGGCACAACATTCGCTACTCTCCAGTCCCCTGATACCACCCCCGTTGCCAGTGAAGACGAGAAGATCATTGCCAACGGTACTGCAATTTCCTCTCTTGCTTCCCACATAATCCTAGGATATATCCCGTCAGTCCCGGGGGACTTGTCTATCCTCAAGTTGTTCAAAATGTCCAACACATCTTTCTTCCTAACAGGTATCTCTTCTAGCTTAACAGTCCGTTTCACACTCTCCTCTTCAACAATACGGTCCCTCTTGTTCGTAAATACTGAAGAGAAGTACTTGTTCAAGACCTCTCCTATCTCTTCTGACTCAATACACAGTCTCCCACTACTGTCCTTGATCGGACCTACCCTCGTTCTTGTCATTCTCAGGTTTCTCACATCCGCATAAAATGCCTTGGGGTTATCCTTGATCCTATCCGCCAAGGATTTTTCATGCCCTCTCTTAGCTCTCCTAATCCCTTTCTTCAGGTCCCTTCTGGCTATCCTGTATCCCTCCACTGCTCTGTCTGAACCCTGTTTCCTCAACCTTATATAAGCCTCCTTCTTCCTCTTTACTAGACATTCAACCTCCCTCGTCAACCAAGGCTCCCTCACACGACCATTTCTTTCCTGCCTGATAGGGACATACATATCAAGGACACGTCGTATCTGCTCTTTGAAAAAGTTCCACATTTCCACCACATCCTTCCCTGACAGCCTATGCTCCCAACGTATGCTCCTCAAATCCTGTCTTACAGCATCGTAATTTCCCTTCCCCCAATTGTAAAATCTACCTTGTTGTGCGCACCTATCTCTCTCCATAACCAAGGTGAAAGTCACAGAATTGTGGTCACCATCACCAAAATGTTCACCCACTAACAAGCCCACCACTTGTCCCGGTTCATTACCGAGTACCAAATCCAATATGGCCTCCCCTCTGGTTGGACAATCTACATACTGCGTTAGAAAAGCTTCCTGGAGATACTGCACAAACACTGCCCCGTCTAATCTACTTGATCTAAAGAGCTTCCAATCAATATTTGGGAAGTTGAAGTCGCCCATGACTACGACCCTGTGGCTTCTGCACCTTTCCAAAATCTGTTTCCCAATCTGTTTCTCCACGTCTCTGCTGCTATTGGGGGGCCTATAGTAAACACCCAACAAGGTGACTGCACCTTTCCTATTTCTGACTTCAGCCCATACTACCTCCAGAGGCAGATCCCCCTCAAACTGCCTTTCTGCAGCCATTATACCATTTCTAATTAGCAATGCCACCCCCCTCCTTTCTTACCACCCTCCCTAATCTTACTGAAACATCTGTAACCAGGAACCTTCAACAACCATTCCTGTCCCTCATCTATCCACGTTTCCGTGATGGCCACAACATCGTAGTCCCAGGTACCGATCCATGCCTTAAGTTCACCCACCTTATTTCTGATACTCTTTGCGTTGAAGTATATGCACTTGAGCCCATCTCTGTGTCCGCAAGTAGTCCCTGTCAGTGCTACCTTCTCCACAGCCTCCCTACAGTCTTGGGCATCCTGACACACAGCTAGCTTACTTGCTGGACTACAAGTCCGGATCCCATCCCCCTGCCAAATTAGTTTAAACCCCCCCGAAGAGTCAATTTGAACATTATTAAAAACAACAATTCTTATTTGAAGGACAGTATTTTACAATTCGAGAATGTTGGTAAGGAAGTGAAACTGTACTCGTCCTGGTTCCAAAATGTTGGAGCAGGTGTCAATTTGTTAGAACAAAAATTGATAATTAACTTGTTCAGATGCACCTCTGGGCTGATGAGACTTGAACCCAGACTGAGGGACTCTACCACTGCATCACAGGACCCTCAGTTGCTCATTTATGGACTGATAGAAGTAACTGTCGGTTGCCCTATATGGTGACAGTCACACAGGAAAATCAGCAGTATGCAGCTACAGAAATCAAATTTTTGAAGTATTGCTTACAAGAGCACTGCAGTTCACCATATCTCTCATGGACATATTAGGATGTAGCTTGAGAGTGCTGAGTTTTTTTCATTCAACAGGCTTATCCAGCATCCAGGAGTTAATACTGTGCAATTGTGTGAACCATGCGAACCTTTCAACTCTCTTTATGAACCATGAACAGCAAGTGCAATTTGTCTGTAAGGAACCTCTCAGCCCACTTCATATTTTAATTCCAGTCACTGAAGCATGTGGAGCTGGAGAGACTTATGGATTGTACAGGCACGCTTAGTTCAATGCAAGCCTAAGGCTCCCACGTAAATCCAGATGGCACACATACAGAACAAGCTTTTCATTAATCAGTTATTGGGTACACAGCGACTGACTCTCAGACACTCAAGATTTAAAATCATAATTTGGTTTTGAATATGGTTGTTGATGGAATTGTACATTTCCCTCCAGCTCTCCTTTCTCAGAGTGAAATACAGAAAAAAGGGGAAGTTTACGTTTTAACAGAGTAGTTGATCCTGCCAATAATCCAGGAGGTACCCTGATTCAGGTTTGATATGTGTTTATGCTTCTGTCATGCAGAAAGAGTCATCCTTCGTTCGAAAACAATGCCTTCACAGAGGACTGAATTTTTTTTTGGCTTAACCCGAGATGTGTCAGATTTTTCTTGCATTATCTTATCAAATACACCTTATTACACCATGGGCGACACAGTAGCTTAGAGGTTAGCACTGCTACCTCACAGCACGAGGGACCCAAGTTAGATTCCAGCCTTGGGTAACTATCTGCCCATTCTCTCCGTGTCTGTGTGGGTCCCCCCCCCACCCCAGGTACTCTGGTTTCCTCCCACAGCACTAAAGAAGTGCAGGCTAGGTGAATTGACCAAGCTAAATTGCCCATAGTTTTCGGAGTGTGTAGGTTAGGTGCGTTAGTAAGGGGGAAATGTAGAGTATCAGTCCCAGGAAATGGGTCTGGGTGGGTTACTCTTTGGAGGGTCAGTGTGGAATTGTTGTGCTAAAGGACCTCTTTCCACACTGTCGGGATTCTATGATCTAATTGTCTAGCCCACCCCTAGAGTATGTGTCATTCCAATTTCCACAACACCTTATGACACACTGTTCCTGGGAATAATTCACCACTGAGTCTGCTGACAGGCTGACATCCCTTGTGCCCATCTCACCTTTAACAGCTTATTAAGCACCAGGGTGAGAACTGGCATTCTGATGTTGATCTGCCCTTTGACAAATTGAAGGGGAAGGCGGCACCACCATTCTCTGGAGTTTCTGATCCAGAGAAGTGTCTTTCTTCCTGTGGAAATTATTTTGTGGATTAGTGGTGCTGGAAAAGGACAGCAGTTCAGGCAGCATCCGAGGAGAGTAAAATCGATGTTTCGGGCAAAAGCCCTTCATCAGGAATAAAGGCAGAGTGCCTAAAGGGTGGAGAGATAAATGAGAGGGGGGTGGGGGTGAGGGGAAAGTAGCATAGAGAATAATAGGTGAGTGGGGGAAGGGGGTGAAGGTGATAGGTCAGGGAGGAGGGTGGAGTGGATAGATGGAAAAGAAGATAGGCAGGTAGGACAAGTCATGGGGACAGTGCTGAGCTGGAAGTTTGGAACTGGGGTGAGGTGGAGGAAGGGGAAATGAGGAAACTGTTGAAGCCCACATTGATGCCCTGAGGTTGAAGTGTTCCGAGGCGGAAGATGAGGCATTCTTCCTCCAGGCGTCGGGTGGTGAGGGAGCAGCAGTGAAGGAGGCCCAGGACCTCCATGTCCTCGGCAGAGTGGGAGGGGGAGTTGAAATATTCAGCGACAGGGCGGTGTGGTTGATTGATGCGGGTGTCCCGGAGATGTTCCCTAAAGCATTCTGCTAGGAGGCATCTAGTCTCCCCAATGTAGAGGAGACCACATCGGGAGCAACGGATACAATAAATGATATTGGTGGATGCGCAGGTAAAACTTTGCAGAATCTGGTTTCCAGCATCTGCAGTCATTGTTTTTACCTAGATATAATTTTGTGGCCCTGGAAGCCATTTTTAGGCTTTAAACTTAGCTTGGCGAAAATAATTATTACTAAGAGAAATTTATAACTAACATTGTGACAATAATTATGTGTCACTGTTTGACCCGACCTTGTAAAGGAAGAGATTAAGTTATCCATATCGAAAGAAAACATTATGGAAATTAATAATAATTATCTCTGTTCTGTGCTCCTTCAGCAATGTACCAGAGAACTGACTGTCTGCACTATTAGTTATCAGCTTGCAATTTGTAAATTATTCTAAACGCCTGTTAATTTCTGACTCCTAGGATAAAAAGAGGGCTGAATAAAGCATTATGGTCCAACCCTGATTAGCCCCTGTTTTCTTTATTTTTATGTGCTGCTGTGTTTGGATTTAATGTTTCACCATGATAACACAAACATACTTTCTGTATAACTCATGATAAAACTTTGCTTGTGGAATGTTATTAAATCAGTAATGCAAAACAAAGTGTGGTTCTTGAATATACATTTTTGGCAAAACCTCACTTTATCCAAAGAAAGCGCAAGTAGGCCATCTTGTGGCTATTTTGTAGTATTGTGAGAGCTGTCAGCTGAAATACGACAGGTAAACCCTTGGAGCTGATTGCATTTCAAAGCAGTTCATTGCTTCCCATGATATATCATGAGATCAACAAAGTTGGTCAATACTGAAGGTCTGTTTCTGAAATTTTCTACTATACTTCCCAAGGACTGGCAGAGGAAGCTGTGTCATCAGATACTGCTTTATTGGTATCATGCTGTCATTTGGGTCAGTGCCATTTCCATGGTGCAGAGGAACAGCCTGTTTTGCAGTAAGAAGGTCAATGATTTTCTCCACTATTGTCCAATGCTTTGGACACTTTGACCAGTTTATGTATTAGTCAGTGAGGTGGATAGAGGGACACAGAATTCAATTTGTGGTTTAACTCGATTTTATTAGCAAAATATTCCTGATTAAAAATACCATTTGAGCATTTCCCAAATTCCCACAAAATTTACTCTCTATCTAGCACTATCTGTCTGAGATTACCTGCAGTAATCCATGTGTTTGAGCTGAGCTGTTGGAATCTCCTTCCTCTCCTATGTAGGACTGCCTCACTTTCACAAAGGGGATCTTGCAGGTCAGAGCGGATTTTTTAATCTCTCTCTCTATCTCCGCTCCCTCTCCGCTGCTGGGCCAGGTCAAAGAGGTGGCATCCACATGTGTGCTTATAACCCCTGCCTCAGCCTGACCTTCCTGAATGTTCAGAGGCCTTTGGCCAATGGGGTCACAAGATGGATTCAAAGCATCCAGTGGGGTCATGTGAATACTCTTCACTGCCGCCATGCCTGGAAGGTGTAACATACACATCTAGAGGTCCTGGCTGGACGTTAGGGTGCCACTAGGTCTGATTGAAACTTCTCCAATACACAACCACTCGACTGGTTGTAAATGGCTCCCTCTGACCTTTGCGATCTCTTTGATCTCGGTTTCCACTAACATCTGTAGCCAGTAGCTGTTGGCTGCTGTTTCATTTAGTTTAGCAGGAGGCTGGGAAAACACAGCCTCACAAAGCTAGTCCCTTTTTTGTCCCTAAAAGCTGTTCCTTGGCTCAAGGAGACACTGTCTTTAATTTATTTTCAGAGGGGCAATAAACCGGGCAGGGCTCCAATCAGTCTGGTTTGGTACAGTGCTGAAAAGGATTTTGAGGGGCCTTTTGTTTATATGTAGACAGATGAAACTTCAGGCCAAAGTGGTCATGTTTTAGAAATGTCCTGTATAAAGAGAGGGGAGTGGTCAGTTCTCTAGCTGAGCTGAGCAGTTTTAGTTCAGTCTTCAATTAGTTGGAAATTCAGCAGGGAGCTGTGTGGAAACTCTCTGTCTCTCTCTCTTTCTGCCCTTCAACCTGTAAGCATGACTTCCATTTATACTGGTTTTTAAAGGGAGTTTGCTTATTGGACTGTTGTGGATATTCAGAAAAGCATAATTAAATCTAGTTGGATAGATTGAGTTCTGTAGGGTTCTTTATTCTATTCTTTGTGTTTCATTGTGTAATTTTGTGAATAAATTTTTGTCTGTTTTAAAACTTGGTAGTCAATCTAGCTATCTTACTCTGGGTAATTTTCACTGTACACTTACTGAAAGAAATTGCAAAGCTATGGTCTGGGGCTGCCTGCTTAAGAATGTTTTGAGTGGTCTGGCCTAGTCCACAACAGATTGGGATCCCACTCTTTGCGGGATTTTAACCAGCGAGTGGTAGGTGCTAGTGTCTTTATTTCGGGTGTTAGTTTGGTTGAGTAGACAAAGCTTGGGATAGTAATGGCTCTTTCAGTCACCAAAGGTTTTCTAGATGTGGATGCAGTGACTTTTGAAGTTTTGCAAAAAGTGAATGAGACCAAGTTGCAAAAATTAGCAGAGAAACTGGAATTGGAACTATCTGCTTCTGTGCAGAAAGGAGAGATAATTACAACAGTAACTCAGCATTTAAACTTGCTGGAGAAACCATCAGAACCTATAGAGATGGCAAGAATTCAATTACAAATGAAGCAGCTTGGGTTAGAGGCGAGAACTAACGAAAGGGCAGCAGAAATGAGACAGTTTGAGTTACGATTAAAAGCAGAACAGAGGGAAAAAGGGAGAGTAGAGAAAGAAAAAGAGAGAGCTTTTGAACTTCTAAAACTGATACTTAAAAAAGGAAAATCAGCTTAAACAGCTGGAGATAAAGGCTGAAGATAACCTTTGCGAGGAATTCAAAAATTCACTGCCTGAAGTAATGCAAGCTCATGTGGAAGAGCAGAGAGTTAAAACAGCAAGGTTAGCAGCTGAAGTGGCTGATGATTATGAATTGGTCCATAAAACCTGGTTTGGCTTCCAGAATCAATTTCAGTCCATGAGGGATAGAAATTGGGGCAAAGAGAAATTCTCATTTGGAAAGGAAAAGGTAGATCTCAGTGAAGATCATAAGGATAACTTAGCACAGGGTAAAAAAGAAACCCTTGAGGGGAACAAAGCAGTTAAAAAGCTCCAGTGTTTTCATTGTAATAAAGTGGCCCACATAAAATCACAATGTTAGTGGACTAGGAGAAAGCCAGATGTAGGAAAACCAGACAAGTCTGGAAGTTTTGTTGAACTAGCAACAAAAAGCACAAGGGAAGTTCGACAACTGCCTCAAAGTGTACAAGATGATCAGAGTTTGATTGAGGTGCAAGTGCCAAATCTACTTAAAAAATATGCATGCAAGGGTAAAGTTTATTCACATAGGCCAGGACTAGTAGGTAAGGAGGTTACAATATTAAGGGACACAGGGTCCTCCCAGAATGTAATGCTGAAGGATGAGGACATATGCAATCCTGAGGGTCTTTTGCCAGAGAAGGTACTGGTAACAGAAATTCAAGGTGAGACAAAAAGTGCTCAGTTATGTGAAGTGAGGCTAGAGAGTCTAGAGAAGAATAGAGCATTTGTGCTAGGCATACTGGACAAATTCTCAGCTCCAGGAGTACAATTTGTCCTTGAAAATGATGTGGCAGACTCACCAGTAGGTGTGCTGCCTACTCTAGTTGAAAAACCAGTGGAGACGCAGGCAACTGAAGATGTGGAGAATGTTTATCCAGGAATTTTCCCTGATTATGTGATCACAAGATCACAGAGGCACCAGTTGAAGCAGGAGAGATCAAAAGGCACAGATAAGGAAGCTGACATAGTGTTATCCAAAACATTCTTCGATCAGCCAAGTGAAGCAGAGAAGGAGCAAACAGGTAAACATGCAAGTAATTTTAGCTCTGCTAAGCTGATTGAATTACAGCAGAAAGATAAGTTAAGACAGTTATATCAAAAGGCATTTACTGAGAAAGAAAGTTATTACTTAACAAATGGTGTTTTAATGAGGAGCTGGAGACCGTCACACATTCAAGCAGATGAGAAATGGACAGAGATTCATCAAATTGTTTTGTCAGTAGAGTATAGAAAGGAGGTGCTGCAAGTAGTGCATGACCTACCACTTAGGTCATTTAGGGGTGAGGAAAACACAGGCTAAAATACAAAGACATTTTTACTGGCCTGGATTACGCAAAGATGTAGTTGAATTTTGTCAGATGTGTCATACATGTCAGCTAATCAGAAAACCACAGGCAGTAATAAAATCTGCACCTTTAATACCTATTCCAGCATTTGGGGAACCTTTCACAAGAGTCTTGATTGATTGCATCAATTCGCTATTTCAAACAAAAAGTGGAAATAAGTATTTATTATAAATAATGGATGTGTCGTCAAGATTTCCAGAGGCAATCCAATTATGCAACATCACATCTAATAGGTTTGTAGAAGAATGATTGAAATTTTTTACTGGTACGGACTACCAATAGAGATCCAGTCAGATCAAGGATCAAACTTCACATCCAAACTATTCAAGGAGGTTATGGATAACTTGAAAATAAAGCAATTAAAATCTACTGCATACCATCCGGAATCGTAGGGAGCACCAGAGAGGTCAAACACTGAAGACCATGTTGAGGGTTTATGGTCAGGAGTATCCAGATGATTGGGACAAGGGAGTTCCATTTCTACTTTTTGAGATCAGAGATGCACTGAATGAATCGACCAAATTCAGTCCATTTGAACAAATTTTTGGGCATGCAGTAAGAGGACTGTTAAAATTGATTAAGGAGACATTAATAAGTCAGAATTCAGAGACCACCCATTTGGACTATGTGTCAAATTTTAGTGAATGATTAAATAGAGCTGGGGAGTTGGCTTGAGAGCATGTAAAAGTATTGCATCATACAATGAAACAGGAAGCAGATAAGAAATCACAAATTCGCAATTTTGTAATTGGGGATAAGGTATTAGTGTTATTTCCAGTAACAGGTGAGCCTTTAAGAGCAATGTTTAGGGGACCTTATCAAATCGAGAAGAAATTGAGTGAGGTGAACTACTTGATAAGGACTCCAGACTGGAAGAAATCTCTCAGAGTGTGTCATGTGAATATGCTCAAAAGGAAAGCAAGAAGAGAATGTGTTTATGATTACAGCACAGAGGGAAGAATCAAGTTCAGAGGATTCTGAATTGGACATTCCTCAAATCAAAATCGGCAATGAGGATGTTGTCAAAAATTGGGATAAATTATTGAGTTACCTTCCACAAGAAAATCAAACTGACCTGAAGGAGTTATTACTATCACATGGTGAGGTATGCAGAAATAAACTGGGAAGTACTAACCTAATTGTGCATGATATAGATATAGGAGATGCTGTTCCAATTTAGCAACATCCTTATTGGCATAACCCTCTAAAGTTGGCACAGGTTCAAAAGCAGATGAAGTGTATGCTCCAAGATGGCATAATTGAAGTGAGTTACAGTGACAGGAGCTCACCCATAGTCATTGTGCCAAAGCCAGATGGTACCCAACGGTTATGTGTGGACTATTGCAAAGTCAACGCCGTTACAAAGACTGATGCATACGGTTGGAGGACTGTATTGAAAAAGTGGGACAAGCAGCTTACATTTCTAAGTTGGACTTGCTCAGAGGCTACTGGCAAGTACCTCTGTCAGAGAGATCAAAGGCAATTCCAGCTTTCACAACGCCAAATGGACTATATCAGTTCAAAGTCATGCCATTTGGTATGAAAAATGCTCCAGCCACATTTCAGAGACTGACTAATAAGGTACTTGCTGGATTACCCAACTGTGTGGTGTACCTTGATGACCTGGTGATTTTAGTCACTCATAGAAGGAACATTTACAGCATTTATCAGACTTGTTTGACCCACTTCAGAAGGCAGGCTTGATGGTAAACCTAGCTAAAAGTGAATTTGGCAAAGCCCAAGTCACCTTCCTAGGCCATGTTATTGGACATGGACAAATAGCCCCACGAGATGCGAAAACGAAACTAATTGGGGAATTTCCCACACCGTTGACGAGAAAAACAGTACTACAGTTCCTGTGGTTGAGTGAATTTTATCGAAAGCTTGTGCTGAACGTTAGCAGTGTGGCTGCTCCACTCACCAAATTGTTAAAAAAGGGCAAGAAGTTTCAGTGGACAGAAGATGTCAAAAGGCATTTCACAACTGTGGGCGGCACGGTGGCACAGTGGTTAGCACTGCTGCCTCACAGCGCCAGAGACCCGGGTTCAATTCCCGCCTCAGGCGACTGACTGTGTGGAGTTTGCACGTTCTCCCCGTGTCTGTGTGGGTTTCCTCCGGGTGCTCCGGTTTCCTCCCACAGTCCAAAGATGTGCAGGTCAGGTGAATTGGCCATGCTAAATTGCCCGTAGTGTTAGGTAAGGGGTAGATGTAGGGGTATGGGTGGGTTGCGCTTCGGCGGGGCAGTGTGGACTTGTTGGGCCGAAGGGCCTGTTTCCGCACTGTAAGTAATCTAATCTAATCTAACCTAAAAACTGTGCTAGCCACTGCCCCAGTATTAAATACAATGGATAACACGATGCCTTTCAAGGTAGCTATCGATGCCAATGATGTAGGTGTCAGTGCGGTGCTCCTGCAGGAGGATGATAAAGGAATAGAAAGACCCATTGGATATTTTTCCAGGAAGTTGAACGTTCATCAACAGAAATACTCAACAGTGGAAAAAGAGACTTTAAGCTTGGTGTTGGCATGACAACATATCAGTGTTTATATTAGCAGCAATGCATCTGAGATAATCATATACACTGATCACAACCCATTGACATTTGTGGAAAAATGTAAGGACAAAAATGCCAGACTGTTTAGATGGAGCCTGTTGTTGCAGCCATTCAGTTTGACAATTGAGATGAAAAGGATTTTGAGAGGCCTTTTGTTTATATGTAAACAGATGATAATTTAGGCCAAAGTGGTCATGTTTTAGAAATGTCCTGTATAAAGAGAAGGGAGTGGTCAGCTCTCTAGCTAGCTGAGCTGAGCAGTTTTAGTTCAGTATTTGAACTGGTTGGAAATTCAACAGGGAGCTCTATAGAAACTCTCTCTTTTTCTGCCCTTCAACTTCAACCTGTAAGCATGCCTTCCATGTATACTGGTTTTTAAAGGGAGTTTGCTTATTGGGACTCTTGTGGATATCTGGAACAGCACAATTAAGTATAGTTGGATCGGCTGAATTCTCTAGGGGTTCTTTAGTCTGTTCTTTGTGTTTCATTGTGTAATTTTGTGAATAAATATTTGTCTGTTTTAAAATCTGGTAGTCAACCTAGCTATCTTATTCCGGGTAACTTTCACTGTACACTTACCGAAACAAATTGCAAAGTTATGGTCTGGGGCTGCCTGCTTAAGAATGTTTTGAGTGGTCTGGCCACTCACAACAGCAAGCCTGGCAGCATCAGGAGGTGGAAAAGTTGACAGTTTGGGTGTAAGCCTTTTTCACTTTCATTTAATTTGGCCTGTTTTCAGTCGGGCCTGATCTCTCCGGCTGTCAGCCAATTTAGAATGTCCCATTTTGGGCTGGTGGTTGACCACACCACTCTGCTACAGTAAGTGCTTCTCTCTGTCCCTGATACTCACTCTCTCTGTACCCACCTCCTACCAAAGTTCATGCTCTGCAATTCTTACTATTGCACACAAGACCTTCCTCAGCTCAGTTTCCCCCCGTAAAAGAATCATACCAGTAACCCCACATGCCCTCTGTGCCACCTGCTTAGACTCATCACCTTTGCCCCAGAGGCAGCAACACGAAGAGCCATCCTAGCCACTGCAATCACATTGATCCCCAGCTTTTGTTCATTACAGGAGAAGGCAGCCCGCAACAGGGTGAAAAGAACCATTATAGATGTAGAGGTTTCCAAACATCCCTGTCTTCAACCCTGATGCAGAGAGAATTCTGCCCCTCACAGGAGAAGATTGGAACTGCTCCTGCAGGGGCGCAGAAACATCCATATCATACAGAGTCACATAGCGTCATACAGCTTGGAAACAGACCCTTTGGTCCAAATCATCCATGCCGACCAAACATCCCAATCTAATCTAGTCCCATTTGCCCATTTTACCCTCTGAACCCTTCCTATTCATACACCCATCCAATATCCAGTGAAACTAGTAGGTAGCAATTTTCATTCCAAAGTAACTCTCCCATTAACGTTGCTGCCACTCTTAAACATTGCACACCATTTCTAACCATTGGCCACAGCATCTTCTCTTTCGTTTTATCTTGCAGTTTCTGCTTGGCATCCCTCAATGTCTGTGGAGAAATGTCCAGCAGCAACAAATGCCTCATCTATGACCTCTGAAGACAAGGGTATGGACACCTCAGAGGAAGCATTGTTAAGGTTTTCTCCTGCATTCCTTCTAGCGGAGACCCTGATAATGTGGGGGGAACCACAGATCAATAAAAGTGTGGCTACACAATCTGCTGAACTCTTCAGACAGAGCTGAGAAGAGTTTTTTTCTCTCTCACAAGATTGTGCAAATTTGGAACTCTCTGCTTCAGGAAGCTGGGGGCTGGGTAGTTATTAAATATTTTTAAGGCAGAGGTACATAAATTCTTGCTGGGCAAGGGAATAAAGGGATTGTTGAGAATGTGGAATTAGAAACACAAAGATATCATGTGTGAACTTATCAAACAAGGACAAATGGTCACCTTCTGCTCATGTTTCATATGTTCACCGATGATGGGTTCGGAGACAGGAATGGAGGGATGGTGGTGTACCTTAATTCTGCCACCTTGCCACCTCTGCTAGAATAATGTTTTAGGTGGGATGGGGTGTTCCTGCCTCACAGGCATTTAAGAACCATTGATAGTACTTCATCCCACCACCACTGGGATTTACCCAGTTGCCAGTGGGTATTTTGCTAAGTGGTATGTGCAATGATTGGCTGGCAACACTTGCTTGCTAGAATTCTGGCCCTTGTGATCTTATTGACTGAGAAAGACTTGATGGTGGCCTTGTCAATGGCTGATTGCTTCAGTGGGACCTTCTGAAAAGTCACAATATGGGTCTTTAACTGGGAGGCCACACTGTAGACCCCAGAACAAAATTCTGTCCCTGTCAGACAGCACAGTACTCCCTCAGTGGGCACTGGAGCATCAATCTAAATGTCTGTGTTGCAGTTTCTGGATACAAACAAATCATCTCCTGACCCAATGATGTTGGTGTAGTGGTAATGTCAGTAGATTAGTAATACAGAACCGCAGGCTAATGTTTTGGGTGTGAGGGTTCAAATCCCACTACAGCAGATGGTGAAATTTGAATTAAGTAAATACCTTGATTAAAAACACAGCTTTCTTAATGACAATCATGTAACCAGTGTCAATTGGGTTCACTAATGTTGTTTAAAGAATGGAATCTGCATCATTACCCAGTGTAGCCTACATGTGAAGTCTCCAGGCCTACAACAATCTGGTTGCTTCTGAATAACTACAGTTGGGACAATAATCACTGACCTAACCAGTGTATGCCATCAACCAGTATAAGAGTGAGAGCTATCAACTGAGCTAGAACTGAGAGAAGCTGTTACAACTATCTTATCACACCATATACAACGATCTGTTTCGTGCTAGCCCTTTAAGAGTGTTTCAGTGGGTTTGGCGGTTCACGTGTTTCCTTGTTGGCTTAAACCCGCTGTGGCTAGTCTCTCCGCCTTAGTATTTTACTTCAAAGACTCGGCTGTTACGGTTCTGTTTGTTCACTATGGTCTTACAGGAAGATATTATTGGTGGTAGTGAGGAACATAAAGATGTTCAGGTTTGGAAATATGCGTGGTTTAATGGGATTATCGAATACTATCTGTTTGCGTTGTTGTTAATTTGGGTTATTTGTATTTAGGAAAAATGCTCAACGACTGCAAAAGGTCCCTTGCTCGCCTTCTTGAGTAGGATGTCTGGATTTGGACCGCTAAAATACCTGGTATGTGGATACCTGCTCTGCACCAGCTACTGTCCTGTCCTGGTCTAATACTGCTAAGTACAAGTTCAGGAGTTACCTATCCCACTGTGGAACCTTCATCCTCGGCAATGAACTCACGGTCTGGTTATTGCTGGAATTAAATTGTTCTTGTTTGTAACACGATGGAACTGGGGGATGATGTGGCGTGCTATACCTTTTTTGTTTTATATACTGCAAGGAGTCTCACAATTTACTTCACTTTTTTTTTGTTCATTCTAAATGAGAGTTTTGTAATTACCTTTCGTATTACTGATACTCTATAGTCACGATGGTATTTTGGAGCAGCTGAAAGCATTAAAAAGTCTCAGGTTTTAGGGCTATCATTTAGCAAAGTTAAAATGTATTGTCTTGAATTGACTATCCAGTGGTCTTTGACGAATAACAATGCCATTACGGTAATTCGGTTTAATCTGTAATACTTTCCCGTAGTTGGTAATCATACACTGACACGTGGGAGGTACTCTCTTTGCATTGATCAGATGTTTTGTAACATTTTGATTAGTACCACTCTCCTCATGGTGGGCTAGGACAATCGCTCCTGGTTACTGAGTGAGAGATTTTGAGATTGGGAGGGAACACATGCTGTGAGGCAAATAGAACTGAATACCCTCCTTCCCATTCCTGTCAAGGGTGTTCTTTTTGTATGGAAAATGCAGACTTAAAGCTTTTTGATTTAACTGAACCAAACCTATTAACACTGAATTTGGAGTAATCTTTATTTGATGCAGCTGACCAGTTTCTTTACTAGTCAACATTTTGAATTATTTAAACCTAGATATGTTTTGTTTCCATCTAGTCTTTTTTTCTAGTCTACCTGTTTTAGAGATGTTTGGGTTAGAATTGATAGTCACATTGTCAAATGTGGTTTAGTTAAGGGGATACCACATGGATGCCGGAAGGGAAAATTATGCACAACTGATTTGTCAGAGTTTTTTGAAGTATAAGAAGAGGACAGGTTTAGAGGGATATAGGCCAAATGCTGGCAAATGGGACTAGGTCACATTAAGACGTCTAGTTGACGTGGACAAGTTGGACCAAAAGGTCTGTTTCTGTGCTGTGACTCTGCAGTGTGATGTAGAACATTGCTGTACTGTTCTACAGTCCACCTCAGGAATGGGCCCTTCAGCTCTCTGGTGTGCTGAACATGATGCTAAATTTAAGCTAATCCTTTCTGCCTGCCCTTGGTCTATATCCCTCCATTCCTTGCATAATAATTTTTTATCTAAAAGTCCCTTAAATGCCTTTATGTATCTGCCACCTCCACTACCCCACCAATGTGTTTTAGACTCTTACCACACTTTTTTTTTTAAGAAAACTTGTTCTCTCATCTCTTCTTGAACTTCCCTTTCTTGCCTTAAATGCATGCCCCCAGTATTAGACATTTCTCCTCTGGGGGAGGAGGAGATTCTAACTGTCAACTCTATCTATGCATCTCATAATCTTAGACATCTATCAGGTCTCCCCTCAGCCTCCGCTCCAGAGAAACAACCTGAGTTTTTCTAGCCTCTTTATAGCGCATACCCTCTAATCCAGGCAGTATCTTGGTATAACCTCTCTACTGCATCATCTTCAAAGCCTCCACATCCTTGCTGAAGTGTGGTGACCGGAATAGTGTGGCCTAACCAAAGACTTATAATGCTGCAACATGACGTCCTATCTCTCGTGCTCTGTTCCCTGACCGATAATGATAAGCATGCTGTATGCTGCCTTGACCACCCTATCTACTTGTGTGGCCACTTTCAGGGAGTTATGAACTGAACCCCAAGATCCCTCTGTACATCCATGCTGTTCAGGGTCCTGCCATTAACTGTATACTTTACCTTAATGCATGGTATGGTGGCTCAGTGGTTAGCACTGCTGCCTCATAGTGCCAGGGACCCAGGTTTGATTCCATCCTTGAACGACTCCGTGTGGAGTTTGCATGTACCCCCGTGTCTCTGTGGGTTTCTTTCAGATGTTCACATTTCCTCCCACAGTCCAAAGATGTGCAGGTTAGGTGGATTGGCCATGCTAAATGTGGGTATGTTGGTCAGGGTGGATGCTCTTCAGAGGGGCAGTGTAGGCTCAATTATCGAAATGGCCTGCTCCCACACTGGAGGGACTCTCTGATTTCATCTCCCAAAGTGCACCTCATACTTACCTGGATTAAACTCTGCCATTTCTGCCCATGTCTGCAACTGATCTACATCCTTTCACAACTTTCTACACTATCCACAACTCCACCCATCTTTGTATCATGTGCAAACGTACTTACCTACCCATCGATGTTTTCATCAAGGTCATAGAGATACATAGCACGGAAACAGATTGTTCGGTCCAACCATAATACTAAGCTAGTCCCAGCTGCCTGCTGTTGGCCCATTTCTTATTAATGTACGTATCCAAATGTTTTTAAAAATATTGTAACTGCATTTGCCACTTCCTCTGGAAGGGCATTCCCCACATGAACCACTCTGTATAAAAATGTTGCATCTCCTATTTTAAAAAATTTTCTTTTTCCTCACCTTAAAATTATGCACTCAGCCCAGTCTTGCAATCCACCACCCTAGTGAGAAGACACCTGCCATTCACCTTGTCTATACCCTCCATGATTTTATAAACCTCTATAAGGTCACTCTTCCATTTCCTATGCTCCAGTGGAAAAAATCCTAGCCGATTTAGCCCCTCCTTATAATTCAAGCCCTCCATTCCTGGCAATGTTCTGGTCAATTTCTTATGAATTGTTTCCAGCTTAATAATATCCTTCCTATAACAGGCCAATCGGAACTGGACACAGTACTCCAGAAGAGGCCTCACCAATGTCCTGTACAACTTCGGCATGACATTCCAACTCCTACATTCTGAGGTCTCGGCAATGAAGACAAGCATGCTAAACACGTTCTTAAACACCTTTTCTACTTGTGACACAAAACTTGACTTGAACCTAGGCTTCTCTGTCCAGGAGTAAGGGCACGGCTGCTGTGTTATTATTTGCTGTAACTAAAAGCAGTGCTGGCAAAACTCCGCGGATCTAGTAGCTTCTGTGGAGAGCGAAGAAGAGTTAACATTGAATCCGATGGGATTTTTTTGGACTCAACATGATCTGTTTCTGTCAATAGTTCTGGCAGTAATTGCAGAGAGTTTCTTTAGCACCTTAGTTCATTTCAATCTCCAATAACTGCAGTATTTTGTCTATGTGTCTCCACCTTTTAATATTGTCGTCCTCCTTCACTTTGTCTTGTTTTCTCAAAGCTATCTGAGGTAAATCGATGTGGTGCGTGTGTGTTTATTGCTACATTTACAAATGTAGCTAAATTGCAATGCGAACAATTTTCTATGTTTTGAATAAAATTAGCAAATCAATTGGCCATCCTTTCCATGCTTTAATGTAATGCTCTTTCATTTCTCAGCCTCTAATTGGAAATCCTAATGTCAGTGTCATTTGCAAGAAAATAGTTTTATTCCTCTCCAAGTTCTTTCTTAATTCATTCACAGGATGATGGCATTGCTGGTTAGATCAGCATTTATTGCCCATCACTAACTAAGAGTTAACAATGTTGCTGTAAATTGAGTCATGTAGGCCAGACCAGGTAATGATCACAGATTCCTTTCCCTCAAGGTAATTTTAATAAAGTAGATGAGTTTTTTGCAACAATTGACGGGGGTTACTTAGACAACATTAGGCCAGCCTTTAATTCCAAAATTCTAATTCTGCCATCTGCCATGGTGGGGTTTGAATCTATTCTCCCAGAATGTTTAACCCGGTCTTCAGAATTACTCATCCAGTAACATATCAGAATACCACTTGTGCATGTGTATCTTAACTATAGTCTATAAGCAAACAATTAGAAACTATATGTCTTCATCTCATTTACCAGGTTACCACAGATGCTGGCTGTGCAATAACTAATTGAGATT
Organism: Chiloscyllium punctatum; assembly: GCF_047496795.1. Taxonomy (NCBI): domain Eukaryota; kingdom Metazoa; phylum Chordata; class Chondrichthyes; order Orectolobiformes; family Hemiscylliidae; genus Chiloscyllium; species Chiloscyllium punctatum. The sequence goes on from NC_092762.1 coordinate 64,069,386, forward strand.
TCATTTATTTGTATTATTGCAAATGTAGGGGAATGGATGGGTTGCACTTCGGCGGGTCGGTGTGGACTTGTTGGGCCGAAGGGCCTGTTTCCACACTAAGTAATCTAATCTAAAAGTAATGTAACCGTGGCACTATACGTAGGACTGCTTTTAAGGTCAATTGGATAGTGTGTTTGCTGAAAATGTGTTGCTGGAAAAGCGCAGCAGGTCAGGCAGCATCTAAGGAGCAGGAGAATCGACGTTTTGGGCATAAGCCATTCCTGAAGAAGGGCTTATGCCCGAAACATCGATTCTCCTGTTCCTTGAATGCTGCCTGACCTGCTGCGCTTTTCCATCAACACATTTTCAGCTCTGATCTCCAGCATCTGCAGTCCTCTCTTTCTCCTGGATAGTATGTTAGACCACTTCTGTCCATTTACTAAATTACCATTGTTACAATATACATATTTAAATGATATAGTGAATAGTGCTACAATTTGCTTACTCTGCAGTTTTGGAATAGGTATGGTGAATAACCTAGATCTACATTGGCAGCAAGAGAAAAAAAATGTGGATTAGAGTGGAAAAAACCCTTGAAGTTGCTTGAATGATGTGTTTTAAGGTTAGTTAATTTAATAGATTTCTGAAGTGATTTGGTGCATTAGGTCGCTACTCATTCTGAATTTGGTCAAAGCACCCAAAGGTTTTAGGTTTGGTTCTTGATCTGCGGTGAAGAGACTGTAAAATAGCTTATTGGGATATTGAAAGTCAGTGTTTCTTGACCTGTAGTATGTTTAGTCTAACTCAGATGTGGCAGCATCTGTGGAGAAAGAAACAGAGTTGATGTTTTGAGTCCGATGTATAGCACAGAAATAGACCCTTTGGTCCAACTCTACCTTGCCGACCAGATATCTCAGCCTAACCCAGTGCTATTTGCCAGCACTTGGCCCATATCCCTCTAAACCCTTCCTATTCATGTACTCATCCAGATGTCTTTTAAATGCTATAATTGTACCAGTCTCCTCCACTTCCTCTGGCAGCTCATTCCATACACACAGCACCCTCTGTGAAAAATGTTGCCCCTTTAGTCTCTCTTATATCTTTTCCCTCTCACCCTAAGCTTGTGCCCTGTAGCACCCCACAATCCCCAGAGGAAAGACCTTGGCTATTTATCCTACCCATGTCCCTCATGATTTTGTAAACCTCTATAAAGTCACTCCTCAGCCTCTGGCGCTCCAGGGAAAACAGCCCCAGCCTGTTCAGTCTCTCTATAGCTCAAATCCTCCAACCCTGGCAACATCCTTGTAAATCTTTTGAGCTCTTTCAAGTGTCACAACACCATTCCAGTAGGAAGGAGACCAGATTTGCACACAGTATTCTAAAAGTGGCCTAACCAAAGTGCTGTACAACTTCAACATGAGCTCCCAACTGATAGTAAATTCAAAAGTGAGTTTCTTTCTCTCCAGAATCCATCAGACTTGTTGAATTTCTCCAACATTTTCTCTTCTTCAGATTTCCAACAGCTGCAATATTTTAATTTTATCTATGCCACGTCAATATAAGTCTTAACTCCTACAGAACTGGCCTTAGAATTTTTAAAAGCACTGTTTCACTAGTCATTTAAGTTATCTCTTCGAGCATTCTGTTTCTATGCTCAGTGGCACATTACACCGGGGATGATCAAGAAGTGTGTACCTTCTAGAGACCCTTCTTGCCAGTTGGTTTCCTACTCCTTCGAAGCCTGGTTGTAGGATCTTGTTGCACTTTCTGCCTGTGCTGAATACTGACTGGCCCTCATGATGTGCCCTGTGTTCACTTGGAGTCATAGAGATGTACGGCATGGAAACAGACTCTTCAGTCCAACCCGTCCACGCCGACCAGATATCCCAACCCAATCGGGACAGCACGGTGGCTCAATGGCTAGCACTGCTTCCTCACAGTCCCAGGTTCGATTCTAGCCTCGGGCGACTGATTATGTGGAGTTTGCACATTCTCCCCGTGTCTGCGTGGGTTTCCTCCGAGTGCTCCGGTTTCCTCCCACAGTCCAAAGATGTGCAGGTCAGGTGAATTGGCCATGCTAAATTGCCCATAGTGTTAGATGCATTAGTCAGAGGGAAATGGGCCTGGGTGGGTTACTCTTTTGGAGGGTCAGTGTGGACTGGTTGGGCCAAAGGGCCTGTTTCCTCACTGTAGGGAATCTAATCAATCTAGTCCCACCTGCCATCACCTGGCCCATATTCCTCCCAACCCTTCCTATTCATGTACCCATCCAAATGCCTCTTAAATGTTGCAATTGTACCAGCCGCCTCCACTTCCTCTGGCAGCTCATTCCATACACATACACTCTCTGTGGAAAAAGTTGTCCCTCCGGTCTCTTTTATATCTTTTTTCCCCTCACCCTAAACTTATGCCCTCTAGTTGTGGACTCCCCAACCCCAGGGAAAAGACTGTCTATTTATCCTATCCATGCCCCTCATAATTTTGTAAACCTCTATAAGGTCACCCCTCAGCCTCTGACGCTCCAGGGAAAACAGCCCCAGCCTGTTCAGCCTCTCCCTGTAGCTCAGATCCTCTAACCCTGGCAACATCCTTGTAAATCTTTTCTGAACCCTTTCAAGTTTCACAACATCTCTCCGATAGGAAGGAGACCAGAATTGCACGCAATATTCCAACAGTGGCCTAACCAATGTCCTGTACAGTTGCAACATGACCTCCCAACTCCTGTAGTCAATACTCTGACCCAACTCCTCCTTCACTATCCTATCTACCTGCAACTCGATTTTCAAGGAACTATGAACTTGCACACCAAGGTCTCTTTGTTCAGCAACACTCCCTAGGACCTTACCATTAAGTTTGTAAATCCTGCTAAGATTTGATTTCCCAAAATGCAGCATCTTGCATTTATCTGAATTAAACTCTATCTGCCACTTCTCAGCCCATTGGTCCACCTGATCAAGACCCTGTTGTAATCTGAGGTAACCCTCTTCGCTATCCACGACATCTCCAATTTTGGTGTCAACTGCAAACTTACTAACTGTTCCTCTTGTGTTCAATTCCAAATAATTTATGTAAATGACCAAAAGTAGAGGGCCCAGCACCTATCCTTGTGGCACTCCACTGGTCACAGGCCTCTAGTCTGAAAAACAACCCTCCATTTTGTCTTCACCTTTGAGCCAGTTCTATATCCAAATGGCTAGTTCTCCCTGTACTCCATGAGATCTAACCTTGCAAATCAGTCTCCCATGGGGAACCTTGTCAAACGCCTTACTGAAATCCATATAGATCACATTTACCGCTTTGCCCTCGTCAATCCTCTTTGTTACTTCCTCAAAAACTCAACCAAGTTTGAGACATGATTTCCCATGCACAAAGCCATGTTGACTATCCCGAATCAGTCCTTGCCTTTCCAAATACATGTAAATCCTGTTCCTCAAGATTCCCTCCAACTTGCTCACCAACGACATCAGGCTCACTAGTCTATAGTTTCCTGGCTTGTCCTTACCGCCCTTCTTAAACAGTGGCACCATGTTAACCAACCTCCAGTCTTCCGGTGCCTCACCTGTGACTATTGATGATACAAATGCCTCAGCAAGGGCCCCAGCAATCACTTCTCTCGCTTCCCACAGAGTTCTAGGGTATACCTGATCAGGTCCTGGGGATTTATCCACCTTTATGCATTTCAAGACATCCAGAACTTCCTCCTCTGTAATATGGGCATTTTGCAAGATATCACCATTTATTTCCCTACAGTCTATATCTTCCATATCCTTTTCGACAGTGAATACTGATGCAAAATACTCATTTAGTATCTCTCCCACTTTCTGCGGCTCCACACAAAGGACCCATTGCAGATCTTTAAGCGGCCCTATTCTCCCCCTAGTTACCCTTTTGCCCTTAATGTAATTGTAAAATCCCTTTGGTTTCTCCTTAATTCTTTTGCCAAATCTATCTCATGTCCCCTTTTTGCCCTCCTGATTTCCCTCTTAAGTATACTCCTACTGTCTTTATACTCTTCTAAGGATTCACTTGATCTATCCTGTCCATACCTTTCAAACGCTTCCTTCTTTTTCTTAACCGAACCCTCAATTTCTTTAGTCATCCAGTATTCCCTATACCTACCAGCCTTTCCTTTCACCCTAACAGGAATTTACTTTGTCTGGATTCTTGTTATCTCATCTCCTTGTGGGCTGCCTTAGAGCGCCAGAGACCTGAGTTCAATTCCCGCCTCAGGTGACTGTTTGCACATTCTCCCCGTGTCTGTGTGGGTTTCCTCCAGTTTCCTCCCACAGTCCAAAGATGTGCAGGTCAGGTGAATTGGCCATGCTAAATTGCCCGTAGTGTTAGGTGAATGTAGGGGTATGGGTGGGTTGTGCTTTGGGTCAGTGTGGACTTGTTAGGCCAAAGGGCCTGTTTCCACACTGTAATGTAAAGTAATCTCATTTCTGAAGGCTTCCCATTTTCCAGCCATCCCTTTACCTGCAAACATTTGGCTCCAATCAGCTTTTGAAAGTTCATGCCTAATACCGTCAAAATTGGCCTTTCTCCAATTTAGAACTTCAACTTTTAGATCTGATCTGTCCTTTGCCATCACTATTTTTAATCTAATAGAATTATGGTTGCTGGCCCCAAAGTGCTCCCCCACTGACACCTCAGTCACCTGCCCTGCCTTATTTCCCAAGGGTAAGTCAAGTTTTGCACCTTCTCTAGTAGGTATATCCACATACTGAATCGGAATAGTGCCTTGTATGCTCTTAACAAATTCTTCTCCATCTAAACCCTTAACACTATCGCAGTCCCAGTCTATGTTTGTAAAGTTAAAATCCCCTACCATAACCGCCCTATTTTTCTTCCATATAGCTGAGATCTCCTTACAAGTTTGTTTCTCGATTTCCCTCTGACTGTTGGGGGATCTATAATACAATCCCAATAAGGTGATCATCCCTTTCTTATTTCTCAGTTCCACCCAAATAACTTCCCTGGATGTATTTCCGGGAATGTCCTCCCTTAGCACAGCTGGAATGCTATTCCTTATCAAAAATGCCCCCCCCCACTTCTCTTGCCTCCCTTTCTATCCTTCCTGTACATCATGCACTTGGCATCAGGGAGGCAACATACCATTTTGGATTCCATCTTGTCGCTGCAGAGCTTCAAGATCCCTTGACACTGTCACTTTCTCAGTCGTCTTCTGTCCCTCTCCATAGATGAACCAGATCTAGTGCCCTTAACTTGGCTCAGGTTGTACTTCCTAATGAAGCCAATATGAATGATTGGAGAAATCAGAGCAGGTCTTATGCACTTAATAGTAAGATCCTGAGGAGTGTTGCAGAACAAAGAGACCTTGCAATGCAGGACTGTAGCTCCTTGAAAGTAGAGGCACAGGTCGATAGGATAGTGAAGAAGGCATTTGGTATGCTTTCCTTTATTGGTCCGAGCATTGAGTATAGGAGTTGGGAGGTCGTGTTGTGGCTGTACAGGACATTGGTTAGACCAGTTTTAGAATACTGCATGTAATTCTGGTTGTCTTCCTATCGGAAGGATGTTGTTAAACTTGGAAGGGTTCAGAAAAGATTTACAAGGATGTTGCCAGGGTTGGAGAATTTGAGCTATAGGGAGTGGCTGAACAGGCTGGGGCTGTTTTCCCTGGAGTGTCAGAGGCTGAGAGGTGACCTTAGAGGTTTATAAAATCATGATCATGGATAGGATAAGTAGACTGTTCCCTGAGGTGGGAGAGTCCAGAAGTGGAGGGCATGGGTTTACGGTGAGAGGAAAGATATAAAAGAGACCCAAGGGGGATCTTTTTCACACAGTGGTAAGTGTATGGCATGAGCTGGCAGAGGAAGTGGTGGAGGCTGGTAGAATTACTTTTTTAAAAGGCATCTGGATGGGTACATGAATAGGAAGGGTTTAGAGGGATGTGGGCCAAGTGCTAGCAGATGGGACTAGATTAGGTTGGGATATCTGGTCGGCATGAGCGAGTTGGACTGAATGGTCTGTTTCTATGCTGTACCTCTAAGACTTAAAGTCGCACTCAAAAGGTCCCATCACTTTTGGCCTAGTCTTGCTTGAATGCCTTGTAGTCATTCATGCTGTTTATGATGAGCTGTAGTGCAGCCGCATGCAGAATCATGTTACCATGTAGTTCCCACCTGCAACCGGATTGTGATGTCCTACCATGGTAGGACATCTCGATCCGGTTGCAGGTGGGGACTATATGGTAACCTACTTTTTCGACTATTAACTGACTTAACAGAAGTAAGCTCGTCATTTACCAACAGCCCACCAATCGAATGCTGCCCTTATAAGATGGTTACTTTAAAAGACTGAGTTCAATATCACAAATTCAAACCATAACCCATTAAATGATGAGGGCTTTAATTTAATCCTTCTGCCCTTCTACCTTTGACCGGTGAGCCTCTTTCACACTTTTTCTGCATTTATGGGGTTTGTTTATTTGGGAATTGTGTATTTTCGGAGCAGCATAATAAAGTTTGGATAGAAAGGAGTTTTGTGGGTATTCTGTATTCAGTTCTTTGTGTTTCATTCCGAGACTGAATAAATTTCTCTGTTTTAAAATCTGGTAGTCAACTTGGCTAATTTACTCCAGGTAATGTTCACTGTATGCTTACCAAAACAAATAGCAAAGGTACGGTCTGGGCTGCCTGCTTAAGAATGTTTTGAGTGGTCTGGCCGAGTCCATAACATCAATGATCTCACTAACTGGCACAACAGGATGAAGAAATAAAATGGTTTTGTCACTAAATTGGTCACCTATAACTATAATCGGATGATACAATGTATGGACCTATAAAGTATAAATTTAAAGGAAAGCATTTCTGCACATTTAATGGCTGAGCTGCAGATTACTACACCTGATTTTTGAGGTGGCATTTTACAAATGTTCTGATGATATCTAAACTATTTGTTTTCTTTTTCGTCTAAACGTTTCTGTTTCTCTAGTTCATCGTGATTCGGAGGTTGTCAACTTGGGCCACTTTCTCGGCGCCAGTGGAGGAAATAAAAGCTACTGACACTAATGCACTGATGGAAAGGCGCTGGGTTACAGGGAAGAAACGCCTGAGCAGATTAGCTCGATTTGTGTTTACTATGGCACCCTACAGACTGCAACAGATGCTTGGCTTCCCTGTGCCCAGCAGTTTAGGTCAAGGTGAAATTTCAGATGGTAAGCATTGTTTTGTGAAGTGACTTCTTATATGAAACAAAAATTGGCTACTTGTTATAAGTGATTGGAACTGTTTCAAGTATGCAGTTAGGATTTTATAACCATTTGTTTGGATATTTGCAAGTGTTGTACGTAGAAAGCTAAATGGACAGCTATGTTGCATTCTTCAGTTTCCACAATTAGGAAGCATGTTAGCCAATTACAGCTCCTATTGGTCCTCAGTGGCACACTCCCATTCTGAGAGCTTGCATTGACTTACCAAAATCACAACAATGTGCAGTAGTCAGTAATATTGAATAAATAGTAAATGCTTCTGGTAGTCCTTTATGACTACAACTGGTCTGTGTTTAATAGCCAGATATTTTACGAATGATGATAAAATCAGGAATGTTTTCAGCTGAAAGATGTGCCAGGTAGCCAAATTCCATTTTCCAGCATTTAATTGGTTTCTCTGCAGGTTGAAACTTGAATGTGCATTTCCAGGCACTCTTTGCTCTAAAAATGAGTTGAAAGTTTCTGCTTCTACATTGCTAGCTGGAAACTAGATGTAGACCTTCTAGTTAGGAAGTTTTCCTATCTCCTCCTAACCTTTCCACCAATCACTCTTGTCAATTCTTTGTCCACTAGGCACTGACCTCAATACTAAAGATAGATAAACATTTCCAATCCATTTTTTCCAGGTCCTTTGCATATGTGTTTTGACTTCCTCCATTCCAAGGACAATTCCAGCTTATTCTATCTGTTCCTGTGAATGTGTACTTTTCCTAGATATGACACCAATCCCCTCAATCTTTCTGGTCCAATTAAATCTTTTTCTGGCATAAGGTGACCATAAACCATGCACAGTACTGAAGTTATGGCTTAATGAACAATTCATGCAATTCCAGCATAACCTCCCTGTTCTAGTAGGGTATACCTCCACTAATAAAGGAAGGGATTCCATATATGCTGCCTTAGCCATCTTTTGTTGACCTGTTTTCCTACCTAGATATTTACTGGAGATCACTCACTCCCGAGAATCTTGGTGTTCTCTCAATTGTGTATTCCTTTGACTTGTTTGACCTCCCCAAATGCATCACCTCTCACTTGTGTTAAATGCAATTTGTCTCCCCACTTGGCCATTTCAGGATCACATGCCTTCCATTGGTCAGTCATTGGTTGCTTGACAAACTTACCCAGCAATGTCCTCCTTCTACTTGCAGTTCTGAATGTACCCTTGAGCCTCCATTTTCCCCCTAAACAATCACTTCCTCATGAACAGATTTGGCACAATAGTTTTGCAGGAGATTTGGAAGGAAGTGCATCTGAGAAGCAGATGCTTCAGTATTCAAGTTGTACATAAATTGCATCTTTTTTATAGTGCTTGTTTTGGCCCATAGAAGGTAAGGTAAATAAGTATTCTCCAGTCGGGCAGCAACCAATACTGTGTAACTGGCTCTTCCTTTCTCTGGCTTCTCACTCATGCTAAAGTTTCCTGAGATGCCAATTCCTTGTCCTGACACACAGATGCTACCAAAGTATGAACTTGCTGTCAAGGGACCATTTTGTCACTGTGTTGGCAAACTAGAAGTGTGTTACTGTTGTGATGTGATTTGAGGTTCTTGAAACAGCACGTGGTGTAGGGAAAAATAACAAATGAAAGTGATGTTCAAACTTTGGGGACAAAATAGCTCCCTTTCTTTATTCATTTCATTCTATCTGTTCCCCTCCAACAGTTTTATTAGAAAGAATGTACTTGCTAATTTCGAACAGACTCCGCTATAAGCAGTGGGGTCATAAACTCAACACACTAATAAAGCTAACATGTTGGAAGAACTAAGTTATTATACATAGAATGATTTATGATTTGACTTCCACATGTCTACACTTGCAGTTCATCACAGCATGAATAGAATGGAGTAGGGTAGGATAGCTTGGTTGAATTAGTCCATTGAAATGTAAAAAGGATGTATAGATTGTGTAGCTGGATGACTCCACTAACCTCAGGTTGAATTGATGGCCAGTGACTTTTTTTTGTCCTGTTGCATCTGATTCAAAGATCCTGCTGGGTGAATTGACTCTCCTTCTGGAGATAGTGCTGGTTAAATTCTCTGGGCTGTGCCTGCAACAAGTGTCTCTATCTCTGGGCTCAGAGAATTTAGTTTTAGATTAGATTACCTACAGTGTGGAAACAGGCCCTTCAGCCCAACGTTTCCACGCCAACCCTCCGAAGAGCAACCCACCCGGACCCCCTTCCCTCTGACTAATGCACCTAATACTATGGGGCAATTTACCATGGCCAATTCACCTGATCAGCACATCTTTGGACTGTGGAGGAAACCCAGGCAGACACTAGGAGAATGTGCAAACTCCACACGGGCAGTCGCCCAAGGCTGGAATTGAACCTGGGTCCCTGGTGCTGTGAGGCAGCAGTGCTAACCACTGAGCCACCGTGCTGCCCCTTTTGCAAGCTATTTACAACTTTTAAGATTACCTCACAGTTTGAAGATGAGAGAACTGTTCATTGATGCTACTTTTTAAGTTTTTTTTTGCTTCCTATTTATTATGGGGTAGAGTTCCATTCTTCTGGAATATATAAAAATGGAAAAACAGGTTTGTTTCTTCCATTATATTTGAAATGGTGTGCATGCTGGAATGGTTTTACGTTTCAGCCTGGAATGCAGGTTTGGTAGTACAGATATCTGCTTGACACTAAGATGCTTGTTACATGGAATATAGTGTTTTGAGCTTGAGCATACTCCCTTTTATCCTCTATTCCCAAACACCATTTATGTGCTTTTATAAATGTTGCTGCACCTAGCAAAATGAGTGCAGTTTATTTCTGAAGGTATCAACTTGGCTGTCTTCATAAATGCTATATTTATTTTCCCCATGGCACAAGCAAATGTTGAAACAGTGCTTTGAGTGATTTCATTTCATAATTGTAGAAATGTTTTGTTACTTCAGTGTAACAACACAAATCTTAATTTGAAGACATGAAAATGGAAATCTGATTGCATTATATAGATTATGAACTCGGGCCTTTGTAGAAAAAAAAGATAAATTGTGTTCCTTCTAAGTCCAAATTTTGCATAATTTGCATTTTGCTTCCTTTTGAAGGATGTTGTGAAATTTGAAAGGGTTTGCGCTATAGGGGGAGGCTGAATAGGCTGGGGCTGTTTTTCCCTGGAGTGTTGGATGCTGAGGGGTGACAGTATAGAGGTTTATAAAATCATGAGGGGCATGCATAGGGTAAATTGACAGTCTTTTCCATGGGGTGGGGGAGTCCAGAACTAGAGGGTGTAGTTTTAAGGTGAGGGGAAAGGTATAAAAGAGACTTTTATAGCGCAGCCTTTTCACGTCGAGGGTGGTGTGTGTGGAATGGGCTACCAGAGGAAGTGGGTGCGGCTAGGACAATTACAACATTTAAAAGGCATCTGGACGGGTACATGAATAAGAAGGGTTTGGAGGAATATGGGCAAAGTGCTGGCAAATGGGACTAGAGTCGGCATGGATGAGTTGGACTGAAGGGTCTATTTCTGTGCTGTACATCTGTGACTCTGACTTGCCTATATCAGCTGCAGAGTATATTTGTCTGAATTTCACTAATTTTCATTGTAAATGCATATCAATACTGATTTCACATTTCAGAACTACGGTCATCGCCTAATAAACCATATGGCAAAGGAAGCAAAAGGAAGCAAGATGATCTAGCTGATGAAGAGCTCTGCTGGTTTGAATCTTTGTCCTGTGATCTGCCAGAAGATGATTCAGTGGAGGATCCTACTTATGAGGTGTTGATTTAGAATTGTCACAACTAATGTTGTAGAATTTTTATCAAGTTGCTTGTGTTTGGTTTCTCCTGACTGTGGCTCTTTATTTTGGTTTTTCTTTTGAAGTATAATGCCATGGAACCTGAACAAGCCAAAATGCAAATTGGGAATTGCATGTCTCTGACTACACTCGCCCTGTTAGTTCATTATGCTCCTGACTTTCGTTCCCAGGATTCCAGAGACAGGCATTTGTAAGCAATCAACTGGAACAAGTTCATTTTTTTTTTGTTAGAGGGAGCAGCTGAGCTTTTGGCTAAAAGGAAAATTTTGCTCCAATTTTTTCTCACCTGCACCAAGCAAATATTAAGTGGGCTTCTTTCTAAAGACATTGTGAACTGCAATGAACACTCAGCATCCGTAACCTTTTTTTTCAATCTCCATATGGCTCCTGTCAGCTTTCTTTTCAAGCTGGGCTCCACGATGCAAATGTCCTACTTTTTGAGAGGGGTCAATTTCTGCCTGATCTCTGTAGTTACAGTGGAGAAACAACGATAGAGGATGTGCAGCTTGTTACACTGTTTCACAACTTTTAGGACACCCAGGGCATCTTGGTAACTGGAGTTCTCAGCCTCTATAGCAATGCCATACAGAAGCACTTTCAGAAGTCTCTCTTACCATCTACTAAAGCAAAGGCAAGTTAGCCTTTCTCACCATAAGGAACACGGAATTTGTAGTACCTCTGTTCTCATTGCTGTTGAGTTAAGCGACTTTAACTTGGACCAATGTGGAAATAGACTATGAAGATCTTTGAGAATCTCAAAGGGGGATTAGCATAATGTTAAAAAAAAAGTACATCTGGCTTCAGTATCTTTTCAATTTTGGTCCATTATTTCATGATTTTATTTGGTTTTTGTGTTCCACTGGTTTAAACAAGTTTTTTTTATTAGTATCAACCCACCTTCTTAAGATCAGAATTTGGTGTTTCTGCATACAAGAGTCTAATCATTGGGATATTGATCTGTCAAAAGAGCTATTGACTTCTGTGGCTGACTAGTAACTCTGTCTGACAAGTGAAAATGCATATTTTGCAAGTGGGGAATTTTTTTTTGGTCCCTGGTTTTATGCCCACAACAAGGGTTTGTATTCGCAAAGGCTGGGGCTTCTTAATAACTCTGAATTACGTGTAAAATCTTTTTGGGTTTGTTATTCTCCTGGGATTTGGGTGTCACTGGCATTTTTTGTTTTGTCTATCTCTAGTTGCAATGGAACTACTTGAATTGCCTGATAGAACCAGAGGCCAGTTCAGAGTAAACCACATTGCTGTGAATGTAGTAGGCCAGACGAAGTAAATATGATAGCTTTCCTTTCCTGCCAGGCATGTTAATGAACCAGATGAGCATTTATAACAATCAACAATGGTTGTCATTAGCCTAGCTTTTACTAGCATTTATTGATTCAAATTTCACCAACTGTCATTGAGATTTGAACACATTAGTCTGGATCTCAGGATTATTAGTCCCAGCTTAGTGACATTTACAAGCTACATGAATGCCTCCTCAAAATACACACTACAGTGAACTATGAAGACACTAATCTTGATCTTGTGTTATTGAAAGCTGTGTCAATGAACTTCACTGCCTAATGCTATTAGTTTATTGCACATTCTTTTTCACATGTATTTCTGATGACTTCATATTCTCACTTTGTAACACCACCCATGCTGCAATTTATGCCTAGTGAGGAATAACTGTGATGTCTTTGCGAAATTGCTACAGGGTCCTGAAGTCCTTTTCCCAACACTGACCTTGCCTTTAAACAAAAAGCTGGAAAATGTTTTTAACCCTCATCTTAAAAGAAAAAAATGGCAATTTTTTTTAAATCTTCCTTTCTTCAAACACCCTTCTGTCTGATTTGAAACAAAGACTAAAAATTACTAGAAATAAAAATGAAGATATGTTTTGGGTTGATCTGGAACTTTATAGACTATTTTAGCTCAACCCCTCCGTCAACTACAATAAATATGCTCTCTATTTGGATAGAAATATTCAGCTGCCAACTGCAGGTAGAAAGCCGATAGAATTCAGTTTGGGAAACAGCAAAGTAGGTTTCTATGGGGCATATCTGCTTTAGCATTTTTTTAAATGTAAAGTTTTTTTTTCTAAATTTTAAAAGGCCATTTTAATGACTTAATGACTTTTAGAATTGGAATGGTTATGCTATTTTGTCTGTCTTAGTTAAGACTACAGTCTTCTACCATTTTAATGGCTTTTATTTTCAAATTGACATTCAACATTTGCAACTCCATTTAGCCCAGCAAATGCTGCACGGACTCTGAGGAAGTCAGTGAGGAGCACAGGGAATGTAATGATACAGAGACTGACCTGGAGGTAGAGGAGACTGGAGACTCTGACTTTTTGAGGCTGAAAGAGACCCCACATCATGAGGTAAGAACTGGATGTTTAACCAATGTTTATTGGTAATAACCCACATTGAGAAATTTGGTTTTATTTTGCATGACACGGAGTAATTGTAGTTTTTCCTGAATAATTTTGAACATTTCGTTCTTTGACGTTTGAGACTCCTGTGCGTTTTCCAAATATTGAAGTACATCTGTTTTGACACTTGTCCAAAGCTCTGCTGACCTGTCACAATCCTAAATTTTCTAAAATTATCTGAAACTGCTGTCTTCAACAATGTTCATAAATAATTTGGGACCTAAACTGTCAATTATGATACAACACCACATTCTTGATAAATGGTGTACAAATGCTTTGTTCTCATTTGTTTGAGTAAAAGTTTTATGTGGCTACATATTTAATATTCCAATAACGTTTTCTTTTATTAAAAATATATACTGCATTGAATATTATGGCAATTCAATAGTTTATTCTAACTTCTAAGTGTTGTTTCAGCCACTTGCATAATATTTTTAGCTGCTGGATTTGAATCTTACGACTTCTACCTGTCAACTTGATTTGATTTATTGTGTACTTTTTAACATGTATTTGTAGGAAGTACAGTGAAGTGTTACATGATGTCACCACTCTCCAGCACCATCTTGAAATAAAAATTATAACCGTGATGTGTAGCATTACTGATTTTATAGTAGGATTTTTTTTTTGAAACCAAAGAGCTCATTTTAAATACTGCCTTGTTATTTCTCTCACTGTCTCTTCAAAAAAAATTGAGGAGAAAAATGCTGTGAAACTTTCTCTGCTGAATACCTGAATTTTCTTACAACTTCCTCCTTGAGGACTGGTGAATGCCTTTTTTGCCATTTACCTGATCTTTGACTATGTCCTTTTGTTTTGAAATTCCATTGTTCTGTTTTTATACTACGCTTGATTTTAAGTTGCAAAGTTTGGATATTCAGTAGCCTGAGAAGCATGCAGTGGAGCCTTCAATTAGACTTGATGAAAATGTACAGACTTGCAATACTGGCTGTTTTTCTGTCCAGAAAGTTTTGACCGGCAGCATTTCACTATGCCTTGTTGAAATGTCAAACATGCTTGCTAGAGTAGAATTGTTAAAAGTGACTTCAATTGAGCCATGCATTTCAGTTTAATTTTTGTCTCAAACGCTAAATTTTCCCCTAACTGATCCAAGACTGGAAGCTTTATAAAACCTTCATTCTACTATGCTGAATGTGGGTTTAGGAGTGGTTGTGGCATTGTGATACCTCAGACCAAAGAGCCATTTTTTTACTACATTAGCCCTAGCTAGGAGTATAAAAAATCGAAGTTTAATCTGGGCTGATTTTGGATTTTGTGGTGACTGACTGGTTAGAGGAGGAGGGAGTGGGAAGCTATCATTGTTCCTGAATTTCAAGTTCTTACATTGTGTATTCTAAATTTAAACTTTATTTCCACATTTATATAGCGGAGTGAAAATGATGCACCTTGCATTGATTCTGACAAGCATATCAATTCTTAAGGTAAGATTTTAGCTTCTAGGCATCAATAAGCTACCAATAGCATGTAATCTTTTACCCTAAAAAGTCAAAAGTAATCATCTCTTGTGTTAAGAGTTGATACTTTTAATTGTGACTATCTGTTTTAAGATAGAAAATGAAGAGCTAAATGATTTTCTTTTATTTAAATTAATGCCTGCAACCTGGAATTTGTCATCAGGTCCCCTTATGGTTTTAAACAATGTTTTGTTCACTGCAAACATTTTTATAGGGTTAAAGAACTCGCTGCTTCACACATTAATCCTATTCTCCTTTGTAACCGTCAATCCCTTTCAATACCTATAGCCATGTCATTCTTGTACCTAGCTGGCTGTTTATTTTTGCATCTAAACTTTGCTTCAGAGTCCTAAAACTAGATAAATTGTCTGGGTAGCAACAAATCTAAGTGGTATCTCACGATCAGATGCACTGTTTTTGATCTTTCAGAATTCCTTCAGTTCTCGGGTATTTTTCAAATCCTTAAAAGTGATGATCAGAACCACTCCTTAAGGAAAAGAGGGTGCAATAAGAGGCTAGATACCAGAGTTGATTAAGGATATTTCCTGTTTGGTATGATTAAGTAGCGTTAATGTTGATTTTATAAATGGGAAATGATTGGGAAAATCTTGAGGATGGAAAAAGGGGTACTAGTGATGTAGCATAACTTGGATTTTCAACAACTAAGAACAGGCTGTTACACAATTGGGCATCTTAATGGCATGGATTAATGGTTGGCAAACAGGATATTTACAGATTGTCAACTTGTAACTAGCAGCATATAGCAAGGATCATACTTTGGCCTCAGCTGTGTACAATCAATATTAAAGATGGGGTTGAGGTAATTTTTCTAAGCTTGCTGGAAGTAAATTTGGAATGGCAAGTAATCTCTGAAGGCTGAACTGCAGAAAAATATATTGACCAATTGGGTCTGTATGGAAGAGTGTGTTTGATGGAATATAATATTCTGCACCTTAATGGAAAAATAAAAGCAAAATTTTTTTTTGAAAGCGAAGCCTGGGAATATTTACATCCTGATAAGTGGATCACAAGATTAGCATGCACATTTTACATTTCTTGCGACAATGTTCATTTCAGATTAGAGTATTCCATTTTTATATTGTTTCCAAGAAGATCTTGTTATATCAGATATTTAAGGTTTCTTGATTAAAAGGGTTTATAAAATAAAACTGCTAAAGCTTTAATTTATTCAATTCAGCAAAAGTATCGGATGGCTTTTTCTCTATCTAACCAATGCTTCACCTATTACCCCTCTGTTTTTATTTTCCCTATTCTCTCACCACAGTCCTGAATTTATTTTTAAATGTTAAATGTTTTTAACAATGCTGTATATTCTTAATACATGAGATGGTGTGTATACTGCTTTCCTCTTAAAATTTCCCCTCATCGATTTCCAACCCCTCCCTGGAGTGATAACATTAAAATGATAACCAATCACTGAATAACTTTTAGTACCTCCTTGGTCTTTGCACCTGCTAAAATGGTTTTTCGTTTCCTGTTAGCTCTACATCTAGAAATTTCTGCTTAACTTTCTTTTGTATCTTGAGTTTAGCTATTGTTTTCAAAGCTTGATTTGATCCTGGTAACCTAATGCTATAGGTCTCTGGTTTTCATATCCTTCATTACTCGCTAGTGGCACACCAAAATATTCATGTGAGATTATCCATTTCCTGTGATTTGTGCTACTTTTTATGGAAGCTCTAAGCTATTTTCTTTACAATACACTTACACCTATACTTAGAACATTTGAGGTTCTCCTTATATTAAAATGGGTACTTTAACTTCTCCAGATTTTTGTATCTCCTTTCTGTTCTGTTAAACACTTTTTTTTTTGTCCTTCAAAAGTATTTTCAGTTCCACTGTGTGTAGTTGTATTATTTCTTCAACAGACCAGGCTAAATGCAACTGTTTTGTGAGCTTGAATGCTTTTGTTTTCTCAATTTCCTTTTAAGTATTAGATTGAATGAAGTGTTTAACTGGGTGTCTGTTCATTTCCGCTGTATTATTGGAGGGAAAGAAAAATTATTCTGCATGAAACTTCTTTTATAATTGCAAGTTTATCTAAGCTTGATAGAGGTGGTCCTGAGATGTAGGGGCAGAGGTCAGCCTTTACACCCACTGCTGTTCAATGAGATCATGGTTGCTCTGATAACCCCTAACTCCCCTTTTCTGCCTTTTATCTCCCTAATCCTTGATTCTCTTCACTTCCTGATTTCAAAATCTATCCATCTGTGTCAAATATACTTTAATGATCCAGCATTGTCAGCCCTTTCCAGTAAAGAATTTCAGATTCACTATTCTCAACTTCTCCCCCGTGTCTTAAATGTACTCTCTGACTATGCTGTCTCATCCTGAACTCTCCCACAAAGAGATATAACTTCTTCACATCTACCCTGTCAAATCCCCTGAGAATCTTTCATAATTGAGACTTTACATACTTTTTTTTGTTCAAATGGCACCCTCTATGACCCTCAAGGCATGTACAAAGTGAAGCGTATTCACTATTGCATTGTGTGATGGGCAATCAAATTGCATATGGTGCACTTGCTGAACTTGCAGTACAATAACTACCAGATCATCTTGCTGATTTGAGGGGTAAACAAAACTGAAGGTAACTCCCATGCTTTTTCACCCAACTGTATGGTGGACCAAGCCTCCACTAAATTTGTATTTAAAAGATGGCATCTTTGTATGCACAGCACACTTTTTTGTTTCTTCATTATTGAACTGTCTGAAAATATTTGATAGATGTAAAGATGTTTCTCATGGAACACCAAGAAGAGTCAGAATTAACTGAGCCCTTTGAATCTGGTCTGGCAGCACCTGTATAGGGAGCGACAGAATTAATGTTTCAAGTCCAGTGACCCATGTCATTTGGTGCAAATGTTTTATAATTATCTTGGAAAAAATCTTTTTAATCAACACGATCAGAAATGTTATTGCACATCTCTGGAGCAGGTGGGCCTCCAGGTCTTGAGGTAGGGATACTATCGCTGCCACCGATCTCTTATGATTTGGAGATGTCTGTGTTGGACTGGGTGGGCAAAATTAAAAATCGCACAACACCAGGTTATAGTCCAACAGGTTTAATTGGAAGCACTAGCTTTCGGAGCACCGCTCCTTCAGGTGGTTGTGGAATATACAATTGTAAGACACAGAATTTATAGCAAAAGTTTACAGTGTTATGTAACTGAAATTATACATTGAGAAGTTCCTTGACTGTTTATATGTCTCATCTGTTCGAATGACTATGATAGTTTCACTCCTTTCATATGTAGATCACAAAACGTTTTTTAAAAAATTTACATTCTCAGGTTGACTTTTTTAAAAAAAGGCTTTGTGATCTACATATGAAAGAAGTGAAACTATCATAGTCATTCGAGCAGATGAGAGACATAACAGTCAGGGTATCTTTCAATGTATAATTTCAGTTACATCACACTGTAAACTTTTGCTATAAATTCTGTGTCTTACAATTGTATACTCCATGACCACCTGATGAAGGAGCGGCACTTCGAAAGTGTGCTTCCAATTAAACCTGTTGGACTATAACCTGGTGTTGTGATTTTTAACTTTGTACAGATCTTTTAATGTAGTTTAGTATAGTCTTAGGCCTGGCTCAAATGTATTGTAAAACATTTTGCCTCTGGTAAACTTTGTTTTTTTTTGTTTGCAGATTGAGAAGCTGAGTATCACTGACTTTTCTCCATAAATATTTGTGAACTTTTGTAATTTGAATCAACTGTACTTTTTGTACATTCAATTTTGTGTATTGAGATTTAATAAAAATCATTCAGTTCAATATACACTTAGTCCATTTTTTGACTTTCAATAGGACTCATTCTTATGGGAATAAGAGCCTATTTGCCACTCTTGCTACCCTTGCACCCTTCATAAACCTCAGTTCATCCAAAGTGATGTTCTCACAGCCAGCTCTATTCAAGTTATCTCTGTGCTTGTTGCCTTACTTCAAATCTAGGTCCAGCTACAACTTGATTGTAATTCTTTCAATACAAATAAATTGTTCTCAAATCCGTGGCCTCAACCCCTCCCAGTCGTTAACCATTTTCTGCCCTACAAGCCTCTACATCTGTCTATTGTGCAACTGCAACTTCTATTCCTTCGCTATTGGCTATGCCTCCTTGCTCTTGAGTCAGAGGCTCTGGAATATCCCCCTTTTAGAATTTTTTTTTCAGCTCTCCATGGACTTTTGTTTTAAAGATGCTTTTTAAAACCTACCTTTCCTGCTGAGTTTTTGGCGACTGCTGTTTTTTTTTATATAGGCCCAACATCAAGTTTTAATTTTTCTCCAGCACTTTGAGGATTTTTTGATCACTTTTTTTACAAAAAGTGCCATTTATAAATAAGTTATTGTTTTGATTGTGAAATAATTGATTATAGGTGGTTAGTGTAGGATAAACAATGAGGTCTAAATCTCATTGTAAGTAATTGGTCTTTTAAATTGGCTCCCTTTTGTTTCTGATAAATAGGTAACTGCATCTTTAATTGGCATGGAATATAACTGCTTGTTCTCTGTTGCACTGCAAGATCCAGTTTTTAACGTAAGGTTTAACAGTTATGTTTGACTGTGAAGATAGCAGACATTTCTGCTGATGTGCTAACTTGCCAAACAATTGCACATGTGAATGCTGCTTATGTGTTAATTTAGTCTTTAAATTTCAATTTGCACTTGGGCAGGGGAGTTTTAAAATATTACACTACTTTGTATCACTTGCAGTTTTCTTTTGATGGCTAATTGCTGTGATTCACAAATATCTGGCAAAACACTTAGCTGCAACATTACAAATAACAATACTTAATGAGTATTAAAAAAATTCTAGTTCACATCTAGTTGACTTTTTTTGGAAAGGTTATTACCTTAAACTCCCTGTTGTACCTATTGTGTGCAATGTAATGACACATTGCCCTCAGTCATGTATAAGCTATTTGTCCGTGATCTGAGGTGTTGGGTTATCACTTCAAATAAGTGAATCCAACGGTCTCCCCTTGACATTCAATTGTATTACCATACCTAAAATCCTACACTGAGTTACTACTATGGTCCATTTTTGACTTGTTACCCGATTTTATTACCTGGGACTAAAATGGTTTTGAAAAAGACAACTTAAATGGTTGTAAAGATCACCTGACTGGCGCTCTGATGTTTAGCTCAGCTTCCAGTGTGGAGTAAACAAAACCATCTGGAATTGATGCTTTCAGACTGAAACCAGTGGGGCATAAAGAAACTTGCGTTGAAATTCTCACTGTAGTTGTCAAGCTTGGAAACCATTACATTGTACATGAATAAGCTGCACGTCAAGCAGTGCTTTAGCAGAGCAGGAATTTTAACTGGAATTGGAGAATTCTTTTCGTCCTTGCTTCCCTGCTTGTCAAAAAAAAAGCTATTGTTACTCACCAGCATGAGGTATCAGTCACACAGGGCACTATATTATTTGCAATGTTCATGAATGACATTCAGCTGTGTCCTTTTTCAGTCATTAATATCTAACATCTTTAGGTTAGCTTAATGTACTGAAGCAATGTTGGCATTTTGTTTTGTTCTGGAGACTCTCAAATGGAACAAATTTATTTTTAAAGTGTATCTTAAGTTTTGTAAGTAATTGGTCTTTTAAATTGGCTCCCTTTTTGTTTCTGATAAATGGGTAACTGCATCTTTAATTGGCATGGAATATAACTGCTTACATTTTTAAAGCAATGTGGCAGAAACGCGCGTAAGCGAGCTAGTAATATGCAAGATAGCAAGAGTTTCTAATACCTTACAAAGTAAGGCAAGAGTGGATGGGAACCACTGGAAAGAGGCTGAGGAAGCAATAATTAGAAACTGTCGGACCAACTGAATAGGAACTTAAGTTTTCAGTTGAAAATGCCAGGAGCTTTTCAGAACTTTGAGAGTCTGGGGGCAGAAGTGAGTGTAGTAGCCTTCATTAAGGTGGTGATGCTCCATATCTTATGGTCTTTTAGTGACCAAGGATATTGTAAAAGAGAACTTGCTGTAAAATGAGCTTGTTTAGCCATGTGAATAGTGACGATAGAAAGTCAGAAGTTAGGTCTGAGATGCAATACTAGTGTCTCTCCAAAGCTGTCCACCACCCACAAGACAAGTCTGTGTGCTGGAATGTTCTCCACTTGCTCGGAAAAGGCTATTATGTATATTTACTCCCTTCGCTTGTTATGTTTATTGGCTTAACAATAACTATTGAAATACTTCAAGTCATAAACTGCACATTAACTATTCCAACATAGTAACATCCCATAAGTAAACCCCTTGGTAAAGGCAAAGTCAATAAAATTGCTCCTGCGAAAATCTAGGGGCCTCTTCCTTTTGCTAGAATTGTACATGAGACAGCTGGAGCAGCTTTCACAACCCCACCAGCTACTGAAAGCTAAAACTAAAAAAACCTGGTTCTCTGGGTGCTTAATCCCACCTGTTCAAGCTGCTACTGTTGTTCCAACATTTTTTTTTATATATAAAGCTGTCCTCTGAAGCGATTCACTTTTTGGCTTTGTGTAGACTACTCTACTCCTGTCTCAGCCTCTCTTCATTTCAGAAAAAAAGATTCAAACTTATTCTGAAAATGTTCCAGGACAGCACTGAATTAATACTGGCAGTGAAACTGTGTGCCTACATTTTACAGCAGTCAGTGCTGTTTTCTAGGCATTATAGATCCAAAGTCCCTCTGATAAGGAGAGAGGTTAAATATTTCACATGTGAGTGAGTGACAGGCTAGGGTGGTAAGTGGCTAGGTTTGGACATGTAAGAGTAGGGTGGCAGTTAAGTGGGTCAGGATAGGGTGACCCAGTAACTCTGAAGTGGTCAAGCCAACTAGGTGTCGGGTCAGATTGGGAGGTGTGATCAGGTGTTTTTGTTTTGGAAAGTGAGTGACCAGGATGGTTTTGGGGGTGTGGGTGGAATGGATGGAAGGATTAGTGTGGCAGATCGTACCAAGTGAATGAAGGGAAAATGGGTTTAGAGGGGTTGATGTGGATGGGTGTCAGAGAATCTGACGTCATGGGCACAGGATTTGGATTTCTTAAAAGGGTCAGTTTATAGTTGGCCTTTTTGAATTGCATTCTGGTTGATTGCCACTCCCAGTACGATGTGGTCTGACTGCGAGCGTGTATGTACTTGTAACATACCTCAAAGATCAGGATCTTGTTGAGACCAGTATTTAGTAGTTTATTTGCAACATTAGAGCACTGGAGCATCACAGGCAAATATTTAGTCTGGATTCTGACTCCACTGAACTGACCATGACTGAAATTAAGGTGAATTCCTTTATTCTGGAATGTCACAGTCATAAAGTCCCATTGCTGTCTTAAAGGTATATTGCCAATTGGCCTAGAATCCATACAATTACAACAGAACTACCTGTTGCTTACGTGGACCTGATCAAAGCCATTTGTTTTTGGATTGGTCTGTTTAAAATGAAGTCACTTCCGATCATGAAGTATTTTCAGGGTGAAATGAATGGAAGAACTATTAATGGCTGAAATCTGATTTGTTCCTGAAATAAAGCAGGGTTGTGTTCTTGCTATCATGCTGTTTTTGGCATCTTTTGCCTCTTCTGCATGCATTATGGGATTGTGATTTCTGAGAAATCAATTGACTAAATTGGATTGTATTCCCACCTGAAGTCTCTTACTCAACATTGTGTGAGAGTCATTAGTAACAATGCAACTATGGAACTATTTTGGTTGTACATTCTATGTTACTTCTTTAAAAACTGAGTTTTAACTGGCTGCAATGCCTGCACAGGTCACAAGGGAGCAGTAGAAAATCATTCATTTATAATCTTGTACCCCACTGCAATTGCATTAGATTTTTGTTAATGTTAACTTTTGGATTTTGTTTTAAGAATTAGTGTTGCTTTGCCTTATTTTGTATTGCCAAATGAATCATTTCAGCTTTTTAAGTAATTATTTTGCAAACAAATCAATGAATTATCAATATTGTTAATGTAAGGAAATATACAACAATCTTTTGCATGTTGAAATTAAATTAATGAATGATTCAAATTGGGTAACATGAAAATAAAATAAGCGTAGTGTTAAGTGATTCTGAAACTCAAGTATTGACTTGAAAGCAAAAGAAATGTGCAAAAGGTAATTTTTTTTGCACACAGAAAATACACTCCCCACAACATTTATCGATATTAATCTTGGGCTCATCAAAAATCTGTACTGTAAAATGAAATGTCCAGACAGATAATGCAAAATAAACATTCAACAACAATAGTCTCTTTGATTGCAAAGGTGCCATATCACTAACCATTATTTGCTAAACAAAAGAATCTGATCGATCACCACTTGTTTATTTCTAATCTATCAAAAGCCCAGAAGGACCTACAACACCAGGTAAATTATATTAAAAAAAACTATCAAACTCTTTTAAGGTGTTAGTTTTCAACACCCCATTATTTGTCCCAAAAATAAACTTTCATAATCAAATTAATATTTTACAAATAAACATAGTCATAAACCTTGCCAACAAAATTGTCCTCTTTTAAAAATACTGGTTAAGTGCAAGTTGTCATTTTTATTCTTGGAGAGTTTCTCTTCACAAGGTCCATGGACATTTCTTGGCATAACTTTGTCAAACTCTCTCCTCATTAACTATCTAACCTGCCGCTATTGACATCCCTCAAATCAGACTGCGGTCCCATTGTACCACACACCATGCCAGGAGCAAATCACCTCTCACTGGATATCCTGAAAGATTGCCATCCCTGGCACCTGTATTATATTTAAAAGGTCTGTCTGCACCCCGATGAGCACTGCCATTCCAAAGCTCTCCCTGCCCCCACTTATTGGAAAGGTTGTGATTGTTAGAGAAGGGGCTGATGGTTCCTGAATTCTCCAGCAGGGACCTTTAGGATCTCCAGTGGGAGGAATTGGTGCAAAGAACATCACTTCCTGGAGGACTAACAGAGGCGGCCATGCTATTGGTATCGCCTCGCCTCTTCCCACATTGCCACCCAAGTTGGTGCTGTCTCATTGTTGTGGAGGAATGGCCAATTGTCAAACAAAGGTCACTGACCACCTCCACTCCACCAGGGGAGTGTCCCACATCTTATATCTGCTACTGCACCCCACTCGTTTGAGTCATGAGTTAGTCCATATGTAACTCTCCCAAATCATGCCACATCCCTGTATGGACGTGTTACAGCCTCTCTGAGAGGCTGTGCAGCATGCATGAACAAGGTGCCATTGTCCCTCATCCCAAAATATCCTTTTCTTTTAAACTTTATCTGAGTCCAAGAGTGTAGGTGTGAATAAGGTGGTTAATGATGTCTGGGGAAGGGGCCACAGGGAGCCAATGCATTAACCTGGCCAGGTGTTGTGTATAGTGCATGGGCCTGTGCGAAAGGTGGTTATCCTTTATAAAAAGGGCCTCTCAATGGTGAGTCCTGCAACTCCTTCCCTCATGTCAGGCACTTGCCCTGCCTACTCAGGATTTGTTATTTTCTTTCCCATTGCTTTTGATTTACAGCACCGTGGAAAGACAGTGAATACTGTTTGAGCAGTGGCTTTCAGTCTCTACCTAGACTTGTCAGTAAGCCTCTGAAGGTCTAGAACTTGAAGCCAGGGTGCTCTTGAAGGGACAAATCCATTCCCATCCATGCTTCACTGTATCACCTTCTCACAAATACTGTTAGCCCTTTTCAGAATTGTCCCACCTCACCCTGAAACTCCCAAACACAGAATAGGTGCCAGAATCTGTGGCAGCAAATCCCATTCCCCATCTTCTTATTCCCCTTGGCTTGTGTTGATGGACTTGCTTGAGTGTGGCTCACCTCCTTTGAGTGACATAACCAGTGACCCTAGATGAGCATTGTCTATGCACCTGACTGATGCCTGTGCATCTCTCTGACCATGTTACTGCCCTCTTTCCCCCTGCCCCCACCCCATCACCAGCTGACCACAGTGGAACCAGAGGATTAACCATGACCTGATCCCCAGATGGAGATCACCCCAATCAAATGCCTGACAGTGGGCAACACCTAGACTGATATCTAAGGCTGCCCTTGACTTGCTGTGCCAGGAACTGTTGTCTGATGAATGCTTCAATGAGGGCTATTCCCCTCAGTTTTGGAGACATGGCTGCTTGTTTGCTGTACATGCAGTATGTTTGACATGTCGGCTCCTGGTACAGGATTCAGTTATGAGATTGACATGGCACACTGCAGTCAAGTAAGATGTTCTTCCACTGAAAGAACACTTTGCCAATAAGGCAAGCTGCCCTGCCATGGGACTCTGCTAACAGGCAAGACAAGGATGCTGTGGGCATCTATGTGACCGAGCATTAAGGAGAAAACAGTAGCCCTGAGGTGAAACCTGGTTCAGTTCATGAGCTGGGTGCCAGTCCCTATTCAGTGTGTCTTTGCAGGAGTCTTTCAGTGCTGGCTGCTGATGTCCTCTGCAATATCAAACTGTTTCCTCAGCAGCTTGCCAATGGATTGGAATGGTTCTCCTATGATGGTCATGAGAGATCAGCAAATGTTGGTTGGCAAAGTCCATGGATGAGGGTGCATGCGGCTGGTGCCCATCAATCGGGGCTTGACATGCTGGTTGGTGCTGAGGCTCCTCTCAGCCAGCAGCAAGCCAAAGTTGCTGGGTACCTGCTTGGCCTTCTGTTTTGGAAATTCCTTACGTCCGAATTGTTTATTGTATTTGGGAAGCTGAACATTGAGTTAAGTTGTGATGTTTAACAAGCTACTGCCTAGTGAGAAACTCATCTTGCTGATTGGTCAGTGCATGAAAGATGCTGTGAATTGCTGCCAACATTGAGATGGAAGTCACTGGACTGCTTCCCCCAATTCTGTATAAATCCCGCCATCACTCAGATCCTTTTATAAGTTTCTATTCCCTGTCTCTGAAAGGGTGTATGCTGAGTGCCCATTCTCACAATGGTGATCCCCATCACTTGGTTTGTACTGTGTGAGTTGGTCTGTGGGTTCTAATATTGGGTGAACTCCTGTCCATGTACCCCTTACTCTCTGGTTCTGCACCATGTTTGGCCTGGGTGAAACTATTGTGAGCAGCTCCTGAAGGTCTTCAAGGAGAAGGAAGGGGAACCTCTGTTCTCCATCTTGTCGGCGGTCCTGTTGTGTGTGCTTCCTGCGCAGAGGAGTTGGGTTGTTACAATCCATGTGTACAATCCTCATGTCCCAGCAGCGGATGTCCTGACCTTCCTGAGAAGATACGTCCAGGTTGAGGGAGAAAGCACCGATGTGGTCGATCCTTTGGGGATCTGGACCAGCAAGCGGCAGGTCAGGGTAACCCTGAGAGTCGATGCCAGTGGGAACATCCTCCACCCACCCTCCAGCTTTGCCATCGGAGGAAGTAGAGGTTACCTGACAGACGCAGGGCAGCCGAAAGTGTGCCAAACCTGCGGGAGGTCAGTCCACGTGGCAGCGGATTGTAAGGTGACCATCTGCCGAAGCTGCAAGCAGGATGGCCACCTGACCAAGGAATGTAAAGAGGCCAAGAACTATAATCTGTGTGGAGAGACGGGCCACATGTACAAGGCCTGCCCAAGACGAGGGGTGGCCACCTATGCACAGATGGCCGGAGGTGGCAACACTAGCTGTGGACTGCATAAGACCAGCAAGGTACCACAAAGCAGCACGGGAATGGTGTCTGGAGGCACCCAGAAGGAAGGGCAGGCTGTAGTGGAGTAGACGGCAGACAGTGGGGAGATGCAGCAGCCGATCCAAGGCCTTCAAGACAGACGGAGGAAATGGAAGAGGAGGGATCAAAGGAGGCAGAGGATTGGATTACTGTCAAGCAGGAAGAGGAAACCTCGCCAGGCCCCCACAGCCACCCAGCAAAGGGGGAAATGACACCTACACAACGAGGGTACAGGCAGCTCTTCCGATGGTAAGGACGGGCGCAAGGAGGATCATCACCAGAGGATGAGACAGAGCGCTGTGGGGAGAAAGGAGGGCAACACCGCCCAAACAGCAAAAGACCTCCCCCCATCTGGTGAGAACTGCGAGGTACCCACTGCACCCCAGCCCCAGGTAACTGGGAGCAGCGGTCCTGTGACAGCCCCGCTGTTGGACAGAGAACTGGACTGTGCGGACCCTGGGCCCGATCTGAAGACACCAGAGTGGGAAATGGCTCCAGCGTGGAGCCGGACAGCTATCTCAGCCCTGGGAGGGTCCAGCAGTTTGCCGTCACCACGGGCATGCAGACAGCTACCTCAGAGGCAAGACCAGCAGCAAATGGACACTGGTAACCTCGTAAACTGTTAAAATGGGGTTAAAAGTTGCCAGCATCAATGTGCGTAGCATCAAATCGGCTACGCGATGTGTTTCTATGATGACCTTCCTGGCCAATATTAAAGCCGACGTCCTGTTTCTGCAGGAGTGTGGGATACCGCACCTCAGCAGCTACAGGAGATGGTCGAGCTTGTGGGCCTATGGGCCATCAGTTTGGTTGGGGGGCAACGATAGTCACGCGTCCGGCCTGGGTATCCTGTTGCGAGGAGGCAACTTCACCATCTCAGAGGTTAAGGAGGTGGTGGGCGGGCGCCTCCTCGTCACCGACATCATGTACAGGAATGGTCCCCGAGACTGATTAATGTGTACGCCCCAATGGGTAAGAGTGAACGGTTGGCCATCCTGCAGCAGCTTCCACTGTTGCTGGCTACATCCAGGCTGGTCATTCTGGTCGGAGACTTCAACTGTATCATTGCAGATGAACGATCCAGCGGGGGGGACAGTAAACTGGACGCCACATCCAGAGCCCTGATGGACACGGTAAAAGATGCCAAGCTGCACGATGTCTTCAGCACCCCTGCAGACGGAGCGCAGCGTAGATACACCTGGTCATGGGCAGACGGGTCTATCCGCTCAAGGATAGATTACCTGTTTGTGTCCTGAACACTCTCGGTCAGATTCACCGATGTCAAGCCGGTGTTCTTCTCTAACCACTGCCTCTTGCTGGCCAACTGTCACCTACAGGACGAGCAGTGGGCTCGTAAGGGAACGTGGAAGCTGAACACAAAGCTGTTGACCCCGGGAAACATTGAGGAGCTCAAGAGGGACTACGCAGGTTGGAGAACCGTGAAGCCCCTCTTTGAGTTCCCAGTGGACTGGTGGGAAACAGTAAAAGGGAACATCATGAGGTTCTTCATCCTCAAAGGTGTTCAGAAGGTGAGAGAGAGGCGGGGAAAACTGTCCCAGCTCCAATAAAGTATGCAGAACCTGCTCCTGCTCCAGACGATGGGGGTCGATGTCACAGAGGACCTCAAGGAGGTGAAGGGCCAGCAAGCCTCGCTTTTTGCCTCCAAGATAATCTTCCGGTCCAGGGTCTGCTCGGTGGAGCAAGACGAGACGTGCTCACGTTCCTTCTTCCAGAAGGTGCACAAAGAGAGCTCTGTGTTCAGCAGCCTGAAGGAAGAAGATGGCCCGCTAACGTCATCTCAGGTTGACGTCATGAGGATCAGCAAATCCTTCAATGCCAGTCTGTATGACGCGAAGCCAACCGACAGCGCGGCCTCCCAGACGTTCCTGTCCTCTATCACAGAGGTCTTAGACGACAGAACACGTGAGAGGCTAGACCAGCCGCTATCTCTGGATGAGCTGACCAAGACACTCAAGTCCTTCGAAAAGAATAAAACTCCCGGAAGCGACGGTCGAGCTCTATTCCGCTCTGTGGGACTTGATTGGCCAGGACCCGTTGGAGGTATATGTCAGTATGCTTCGGGCAGGTACCATGAGTGAATCCATGAGGAAAGGCCTCATCACCTTCATCTGCAAGTGGAAGGTGGAGAGGGAGGAACTCAAAAATTGGAGACCAATCTCACTATTGAATGCGGATTACAAAATTCTGTCAAAGGTTATCGCCAACTGGGTCAGGTCTGCTCTGGGGTCGGTGATTCACCCTGACCAAACCTGTGCTGTACCGGGCAGGAAGATCGCTGAGAGTCTCGCACTCCTCAGGGATATGATCGCCTACATGCAGGACAGGGGGGTGGACACCTGCCTGATCAGCCTGGACCAGGAGAAAGCCTTTGACAAGATATCACATATGTATATGAGAGATGTTCTCTCCAAAATGGGCTTGGGGGGGGGGGGGGGGGGATATCTGAAATTGGATCAGACTGCTCTACACCAACATTGTCAGTGCAGTCTCAATGAATGGGTGGGAATCAGATAACTTCCCAGTCAGATCTGGAGTCAGGCAGGGCTGCCCTCTCTCTCCTGCCTTGTTTGTGTGCTGCATAGAGCCATTTGCTGAGTCCATCAGGAAGGATACGAGCCTGAGAGGGGTGACTAGTCCTGGCAGCGGGGCCTGCAGGTTAAGGCCTCCCTGTACATGGATGATGTCACTGTTTTCTGCTCTGATCCGCTGTCCGTGCACAGACTCATGTGGCTATGTGACCAGTTCGAACGGGCCTCGGGGCCTAGGTAAACAGAGGCAAGAGCGAGGCCATGCCGTTTGGGAACTGGGCCGACCAATCCTCGATCCCCTTCACTGTCAGGACCGACCACCTGAAGGTACTGGGTATTTGGTTCGGGAGGGCTGGGGCGTGCGCCAAGTCTTGGGAGGACCGTATCGGCAAAGTGAGGCAGAAACTGGGCAGATGGAAGCTACGGTTGCTGTCCATCACGGGTCAAAACCTGGTCATCAGGTGTGAGGCACTGTCATTGCTGTTATACGTGCACAGGTCTGGCCTATTTCCAGAACCTGTGCCACTACAGTCACCTGGGCTATTCTCCAATTTGTATGGAGATCAAAGATGGACCAGGTCCGAAGGGACTCAATGTATAAAGATTTGGGCAACGGGAGAAAAAATACACCCAATGCCACCCTCACGCTGACGGCCACCTTTGTGTGTGGCTGCATCAAGCTGTGCATGGATCCCCGGTACTAAAACACCAAGTGTCACTACGTACTGAGGTTCTACCTGTCCCCGGTGTTGCGAAGGATGGGCCTGGCTCAGAGTAGTTGGACTGTTCTGTATCATCTGTCCTTCATGGAGAAGTTTATGAAGAAAAACACCTTTGACCACAAGTCCATCAGGAAGTGGTCAGCACGTAGTGTCCTTGAGACCCTTCGGGAAGAGGGCGGATTCTATCGAGCGGTTCCCTGAGCAGACTGTCAAAGTCATTTTGCAGAATACCTCATCGCCAGAACTTTCCAACAAGCACCAAGACATGGCTTGGCTGGTGGTGAGAAGGGCTCTGCCGCCCGTGAGATCCTTTATTCACGCCCGGACTCTCAGCCGCACCGCACGCTGCCCTCGAAGCAGCTGCAAGGGGTACGAGTCTGTCACACACCACCTTCTGGAATGTGCCTACGCAGAAGAAGTCTGGAGAGGAATGCAGTGGTGTTTGTCGAGGTTCGTCCCGAGCAACGCCGTGACGCGGGACTCTGTGCTCTACAGTCTGTTCCCCGGGACGCACACCGAGATGAACATCAACTGTGCCTGGAGGATCATCAACTCTGTGAAGGACGCTCTCTGGGCGGTCTGAAACCTGTTGATCTTCCAGCTGAAGGAGTTGACCCCGACTGAGTTTTGTAGATCGGCACATTCCAAGGTCCAGGACTACATGTAGAGGGACGCGCTGAAGCTTGGGGCAGCTGCCGCCAAGGCGTGGTGGAGTAGGAGCACTGTGTAACATCTGCCTACCTAAGAAGAACAGGGGGCCCACGCAGTCATTTGGGCTCTGCTTACGTCTAAGCTAAATATGTGGATATATAATAAATTTACAGACCTGTGCATACAAATGATAAATTCTGATCTCTGTATGCAAAGAAGTGGAATATGTACTTATGTATGGCATGACCAACTGTACAGACCATCAAAATATTTTATGAATAAAGTATATTTTTGAAATAAAAAGAAACTAGTAAATCTGGGAACTGGTGCCATAATGTATACTGGCTTGAGCTGTCAGTTCACTGGTTAACTGTGAAAATGATTTGAAATAGACTACGTGAGTGATTTGCTGCAAACGTACTTCTCCCGTCCCTATTGAAGATGCTCTTGTGTTTACAGAGCTTTGGTGATTCATTGTTCTGTGCTGTGGCTTCCCACAGTCTCTCCCAGCATGTCATCACATGGCATGCTGCTTCTCAGCTGCTTTGCTTCCGCTGTTAAGTGTCTAACTCTTCTGCTCGCTATAGTTGATTTCTTGGGAAAGAGAGAAGCCCCATCTGAATGAGCCTGTTATTCAATTTCTCTCCCTAATTTAGTCACCTTCGAGCCTGTTTGTGTCTATTCTGAGAAATGATGTGGAGGTACCTGTGTTGGACTGGTGTGATTTTTAAACTTTGTCCACATGATGCCAGATTATCCGAGAGGTTGGGCTATAACCTGGTGTTGTGTGATTTTTAACTTTTTCTGAGAAAGGCGGACTGAACAAAATTGGTCTGAGCTGCCTGACCAATCCCTCTACCTGCTTGCCCATTGTAGCCATATGGCACGGTGCAGTTGCTCATGATCGACATTCCAAAGCTACCCACTTCTGGTACATTTTTGTCTCTAGGAATGTGTTTCACAAATTGGGTTTTGTGGCATTATGTCCCTTTCCAACTTTAGCAGTGAGTTACAAATAACTAAACGTATTTATTAGCAAGCGTGAATAGAGATTTAAAGTCTAGTTGTTCCAGACCTACATATGATGGAAGTGTTGGGTTGAAGTTTCCTGTGGCACTGTAGTCAAGGTTACATGGTGATTTACTACAATTGCCATGTCCATTTTACCAATGGTGATTTTCAAAAAGATTTCCTGTGTGCTTAATTTGACCACCAAAACCTAAAGATCAGCAATTTGACTTTGAAGTCTAATTACAAGTGTGTAAAGTGTGTAATATTTGTAATAAAGGAATGTTTGAATAATTGCTTCAAGATACTTATACTATTTACTGTATCTGACCATACTTCATACTGAAACTGAGAACTGAGGAGAAATAGTTGGGAGATGGGGTGAGGGGTGTATTTGCTTTTTTTTTGTTATAAAATTGGTAAATGGTATAAAATGGGTGAAACATCTGTTCAAGGTGAAGTTTGGAAGGCTTGGGTTGCACTCAGATACAGACTACTTTTGAAGGTAAGTCACAATGTAAGTTGGGGAATTGATGACCTAGTGGTATTATTACTAGACTATTAATTCAGAAACCATGTCCTGGGCACCCAGGTTTGAATCTTGCCAAAGATGGTGGAATCCAATCCCAATTTTAAAAAATGGGGATTAAGAGTCTAGCAATAATCATGAAACGATTGCTGATTGTTGCATCTGGTTCACTAATGTCCTTTAGGGAAGGAAATTTGCAATTCTTGCCTTGGCTAGCCGACAGTTGACTGAAGATCCACAGTTGGTTGACTCTCAACTGCCCTATGGTCAATTAGGGATAGGCAATAAATACAACCATGTCCATGTCCCATGAATGAATTGATTAAAAATCATGTCATGCTCTGGCCCTCCCTGGTTACAGGAAGTTGATTCGCTTACATGTTAAACTGGCTGCAAGTCACGTTTTATGAACGCAACCAATCCTGAAAGGCCAGTAGTAAGCACATGGCTCAGTGGGATTCCTTCCTGCCTAATTATCGCATAAACATTTCTTGAGAAGTGCATGCGATGATATAATATGTTAATTTGTTTATCCAGCTGAAGATTGAAAATGCACAGATCTTTTTTAAATTACCAAAACTGGTTTTAGTTAGCAACAAAAACTACAGACACAATGCTTTGACAGCCATATGAATCCACTGGTTCATATGTTCAGGTTTCCACTCCATTATGATGGATGTTTAGCTTTGTCCTGGCAGTTTTTAAATTGTAGTCCATAGTTGTCCCTTCAAAATCTGGAAAAGCTCTTTTTGTGAGAAACCAACCAGTTGAGAATGAGGTTAGACATCACAGTCAAAATAAACCAGATTGTTTGTTTGATCTCTTAATTAAGATAAAGAACAGATGCAGCATGGCCTCTGGAATCTAGCAGTTCTAAGCTTTAGGTAGGACATCCTGACACGATGTATAAACATTAGGCTGGAATTTTCTGTAGTTGTAATTTGAGTTGCATTTAGATTTATACCTTTTGTTAGCTTATGTCAATGACAAAAAATTATACTTCAATTTCCTGTGTGCTTAAGTTGGATCAACCTTCTACATTCAAGGGAATGCATTTTAAGATGATAAACTACCCGTCAGATTTTAAGAAGTAACATTTGCCGCGCAGTGTTTTGTGTGTACTTCAGGGCCGAGCAAATGACTCTCCTTAACAAGAGAGTCTAATCAGCTCCTCTTGACATTTAAAGGCATTGCCTTCAGTAATTTCCTCCATCCTCAATATTGTGGGGATCACTATTAAACATAATTGGACCAGCCACTTAAGTACTGTGGTTAGAAGAGCAAGTCAGAGTGTGGAACGTCAAACTGCTACACCAAAACTGACTCTCCAAAACCTTTCAAGCCTCTACAAGGCATGAATGCTCTTTTTACAAGTTAAATCTAGGTCTAACTCAATCTTTTAACATCTGTCAAAAAGCAGCCCATTTGATGATAATTTAACTCTTGATCACTTTCCCCACCAACTCTGACCCAATGGCGCCTGTTCATCAATGACTAAACCCCCCCCTCCCCACCATTCCCACTTCAGTTAGACCCACCTTCTTTTTTGGATGGCTATGAAGGCTGCCTCTTGTGTTTGTAATCCTCATGCACCTCGTCTGCCACAGACATCGTATGCCATCCATGCACCCACTTCAAAATCCAACCATGACCCTCTACAAACTGTCTTTGAATATTTTAGTTGTTACTGGAATAGGCAGTTTCTCAGGACTATCCTCTCTCAGGGAAGGGATTCTGGATTAGTGGTGCTGGAAGAGCACAGCAGTTCAGGCAGCATCCAAGGAGCTTCGACATCGACGTTTTGGGCAAAAGCCCTTCATCAGGAACTTTTGCCCGAAACGTCGATTTCGAAGCTCCTTGGATGCTACCTGAACTGCTGTGCTCTTCCAGCACCACTAATCCAGAATCTGGTTTCCAGCATCTGCAGTCATTGTTTTTTAACCTCTCTCAGGGAATGGCAATGAGCAGTTTGCATTCTGGTCACACCTGTATTTTCATTCTCCATTGCCATCATTTCTGTCGTGCAGCAGGACCTCAGAAATTAGCCTATCATTTCCTTGCAGCAGAAGATATGGCTATTTAATCCATTGTGTTGATGTCAGCTGTCTGTTGAGCAACTCAGTCTGTCTCGTCACTCTACCTTTGTAAACATTTACATTTGTTTTCCTCATTTATGCATCCATCTATTAGTGTTTTGAAATCATTTATTGTCTCTGCTTCTATCACCTTCCAAGGCAGTGAGGTCCACCTCATGACAGCATAAAAGTTTCCTCCTTAATCTTCTGTCTTGAGCAGAACCTTTAATGAATGTACCACTCGTCCTTATACAGACAGTTAATGCAATTGCTTTTTTTCTGACGAAGCATCGAAAGCTAGTGCTTCCAAACAAACCTGTTGGACTATAACCTGGTGTTGTGATTTTTAACTTTGTAATATTCTTGTATGTCATAATCAGAGATTTTGTAGATTTAATATTCCTTTCCTGCTTCAATGCTTCCATTCATGAAGTCCAGGTTCTCTTATATTTTACAAAGTTCTCTCCTAAAATGGTCTGCTACTTTAAAAGATCTGTGTGCAAGTACCATCATGTCGCCCATTGTTCTTTTAGAATTGTGTTGTTATGTTTGTCTTACCCCTCACTCTCAATCATCTCCTCCTTTTCCTCTCCTGTTTTACTTCATTACTGTAATGATGATTATTCATCACATTTTCCATTTCCTGACCTCAATCACACATTCTTCTTCCACTGCAGCACATGATCATATAAATACAGTCACTCTTGACCACTTCTTAATGCTTCTAGAGTCTTCACAGATTCTTCAGTCCTGATGTGCTAAGTCCTACTGTTTTTTCTCATTACTCTGACATCCATCTTAATGTCCACATCTCGTTCAAATGATTTGATTTGATTTATTGTAGTTGCATGTACCTAAGTAAAATGAAAAGCCTTATTTCGCAGCAGAGGCAGATCATAGGGTGCATAGACAGAGTGAGGCATACAAGGTTATGACTGCACCAGAGGTGCGCAAAACAAGATCAACGTTATTTGAAGTTAGAGAGGTTCATTCAGCAGGAGGAGAAAGTGAGGACTGCAGATGCTGGAGATCAGAGCTGAAAATGTGTTGCTGGAAAAGCGCAGCAGGTCAGGCAGCATCCAAGGAACAGGAGAATCGACGTTTCGGGCATAAGCCCTTCTTCAGGAATGAGAAAAGTGTGTCCAGCAGGCTAAGGTAAAAGGTAGAGAGGAGGGACTTGGGGGAGGGGCATTGGGAATACGATAGGTGGAGGGAGGTCAAGGTGAGGGTGATAGGCCGGAGTGGGGTGGGGGCGGAGAGGTCAGGAAGAAGACCCCACCACCAGGGACATATTTCTCTCCCCTCCCCTATCAGCGTTCCGAAAAGACCACTCCCTCCGTGACTCCTTCGTCAGGTCCACACCCCCCACCAACCCAACCTTCACTCCCGGCACCTTCCCCTGCAACCGCAAGAAATGCAAACCTTGCGCCCACACCTCCCCCCTTACTTCCCTCCAAGGCCCCAAGGGACACTTCCATATCCGCCACAAATTCACCTGCACCTCCACACACACACCATCTATTGCACCCGATGTGGCCTCTTCTATATTGGGGAGACAGGCCGCCTACTTGCGGTATGTTTCAGAGAACACCTCTGGGACACCCGGACCAATCAACCCAACCACCCCGTAGCTCAACACTTCAACTCCCCCTCCCACTCCACCAAGGACATGCAGGTCCTTGGACTCCTCCATTACCAGACCATGGCAACACGAGAGTTGGAGGAAGAGCACCTCATCTTCCGCCTGGGAATCCTCCAACCACAGGGGATGAACTCAGATTTCTCCAGTTTCCTCATTTCCCCTCCCCCCACCTTGTCTCAGTCAAATCCCTCGAACTCAGCACCACCTTCCTAACCTGCAATCTTCTTCCTGACCTCTCCGGCCTATCACCCTCACCTTGACCTCCCTCCAACTATCGCATTCCCAACGCCCCTCCCCCAAGTCCCTCCTCCCTACCTTTTATCTTAGCCTGCTGAACACACTTTCCTCATTCCTGAAGAAGGGCTTATGCCCGAAACGTCAATTCTCCTGTTCCTTGGATGCTGCCTGACCTGCTGCACTTTTCCAGCAACACATTTTCAGGTTCATTCAGCAGTCTAATAATGCATTCATTGTTCCTCTCTTTACATTTCTCAAATTTCTCCATGATGTAGAAATATTGGCCTAACTGGTATCTTTTGGGTTCTTCATTTTTGTTTCAGCAGTCTGATCTTTTCCCTTTTGACAGAAAAGACCAGAATGCATCAGTTTGTATCACCTCCCACTTGTCTGTATAAGGTTCCACCTGTTGCTTGCCTACTCATTTTGTTAGCCAATGTCCAGTTGTAGTTGATTACTGGTATCTTGCTACTTGTTACACCTGCAAATTTGGAATTAATGTCAAATGTCAACTTAAAAGTATTAAACACAGTAAGCACTAAATACTGTCTTGGGTAACTGTCTATACTCTGGAACCCAAAATTAGTGTAATGATTTAGTAATTAGTGTAATAGAATTAAATATAAACAGCCATAACATAGAGGGTGATTCTTATGTGGAATTAACTGCCAGAGGAAGTGGTAGATGCAGGTACAGTTACAACCTTTAAAAGACCTTTGGATAGGTGCATGAATAGGAAAGGTCGAGGGGGATGTGGGACTAATTTAGTTTGGCAAAATTGGTTAGCAGGGATGAGTTGTATTGAAGGGTCCATGCTGTTTGACTTATGACTCTATAACTTCCCTGTTTAATTCGAACTATAAGTTATACGTTAATTGACAGAAACAGTTAAGAATTGGCTTGGTATGGGATCTACTCAGTGCATATAAAGTCCCTGAAGAAAAATTTTAGCTTCTAAGATTTGACCTGATCCCCAACTGAGGGTAATGCATTAAACCTGAGTTTCATGAGCAAGGTTTTCACCAACTATGGCACATGTCAACAGGACCTCCTCAACTCTGTTGATCTGGATGTCATAGGTCGACCAGTGTTATCTTCAAGTAATGACTGCCAGGAGCTATATATTTACTTTTCTTCAGCTTCTGAATCTATTGTTGATCTTCAGG
The DNA here is from genome assembly GCF_047496795.1 of Chiloscyllium punctatum. Taxonomy (NCBI): domain Eukaryota; kingdom Metazoa; phylum Chordata; class Chondrichthyes; order Orectolobiformes; family Hemiscylliidae; genus Chiloscyllium; species Chiloscyllium punctatum. Next base: position 64,106,495 of record NC_092762.1, read on the forward strand.
CTGCCTGTACTGTGCTATATTACTGGGATCATCATCTAATAGCACAGCCTTTGTTATGGTTTCAACCAGTTTCGGTCTCCTCGGAAGTTTGTATTTGTACTTTCCATTTGAGTGTTAGTTTCCTTGGAAACTGAAAGGGCTGGTTTCATTTTTAATTGGGGTTGGTCTCAAAAGGAACAATGTCTGAAAGGCACAGATTCTATCTTGGCACATATTAACAGAAGTGCATGTAAATGTAAAAGTGGTTTCCCTAATACTAACCCTTGGACCCTAGCACTGTCTGAAAAAGAACCATCTATTACAACTCTGTTTTCCATCCTGTGCCATTTTATTTTTGAGGTGATGCTGACTTATCTATGATCCTCAATTTTCTTATCCAGCATTGCTCAAAGCTTTCTTAAAATCCAGAGAGACAACAATCATGCATTTCCTTCTTTAAAAATTCAATTAGAGTAGTCAAGTCTGATCTGTCTTTTATCTTGAACTGTTCCTTAACCCTTGATGCCCTTAAGTTCAAATCTTAGTCTAACTGAGCCTTGAATATATTCAAAGACTTGGCCTCCACATTTCTTTGGAATAGAGAGATTGAAAGATTCACAACCCTTTTGAGAGAGGAAAGTCACCCTCCTATCCATCAAATTATATATTCTAGAATATATTTCCCTGAATTGCTAAACATAGGCCCTTGTTGTTTTGGGTATACCATGTGACCATAAATCATAGGAGAAGAAATTAGGTCATTTGCCTATCAAGTCTACTTTGCCATTCAATCACAGGTAGACAAACAGGAGGCTGGGAGAACACAGCGAGCCAGGCAGTATTGGGAGATGGAGAAGTAGACGTTTCGGGTGTAACCCTTCTTCAGGACTGGGGATGGGTGGAAGGAGAGCTGCAGTTAAAGGAGTTTGGGGGGGGTGGGTGGGGAGGAGGGTGCAGGATGGTGAGATGAGGCTAGGTGGAGACCGGTAGAGGGTATGACCTGGTTGGTTGATGGGAGGGATGAATCCAATAGGAGGCTGAGAGGAATGGAAGTAAGGGGGAGGGGCTAAAAGGGAGTCGGGGGATGGGAAGGAAGGTTATTTGAAATTGGAGAACTCAATGTTGAGTCCTCCAGGTTGTAGGCTGCCCAAGTGGAAGGTGAGATGTTGTTCCTCCAATTTGCAGTTTGATGCATTGTGGCAATGGAGGAGGCCAAGGATGGTCATTTTGGAAAGGGACTGTGAAGGGAAATTAAAACGGGCGGTGACTGAGAGGTCAGGTTGGCCACTGCAGGCTCGGCTAAGATGCTTGGCGAAACGTTCCCTTTATTTACGTTTGGTCTCCCCAATGTAGAAAAGACCACATCGGGATCACTGGATACCATAAACTAGGGTGGAGGAGAGGCAGGTGAACCCCTGTCTCACCTGGAAAGACTGTTTGGGGCCTTGGATGGAGGTGAGAGGGGGTGGTGTGTCAGCAGGTTTTGCATCTTTTCCGATTGCAGGGGAAAGTACCTGGGGGTTTGTGGGGAGAGTGGTGCAAACCAAGGATTGGTAAAGGGAACTATCCTTGCGGAAGGCAGAAAGGGGTGCGAGGGGAAGATGTTCTTGGTGGTGTGTACCAGTTGGAGTTGGTGGAAGTATTTAAGGATGATGTGTTGGATGCGGAGACTGGTGGGGTAGTAGGTGAGGACAAAGGGGACCCTGTATTTATTGCACTTGGGGGAATGGTTTAGAGCAGTGGAACAGAGAATGGAGATGGAACGGTGGAGGGCTATCTGGATGTCTCCCGCCTTTCGATCATGGCTGTTAAGTTTTTCAACCCCATTCTCCCACTTTCTCCCTGTAACGCTTGATCCCCTTGACAATCAAGAACCTGTCTATCTCAGTCTGAATGACCTGGCGTCCACAGCCTTCTGTGGCAGTAAATTCCATAGATTCCCCACACTCTAGCTGAAAAGGTTCTCCTTATCTCTGTTCTAAAAGGTCTTCCCTTTACTCTAAGGCTGTGCCCTCAGGTCTGAGTCTCTCCTACCAATAAAAACATCTTCACAATGTCCACTCTGTTCAGGCCATTCTGTATTCTGTAAGTTTCAATGACATTCACCACCCCCCCCCCCCATCCTTCTAAACTCCATTGAGTATAGTCCCAGAGTCCTCAAAAATTCTTCATCTGTTAAACTTTTCATTCCTGGGACCATCTGGGACCATTCTCATGAACCTCCTCGGAACACACTCCAGGGCCAGTACATCCTTTGCTGAGATATGGGGCCCAAAACTCCAAATGTGGCCTAACCAGAGCTTTAGAGAACCTCCGAAGTACATCCACGCTTATATATTAAAGTCCTCTCAAAATAAATGCCATCATTGCATTTGCCTTTCAAACTACTGACTCAACTTGCACGTTTATCTTGAGAGAATCCTTCACTAGAACTCCCAAGTCTCTTTGCACTTTAGAGTTCTGAATTTTCTCCCCATTTAGAACATCGTCCATGCCTCTATTCTTCTTAACAAAGTGAATAAACCACACACTATCCCAGGTTGTACTCCATCTGCTACTTCTTTGCCCACTTTCCTAACCTGTCCAAATCCTTCTGCAGTCTCCCTGCCTCCTCAATACTACTTGTCCCTCTACCTATCTTTGTAGTATCTACAGAAGTAGCCAGCATGCCCTCAGTTCCTTATCTGCATCATTAATGCATAAAGTGAAAACTTGTGGTCCCAACACTGAGCTTTGTGGAACACCACTTGTCATCAGCTGCCTTCCTGAGAAAAACCCTTTTATCCCCAATTTGATTTCTGCCAGACAGCCAACCTTCTATTCATGCTAGCAACTTGCCACTAACACAACGGGCCCTTAACTTACTCAGCAGCCTCCTGTGTGGCACTTTGTCAAAAGCCTTCTTGAAGTCCAAGTAGATAACATCCATTGGCTCTCCTTAATCTAACCTGTTTGTAACCACCTCAAATAATTCCAGTAGATTTGTCGGGCATGACCTCCCCTTGATGAAACCAGAGAGCGAACAGGGCCCCTCAAGGACCAAAGTGGACATGGAAGAGGTTCTCAATGAATATCTCTCCTCTGTGTTTGCCATGGAGAAAGACATTAAGACTGGGGAACATGGGCAAATTAGTGGTGATATCTTGGGCCCATTACTGTTTATTATTGATATCAATGATTTAGATGAGAATGTACAAGGCATGATTAGTAAGTTTGCAGATGACACTAAAATAGGTATCATGGACAGTGAGAAAGGTTTTCAGAAATTACAGCAGGATCTTGATCAGCTTGGTGAATGGACCGAGAAATGATAAATGGAGTTGAATATACATAATTGTGAGGTCTTGCATTTTGAAAAGTCAAATCAAGGTAGGAGTTTCAAAGTGAATGGTAGTGCCTTAAGTATTATGGAACAGAGGAATCTTTGAGTTCAAGTTCACAGTTCTCTGAAAGTGGATTCACAGGTAGACAGGGCGATGAAAAAGCCTTTGGCATACTGGCCTTCATCGGTCAGGACATCAAGTATAGAAGTTTGGAAGTTATGTTGCAGTTATACAGGATGTAAGGCTGCACTTGTAATATTGTGTTCAGTTTTGGTCACCTTGTTCTGGGAAGGATGTTATTAAACTGGAAAGAGTGCAGAAGAAATTTACAAAGGATGTTGCCTGGACTTAATGGTCTGAGTTATAAGGGATGTTGGACAAGCTAGGACTTTTTTCTTTAAAGCGTAGGAGACTGAGGATGGACCTTATAGAGGAATGTGAGATCATGAGAGGCATTGATAGAGTGAATGCACTCACTAGCAGGCATCACTTTAAGGTTAGAGGGGAAAGAATAAAAGGGAACCTGAGGTGCAACTTTTTTTTACACAGAGGGGATACGCATATGGAATAAGCTGCCAGCAGAAGTGTTTGAGACAGGTACATTAACAACATTTGAAAGGCATTTGGACAAATACATGGATAGGAAAAGATTAAAAGGATATGGGCCAAGTGCAGGGAAATGTGGTTAGCATGGACGGATATTTTGGTCAGCATGGACCAGTTTGGGCCAAAGGGCCTGTCTCTGTGCTGTAGGTCTCTATGACTCTATGGCTGAGATTACACTAATCGGCCTGCAATTTTCAGTCTTTTGCCTTACTCTGTTTTTAAACGGGGTTGTCACGTTCACAATTTTGCAGTCCTCTGGGACCCTCCATGACTCTATTGATTCCTGAAAGATCGCTACTAATGCCTCCACTATCTCTCCAGCTATCTCCTCTCAAACGCTAGAATGTAGTCCATCTGGTCCAGGTGATTTATCCGCCTTCAGGCCATTCAGTTTTTCTAGCATTTTCTCCTTGGTGATGGCAACCGTAATCAGCTGATCCCTCTGACGCCTTGAATGTTTAGGATATTACTCATGTATTCCACTGTGAAGACTGTGAAGTAATTATTCAGTTTCTCAGCCATTTCTTTGTTCCGCACTACTATCTCTGCAGCATTATTTTCCAGCGGTCCAAAGTCCACTTTTCCCTCTCTTTTGTCTTTATATATCTAAAGAAACTCTGACAGTCTTCCTTTATATTACTGGCTGGATTACCATCATTTAACCTTTTCCCTCTTTTTTTTCTTGCCTTCTGTTGGTCTTTGTAAGTTTCCTAATCCTCTAGTTTCATACTGCCTTTTGCCACATTGTATGCTTTCTCTTTTGCTTTTATGCTATCCCTGACTTTCCTAGTCAGCCATGTTTTCCTCATCCTCCCTGTACCATGCTTTTTTTCCCTAGGGATGAGTTTTTGCTGTGTCTCTTGAATTACTCCCAGAAACACCTGTCATTGCTGTTCCACTATCTTTCCTGCTAGGCTCCTCTCCCAGTCAGTCTGCCCAGCACCTCCCTCATGCTTCTATAGTTGCCTTAAGTTAGCTGTAATACTGATACCTCTGATTCTATCTTCTCCCTCTCAAATTGCATAGCAAATTCTATCATATTATGCTCACTGCCTCCTAAAGGGTTCCTTCACCATAAGCTCCCTTATCATGTCTGCCTCATTGCACAACACTTAATCCAGTATTGTCTGTTACCTCGTGAGCTCACTACAAGCTGCTCCAAAAAAACATCCATGTAGACATTCCATAAATTCCTTTTCTTTCAATCCACTACCAACCTGATTTTCTCAGCCACCTGAATATTGAAATCTCCCATGATCACTGTAACTTTGCCTTTCCTACCCATCTTTTCTATCTCCTGGTATTTTTTGTGCCCCAGCTCCTGACTGCTGTTTGGAGGCCTGTACATAACTCCAACTATGGTTTTTTACCTTTGCGATTCCTCAATTCTACCCCCACAGATTCTATACCATCTGACCTTACTTCATTTCTTCTTATTAATTTAATTTTGTTTCTTACTAATAAGGCAACCTCATCCTCTCTCCACACCTGCCTATCTTTTTGATAGAATGTATATCCTTGAATATTCAGCTCCCAATCCTGATCACCTTGCAGCCACATCTCCATGATGCCGACTGCGTCATACTGCACCACAATCTGCAAGCTTTAATCTGCACCACAAACTCATTTACCTTATTCCTTATAATGCGTGCATTCAGATTTAACAGCTTCAGTCCTATATTAACCATCTCTCTTCTCATCGTCATTCATTTGTCCAGAGTGCTTGAAATTTGATTACTAACCCTTTCCACACACTGTCCTATTTGTGTCTGTGCTGGAGACTTTAATAACCTCACCTAAGTTCTCCTTCCCTGTCATCTCTTTCATATTTTTCCACACAGTTGAATCCAGCCCTACAGATGTTAACCTGCTGCTTTGTTTCCCTTAGTGTATTAACTACAATTTCTAAATTGGGGTCAACTACGAATTTTGAAGTTTGGCTAAAACTATTGGATCTCTGCTTTCAGTGTCAAGGTTATTCATATATGTTGTGAACAATATTGGTCCCAGCAAGAATCCTTTTTGAATACAGCATCTTAATTGGTCAATCTCAGTTATTACCTTTAACTCTACTGTTTTCATGACAGCTTGTTCAGGAATACTAATCCCAGGCTTCACATGCTCTGTTCTTACTGATTAATCTACATTATTAAAAGCCTTTTGGAATTCAAAATATATCTTGTCTGCTGCCCCACCATTACCGACTATTTTTGTTACCACTGCAAAGTATTTCCTTCACTTTCGTATTTTGACCCTCGTGAGATAAAGCTAGTGTTCCTTAATCTACTGGATTACTTCCTGCATAGTGTGGTAACTTTTAGTGATCTATGTTCACTAATTTGAAAAATTAGTCAACCTCATGATTTTTCTCCATTTAGTGTACATTGGCAAACCAATAATAAATCAAGTTAGGAGCAAATTACTACAGGTGTTGGCATCTGTACTGAAAACAAAAAAAATCTGGAAATCATAGTGGGTCAGGCAGTATCTAAGGAGACTGGGCAAGCTAGTTGATGACTCTTCATAAGGGCTAATAAATCAGACATAATAAAGTAATCCCAATTTCTCTTTATGCAATGCGTTTTGTGTGGTCATTTTTCTAACAGTTGAGTGTCCCTTGCTCCCAACAGATCATCAAGATTTTAAGCAACCGATGTAAAACTAACTTGATTCTTAAAATTGAAAGCGCACAGCCTAAAGTCAAGTTGCAATGTAACCTTCATTCACATTTAATTAATTGAAGTATACAATTACTTGATCTACACTCAAGGCAATGTAATACTGCTCCAGTGATACTAACAACATGTCAATATAATTTACCACTGAGTCTAGTTCTGCTGCAAAACACGCTTTAAATAAATGGCAAAAATGTAAGCACCCAAAGCTACAGCATTCATATGAAGTGGCAAACAGTTTATATGTATGGAGGGCATATGTCTTTATTTTGTGCATTGACATTCACTAGAAAGAACAGTTATGGTAATTCCCATCAAGATGTAAGACTTTTCAGCAAACTCTAAACAAGGGTGGTTTTTTTTAAACATTATGTAAAATAGTTTGCTTGTAAAGCATCAAATTAACAAAGTACCACATTGCAAGTATTTTCTATTCCCTTTTTTTACTTATGATTCCAGCTGGTGGTACTATTGGACACGTCAGATCCAAGAATGAAATACGACTTGTTAGATTTTTTTTTCAATTTTTGATAACCTGGTGGTCATTCACTGAAATGCATTCACACAAGGCTACAAATTCTTTTTGAGAAAAGTTTACTGCATAGAAATTATCTATATGTGGAACACAGTTTGAAAAACAACATTCAGCAAAGCAGAACTTCAATCTATTTCCCAGTGCTGTCACTTTACAGAAATTCAAATCCAGAAAAATTAAACTTCTATATTACATATTTAAGTTTGTAGTTGACTTACCCCCAGTTTTTGTCTGTGAAATATGAAGTCATCTTGCCTGAATACTCCCAAGACAGAGCTTAGATTTTCTCAGATTCTAATAACTTGTATATTTATAAGCAGAAGCTCCTGAACTTAAATTTTTCAACTGAGGTGATGTATTTTGTTAACTGCCCTGAAGAAATTCCATTCTAAGAAAGAGGCCTTACTTGCTTTTGGCCCCAGTCAGGTTTCTTCTGATCTGCTAAAATAAACTTTGTCTCTGGGTTTTCAAAGCTAAAATCAATCCATGATTATCCTTAAAAAAAACTCAGCATCCTCAATGTTTACTCCACCTGTTGCAAACCACAACAGTAAAAACAATCCTGCACTAAGGCTCTTGGGGTCCCTGCTCTCTGACACTGGATTAACTCAATGTTTCTGAAGGATAAACTGACAATTATTCATTTAATCCCTTCAAAAATGTAACCAGCCTCGTATGCCGCACTTTTAAAATCTATACGTATTGGGTAATTTTCTATTGTTGAAAAAATGAAAGACATTCAATCACCTTTGTTGTCATTTAATAGTGAATGGAATGTTTGAAACAACTAGATTAAATTCCTTTAGAAGAAGCTAGATAGGTGCAATCTATAGAAAGGGATAGCAGGATATGAATGCAGCATGCGAGGAAATTTGTGGAGCATTAGCACCAGCAGAGATATGTTGGGCCAAAATCTGCTGGTTCTGTTAATTCTGTGCAAGTGAGATCATTGTCATGCAATACAAAGTTAGGATTGGCTTAGATTTTTAAGTTGTGTAATTTACAAATATAAAACCCAAGCTATGTTTTTGTTCTTTAGTCATAATGTTTCAAAGTAGCTCATGATTGCTATTGTGTTAGTATACCATTTACAGGAAGAATGGATGCAGCTTTACTGTTATTCTTTTTCACTTTATTAAGTTATTTTTAACAGCTCTCAGACAAGTAGATGGTCACACATACACTGGATCAGAATCAGATATTTTCTACTACTGAAACGCTACTAACCTGTTTGCTTCTCTACTGGTAGCCAAAAGGCCCCAGTCTCTGTGGTCTCATGTCTCTGATCCTGTTATTGCAGTAGGTCTTGACCAAAGCAGATTTGCAGCGAATTGCTCTCAGGCACTTTAATTGCCCATGGCTGGAACTTCAGCTGCTCGTGCAACTGGACAATGCCCCAAATTTGTTTTATGCCTTATGAGAGAAGGATTTCAGAATTTTACCATTTTTGTTTTATGATGGAGTGTGGAAATAAAAATAATGTTCAGAATCGTAACAACAGTTCACATTCAGTTCTGTGAAATGAGTAACAACAATTAGTTTATGCATTGTAGACAAAGCTGGTCAGGTAAGCATTAGGTTAAAAAAATGCATTCACTCATCCCTAATTTGTTTACAAGCAATCCCATGGAATTCCAATTCTTGGCACGCATGATATTTGGTGAGCATTAAGACAAACACATGTAACTACTCACTTCCAAATTCCTACACTGCAACCCATCTGGACACATACTGACGCAATATTATTAGCTCATGAAACACAACTAGAATGATTAGTTTGTCAGATCTGGCAGAATAACTTGTTATTGTCATGCTGTGAACCTCTAAAGAGATCAGTGGGGCAAATTTTCCAACTGTTGACACTTAATGCCAAACCTTATGTCAAAGAGACGTGAGTGACTTTACTTTTTGCTCTCATCTAGTATTTGACAATGTGTACTTAGGGCAGACATGGATATTTTACAAGTTTTTCTTTAATAAACCAGCTGGATTGTAAAAAAAAACATTTTAAGCACTATGAAGTTTACAGTTAGATCTGTGATGAAGTTAGGATAAGGATTAATTTATACAGCCATGCTACCAGATTGAAGGAAAAGCAAATTAAACTATTGTATAGTTAAGTACATTATGTTCCTGTCCCCTCCGCATCACACATGTTGGTCCTGTCTCACCATCTAGCTATATGGGAGACAATCCCAGAGGAAATTGACATGGTATTTTGAAGATTTTCTCTGAGGTCTCTGTGATAAAAATGAAATATTTTTGATTTAGTACATACACCAGTTTTCTGGATGTTTTAATCAAATATCAATGTTCATAATGTCTTTACTGGTTTTGTTTGAAGGTACTGACAGTGGAAGCTGTTGATATCTGTGTTCCTATGAGGAAAAGTATGCAATCTACATCATAAATTTTTCATGCATCATTGATTGTTTCTTATAAAAAAAGTTCAAACAAAATTTGGTTTATCTGCATCCAGATAGCTGGCTGACCAATATGGAAGAAATGATCAGAAATGGAGAAATAAGTTATGATAGCTATTACGCAAACTAGAGGAAACATCAGTCTGTTCGTTGGCACAGATAGAATGATCACAAGTGTTAAAGTATCATTGGGTCAAAGAAATGCATTAAGGAGCTTGTGAAAACTCTCCCACATGGTTGACTTGCAACATTAAATATGCCTGACTGAATTTTGACCCATTATGAAATGTTGAGCAGGATGTTGAAATTTAAACAACAATCAAAAAACCCAGAAATGGTACATAGATCCTATGCAAGGGTAAGTACGCTGCACTATCTGGATGAACAGGGATAGTGATAGACTAATTGAAGAGTAGTGGAGAATGTGAGGACTGCAGATGCTGGAGAGTCAAAGTTTATTCAGAACAGTGATGGCATTAATATGAGCCTCAATTGTCAAAGGGTAGAGTTATAACCACTAGTGAATAATGTTAATATAATTGACTGCATCAAAGAGAAATTCAGGTTTATGTAGATAAAAATCAAAAATATCCAAAGTTACCAAAATCATAGCCATTACTCTTTAATTAAAATCATATCCTTTAACAAAGATACTCAACTACATACCATGGACTAATATTAGAGCTTTTGCCTGAAACGTCTATTCTTCTGCTCCTTGGATGCTGCCTGACCTGCTGTACTTTGCCAGCACCACACTCTTGACCAAAAATGTGGCCAGTTAGAACCTTTTGCATACTGCACCTATGAACTATTTCCAATAGAAGGTGCTTGAATTCAAAAACATTGAACGGTAAGAGGTTTAATCAGTTTACATAGTTATCTGCTATTCTTGAGAAGAAAGTTTGAAAGCTCAAGCTTGTTTTCACAAAGCAGCTTTCACAGCCTTAGGAGATCCCAATTACTTTACACCCAGTGAAGTACTTTTAAAATGACATATTGTAATGAAGAACAAAGGTTGCTGTTCACCCGTTGCATGATTATACATTCCTGATTGCACAATGAATTAATCATTTTAGTAATATTGGTTGAGGTAGTTAACTATGTGAGGCTGTGTTACATTATCATTCTCAGAAGTTATCTGCTTTCGAACTGGCTGGTTAATAATAAAAAATATTGACTTGCATTCTTACTCGTCTGAAATCATTTAATATTAATTAAAGATAGTATATATCCAGATACACATGATCACTCAATTTTGGTTTAACGTATTTGGCAATAAGATGCTTTTAATTGAGCAATGCACTTGGAAAACTGCACTGTGTGAAATTTTAAACTGTTTCCATACATAGCAGTGTGCCATCAGTTTGCCCTTCAGTTCTTTCCCAGTGAACAGGTGGTGAAACAACACACTCCCTAGGAATCTCATTCTGAAGTTTGTAAATGATTTCCTATTGAAATGTCTTTTGTTGGCCCACATGTGTTATCACCTTGTAACCTTGCTACAAAGTAGTTCAAAAGAAAAAAAGAATTGCCTAAAAGTGAATGTGTACCTCTGAAACAGAGATACCTTATGTTTACTGTCTCATCATCAATTCACAGAATGATTCTATTGTATTTTCTGATCTGAGCAATGTTTAAATGAGTGGGTTTCATTACCTTGAGATTAACAAGCACCACTTCTCCAAGCACACTTTTTAAAGACTAGTATCGAATTAGGATCAACATGTGATAAACGATCCGGGCAAGGTTGCCATGTCAGAAGTAAGGGATTGGTTGTTGTCCAGCTCACTGGAGGGTGAGGTGGTAGATAAAGTAATACTGTGGAGGTTTTAGAGAAGGCTGTCAGTGGTAACCTTCAGGAAAGCAGTGAAATGGTATACTTACGGAAATGCTCGGTGCCAGAAAACCTCTTGCCACTGACAAAGAGCATTAAGTTGTCTGCTTCCAACTTGGCAGAGGGTAAGGTGCACGGTTAGTTGAGTATATGCATCATCTTTGGCAAATCAAGGAACTCTTAAAGACATCTCCAAGAACCACTCTGAAGTATTGCCAGGCAATTTGGGTTGCAAATAAAAAGAGACTTGCTATTATAGTTGCTCATCACACACTCATCAGGATAGAATACTAGATTAGAAAAGGAAGAACAGTTTCTACTGTGTGAGAAGAAAAGATGTTGGTGGATTGACAAATGGTCTCTGCTTGAGGCATTGTAATGAAAACAATTTTGCCCTGAGTTTTTGATTAAGTGAACAAGCAACAACACAGGTGACATTCTCAACAAACAGCATCAAGCCAAAAAGCAAATAATGCACAGGTGCTGGTAACGCCAAATCATCAGCTTCGATATCTAGCACCAATAGAACCAGATAGTTATGCCATCAACAGAAGAGACATGATGTGAAAACTGACAGAATTTTGTGACTATATAACTGACCACTGGCCTAATTCCAATTTTGTCACTTTGGTGTGTGAATCTGAAGTGTATATGTGAGCAAATTTGAAGAATTTGTGAAACACCGACCCAATGCATTGATTGTCTTCATTGCTGAACATTTGCTATTATGTGAAGTCAGTCCTGTATAATAAACAGTTTCTGCTTCTGGCACATGCTCCACCAATGCATCGGGACCTCCAGTGGATCGGATAACAAGTTTATTTAGTGCTACATACCCTTAAGGAAGTGATCAGGTGCTGAGCTGGGATCAGTTCCCAACAATCTTGTCACTCTTATAGTTATGAAAACAGCATTTCTTAAATTGATTAGTGGTGATCTCTTGCTGTTGCTCAAACTGAGTTAGAAGTTACTTGTTGTAATTTGAACATATTGCCACAGCTGCCCATTGTTAAAATAAATAAATGTTGTCAGGTGTTTATGTCCTTTAAGCTGAGCTTTTACATTTATGTCACATCAGAGCTATCTATTACACAGGAACTCACATTTTTTAAAATTCCATTTAATTTGGGTTTGCAATTTCATCACTGTTTTGTAAGTTCTATGATTAACCAAAACATATGTGGCCTTCTCAATTCAGTTTTACACTGAAATAGTACTGCGACAAAGTAAGGAAGAGTTAAATATTTGGTGTGTAGCTATATTAGGGAGTGATTAGATTTTTTTTTAAGATTAGATTCCCTACAGTGTGGAAACAGGCCATTTGGCCCAACCAATCCACACCGACCCTCTGAAGAGTAACCCACCCAGACCCACTTCCCTCTGACTAATGCACCTAGCACTATGGGCAATTTAGCATAGCCAATTCACCTGGCTTGCACATATTTGGACTGTGGGAGGAAACCGGAGCACCCAGAGGAAACCCACACAGACAAGGGGAGAATGTGCAAACTCCACACAGACAGTCACCCAGAGGCTGGAATTGAACCTGGGACCTGGTGCTGTGAGGCAGCAGTGCTAGCCACTGAGTCACCGTGCTGCCCATTGAGCCACCGTGCCATCCATAGGTCCTGCTTTTATCCTGCATCTCAAGATGGTACAGGGCATTTTGATGTAATTGATAATGGTCCAGTATATTGGCGGAACTGGTGTGGAGATCTGGACTTTAGCAGTGTGTGGGATGAGGCTGATGTAATTTTGAAGTAAATGAGGGGGATCCCTTGACAAGATTTCACTTTGCACGGAGCAGTCCAAGACATGACCAAATCATAGAGTCACACAGCACAGAAACAGACCCAATTTAGAACTTGTTGAGGTTACAGCAGAAGGGATGTAACTCTGTCACGGATCTTTTGCATCAGCTGAGAGTACGCATGTGTACCTTACAACACTGAAAAGGCAGATCTGTGGGCTAACAGTACTGGTTTATCAAACTTTCAAAAAAGAAAATTAAAAGTTGAGATTTTAGAGATTTCTAGATTCTTTACACATGATAAATAATTCTTATTCATAATACTTAATATCCAATGAGGCTATTAATTATGCTTCTTTTTTAATAAAAGGAATGGTATATAATTTGCTTTCTTGATCTAGTAAGCAGCTTTACTTTTAATTGCTGAGAAAACAAGTTCTCAAAATTGTGGCAGGACTGTAAGAAGTATCTGTTTTGCAAACCTTTTACTGACAAATTCATCTGAACATTTGGCTGAACAGCAGACATTCTCTCCAATGAGTATCAGACAGAAGCAGGCTGGAGCTATGGCATATCACTATTTACTCAAAAGTTACTCCAATATATCACTTTACATAACAGCTAAAATTGCTCAGGAGTAAGACAACACTCATTCAATTCAATGTGAAGTGAGGGAAGAGTGTAATGGAATGCTGATGAAAATTGCAAGGAATACTTTTTAAAACAGCAAAACATGTACATAATTATATGCAATTCTCAAAAAATAAGTTCAGTCCTTTGTCGGGTGACAGACCGGGAAGATTTCATGTGATCTCTCTCCTAAATTATAAAAATCAATGCCTTAGTTTTGAAATGCTGCTAACATTTATCACAATTTTAAAGCACAATGCTGAGGGAAGAGTCTAGCTAAGATTTATTCCAAAATAATCCTGTACAGTGGTGTGAAACTTCCCAGTTTCCATTCCGTTGGAGCCCTCCTGTGTCCTGCATGACAGCCATATGAATATTGAGAGAATTTTGAATTCAGTTCGGCCTGTTGGATTTCCATGTTGTGTGTTGGCAGTCTAAAAAACACCATTGAAGGCTACTTTGTAGTCTGCTGAGAGCTTTGCAGATTTCCCAAATCTATCATATGAAATTGTACTAGGGATTGCTATTCCATGGGTGAAGTGTTGCAATATGTATTAGGAATAAATTTGGCACATTCAACTTAAATTATTTTCTGATGAGTTTAGCAGTTAATAAATTGATTGCTCAAACATCAGGAGCATTTGAATCTATTGTGCCTTTTCAGTTTGAATGTAGTAGTACTAGTGGAAGGCCTGGGTTTGATATACTATCTTCCTGCAAAATGTAACTATTTAACTGGGAATGGTACGACATAAATGTATAGTTTGCAAAATGCTCAAAGTATTTACATAGCACCTTCCTTGACTTCAGGACATCCCAAAGTCGATACTGCCCTTTTTAATGCACTTGAAGTGTAGTAATGTAAGACATGCAGCAACAAAATGATGGAAGTTGTCAAAAGTACTACCAAATCTCACTTACTCAACAATTTTCATGCTCATGTTCAGTTCTGCCAGACCACTAAGCCTTGGTCCAAACATGGACAAAAGAGCTGTACTTGAGAGGGGTAGCAAAGGTCACTGCCCTTGACACCAAAACAGTACTTGACTGACTGGGACATCAAAGAGCTGTAGCAAAACTGAAGTCAATGGAATTTGAAGTTGGGGAGCTCCCTGCTACTTGGAGGCATACCGAGGCAGGTACGATAGTTCAGGTTGTTGGAGACAAATCATCTCAACTACAGAACATCACTGATCTGAAATGGCTGCAGATCACCTGGTAAGATCAGGCAACTCATATAGAATATACAAAATGGATAGCACAAGGAATTACCATTTTAATTGAAAAGGCTCTGAAACTCAGTGAGACATCAAGAAATTCATTTCTCTTAATTTACTTGTAATGAATTCACTTATTGGCAGATGAACGGTTCCCTGTGGAATTTCCGTTTCCTGAGAAAAAGGACGACAGTTAATGAGTTAGGACTCAATATTTCACTCTCACTACTTAAAATGCTCTAAAATCTTTAAACAGCAACTACTTTACCTTCCTGTCCAGAAAAATACATTCTATACCCCATGCCCATTTCACTTTAAAAACGTACTATCTGTGTGTGTGTTTGATATCATGTTTTTTTTATTCTTCTCTGATTTAATTAGTAGTAAAACTCCATTCTTTTACTCAGGAAAAGATTGGATTTGGCTCTCCTTGATTTTTGATCTGGTTAGAGAAGTCTAATTGAAATGTGATAAATATGTGCTTAAAAGTGAAAATATTTGTTACAACCAACTGTGGGGGAGTTGAGAAGAGGGGAGCCAAATATCCCTCATCACTTGATTGTAACAAGATTAATCCATACACCTGGAGAGGAAAGCAAAAGAAAACTCATTGCAAATTTTGGAGGCAAAAGATTTATATACAAGATTTATACAAGAGTTTGCAATGGTATTGCATGTGAGAGAAGTTCCAAATCTTGAAATGACATCCCATGACAAGAAGGAAGTGATTTCATTGACAACTCTAAATTCAGCTGTGACACTGCATTTTCTAAATGATTTTAATGTAATTGCTGCCATCTGCTTCTGAAGGCTCTGCACACCGGGCAAAACCATGGAGGTAGGTTCTATCTGTTTGTGGCTGAACCTGTGCTGAGACAACAGTATCTGCAAATCAGAGTTAACATGCTGCATGGGATTTGAGTTAGTAACCTTAAACAACTTGGAGACACCAAGGATACGTCTACGTCATTACAGTTGAAAAATGTTCTGCTTTCTATTGCAGGTTTCTGCACCATAGGGGACTGTTTAGGGCATGTCTCTTGCAAGGTCATTTACAAATTTGCCCATAGGGTACTGCACTGAGGTTTGAAGACAGGTTGGATAGATGCACAGCAATGAACTGTGATTCCTGTTGTTTCATTCAGTTTTACTCAACTTGTATGTAACATCCGCAGTTTTTGTGATGCATGGGTGATTTCAGCATCAAGTGACGTGTTGGTGTGTGCTAACTTCCATATATTTAGGTTCAACAGTTTTCCCATTGATGGCAGTATGGCAACATTCTGTGACATTTGTCTTTCTGATGCTGATGGTTAAATCAAACTCTATCGGTGACAGAGATTTTCCATTTGCCACTGAAAGTGTTCCTCAGTATGAAATGTTTGTGTAGCATTGTCAGTGCAAAGCAACTCTCTCATAAGAACTTGGTGCAGCTTTGTCTTCAACCTCAGACAATCAAGGCTCAGTAGTTTTCTGTTCATTCTAGTAATCAAGTGCACACTCTGTATGTGACCTGAAGGCACACTATAGCAGCATGAAGGAGAATGTGCTATAAGGGTATTTGAGTCAGGACACTGTAGATCTCAAAGAGCATCAGTGTTGCCCTGTCTTAGCTGTTCTTCCCTATTATCTTGTCATGGAAAGACCAGATCAAATTGAGTAGCTTTGGTGCATAGCCAGTTTTCTCCGGCTTAAATGGACTGCCTGCACTTACATGGCCAAATGCTGAGGTGAGATGGATTGAAGGCAATACGTAATGGTTTCCTTTGTTCAGGGCATGTCTCTTGTAAGGTCATTTACAAATTTGCCAGCTCTGAAAGCACATTGAGATTTAGGGTAGGTTTGTTCAGATTGAATCTGCAATCTAATGGCAACCTGAGCAAATACTTGTCCCACAGTAGGATGAGACCTTGATAGACTTTGGACTTGCTGAGGTTGCCCTTGTTCTTGTACTGCTCCTGGGCTGCTGCCTGAGTAGATGTGCTTTTCTAGCACTACACTCTCAATTATAGAACTGTAGCACTTGGATCTTTGCCCATTGTAAGCCAGTCAATAGCTTTGCTAATCTTCTCCATTTTGGGTTTGTTATCCAGCTTTGCCATGATAGGCTGTTTTTCTGTGGTGCCCATGACCAGCTTCTCCACTGAGTTCAATTCGATGTAGTCTTCCATGGCACTCTCCAGCCAGTTGCCCTGGCTTCATGACAGGAATTGCTGGAAATGTGGCACATTTGGACTGCAGTCTACCTTTGAGCTCCACATCAGATTTTTGTCAGCATTTATAGATATCCATAAGGCAGAACAATTATTTATCCAGCTATTTAGGGGATGATGGGTACTAAAGCATGTCCACTTGCTCGTGGAGCTGTACACTGCATGGGTACAATGTTCCTCTGAAATGTTAATCTGGGGCTGAGAGAGATCCTATAAGTATATGTTCATAAGAGGATGCACCCGAAGGACAGGCCAGTTGAATGTCTGTGTACTGACAGGAAGAAATTTAGACTTTTTTATTCAATCATGAGATGTGGGCACTGCTGGCTATGTCAGCATTTATTGCCTTCAGTTGTCCTTCAGAAGGTGGTGAGCTGCTTTCTGGGACCATTGCAATCCATGTGCTATTGGTACATCCACAATGTTTTGGACTTTGACCCAGTGACACTGAAGGAAAGTGATCTATTTCCAAGTTAAGGATGATTAGTGGCTTGGAATGGAATTTGCTGGGGGTGGTGTTCTCCTGTTATCTGCTGCCCTTGTTCTTCTTTCTAACTGCTGAAAGTGTTTATGTATTTGGAAGGCACTATCTCAGAATGTTTGGCAAATTTTGCAGCATACCTTATAGTTGGTACACACTGCTGCGATTGAGCGTCAGTGGCTGGAGTGATGATGTTTATGGTGCCAAACGATTTGATTATTTTTCATATTGTTGCTAGACAGTGGTATAGCTGAACATCAGAGGCTAACAAGGGAATGTAGAAGTGGAAAGCATAAACTCTCTTCACCTGCACACTGGATGCTTCACATCAAGCTCTTGCATACATTTTTTTTCTGCAGTGTGATCCAAGCAGTTGTGAAATGCCCAATTGTGAGACCACAGTGCTACCATTAGCAGGAGGAAGTACCTGGAATAGTAACAGCCTGGCAATTTTCCATATAAACAGTGTCACAAGAATTTATACAGAAAAAAATGAGCACCAATGTGTGACAAAAGCATGAGAAAGAGTAAGGTTTTGAAGTCTGGAAGCATGTATTCATGTGAGATCATTAATGGTACATTTGGTGTGTTATTGTTTTTAATGAGATAGGTGTTTGTACCATGATTGGTATCAGAATCATTGACTTTTAATCATTTTCAAATGTCATATTTATTGCGTTATTCTTGGTCTTTAGGGATTGAATTCTGCTGTTATTCCTTCATTCTAAGTCTTACATTGTCTCTTTGTTGTCAGGTTACTTGTCAGATAACTTTGTGCAGTGAAACCTTGGCAAAATCAAAGCCACTGTTTTCAGTCATTGCCCTATACCTCATATATTTGCAACCGATGTCGCCATTCTCCTCAGGCACGATCTGAGGTCAAAGCCATCTACTAACTATTAGTTTATATTCTGTCCTGTGTTCATTTTTCAACCATATGCTGCCTCCAGCATAAAGATTATCTGTTTCATCTTCTGAAAATTGCTGCTATTTTCTTCTGTGCTACTTTATCTTTGGTTCAAGCCCACACTTGTGATGTCATCATTTTCAGAGCTCTTCTGGTCTGCCTTCCATCCTTCAGTCTCTATAAATGTCAGCTCTTCCAAAACACACTTGCCTGTATACTACCCTTCACCAGGTCCTACTCAATCATCACCTCTATTTCTTTTACCTCATAAGTATTGGATCCCAGATCCTAAAACCTTAAATTGAAATATTTGTTTGCATCCTCTCATGAACTCATGCTTCCCATCTCTGCAACCTTACCCAGCCCCATAACACCTGAGAATGTTATCAGCTTCTACGTCATCTTCTGCACCTCCAAACTGTTCAACCTTACACTGATGCCTCTGGATACTCTTTTAAACTGGCATGCTTTGGTGGCAGGTAATGTAATAGAAGTCCACCATTCATGTAGGTAGACCCTCAAATCGAGAACTTCGATCTCAATGAGGGTAATGTCAGAACATCAGTCCAAGTTACTGGGGCATCGCAATCCAGCCGTGGTCTCTCGAGCCAGTAACTGAACATGTGTTGAATCTTCCAGCAACATGATCTGATGCTAACTGTCCAAGAGATTATGCCACCACTAGCAGCACATTGAAGCATTTTGTATATTACTTAACAAAGAAAATAAAAAGAAAAACATTATTTTTATGTCACCATGAGTTTTGAATTCATGTTCACACCATTGTTCAAGTGATGAATATTCCATTCTTTGAATCTCCAGAACAGTGCCTGGGTGGTTAATGACTCTGGTGTTGCTAACATGAGTGCGGTGTTCTTGGAGAGGGTTGAGAACCAGGCAAGGATGTGGCTGTTGTCCAACTTTTTGCAGTTCATGCATGTACCCCCTGCTGTGAAAACATAATGCTTGATCCTTTCCTAAAAATGAGTCATGAGCTTGTGGGATTTGGCATAATATGAAATGATTATTTATGGAATCACTGTGATCCTTCTTAGTCAGATTCTAACCCTGGAACAGCCAAGAAAAATATATTTTATAAATGTAATTTTGCAGCTGCTGTATTGGCTCAGGGAGAGTTCATGCCGCAGTATGTGCAGAAGCAGATTTCCATCTGCATTTTCAACCATCTCTTTCCCAAATGTGACAGTTTCGACACCTTTAACATGATTTTATGACAGGAGCCAGTAACTTTCTGTTGCAATGTGCAGTTGAACCGAAAGATGCTCGCGATGTACATTTTGCCTCCAGGGTATTTGCACCTCATAAATTATCTCACAATGTGGGAACTAGATATATCTAATGTGGCATTGAATAATTGAATAGAATGTTTATTATAGCTCATTGTTATGAACAAATATCAGATTCACAGAGAAGAAGTACTGGGCTAGTGGTAGCTATTCACTTACAAAGTAGCATGCATTCACTAGCATATCATGCTGCCAGTGACCAGATTAAGATGGTAACTATGATCTTTATGCTAGGTCATAGGCTATGATGCAGTGACTATATCATGAGCAGGTCTTTGAAAGGTATACTTAGGTAATGGCTTTGAGACATAATACAGCAGGGTGTATTCATGTGTGAGGTAGAAATTTCCCAGTTAAGACTCTCCAAAAGAGTGGAATCATTGTTAGGTCAGAAAACCATTCACAGCTTTAGCAAGCTTTGGTGGGCGCTTCAGTTGAGTTACAGCATTTGCATTTAAATCTTCTAACAACTCCATGCCGGTGGACAGGAGGATTCTTTGAGCCTGTCAAAAAAGGCATTTCTAATTATGAGGGCCCCAGTATGAACGAGAATAACTGAAATTGACATGGTCTTTGAGGCTGCATCAACCACAGCAATGCTGGGGAGACTTGGGAAAGGAGATCACTGGTAGATGACATTAATAGCTAGAGATTCTGAGAGACTGCAGTGTGGGAGATCTTTCTCCAGGGTGGGAGGGAGAGAATAACCTCTCCAGCAAAGCAAGTGTGGAAGCAAATAGTGGAGGTAGACCATAATAGAAGTATGGTCCCTCCAAGCTGGAGACAGTGCACCAAGAGGATTCAGGAACTCGGGAGAGTGAAGGAGAGTAACATCAAATTTTAAGATGCCAAGCCTCAATCTGACTTTGCCAGCATCTACACTCTGAAAGCACTCCTCAGAAAAACACACTTGTGGCTGCACTTATTGCCCTCTCCCTAGGTTCCTCACATCCACATCTGAACAGCCAACACTCCTACTTGGCCTCAATCTGTTACCCATTAGTTTTCATCCTTGATAACCAGTCTGCACTAATGTTGACCTTCTCTATTCTGTGCAAAGGGAAGTTTAAGAACACTCTCTCTTTTCTGACTTCCCTTGTAGATGACCACTGGCAATGTCTGGCCACCTAGTCCCTTGGGAAGGAAGTCTTATTTCAGGTGGTTACAAATGTCAGCAGCAAGCACCCATGAAAATCAGAGCCTTTTGAGGTACAGCCACTCTCATGTCAAATAAGCTGATCTTCTGTCCCTATATGCAGCGTTGGGTGGTCCATCTCCTTCGTGCCTATGGAATGACGTGTGTTGTGGAGAAGGCCGCTATTGAGGTGCCAGTGTTGGAATTGTTGCTCCTTCGTTTTTTGCCAGAGTTGAAACATGGGTCTGAATCAGCTGCTTTGATGCTGTGTGAGGACTAACAACATGAATGAAGTGCCACAGAGTAAAATGACATCCAAGAAAATGTTAATCATTCTTCACATAGTAAAACAGTTGTCCATGGAGAAGCGTTATGAGCAGCAGTCTCTTACCAAGTTTTGGCTGCAGCTCTTCAGTTCTATTGACCAAAGGCTTCCTGGCCTGCCACTTGTCCCTGAAGTAGTGCACCCCAGTGCACTATTGCCTTTGACTCTCTGACTGTTTCTGCATGGCTCAGGAAATACATCTGTTGTCTGTAAAATTCAAAGTGAATAATTAAAACATAGCATAATTATTTTCTGAAATAATTAAATGGCTGAAACAATAGCTGCACAGTGTCTTTGGGATGATGTCGTGATGTCTTCTGTTAGAGATTTAAATCCAAAACCCACCTCCCCTTGCCTGGGAAAATCATCCCCATGGTCTCTCATGTGGCTTTGAATAATTTCTTCATGAACAAGTACATTTTCTTATTCATTCATGGGATCTGGGTTGACAAGGCCAGCATTTGTTTCTATTCCTAATTTCCCCTTGAACTGAATGCTTTGCTGAACCATACAATAGGGCCCTTAAACATCAACTACTCAGCCCTGAGCTTGGAATCTCACACAAATCAGACAGATAAGGATGCGAATGGCCTTTGAAGGACATCAGTGAATAAGATTCTTTTGACAACAGTCAGTCACAGCTTAATGGGTCACCACCATACTGGACCATCCTATTCATTAAGGGGATTCAATAAGGACCTTTTTAAAGGGAAAAATCACATTTGACCAATCTACTGAGGTTTTTTTGATGAAAAAACAGAGTTGATCTGGATGTAAAGCATTAGAGGTCAAAGGACAAATTGACAGCAGTTAGTAAAGCATACAGTTAATAGGAGCATTGAGTACAAAACAAGGAATTTATATCTAAATTTGTGTAGGACACTACTTCAGCCTCAGTTGGAGTATTGCATCCAATCCTGGGGCTCCGCACTTCAGGAAGCATGTGAAGGCATCTGACAGAGCACAGAAGAGCACAGAGCACAAGAATGTTTCCGGGGATGAGGAATTGCAGGTGTTAAGATAATTTGGAGAAGCTGAAATTTGTTCTCCTCCTTTCGAGAAGAGAGAGCCAAGAGGAAAGCTGGTAGAAGTTTTCAAGATCATGAGAGACCTGGACAGAGTAAATCAGTAGAAAATGTTCTCACTTTGGAAAGGATTGAGAATGCGAGGTCACGGATGTTAAGTAAATAATAAAGGAAGCAAAAATGATCTGAAGATACAAAAATTCTCACAGCAAGTGGTTAAGGTTTGAAATGTACTTTCTAAATGCAGTGGTGGTGAGTTGAATTAAGGTATTCAAAGAGAATTGGATATTGTCTTTTAAATAACAATGTTCAGAGTTATGGGGAGAAGTCAGGAGAATGGTACTAAGTGAATTGTTCATTTGTAGAACCAGCACAAACACAGTGGGCCAAATGGCCACCTTCTGCATTTTAACAATTCTATAATTCTGAGGGAACATGATAAATCCACCATGAACCTTAGTTTCTCATTTGTATAGACCCACCCCATGCAAAATACATACCCACGCAAATTTCTTCTATTTATGCTAGTAATGTTCTGACATTTACTGTTAACAGTCTTCCAGTCGAGAAAAACATTTTCTGACACTGATGTGTGTTTTATGTTCTTTCAGCAACTTACTATCTATATTGTCAGACTGCCTTTAATGCTGTGTCATAATCAGATCAACAAGCCTCTTGTGAGTTGCCTTATCAAGTATATATTTTAATCCTCATACATAATATCCACTTTAATTCTGATATCTATCTACCTATTTCTGCTAAGCACTCCTTTAAATTTGCCAGGTATGACCTTTTCTCTGATTATATATTCTTTCTGGATTGGATAGTAATTCAGTATCTTTAAGCTGTAACAGCAATGCCATTAACGTTTGTTGCTGATTTTAAAAACAAATCTTCTGCGTATTTCATACAAATCAAGCTTCCACTCTGGAAATATTTTATTTTTATTCTTGGCATTCACCCAAGACCTTCTAAATGTCAGTTAGTTTTTGATGTTTCTTGAAGTTAGAGGATTGTTTCTGTGGCTTGCAATTTGGTCTCCAATTGTACAAATTGCTGCAATTCACTTGGGGTTTATCACTTCTGATCATGTTCCTTCTCAAGTTTCTGTAGAATTACACCAATTAGACAACACAGACATAGTCCATTACACACAAACAGTTCACACTAGCATTAATACTACCCTTAAGCCTCCTCCCTCACTTATCAATCTTTTACTCTATTTGCTTCCCTCTCTCATGCTTATCTTGCTCACCTAAAGCATCTGTACTCTCTGTTCTTTTTGTGCAATGTTCTACTTATTTCTCATTGTATTTGATGCCATGTCAGTGCTTTGTATTGTGTTTATATTGGAAGGTAAGTTTTCAAGGTAATGCAACATTATTGAATAATTGCGAAACAACATTATAAGGCTGATTTTTATGGCCCAATGAACACCATGGATAAAGAGCTGCTTCAGGTGGCTTGAGCCTTTTGACTCCCTTGCAGGAGGTCCATTACTGCCATGTACAGGAAATTGGAATTCAGCCACCATTTCATTTCCTTAAGTGTTTAATTGGAAGAGTTGTTGTTTGAAGTATCTCTATCACAAACAGGACAATGACAGATCAGTACTTGCTCCTGAATATACCCTTCCTCTCCTTTCATCAAATTCTGGCCGTTTAAAGTGGTGAGCCTGTATGAGTGGAAACATTGCTTTGGGAGAGCAAAATAGAGAGAGGCCAAAAGAATCTTACCTAGTAATTCACAAGTTAGTCCTCAATGTTACTTGGAAATTCTATCTCAGAAAGATTAGATTTAAATCTTTCACCAGATCCATTTATGTTTTAATTTTAGTTCGTTCTCAGCCTTACTGAACATCCTATTTTTTTTCTGTTGGTACTGAGTATTTTGGATTCGAAACTTAACCACTGCTGACAGCCCAGTTCATAGGATATGTCTGAGTTGAGACAAGATGATGTTAATGAGATATTTTCTTCAGAGTTCAAGTGTTGAATTGGTTGAGAGGAGGCACTGGAGCTGAGCAAAATCCTGTTTCCATCTGCTCTGTATATTGACTTTATTTATTTCATAGTTGCAATGTGCAGGACTTTTTTTAATCATTTATCCACAGTTAGATTTTACTCTGTAATTGGACAACACAGAGATAATTTTGAGTGTCTTAAAATAGGCATTAAATCAATTGTTGATTAATCAAGCTTGTGTGAAAAGTAAAATCATTTTGATTTTTGCATATGTACTTGTTACTTAGTTGATTTTTGGTGGGCAATAAATACCATTCCAAATAATTCAAAGAGTTTTAACATCTATGAAGGAATCGATTATTTGATTTTCCCAGTGAATGATGATCGAACGGCAATATAATAGGCATTGTTGATCAAAAAGCCAGAACCATTGGTTAAACGTGGAGATCGAAGAGTTGCAGTTTTGCAGGTGGTGTGGCTATGATCACTGAGTTGGGAATTTGCAAACACTCTGTCCCCTTTCTTGGTGACATCCTCAGTGCTGTTGAGCCTCCTGTGAAGTGCTGCTGTACTGTGTCAGTTGGAATTCATTTGGTTTCATTTCCACTGCATCCAGTTACCGGTTTCAGTTGTTCGTTGCAGCGCTCAGTATAATGGGTCCAGGTGAATGTGTTTATTGATGGAGTCTGTGGATGAATACCAAGCTTCTAGGAATTCTCTGACTGTCCTCTGTTTGGCTTGTCCTATTATTGTTGTGTTGCCTTAGTCAAATTTGTGGTTCTTGTCATCTGTGTGTATAGATACTAAAGATAGCTGGTCGTGACATCTAATTGATGTTCATGCATGTGGATCACTAGTTGTTTGCCTGTTTGTCCTCTATAGTGTTTTGTGCAGTCTCTGCATGAAATCTTGTTCACCATGTTTGTTCTGCACATGATGAGTATTGGGTGTATTGTTCTGGTGAGATGTTGTCTGAGCATAGCTGTCAGTTTGTGTGCTATCAAAAACCTGAGTAGACGGAGCAGTCTGGTTGTCAGTTCCAAGACGGTTTTTTTATATAGAGTCGTTAGTGTGTTGGTCGTGGCATGTCCTCGTTGCATTATTTGTCTTCCAGGCATCTGTAGGTGAAGTTGCAGGGATATCCTTTCAAAGCAAAGACGTTTTAGAGGTGTTCTTCTTTTTGCAGGTCGGGAGTGCTGCAGTGTGTTGTAGCCCTTTTGAACAGGATCCTAATGCAGCTTCTCTTGTGTGTGTTTGGGTGGTTGCTGTTGTAATTCAGGGTCTGATCTGTGTGTGTGGCTTTTCCTGTACACTTCTGTTGTGCATTCGCCATTCTGTGTTCTTTCTACCATCACATCCAGGAATGGGAGTTGGTTGTTAATTCCCTCCTGTCTCATAAATTTGATCCCTGTGACCATTTTGTTGATAATCTGGTGTGTGCTCTCGATCTCCGCTCTTTTAGTGTCGCCCATGTGTCTGATCCAAAGTTTGGGTCAGATTTTTGAGAGGGCTGTTTGTTTTAGTTTTGCATCACTACTTCTGCTATGACCCCAGAAATGGGTGATCCCATAGGTGTCTCATTGAATTGTTCATTATTCTAGCTGTTGAATATGAAGCGTGTCGTCAAGCACAGGTCCAGTAGTTTAAGCATGCAGTCCTTGTTGATTGGTTCCCCATCATGTCATCTGTTCAATTTGTCCAAGAAATTGGCTATTGTCTCTTTGACTAAGGTTTTGTCAATCAAGGTAAACAGTGCTGTTACCTTGAATGAGACCATCGCTTCGTCGTTGTCTATGTTTATTTTCTTGATAATGTCTTGGAATTCCTGTGATCATTGTATGGAGTATTTGGATCTGCTGATTAGACATTTGGGTTTTTGTTAAAGTTCTTTTGCCAGCATTTGTGATGGAGTTCCTGGCAGTTTTAGTTGTCCTGCTTAATCAGGCTTTGTCAAAATAACACCCTGCTCTGATACAGAAAGGCATTGTACACCATGACATTGCTATATTTGGTGGATGGATATGAACTCAATTTGGTCTGGGAGAAAAAAACTGTCCATTTCAGTTTAATGTGTTTTAAATGTTATTTCAATGAAATAACCTCTCCAAAAGATACCATCACAAGTGAGAAGGCTTAGTCACGTTTTAAATTTGTGTAAACGTTTTTAAAAACTTTTTTTCTCTTCTTCTGTCCAGTCTCTCTTTGAATTAAATTCAGCTACTCTAACTGACATTTCTCAGTCCTTGCACTGCTATGTCAAGCTGTTAATTTCACAATCCTTCAATAAGGTTGGCTAATATGGTTAACAATTGCTTGGTCTATTCAAAATAAAAGCCAAAAGAATTGCAGATACTGTAAATCAGAGACAAAATAGAAATGTCTGGAAAAGCTCAGCAGGTCTGGCAGCACCTGCGGAGAGAAATCAGAGTTAACATTTTGGGTCAAATGACCCTTTCTCAGAACACACTGGATCCAAAATGTTAACTCTGATTTCTCTCCGCAGGTGCTGCCAGACCTGCTGAGCTTTCCCAGCAATTTCCGTTTTCTCTTTCCTTGGTCAATTCTCTCAGGCTGTCTGGAGCCTGTTTCCCATAATGTGGCATCATCAACATAAAACTTGTTACACAAAACTGTAGAAATATTAATGATCAAGGAGAAATTTAACAAACAGCAGATGCGGTTAGATGTCCTACTACAATAAAATGTAGCCAATTATGGAAGTGGGTCAATAACTTTTTATTGAAGGTAAGAATCCTGACTGAAGCAGCAGAACCATAATCATAAAAAAATTCATCATTTATTGGAGATAAACAATATAATCTGTTGTGAGTAAAAATAGAACTCCAGTATCCAGTTGGGGAACAGACTAAGATCTTTTAACTAATTATGATCTTTTAATATGATTTGTTACTCTGTCGGATAAATTGCAACATTCCCCATCTGTTGGTACGAAAGCTCGTCTAATGTATTCTCAAATAGGGAAGGGTGAACACTGCAAAGGCATGTTTACTCATACTAAAGCTATTAGTGAAATCAAATATAAGAATGTGGTTGCTGGAAACCTGAAATAAAAAAAATTCTAAGAACACTCAAGTGTTCGGGCAGCATCTGCAAAGAGACAGTTAACCTTGCAGTTTCCAAGGAAGAGTCCTTGGACTCAACATTGATTCTGTTTCTCTCTCCACTGATGCTGCCAGACCTGCTGAGTTTTTTTAGAATTTTTTTTTGTATTGCAGTTTGATGACTGAAGTATTAACTCTGTCCCCACAGAGATGCATGAACTGCTGAGTAATTGTAGCACTTCCGACATTTTTGAAGTGACTTTATTTCTTTCTCAAAGAGCATGTTTTGGAGATTTTACATTCAATAATTTAGTTCTACACTATTTTCAATATATTAATTAGTGTATACTTCATCTATTATATGTATTCTGGAGCAGACGTGACCATTAGGGATAAATATTTGAGAGAATGAGGACATTTTGCAAAACGACTTTAAACATATTGAACCAGTATGAATCCAAGATACTACCAATGGAAGTGTTGTAGTTCCTAGTGGGAGCAATTACTTCAATCATTTAAAATAGTGACTAAAGAATGCAATTAAATGTTCATCTCCTGCTATCGTGGTTGCATCACAGCAGGCTGCCTCCAACTCTACACTTCCCAATTAGCCCACAACAACCATAGGCCCTGATTACCCCCTTTACCTTCAGTTGAACTGGTATGAATCCAAAACATTACCAATGAAAGTGTTGCAGTTCCTAATGATTGCAATTACTTCAATCATTTAAAATAGTGAATGAAGAATGCAATTAAATATTCGCCAACTGCTGTAATAGCTGGGATCTAGTGTCAAGGGTCCAGTCTATCTCAGCTGAAATGGATCCCTCCGATGTTTAAACATCCTGGGTGATGAGAAAAGTGGATACTTTTCAACCACATTTCATTTGCATTACCATAGATAAAAATTGTTCTCGAAATTCTGCCTAACCTTAGCAATCTAACTATTGACCCCCTGGAAGTCTAACACATTGCAATGCAAATACATCGATAAACAATTGTGAAATGTGACAGAATAACTGGACAAAGTGAAGAGAAAAAGCTATGCTGCAAACATGTAACGATACAAAGGCATAGCTTGTCATGCCATTTTAAAACAAAATTGTAAAGTTTGACCCAGTTGAAGTGGCCTGTTTCCCAGGTGGCAAAATTAATTCAGAGCTCATTTCTAATTGAATTGCTGATTGTACCGAGGGCTGATGCACGGAACATGTTCTTTAGGTGGAGCTGGAGAAATAATTGATTTTTCCAGGCACCTTCTACTTTTGAAATTGTAAGGTTAGAAGTAACTGTAGGTGTAAGATGATCATAAGGATGCTTTACTAGATTATTATACATACTTCATATCTCTCATTACAAATCAGTTCATGTAGTTACTCATTAACAACAGGTTCTGACGGTGTAAATAGCAAAGTGGGCATTAGCCTAAAGATATTTATGTTATGATCATGTAGCTGGTCTTAGGACATTTTCCTCAGCTATTTTGTTAAAGGATGTAGTTTATAATCTGGCAGCATCTGTGGAGAGAAAGGAGTGACCATTTCGAGTCATTGGACCGGATACATTAACTCTAAAACTCTCCACACATGCTGCCTGACCTGCTGTGTTTCTCCAGTAGTTTCTGTTTTTGTTTCGGATTACCAGCAACCATAGTTTTTAAAAAAAATTTATAATCTTCATTGCCTCCACTAAAATCCTGGGCTGAGAAATACCATACAAACGCATTGGGCAAACCTTACCAAGAATCAGCGATGTACCACTTTCGCGGCATTTCACAGAGTTTTCTTTGAGCTCTAGCAAGTTAATAGATTAGATTACTTACAGTGTGGAAACAGGCCCTTCGGCCCAACAAGTCCACACCGAACCTCCGAAGAGCAACCCACCCAGACCCATTCCCCTACATTTACCCCTTCACTTAACACTATGGGCAATTTAGCATGGCCAATTCACCTAACCTGCACAATTTTTGGAATGTGTGAGGAAACTGGAGCACCCGGAGGAAACCCACGCAGACACGGGGAGAATGTGCAAACTCAACACAGTCGCCTGAGGCAAGAATTGAACCTGGGTCTCTGGCGCTGTGAGGCAGCAGTGCTATCCACTGTGCCACCCAAATCTCAGAATTCTCTACTTCTCACCTCATCACATATGGATTGTGCCCCTGACGGTGCCATACTCTCTCACTGTTGGGAAAGCACTCCCTGCTTCTGGCACCTTCCAGCTTTCGCATGCTGTGCCATATTAAAAGTAGACAAGCAGGAGGCTGGAAGAACACAGCAAGTCAGGAAGCATCAGGAGAAGGCGGGGAAGTCCGATGTTTCGGGTATAACCCTTCTTCAGAATGGAGGTGGAGGGGAAGGGGAGCTGCAAATAAAGGGGATTTGGGAGAAGACTGAGGTGGTGATGGGTGAATACAAGTGGTAGGTACAACCTGGTAGGTCAATAGGAGGAATGAATCCAGTTGGTAGCTGGAAGGAAAGGTTGGTCAGAGGGATGAAACGGAGGAGGCTGGGCTGGAAAGGGAGTTGGGGATGGATATGAAGGTTAATTGAAATTGGAGAACTCAGTTTTTAAAGACCAACTGTGCGCCAGGTCAGATGTTTCCAGCCAGGAAAGGTCCATCACAGAGACATAGCAGGGAAGCTAAACAGAAAGCAGTGCCAAGGTGGAATGGGTGACACTGCATTGGAATAGAATCTCACACTCAAAGTATATCGCCTCTTTAAACAAACGCCTAGTTATCGACTGTCACAGTAACTGCAGCTTCAGGAATGAAACTACAGTGGCTACCTGTCCTCAGCACCATTCCATGTTAGAACCCTTTTTGAAGATTTGTACTCTTCCCCAGTAATCAACTTGGCAAACATCTCAAAATTGCTCAATGTGAGAGCATCGCATGCTTTCAACCAGCTAATACTATGAACTTTCATTGAACAACAGGAAATGCAAACAAAACAATTTTTTAAAATGCTGCATTTGCTTCAGCCAATAAACAGGGTTGCTTGCTTTTTGAGCAGCACATTTACAGTCAATGAGTGAAGACTTCCCCCAGTTCACAGATATATCAAGTGACTCCTGTCTGACTTGTTAAGCTCAAATCTGCCTTGCCATCTAACACTGAAGTTTTTAGATTAGATTAGATTAGATTACTTACAAAGAGTTGTTGCTCTTTATCCTCCATCACACCCTACCTTTGTCAGCTCTAGTTCTGTAGAGTGCAATGTGAAAAACTGATGCGATACTCTGTCTGGATTGGACTGCAAGCTGCCCTCCTACCAACCCACCGCCAAAGACCATTCTAAGTCTTTCCAAGTATCAGAGCTACATCTGCAAGAGGCCTATTGTCTGCTCGACACTGGCCCTCGTCCATCAATGAGCAGTATTGGACTTGCGCTTGGCTTCTGTCAGGAGGTTGATCTGCAATCAGGAGCCATGGTTTCAGTGAGAAGCCCTTGTCTCCCAGAAGTCATCTGTGTCAGGCATCCAGCTCTTGAAGTGAAGCAGGAACCTGAGAAAGCAACATGGTAGCTTCTTGTGTACTTGGCACAGACCTCTAAGATTTAGTGCCTGTAATCACAAACAGCTAGTATGTTTACTGCCCCTCTGCATCAAAGGCCTCCAATCCCTACACTTCCCAAATAGCACACAATAACAATGGCCCCAGATAACACCCTTTACCTTTTGTGTACAGACCCAAGGAATAACAGCTCTGGCTGATAAGTGACTGGACCCTGACTTGCCTCTCATCACTTGACAGGTTGCACTGAACTTGCAGAACTGACTACAACCCAACTCCACACTGTAAAACCCCTGCCCCAAGTGACAGAATGACTGTGTCCAATGATCTGGACAGAGATCAAATGATACCCTTGGCTGACTATAGCATGATCCCCTGATTGGTAACTGCCATCCTTGAGTGAGGATTAATTTCCTCAGGCTTTGAGGCAGGTTCATTTGGTTGCAGCACATCCAGTGTGTTTGCCATGTAAACTGCTGGCACACACTGTGTGTGAGACATTGATGTAGCACAGTGCCATACAGCAACATGTCCAGCACATTGACTGATCATTGCTGGCAGCCAGGACAAGCTGCCTGGCTTTGTGTCTGTGCTAAAAAGCCAGCAAGACAGAAGTACTGGGAGGCTGTAAGTTCTGAATGAGGCAAAAATGTGACAAAGGCAGAGATCTAGTGAGCATGCAAATAAACTAAAAGTGAATGAGTGCAAACGGAGAATGCAAGCAAACAGTCAAACGTGCACTCAGTTCTGATGCATGGTGCTTTGGGTGTCCTAAGATATTGTTGACCAAGATGGAGGCCTAGAGCCAGCAAGTGATGAGCTGAAGCTATCAGGTAATGCTCAGACTTTCATGTCATCTTATTGATAGCAAATTTATTGGATGTCAAGAAGTATTTCTTTATACAGAGGATAATCAACAGCTGGAACTGCCCTCAGCCCAATAAGAGTATAGTTTCAAAACTGGTAAAAAGAAAATTCTGAACTCTTTAAGAAATTGTAATTTCTTTAATGAAAATGCTGGTGTCTTGGAAGGATATGATTGAATAGGATGAACAGCTTTCTTTATCTATTTTGTCATAAACAATTCTGGCTTTTGATAAACAATATATTCATATTTAAAAGTCCACTTTTGTGGAACAGGTTGTTTTTTCTGATAACCACAGGAATTTCTCCCATCATTTTAGCTGGTGAAGTGTGATTGCTCTTTGGTAAAGTTGGTCTTTAGACAAACCTAGTGCCACACATTGGCTACGTCAATAGCCCTTGTTAACTTGCTCAATGTGATACTGTCCTAAAACCTGCCAGCCTGTTGCTCCAGACTCATGGAGATCTCTTGATTCTTCTTGCTAGCTGCCACTTTAGATTTAGTACTGGGTAACGAGCCTGGCCAGATGTTAGATTTGGAAGTAGGTGAGCACTTTGGAGACAGCGATCACAATTCTGTCAGGTTTACTTTAGTGATGGAAAGGGATAGGTGTACTCCACTGAGCAAGAGTTACAGCTAGGGGAAGGGAAATTAGGATGCAATTAGGAAAGAATTAGGAAGCGTAGAATGGGGAAGGAAACTGCCGGGGATGAGCATATTGAAAATGTGGAATTTATTCAAGGAAAAGCTCCTGTGTGTCCTAGATAAGTATGTACCTGTCAGGCAGGGAGGAAGATATAGAACGCGTGAGCCGTGGAATCCCTGGTCAAGAAGAAGAAGAAGGCTTATGTTAAGACAAAATGTGAAAACTCAGTTAGGGCGCTTGAGGGTTACACGGAAGTCAGGAAAGACCTAAAAAGAGACCTCAAAAGAGCCAGGAGGGGACATGAGAAGTTGTTGATGGATAGGATCAGGGTTAACCCTAAGGCTTTCCATAGGTATGTCAGGAATAAAAGTATGACGAGAGTTAAATTAGAGCCTGTGTGGAGTCAGAGGAGATAGGGGAAGCACTAAATAAATATTTTTCGACAGTGTTCACTATAGAAAATGAAAATGTTGGCGAGGAAGATACAGAGATACTTGCATCTAGACTAGAAGAGATTAAGGTTCACAAGGAAGACATATTAGAAATACTGCAGAGTGTGAAAATAGACAAGTCCCCTGGGCCGGATGGGATCTATCCTAGGATCCTCTGGGAAGCAAGAGAAGAGATTGCCGAGCCTTTGGCATTGATCTTCAAATCATCATTGTCTACAGGAATAGTGCCTGAGGACTGGAGGATAGCAAATGTGGTTCCCTTGTTCAAAAAGGGTAGTAGAGACAACCCTGGTAGTTACAGACCAGTGAGTCTCACTTCAGTTGTTAGTAAAGTGTTGGAAAAGGTTATAAGAGATAGGATTTATAACCATCTAGGAAAGAATAATCTGATCAGGGACAGTCAGCGTGGTTTTGTGAAGGGTAGGTCGTGCCTAATGAATCTTATTGAGTTTTTTGACAAAGTGACCAAACAGGTAGATGAGAGTAAACTGGCTGATGTGGTGTATGTGGATTTCGATAAGGCGTTCGATAAGGTTCCCCACAGTAGGCTATTATACAAAATGCGGAGGAATGGGATTGTGTTAGACATAGCAGTTTGGATCAGTAATTGGCTTGTTGAAAGAAAACAGAGAGTTGTAGTTGATGGAACATGTTCATCTTGGTGTCCAATTACTAGTGGCGTACCGCAAGGGTCGGTGTTGGGTCCACTGCTGTTCATCATTTTTATAAATGACTTGGATGAGGGCTTAGAAGGGTGGGTTAGTAAATTTGCAGATAACACTAAGGTTGGTGGAGTTGTGGATAGTGACGAAGGATGTAGTAGGTTGCAGTGAGACATAGATAGGATGCAGAGCTGGGCTGAGAGGTGGCAAATGGAGTTTAATCTGGACAAGTGTGAGGTGATACGCTTTGGCCGGAGTGATCGGAATGCAAAGTACTGGGCTAATGGTAGGATTCTTGGGAGTGCAGATGAGCAGAGAGATCTCGGTGTCCATGTACACAGATCCCTGAAAGTTTCTACCCAGATTGACAGGGTTATTAAGAAGTCATACAGTGTTCTGGCCTTTATTAATAGAGGGATTGAGTTCTGGAATCAGGAGGTTATGCTGCAGCTGTACAAAGCTCTGGTACGGCTACACTTGGAGTATTGTATACAGTTCTGGTCACTGCATTATAAGAAGGATGTGGAAGCTTTGGAAAGGGTGCAGAGGAGATTTACTAGGATGTTGCCTGGTATGGAAGGAATGTCTTACGAGGAAAGGCTGAGGGCTTTGAGGCTGTTCTCGTTCGAGAGAAGAAGGTTGAGAGGGTGACTTAATAAAGACATACAAAATAATCAGAGGGTTAGATAGGGTGGACAGGGAGAGCCTTTTTCCAAGTATAGAGATGGCAAACACGAGGGAACACGACTTTGAACTGAGGGGAGATAGGTATAAGATGTCAGAAGTAGTTTCTTTACTCAGAGAGTAGTATGGGTATGGAATGCTTTGCCTATATCGGTAGTAGATTCGCTAAATTTAAGTGCATTTAAGTCATCATTGGACAGGCAAATGGACATACATGGAATAGTGTAGGTGGGATGGGCTTCAGATTAGTATGACAGGGCGGCGCAACGTTGAGGGCCGAAGGGCCTGTACTGCGCTTACTGTTCCATTTTCTATGTTCTATAAGTGTAGCTACCTCTAATTATACCTCTCACCATCATCTTTCTCACCCCAGAGAGATTCTCATTTCCCACATTATTAACTTATTATGTTTATGTGTCCCAGAGAGTGATTCTATATCAAATAATTCATCACTAGTGTATTCTCTCATGGCTTATATTCTTTTATCAAAGAAAAATAGGAGCTCCATAAAAGATAACACTTCAATTGTCACCATTGGGAACTATGGCTTTGATATTTCACTGCC
The DNA here is from genome assembly GCF_047496795.1 of Chiloscyllium punctatum. Lineage (NCBI taxonomy): Eukaryota > Metazoa > Chordata > Chondrichthyes > Orectolobiformes > Hemiscylliidae > Chiloscyllium > Chiloscyllium punctatum. The sequence continues at coordinate 64,141,277 of NC_092762.1, forward strand.
TCTATTCCACTTCCAGAATTGCAGTGGGGGAAGACTCTTGGCCTCCCATGGCCTTCAACATAGAGCCTGTACAAGAGGCCAGCGATGGGCTGACTTTCAAAATTTATACAGATGGTCTATGCCTTTGCGTTCACCAGAGACATCCACAAAAATGATGGCTGGATGGAAATTCAGAGTGGCACTCAATCCATTCTAATGGTAGGAGTTTTAATGCCAGAACAGGTTGGAAATGATGTATACACTTTCTTTTCTTTGCTTCTAAACTAGCAAACCGATAGATAACTGATCTCATTCTGTGTAATCTTGCAGTGCACGTTGGACCTGCATTGGGCTGAGACAGCAGTGACAACACAAGTTCCCAAGATGTCATCGCAACTCTCCAAGACATTTCTCTAAAACAAGCCTAGGTTTTGGGTTTTGGGGTGAAGGCACATAAGTTATACTTACAGAAGACATTAGTGACACTCAATGAAAAATCCTTCCCAGGATAACTGATCAAAAGCTCAAAAATGTAACTCAAACTCTGCATTGTTAACAATCTATTTCTACACAATCTGAATTTGCAATAATTAATTCTGTAGGATTTGCAACATACAAAAACTGCTATATTATACAATGAATAATCCAGCGTCAGTGCTTATAAGTACAAGGAGACCTTTACCTCTTCTATTTCACCTTTTTTTACTGAAATGCTTTCGATATGTTCAGGTTCTCCACTGGAAATATTATTTGTGGAAAGCAGTGTGTTTGAATAATGGAGAACGGAATGGGGAATACAGAATGTTATCATGTTTGAATAATTTATTGACTGGAATTAATGATGGATTGATTGCAGAAGGATTAAATGGCATTATCTTGATCCAGGCTTCCCAATGTTTCCTTACCCACTCATGTTCCTACAGCCTGACTTTTCTTTGTTGTAGATTAAAACATAATGTACGTTGGTTATTTATCCTGTATAATGCAGTATTGTTGCATAGACCCTTGGATGGTATTGAATTGAGATGACAGAGTTTTTTCATGAGCTGGATAGTTTGCAAGAGCCCAACATCATGTCTTTTCAGGAAAACTCACAGAACTAAATGTCAATCAAGCACTTCACTGGGCAGTGGTGGCACTTTTTCTAGATCATGACAATAGAGCCACAAAATTCTAAGGTTTTGAACAAGCAAAATTGATGTTACTATTTAAAGTTTAGAAAAAGCAAAACAATCGAACATCCAATAATCTAATGTCCTGCAGAAACACGAGAAACATATGGATCAACAAACAAAATGTGGTCAAACACCCAATAGAGACATTAAATAATGGAAACCATTGCCACAGATTTTTAGCAAGCCAATCCAGGTGTTAGGAATACTGGGGGGTCACAAAATCTCATGAAAATTTTGTCAACTTTACAAGGAATTCCAATTGTTTACTTCTTTTAAAATTTGTTTTTGGGATCTGGTGTTGCTGGCTGGGGCAGTGAGTCAAACAGTCAGGGCAAGCAGGGACAAGGTAGGACTAATAAATAAATTAAACTGCATTTATTTCAATGCAAGGGGCCTAACAGGGAAGGCAGATGAACTCAGGGCATGGTTAGGAACATGGGACTGGGATATCATAGCAATTATGGAAACATGGCTCAGGGATGGGCCAGGATACAAATGCTACAGGAAGGATAGAAAGGGAGGCAAGAGAGGAGGGGGAGTGGTGTTTTTGATAAGGGATAACATTACAGCTGTGCTGAGGGAGGGTATTCCTGGAAATACATCCAGGGACGTTATTTGGGTGGAACTGAGAAATAAGGAAGGGATGATCACCTTGTTGGGATTGTATTAAAGACCCCCTAATAGTCAGAGGGAAATTGAGAAACAAACTTATAAGGAGGTCTCAGCTATCTGTAAGAATAATAGGGTGGTTATGGTAAGGAATTTTAACTTTCCAAACATAGTCTGGGACTGCCATAATGTTAAAGGTTCAGATGGAGAGAAATTTGTTAAGTGCGTAAAAGACAATTTTCTGATTCAGTATGTGGATGTACCTACTAGAGAAGGTGCAAAACTTGACCTACTCTTGGGAAGTAAGGCAGGGCAGGTGACTGAGGGTGTCAGTGGGGGAGCACTTTGGGGTTAGCAACTATAATTCTATTAGTTTTAAAATAGTGATGGAAAGGGATAGACCAGATCTAAAAGTTGAAGATCTAAATTGGAGAAAGGCCAATTTTAATGGTATGAGGCAAGAACTTTCAAAAGCTGATTGGAGGCAGATGTTTGCAGGTAAAGGGATGGCTGGAAAATGGGAAGTCTTCAGAAATTAGATAACGAGAATTCAGAGAAAGTATTATTCCTGTCAGGGTGAAAGGAAAGGCTGGTAGATATAGGGAATGCTGGATGATTAAAGAAATTGAACGTTTGGTTAAGGAAAAGGAGGAAGCATATGTCAGGTATAGACAGGATAGATTGAGTGAATCATGAGAAGAGTATAAAGAAAGTAGGAGTATACTTAAGAGGGAAATCAGAAGGGCAAAATGAGATAGATTTGGCAAATAGAATTAAGGAGAATCCAAAGGGTTTTTACAAATACATTAAGGACAAAAGGGTAACTAGGGACAAAATAGGGCCCCTCAAAGATCAGCAAGGCAGCCTTTGTGTGGAACCACAGAAAATGGGGGAGATACTAAATGAGTATTTTGCATTAGTTTTTACTGTGGAAAAGGATATGGAAGATGTAGACTGTAGGGAAATAGATGGTGACATCTTACAAAATGTCCAGATTATAGAGGAGGAAGTGCTAGATGTCTTGAAACAGGTAAAAGTGGATAAATCCCCAGGATCTAATCAGGTGTACCCTAGAACTCTGTGGGAAGCTAGAGAAGTGATTGCTAGTTCCCTTGCTGAGATATTTGTATCATCAAAAGTCACAGGTGAGGTGCTGGAAGACTGGAGGTTGGCAAACGTGGTGCCCCTATTTAAGAAAGGTGGTAAGGACAAGCCAGGGAACTATAGACCAGTGAGCCTGAACTCGGTGGTGGGCAAGTTGATGGAGGGAATCCTGAGGGACAGGATGTACATGTATTTGGAAAGGCAAGGTCTGATTAGGGATAGTCAACATGGCTTTGTGCGTGGGAAATCATGTCTCACAAACCTGATTGAGTTTTTTGAAGAAGTAACAAAGAGGATTGATGAGGGCAGAGCAGTAGATGTGATCTATATGGACTTCAGTAAGGCGTTCAACAAGGTTCCCCATGGGATACTGATTAGCAAGGTTAGATCTCATGGAATACAGGGAGAACTAGCCATTTGCATACAGAACTGGCTCAAAGGTAGAAGACAGAGGGTGGTGGTGGAGGGTTGTTTTTCAGACTGGAGGCCTGTGACCAGTGAAGTGCCACAAGGATCAGTGCTGGGTCCTCTACTTTTTGTCATTTACATAAATGATTTGGATGCGAGCATAAGAGGTACAGTTAGTAAGTTTGCAGATGACACCAAAATTGGAGGTGTAGTGGACAGTGAAGAGGGTTACCTCAGATTACAACAGGATCTTGACCAGATGGGCCAATGGGCTGAGAAGTGGCAGGTGGAATTTAATTCAAATAAATGTGAGGTGCTGCATTTTGGGAAAGCAAATCTTAACAGGACTTATATACTTAATGGTAAGGTCCTAGGGAGTGTTGCTGAACAAAGAGACCTTATAGTGCAGGTTCGTAGCTCCTTGAAAGTGGAGTCGCAAGTAGATAGAATAGTGAAGAAGGCGTTTGGTATGCTTTCTTTTATTGCTCAGAGTATTGAGTACAGGACATTGGTTAGGCCACTGTTGGAATATTGCATGCAATTCTGGTTCCTTCCTATTGGAAAGATGTTGTGAAACTTGAAAGGGTTCAGAAAAGATTTACAAGGATGTTGCCAGGGTCGGAGGATCTGAGCTATAGGGAGAGCTGAACAGGCTGGGTCTGTTTTCCCTGGAGCATCATAGGCTAAGGGATGACCTTATTGAGGTTTACAAAATTATGAGGGGCATGGCTAAGGTAAATAGACAAAGTCTTTTCCCTGGGATGGGGAGTCCAAAACTAGAGGGCATAAGTTTTGGTGAGAGGGGTAAGATATAAAAGAGATGTAAGGGGCAACATTTTCATGCAGAGTGTGACACGTATTTGGAATGAGCTCCCAGAGGATGTGGTGGAGGCTGGTACAATGCAACATTTAAGAGGCATTTGGGTGAGTATATGAATAGGAAGGGTTTGGAGGGATATGGGCCAGGTGCTGGCAGGTGGATCCAGATTGGGTTGGGATATCTGATCGGCATGGATGGGTTGGGCCGAAGGGTCTGCTTCCATGCTGTACATCTCTATGACTCTATGACTCTACTGGTCATCCCTAGTTGCCCCTAGTTGGAAAGGGAATTTTAGGATTTTGTCCCACTGACACCAAGAAATGGCAATATATTTCCAATTTAAGGATAGGGAGTGACTTGGAGAGGAATTTGCAGGTGATGGTGTTCCCATGTATCTGCTGCACTTGTCCTTATAGATGTTCATGTATTCGAACATACTGTCTGAGAAGCCTTGGTAAAATTCTGCAAAACATTGTGTACATGGTCCACACTCCTACTCCTGAGTGTTGATGGTAAAGGGAATGAAAGTTTGTGGATGTGGTGTCAATCAAATGAAACACTCTGTCCTGGATCAAGTTTCTTGAGTGTCGTTGGAGCTGCATTCATCCAAATGGTGGAGAGTATTAATCCCATTCTGACTTGTCCTTTGTAGATAGTGGATAGACTTTGGGGAGTCAGGAGGTGAGGTATTCACAACAGGATTCCTCGCCTCTGGCCTGCTCTTGTAACCACAGTATGTATGTGGTTAATCTAATTTGGTTTTCAGTCAAACATATCCCCAGAGCTTTGATTATGGAGGATTCAGTGATAATGTTGTTGAATCTCAAGAGACAATGTTTGGGTTCTCTCTTATTTGAGGGATGGTTATTTACAGGCATTTGTGTGGCATGAATATTATGTGCCAGTTGTCAGACCAAAACTAAATATTATCCAGATCTTAATAGCTTTAAATATGGATTGCTTCAATTTCTGGAGCATTGTGAGTGGTTCTGAACATTGTTCAATCATCAGCAAACACTTTCACTACTGGCCTTATGATGAAGGGAAGGTGTTTGAAGATCTTGTCTTAAAATATCTTTTTTCTGCCACAAACTGCCTCAGCAACTGCTCAGCTCCTGGTAGGTGAGCTTTCTTTTCCCCTGGGACTGCATGCCTGGAATCTCGAAGCTAAACTCCAGCATTTACTTATGGCACAATTCCAGCTCTTCTACAGATAGACTGACATTTTTAAGCTGGCATAGCCACTGCATTTCTCTCAGGCTCAGTCTTTCTCAGCTGAACCAAGCATTAGTTGCTTGTGGGTTTCCTTCACCACCACTAGTATAGAGTCATTGAGTCAAGATGTGTACAGCATGGAAACAGACCCTTCAATCCAACTCATCCATGCCAACCAGATATCCCAACCTAATCTAGTCCCACTTGCCAGCACTTGGCCCATATCCATCCAAACCTTCCTATTCGTATACCCATCCAGATGCCTTTTAAATGTTGCAATTGTACTAGCCTCCACCAATTCCTCTGGCAGCTCATTCCATACACGTACCACCCTCTGTGTGAAAAAGTTGCCCATTAGGTCTCCTTTATATCTTTCCCCTCTCATACTAAACCTATGCCCTCTAGTTCTGGACTCTCCCCACCCCAGGGAAAAGACTTTGCCTATTTGTCCTATCCATGTCTGTCATGATTTCATAAACCTCTATAAGGTCACCTGTCAGCCTCTGACACTCCAGGGAGAACAGCCCCAGCCTATTCAGCATCTCCCTAGAGCTCACATCCTCCAACCCTGGCAACATCCTTGTAAATCCCTGCAACATGACCTCCCAACTCCTGTAGGAGAAAGTGAGGACTGCAGATGCTGGAGACCAGAGTTGAAAAGTGTGGCGCTGGAAAAACACAGCAGGCCAGGCAGCATCCGAGGAGCAGGAGAATCGACGTTTCGGGCATAAGCCTTACCAACTCCTGTACTCTATACTCTGACCAATAAAAGAAAGCATACCAAACACCTTCTTCACTATCCTATCTACCTGGAACTCTACTTTCAAGGAGCTATGAACCTGCACTCTAAGGTCTCTTTGTTCAGCAACACTCCCTAGAACCTTACCATTAAGTGTATAAGTCCTGCTAAGATTTGCTTTTCCAAAATGCAGCACCTCGCATTTACCTGAATTAAACTCCATCTGCCACTTCTCAGTCCATTGGCCCATCTGATCAAGATCCCATTGTATCTGAGGTAACCTTCTTCGCTGTTCACTACACCTCCAATTTTGGTGTTATCTGCAAACTTACTAGCTATACCTATTACACTCACATCCAAATTATTTATATAAATGACAAAAAGTCATGGACCCAGCACCGATCCTTGTGGCGCAACGCTGGTCACAGGCCTCCAGTCTGAAAAGCAACCCTCCACCACCACCATCTGTCTTCTACCTTCGAGCCAGTTCTGTATCCAAATGGCTAGTTCTCCTTGTATTCCATGATATCTAACCTTGCTAACCAGTCTCCCATAGGGAACCTTGTCGAACGCCTTACTGAAGTCCATATAGATCACACCTATGCTCTGCCCTCATCTATCGTCTTTGTTACATCTTCAAAAAACTCAATCAATTTCATGAGACATGATTTCCCACACACAAAGCCATGCTGACTATCCTTAATCAGTCCTTGCCTTGCCAAACACCTGTAAATTCTGTCCCTCAGGATTCCCTCCAACAACTTGCCCCCACCACCAATGTCAGGCTCACCGTTCTATAGTACCCTGGCTAATTCTTACCACGGTTCTTAAACAGTGGCACCACATTAGCCAACCTCCAGTCTTCTGGCACCTGACCTGTGACTATCGATGCTACACATATCTCAGCAAGGGGCCTAGCAATCACTTCCCTAGCTTCCCACAGGCTTCTAGGGAACACCTGATCAGGTCCTGGGGATTTATCCACCTTTATGTGTTTCAAGACCTCCAGCATTCCTCCTCTGTAATATGGACATTTTTCAAGATGTCACCATCCATTTCGCTACATTCTATATCTTCCATGTTCTTCTCCAAACAGTTTCCTTTTTACAATGAACTGCTACTATTCAGAGCAAACTTCTACACCTTAACGGTACAGAGGCACCTTCTTTGGTCTGGTCTTTTCAACACAAACTCAGCATTCTTTCACCTTCTCAGCTCTTCAGGACATTTTACAAGCCCAACCTGCCAAAGAACTGCTACCAGCATCACCTCTGCTGCCCCAGAGCTGCTCCACCCAACTTTTAAGTTTTAACCTGACTGTATGTTGCTTGATGGGACCAATCTTTAAATTCACCTGCCTCTGACCAGCTGATTGGTTGTCTTCTGCTCCCCTTTCACGTTCTCCCAAATTCTGTGGTCACCCTCATGCCAATCCCCATAATGCTTGTACATCCTTCTTTTCAAGAGGCAGTAAAAAAAATGGAAAAGACCATGCACAGCCTGTCATGCTGCTACTCTACTTATGTGCTAGACTTGTGGTTTAGCAGGAAGTGGGATTCTCAGTCGTGCCTGAGGTTATTTCACATTTCTTAATATGAGATATCTTAACACAATTTAGACACAATGGGCAGAATGGTCTCTTCCTATGGCAATAGTGATAGTTGGTTGAGCAAGAATTACATTTCACTGTCCAGGCTAGAATGAAGTTGCCCCGCTATTGTAATTTTTTGATATATCAACACACGAGTGTACTTGTCCAGTCTCCAGGGTGAGTTCCTAATCTCACTCAGATTAAAAAGGAAATTCAGGTTGATGACAAAACAAGTGAATGTCATAATCAACGGATAATCTACTGTAACAAAAAGAAGGATTAAATTTGCTTTATCCCATAATAAATTAAATACTGACACTCAAAAGTCACAAGCTGCTAAGTATTCTATTATCTCTGGCCTTTTAGGATGGAATCTGGACCAGACAGATGAATGGCAAAACTCATCACTTTAATATCTGGTAGATATTTGTAGTAACTTTAATCCTAATGATGTGAATCTATTTTTAGCTGGGCCTAAACAGGGTTTACAGCTGTCTGTTATTTTGTACTAATTGAATAGTTTTGCTGAGAGTCCTTGAGACTATATTGTGAGAAATGGCAATTTTAAACCAGTATAGTGATGTGTAGTAAGATAGAGTTACGTGTATTTAATAGTAAAAATTGTAAGCAAAGATTCACTGCATGTGACGTTATGTTTGAATGAAATGGCATAATATTTAATGCAAAGAAAAGATGTTTCTCAGCACCATGGAGCATTTCATAGATGCAGATTAGTTACTGCAAGTCCGTTGACTTCTGAAACATTTTTACAGCAGTTACTCTCATATTTTTGATATTTTCCATTATGTTTTACCAATTTACAGGTATAACATCAGTGTTATGATCTACAGAGTACACAGAACACAAAAATAACTATTCATGTCATTTCTCCAGACTTTCTGCTGAAGTTAAGATAGGTGATCAGGAGATCTGTACTGAGGATTAGGGCCTTAGTTCATACTTAAAAATAATGAAAGGAACAGTGACCAGCATCTGGAGCTGAATGTAACAAGTGCCATTGTCACTAAAATTCCAATTGAAGTCCAAATTAGGAAAGCATTCTGGGGAGTGTTGGCGGAAGACCTCCTACAACCACCTCTCATATGTGACCTTCTCAAAATGTGATGTAAAGTTTATAATATTATAAATACACATGAAGCATTAATCCGCAGTACAAATCTTCATGAGCGAATTTGACCACGTTTTCTGTACATACATTTCAGGAGAATTGACTGCAAAAATACTTTTCAGAACTAAGGCAGGTGTGGTTGTCAGTTATTTGTTTATCCTTAGAAGAATTTGCAAAAGGGAAGAATTATCTTGCAAAGCATTCAAAGGAATAGAATTAGGTTTTTGTTGAAATACCAAAAATAAATTGTAACCAGTATATGCAGACATACAAATAGGGCCTGAAATGCATTGGTTATCACATAAGATAACTGTAATGATACCATGGCTTTAAGAGATGTGTTTTGTCTTGTTTTTCTTCTGAAGAAAGGTTGAGATAGAGATGTCGATTGGCCTGCTTAAAACCAATAAAATAAGCAGCTTATGAGACCTTGGTTTTGTTGGAACAATAGAAGTAGATCCCACGGGACCAAGATTTTTCATTCGGTAGCCGTTGCTGGGGTCTTGAAGCTGGATGTGGAAGCTCCTATTCCTCTCTCTGTTACATGTAAAAGCTGGGGTTCTCTTCCTGCTGCTAGAATTACATGTGAGGCAATCTATTTTATTGAATTTGCCTTTGCTAAGGGTGTGTTCTGGGAGGTTACTGTATTGAAACACTTAATAAGTAATAGTTAATATATATATTATTTTGTCAAGCATTTTAATAGAGTTACAGTTAAGCCAATTCTTTACTTTTCTTTCATTTTGTCTGTCTTTTAACTGTACTGTAAAAATAAAGTAGGCGAAAGTGAGGACTTCAGATGCTGGAGATCAGAGGTCTAGATTAGAGCAGTGCTGGAAAAACACAGCAGGTCAGGCAGCATCCGAGAAGCAGGAAAATTGATGTTTCGGGCAAAAGCCCTTCATCAGGAGTTCCTTCATTCCTGATGAAGGGCTTTTGCCCAAAACATCGATTTTCTTGCTCCTCGGATGCTGCCTGATCTGTTGAGATTTCCAGCACCACTCTAATCTAGACTGTAAAAATAAAGTGTTTTATTTAAAGTTAAGTAATTTGACCAATCAAATTGCATCTGGAACACAACACCTTACACTTACCTTTAAAATAAGAAAAAGTTAGGATCTAGGCTATCTTCTTATTATATTTTGAGGGGTTTTGATCTGGTCCATAACACAACATATAACAAATTTTTAAAGATCAGGGGAGATTTTCCACTAATACAATACAACTTGCACATGGTGACAATTTGGAGCAATCCTTTCCAAGGACCCACTCATCTGAATAATTAAGTGTTGTTGCCGGTGCTGATTCGAAATGTGAATGAGTTGAAATGCTGCCACGTTTTAAAGGATGACTTCTTTGCTTTGAAGGAACAACTGAATTAATCAAGAAAGAAACATTAGTTATCAATAATTTTGGTTCTGCTATTAAATATGTTTTTGCTGCAGATTTTCATTTGGTAAGAGTTTTAAAAATGATTCAAAAGTCACTACTCAGAATGCCATTATATTGCCACTGTTCCAGCAGAAGCCACAAAGATTGTCCACTTTGTGTTAATTAAGAGCATGATTTACAAAAATGGGAATTAGTTATAAATTGTAATTTTCCTTTAAAAAATGTACACAATAGATGATGTCCAAACAACAAATTAACACAGATTTAATATTTTGGGCTGGAGCTGGCCATTTTGAGGAAGAACCATTTTTTTAGACATGAGTGATAATGATTTGGAACTCATTGCCCAAGAGGATGAAAATAGAGGAGATGATCAATGACTTCAAAAAGAAATTGGATGATCACTCTGAAAAATAACATCTCAGAGGCAATTAAGGTTGAGTAACAGATGCTGGTCTTACACGGAAACTGTTTTAAAAATCTTAAAGTCATAGAAATATACAGCACGGAAACAGACCCTTCGGTGCAACTCGTCCATGCCAACCAGCTTTCTAACTGAATCTAGTCCTATATCTCTCTAAACCCTTCCTATTCATGTACCCATCCAGATGCCTTTTAAATATTGCAATTGTACCAGCCTCCACTACTTCCGTTGGCAGCTCTTTCCATACATGCACCATCCTCTGTGTGAAAAGTTGCCCTTAGGTCCTTTTTAAATCTATCCCCTCTCACCCTAAACCTATGCCCTCTAGTTGTGGACTCCCCCACCCCTTGGAAATGTCCTTGTCTATTTATCGTAGCCATGCCCCTCATGATTTTATAAACCTCTATAAGGTCACCCCTCAGCCTCTGACACTGCAGGGAAAACAGCTCCAGACTATTCAACCTCTCCCTATAGCTCAAATCCTCTAACCCTGGCAACATGCTTGTAAATCTTTTCTGAACCCTTTCAAGTTTCACGACATCTTTGTTGAATTACAAGAATTTAGTGTGTTTGGAACAGACTGGATTCCTCTATAGAAAGCTGGCCTGGAATCAAAGGAATGAATGCCCTCCTTCTGTGTCATCAAAATTCACTAGACACAGTTAAAGAGTGCCAGGTTTTCTGTGTCAGCACTGAACAATTCAACGGAGATCTCACCCCACTTTGGAAAGCTAGTCTGCAGCCAATTAGGTAAATGAGGAGAGTGAATTGGCCCAAACAGAGCGTTCTGCCATGATCTGCTTCTTAGAGCTGATGAACATTTGACTGGCCACATTCACCCCATAAAAACTTTATTTCATCTCACCATGCTCGTGAACTCTGCCCATGGTGGCCACTGAATGAGTTGGCACAGAGTTTGTAAGAGTGAAGGATGGCGGAGAATGTAAATTGGCACACGGCCTATAAAGAGCCATGGTGGAAGGCAATGTGTGAGAGTCATGAAATAGTATGGAGGATATGGGCACTAGATGCCATTAGTTGGTATGGATGGGGCTTGAGGAGTACTTCGAGTTGAAGAATGGTTGGGGGGGGGGGGGGGGGGGAGTGCATGGGGTGCGGTGTGCGTGAGTGAGGTCGAAGAGAACTTTTTTTGGTTTTTGTAATTGTTTCATTTGTAGGTCTCTAGCCACCACGATGGATCTTTTGTACAGTCTGTGAGGCTCCCTGTACGTTGAGAGCAGTGAATCCAGCTCTTGTTAGCTATTTTAGATTGTTGAATTTAGCTGTTCATGCCTCATAATCTATTGTGTTACTCATTCTGGCATAAATTTATATTGTAGTTAATAAAGGTCAAAACCTTGTTCTTCCTCCTGATCATATTAAAGATTCCAATTAGTCAATTGTTGTATCAGCACAACCTCCATGTCACCTTCAGTGAAATGCCTGCTTGAATTTCTTACATAAGCTCCATGTTTGAATAATGCAAACTGTATCAATCGTTTTATGTTAAAATCATTATAACCTGCAATGTTTCAGAAGGTATTTAGCACGCTTGCCTTTATTGCTCAGACTTTTGAGTACAGGAGTTGGGATGTCATAATGAGGTGTGCAGGACATTGGTGAGGTCACTTCAGAGTACAGTGTGCAATTCTGGTTGTCTTGTTACAGGAAGGATATTATTAAACTGGAGGGGGTTCAGAAAAGATTTACCAAGATGTTGCTGGGAATGGAGGATTCGAGATGTAAAAATAGATTGGAAAGGCATGCATATTTTTAACTGAAGCATAGGAGGTTGGGGGTGACCTTATTGATGTTTATTACATTATGAGAGGCATAGATAAGGTGAATGACAAGAATCCTTTCCCTAGGGTTGGGGGGTGGGTTCAAAACTAGAGGGCATGTTTTTAAGCTGAGAGGAGAAAAATTTAAAAAGGAGATGAGAGGAAACCTTTTTACACAGAGTAGTTCGTGTGTGGAATGAACTGCCAGAGAAAGTGGTGGATGCAGGTACAGTTATAATGTTTAAAAGTTGGATAAGTTCGTGAATAAGAAAGGTTTTAGAGGAATGTTGGCCAAGCACAGGCAAGTGGAACTAGTTTAGTTTTGGAACACAGTCGACATAGACTGGTTGGACCAAAGAGTCTGATTCTGTGCTGAATGACTCTATGAGTCTATGCATGTGGTCTTATGGTGGACAAATCTTCCGAGTGATTAACACAACACTTCCCAGTGTGCAGTAGCTTCTGTGCAGTTGTTGGGTCACTGCACTGCTATTTGACGACATTTCCCATTTAAATTTCGCATCCTCTTTAGCCCTCTGTTGTTATCTGAAGGTCATCCACTTTCAACTGAGCATAAATCATCCATTTTCATCTGTACTTCATTAATATTTCCATTACTGTAATCTGATTTGGAACTCATCTCGGCTTCTATCTATTACATTATCTCTTGCAGCTTTGCTTTAGATTTATTACAGCCGTTGCTGACTCTACACCTGTAATTTTTGCGTTTGCTTTTGGATTCTAGACAGAAAGTTCACTGGATTTGTGACTTGGTCCTGGCTGAAGTATTTTGAATCTCCTTCCTGATTTCTGAAACCAAGTATTCTATATTGTTGAGTCTTTGTATGATAAATTCTTTATATGTATTCTTTCCACAAAGGAGAATTTCTAGAACTTATGTTCTAGAGACTGCAGATTATGTGCAAGTGGCTCTGGATCGGGTGATGAATTAGTGGGATCTGTTTGAGAGAGGACCAATTTCATTGTGCTGTGAATTAACTGAAGTTTCAGAAGTTGAGTTTTGTAAAGTCCACAAAGGGAAAACATTGAATAAGTGGTGATCGAACAAACAAAGAACAGAGAACTGTACAGCACAGAATGAGACCCTTTGGCCCACCAAGACTGGGCCGCCATATGATGTCTTTCTAAACTTAAAAACCTTTACAGTAGTTCTATTCTCCACCTATTCATAAATCTGTCAAGATGCCTCTTAAAAGATATATTCTATCCACTTCCAGCACTTCCTCTGGAAGCGCATGTCAGACATTTAACACCCTCTATGTTAAAATCTTACCTCTCACATCTTCTTTAAAATTACCTCTTTTACCTAAACTCCCCTTGTAATTGACATTTCTACCCTGGGAAAAAGACTCTGACTATCCATTCTATTCGTGCCTTTGAGCGGAAAGATTTTAAAAAGGACCTGAGGGGGTAACATTTCACACAGAAGGTAGTGTGTGTATGGAATAAGGTGCCAGAGGAAGTGATGGAGGCAAGTACAATTAACGCCTTTAAAATAGCATCTGGATGGGAAATGAATAGGAAGGGTTTAATGAGGGATATGGGTCAAATGCTGACACATGGAATTCGGTCAGATTGGGATTTCTGATTGGTGAAGAAGAGTTAGATTGAAGAGTCTGTTTCTGTGTTATATGACTCGATCAGGTCGCCCCTCATCCTTTGACATTAAATGAAAACAAACCATGTTGTCCACTCTCTCCTGATAACTAATGGCCTCCAAACCAAGCTATTAGAATCATTTCTGCACTCTCTCCAAAGCTCCAGATCCTTCCAGTATGTATTGTGAACTGTTTACAATATTCCAAATGTGGTCTAACTAACTGAAGTTCTAAGCAACTGCACATAACTAGCCAATTTGTGTACTCTGTGCTCCAACCAATGCAGGCAAGCATGCCATTATGCCTCTTGCCCATCTTATTCACTTGTGTTGCCAGTTTCAGGGAGCTGTGGATCTGTATGCCCAGGTCCCTCAGTGTGTTGATGCTACTAACAGTTCTGCCCCATTTATTGTATATTTCCTTCGCAACATGCACCATCTTGCAGTTGTCTGAATTAAACTCTACCTGTCATTTCTCCACCCAAATCTCTAGCCTATCTATATTCTGCTGTGTCCTTTAGCAATTTTCTTCACTATCTGCAGCTCCCCCAATCTTTCTGTTGTCCGCAAACTTACTAATCAGGTCACCTACATGTTCCTCCAAATGTTTTATGTATATTACAAACAACACTGACACTGGCACTGATCCCTGTGGGACAACACTGGTCACAGATCTCCAGTCAGAAAACCACTCTTCCAGTGCTACTTTGTCTTCCATGACTAAGCCAGTTCTAAGTCCATCCTGCCAGCTCATTGAATATCCAATGTGACTTAATCTTTTGTATCAGCATTGAGGGACCTTGTCAAAGGCCTTTCTAAAGTCCATATGACGATATCTACTGTCCTGACACCATCAATCATCTTTGTCACATCCTTAAAAAAACTCAATCAAGTTTGTGTGAGACAACTTTCCCTGCATAGCGCCATGCCAACAATCACTAGTAAGTCTATATTTTTTCAACTGTGAGTAAATCCTATCCCTAAGAATCTACTGCAATAATTTCCCTACCACTGTCATAATTTACTCTAGCTTGCAATTTCCCATATTATCCCTGTTACCCATTTTAAACAAAAGAACAACATTATCTATTCTCCAGTCCTCTGGGACCTCTCCTGTGCTTAAAAAAGGATGCAAAGATTTCATACAAGGCCCCAGCAATTTTCTCACATGACTACCTGAACATTCTGGATAGATTCCAATAGGTCCTGAGGACTTGTGTACCTTAACGCTTTTCAAAACACCCAATGTACATGTTAATGATAGTTGAACAATGACGAATGGGTGTGAGGATATGGTCCTCTGGGTATCGATGAAATCTGGAATTGGAAATTCACCTCAGGTCAAATAGAAATGTACAGTTACAGTGGTCTGCATTCTGTTGAACAACATGGGAATGGTTGATGATGTTAGATCCAGTAGCACTTGGATGGTACAAAGAGCTGGCCTTGTTTTTCCCATTGGTACCTAAGTTCAGATTAACTCCATTCTGATGCTTCACTATTTCACAATGCTGATGGCAGAGGGTTAACATGAGATGTCACAACTGGCTAGGTAGTAGCTTCAATCTGTGTATAGTTGACCTCTTTTCAATTGGTAACTTTTTAAAGGGCCTGAACTGAGATGTCTTTGAGAAATGAAAGTGAAAGTTTATCGAATTTTATAGAAAGTGAAAGTTTATAGAATTTATTTTTTAGAAAAATATGCTGATCTATTTTTGGTGACTTCAGGGAAAGAAGATAATGCTCCCTATACTCAGGCAATTCGATACATCCCATGATAAATAAATTGCACTCCACTATAGTCCATCATATTCACATTCTCCCCTCTGCCTCCCTTACCACCCCCCCAATTACCCCCACCACATCGATCTACTACAATAGAGCCTTTTTCCTCAGTGTAATCCAAAAGTTTCCTCTGCTCTAATGCAATCTCCTCCAGTCCCAGGCTACTCCCCACACCAATCTTTTACAACCTACCCACATTCGATGGGTATCTTGCCCCCAATTCCCCAACATACCACCTCAGCCTGCTGTAATCCTTCCCTTTCGTACCACAATCCTTGAGGTGATGGAAGACTGAATTCTCTAATGGTTGCACTTATAATTTATTTTGACTGGATTAATGCTTCCTTTGAAAAAGCAGAGAGGAATTTGATGTGAATGTGTTAAGTATTTGTGAAATAATGAACTGCCATCCTACAGAGCAGAAAATGTGTTCTGCTCCATGTGACATGTGGAATTCTGTGCTGCAGGGTGAATATTTAATTTCCATTTACATATCCTTCTAGCATTTTTCATTATAGAGCCAGCATTAACAGCTGTGCAAACAGCTGAGACATAAAGGGGCCATTGTTTTCCAATCTAGACCAAAATTAGTGAAATGGAAAGACATTGTAATGTCACTAATGCCATTCAAAAATCTAAACAACAACATGCCCCTATGTAGCACCTTATACATAATAATCATGCAACAAGACTTTATAAAGGCTAAAATAACCAGTGATTGAAGGTATGATAAGAGGTTGGTTTTGAGCAAGAATTTGAGGGAAGCAGACATGGTTAGAGAGATGAAGCATTTGGTTGTGCGACGCTGAGATAACTTGAAGTTTTATAGCTGACGTGGGGACAAAATGAAGGTCATGATCAGAATAGGAAAGGTGATTTTAGGGACAGTAGGCCACATTAGGCTGTAGAGGTAATGAGTATGGAGAAACAGCAGAACTAATAATTAGAAGGAATTTTTAAATTAACTAATTGGAGTTTAAAAAGCTAATGGAAGTTGACAAGGACAAATGTAAAAAAGGCATGGGATATATCTATATTTATATATGTATGTATATATATGATGATATTTTGGATAAGTTTTAATCTATGAAAGATTACATTTGGCACGTATGCCTTCAAATTCAGATTAGGATGTGGAGGAGCCGGTGTTGGACTGGGGTAACTACTGCCACATTGGCAATGGAGTTAAAGTAGAAATGATGCAAAACATTGCAAAAATAGAAATAAGTGATCTTGACAGTGCCAAGCATGTGCTTTTAAACTCAGGTCAGAGTTAAACACAACACTGAGTTTGCATACTGTCAAACTGTATACTTCATTATTATACTCTGTATTCCTTCCTTTATTTTTCAATATTTCTGGTATCGTTTGCCGGTTCCTGAAATTCAGACTGATTACTTGGCAATACTATAAGCTCCTTCTTTTAATCTAATACGATCTTTCACCTCTTGAAAGTGTGAAGTTTTCATTTCTTAAATTGACTTATTTCTTTACGCATGCACCTTTGCTCATCTACCTCTTAATCTAATCTCTAAATCTATTTTAAACAAATCACCCCTTAAATCTATGTCACTGGTGTCATTTAACACTCTAGTTTTCAACTTCTGTATGCTCAATATGATACTTATTACAATTACTTCTTTCTAAGAGATTATTAATGAGTCCTATCTCATTCCACAAAACAAAACCAAATAAAATCACCCCCTTGTTTGGTTCCATGACAAATTGTTTGAGGAAACTGTTCCAAATGCATTCTATGAACTTATCCTCAAAATTTTGAAAATTAGAGTCCTGTTTGGTAGTTGTATTTCTTTGTTTTAAGTCAGTCTGATTTCTTGCTTAATATTTTGCCCATATTACAGCACCAGTAGGGGTTCTATAATCTACCCCCACCAACAATTTCTGCCTCTGTTTATTTATCACTTCTCACACTGGTTTCTTTTATTCTGTTTTGAGTCAAGTTCCTTACTGTCTATTGTGCTATGCCATCATGTATTTGCCAGAGCAATGCCCCATCTGACCTCCATTTCCCATTTGGTTTGTCTTTTTAAAACATTGAATGTTCTGCAATATTTATTTCTGAGCTTTGGTCCCACACAATCACGCAAGAAGTTGAGGATAAAACATTGAGTAGTTAAAAATATAGTGTTTATATTGGCGAAGATTCTACTCATGTGATGGTTGGTATTGGGGAAGTGTTCCCTGCTGTAGTGCTACACCAAGGTTGTTTCAAGAAGTGAGAAATCCAGTGTTAAAGGAAAAGAGAAAATAAATACATTTTAGAAACATGGGAATAAATGAGGAAGGAAAAATCTGTTTTGTGAGGGAGGCATAAAGAATAAACTATAATAAAGTACTTGCAGCTTAAACAAATATGCTAAATTTGATGTAAAAGAAAAAAATATGTATTTTACAATAGTTGAAAAGCAAAGCTTTTGTAGAGAGAGGATTTCAGCATTTTGCAGTCGTAATGTAAGTATTGTAAAGACTGAAAGCTATTGTGCATAACTGAAAAGCAACTGAACATTGCTTGAGCTGTTTTAGTAAGAAAGCAAACTCATAGTTGTACAATGTTACTGATTAACTTTGGTATAAGATATAATGCATTACAAAATCGTGGCGCAATGCAGAAGCCAGTGGAAGGAGAGAAGCATTTATCATGTCAACACCTTTTAACAGCACCAGCAGCCATATCAAACCTCTGAAATAGTATCTGTCAGCAAGATCTGGATTATTACCAGAGTGCTTAGAACGATTTAATTTGCAAGTATAGTGTATGAGGCACAGGAAGGCCTTGTTTGATGACTTGATAATTCAAAAGCTTTTAGAAAGAGCAAGAAAAATTTAGGAGATCATCTATAATGCAGAGAAGCACCCAACCACCTCTCTTCAATTCCCTAAAATGTCTTGTGGAAAAGGCAGCATAAAAATTGTGGAGCTGGTGACTGCTATCTTCAGGCCTGTCAGATCTGGCAGAATGTCAGGAAAGAGATGTCAGATTTCTCAAAGTTCACAAAAGTAAGTCAATATAATATGAATATATGCATGATATGCATCCACATTTGTGGCAGATATAAGAAACCATTCAACCGTTCTTGCTTCTCGATAGAAAGCTGTATAAAGGTGCTAATCATTGACAAGGAAACCTTGCGATAAATATGGCACTTTGTGATTTGGGATGAGAGAAGCTAACTTCAAAGAGTGCTGAGAGAAAGCGAGGTGATGTATGAGAAGAGATGAGTGATGGTCATGGATTGGGGAAGTTCTGAAAGGGATGGGGGCGACCACTTGATTTACAGTAGTTCCAAATACTTGCATCCAAGCTTTTCTTTTACAAAAAGGAAGAGAATGTTGCAGCTGAGAGTAAAGGAAAACATTCAAATCAAGTCAAAGAAGCAGAAAGCCTAATTTTATGAAATTGAAAGATGAGATTGGAAATTAAATATTTCTGGCAATAAATTTTCAGGAGCAATAGTGAAGCAAATAAAATTATTTATTAATTGAGAAATCACTCCAACATAAATTGGAAATTCAGCTTAATTGTACTCATACAACATCTGTCTAGGTACAAAATATTGGCCAGTGACTTGACAATGAGTACAGATGGTGGGTAAAGTACTTCTACAACATTCAATGTTTCCACAAGAGTAATGGCAAAAACTGAATAGTCATAGTTATGAAAAAAGACTTGAAATATTGGAGATTCTCTCAGTGAAGCAAGAAGATAAACTGAGGTTTTTAGAGCTGTTTTGTAAAGATAAAAGCTTATTCTTACTGGTTGGTGACATAGTAAGAAGAGGGCATGTAGTTGGGATTAATTATTGGAAGAGTGACAGTGAGTTATTAGAGCTTGGTTGCTTTACCATAGGTGTCAATTGAAGAAGAAGCTCTGTAATTTTAATGGATTGCACAGAGGATTGAAAAGAGAGAGTGCTAAAGAACATGGAAAATGTGTTTGGCATCCTGTCACCACAAGCTCCTGCTGTAATTTCTGAGTCAGTGATTAGCATAAATGGTAATATTGTTAGGGCAGCTTTTCAAGAGGTAGTTAATGGTTAAAAATAAATGTATTAGTCTGATGCCTATTCAGTGTGACTAATAATGTCTGGCACCTCCCGAGTTAGTTAATGCCTTGTAAATTTTTCATATCAATATTATAGCTCTACTTAGAAGACATAGTGGTTTTCAACCAGTAAGACTTTCAGTAGAACTAATCAATACAAATCTCTCACCTCCCATTTATATAATTAATAGCAATAACTGGGACACAATCTACATGGCCGTAGGACCTGAAAGCTTCCATGCGGACACCACCTAAACTATTTAAATGATTATGCATGCAAAGCCTCACAAATAAAAACGCCCCAACTTAATAAAATCATATGTGCACCATAAGACAAATAGTGGTACTTTGGGTCGACTACAACGACAGTGACACTTTGTTTTCACATAATAGGAGGATTAAGAATCAGCAAAAGACAGCAACTTTGAGCAAGCCTACATGCACAGAACCCTATCACAATCATCCTTTTGTATTTTGTGATTCTGCCATAAGTTATGCACCCTCAGAAAATGTAAATAATGGGGTAGAGAGAGAGCAAATGCAGAAATAGCAAATGATGATGACTACACAAAGCCGGAAGACCAGAATGATATGTAATGCAAAAATCGTATCTCTCAATGTCTGCTTGCTGACACATTGTCATCTTTGCAGAATCATCCTACAAGTTATTGCATCCGTAGAATTCTCCACAGGATGTAGTGCAAAGGAGTTAATGACCTGGTTGGAGCAATTATAGACAGACATTTGGCTGCAAGGCAGTGTATCCACTTGGTACACATGGCAATTCCTGTGACATTCACAATAGAACCCTCAAGGGTGTGGGTGATAGGCACAGTACGACACATCTATTATGAATACTCAACATGGATTGCTTAAAATCTAACTTCAAAGATAATTTATTTTCTAGTCTCAGAATGCTTGAAGAATGATTATTACTTTATGTCAGAGTTTTTCAAAACTCATTGTTCAGCTGTCAGTCAAATTGAGAGTGTATGTTGATAAAATCTCCAGCACCAGTGGCAAGAATGTGGAAATCATGGATTCAGCAGCTGACCCTTGTGAACATGCCAGATCCTCAATTGTCGCAGTGGGAATTTGCAGAATCCAGAGCCAGATCTGCACAATTCTTTGTTTCCGTGCTGATTTTGCAACATTTTTAAAATTATTATTAGATTCCCTACAGTGTGGAAACAGGCCCTTCTGCACAACAAGTTCATGCTGATCCTCCAAACAGTAACCCACCCAGACCCATTTCCCTCTGACTAATGCACATTAGACTATGGGCAATTTAGAATGGCCAATTCACCTAGTCTTTGGATTGTGGGAGGAAACCCACGCAGACACAGGGAGAATGTGCAAACTCCACACAGATAGTCTGTCCAAGGCTGGAATCAAACCTGGGTCCCTGGTGTTGTGAGGCAGCAGTGCTAACCACTGAGCCACCATGTTCTCTGCCTTGGCTTCCTGCCCTGCCACAGCTTCAGCATTCTCTGCTAGTTTTCCTATGCTAAAGCCTTTCTACAATGTACATTTGAGAAGCTTTGTTTTGATCAGATGAGATGGGGTAATTCAGTTCTTCATCTAACCTTCTTCCTCAGTTGGTGGTGACAAAGATTTTGATTTTTTTTAAGCACACAGCTACATAACACTTCAGTTAAATAGTATTTCTTGGTTGGAAATTAAGGAAATAATTCCAAGATTTTCTAGAGTGAAAGACAAATGTTATTGCTAACTTATTTGGAGAGTGATAAAGCAAACATTCATTCAAAGCTGTTAGAAAAGAGTACAAAAAGGAAGATCAAGAATATGTAGTTCAAAAAGTCTTTAGAGTCCTTGAGGTATTAAGTTTATTGAGACCATGGTTGTTTAGCTGATGACATGTATCCTCCTTATTAGTGAAATTATAGGTGCCTTTGAGTTCTTGATGAATGAATGCTTCTCTGATTTGCTTTTTACCAGGTATATGCTTCCGAGAGGCTGATTATAAAAGGTGAGAGAGAAAGACCAGAGCTTCCAGTTCTGTTGTTCTGAATGCATCACTTTCCTCTCTGCTCTACCCAAAACCTGTTCTTCAAAGACTGTTCATTTATTTATTCTAGTGAGTAGCTTCATAATTTCCCCAGATGGATAATCTGCAGACTTCTCTTTCATCCCAATTTGTGAAACTTAAAGTTACAAATCAAACAGGAGATGCAAGTTTGAGTGACTATTTTCATGACTTTGATGATATGTCAATTTCAATTCAGACTGAATTTTGTTAATTGGCCAGTTCATGAACTTAGCTCTAACTTGTTAGGTGATTACAGTGCTCATCTTAACTGTATTTATCGATTTTTAACACTGTTTCAGTTCATGAAAGTTCCCAGATATTAAAATCTGTTGATGGAAATAAAAATTGATAGTGATAAAAATGAACTATCATAACATAATGCAGAACAAAGCAGTCAATGAAACAGCATTGAAGATGAGGTCAGTATGATATCTTAGAAGAAGCAATTAAAGGAGAGACAATCAAGTCAGAATGGGGAACATTTGGGTATGCAAAAGGACTGTGTGGGCGATAATACAATTAGTTAATGGAAGGGAAGTCATGTAAGATGGAGAATGATTGGTTAGTTAATCAAAGAAGAGAGTGACAACAATGAGCAACAATTAGATCACAACAATGAGTGACAGAGAAGGGGCAGGGTCTGGTCAGAAAGACAGGATGACTGGGAAAAGTTTGAGTAAGAGGAATAATCAGGTTAAGAGGTAACAGTGTTAATAGAGGATTGAGGTGGTTTACAGTGGTGCTGGGGGGGAGTCGGCGGGAGCGGGGACACAGGGGCAGCAACTGCCTCATTCTTTGAATGTGGGGTAAGAAAGAACATTCCAATCATTTACCCGCATTTTCTATGTCAGTGATCAAGTAACCAGTGCATGTAATTTTAAATAATAAACCTTTGCACTGCTTCAATGGTTTTGGTTGCATTCAAAGGTCCAGGCAGTTACATGCACACAATTAGTGACCTTTCGAATGCTGAGCTATAGACATATATTGACCTGATACATCAGTGCTGTTGATCAGTTGGAAAGGTGATGAATTTGGTAACTCCTCACTAGAAGGCATCTGTCAGTAAATTGATGAAAATCATGAATTCAAATTTTAGTTTCCATTGCAACAGAGGAAGCTGGTCGCAGTCTGGGAAGCCAGTTGTTTCAGCAGCATGGTTTTTAATGTGATCACTATATTTGGATGTGACTTTTGGGTTTCCTGACCAAATGGAGTGGACTGGTGTGATGATGCCCCATTGCAGTTTCTCTTAAATACACTGTCTAAGTGGATCCTGTGTGTGCCTGAATTGTGACAATTGGAAAATCAATGTACTGAGGCTGTAGACAAGCTGGAGGCTATAACCTGAAACATTGACTTCTCCACCTCCTGATGCTGCCTGGTTGCTTGGTTCTTCCAGACTCCGTTTTGAATATTTCAGATTCCAGCATCTGCAGTTTTTTTGTCTCTAAGGTTAAGGCTGTCGCATGGATCTTAGAGTTATTGCTGCAAATTGTGCTGAAGGCTGATAGAGAGGTTCCGTTTCACAAGATAGGGCAAACAAATCCAGACCTTCCTGGATTATAAAAAAGGTTAGAGATTATCATTTTAAAAAGTGTGCCCTCATGACAGGTGTCAGATAGAGAAATGAATTGAGTACTCGGTTGAATAATGTTCAGAGCAGTTGTGTAAAAGCTAATAAGAGAAGGGATAAAAGAAGAGACTGGCAGCTAGGATAAAAGGCAATCCTAACATCATCTACAGGCATAGAAATGGTAAAATGATGATAAGAAGAGGAGTGAGACAACATGATACCAAAAAACATGATTTCCATTGGAAAGCAGAGAGCATGGCTGAAATATATAACTAATGCACGTTTTCATTGAGGAGGTGGGACCATTTCTTTCCCAGCCTCTAGCTTAGCTTCATCTCCTTAGACACAATTTCTTGCTCACTAACAGTTAGTTCTGTTTTGAAAAACACATCATGAGTGTCAGGTTTACAAAGTGTTTATGACCATCCCTGCATGAATTTGACCTTTGTACTGACCCCTGCTGAATGAATTCCAAATTGTTGAGGGAGGCCTGTATTGTAGCAATGAGGCCCTCAGATAATCAAATTAGTCGGCAATTAATGATGGTCAGAGCCTACCACAGGAGAGAGATAAAGAATCATGATAAGCGGCGAGTAGACTTTAAGTTCAATCATTCGGCTATTACAGTGCTTGACAAAGCAAAATAATGTATTCGGCGCTTTAATGCTGGTGAGGGTAAGTCAGTTCATTTGAGCCATCATTTTGTAGCATACAGTGAATGCATACTGAACATGTACTTCTAAAATGATTGCCATCTATAACATAAGCATCAGTAGTTTACATTTGAGTCCAGCGATTCTTCATCAGAACTGGATGTAACTATGGAAGTGCATTTTGAAAAGGAATTTGTCAAATATTAGGATGAAGAATCACCAGACTTCAAATGTAAAGTCTGTATCTTTCTCCACGGATGCTGCTAGACCTGCTGAGTTTCTCCAGCAATTTCTGTTTTTGTTTCCGAACTTCAGCATCTGCAGCTTTTGTTTTATTTTAGTGTTTAATTCATTCCCACATTCTCTTCCAGGCAGGAATACAATAGGGTCTTCACTTGTGCCATCTGCAACTAATCCCACTTCCCTGCTCTCCCTCCTTATAGCTGTTTAACCTCCTCTGCTTCCAAGACTTTCCAAGCTGCTGAGCCACTTTTGTTGATGGACACTGAAATCCCCCACTTCTAGTATATTTTGCATCTTTGCCACCCTCAGTGCTTCCTCCAAGTGTTATTCATAATGGAGGAATATTAATTCATCAGCCAAGGGAGGATGGTATGTGGTAATCAGCAGGAGATTTCCTTGCCATGTTTAACCTGAAGCCATGAAACTTCATGGGGTCCATAGTCAATGTTGATTCCCAGGGCAGCTGCCTCACGACTCTATACCATTGCGCGGTCACTTCTGCTAGGTCTGTCCATCCAGGGATTGTGATGTTGGTATCTAGGACATTGTCTGTCAGGTATGACTCTGTAAGTATGACTATGTCAGGTTGTTGCTTGACTAATCTGTGAGATATCGCTCCCAATTTTTGCACAAGTCCCCAGATGTTAGTTAGAAGGACTTTACAGGGTCAATGGGGTTGTTTCTGCTGTTGTCTTTTCCAGAGCCTAGATTGATGCCAGGTAGTTTTTTTGGTTTCATTTCTTTGTTTATAAGCTGTAGCAATTGATACAATTGAGTGGCTTGCTTAGCCTCTCAACAAGCGTAGTTGAGATTCAATCATATTGCTGTTGGTCTGGAGTCACATGCAGGCCAGACCAGGTGAGGGTGGCAGATTTCCTTCCTTGAAGAATATCAGTGAACCAGATAAGATTTTCCCCTATAATCAAAAATGGTTCATGTTTTTCAGTAAATTCTTAATTCCAGATATTTTTTATTGAATTCAAATTGTACCATCTGCCATGGCAGAATTTGAATCAGGGTCCTCAGAACATTAGCTGAGTTTCTTGATTAGTGATAATACCACTAATCTCAATCAATGTCTTCAGCATGTGGGAATGGTTAGAAATGTAGAAAGAAGGTCAGTGATGTACTTGGACCTACCATGGTACATGCCACAATCTCTCTCTGTCATCTCACACTCAATCTGTCGCTGTTACTGCACTCAACATCCACCAAAGCTATACTGCTCTCACTATTGCCCACAATATTTTCCCTCACTCACTGTCATTACCCTACATCCAATGCAAACTCTCACGCAATATTACATACCTTTTGTGCTTCAGTGCACCTCCCGATATGTCCCCCACATGCTCCACACTAATGACTGTGCCATCCAATGAAGTCTCACCTAGTTACCCCCTTTTATTTTGTGTGTGAGTGTTTGTGTTGAGTTGAATTTATTGTCATGTGTACCGAGACACAGTGAAAAGCTTTGTCTTGTGAGCATTACACACAGATCACAGAGTTGAGTAGCATTGATAGTAAATAATAGGTAAACAGCGGCAAAAACAAAAACGCAGGTACAGGTGAATGTTAAGAGTTTGAGAGTCCATTCAGTATTCTAACCACAGTAGGGAGAAACTGTTACGAAACCGGCTGGTGCATGTGTTTAGGCTTCTGTACCTTCTCCCCGATGGTAGAGTTTGTAGAAAAACATTGCCACGGTGAGATGGATCTTTGAGAATGCTGGTGGTCTTTCTTTGACAGTAGGCCTGGTAGATGGATTCTGTAGATGGGAGGTTGGCCTTTGTGATTGTCCAGGCTGAGTTCACCACTCTCTGTAACCCTCTCCAATCTTGAATGGTACAGTTGCCATACTAGGTAGTGATACGTCCAGACAATGCTCTCGATGGCGCACCTATAAAAGTTGGCAAGGGTATTCGCCCTCATGCCAAATTTCCTCAGCTGCCTGAGGAAGAAGAGACTTTGTTGGGCCTTTGTAACCAGTGCATCCACATGAAGAGTCCAAGAAAGCTTGTTGTGGTTGACCACTCCGAGGAGCTTGGCACTTTCCACTCGTTCCACCTCTGTCCGGTTAATGTGTAAGGGGGCATGAGTAACATCCTGCCAAAAGTCAATAATGAGTTCCTTGGTTTTGCTGGCATTGAGAGCTAGGTTGTTCTCAGCGCACCATTCTTCCAAGTCTTCCACCTCCCATCTGTAGTCTGTTTCGTCGCCATCCGAAATTCGACTGACTATGGTGGTGTCATCAGCAAACTTGTAAATGGCATAAGTCTGGTATTTGGTGACACAGTCATGGGTATACAGTGAGTACAGCACGGGGCTGAGTAGGCACCCCTGGGGTTTCCATTGTCGAGTGTTAGTGAGGATGAAATATTGTCCCCAATCTTCACTGATTGTGGCCTGTGGATCAGGAAACTGAGGATCCATTGAGAGAGTGGAGCTTAGTCCAAGATCACTAAGTTTAGTAATTAGTCTCGAGGGAATAATAGTGTTGAAGGCTGAACTGTAGTCAATGAGTAGAATTCTTACATAGCTGTTCTTGGTGTCAAGATGTTCTAGGGAGGAGTGAAGGGCAAGTGATATGGCATCTGACATGGATGTGTTGGTCCAATAGGCAATTGGGAGTGGGTCAAGAGTAATGGGGAGGTTGGAGTTGATTAATGCCTTTCAAAGCACTTCATGACCACCGAAGTTAGGGCCACTGGGCGGTAGTCATTGAGACATGCTGCATGAGCCTTCTTAGGCACAGGGATGACATTGTCCCTCTTGAAACAGGCAGGGACAGAGGCCTGGTATAGGGAGAGGTTGAAGATGTCTGGGAAGGCCTCTGCCAGTTGCTCTGCGCATGCTCTGACTGCACGGCCTAGTACTACACGGCCTAGTACTACATCGTGTGTGTGTGTGTGTGTGTTGGGATCTGAGATAGTGCCCAGAGAGAAAGAAAGAGCAGTCAGAGTCAACAACTTAAATATTACCATTTCCCAGCTGCTTTCACTTCTGATGAAGGGTCACTGGGCTCAAAATGTTCACTCTATTTTCTCTCAACAAATGCTACCAGCCCTGCTGAGTTTCTCCAGCACTTTGTTTTTGTAGCATATTGATAACTATTGGTTAGGTAAGGTTATCAACTGATGGAGCAAAGGCACGTAAGCAGACTTCAGGTGCAGTTTCAATAAAATTGAACAGGCTTGAGGGGTTGAAGGCTATTCCTGTTTTTATGATCTTATCCAATGTTTTCAGACATCCACATTGACATCACCTCTGAGATCACCATTGCTGCACATTTGCAACTTTTATCTACACACATAATTTTCCACTCCCTTAACTTGCAATAAAACACAGACTTTCTTTATAATGTACCAGGCACGTCTCATTTATGTGTTCTTTATGAATATTGTAGTGAGTTACAAAATGGACTATTGTGCCAGTGTGGAATTAGAGTCAGAGAGTCATAGAGATGTACAGCATGGAAACAGACCCTTTGCTCCAACCCATCAATGCCGACCAGATATCCCAACCCATTCTAGTCCCACCTGCCAGCACCTGGCCCGTATCCCTCCAAACCCTTCCTATTCATATATCCATCCAGATGCCTTTTAAATATTGCAATTGTACCAGCCTCCACCACTTCCTCTGGCAGCTCATTCCATACATGCACAACTCTCTGCATGAAAACATTGCCCCTTAGGTCTCTTTTAAAACCTACCCCTTTCACCCTAAACCTATGCCCTCTCGTTCTGGACTGCCTCACCCCAGGGAAAAGACCATTTATCCCATCCATGCCCTTCATGATTTTATAAACCTCTATAAGGTCACCCCTCAGCCTCTGATCCTCGAGGGAAAACAGCCCCAGCCTGTTCAGCCTCTCCATATAGCTCAAGCTCTCCAACCCTGACAACATCCTTGTAAATCTTTTCTGAACTCTTTCAAGTTTCACAACATCTTTCTGATAGGAAGGAAACGAGAATTGCACGCAATATTCCAACAGTGGCCTAACCAATGTCCTGTACAGCCGCAACATGACCTCCCAACTCCTGTACTCAATACTCTGACCAATAAACGAAAGCATACCAAGTGCCTTCTTCACTATCCTATCTACCTGTGACTCTACTTTCAAGGAGCTAGGAACCTGCACTCCAAGGTCTCTTTGTTCAGCAACACTCCCTAGAACCTCACCATTAAGTGTATAAGTCCTGCTAAGATTTGCTTTTCCAAGATGCAGCACCTCGAAGTTATCTAAATTAAACTCCATCTGCCTTTCCTCAGCCCATTAGCCCATCTGATCAAGATCCCATTTTAATCTGCTATAACCTTCTTCACTGTCCACTACATCTCCAATTTTGGTGTCATCTGCAAACTTACGAACTATACCTTATATGCTCACGTCCAAATCATTTATATAAATGATGAAAAGTAATAGACCCAGCACTGATCCTTGCGGCACTCCACTGGTCACAGGCCTCCAGTCTGAAAAACAACCCTCCACCACAACCCTCTGTCTTCTACCTTTGAGCAGTTCTGTATCCAAATGGCTAATTCTCCCTGTATTCCATGAGATCTAACCTTGCTAACCAATCTCCAATGGGGAACCTTGTCAAACGCCTTACTGAAGTCTATAGATCATGTCTGCCACTCTGCCCTCTTTGTTACTTCTTCAAAGAACTCAATCAAGTTTGTGAGACCTGATTTCCCATGCACAAAGCCATGTTGACTATCCCTAATCAGTCCTTGCCATTCCAAAGGATCCTCAGGATTCCAGCCAACAACTAACCTACCACCAACATCAGGCTCATTGATCTGTAGTTCCCTGGCTTGTCCTTACCACCCTTCTTAAATAGTGGCACTACGTTAGCCAACCTCCAGTCTTCCAGCGCCTCACCTGTGACTATCAATGATACAAAATCTCAGCAAGAGGCCCAGCAATTATTTCCAATGCTTCCTATACAATCTGAGGGTACACCAGATCAGGTCCTTGGGATTTATCCACTTTTGTGCATTTCAAGACATCCAGCACCTCCTCCTCTATAATATGGATATTTTTAAGATGTCACCATCTATTTCCCTACATTCTTTCTCTTCCATGTCCTTTTCCATAGTAAATACTGATGCAAAATACTCATTTTTTTTCTCACAAATGAAGATTTTGCCATGGTTGTACCTGGCCAAGGAAGTTGACTTTTAACATGATCTCTTTGGGTATGCAAATTAAGGTAATACTTTCACTGCAGTTAGTCAGTTAGTGAGGGTGTCTATAGACTGCATCCTCTGATAAAAGCAGAATGCTGAAAATCTGAAATAAAGACAATGTGTTGGCGAAACTCAGCAGATCAGGAAACAGCTGTGGAGAGTGAAATAGAATTGAAATTTTGAGTCCAGTGTGACTCCTCCCTGGGACTGAGGCTCTTTAGGATGATGATATGGACATGTTTGCTGGCAACATAAGCTGGACAGCCTTGGGAATGGAACCTCTCAGCGTTCATATATTTTGCCTGCTGCGCAGTTTGTGCTTTCAGAACCCTGTACCACCAAAATGGCACCCTATATGTGATTGTATAGAAGGGTGCATCTGTGAACCTGCAAGATGCGTACTAATTATTGGCTTACAATTTCTAAACTTTAACAGTGAAGCAAGTACGCTGCCAGTGGTTTGATATGTATCATTTTTACAGAGTTAAAAAGTTCTAGAAAATGTGTTTTCAGGCCAATAGCGACGTAGGTTTACCTAAAATGCAATAAAGCTTTTTTTTTATCAATTCATAAGCTTCAGCATCTATGCCATTATTTCAATAAAGAAATAAGGCTGAGATACCCTTTGGTAATGTGGAAGGATGTGTTGTTAAGTACAGTGATGCTATTGCTCAAACTACAATGGACAACTCAGGGAAAATAACAGTAAAGGGCAGTAATACTTTGAATGGAATGTATACTTGTATTGGAGCTCCATTTTGAAGTATTCAAGATAAGTTGGACTGGTATGTGTCATTCACTAATTTACTTTTATTGTCTTCTGGGAAAGCAGTCAAGTGATTGTAATGAAACTGGAGTTGATGAAAAGATGTGCAACTATCCACCGCACAAGTCTTCAAAGGGCTCTTTGTAAGATCTGTACACAAAATGTGGATGGTTATACCTCATGAACCACTGAGCTTTGCCTTCTAGTTACTCCTGCAACTACTTCTCCATTATGATTTTGTGGAATTTGATTCCTATGGTGTGGTGTGAAAATGCTATAGTCTAAAAATGTTAATCAAAAGCCCCAGTGAGTGAGAAATCCTCATTTAAACTTGTCTGAAATGTAGTGCCTGGAGAATAGTTTTAACATTGCAAATTTACACAATTACAAGATGCCATAAACTCAAGAAATTTCCACACTTTAATAATGTAGCAAATAGTCTGTGTGTGCTTTGATGTGTATAATTTTTGCACAGTTAAAATAGTCAAGAATGTGTATGTTTAGTGCAATAACTGCTCAGTGCAACTAAAGACATACTTATTTAATCATTTATTTTGGTTTCTGTAGAAATGGCATTGTTGCGAAAAGAAAAGTTGATGACAGAATTTCTTTAATAAATGACATATTTTCAGCAGGCCAGGTTCAAGACTCACCTGCTTCAGAAATGTGTAATAAAATCTTGGAGCAGGTCAATTAGATACATATGGTATGTTTTTATCTTCCATATTAAACTGGAATTTAATCAATTCAACTTATGCCACAATCAGGCTGAAATTTTAGTTGGCTTCTCCACCAACTCTGTTGACAGGAATTCTCCAGGAAGTATTACCTCTCCTGACCCTCTTGTCTTGGTGGCTGCACATCTCCTACTATGATTTAATAGAACGTGGGTATGCCCACTGGAAATTCAGTTCTGTTGTTTATTCCTTCCTGAAGGGAGCTACTTATGGGAAGCCTAATTATTTAGGCACCACTAAAACAAATGTCAGGGCCTTAAGTAATGTAAATTTGGTGCTGTCTCCCTGTACAACAGCATTCACAATGAGCCATGCAAAGGTACATTTTGAGTTTTCCATACTAAG
The DNA here is from genome assembly GCF_047496795.1 of Chiloscyllium punctatum. Classification (NCBI taxonomy): domain Eukaryota; kingdom Metazoa; phylum Chordata; class Chondrichthyes; order Orectolobiformes; family Hemiscylliidae; genus Chiloscyllium; species Chiloscyllium punctatum. Next base: position 64,172,669 of record NC_092762.1, read on the forward strand.
GATTTCTCTGCAGTCTCCAAGGCCAGCAATAAAATGTTAATCACTAACCATCCTTAGTTAGTCCATTCAAACCCCAGTCCACCTGAAGGCTGCTGCTAGTATTATTGCTGCCTGATGTTCATACTTCAATACTCTTTGTGTACTCAATAAATAATTTTGTGAGGATTTTTATTGACCATTTTGAATCTTGAGCAGATGATGTCTGTCTCTTGCTTCATTTTATGACATTGAATGTTGGGATGGAAGTCAAAAACAGATGCTCAGTGCTTTATTTATATACATGAGCAGCATAATGTCTCTTTGGCATAACTCTAGAGATGTGCAAAAAGATCCCATAACCTATTAGACACTCTCTGACTACAATATTTTGCCCCAAAATTAGAACTGGTATTGCATTTTAGACTCATAACTTTGATCCGATGAAGTCAGCTTTAAACCTGTCTTCACCTTTATCCCACCTTTTGTCTGCAAAGCTAGGTATATTTTAGAATCCGTACTGTGTGGAAACAGGCTCTTTGGCCCAACAAGTCCACACTGACCCCCCCAAAGAATTTCCCATCCAGATCCATTCCCCTACACTTATCCCTGACTCATGCACCTAATCTTTACATCCCTGAACGCTATTGGCCACTTAGCATGGTCAATTCTAAACTGCACGCCTTTGGATTGTGGGAGAAAACCGGAGCACCCGGAGAAGACCCACGCAGATACAGGGAGAATGGGCAAACTCCACATTGACAGTCACCTGAGGCTAGAATCGAACCCGGGTCCCCGGTGTTGTGAAGCAACAGTGCTAGCCACCGTGCTGCCCCTTTGAATTAGATTTTTTTTTAAGAGACAAAATAGTGTTTGTTCTCTTATGTGAATAATGTACTCAGTACTGCTTTTATGATTTCTTAGTCAACACAGCCTACATCCTACAAGAGAACTTTAGGAAATTCATGTCTATTAGTTGCAGACATCACATTAATGTCTGAAAACCAATTGGTATTAATATATTGTCAATAATGTTCTTGTTCTGGGTAAATTCATTTCTCCTGCTCAGCCATATTTACCTGTTTTCATTCTCTGGCATGTCCACACCTTTAGATTTTAACCATTGCACCAGCCCTGACTTTTCTCCATCTATGATTCAACCTTTCCATTCCTTTTGCCAATCAGTCTTCAACTACTAATGTCTCCTTACTAGGCTGCCATCAAACAACAAGAAATCCTAACCATTGCAGAAGCAGAGTCTCCCATCATTAGTAAATAAAGAAAAACTCATACAAACATTAGGTGACCAAGGAATTTGTGAAACTGAGGAACTAAACAAGATAAGTATTAATAAAGACTTGAACAGTTAACTGCATTGAAAGTTGATAAATCCCCTGAACCACATGAGCTTCATCCCAGAATATTGAAGTGTTAGCTCAAGAGACATTGATAGTCATTGATGATTATCTTTTGGAATTCCATCGATTCTGGAAATGTTCCTGCAGATTGAAAACTAACAAATCTGACCCATTATTTAAGAAGGGAAGAAGAAGGAGAATAGAGAACTACACACCTATTAGTTTGATGACAGTTGGGAAAATGTTAGAATGTACAATAGTGGATGTGATAACTGGACATTTAGAAAATAATGGTAAAGTTGGGCAGCAACATTGATTTATGAAAGGGAAATGATGTATTACAAATTTGCTGCAGAATTGTTTGAGGATATTACTTGTAGAACTGATTAAAAAAAACTGCAGATGTGTTATATTCAGAATTTCAAAATGTTTTTGATAAGGCCCCACAATGAAAGTCATTGAGTAAAATTAATGCAACTTGGGATTGGGAAAAATATAATAACATAGATTGAGAATTGGTTAACAGAAAACAGAGACCAAGAACAAATGGATCCTTCTCAAGATGGCAGGTTGATGCATTGGTGTTGATGCAAGAATCAGCATCAAGTCCCTAGCATTTCATAATGTATATAAATGGTTTGGATAGAACATAGAACAATACAGTGCAGAACAGGCCCTTCAGCACTCGATGTTATGTCTACCTGTGAACTAATCTAAGCTGAGTTAACGACATTGGCAGGCAGGGCATTCCATGCACTTACCACACGCTGAGTAAAGAACCTGCCTCTGACATCTGTCTTAAATTTATCACCCCTCAATTTGTAGCTATGCCCCCTCGAACAAGCTGATGTCACCATCCTAGGAAAAAGACTTCCATTGTCAACCCTACGTAATCCTCTGATCATCTTGTATGTCTCTATCAAATGCCTTCTTAGCTTTCTTCTTTCCAATGAGAACAAACCACAGTCTCTCAGCCATTCTACATAAGACCATCCCTCCAAACCAGGCACCATCATCCAGAGGAGAGGTGCAAAATCTCCTCTGCACCTTTTCCAATGCTTCCACATCCTTCCTGTAATGGGGTGACCCGAACTGTACACAGTATTCCAGGTGCGGCTGCACTAGCGTTTTGTATAGCTGCAGCATGACATTATAGCTCCAGAACTCAATCTCTCTACCAATACAACCCAACACACCGTATGCCATCTTAACAACACTATCAACCTGGGTGGCAACTTTCTGGGATCTATGTACATGGACTCCAAGATCCCTCTGCACATCCACACTACCAAGAATCTTTCCATTGACCCAGTATTCTGCCTTCCTGTTTTTCTTCCTAAAGTGCATCACCTCACATTTAGCTGCATTGAACTCTATTTTCCACCTCTCAGCCCAATTCTGCAGTTTATCCAAGTCCCCCTGCTACTTGCAACATTCTTCTACACTATCCGCTACTCCACTGACTTTAGTGTCATCTGCAAACTTACTAACCCATCCACCTATGCCTGCGTCTAAGTCATTTATAAAAATGACAAACAGCAGTGGTTGCAAAGCAGATCCTTGTGACACACCACTAGTAACCAGACTCCAGGCTGAATATTTTTCATCAACCACTACTCACTGCCTTCTTTCAGAAAGCCAGTTTCTAATCCAAACTAAATCACGCTCAATCCCATGCCTCTGCATTGTCTCCAACAGCCTACCATGTGGAACGTTATCAAAGGCTTTACTGAAGTTCATGTATATGTCAACTGTCTTACTCTCATCTACATGCGTGAGCACCTTCTCAAAAATCTCAATGAGGTTTGTGAGACATGACCTGCCCTTGATGAAACCATAGAACAAACAACATTACAGCACAGTACAGGCCCTTTGGCCTTCGATGTTGCGCCATCCTGTCATACTATTCTGAAGCCCATCCCACCTACACTATTCCATGTACGTCCATATGCCTGTCCAATGACGACTTAAATGCACTTAAACTTGGTGAATCTACTACCCTTGCAGGCAAAGCATTCCATACCCTTACTACTCTCTGAGTAAAGAATCTACCTCTAACATCTGTCTTATACCTATCTCCCCTCACTTTAAAGTTGTGTCCCCTCGTGTTTCCCGTCCCCATACTTGGAAAAAGGCTCTCCCTGTCCACCCTATCTAACCCTCTGATTATCTTGTATGTCTCTATTAATTCACCTCTCAACCTTCTTCTCTCTAACGAGAACAGCCTCAAAGCCCTCAGCCTTTCCTTGTAAGACATTCCTTCCATACCAGGCAACATCCCAGTAAATCTCCTCTGCACCCTTTCCAAAGCTTCCACATCCTTCTTATAATGCGGTGACCAGAACTGTACACAATACTCCAAGTGTGGCCATACCAGAGCTTTGTACAGCTGCAGCATAACTTCCTGGTTCCGGAACTCAATCCCTCTATTAATAAAGGCCAAAACACTGTATGACTTATTAACAACCCTGTCAATCTGGGTGGCAACTTTCAGGGATCTGTGTACATAGACACCGAGATCTCTCTGCTCATCTGCACTCCCAAGAATCTTACCATTAGCCCAGTACTTTGCATTCCGATTACTCCGGCCAAAGTGTATCACCTCACACTTGTCCACATTAAACTCCATTTTCCACCTCTCAGCCCAGCTCTGCATCCTATCTATGTCATTCTACAACCTACTACACCCTTCGTCACTATCCACAACTCCACCGACCTTAGTGTCATCCGCAAATTTACTAACCCACCCTTCTAAGCCCTCATCCAAGTCATTTATAAAAATTATTAACAGCAGTGGAACCAACACCCTTGCGGTACGCCGTTAGTAACTGGAAACCAAGATGAACATGTTCCATCAACTACAACCCTCTATTTTCTTTCAGCAAGCCAAATACAATCCCATTCCTCCGCATTTTGTATAATAGCCTACTGTGGGTAACCTTATTGAACGCCTTATCGAAATCCACATACACCACATCAACCAGTTTACTCTCATCTACCTGTTTGATCACTTTGTCAAAAAACTCAATAAGATTTGTTAGGCACGACCTACCCTTCACAAAACCGCGCTGACTGTCCCTGATCAGATTATTCTTTTCTAGATGGTTATAAATCCTATCTCTTATAACCTTTTCCAACACTTTACCAACAACTGAAGTGAGACTCACTGGTCTGTAATTACCAGGGTTGTCTCTACTACCCTTTTTGAACAAGGGAACCACATTTGCTATCCTCCAGTCCTCAGGCTCTATTCCTGTAGACAATAATGATTTGAAGATCAATACCAAAGGCCTTGCAATCTCTTCTCTTGCTTCCCAGATGATCCTAGGATAGATCCCATCCGGCCCAGGGGACTTGTCTATTTTCACACTCTGCAGTATTTCTAATTCGTCTTCCTTGTGAACCTCAATCTCTTCTAGTCTAGATGCAAGTATCTCTGTATCTTCCTTGCCAACATTTTCATTTTCTATCGTGAACACTGTTGAAAACACTGCAGATGTTGACTACCTGCAATCAAATTGTTGCTTGCTAAATGATTATAAATCTTATCTCTTATAATCCTTTCCAAATCTTTTCCTACAACAGATGTAAGGTTCACTGGTCGATAATTACCTGGGTCATCTCTACTGCCCTTCTTGAACAATGGCACAACATTTTCAATCCTCCAGTCCACTGGTACTAAACCTGAAGACAATAACAACTCAAAGATCAAAGCGGAAGGCTCTAAAACATCCTTCCTAGCTTCCTAGAGAATCCTCGGATAAATCCCATCTGGCCCAGGGGGCTTGTCTACTTTCACTTCTTCTAGAATTGATAACACCTCATTCTTACTAACCTCGATCTTTTCTAGTCTGATGTCTCGAATTTGTCTTCTCCTTGACAATATGCTCCTTTTCCTAAGTGAAAACCAATGAGAAATATTGATTTAGCACCTTTCTGATCTCCACAGGGTTCACACACAACTTCCCACTTCTGTCTTTGATTGGCCTTGGGGACCAGATGTGGGGACCATTTGTATTATTTTCACATTTTTTGATAAGACCAAACTGAATGTGAACATAAGTTGTGAGGAGGTTTCTAGGAGCCTTCAAGGAGATTTGGATAGGCAAAATGAATGGGCTCTAACCTGGCAGATGGATGATAGTTTCTGGAAGAGAAAAGGTGAAAGGCAATGTAATGTTTTAAGAGGTGAGAGGTTAGGAAGTGCAGGTGTCCAAAGTCACCTGGATGGCCTTGTTCGTGAGTCATTAAAATTTAGCATGTGCAGTTAGGAAGGCAAGTGCTACATTGGCCTTCATCACAAGAGGATTTGATCACAAGAGTAAAGATATCTTTGTGCAGCTGTATGGAAGTTTGGTGAGCTCTCACCTGAAGTATTGTGTACAATTTTGATCCCATTCTGTAAGGAGGGATTATACTTGCCATAAAATGAGTGCAACAGAAGTTCACCTGATTAATCCCTGCAATAACGGGACAGTCTTATGAGCAATGATTTGAGGATAATGGATCTGTCTTCCTTAAAGTTTCAAATATCAAGAGGTCAATTCGTTAAAACTTACAATATTCCTATTGGGTGACTGTGCATATTTCCCCTGGCTGCTTAGTCTAAAACCAGAGATCATACTGTCAGGATAAGGGAGAAGCTAGTTAAGACTGTGATGAGGAGGGATTTCTTCACTCAGAGGGTGGTGTATCTTTTGATCTCTAGACCTCAGGGGACTGTGGAAGTTTAATTATTGAACATTGATGGATTCTGGAACTAATAACATCAAAGACAATGGAGTTAGTGTGGTGAAAATTGCATTGAGGCAATGATCAACCATTATCAAATTGAATAGTGGAGCCAGCCCAGTGGGCTAAATGACTACTCCCTGTCCCTATTCTCCAAGGTCCTGAAGATCCAGGGAAAGAAGGTTGATAAAAAAGATAAATCATGAGAGAGGAATTTAGAGAGAAATAAATATGCGCACAACAAGAGGAAATATCTGAGCAGAGTAAAGAGAGAGTGAGAAAAGGAAGAAAGAAAATAGTGGAAGATAATGGCAAGAAGAGATATAAAGCATAGAAAGTGGTCAATCAGATAGTTACAGTTCTGCAAGAAAATTTGTTTTTAGCTGAACAGCACCACAGGAGATTAAATAGCGATTGTCATGTGCTGAATTAAGGGAAGTACTTTAGTGTAAATTTCAAGCAAACTTTGCATCATTTGATTGGCCATTTTCTGTTCAGAAAAAGAAGTATCTATTCAAATGATTTATTGACATAGATGATTTGTACTGTTTCGACAGCAATTGTTGGTACTGTGCGATAACATAAATTGTGCAAACTTCTAACACGATATTTTTGCTTTATACTTTGAGCCTAATTATTGGTATAACAGACTTCAGAATATTTTTCAGACAAAGAATAAAATGTAAAGGACAGAAATGGATTTGTCCTTGTCCTAAATCTGGCAATCAGTTAAGCTAATTCAGCTCTAAAGAGAAACAAGGATGATTAAAAACAAAACAGCATCTTGAAGCATGGCGATGTCTTTGTTCACATTACCAGCAGCTATGTGTCTGTTATGCTCACTGCTCATTCGCTGTCCATGGAATAACTTTGGCAGAGGACCAGGAATTTTTACAGCAGAGGAAGGATACCAAGCGAGCCAGCACTGACAGTGTATGTGACACACAGGAAACTGGAGCTGTCTTTGTCATTACAGTGGCTGCCTGTGCTGAACTCTCGCAAATTATAACAGCAGATCATTAAAGCAAATCCCTAAAGGCTTTGGATATAATATGCAGAATGACCTTTACTATTGTGGTATGAATTGTAAGGGCAGGGACAGTTGCCTGTAATGAGTGATAACTAGTTTTGTAAACACCTCTGACAGATCTATGCCTGCCACAGAGCTTTTAACATTGGTTCGAAGCAGATCACTAACAGCCGATGAAGTGAAGGTTGATTCTGGGACACAGGCTCTTCTCTATGCTGTTCCCAAAGGAAAGAGGAATGAGCAAAATATATCTGCATTCCCAAAATAGCACAAGGCACTGTGAGCTGGTTGGACTGTATAAAAACATGAAAAGTATCTTACAGATATTCAATTCAAATTTTATTTCATTCAGTGTCTTTCCACAAGTCTTTCACAGTCTGTGCTGCTGGTCAACAGCTTAGAGCAAAGCTGCAGCTGCTACTAAGCTACTCTTCGATGATGATATGGAATGTGGGGATAAATACCAACCTGGGTAAGTAATCTGTTGTTTTGCTATATATTACTTCTTCATTTCTTTAAATTTAGTGTTAGCAATTATAGCTGTTTCTGTTTCCCAGTGTCTCATTCTAGCCAAACAAGCATGCAGATAAGTAGGTGAAAACATGGCTTTCAGCCGTTTGATTTTAATGCTGCACCTTCACTGTATTGTACTTGAGTTATCCCACTGCCAAATGTTAGCAGAGAAAAACTAGCCAGTGTGCAGATCATTGTAGAATTCCAAATCTGTGTAACTTCTGGAATATTGCAATAAAATCTGCATTGACATTCAGCACCTCGCTCATATTATTGCACCAGTCTTGGTATTCAGCAATCCATCTGAAATTAGAACATATTTTTGGATAGTGATAAAGTGTTACAATCTTCCATTATCCTGAATTAGAGATTAAATCCAGATATGCAGTGTTACCAATTACTTTCCAACTGGACATCAAAGTACTTAATTGTCTTTTTTAAAAAAGATCTTTTTTCAGAAAGTGATTTTACAAAGTCTTACATTGCAGGTTCACGAAAGATTAGGAAACTTATTTCACATGGAGATTTTGTGTTGTAATACTGAAATCCTTTATTTAACTGGAAAAATTATTTTTGATTAGCCACTCAATATGTTGACTATTTTGATTTGAATTAAACATTATTGAATATCTTTAGCAGTTCTTCATTAATCATAATTTACTCATTTCATGAAAAAGATTGTATTAATTGAATAATATATCCTTCACTTAAATATTTGTTTTTGGTTCTCCATCTCTGCATGAAGTTATGTTTTCAACTGTTATCTGTGAGTTTAGTAACAATTATAATTGATATGTTTGGATTGTAAATTTTGATTTAATTTTTATCACAGCTTTTTAAGATTAGTTTAATTGCATCTGTGAAATATTTGTATTCAACAATAAGCTTTTAATGAAGTTAAAAATTTTTTGTCAGTAACACTTAAGAGACATGCACTAGGACTGATGGCTGCTTATGGCATTGTTTGTCTTGCATAGCTGCAGTGTGTGTGTGTGGATCTAGAATACATCTGCTGATGCAGTGCTTTCTGAGCTGTCATAGCTTGCTTGCTTAGTACTTCTAGTCAATGTGGATCCACAGAGGAATTAAAATTAAGTTGAAAGAGTAATGCAGCGGGGTGTATCTTGTATCAGGAAGACATATGAATATCTGCTGTTGTGTATAGGGGTTCAACTAACTAACGGCAATTAGACTTGTATCATCGTGTGGTATATATTGATTAATTTGATTTGCTTATTTTGAAACAACATTATAAAGCACACCATGTGTCTTGCCCTGCGGAAAATTCACTAAAATAAAGACATTAGCTGCCAAATGTAACTATTTTCAGAATATTGAAAAGGTGCTGGTAAAATCATGAAGAAGTCACTGCTCATAGCGCCAGAACTAAACAGTGCCAGTTTTAATATATCTCAATGTTGAGTGAAAATACTTGGACCTTCAAATGCCAGAATACCCAAAAGACTGATGTGCAGACCATGATGCCTGATTTATCCATGGGTGTTTCTTCCAATGCAGACAGTATACAAACTTTATGCTGCCTGCTCATTTAAATGACTGTGGTGTACAGCTGGCACAAAGCTAAGCATTGAGTACTAGCTTGGAAAATGATGAATGGTCCCATCAGCCAGAACGAGACACTGGTATCCAAAAAACTGCCTGCATTTTATAAAGAGTAGGTGCAATCTATCTGATACTAATGCTGGAAGCCATTTTGAAACTGCTTCAGAGCTAGAGATAGACACAAGAGGGGCACAACATGGAAGAAAATGGGCTCCGCTATTTTCAACGACTGCGCTGGAAGAATATGTTCAAGAGTTGGAGAAGAAGAGCGACATGAGGCCCATTCTCTCACTGTCTGTAGTCAGAAGTATTTGCCACTGCCAGAACATTCTGGGACATGCTGAGATCCCTGGTTCCACCAGTATCTTGGAAAGGCGCAGCAGGTCAGGCAGCATCCAAGGAACAGGAGAATCGACGTTTCGGGCATCAGCCCTTCTTCCTGAAGAAGGGCTGATGCCCGAAACATCGATTCTCCTGTTCCTTGGATGCTGCCTGACCTGCTGCGCTTTTCCAGCAACACATTTTCAGCTCTGATCTCCAGCACCTACAGTCCTCACTTTCTCCTCCACCAGCACCTTCAAAAGGATGCTGTGCACCTGGTCAAGGACTGCCCGTCGGGATTGGAGAGATGTCCTCTTGCCCTTCAGTAGTCGGCACAATACCAGCCCCTCCCAATTTATTATGAGGTTGCCACTTGGGTCAGTGCAGCCTCAGCTGTCTGGAAGAATGCTCAGCATTGTAAGAAGAAGGTTAATGACCTCTTCCATTCTACTAGGGGAATTGGCACTATTTTTTCTATCTAATACCTCACACTCACTCAATGTCTGCTACTACTCAAACTTTACAGTAAGGCTCATGGGGTGTTTACCGCTCTCATCTTCCCCAAACTGCATCCACCATCACCACCATTCTCCCGGCCCCCAAACACACACACACACACACACACACAACTCGACATGCCCTGTGCGCTGCCAACCATTTCGCTCGGGCATCTCACCACTTTCCCCCCCATCTACTGCAGCAGTAACAGTTAAGCCACTCACTTTCATATTGTACTGTCTGTTTTTCTTGGTCCAGGAAAGAACAGTCCACAGTAGGGCAGAAAGAGCCAAGTAATGTGCTGGATTACCTGGCATTTACCTACTCACCCAGTACAAGGCCAGGTTCCTGACCTTCAGCTCTTGAATAACTGACTAGGCCAAGCCCCCCGGATCGACATCAAAGGCTTCCCTTGACTTCTTATGTCAGGACCCAGTGATTGACCCGGTATCTCCCTGGGCTTCACTGAGGACAGTTCCCCTTGGGCCTTGGAATATGGCTGTCAATTGCAGCATACACAGTGTTTGCTGTTTAAGCAGCTAGCACATGGTACAGTGTGAGATTGAGGCAGCAATGGTGTGTACAGTAGCAGGATTTTCACTTCCTTAACTAATGACTATTAACCAACATAGCAAATTGCCTAGCTTTGTGGCTGCATTGAACAGCAAGGCAATATCCCAGTCCTGTCAGACTTTAAACTGTGACTAAGGGGACCAATCATGTAAAAGCAAGGAAAGACAGGAATACGCAGAGTGCTTGGAAAGCTGCAGCCGAGTCCTATCTATTGTTTGCAGCATCTCTCTGTTATTTGCTGAAAGTTGAAGACCACAAGGCTATTGTCTCTGTGTTACCTGATCCCACTTTAACATTTTGGCAATACACTTTCATTATGACTTAACAGTCTGTTAAGTAAATCTTTTATTAGAATCATCTGAGCTACCACAAGCTTTGGATTTTCTCCATGGTGGTCGCACACAGATTTTTGTCCTTTTCCTTTGTGAAATGAACAATTGTATGCCCTTGAACTCCTGAGCAAAACTTTGTTAATCTCACATTCTGTGCATGAGGTCGCTACCTTGCGTCCCCCAGATTTATACACAGATGGGATCCCATCTGAGCTTGGAGCTTTTAGAACATAGAACACAGCACAGTACAGGCCCTTCAGCCCTCTATATTGTACCAGTCTCTTATCCTATTCTAAGATCAGACTAACCGACGTGCCCTTCATTGTATTATCTTCCATGTGCCTACCCAAGAGTTGCTTAAATGTCTATTATGTAAATGTCTGACTCTACTACCACTGCCGGAAGTGCATTCTACATACCCACCACTCTCTGTAGAACCTACCTCTGACATCTCCCCTAAACCTTCCTCATGAATTATGCCCCCTCATGATAGATATATCCACCATGGGAAAATGCCTCTGGCTACCCACTCTATCTACGCCCCATCTTGTACATCTCTATCAAGTCACCTTTCATCCTTCTTCGATCCAATGAGAAAAACCCTCGCTCCCTCAACCTTTCTTCATAAAACATGTCCTCCAGTCCAGGCAGCATCCTGGTTAATCTCCTCTACACCCTCTCTAAAGCTTCCATATTTTTCCAGTAATGAGCCGACCAGAACTGAACACAGTATTCCAAGTGTGGTCTAAACAGGGCACTATAGAGCTACAGCATAACCTCATGGCTCTTAAACTCAATCCTTCTGCTAATGGAAGCCACACACCATATGTCTTCTTAACAACCCTATCAACCTGGGTGGCAACTTTGAGGGATGTATGGACATTGACCCCAAGATCCCTCTATTCTTCCACAGTGCCAAGAATCCTGCCTTTAACCCTGTATTCTGCATTAAAATTCAACCTTCCAAAGTGAATTACTTCACACTTTTCCAGGATGAACTCCATCTGCTACTTATCAGCCGAGTTCTGCATCCTGTCAATGTCCCGTTGTAAACTACAACAGTCCTCCACACTATCCACTACTCCACCAATCTTCATGTCATCGACAAACTTACTAACCTACCCTTCCATTTCCTCATCTAAGTCATTTCTTAAAGTCACAAAGAGCAGAGGTCCCAGAACTGATCCCTGCTGACCACTGCTGGTCACCAAGCTCCAGGCTAAATGCTTTCCATCTACCACCACCTCTGTCTTCTGTGGGCCAGCCAATTCTGTATCCAGGCAGCAAGATTTCCATGTATCCCATGCCTCCTTACTTTCTGAATGAGCTGACCATGGGGAACCTTATCAAACGCCTTGCTAAAATCTATCTACACCACATCCACTGCTCTACCTTCATCAGCGTAATTTGTCACATCCTCAAAGAATTCAATAAGGTTTGTGAAGCATGACCTGCCCCTCAGAAAGCCATGTTGACCATCTCTAATCAAACCATGGTTTTCCAAGTAATAATAAATTCTGTTTCTCAGTTTCCTCTCCAATAATTTGCCTAACACTGACGTAAGGCTGACTGGTCTGTAATTCCTAAGGTTATCCCTATTCCCTTTCTTGAACAAATGAATAACATTTGCCACCCTCCAATCATCTGGCACTGTGGACAGTGAGGATGCAAAGATCGTCACCAAAGGTGCAGCTATCTCTACCCTCACTTCCTGTAGTAACCTAGGGTACATCCTGTCTGCCCCAGGGGATTTATCTTGCCTTCTCGTTTTCAAGATTTTTGTTGCTTCTTTCTTCCTAAAATCAACCTGTTTGAGCATATCAGTCTGTTTCAAGCTGTCTTCAGAAATGTCAATGTCCCTCTCAGTCGTGAATACTGAAGCAATGTATTCATTAAGGACCTCCCCTACTTCTTCCGACTGTCCCTGATTGGCCCCACCCTCATTCTGGCCATGCTCTTCTTCCTCATGTAAGTGTAGAATGCCTTCATGTTTTCCTTAATGCTACCCACTAAAGCTTTTTCATGTCCCCCCTTCTAGCCAGTTTCTTTATGGCTGCCTTGTAACCCTGTAAAGCCCTGTCTAACCCTTGCCTCCTCAAACTTTAAGTAAGTTTCCTTCTTCCTCTCCCTCTCCCCTTTTCTTGAGGGAAAGTTTCTAATGGCTTTGTTAACTTATATAACAAGGTGTTTGCTGTCTGGTTTTTGATAGTCTGAATACTTACCTGCAGCTACCCCATTTTTATTTTAGTCATTTGTGATTTGTGGCTGTTGATGGCTGGGCCAGCATTTATTACCCGTCCCAAGTTGCCCTAGAAAAGGTAGTGTTGAGCGGCCATCTTGAACTGCTGCAGTTCACCTGCTGTGGGTTGACCCACAATGCCATTAGGGAGGCAATTCCAGGGTTTTCACCCAGTGAGAATGAAGAAGCAGCAATATATTTCCAAGTCATGATGGTGAGTGGCTTGGAGGGAAGCCTGCAGAGAATGGTGGTTTACCCATGTATCTGCTGCCCTTGTCCATCTTGATGGAAGTGATTATGAGTTGGAAGGTGCTGTCTGAGGATCTTTGGTAAATTTCTGCAGTGCATCTTGAAGTTAGTATACACTGCTGCTACTGAGCGTCAGTGGTGAAGGGAATGGATATGTGAGGATTTGGTGCCAATCAAGCAGGCTGCGTTGTCCTGAATGATGGTGTTCGAGTGTTGTTAGAGCTGTACCCATCCAGGCAAATGGTGAGTATTCAATCATATTCCTGACTCGTGCCTTGTTGCTGATAGATAGGCTTTGGGGAGTCAGGCAGTGAGTAACTCACCACATTTTTCCAACCTCTGACCTGCTCTTGTAGCCTTTGTGTTTATGTATTGAGTCCAGTTGAGTTTCTAGTCAATGATAACCCCTAGGATGTTGATGATGGGGCACCTATTCAGGGTAACACCATCAAATGTTAAGGGGCAGTGGTTAGATTGTCCCTTATTGGTGATGGTCATAGCCTGGCATTTGAGTGGTGTGAATGTTACTTTGTTAGCTCAAACCTGGATAGTGTTGCATTTGAACATGGACTGCTTGTCTATGGAGGAGTCATGAATGGTGCTGAACATTGTGCAATCATCAGTGAACACCCCCACTTTTGACTTTACAATGGATGGAAGGTCATTGATGAAGCAGCTGAGGATAGTTGGAGCTCGGGCAGTACCCTTAGCAACTCCTGCAAAAATGTCCTGGAGCTAAGATGACTGACCTACAACAACCGCTACCATCTCCCTCTGCACCAGGTATGACTTCAACCACCAGAGAGTTTGTCCTTGATACCCATTGGTTCCAGTTTTGCTGGGGCTCCTTGATGCCACACTCGGTTGAATGCAGCCTTGATGTCATCACTTCTGGAATTCAACTCTTTTGTCTATATTTGAACAAAGGCTGAAATATGGTCAGGAGCTGAGTGGACCTCGCAGAACCCAAACTAGGTGTCATTGAACAGATGAAGGCAAGTGTGCCAAATGTCATCTTCACCACCCTGTCTACTTGCAACTCTACTTTCAAGGAACTATGCCCCTGCACCCCAGGTCCCTTTGTTCGGCAATATACCCCAGGGCCCTATGTTTAACTGTATAAGTCCTGCCCTGGTTTGCCTTACCAAAATGCAGCACCCCACATTTATCTAAATTAATTCCATCTGCCACTCCTCTGCCCATTGGCCCATCTGATCAAGGTCCCATTGTACTCTGAGGTAACCTTCTTCACTTTCCACTCCACCTCTAAATTTGGCATCATCTGCAGGCTTACTAACCATACCTCCTGCATTTACATACAAATCATTTATATAAATAATGGAAAACAATGGAAAACAATGGAACCAGCACCAATCCTTGCAACAAAACACTGGTCTCAGCTCTCGAGTCTGAAAAACAACCCTCCACCATCACCCTCTGTCTCCTACCTTCAAGTCAATTTTGTATCCAATTGGCTAGGTCCCCCTGGACTCCACATAATCTAACCTTGGTAACCAGTATGGAACTTTGTCAAAAGCCTTGCTGGAGTCCATACAGACAACGCCTATCGCTCTCCCTTCATCAATCTTCTTTGTCACTTCTTGAAAAATATCAGTCTAGTCAGCGACCCATAATTTCCCATGCACAAAGCCAGACTGCCACTCCTTAATCAATCCTTACCTTTCTAAATGTGTATAAATCCCGTCCCTCAGAAGCTCCTCAAACAACTTACCCACCACTGAAGTCAGGCTCACCGGCCTATAATTCCCTACCTTTCCCTTGCACCTTTCTTTCATAATGACACCACATTAACTATCCTCCAAACTTCCAGCACCTCACTTGTGTTCTATTCGATGTAGGCAAGAGGTTCTCTAGTTTGTTTGCCGACTATGATGGATACATCCATCCCAAATTCTGATATGCTTTACTTTTCCTCATCTGCGGTGATTTCTTAGCAGAGGATGTATCTTTGTTTGTCAACTATGCTCAGTGTGGTGCATTTTTCTTTTTACTTTGATTATTTTCATCAAACCAATTTCATTTGCTCCTTTTATGACTTTTCTGCAAATCTAGCTCTCTTGGGGGGGGGGGGTGCGGATCTATGCATGTCGGTCTTCTTTTTGTTGAGGTAGTAAATATAATTTGGGAGCATCCGAAGGTCTGTGAACTGCCAGGCTTCTCTCATAACACAACTGATCATAACATCTTTTATGTTCTTCTAGCTTGTGATGATAAAGTCAATCTAAATAATTGCTTGCTAGTACAGAAGTCAAAAATTGCTAGAAGGAGACGAGAAGATGAAGCTTTTTGCCTTGTGCTCATCAGGAGTAGGACACAGCAAACAGATTTGACAAAAGAGATACCTAATTATATATTTACTTTGTTCAAATATTTGCACCACTTTACACCACCACCTCTTGAGATGGTTGTCATAGAATTATTTCACCTTGAGAGAAAACTGTGACAAACACCTGTCAGATAGTTTCTTCATTACTAGAACAACAAAATGCAAGTCTTAAAGAAAATGGTTCTAATATTTAATATATTTCAAAGCTTAACTGGATTGAATTAAGGTGGCTCAGGTTACACAATAAACAAACTGACCCCTAGGTTATGAGGTAGGGTATTGTCATGATGCCACAAAGCCCAAAGACTTAAACAAAAAGATTAATTCATGTCTTTCTTCGTTAAATGGTGTTATGCAGCAGTGCACATTGTTATTGAAGAAGTCCATGTTTTTTAAACCAGAATTTCCCTTTTCTGATTACATAATGGATCGATATCTCTCAGTGCTACTTACTGAGGTAATTTATCTGTTTTGCTTACTTTTTGTATCTTTTTTCACTACACAAAGCTACATAGTCAAAAACAAAGATTAGTCCTCCTCAACTACTCAGAAAACTTTTAAAAATTCATTGAGCAAACAGTAAATGGGAAATTTTATTTGTCACATTTGCAGACATTCCATGAATGCATTCTGAAGTTACTGTCCATCAAATTTTTAATGTTTGAAAGAATGGTTAAATTCATATTTTTAGAGATTATGAATTATACATTTGCAGAAGCATAAACAAATGCAATAACCAAATCTGCACTTCTATGTAAAATTATATTTTTACCAAAGCAGCTTTGATAGTATCAAGATAATAAGCTTAGATATTAAATTCTGTACTTTGTTTAGTTTATTTGCGATCACAGCCCTTCAGCATGTTGTAGTACAGTGACAGTGTCTCAACCTCCAGGTCAGAAGGTCCATGTTTAAGGTCAGCCTGTGTTGGATGTGTTCAAGCAGGTTGATTAAAAGTTTATATATCACTATCACTGTAGTCTTCAAAAATGTGGATGGTGCTTTCAGCTGGAAGAAGTTCAACTTTTCATCTGCACTTCTCCGATAAAATGTGACACTGTCTCAATGCAATCAGAAATACATTCCTTCTAAAAATGTATTCATACAAAATCAATTATTCCCAGAGAGAAAAGGTGGAACAACATCAGGATTCCCAGCATTTTGATGCAGAGGGATAGAATAATATAGTGTCCTTCCAGTATTCAAACTTACAGTTCAGTGATAAACATTTAAAATGGGTTCAGTGACTTTACCTATGCAATCTTTCTTGGTGGATTATTTAATAAGATGTTTAATATTTCTTTGAGAAAATATCCTTTCATTCCTTATTTACTTTTAATTTAATTTAATGTTTTTATGTATAAAGGTATATCCTGTGTCCTACTGACCCCACTTACATGTTGAATTCATTTTTTTCATACAATTTAATACTTCATTTTCCTCGACAGGATCCTTTTTAATCTTCTCTCTAAATTGCAGAGCTTAACCTGCCCTAATCTTTCCCTGCAGCTCATTCCCTATACCTTTTGGAAAGTTTATTCTGATATTCTTCACATTCCTTTTTTGGCACGTACTTTATGCAGGAGTTCTCATACTTTCTGTATCCACATATTTCCTCAAATGTAACGTGTGTTTAAACAAAACAATGCAGCAAAGTATGTAGCCAGAATATTGCGAAATACATAAAACTGACAGGAATTATGTTATTTGTAGTGGGGTATGCCTGGGATATTTTTTGTGGGATATTTTTTGTGGGATGTGGGTATCGCTGGCTGCCCAGCAGTCATTGCCTGTCCCTAGTGGCCCTTAAAAAGGTGGTTGTGAGCTGCCTTCTTAAACTGCTGCAGTCCACCAGCTGTGGGTTGACCCACAATGCCATTAGGGAATTCCAGGACTTTAACCCAGTGACAGTCAAAAAACATCGATATATTTCCAAGTCAGGATGGTGAGTGGCTTGGAGGGAAACTCAGGTGGTGGTGTTCCCAAGTACTTGCTGCTCTTGTCCTTGTGATGGAAGTGGTTGTGGGTTTAGAAGCTGCTGTCTGAGGATCGTTGGTGGATTTCTGAAGTGCATCATGTAGATAGTACAACCTGCTGCTCCTGAGTATCAAGTGTTGGAGGGAGTAGGTGCGTGTGAATGTGGTGCCAATCAAGTGGACTGTTTTGTCCTGAATAGTGTCTAGCTTTTGAGTGCTATTGGAGCTGCACCCATCCAGGCAAGTGGGGAGTATTCCATCACACTCCTGACTAATGCCTTGTAGATGGTGGATCAACAGGTGAGTAACTTGTTGCTGTATACCTAGCACCTGACCTATTCTTTTAGTCACCTTGTTTATATGATGATTCCAGTTGAGTTTCTAATCAATGGTAGCCCCCAGGATGTTAATAGTAAGACTACTGAATGCCACAATGCAGTGGTTAAATAGCCTTTTACTGTAGATGGTCATAGCCTAGCATTTATGCGGCATGAATGTCACTTGTCAGCCCAAGCCTAAATATTGTCCAAATCTTGTTGCATCTGAACATGGACCCCTTCAATATCTGAGGAGTCACCAATGCTGCTGAACATTGTGTAATCATTGGCAAAAATCCCCATTTCTGACCTTATGGAGGAAGGTCATTGATGAAACAGCTGAAGATGGTTGGATCTAGGACACTATCCTGAGGAACATGTGCAGAGATGTCCTGGAGCTGAGATCTGAGATGACTGACCTCCTATAACCTCAACCATCTTCCTATGTGCCAGGTATGACTGCAGCCAATGGAGATGCCCTGATATCCATTCATTCCAGTTTTGCTAGGGCTCCTTGATGTCCCATTGATGCAGCCATGGTGTCAAGGACTGTTACTGTCACCTCAGAATTCAGCTCTTTTGGCCATGTTTGGACCATGGCTGCAATGAGGTCAGGAACGGAGTGGCCCTGGTGGAACCCAAACTGGGTGTTTCTGAACAGGTTCTTGCTGAACAGGTGCTGCACTGTTGATGACATCTTCCATTATTTTACTGATTATCGAGAGTAGACTGATGGGGCAGTATTGGCTGGGTTGGATTTAATCTGTTTTTTGTGTACAAGGCATAACTTTTCATCCTCAGTGTTTCCTCTAAGTGTTGTTGAACATGGAGGAGTATTGATTCATTAGCCGGGGGAGGACAGTACCTGGTGATCAGCAGAAGGTTTCCTTGCCCATGTTGAATCTAAAGTCATGAGACGTCATAGGGTCTACATTCAATTTTGATAATTTCCAGGACAACTGCCTCCCAACTTTACCAACTTTGCCCCCTCTGCTGGGTCTTTCCTGCCAGTGTGGATGGTGCTGGTGGTGTCTCGGACGTTATGTGATTATGAATAATCTGTTGAGACATCTCTCCCAATTTTGGCGCTAGCCAAAAGGAGATCAGATTCCCTACAGTATGGAAGCATGCCCTTTGGCCCAACAAGTCCACACCAACCCTCCGAATAGTAACCCACCCAGACCCATTCCCCTACATTTACCCCTGACTAATGCGCCTAAAACTATGGACAATTTAGCATGGCCAATTCACCTGACCTGCACATCTTTGGATTGTGGGAGGAAATTGGAGCACCAGGAGGAAACCCATGCAGACATGGGGAGAATGTGCAAACTCCACACAGTCAGTTGCCCAAGATGGGAATCAAACCTGGGTCCCTGGTGCTGTGAGGCAGCAGTGCTAACCACTGAGCCATTGTGCCGCCCCCAAAGGAGGACTTTGAAGGATTGATAGAACTGTTTCTATCATTGTCTTTTCCAGTTCCTAGGGCAATGCCAGATGATCTGTCTGGTTTCATTGCTTTCAATGGAAAAGATATTGGTGAACCAGATAGGCTTTTCTCTGACCAACAACAGTGGTTTCATGGTCATCAGTAAATTCTTAATTCTAGATTTTTTTTCAATTGAATTCAAATTTCACCATCTGTTCTGGTGGGATTCGAACCCAAGTCCCCAGAGCAATAGCTGAGTTTCTGGATTAATAGCCTATCAATAATACCAGTAGGCTATTACATCCTCAAGGCACTTACAAAACCTATCTCGTGAAATAAAACAACCAAACATGACTATTCGAGACAAATAAGCCCTGGCTATTCGGGAGGACTGTGCTTACTGTTAGAGGACCTGAGTGGTACCTAAATGTGACTTATTTCCACTACCATTCCTTCTCCTCATTGAAACTAATTCTACATCCCTATCTCCCGAACCAAGTTCATCTCTAACTGTAGCACAAGCACCCTTGATTAATAGTGATACCCTTGCACCTTTACTTAGCTTTCCATTCTTCATGAATGTCATATATCACTCAATATTCAGAACCCAATCCTTGTTAAAGTGTATCCATGTCCTCTGTAATGGCTTACAGATCATACTCATTTTCTTCAATGAGCACATTTTCTTTGTTGTGAGTGATAAAAGCATTTAGATATCAAGACATTAATTTTCACTTTTTGTTATCTTCACAACATCAAATCTTGATTATTCCTGATTCCTATGTATTTTTCCCTCTGTCCCTTCCTGACATTCTTTGAGGATAAGTTGAGTAGGCTGCGCAACTTTCCTTTGGAATTTGGAAAAGTTAGTGGTGATTGAAATGTATAATATACTGAATGGTCTCGATAAGGTAGATGTTGAAAGTCAGTCCAAGTCTAAGGGCCAATATTTTAAAGATAGGAATCCTCTGTTTAGCACAAGGGTTGAGGAGGTTTTTTTTTCTCTCTCTTAGAGTTGTGATTTTGGAGCTGTCAACTTTAGAAGGCAGTGTCATGAAATAATTTTTAAGTTGAGGTAGATAAATTCTTGTTAAGCAAGTAATGAAATGTTACCAAGGATAGATGGGGACATGGAATTCCAAAGACAAACATGAACAGCTAAGCTGGCTCAAAAGGGCATATGATCCACATCTGCTCCAAACTTATACATTCAGATGTATGTTCATTTGTAAATTTGATAAGGGCTTTTAAAAGATGTGGAAGTGAGGAAAAACTAAATGGAATGCGGAGTTCAGGCAGATAAAAATTCTGTAAACAAAGGTGAAATAACAGAGATGGTGTAGAAAAGATAGTGGAATTAGAAATACAGATACTGAGGGTAAGGACTGAAAGATTTCATCGATGGGGTGAAGTGAAACCAAGCATTAAAGTATGGCCAAAAGGGGAAAAGTTTAATATCAATTACAGAAGGTGGGAGAGCCAAGGAATTAAATGGATGTAGAACCTCCTGCCATATCAGATGCAAATGTAATATTTTCTAACAAATTGCACTTTGTAAAAGCAGAACTCAGAGGGAGACAATGAAAGAATTGAGTCCAGATGTGACAGGATTATGTAGATAAATGTTGTAACTGTAATGAAGGTTAATTGGGACTAAAGACAAATCATGTTGCTGGAAGTGAAATACATAATGGCTGGATAGGGTTTGACCCTCAGTGCAGCACATAACAGCACTCTTGGATTCACCATAAGCTAGCTGATGGTGAGATGATTGAAACTGGGGGAGAAGAAGAGGATGGCTTGGGTTTTAATGATATTAGTTTAATGGAGGTTCTTAATCATCTAGATTTTGATGTCCATAGTCAGTTTACCAGGAGTCAAAGGATCAGGGGTGATTGCACAAATGTGAAGCTTGACCCCATGCCTTCCAAAACAATTACTGAGAGAGACCTTTGGGGCAAATAAGGAAGATAAGAATGGATACTGAGGCATTGCTACAAACTTCAGGTCAGCATGAGATATTCGCTTGGGTTCAACATCATGAATCAGTCTTGGAAGTGGATCCCATCTCCCTAAGAAATGGTGCATATGTTTACTCCTCAACACCTAATTAAACTAGTGCATGAGCAGGGAACTCTGTCAGATATTATAGCATATATTTCACAGAATGGGATGTTGAACTGACCAAATTGTTCATTTTCTGAATAAAAACAGGAGGTGTTGTAGATACTCAGCAACTGAGGAAGCGTCTGTGAAGAGAGAAATAGTTTCAGAATTAATGAATTTTCAACAGACTTCCTCTGATGCTTCCAGACCAGCTGAGTGTTTCCAATATGTTATGCTTTTATTTCAGATTTCCATCATCTGTGATACTCTACTTTTGCATTTATGCATTTTTTGATGTTTTTAAAAGATGGATTAAAAACGTTAGTGAGATGAAGTGAATTTTACACCCACAAACTAGTTTACTTGGACCTGAAATTTGTGAATTGACAATTCATAGTTTTCACAACATAAATTTGAGACTTTTTCTTATGGAGAATATATAATTTATTTCAGTCATGCTTTAGTAAGGTTTATCAATATTTCTGAAGATGTTCATTGCTCCATTACTAAAAGATAATTGTAAGTATTGTCAGTAGTGGCGTGCATGCAATTATTAATAATTCCATGGATGCTAGCATCTGACATATGCCAGCCTCTCTGCATCATCATAGCACATCAGCATAATGCTGCACTTAGGCATGTGCCAATAACTAGCATTACAACGCTGCTGAAGGTCATTGTGTGTTGCTGGGCAGTCACCCAGTTCATCGATTGGACAAGACTGCATTGCAGGACTCCTCGCTGTCTCTCTTAGCATTCACTCATTTTGCACCTACCTGGATGCTCAAAACAGCCCTGCCTTGCCTCGTCTTGTCTTGCTTAACCTTTTTGCAAGTTGCACCCTCAGCCGGAGCTCAGAGGCTTAAAGACCTGCTGCGTTGCCCTTGCTGTTAATGCAGGCACAAAGGCAAACAGCCTTCCATGCTTGTCCATAGCCATAAGGTGCAGAGGTGTACATGAAACTGTATGACACCTTGCTACATCAGTTTGACATGTGCACTGTGTGCTAGCAGCTATGACAAACATACTGCACATGCTACAAGTGAACAAGCATACCTCAACGTCTAAGGGGAATAATCCTCAGTGAAGTACAGGGGTCATGCCACAATAAGTCAAAGGCAGCTTCTGAAGTCAGTCCAGGGGCTTAGGTCCAGAAGACAGACATGCTTTTTGGGCAGTTGTAGTCAGGGGAACCTGTATCTCTGCAATTTGGGGATTGGGCCATGGTCAGTGTTGTGGGTCCAGTGCAATCAGTCCAGGGAGTTGCAGGAGCATAATCAGTGAGCTGTACAGGAATCTTGTCACTCATCTTTCGAGGCTGTCTGTCCAACTCATTCAAGGTGGTGGGCCATGGTCGGGCGGGGGCACTGTCCACTAAAAGTCAAGGGACAAGCTATCAGTATTGCGGGAGGAAGGTTGGGAAACCTAATCATGGGGATTGGAATGCAGATGATGGCATTTACACAGATGGAAGGGAGAAAATCATTGACTTTCCTACTGTGTTGCTGGGCATTCACGCAGATGGTGGAGAGTGCATTGACCCAGGTGGCAAATCTGGACCATTCTGACAGGGTCAAGAATCATGGCTTCCTCTGACATTCCTGGGGAAAGAGGACATCTCTCTTCTGCACCCCCTCATCCACCAGGACTCCTAGGTCCATGGCCACAGAGCAGGGAACCAATTTCCTCGTGTCTGCCATCATGTGTGCAGTTCCTGAATGCCAGACTGTGACTGAATGTACAACAGTGGTTTAAACCTGACACCAGTGCCAGGAATACTGGTCTATTCAGGTCTACTCAACATTAGCAAGTACCTCTGGCTATGGTGAATGGTAAAATTGGGATAGAAACAGATGGGAAGGGCCACACAGACTGGGATAGGTAGTTAATGAGCAATGCTTTGGAAGGCAGAGAAACCTCACTTGACTTTATAGAGAGAAGCTCTCCACGAAACCCGCCAAAAAAATTGTAAAGTTCAGTGCACAAAGTTGGACATCTCTGGGCAGCTTACTGGAGGAGCAAGCAATCAGAGCATGGATTCTGGGGCGTGAGGTCCAAGCCTCATTTAAATTCAACCAGCCAGTTGCATGACGTTGTTTTTTTAAATTTCAAAAATACACTTTATTCATTAACATATCTTTAAAGAAAGATCTAGTCACTAGAGCAGTTCCATTCTGTACAGTTTTTACATAAGGAGCACAACAACCCCAAGGCATTTCTTACTGATACAAGGCATTTGTTACATACAGTTGAGGCACTGGAGGATCCAATAACTGAATGGACCCCATTGAACTTAGGTAGAAGGACCTGAGACAGTGGTCTTTCCCCACTGCACCTTGGCAGCAGCTGCCCCAAGCTTTAGTGCGTCCCTCAGCACATGGTCCTGGACCTTGGAATGTGCCAGTCTGCGACACTCAGTTGAGATCAACTCATTATTCTGGAAGATCAGCAAGTTTCGGGTAGTACAAAAGCATCTTTCACTGTGTTGATGGTCCTCCAAGCGTAGTCAATGTTTGGCTCAGAGTGCATCCCAGGGAGCAGACTGTAGAGTACAGTCCTGCATCATAGAGCTGCTAGGGACAAACCTTGAGGAAAACCACTTTATCTCTCTCCAGACTTCCTTTGCAAAGGCACATTTTAACAGCAGATGTGTGGCAGGCTCGATCCCAGCCACTTTGAGGACAACGTGCAGTGGCGCAGAGACTCCTGACATATGAAAGACCTCAGAGGGAGTATCCCTCACATCACCAGCCAAACAATGTCTTGGTGCTTGTTTGAAAGTTCTGATGGTGAGTAATATAGTGGGTGGCACAGTGGTTAGCATTGCTGCCTTACAGTGCCAGAGACCTGGGTTCAATTCCCGCCTGTGTGGAGTTTGCATATTCTCCATGTGTCTGTGTGGGTTTTCTCTGGGTGCTCCGGTTTCCTCCCACAGTCCAAAAACGAGCAGGTTAGGTGAATTGGCCATGCTAAATTGCCCTTAGTGCTAGGTGAGGGGGTAAATGTAGGGGAATGGGTCTGGGTGGGTTGTGCGTCTGTGTGGACTTGTTGGGCTGAAGGGCCTGTTTCCACACTGTAAGTAATCTAATCTAATTCTGCTAAATGACTTTGACAGTCTGCTCAGGGAACAACCCGACAGTATCAGCCCTCTCCTTTTCCTGCAGGATCTCGAAAGCTGCATACTGATCACCTCCTGATGGACTTGTGGTCAAAGGTGCATTTCTCTGGAATTGCCAATTCGCCAGCTGCAGGTGGATGGATTCAGGTCCCACATTGTTCAGAACCCGGTGAATTCCGAAAGAGGTAAACCTGAGTGGTGGAGATTGCATAATGAAGGAGAACTGAAGACGGAAGCAGCCTGAATGATATATGGTGTGACACTGATGGATTGCTCCTGGTAGTCTTGGATCAACAAAACAAAACTTGAAACTTAACTTGACACATTGTCTTGGCCTCTATCAGTTATAGCCTATCTGACTAGTTCAATCCTAGATCAACAGTAAGAATCCCTGGATATTCGAAGGCCTTGTTTTGCAATTTAAATGGAGCCAAAATAATACTGGAATATACTGGTTCTTTGGCTGCCATTGCTAGAGTCTCTGAATCAGATGGAGTTCTGTTCTATTTGAACTGTCGAGTATGTTGTGAGTGTCTTTGTATTTCTGCAGGTATCTTGCTGGGTAGAGGATGAGCCCCATTTCTAGCATTTGTAGCTTCTTACTTGCTTTTATTTTTAAAGGATATGGGAATTGCTACCAGGCCATCAGTTGTTTCCCATCCCCAATTGTCCTTGAGGAGGCGATATGTCAGTTGTCTTAACTTTTCATTAGTTCCTACTTCAACTATTTTGTGAGGATATATCTGAGCCTCTGCGGTTTGTGAATGATCAGACAGCAGTGTAACATCCATTATTTCATACAAAGGAAGGCACCATTATTCCCTGTGCACTTGGCATGTGTTTTACACAACACTGCAAATACAGCAAGGAGAGAGCTGCTATTTGTTCCCTTCAATTCTCCAATTTAACAGTTTTCCTTCTGTGTTCTGAAAAGATGCTGTGGGCTGAATGAAAATCAGTTTTAAGAATCGATTTCAAAAGTAATTATAAAGGATTCATTTGTCAAAAATGATAAACATTGCACTGGTATCTATTTCCACCTGGAAAACTTGATATATATATATATAAGCTTTCTGCCTCATTCACCATCTCATTGTCTCACTTGACTGTCTGCTATTTTCTGAATCTATGTAATTTTTTTCAGGCAACAGCAGTAGAGCTTCCATTGGAAATTTTATTTGGAGCTATATTAATCAAGATAAACATAAAATCCAAACAAACTGAGAAAGGCCTGCCCTGTTAAGAGAATGAAAACAAGATGTAGTGTATCATGGTGGCAGCATGAATACTATCACCAAGAAGAAAGCGATCTGTACATTTTCCTCTCTTCTATTAGAAGCTTGAATTACAATCTATCCTGCAAAAAGAATGGAGGGGTGTGTGTGTGTGTGTGTGAGACTGCTTATTGGAAGGTATCTCACCTGAAAGAGAGAAGAAGCCCCGATTTGTATCTTGTAATTTTAAATTATCGTTTCATACAATGTGCCACTGGCTCGAACTGTCTTTGTTGGCCGTCCTTGATTGACCTTGAGCGGGTTAAGGTGAGCCACTTTCCTGAAAGGCCACAGTCTGTGAGACGTATATACACCATTAGTGATGTTTGGCAATGAGTTCAAGGATTTTGACCCAACAACAGCAAGAAAACAATGACGCATTTACAAGTCAGGATGAACTTATAGGTGGTGGTCTTCCCATGCATCTGCTTCCCTTATGCTTCTAGATGGTAGAGGTCACAAGTTTGGAATGTGCTATCAAAGGAACCTTCGTGACTTGCTGCAGTGCACCATGTACATGCCAACACAGCATTATCCTGCAAAATGATATTGTAATTGTAGTGGTGTAAGTTTCCTTTGGAATTTTTAATTTTGTTATGAAACCTCAAGGGTGTTTACAGAATTTATTTGATTGTCTATTGAAAAATAGTACTGATCCTAGCCCCTTGCATCTTCACTATCTACATGATTTCCTCCAGCTGTAGATCATTGCACAACACTCTAAGGTTCCCCAACACAGATCTTCCATTGTATCAGTGGCCAACCCTTCAGCATCCTTGACCTTATTCTCTTTAATTAGCATGTCTACCTTTCATCCCTGCCATCAGCACACTACTTAACACCAGTTCTTGACCATGTTGTTTCCACTTGACACCCCCACTGATCGTCTTTCATTTTGCCATCACTTCACTGTTGCTATTGTTTCAGAGTTCTTGGAGTAAGCAGAACAAGTTGATGATTTAATGGCGTCACCTTTTTTTCTCCCTTATCTGTAAGAGACAGTCTCCTTCATAAACTTGAGGTTTGTGTTTGCTTGCATTTGATGTCATGTTTTTATCATTTTTCTCAGGGTTTGTAAAGCATAAAATTCTGATTTCTTTCACCAAAGAAAACCTTGGTAATTAACTCCACTCATTTCTAATGGAGTGAGTTTTAATTGTAGGGTTAAAGCTGTGTGCTAAAAGAAATAAAACCATTTGTTGCGACGGAATCAGAGGGGGCTAAAAAGTGGAGAGCTAATTCCCCTTCCTCACTTGGTTATAACAATACTTTAAGATACATCAGACCTTATAGATACTTAGTTATAAATAAATATTTAGTTATATAGATATATTGACTGATAACTTAAAAACTTTGCTTTCAATGAAGTTTACTGATTATTGTGGTTAGTGATCAGCACCCCTGAATCTAACTTTTGAGATTACTTTGTCTTTATATCCACATATGTCTCAGTGATAGTAAAGTAATTCACTGCTACCAGTCCAAATGCTAAAGAAATCAGTGAAATTGAACAGATGGGTTGAGAATTAATGGAGTAATTTTTAATAAATATCATCAGTTGTTGAAAAGTGGCAGCAGCAGATGAAGTGTTTAGGCCCCTGACCCATCTGCTTCTGATCACCAGGCCGCATTCTTCTTTCCTTTAAATTATTTTCTAACATCAAAATTCATTGTACCTTATGTTGCTGGCTTCGGGGCAGGAAAGAGCTTTCAAGAAGCTGTTGTCGTGGAGAATGTGGTGTGGATCCGGCCGTTCCAGATGGTCATTGCAGCCATATCCTGGTGGGTCCTCCAACGTGACGGGTTACTTCAGCGGTGGCTTTGGCGATGAGCTGGGTCCAGGTCCATGTTTCCAGAGACCCGGGATTCCTTACAGCAGCTTCTGCTGCATCTTCGGTTCTGTGGCAGTGAGAAAGGGACTTACGTCTGTGGGAGGCAGAGAACTTCTCAAAGCGGGCATCCTTTGTAGAGACCTGGCTGTGGTACAAACTTGGTTAGAAACAAAAAAACTGCAAATGTTGGAATCCAAGGTAGACAAGCAGGAGGCTGGAAGAATACAGCAAACCATGCAGCATTGGGAGATGGTGAAGTCAACTTTTTGGATACGACCCTTTGGTGCACAGTGGGTCTGTAGGGACCTAGGATTCCATGCGGCAGCTTCTGCGGCTTCTTTGGCTTTGTGGTGGATCCAGCCCAGGATTCGAACAGCCGGGATACCTTTCAACAGCTTTCAGCATCAGCTTTTGGCAACCGACTGAGATTCCTCAATCTCAGGAGCCCTGGAGCCGTGAATTGAATGAAGATGGACTTTGTCTTAATTTGTTTTTAACAATTTAATATGTTATTAAAATGGTGCTGGAGTAATGCAACTTAAAGACTTTTCACTGCGCTTTCTGAAAAAAAATACCAATAACAATAAACTATGATTCTTTCTATTACGATTTGATTTTAACTCATCATTACTTGCATACATTGCTTACAATAAATTAAGGGAAGCTAATACCCACGGAACTGAAATCTGCCCAGCAGTACTAAGGGGTAATTTACAGAGAGCATGTATTATGGACAGCAAATATACACACTACTCCTTAAAGTCAATGGAAATGATAAGCAGGCACAGTGTATAACTGCCAGCCCTGCTTGTACCATTGGGCTTTCTCCCTCTGCCACACTGAATGATTGTTAGTATCTCTCTCAGAATACATAAATTGATCAGCAAAGCCTATACAATTAAATGTATTATTTTTCATCCACTGCATCTGTTTTTTTTGGCCCACTGTTTATTTTGCCTGCCAAGCAACATTAACATCAACAAAATAGGGTTCTGGACATAGTGCCACAATGCCAACAATATGCAACATCACAGACTGACTTACGTGCACACAAGGCATCAGAGAAAGAAATCAATTTGCAGTTGATAATCCACTGACATAGTTTGAGTACTGATCCCAGATTACAGCACCAAGCTCCTATGCACGTGGGACATTGCACATCAAAGAAAAGACTCATTGTTAAATGCAGCACAGCATGGGACAAAACATTCTTTCTCAGCAGAGGGGAGATGCTAACAGCTGACCAGTCACTTCCTGCAGAGTACTCATTGTTCTGTTGATTGTGGAGTGACACTGACAGCAGGAGTGAGGATTCTGTGTTCAGATTCTTATCCTAATTCCAGGATAAAGAACACAATCAACGGCTCACAAAATGGTAGGGGGAAGTTTGTATAATATGTTTATGTTTCACTGTGATGGATATAAGCTATGATTCATTTGAAATGGATTGTCAAACCCTCCTCAACAAGAATGCAATCATTCAATTAGCGTGCTCACAGTGGAAAGATCTATCTAACTGTAATGTTGAAGCACAGCTTTAGTGGCAGCAGTGTATTGTGTAAACCCAAAGTGGTCAAACAACATCTTATCAATTTCTCCTCTTGTGTTGCCGAAAGGGAGCATCTCACTTTGGGATGACTCACCTGCTAGCTGATATGTTTAATACAAAAAAAGTCTACAGAGCTTATTTTTGGCACATTGTAAAAACAGCAAATAGAATTTTGAGCCTCAGTATTTTGTCTAGATATTTTTATTCTACTTAAACTTTAAGTGCTCAGATCGTTAACCAACTATAAACTGGCTTAAATAAGTTTGAATCTATTGTGGGACCTTTCACAAGCATCCTGGTTAAGTTTATATTAGAGTTTCCAAGAGTAATATTGATTATTGGCCAGAAATTATGACTGAGAAATGGAGAGATTTGAAAATCAAAACTGCAAGAGTCAAAGTAATCTGAAATTATGGTCTTGCGTGTAAATTATTGAAGTGAGATAACTAAATTGCAGTCGATATTTATAATATTTGGAAAGTACAAAAGTCCACGTGGCTTGATAGATGAAGGGATTGCTTCTAATTATGAATATCTTTGACTTTGCTATGTTTTCCAGTCTAGCTTATGACCACCAAGCAATATATTTGTCAAAAATGTGACAAAGAACAGTGAATTTCAACTAATCACAATAACTGATATGGCAGTTGTAATAAATTATTTGGTAGAAATTTTGAAGTATTGTAAATTGAGAGGACGACACTGTTCCAACGATAGTGACAAGGTCATTGACAGGTTAGCAGAGTGGGCAGGTAGTGCAGGTGAAGTTTAACACAGAAACATATGAGATATATATTTGTTAAGAAGGAAATGGACAGAATATAAAATAGGGGTATCATTCTAAATGAGGAACAGGAGCAGAGGAACTGGAACATATAGGTGTAGAGATCATCGAAAGTGACAGGACTGGGAGACAGTAGTTCATAAAGCATATTGTGTCGAGACTTTATTAAAAGTGGTGTAGACTATAAGATCCAGGAAGTGGTGCTGGACTTGTATAAAATGCAAGATAGACCTCAACTGGAGTATGGGTACAGTTTTGAGCATCACATTGGAGAGAGTACAGAGGATTTACCAGAAGAGTTTCAACGATGAGAAACTTCAGCTATGGGGATTATTTTGAGAGGTTGGAACAGTTCTCCTTGGAGAGAAGCAGACTAAGTGGGGATCTGATCATGATGGAGGTCAATAGTGTAGATGAGAACCTGTTCCCGCGTGTAACACAATCAAGTATGAGAAGACGCAGTTTGTATTTTGCAACAGAAACAAATGTGATGTGAGAGAAAACCTTTTCATACAACGTTCTGTCACGGTCTGTAATGCACTGTCAGGAACTGATGGAGGTATTCAAGAGGGCATTGGAGGATGATTTGAATAGAAATACTTTTCAAGGGTAGGGGAAGAAGACAGGAGAATGGCACAAAGTCAGAATGCTCATTTGGAGAGCTGGTATAGACTGGAACGGCCAAATGGCCTCTTTCTTCTGCATAACATTTCTGTGATACCGTGAAAATATTTCTATTACAACAAATATGCTGTTAGGATTAAGAAAAGCAGGGAATGCTAGAAGTACTCAGCAAATTTGTGGTAAGATACAAATAGATAACATATTAGATTGGTGACCTTTCCTCAGGATGAATCTTAAACTTTTTGGCTCAGTCTGAGTTGCATTGAATTTTTCGGAGAGTTTCCCATGCAAAGCTTTATGAGTTCTCTTGTCATACCTTACCAAACCCAGCACATGAACTACCTATGTAGAAATGTCCAATTCCTGCCTGATCCTACATAGCCCCATACCCAGAACAACTCGTTACTGCTTAGACATTTGGAATTCCTGGCATCCCTTACAACCTGCCATCTCTAAAAGCTTGTTTTTCACTCAGACAGGCACTGTTACAGCTGTTGACTTTTTCCCTGGATATGTCAGACAGGGGTAGTTAGGGTCCTCCTTTGTGGGCAGTGTCCAGCTGGTCCTGTTGGATAGGGTGATGCAGAGATGGGACTTTTTCTTCCTCCAGACCATGACACCAATCCATGCTAGCCTGGACGGAACTGGACACCTAGGTAAAAGCAGTCTCAGTTGTTTGGAAGAATGCACAACAACTACGAAGAAGCAAAAACACAATTTGCTGGAAATGTAAGAAGAAGGTCAATGGAATTCTCCATCCATGAGCAAATGTGCTCTCCAATACCTCACACTGACTCCATCTCTGCTACTATACTCAGTTCCAACCAAGATTCATGCTCTACCACATTACTGCCTGTAACATTTTCTCAGTCACTCATGCTCACCATTAAGCAATACCGTTAAGCAGACTATAAGTCCTCTGCACTGCTTGTTCATTCACTGGGACACTTCACCACCTGCACCAACAGTAATAGCTGTAGTGTCCACTTTCATCTCCCATAATGCCTACCTCTGTCTCACTTCATGAGGAATACCGCCCTCAATCGGGCAGTAAGACTGGTGTCAGAGGCTGCCCTTCACTCACAGTGCTGGGAACTCCAACTGAAGTCTATTCTCCTTGACTGAACCAGCTGGCAAGCTGCCTGGCTTTGTTTCTGTGTTAAGCAGCACAGTAAGATGGGGTGTCACAGTGGCTCAGTGGGTAGCACTGCTGCCTCACGGTGCCAGGGACCCAGGTTCACGCCCAGCCTCAGGTGACTGTCTGTGTGGAGTTTGCACATTCTCCCCGTACTTGCTTGGGTTTCCTCTGGGTGCTCCATTTTCTTCCAAAGTCCAAAGATGTACAGATTAGGTGGATTGGCCATGCTAGATTTCCCTGTCGTGTCCAGGGATATATAGGGTTAGATGTGTTAGCAATGGAGAATGAAGGGTTACAGGGATAGGGCAGGGGATTCTCTTCAGAGGATTGGTGTGGACTTGTTGGGCCAAATAGCCTGGATCCACACTGTCAGGATTCTATGGATTTCTATGGAAGACAACATGGATTTCTAGTGGGCGGCACGGTGGCACAGTGGTTAGCACTGCTGCCTGACAGTGCCAGAGATCTGGGTTCAGTTCCTACCTCAGGCAACTGTCTGTGTGGAGTTTGCACATTCTCCCCGTGTCTATGTGGGTTTCCTCTGGGTGCTCCGGTTTCCTCCCACAGTCCAGAAATGTGCAGGTTAGGTGAATTGGCCATGCTAAATTGCTCATAGTGTCAAGTGAAGAGGTAAATGTGGGCAATGGGTCTGGGTGGGTTGGTCTTCGGAGGGTTGGTGTGGACTTGTTGGGCCGAAGGGCCTGTTTCTACACAGTAGATAATCTAATCTAACAACAGTAACATGAGTCTGGTATCTCTCATGCTATGGACAATGCAAAAAGCAAAAGTGAGGCTGGAATGCTGTGAGCATCAAAGGTTGGCTCAGAACACCGAGACAGTGAAAGAAGAATCCAGAGATACAGCCGAGTCCAGTCCATGAGCTGGGTGGGTATCCCTGAACACACAGCATCCTTGCTGCAGTATTACAATGAGAATTGCTGGTGCAGTATTAAAATGCAGAAGTATTGTGTAAATGGATCAGTCATGAGTATTCTTTGAGGCTGGCCCATGTCAGAAGCAGGAGCAAAAAGGTAATAATCTCTGGATTACTACCTGAGCCATGAGCTAATTGGCACAGGGTCAATAAGATTAACCAGGTAAATATGTGGCTCAAAGATTGGTTTGGGAGAAATGGGTTTGAATTCATGGGACATTGGCACCAGTACTGGGGAAGAAAGGACCTGTTCATCTGAACTGTGCTGGGAGCAGAGTCCTAGTGAATCACATAACTCGGGCTGT
Organism: Chiloscyllium punctatum; assembly: GCF_047496795.1. Lineage (NCBI taxonomy): Eukaryota > Metazoa > Chordata > Chondrichthyes > Orectolobiformes > Hemiscylliidae > Chiloscyllium > Chiloscyllium punctatum. The sequence goes on from NC_092762.1 coordinate 64,205,785, forward strand.
AGACAGGGCTTTAAAGTAAACAGGGATGGGGGGAGAGTTAGTTATCAGTGAAATTAGAAAGCCTGAATTAAAGGAGGAGGTAAGATCGCAGATCCCAGGAGAAGTTATTAAGATCTCCAACACAGACACAAATAGAACACAGTGTTTGGAAAGGGTTAGCAATCAAACTTCAAACACACTGGACAAATGAATGACAATGGGAAGAGAGATGGTTAATACAGGATTAAAGGTGTTAGATCTGAATGCATGCAGTATAAGGAATAAGGTAATTGAGCTTATTGCAGAGATTGAAATTGGCAGGTATGACGTGTTGGGCATCACGGAGACGTGCCTGCAAGGGGATCAGGATTGGGAGCTGAATATTGAAGGATATACATCCTCTCAAAAAGAGAGGCAGGTGGGGGATTTGGGGAGAGAGGGTGAGGGTGCCTTATTAATAAGATAAGAAATTACATCAATACTCAGAAATGAAGAAGGGTCAGATGATGTAGAATCTGTGTGGGTAGAATCGAGGAGCCACAAAGGTAAAAAAAAACATAGCTGGAGTTATGTACAGGCTTCCAAACAGTAGTCAGGAGCTGGGACACAAGATACACCAGGAGATAGAAAAGATGGGTAGGAAAGGCAAAGTTACAGTGATCATGGTGGACTGAGAAAATTTAGTGGATTGCAAGAAAAGGAATTTATGGAATGTCTACATGATGGCTTTTTGGAGCAGCTGGTGGTGGAGCCCATGAGGGAACAGGCAATACTGGATTTAGTGTTGTGCAATGAGGGAGACTTGATAAAGGTTCATTCATCTTATGTTCCTTTAGGAGGCAGTGATCATAATATGATTGAATTTGCTATGCAATTTGAGAGGGAGAAGATAGATAAATCACCTGAACCAGATGGACTAGACCCCAGGGTTCTAAGGAAGATAGCTGAAGAGATAGTAAAGGTGTTAGAAGTGATCTTTCAGGAATCATTAGAGTCAGGGAGGGTCCCAGAGGACTGGAAAATTGTTAACGTGACACCCCTGTTTAAAAACAGAGTAAGGCAAAAGATGGAAAATTCAGACCAATTAGCCTAAAGTCAGTCGTGGATAAGATCCTGAAATCCGTTGTGAACAATGAGATTTTAGAATATTTGGAAGTGTCTGGTAGAATAGGGCAATGTCAGCATGGTTTCATCAAGGGGAGGTCATGCCTGACAAATCTGCTAGAATGCAAATGGATATTATCAACCCTGACTTCAAGAAGGCCTTTGATAAGGTCCACACAGGAGGCTACTGAGTAAGGTAAGGACCCATGGTGTTCGAGGCAAGGTGTTAGCATGGATAGAAGCTTCACTGTCTGGTTGGAAGCAGAGAGTGGGGATAAATGGGTCCTTCTCAGGATGGCAGCCAGTGACAAGTAGTGTTCTGCAAGGCTCAGTGTTGGGACCACAACTTTTCACTTTATACATTAATAATTGAGATGAAGGAACTGAGTGCATTCTAGCTAAGTTTGAAGATGAGACAACGATAGGTAGAGAGACAGATAGAGGGACAGGTAGCATTGAGGATACGGGGAGGCTGCAGAATGACTTAGACAGGTTGGGAGAGTCGCAGATGGATATGATATGGGAAAGCATTAAGTCATTCACTTTGGTAGGAAGAATAGAGGCAAGGACTATTTTCTAAGTAGGGAGAAAATCCAGAAGTCTTAAGTGCAAAGAGACTTGGGAGTTCCAGTCCAGATTCTCTCAAGGTAAATTTGCAGGTTGAGTCAGTAGTTATGAAGGTAAATGCAATGATGGCATTTATTTTGACAGGACTTCAATTGAAAAGCAAGGATGTACTTCTGAGGCTGTATAAGGCTCTGGTCAGACCACATTTGGAGTATTGTGTGCAGTTTTGGGCCCCATATCTCAGGAAGGATGTATTGGCCCTGGAGTGTGTTCTGGGGAGGTTCATGAGAATGGTCCCAGGAATTAACATATGAGGAATGTTTGATGATTCTGGATCGATATTTGATGGAGTTTAGAAGGATGAGGGGGGACCTAATTGAAACAAACAGAATACTGAATGGCCTGGACAGAGTGGATGTTTCCATTGATAGGAGAGACTAGGGCCTGAGGGTACAGCCTTAGGGTAGAGGGAAGACCTTTTAGAACAGAGATAAGGAGAAAATTCTTCAACTAGAGAACAGTGACTCGATGGAATTCATTGTCATTGAAGGCTGTGGAAGCCAACTTATTGAGGATATTTAAGAATGAGATAGATAGGTTCTCGCATATGAAAGGGATCAAGGGTTACAGGGAGAAAGTGCAAGAATGGGGTTGAAAGATCAAACATATCAAAAGGTTCCATTGTGAACTTACAAAGCTGAAGCTGAGACATCAAACAGAGCACATAAAGTTTCAAACAATTTACCTATTGAACTCTTAAAGTACCACGTACCCCATATGTGGCTTAGATTGTCCTTAGATTTTTAACTTTCTCAAAGAGCTGCAGTGGAAGCAAGTCATGCTCAACCCTACAGGACCTCCTCAGAGTAAATTAGGCTGTAGGGAGCCAGCTCTGCAACAATTAGGATGTGAATACCCAATAGTATTAGAATTACAGTAACTTTATTTGCCTGCTGTTTATCATCAGTCACTTGTAAATTGTTATTTCTGCTAAAGAGCTATGGACAGTATAATGCTGACAAAATATGCAAGTCCTATATCTTGCACATATAATCTTGAAAAAGCAATGTTATATCTTCTAATCCAATTTAAACTAATCCAACAAAGAATAGTTAATGTTTAAATCAGGAAGTATAAGAATATCTAATGTCAGGTTAGAAAATGAAATAAAGGAAAAGGAAGATGTGATAGAGATGGAAGAGGAGAAACAACAGGTAGAAATGACATGTTATTTACTTATTTTTAATTGTTTAAATTGCAACCAATGAAGGAATGTGGCTTTGCATTTATAAATGTGAATTTTTTGTACTAGAAAGATTGTTTGGTAATTATTCAAGTTAATTGTGCTGTTCAAAATCCACTTTTACTGGAATAGACAACTTGAAACATTTTCTATCATGTTTGTTGAGCAAATACTCTGTAAGCACAAAAACTTTGAATTGCTCTTCATTGTTTGGCTTCTCTGCGAGATGCCTGTATAGCAAAGTCTCTGGAAAAGCAAGACTTCTTGGAGAGGAACTTCCTGATTGCAATGTATAACAATACTTGTGCACTTGACAGAAGATATTTCTCAATTTAGTCCCCAATAGCAGTGAGCATTGATAGATCCATGAAGGGCTTATGCCCGCAACATCGGCTCTCCTGCTCCTCAGATGCTGCCTGACTTGCTGTGCTTTTCCAGCACCACACTTTTCGACTCTGACTCTCCAGCATCTGCAGTCCTCACTTTCACCTAGCATAGATAGCTCCTTTATTTTATCATGAATCTGGGCCAAAATGCCTGCAATATATTTAAAACATATTCTTACCTTACTTCTTTACGACTTTATTTTATCTTGCGTGCTTAGTGTAGCCACACTGAATACATCTTATTACACAGTAAGCACAGCTTTTAAAAGAGAGCTTTTAAGGGACTCAATTTAAAGTGTTTATTAGCAATGCCTTTTGTTGGGAAAATGAAACAATGCTAAGATAATAGTAAAATAGACAATCACTGTTCGACTTCTATCATTTCATTACTAATGGGTGGGACCATTCTTGGACTATTATAAATAAATACTGAATTAAGATGGCTGCAATGATCACCTGACCACAGGTTCGTGCAGTTAATGAAACCATCAAATAAATATGATCCAGTCTGAACTGAAATGAATACATTAAAATAACAGAAAGGAGTCACTCAGATCTGTATTATCTGTTTGAATTACATCTTTCAAAACTTGTACGTATTGCAGTGAAGACTTGCCTGCTATCCAACTTGGAAAAAAATAATGAAGCCAGCCAAAAGGGTACGCAAATGAATTGCATTTTAGGTAACTGCTTTTGATTAGAACAGAGAAAAGAAAATAGATTCACAGCAGCAAAACTGGAAGGCTTGTTCTTCCTTTCTCTGTATCTCTCATGCTCCCTCAAAACCCAGCAACCAGTCATCAAGCAAATTAGAGAAAACCTATTCACTGAGAACTCATAGATACTGACACACTTCTCTACTACTGAGGATAAATATTGTGAAAAAAAACCTCGTGATTTTAGGGTAACCCAAAGGAGTCAAGAGCCCCATTGACTGAATATTCTCAATCTTACATTTTGAATTAGGTGGTCTGTCATTTTTAAATGTTATACCAGTGTTTGTGTGCATTTGGTGTCATGATTTTATTCCTTTTCCCAGGGTTTAGGAAAGTGATCATCTAGGGGTTGGTTAGCTCAGTTAGTTAGACAGCTGGTTTGTGATACAAAGTGATTCAATTCCTTTCCTTCTCAACCTCTCCCCTCGCTGGTGGTGACCCCCATATTAAAGCACCACCAGTTATCTCTCTCTCTAATGAGAGAGCAGCCCAATAGATTGGCAGGACTGTGGCAATTTTACCTTTAGTAGGGTGATTGAATTGTTCTTTTTCATATGAGGAAACCAGATACAGAGGAACCTTGATTCACCGAAGGAAACGGGCGGGGAGTATTTTGTTTGGTTAATATACCAGATAAAAAGTCAAAAAGTGCAGAACTCCCAAACGCATTGTTTGTAATATGAAAATAGGGGGAGAAAATGGATTTCGCCTTGCAACGATTCACTATGGAATAAAAACTTTTAGCTAATAATTACTAGTTCTTGAAGCAAAAGGAAAGAAGTGTGGAATGTTTACATGGCTGTTGATCTGTCATTCTGATGTACATAGACAGGCCACTTGGCATGTGCAGTTGTCTCCTGATCTTGGCAGATGCAGCTTGCTCAGTAAGCAGAATATTGAAAAGTTTCCCACACCTTCTTCAAGAGAATGATCACATTTCACACTGGATTCACAATCAGAGTGTTTTAGAAACAGGAGCACAGTGAGCTGTGCAGCCCTTTCCACCATAGTCTCCCCTCTCCCCCCCCCCCCTCCTCTGTCCCAACTGAAGATCAAGCTACCTCCAAGTAAAACATTGTTCAAAGAAGCAGCACATAAAACCAGACTGGTCATTTCGAAGAAGTAAGTCCAAACGATTAGCTGAAGTCAGGTGGTTTACCAGAAGTGACTTTTTACAAAAAAATTACCCTTTCATTCTGCAAAAAAACTAAACTTGCCTACTGAACGAGAAATTAATCTATTTTTCCATAATCCTTCAAAATTTAAGTCTGAAAATACATTAAGTATGAAGCCTCAGTAATAAGGCATATATTCCTAGGGAGAGTTAGTAATCGACCATACACTCATTCATTGATCAACAAATACTCCTACAAGTTCACTCATAAGAGATCATGTCAGATTGAGGTGAGATGAAGAGGGGTGCTGTTTATCCCTCAGTACAAATGATTGAACTCATTTCACAGTGTAATAACTGTGTTAAATGATCAATAAGAAAATCCAACCCCTAATTCCCTCCCTAGGAGTACTGATATGTTGCAATACTTTTCCATTTGTCATGTTGTTTTGGTATCAGCCATTGCAATGACTACCACTTTCCTTTGAAATCCAGCTTTCTTTGACTGTCTAATTAATATTTTTTCTTTCTCACGGCTGCCCCGCTGCTTGGTTAAATAGATCAGAGTCTGTAGTTAAAGAAAAAATGCCTGACCTAGAAAGGTATTGTTTTAAAATTTACAGGTGAAAGTAGGCCACAGCTTAAGATATAAAATTGTCTGATATTGGGGAACGCACAACCTCACATTTGTATTGACTGCTCTTATATTGGAATGACCAGTGTAACCTGAGGTTGAGTACAAACACAGCATCTGTGGAGAGAGAAACCAAGTTAATGATTTCAGTTCAATATGATTTCTTCCAGAACTTTTGTCTTTTAAATGGTGGATTTTACAATTTGACTGAGGAGGAGGAGGAGCGAGGGGAACAGTTGGTTTGGATGCCCAGTACAAAAGGCGAAATGTTGCTCAATAGGGCAGAAGAGAAATTGATAGAAAATGGATCTAAATGAAGGTGTGGAAAGATGAAAGTAGCTGAGAGCAAAGTAGAGTATAATCGGCATAAGGATGAGATGAATTTAAGGGGAATAGAGAATGGGCATCATGTAATCAGGCTTTGGTGTTGTGGAGTTCAATATTGACACCTCAAGGCTGTAAAGTACCTAAGCAGGAAGTGTGATGCTCTTCCTCGAGTTGCATTATAGTTTATTGGGACATTACAGCAGGCCCAGGTCAGAAATGATTGCATGAGAACTAGGTGTTTTATTGAAATAGTCCACAACTCGAAGGTCAGGGTCATTCCTATGGGCAGAGTGGAGATGCACTGCAAAGCAGTTACCCAGTCTGTGTTTCATCTCATCAATCTAAAGGACTCTACATTGTAAGAGAGTTTGTATAGACTAACTTGAAAGAAGGAGAGAGTGAGGACTGCAGATGCTGGAGATCAGAGCTGAAAATGTGTTGCTGGAAAAGCGTAGCAGGTCAGGAAGCATCCAAGGAGCAGGAGAATCGACGTTTCGGACCCGAAACGTCGATAACTTGAAAGAAGTACAAGTAAAATGTTGCTTCATATGGAAGGTCCATAAGGGGCCTTGGATGGTGAGGAGGACGGAAGAGAATGGTCAAGTATTACAACTTCTGCAATTGCATGGGAAGATGTCAAGAGGGAGTGCAGAAGTGTTATGAGTGATGGAGGATTGCTGTAAGATGTCACTATCCCTATGGAATGCTGACAATGGAGGAGAAGGAAAGATGTGTTTGGTGATGGCCTCCTGCTATAGATGACAGAATGATGGAGGATAATCCTTTGAATGCATGGACTAGTGGGATGGAAAGAAAGGACAAGGGGAAGCCGAGAATTGTTCTGGGAAGATTGGGAAGCAGTGAGAGCAGAAGTGAGGAAAATGGATTGGAAACGCGTGAAGACCCTGTCAAACACATTGAGCAGGAGTCCTCAGTTGAGGAAAAGGTCACTAATGTTAGGGGCACCCCAGTGAAAGGTAACATCATTGGAACAGAAGCAACAGAAATGGAAAAACTGGGAGAATGGAATGGAGTCCTTGGAGGAAGCGAAGTGTGATGATGTGTGGTCAAGTTAACTGTAAGAGTCGGTGAGCTTGTAGTTGATATTAGTAGATAGTCTATCTCCAGAAATAGAAAGAGAGAAGTCAAAAAAGGGGAAGACAGAGTTGTAGATGTGCCTGGGTGGGAGAAGAATGGAAATTGTAAGTGAAATTGATAAATTTTTTCCAATTCCAGATGAGAGCAGGAAGCAGCATTGATGACATCATGGATCTATTTGAGGAAGAGTTGTGGGTTGAGGGCCTGAATAGGACTGAAACAAGGAATGTCCTACATTCTATGATTCTATGATACTCTCCAGGGAGACATAGAACAAACAGTTCTGAAGGTGAGACATTTGAACTCAAGACATTAACTCTTTCCCAGATACTGCCAAATCTGCCAAATTTCTCCACCTTTGGTGTTTGTTTCAGATCTCCAGCATCAATAATAATTTGCCTTCATTGGGCTAAACTAGTCTGGAATTGGAGATGACTGATCTGGTATTGGGGTTGACTAATCTGATATTGGAGCTGATTATTCTAACATTAATGTTGATTAGTATGGCAATGGGATTGATTAATCTAAATCCATATATTGACATTTTAAGTGTAAGTAGGGTCAGCGATGAAAGCAGATTGGCACTAAAAATAGCACTGCCAGACAGTGTACCTGGCTCCAAGCTGCTTCCTCTTCATTCCCCCACATCATTATTTTCGAAATCGGATGGGGAAAGAAAGGTTAGTGTGGCAGGGCTATCCAACTGCAAACAATGCAATTGATCTGCTAATGGTCATTCATGACAAATCTTTTATGTGCTAAGACATCTAGACTCTTCAGCATTACAGAGCCGTGCAATGTCTTACTATATTCTGGGGTTATTCAGTTGATATCCAGATTCCTACAGGTAGCAGAGAACAGTGCATCTTCCTTGAGGTGGTCTTCCTGTCACAGACCTGGATGGGGGGGTTGTGGAATTGTGGCGAATTGAGGTGGCTATAGGGGGTGAGGTGTTAGTAAAGCTCCAGTAGGATTAGAAGCTGTCCCTCGCTTACCCTGTTTCAGTAAGAGCTGCAGACTGCCCTGTGCCCATGCTCATGCCAGACCACAATGACGTAAGTAGTTACAAAAGAATATACTGTAGATAGATTCACAGAGTGGGCAAAGATCTGGCAAATGCTATATAATGTATGAACATTTGAAATTGTCCAATTTGATGGGATAAATAAAAAATAAGCATATTGTCTAAAATTTGGAAGATTGCATAACTCTGTGTCCTAGTGCATAAATCACAAGAGATTATTATGTGAGTAGAACAGCAAGTAGTTAGGAAAGCTCAAGAATATTATCCTTTATTGTGAGGGAAATTGAGTGCTTAAGAACAAGAAGGTTATGCTTCTGCAAGAGAGAGAATTGGTGAAACCGCATCTGGATCACTATAAATAATGTTAGTCTCCCTGATTATGGAACAATGTAAATGCAATGGAGACAATTCAGAGGGCTCCTACTTGACTAATATCTGGAATAGGTGGTTCTCTTTTGCGGAATGGCTAGGCTTGTATTTGCTAGAGGTTAGATGAGTAAGCGGTAACTTGACAGAAACGTATAAAATCCTGTGCAATCTTGACAGGTTGGATGTGGAAAGGATGCCCCTGTGGTGGTAGAAGCTACTACCAGAGGTTATGTATTGAAAATAAAAGGTTACACGTTTGAGGTTGTGGTAAGAGGCATTTTTCCTTCAGACTCACGAGTCTTTGGAACTCTTCTTCGGAAGATAGTGGGAGCGGAATCTTTGAATAATTTCAAGGCATGGTTGCTTATTAAAAAACAGTGGGATTATCTGCAGTAGGTAGGAATTTAGGATTTAAAATCTGATCATCCATGATAGGATTGAATGGCAGAGCTTTCTTGAAGGGCTGAATGGCCTACTCCAGTTGCTCATTCATATGATCATATCACTCACCAGACAGACCTCAACCTTCATGTGAGCCTGATGACTGGGCTATGAAGCCTGCAAGAAAGATCTCGTGGTTACATTGAACAATATAAATTTTGGGTTGATGGTCTAACATTAGAAATATAGGTTGATATTGATCTTTCCCTGAGAGCTGTCATGACAGAATGAGCTATGTAATGGAGTTGAGCACAGGAAACGTTTGAGATGATGGCTGAGAATGCTACAGAGCTGTACTGACATTGACAAAAGCTACTGAGACTTGTAGCTCCATCTTTGTTCACAAAGTCGTGGCATCTTCGTAGACAATAGGATTGGTTTGTTCAAATGACATCTTTCTTGGAAATTCTGTTTTTATGGAAAATTCTGAACACTGATTTTATGTCACCAACAAATATCAAACAGCCTTAAATGGCATTTTGTTTTCTGGTTGCTTTTGTTACATCTTCACTTTGTGCAGAAAATAAAACTGCATTTTAGTAATAAAAGTGCTGATACAATCGTTTGTGGAAAATTAAGTTGTAAGTTGATGCATGGCATTTTTTTTTAACAACTGCTTTACAGAGGTAATGCTGATAGTTTTAAAAATGTTTAAATGTTTTATCTCAGAGGTAAAACTTAATTTGTGATATGTTTAAATTAGAGCTGCCACTTACATTTTTGCTCATTGCTGATTGCTGCTAAGTTCAAAGCCATCTCTTCTATCATTATCTTTGCTTTATTTTGCTCCAAGAGGCCTCCAGCAAGATTGAATTAGAAAAGGATCATCTTCACCAATGATAAATTAAGTTTTAGATATCTCCCAGCACTTTAAAAAATTCATTAAGAATCTAAATATATTGAACGGCGTAAACAAACTGAAAGGTAACGCTGATGGATTTTTATTTCCGATTGATATATTTTGCTGTCAAGATGTTCTAAGTGAAAGATCAGGTCTGACTCTAGGTATAATGAGAATAAATGTTCCAGTTTCCTGAGCTTGTCTACCCTGCACATATGAATGCTTCAGTTAGAGCTGTCATTTCCCATTGAAATCAAGTCCAGAGCTGATGGATTTTGCATTTGTTTTCGGTGATGTTGACATTGAGGCCAGAAATGTGCTGGTTTGGACAAGGCGGAAGCAAGTGAAGCTCAGTTCCATAGTCCCAAAAATATAAACAGAGGCTGGCAGGATGAACGCTACGCTGGAACCATTAATAAAGCTACATCTATAACATTTTTTTTACATCCAATTCAGTGGAGGCTCATTATGCAAGCTTGCTTCACTGCAGACTCATCATGACATTTCTGATAAGTTCATTGAAGGTTTATGATTCATAGAAAAGAATCATGGAATTTTACAACACGCAAATAGCTATTTGGCCCATGCTGTCTGAAATAATTCCATGGAGGCTGGTATCCTGTCAAAATTCACCCTTTATTTACACCAGATTAACAGCCCCAGTCAGTGAACTCATATTTTGTGAGGTCCACCTGGCTGACCTTGTTACAATCACTACAGTCTCTTTGCTATGTTTCTTAAAGCTGTCCACCATGTTCTAAAGCCCTTGCTTTTAACTTGTTTTTTTTTCAGTTATAGATACATGAGAGCATTATATCTGTTACTCTGCTTATCATCCAGAGACCTGGAGGAATGATCTAGAGACATGTATTCAAATCCCACCAGGTCCATTTAACTTCGGTTCAATAGAATAAAATGTCAGGCCTGACTTTATGCTCCTGAGGTTGGAAGAGCAGAGAATTCCTGGATTCTCAAACCCACATTGGGAGAAAAGTTCCCCAGAAATCCCACCAATCATTCAAAAATGTCTGGGTTTTAAGGAGGGGATTGTGGCAAGCGGTGCTGGGAAGAGTTTAGAGGTTGTTGGGTGGACAGGTTGGCAGGGTAGCCATGCTTCAGTACTCCCATTTTAGTCCAAGCAAAGGACAAAGAGAGAAAGAAATAAAAAATCGTCCTCACCTCCATTCCCCACACTTCCCATGTTCCATACATTCCAGCCTTTGCATACCCTCCTCTCATCCCCATGGTCATTTATACCCCCTATGTCAATGTAGCATCAACTCATACTAATCCATGGACTCCCTTATGTCCTTACACTTACCGTGCCAACTCACCGAGTACCCACTAGGGCAAGCTATCTTGGGGGATAATGATAGACTCATCGAAAGGGGAGAAAGTGAGGACTGCAGATGCTGAAGATCAGTGTTGAGAGTGTGGTGCTGGAAAGGTACAGCAGGTCAGACAGCACCTGAGGATGCCTGAGGTGCTTTTCCAGCACCACACTCTCGACTCATCAAAAGGAGAGAACTGTCTGAAATTTTATTGTGAAAATTTATATTTCACTTGGACAACAGGCAGAGCATTAGTATAATGTGTTGTTCAAAGAAAAATACTCTGAGAATACTGCACTATGTGATATCATGTACTACCAAACAACCGCTTGGAAACTATGCGTGTGAATGATGTGCAAAACCTCTAGTCAGCATTTCAGCTGTGTGATTCCATAACTTGCTTTGTGTCGGACCCAACACTGGACTTAACTGCCAAAAACAATGCACTGTACCAGATATCTGTAAGCTCTGCAGAAGAACCAATTGGCAGTAAGGTGAAACAGTGTGTTCGCTCAACAGCAATCAGAGAGCAGCAAGCAATAACCTTGGTCGGGGGAGAACATCCCAGGTTACTCCACCACCAATTCAGCCAGGCACTGGAGTAGCTTCCAGTCATTCACCATTGATCATACCCCATTATTCTCAACACTAAGCACTCACTGTAGAATGCTCAGAAGAATCAATGTGCCAACCTCTTCCATCCTACATTAATAGAACAGTTCAGCATAGGAACAGGCCCTTCAGCCCACAGTGACTGAACTGACAATGATGCCATTCTAAACTAGTCCCATCTGCTTGCACATGGTGGTTATCCCTCTACTCCCTGCCTGCTCATGTGATTATCTAAATGCCTCTTAAACTTAGCTAACATATCTGTTTTGACCACCTCACCTGGCAGTACCTTCCGGGCACCTAACACCCTCTATGTGAAAAACAACTTTCCTCACACATCTCCTTTCAACTTTTCTCTTCTCACCTTAAACCAATGCCCCCTGGAATTTGAAATTTCCATCCTGGTAAAAATATTTCAATGATCTACCTTATCCTCTCATCATTTTATATACTTTTATTGGGACACTCCCCAGCTTCCACTACTTTAGTGAAAACAATTCAAGTTTGCCAAACCTCTCCTATAGCTAATACACTGCAATCCAGGCAACATCCTGGTAAACTTCTTTGCACCTTCTTCAAAGCTTCCACATCCTTCCTACACTGTGGTAACCAGAACTGCATACCATGCTCCAACTGTGGCCTAACTAAAATATAGTGCTGCTGCAACATGACTTGCCAACTTCTGTATTAAATGCCCTGACAAATGAAGGCAAGCATGCTGTACGCCATCTTTACCACTTTCAGGGAGCCATGAACTTGGACCCCAAGCCCCTAATTTTTATGCCATTTACTCTATACTTTCCTCTTGTATTTGACCTCCGAAAATGCATCAGCTCACTTGTACTGATTAAGCTCCCTTGGCCATTTTACCACCCAACTTTTCAACTGATGTATATTCTGATCTATCCTTTGCTAACCTTCCTCATTATCCACAATTCTACCAATTTTTGTGTACCTTGCAAACGTACAAATCAGACATTCATTTTCATCCAAATCACACATATATATTATAAATAACATAGATCCCGTCACTGATCCTTGTGGAACACCACCAGTGAGAGATCTCCAGTCAGAGAAACACCCTTTTGTAACTACCCTGTATTTTCTATGACCAAGCCAACTTTGTAGAAGTCCGTGTCGACATCGTCCTCTGCCTTATCCTCATTAATCATCTTCATCACTTGCTCAAAAAACTCAATCAACTTTGTGACTAAACTTTCAGATTTTCTTGTCATCCAAGTTTCCTGAAGCTTGCCATCCTTTTCTATCAGCCTCACAGGAATGTACTGGTCCAGAACTCAGATCAATTGGCTTTTAGAAGATTCCCACATGTTAGATATGGATTGACATCACCTCTGGAGATCCACCTCTGGATTCAGCTGAACCCTGCTCTCGCCAATACTCAACGTGAGGTTTATCCAGACCTTGCTTGTCAGGGTTATATCCAATAGCTCCTGCTGCTGTTTACAATCATGTTCCCATGGCTCCACTCACACTGCCGCTCTGACTCTGTAATAAAAATATATAAAATTGTACATATTTTCCAAATATTGGATCTCATACAATGCTGTTTATTATCACTTACCTGATAGATTGTTTAAGTAGTGGATATAAATCTTGTGTGAAATTATATTAATGTGATCATCACCAAAATCAAAAGGTTAAATGCTACCTTGAATGGATTATTAGTGTTACAATGATGAAGAGAGATGAGAGAGAGAATCCAGCATTGAAAAATTAAAAAAAAAGAAATTTAAAGTCCTTATTATGTCCTTTGAGGTGTAAGGTGTTAACCTCAGACAATTGTCAATTTAGCAATGTCCTGTATCCTCCATAAAGGATTCTGGGTAATCTCAGATGGAGGACAGGAAAAAATTGTGGCTGTAAGAGCTGCTCCTTTTTTGAGGTATTTTTGGTATTGGAGGTGATTTCTTCAAATTCCAGGAACAGCAATTACTGTTTTATCTGCTGTTGCATTGTTTTGGAACTTTGGGGAGAAAAAGTGCAAAACAGCAGCACTTTTAAAAGGAGAAGGACAAAAGGCAGCGACCACATTGTCAGTGAGGGAGCGAGAGAAAGAAACCGACACTGCTAACTGACACCGCAGTGAATCTGCACAGTTACTGCCTTTGCTATTTGAGTTCATGTATCTCTGGTCATCCCAGTGCATCTAGGAAAAATTAACAAACAGCAAAATTCACAGCTGACCTTGGAGGAACCTGTGTGGGAAAGCTCACAGCACTGGAACAGATAAGTGCATAGTTTTTAAGTGTAACCTTGCTGTAAGTCGATAGTAGAGTGTAGAATGTGTTCTTTCTTGACTAAATGTTTTCCTGAGATCTGTCTCTTGATTACATTTTCGAAATATAATTCATAAGTACTAAGTTAGCCTAGAGCAGTGTTTATCGAGCAAAAAGACGGTGTTATTTTGTGGGTCTGTAGATAGTGAAGGAGCAAAAATGGTCTTTAGTAGAGAGATATGCTCTTCCTGTTGGATGTAGGAGTTTCTATGTAAATGATGATTATGTCTGCAGGAACGGTCTTTGGTTCTGAATTCTATCAGATCACATGAATCGGTTAGAGCAGCAGTGAGAGGCAATAAGGAATTTACAAGATTTAGGGGGTGTGATGGATAGCAGTTATAGGAAGGGAGAAAAGCCACAGCTCTAGTCAGGTAGATGAGTTAACTCCAGAAAAGGCAGGAGGGGTTGGCAGGTAGTACAGGAGTCTTCTGTGGCTATCCTCATCTCAAACAAGTATGCTGTTTTGGAAAATGTATGGGTGATGGAATCTCACAGGAATGTAGCACAAACAGCCAAGTTTCTGCTCTTGAGACTGGCTCTTATGTAATGAGGGATATGTCAGGTTCCAAATGATCAATTGTGATAGGGGACTATCTAGTCAGAAGCACAGATAGACATTTCTGCAGCCACCAGCGAAAAATCAGAATGTTGTGTTGCCTTCCTGATGCCAGGATCAAGGATACCTCAGAGAGGGTACAGAATGTTCTCAAAGGGAAAAGGGATCAGCAAAAAGTCATTGTACACATTGGAGCTAATGATGTAGGCAAGGAAAAGGATAAGATTCTGAATGGAGAATATAGAAAGTTAGGCAGGCATTTAAAAAGAAGGGGTCGCCGAGGGTAGTAATATCTGGATTACTTTTGGTGCTATGAGCTAGAGGGGGTAGGAATAGGAGGATAGAGCAGATGAATGCATGGCTGAGGAGCTGGTGCAAAGGAGAAGGGTTCACAGTTTTGGATCATTGGAATTGCTTCTGGGGTAGAAGTGAACTGTACAAGAAGGACAGATTGCACCTGAATTGGAAGGGGACTAATATACTGGCAGGGAGATTTGCTAAGCTGCCTGGGAGGATTTAAACCAGTAAGATGCAATGGAGTGAGAAATAGTGAGGAAAAATATCAATCTGAGACTGGTACAGTTGGGAAAAGGAGCGAGTCAAACCGTCAGGGCAGGCAGGAACAAAGCAGAGAACAAGGTAGAACTGATAAATTAAACTGCATTTATTTCAATGCAAGAGGCCTAATAGGGAAGGCAGATGATCTCAGGGTATCATAAGGAACATGGGACTGGGATATCACAGCAATTACAGAGACGTAGCTCAGGGATGGACAGGACTGGCAGCTTAATGTTATAGAAAGGATAGAAATGGGGGGCAAGAGAGGAGGAGGAGTGGCACTTTTGATAAGTGATAGCATTACTGCTGTACTTAGGGGGGGATATTCCTGGGAATACATGCAGGGAAGATATTTGGGTTGAACTGAGAAATAAGAAAGGGATGATCATCTTATTGAGATTGTATGATAGACTTCCTACTAGTTATAGAGTCATAGAGATGTACAACATGGAAACAGATCCTTCGGTCCAATTCGTCCATGCCGACCAGATATTCCAACCTAATCTAGTGCCATTTGCCAGCACTTAGCCCAATCTCTCTCAACCCTTCCTATTCATATTGCCCTCTCAGCAGGGAATTGAGAAAACAATTTGTAAAGAGATCTCACTTATCTGTCAGAATAATAGGGTGGTTATAGGAGGGGATTTTAACTTTCCAAACATAGAGTGGGACTGCCTCACTTAAGGGTTTAGATGGAGAAGAATTTGTTGAGTGTGTACAAGAAAATTTTCTGATTCAGTATGTGGATGTACCTACTAGCGAAGGTACAAAACTTGACCTGCTCTTGGGAAATAAGGCAGGGCAGGCGAATGAGGTGTCAATGGGGGAGCATTTTGGGGCCAGCGGCCATAATTCTATTAGTTTAAAAATATTGATGGAAAAGGATAGACTAGACCTAAAAGCTGAGGTTCTAAATTGGAGGAAGGCTAATTTTGATAGTTTTAGACAAGAACTTTAAAAAGCTGATTAGGGGCCAAATGTTCGCAGGTAAAGGGACTGCTGGAAAATGGGAAGCCTTCAGGAATGAAATAACGAGAGTCCAGAGACAATATATTCCTGTTAGGGTGTAAATAAAGGCTGGGAGATGGAGGCGATGCTGGATGATGAGGAAAATTGAGGTTTTGGTTAAGAAAAAGAAAAAAGCATATGTCAGGTATAGAAAGGATAGATTGAGTGAATCCTTAGAAGAGTATAAAGGCAGTAGGAGTATTTTTAAGAGGGAAATCAGGAGGGCAAAAAGGGGAAATGAGATAGTTTTGGCAAATAGAGTTAAGATAATCCAAAAGGATTTTATAAATACATTAAGGACAAAAGAGTAACTAGGGAGAGAATAGGGCCCCTCAAAGATCAGCAAGCAGCCTTTGTGTAGAGCTGCAGGAGATGGGGGAGATACTAAACAAATATTTTGCCTCAGTGTTTACTGTGGAGAAGGACGTGGAAGATATAGAATGTGAGGAAATAGATGGTAACAGCTTGAAAAATGTCCATATTACAGAGGAGGAGGTGCTGGATGTCTTGAAATACATAAAAGTGGATAAATCCCCAGGACCTGATCAGATGTACCCTAGAACTTTGTAGGAAGCTCAGGAAATGATTGTTGGGCCGCTTTCACAGCTATTTGTATTATCAATAATCAAAGGTGAGGTGCCAGAAGACTAGAAGTTGGCTAACGTTGTCCCACTATTTAAGAAAGGTGGTAACGAAAAGCCAGGGAATTATAGATCTGATGTTGGTGATGGGCAGGTTGTTGGAGAGAATCCTGAGGACAGGATGTATATGTATTTGGAAAGGCAAGGACTGATAGGGATAGTCAACATGGCTTTGTGTGTGGGAAATCATGTCTCACAACTTGATTGAGTTTTTGAAGAAATAACAAAGAGGATTGAATAGGGCATCGCGATACATGTGATCTATATGGACTTCAGTAAGGCGTTTGACAAGGTTCCTCATGTGAGGCAGGTTAGCAAGGTTAGATCTCACAGAATACAGGGAGAACTAGCCATTTGGATTGGATTAGATTAGATTATTTACAGTGTGGAAACAGGCCCTTCAGCCCAACAAGTCCACACCACCCCGCCGAAGCGCAACCCACCCATACCCCTACATCTACCCCTTACCTAACACTACGGGCAATTTAGCATGGCCAATTCACCTGACCTGCACATCTTTGGACTGTGGGAGGAAACCAGAGCACCCGGAGGAAACCCACGCAGACACGGGGAGAATGTGCAAACTCCACACAGTCAGTCGCCAGAGGCGGGAATTGAACCCGGGTCTCTGGCGCTGTGAGGCAGCAGTGCTAACCACTGTACCACCGTGCCACCCACTATTACAGAACAGGCTCAAAGGTAGAAGACAGAGGGTGGTGGTGGAGGGTTGTTTTTCAGACTGGAGGCCTGTGACCAGTGGAGTGCCACAAGGATTGGTGCTGGGTCCACTATTTTTCGTCATTTATATAAATGATCTAGATGTGAGCATAAGAGGTATAGTTTGTAAGTTTCCAGATGACACCAAAGTTGGAGGTGTAGGGGACAGTGAAGAAGGTTACCTCGGATTACAATGGGATCTTGATCCGATGAACCAATGGGCTGAGAAGTGGCAGATGGAGTTTAATTCAGATAAATGTGAGGTGCTGCATTTTGGGAAAGCAAGTCTTAGCAGGACTTATACACTTAATTATATAGGGAGTGTTGCTGAACAAAGAGACCTTGGAGTGCAGGTCCATAGCTCATTGAAAGTGGCAGCGCAGGTTGACAGGATAGTGAAGAAGGTGTTTGGTATGCTTTCCTATATTGGTCAGAGTATTGAGTATAGAAGTTGGGAAGTCATGTTGCGACTGTACATGGAGATTGGTGAGACTACTGTTTGAATATTGCATGCAGTTCTGGTCTCCTTCCTATCGGAAAGATGTTGTGAAACTTGAAAGGATTCAGAAAAGATTTACAAAGATGTTGCCAGGGTTGGAGGATTTGAGCTATAGGGAGAAGCTGAACAGACTGGGGCTGTTTTCTCTGGAGTGTCGGAGGCTGAGGGGTGACTTCATAGAGGTTTACAAAATTATGAGGGGCATGGATAGGGTAAATAGACAAAGTTTTTTCCCTGGGGTGAGGGAGTCCAGAATTAGAGGGGATAGGTTTAGGGTGAGAGAGGAAAGATATAAAAGACACCTAAGGGGCAACGTTTTCACCACCACCTTCTGACTTCTACAGGTCAGGTAATGACTTTGGCCATTTATGTCTGTACCTATACTTTTTAAAAATTGTTTTAATCCATAAAGGTCCCAGTTATTAAAATCAGATGATTGGATTCAAAAATCCATCATCCATACTTTATCACAATCATGACAACATACACACTTATCACATTATATATAATAACAAAACCCACTAAATAGCTAGAGAATAAAAATACTTAGTAGCATACTGATGTGTTGCAATTATTTCCTATGGTTCTGATGCAGTTTTATTCTGCTCGTTGCTTCTTCCTGTTGAGATTTACTAGTTTGCTCATTAATATGAGTTCACTGCAATCAAACATGCCCCGTGGATAATTTTGAATTTGTGTGATTAGGTATTAGCTAATCAACCTGTAGAGAGATGTCATTACAGACCTCTGTAGGAGGTCAGACCTGACCCCAGGCCTCCTGGCCAAGAGGTAAGAATGCTACCATTGCACCACATGAGTCCTTTAGCTTGAATTTGTGTGATGTTTTAAAAACAAATCAAGTGATATGATTCAGCTGCCTTTCATATATCTGTACTTGATTTGTAAGAAACATAAAACAAATGGTGAATCACCAGCATTGAAATTCAGAATAAACCCCACATTTCTAAATGTAAGGGAGTGGTAGCGTTCTCACCAAATACTTCAGCAGAATTTAATTTATGCAATGAGAGTCCTACCAATGGTTTTGGAAAACTGGTGGAGACCCTCTCAACTCTCCCCAGGATTTCTGGATCTATTTTATTGAAATTAAGCTCTCAACTGGAGAACAATGAGTCACCCATTCGATAAAGGCCACAGTCAAATGGAAATCTCATCTGAAGAGCTGCCTCCAGACAAACACCAGCAGCACCCCCAAGCACCAGGGAAGGGTGGTTTCTGCTGCTAATAAACTGAGGCCTTAACTTTTGAGGTCCCAGGTCAGTTAGCTTAGTTGGCTGGATGCCTGGTTTGCAATGCGAGTGATGCGAATAGTGTGGGTTCAATTTCTGCACCAGCTGAGGTTACCATGAAGGATTCTCCTGCTTAACCTGTCTTCCTGCCTGAGGTGTGGTGACCCTCATATTAAACCACCACTAGCCATCTCTCTCTAAAGACAGGACAGTCCTATGGCTTGGTACAACTATGGTAACTTTACATTTTTACTTAAGTATAGGTCACGAAAAGGGGTGGAATGGGGGTCACTCACTTGGGGAATGTGAGCGGTTTGCATACAATGACTGGAGGATGGCTTTCCTAAGATCTCAAAAACAGCAGTAATGTGGCCAACTAGTTAACTGTTTATTCAGTCATTTTGGTTAAGGGAAGAAGTGTTCCACCAACAACAGGGGAACTCCCTGCTCTTCAGAAAATACCACAGAGTCTTAGACATCCAAAGGAAAAGCACGAAATGGCTTTTGTTAAAAACTTGTTTGGAAGAGATCTAAGACAATGCATCACTTCTCCACTGCTGCCCTTAGCCCAATTCTGAGCTCAAATCCGATATTGAAATTCTAATCTTTAGACTCACAGACGACTGATCAATGCTAACACCTACAAAATGTTGCACATGTGTCAATTTTTAAAACCCTTATAAACTCTGACCTACAAAGATGAAGATCTCAATGCAGGAGCAAATGTATCCTGACTGAACAGATGCTAATTAAAGCCTGTTATGGACACTGACTGTGTTGTGCAGTAATGTATTATTTACACTCGGGCTGTGTTTTCCATCTTACAATCTATTTTTGTCCATGTTTGTATGGTCATTAATGTGATCCTAACCAAGCCAATTAAAATGCTGCTAATGTCATACTCAGAATTCCTTTTTATTATGTAATGTTAAATATTTTACAACTTGATTTTAAATATTTTCAAACATTATTATTATAATAGTATGCTACCAACATTTGAATGTTTGAAAATTTGCATGGATTGAATTAGAAAAAAAAACATTGAATCCTCTATTTTTCCCTTGGCAATTTCCCCTCCTTCCTTCCTTTGGTGAGTTTCACAGTAACAATGATGTGCATTTATAGATTTTCAGTACATGCTCTACAGGCCTACACTCACAACAAATTGTCAAATGCAAAGTTCCTAATTAGCCAGGGTGGAGGCAGGTTTGGCACCCAATTAGCCGCACCGGGAGTAGCCTGGAGGTGGAACATTGAATCAAAGCATTCTGAAAATTTAAGTAGCACTCACTGTGGAGGTGACAGAAGTGGGTTCGCAGAGGACCAGTGTGTAATATGGACAAACAATGCTGAAGGTTTCTGGTGCCTGACATGGATCTCAACCAAGGCAATCGCTGAGAGGCGAGAGATATTGTTCCTGGTTTCAGGGAGAAAAAAACGACCAGGGGACCCCAGAAGGATTCAAATGGAGTTGACTGTAGAAGTCAGCAGCAGAGGAGTGGACAGGGTACATGCTTTCAATGATGGGAAAGGATCAATTATCTGATTCTATCTGGAAACATGAAAGACAAGCAACACCTACATTGTAGGCTGTGAACTTTCTGAGTCAGAAGTCACACAATACCAGTTTATATACCAGTAGGTTTGTTTGAAATCACAGCTGAAGTCCTGATGAACTCCAAAAGCTTGTGATTTCAAATAAACCTGTTGGACTATGATCTGTTGTCATGTGGCTTCTGACTTTGTCCACCCTAGGCCAACACTGGCGCCTTCATATCATGGTTAACTTTATGCAGCATTATACACACAAGCTGAGCAGACTAAGTACCTATAGATCTACCTGAAATGTCAGAATTAGTGGACAGTTGAATCCCTGAGAAGTCAGACACTTCACATAGGAGTACAGTAATGAAGGGGTCAACACTGAGGAGCACAATAGCTCATGTCAGACCCATATTGGAAAAGGTGAGGAAGACCATCATTCTCTCCTGATCCTGCAGGAAAAGAGAGCTCAAAAATCATGTGGTGTATTAAATGTAGAAATCTGGGGACCCCAGTCGACCTGATACTGATGAGGAAGGTAGGGCCAGACATGGTGAAGCTCCCATTGAAGCAGATCATTAGTGATGGCAAGGCTGAAGGCTATGAAGAGCAAAGTCATTGATAACTATGTCATCAGGTGAAGGGTAGGGTGGAAACTCTACGTGCTATGACTTTTCCACTGCTGTCACACATTAGGTTCATTGTGCAGAGATCTCATCACCAGCTTGCTCCTTTGCCAAAGGCTTACAGCAGAGACGGAGCTGAGGATTTTATTCATTCAAGGGATGTTGGCATCATGGGCAATGCTAGCAATTATTGCCATCCCTAATTGCCCAGAGGGAAATAAAGAGTTAACCACATTGCTGTGGGTCTGGAGTCACATGTTGGTGAGACCCAGTGAGGATGGCAGTTTCCCTCCTTAAAGGACATTAGTGAATTAGATGGGTTTTGACAACAATTGACAGTCATAATTAGGATATGGAGGTGCCAGTGTTGGACTGGGGTAAAAAAATCACATAATACCAGGTTATAGTCAAATAGGTTTATCTGGAAGTACAAGCTTTCAGGTAGCTAGTGGAGTAGGATCATGGGACACAGAATTTCTAGCCAAAGATCATAGTGTCACAACTGATGTGATATAATTAGGACATAATTAGTCATAATTAGGACAGCTTTTGTTTTAAAAATTCCACATCATTTTAAGATTGAATTCAATGTACACTATTTGCTTTGATGTGATTCAGACCCATACCCCTAAAACCTTCGCCTGGAATACTCACCGTACGGTAACACTATCTGGCCATTACCTCCCCATCATCCCATCCTGATCATTCTCAATCTCAGAAGGGGAGACTTCACAGAGTCTGACCCATAAGCGTGCAAGTGCAGCAGACTGTGAAGAAGGCAAAAGGTATGTTGGCCTTCATAGGAAAAGGAGCTGAGCACAAGAGCAGGGATGTCATCCTATAGTTGTACAGGACCTTGGTGAAATCACACCTGGAGTACTGTGTGCAGTTTTGGTTTCCTTTATCTGCAGATGGATATTCTGGCTATGGAGGAATGCGATGAAAGTTGACCAAACTGATTCCTGGGATGGCAGGACTGAAATTTGAAGAGAGACTAGACCAATTCCGATTATTTTCATTGGAATTTAGAAGAATGAGGGGTGTGTTATCTAATAAATGTAAAGTTCTAGCAGAACTAGGCAGGGTAAAAACAGGAAGATGTTCCCAATGAGCAGGGAGGTGAGAACCAGGAGTCACAGTCTAAGGCTGAGGTAGACTATTTAGGACTGAGATGAGGAGAAACCTTTCACCCAGAGAGTGGTGAAACTCTGTTGCAGAAAGCGGTTGAGGTCAAAACTTTGAACATTCTTAAGAAGACGAAAGATATAGTTCTTAAGGCTAAAGAGATCAAAAGGTATTGCACGAAAGTGGGATTAGTGAATTGAGTAAGATGATCAGCCATGATCACACTGTAGCCATGATGTAGAGGTGCCAGCATTGGACTGGGTGGACAAAGTCAGAAGTCACATGACACCAGGTCATAGTCCAACAGGTTTATTTGAAATCACAAGCTTTCGGAGTGCTGCTCCTTTAACGGGTGAAGTCATTTGGCTGATGAACCACAAATTCTTGAGGCATTAGGCAGATATTAAAGGATTATTGTGTCATGATCTCCTCCTAAAAGTGGATGAGAGTGCAAGCCACCGCACTGCTAGTTGTACTTATGCTTGCTGCAACATTTATTGCTTCTGTACTAATTATAATTGATTCTAAAATCGATCTGATCTTTGCATTATTGAAGGTTGACATCAGGATAGGGATGAGAATTAAAGGATGCAGGCCTGAGTTTGGTCCAGTCCCACGTCCTGTGGCATGGTGTATTTGATGGTTGTAGAGAACACAATCAATGTATTTGGGTGGTGATGGAATTATTCAGGTGTGTGTGCTTGCTGAATACTTTGTTTTATTTGATGGAAATTTCATTTCTGAGTCATCTGCCATAGGACTTATCTTAAACATACTAGATCACTGAGAGGGGATATGATTGAGACATATAAGATTATTAAAGGATTGGACACTCTGGAGGCAGGAAATATGTTTCCGCTGATGGGTGAGTGCCGAACCAGAGGACACAGCTTAAAAATACGGGGTAGACCATTTAGGACAGAGATGAGGAAAAATTTCTTCACCCAGAGAGTGGTTGCTGTGTGGAATGCTCTGCCCCAGAGGGCAGTGGAGGCCCAGTGTCTGGATTATTTAAGAAAAAGTAGGATAGAGCTCTCAAGGATTGTGGAATCAAGGGTTATGGAAATAAGGCAGGAACAGG
Organism: Chiloscyllium punctatum; assembly: GCF_047496795.1. Taxonomy (NCBI): domain Eukaryota; kingdom Metazoa; phylum Chordata; class Chondrichthyes; order Orectolobiformes; family Hemiscylliidae; genus Chiloscyllium; species Chiloscyllium punctatum. The sequence goes on from NC_092762.1 coordinate 64,229,477, forward strand.
ATACTGATTAAGGATGATCAGCCATGATCATACTGAATGGTGGTGCAGGCTCGAAGGGCAGAATGGCCTACTCGTGCACCTATTGTCTATTGTCTATTATCAACATGGCCCTTATAGTAAAGCCGATGAATCACCATGAGGTCTGGGATAACTTCTCAGTCTTCCCCCAAAGTCTGGACCCCAAGTTCCTTGACAGTGCCTGGTATTCCTTCTCCTCCTCCCCATCCGCCCTTGAGGAAGAGCGTTGCTCATCCTCCTCTTCATTGTAGTTGGTTTAGTCATTGGGAATTGGCTATTTTAGCCCTAAGTGCTAACCTTTACCTCTCATGTAGGATGCTTAATCTAATGTCACACTCCTCCTGCCAAGTGACAGAATTTTGATTCTGTCTGGGAGTCTCTTGGCATATGTGGCTCAGATATGCACTATGTAAACTCACTAACAATCAAAAGGAGTTTAAAGACTGTTTTAAGTTGAAATAACTGAGAATGTTACCAAGAAGCAGTATTTCCACTTCAACAGCCAACAAACAAGGAATTCAGCTGCACCATCACTTGAAAATCTTTTGCTTCGGTATTTATTTTTCTGGCCACTGGTGAGGTTTTTCACTCTATAAACCTTTTTTAAAAAGCCACAATTTTTGATCTTCCTCTGGGTGCCTTCAAGTTGCTGTTAACTTTTAATCTTTAAAAAAATGATATTGTGTACAATATGGTCTCTAAGCCTGTTGCTACACTTCAGTCCCAGACACAATGTTGTTGGGAAAACAATATATCAAGTGGATGCCGGAAAATCCAAGGAGTTCAGCCCAATGGGAAATCTGTAACTGTTTAACCACATTGTGTTGGATTCCATTGGGTTCAAAAGCATAACCAGAAACTGCACAGACCATCGCTGTAGGTAGGAACAAACAGAGCTTGACTATCGAGCGCAGAAGGAAACGCATGCTGGTTTCATCTACATTTATAATATTGGAATAAAGCCACAGTTCTTTTCTAAATTTGCCACATGTGGATGAGCTATGCTGCCTGCTTTATGTGTGGCACTACCCCCCCCAACTCAGTAATTAACCCTTATTTGATATTAACATTTGTTCCCTTATTTGACCTTATTAAGCAATGGCATTGCACAAAAATGTAATTAGTCTTGCCTCTCTGGCTTTTACATCTTGGGAATGCTTTGTAAATCTCCTCTTTTCATACATGTTATTCTCAACTTGAAACACGATCATGTGGCACCACAGGTGCAGGCACATGGCAGCAAGTTGCACTAAACATTTCCTTTTATCAAACCAGCAATACTGCCACTATAGCACTTCGGAAAATTTACAGAGGGCTCTCTATCCTTTCTGGGTTACATTACTGTTGACCAATTCTAGCCTCTGTATTTGAGACTAATATCAATGGTATTCCATTGGCGTTGACTTGTGGAATCCAAATGACCATGTAAGACTTATTTATAACGCCCAAGGAGGTCGACCAAACCAATTAGGTAAATGGCTGCTGTAATATCCTATAAGGATTGGATTGTATGGAATTTTAATGCTATTACGGCCTTAATAATTGAGAGAAGAAACACCCCAATTCTCAATGTTGTGGCAAATAGGCTAGTTGAACTTCTGTCATGAGAAAAATGGGGAGAAATTAAATCTGACATACTGGAGTAGGAGAGCTGTGTGTTTTATAATGATAGTGATCATTTCAGTCCTGAGTTCCCAAGCTGTGTTCATGGAACAGCTCCTGGATGTAACCAGGCGAGGTAGGCCTCAGTAAATTCTTCCTCATCTCCTGATTTCATGGAAGAAGTTTTAAATGTGGTGTTTCATGAATGCATTGACCTTATTTGAGCCATCAGAATGATGTGAACAGATATGTATCAGCGCTCCCAACAAATTCCCTGTGGCCATGGACATTACAGTTGATAATTGACTGAATTCATTCTTGAGACTATCCCCAGAGCCCCTTCCAGCTGTGCACTGCTAAATTCTGATACTTCATGTTGGGGTGATTGATTTTATTCAGAAACAGATTTTTGCTCAGGTTGTTTTTAACCAGGTAGGCTTCAAGCTATATGCATTTACTTTTTCATGCTGCTTTCAATTTTTTTTTGTTTGTATGCTGTTCACTTCTCCTTTGGTGCAAAACAGCTGCTGGTAACTGCAGCAGCTGTTCAATATGAAGGTGATAGCAGAGGAGATTGTGAGGGCATTGGTAGTGATCTTTTAGGAATCACTGAAGTCAGGGAGGGTCCTAGGAGACAGGAAAATCATTAACGCAATACCGCTGTTTAAGAAGGGAGGGAGGCAGAAGACTAGGAACTATATGTCTGACCTTGGACTTTTGTAAGATTTTAGAGTTCATTTATAAGGATGAGATTATGGAGTACTTGGAACTGCATGTTCCAAGTAGGATGAGTCATCAAGGGAAATCATGCCTAACAAATATGTTAGAATCCTTTGAAGAGATAATGAGCAGGTTAGACAAAGGAGAGCCAGTGGATGTGATGGATTTAGATTCCCAAAAGACCTTTGACCAGGTGCAGTACTGGAGACTGCAAAATAATATAACAGCCCATTCTGTTACGGGCAAAGTACTGGCATAGCTAACTGAAGATTGGCTGACTGTCAGAAGACTGAGAGTAGGTATAAAGGGGCCTTTTTTCAGGATGGCAGCTGGTGACTCGTGGAGTTCTGCAGAGGTCAGTGTTGGGGCCACAACTATTCACATTATACATTAATGATCTGGACTAAGGAACTGAGGGCTTTGTTACTAAGTTTACAGATGATGTAAAGATAGGTAGAGGGACAGGTAGTGGTGAGGACATAGGGAGGCTGCAGAAGAACTTGGTCAGGCTAGGAGAATGGGCAAAGAAATGGCAAATGGAATACAATGTTGGGTAAGTGTGAGGTTATGCATTTTGGTAAAAAGAACAGAGACATAGACTATTTCCTAAATGGGGAAAGGCTTTGTATATCTGAAGCACCAAAGCACTTAGGAATCCGAGTTCAAGACTCCCTCAAGGTTAACGTGCAAGTTCAGTTGGCAGTAAGGAAAGCAAATGCAATATCAGCATTCATTTCAAGATGGCAAGAATACAAAAGCAGGAATGTACAGCTGAGGCTATACAATGTTTTGGTCAAACCGCATTTGGAATATTGTGAGCAGGTTTGGGCTCTATATCTAAGGAAGAATGTCATGATGTTGGAGGGGTCCAGAAGAAGTTCACAAGAATGATCCCAGGGGTGAAAGGCCTACTATGTGAGGAGCGGTTGAGCACTTTGGGTCTATTCTCAATGGAGTTTAGAAGAATGTCGATGGATCTTATTGAAATGTACAGAATGCCGAGAGGCCTGGATAGATTAGATGTGGAGAAGATGTTACCATCAGTCAGAAAGACTGGGACTGATGGTATTACCTCAGAGTGAAGGGCAATCTGTTTAGAACTAAGATGAGGAGGAATTTCTTCATCCAGAGAATGGTGTATCTATGGAACTCATTGCCACAGAATGCTGCTGAGGCCAGTCAATGAGTGTATTTAAGACAAAGATAGATACGTTCTTGATTAGAATTAGAATTAGGTTTTATTAGGAGGTGGTTTAGGTTTGGGAGTTATGGAAAGAGGCAAATGCTTCCTAGTTTGGTGGGGATGAGTGGCTACTTATATTGGGATAGATATTGTTGATACAAAGAAAGGCGTTGAAATAGATATTTTGAACATACTTCTGGGATGAGAGTATGGACCCCTCTGGCTCAAAGGTAGGAACACTATCACTGTGGAACAAGAGCCCTCAGGAATTAGAGTATTGGCAATGAAGATGTAGCAGGGAAATGTACCTTCTGGCCTGACTGTACCTTGATTAAAACAATGAAAGCATTTGAATTTTCAAATAGGTCAGGATTAATCAAAAGTTGGAATCCGGAAAGGACATGGAAATTATGATATGATGAAATAGATTTTCTTCAAAACTTCCACTTTTATCCATCAAATTAAGGGTTTGGATTGCTGCCAGCCGACCCCTGGCAGGCTGGAGCTGTTCAGCTTTATAACTCATGACAGCAGATTCCCTGTTGTGAAAACATCATGACCTTTCATTGATCGGCAGGATCAGCAACAGAGGGCGAACATCATCACACATAATATTGGTGCAATTTCTTTTCTCTCACATGCCTCCATTCCAACCCAAACACAGCAAAAAAAAAGAATATTTGGCCCTTAATGTCAATCACAAGCATATCATTGTGATAAGAGTTATGCATTTATATTGCTTACAATTGTTTTCATTTTTAGCTTTTTTTAACCTAGTTTACTTCAAGTATTGTGAAGAGTTTTCATATCATTTTATTGGTGATTATTTTACAAAACAAATGCTGTCATAAATGTGATTTCTCAATAAAAATAAATTTTCCATTGATAACAACTGAAATCATTGGATAATTTTCTTTACAAAACTAATTATGGTGTTTTTAAGTGAACTAAACAATGGTTCTTAGCATGGCTGAACATTGACATGACTTTACCTTGCTAAATAAAAAGGTTATCAGAGGGAGGCGTGCTGTTGGGAAGTGGACCACCAGAGAAAGGAAAAATTCAATAACATTTGGAAAGAGCAGATCTGGTCCAAATCCATTTAATATGGATCTCCAGTTCAGAGCAGTGACATCATTTCCAAGTTTTACTGGTTCGTTTAAATGTGTATGAATGAGCACTTCCCTGAACAACACGCAGACATGATCTGTTTACACTGTGGCTATAACAGCTTGTTAGACACTAGGAATTGTGCAATGAGTAACTTACATCCTAACACTTCAAAGATTGTCCACCATCCATAAAGCACAAAACTGGAATGTGATGGAATACTCCCCAAGTGCCTAGATGAGTTTGGATCCAACAACATTCAAATTACTCAATGTAATCCAGGACAAAGCAGCCTATTTGATTGCCAAGCCAGTCACCACTATTAGCATTCATTGTATCCACTGCTGATATGCAGTGTATATCATTTACACAATGAACTGCTACAACTCAGCAAGGCTCCTTCGGCACCTTCTCATTGCAAAGCTGTGACCTCTATCAAGTAGAAGGACCAGATACAGCAGAGATATGGGAGCACTGCCATCTAAAAGTTCACATCTGGGTCACGCACCATTCCAAATTTAAATTATATAACCATTCCTTCACTGCCACTGGGTCAGAATCCTGGATGCCCCTTCTTCTCAGCACAGTAAATGCACCCGTATTCATGGAGACTGAGGTGGTTGAAAAAGGTGGTTCACCACCACTTTGTCAAGGAAAATAAATAAATGTGGGCCTAGCCAGTGGTCTCCACATCTTGGGAATGAAGTTAATAAAGGGGTTTGTGAACAGATTATTCAGCATCATTTTAATAGTCAAACTGATGATCACATGTCATCACAAGATTTATTCTTCTTGCTTGACAAGCCAAAATATTTGAACCAATATTTTTTTCTTTGCACCAGTCATATTGTATGGCAAGAAATTATTTTGTTAAGATTAGAGTGGTGCTGGAAAAGCACAGCAGTTCAGGCAGCATCTGAGGAGCAGTAAAATCGACGTTTCGGGCAAAAGCCCTTCATCAGGAATACAGGCAGAGAGCCTGAAGGGTGGAGAGATAAGTGAGAGGAGGGTGTGGGTGGGGAGAAAGTAGCATAGAGTACAATAGGTGAATGGGGGAAGGGATGAAGGTCACCAGGACATTAAAGGGTAGAACTCACTGTCACCAGTTTGGTCAATGGGATATCCACTACATAGGTATAAGATATTTTCTCTGCTATTTTTAGTAGACTAATTTATACACTTGAATTTAGTAGGTTATCAAAATCATCAAAATGTTGGAGCAAATAGTTTAACAATTCTATTACAATAGAAGATTTAAAAAGGACCTGAAGGATAACTTTCTCACACAGAGGGTGGCGCATTTGTGGAATTAGCTGCCAGAGGAGGAGGTGGAGACTGATTAGATTACATTACATTACAGTGTGGAAACAGGCCCTTCGGCCCAACAAGTCCACACCGACCCGCCGAAGCGCAACCCACCCATACCCCTACATACCCCTACGGGCAATTTAGTATGGCCAATTCACCTGACCTGCACATCTTTGGACTGTGAGAGGAAACCGGAGCACCTAGAGGAAACCCACGCAGACACGGGGAGAACGTGCAAACTCCACACAGTCAGTCACCTGAGGCGGGAATTGAACCCGGGTCTCTGGCGCTGTGAGGCAGCAGTGCTAACCACTGTGCCACCGTGCCACCCACAGTTACAACATTTGAAAGTCATCTGAATGAGTATATGAATAGGAAAGGTTTAGAGGGATATAGGCCAAGTACTGCCAAATGGGACTAGATCAGATTGGGATATCTGTTCAATGCAAATGAGTTGGACCAAAGGGTTTATTTCTGTGTTGTATAACTCCATGACTCTAAGAAATAGAAGATAAATTTAATATGCCAACAGTTGTAAATAGGAATAGAAGAAGTATCAAATCCACTAAAATGGGAAGGTGAGAAATTTGATTTCAGAATGTTGGAATGTTCAATAACTGACAGCAATTTCTAATTTTGAAAAACACACTCACAAACAAATCTCTTCATCTCCTGAGATACTGCTTTGGATAAGTTTCAATGGGTTCATCAGTTGCTTGGTAAACTGAGCATTCTCCTTGGGTGTCAATAAGTGTGGAGACAAAACAGAAATACTGACATTTTAATTGCATGGCTCAATCCCTGTTCCCACCTCATGTGTAGGAGTCATTGATCAGCAATGACTTGTCTCTCAGTCACATGAAATGCTGATGCCAAGTACACTCAATCAATTGCTGGCCTCTTGAGATCAGCAATGATGCACCAAACTACAAATCTGGTGTGGCTCAGTGCTGTCTTGTTGCTTTACTCATTAGGATATTGGGGGAATGTTACTATGTACTTCCATACAGAATTCCCCATATACAGATCATCACTATTTAATTCTCTTTAAGAATGGTGGCTTACAGCTGGCGAGCTTCTGTGAACGTGGAAGATTAGTGTTCTTGGTTCACTGAAACAGGGTTTCTTATCTTACCTTGATAGTTCCTTAACTAAGCAGTTGCAAGTTGAATTGGTTGACTCCTGAGAATTCAAATCTGGAAGTGTGATGTTGTGAGCCAATCATATCCCATATTTACCAACCTTTAACAGCACTTGATTATGTCATTTGGCACTCCATTTGGTTTAATTGAAGAGACTCAGCAGCATTCAAATGTCTCTTGATAATAATAATCAGAAAGATGTGAGAAAAGATCGTGGAAAAAGATATAGTTACTTGCTAACCATTCTATCACAATGCACACAACAGGAAAACCTGTCTGCCTCATTGAGCTAATTTTTCCCAACAGACCAAATTCAATTTATTCTATCATCATATCATACCAATTAGTCCAGGCTCTTGGGGATAGTAAACAACTGAGGAACTTCCAAGAAATAAAACTTCAAAATGTTTCCCTTAGTGCCAAAGAGAATGGAGAAAGATGCTGAAGTTTCAGGGGAAATATTACTAAGCAGGAGAGGGCTCAGAAGATGTTTACCAGGATGTTGCAGGGTATGGCAGACTTGAGTTATAAAGAAAGGCCGTATAGGCTGGGACTTCTTTCACTGGAGCGTAGAAGATTGAGATGCAACCTTACAGAAATTTGTAAAATAGAGGAGTAGATAGAGCTAATGGTATCTGTCTTTTCCCTAGATGGGGGATTTCAAGACAAAGGGGCACATAAGAGGAAAAAGATTAAACAAAGATAAAAGGCAATTTTTTTATACAGAGAGTGATGCGCATGTGGAATGAACTTCCTGAGGAAGTGGTGGATGTGAGTACAATTACAATGTTTTACAACATTACAAAGACATTTGGATAAGTACATGAATAGGAGAGGTTTGGAGGAATATGGATCAGGAGCAGGCAGGTGAGACTTGTTTAGTATGGGATTATGTTCTGCATGGACCGATTGGACCAAATGGTTAGTTTTTATACTGTGACTTTATGTTAATCTATATTCAAGGTTTGTGGAAAGATTTATAGCTCAGGTGCCAGTTGTCTTGAATGTGGGTATATTCGCCGAGCTGGTAAGTTGATTTGCAAATGTTTCGTCACCTGTCGAGGTGACATCTTCAATGCTTTGGAGCCTCTTGCGAAGTGCTGCTGTACTGCATCTTCTGGAATTTATTTTGTTCTATTTCTGCTGCTTCTACACTCTACCAACAAACACATCGATCTAGACCCAATATACCAGCCACTACAATGAACAACCGGAACTGGCAACTGGAAGCAGCAGAAACAGAACCAAATAATTTCCAGATGACACAGTACAGCAGCACTTCATAGGAGGTTCCAAAGCACTGAAAATGTCACCTACACAGGGGACGAAACGTCTGCAAATCAACTTCCCACAACCACATTAATCTATATCACTACACAAACAACAATACAATAGTCCCACCAAGAGAAAGTATCCTAGAAGGCCTACAGTGCAGAAAGAGGCCAAATGGCTGGGCCTCCTTCACCGCCGCTCCCTCACCACCAGACGCCTGGAGAAAGAACGCCTCATCTTCCGCCTCGGAACACTTCAACCCCAGGGCATCACTGTGGACTTCAACAGTTTCCTCATTTCCCCTTTCCCCACCTCACCCTAGTTCTAAACTTCCAGCTCAGTAACTGTCCCCATGACTTGTCCGGACTTGTCCTACCTGCCTATCTTCTTTTCCACCTATCCACTCCACCCTCTCCTCCTTGACCTCTCACCTTCATCCCCTCCCCCACTCACCCATTGTACTCTATGCTACTTTCTCCCCACCCTCCACCCTCCTCTAGCTTATCTCTCCACCCTTCAGGAACTCTGCCTTTATTCCTGGTGAAGGGCTTTTGCCCGAAACGTCGATTTCGAAGCTACTTGGATGCTGCCTGAACTGCTGTGCTCTTCCAGCACCACTAATTCAGAATCTGGTTTCCAGCATCTGCAGTCATTGTTTTTACCTCATTAAGTCTGCAGACCATCCCACCCAGACCCAGCCCATGACTCTATTCCTGTAACCCCATCTTTACTCTGACCAGCACTTTCCCATGAATAACTATGACTGGCAAAAAATGCTGGCCCAGTCAGGGATGCCCACATCCCATCAGTGAATTTCTAAAAAAGACAGAACAACCAGTTGCATTTGTATCCAGGACATTAACACCAACTGAATGATACAATACACAGACAGAGAAAGAGTGACTTGTTCTCAAATTTGCTTGAGAGAATTTTAATCAATAACATTCCCACCCCAAATTGGAAGGGATGGAATGACAATGAACAAGTCACTTCAAAGCATTTTTCTAAAACTGCTTCTATCTGCTCCAAAGCATCTGCAAAAAAATATTACTTCATTTGCAGAGACATCACCTGGATGTGAAATGCAGGCAAGTAAGAAAACTTCACATCGCTAACATGCTGTCGAGAGGAGTACTAACCCTATAAAGGAAATCGAGGATGTTACAACAGTAGCAGAGACATTAAATCTGAAAGGTAATTGTCTTGTGAATTTAAGCAAAAAAAAAGCTAATCTCCAAATGCTGAAGAAAATATTAACGAAAGGACACCCTGAATGTATCATTAATGTACCTGTTGTCATAAGAGAGTATTGGGGCTTACAGAGATGAACTGATACGAAATGTCAAAAATTTACTTTGATTAAACTGTCAAGTCATTGTCAGAGGCAAGAATTGGTGAGCCAGCCAGAGTACAAATGTTCAACAGTCTCAATAAAAATCACCAAACATGAAAGTTTGTAGTTATAAACAAACCTTTATAGCTGTCACCTTGACCATCCATGGTGAATGTGAATGACCAGTGATATCTTCATAAGTGCAGATGTCTGTGTACAACTAGAGAAGCTCTGACTTCCCTGTGAACAAGGGATCAAGAAGAAATCATTTCATGCTCTACACAGAATACAAGATGACTTTCAGTCACAAATGTTCACTGTTCTCCAGCAAAAGGAATTAATCCATAACTGTTACCATAGTAATAACACTCACCCTGGAATAGACATATCCAAGAAAAGGAATGTCACTTTAGGAATAAACATATACTAGAGAAACAGCCAATGGGAATGCACACACATGCCATTAAGTGAACCGCACAATTTAAGCAGTGTATATGAAATACATGTGCAGAGACTGACAAAAATGGGACTGACTAGAGTTAGCATATTGTTCTGTTATTGAATAAATTTTTTTATACATATCTTGGATAATTTGCACAACTTGAAACAGAAAATAATGGTGCTTGTATTTTCTTTTTTTGACAAGGGGAATGTTTGGAGAAATGGAATTGCACACTTAATGTATTTTCTGGCCTCTGACCCTGCTCTACATGTGGCTGTGTACACTCTCTGAGAGTACTATTGATACTTCCTCTTTCCTGCTGAAAGTCTCCCATTCTACACCAATGTACTTACATGCATTTATCAGCACTGATTCTTTTTTGTATAGAATTTAAACATCCTACATTCCTGCTCCTAATTTTCTAGATTAATTATCCTTTTTTTTAAGCTTACTTATTTATTTCTATTTGAAACCCTGCTTTTATTACCTGGTGATGTCTTTACTCCAAATTGTGAAACTGTTATCTTCAGGTTGTGAGTAGATTTACATGCCTGGAGTGGGCATTAACATTGATTCCCAGCTGAAATCAGTACTGTAGGTTAAGTCCAATCAGGCAGTACTCCCTCTCTACTATGAGGATAGCTCTGAAATGTTATTACAAAAATTGACAGGAATAACCAATTCACAAGAATTTTCTGTTAATGTTGGTGACTATATTGTAAGCTTCACAGCAGGAATTTTAAGCAGGGTAACAAAACACACTTTAGCCTCTTGAGCAGATTTTTGTAAAAATATTATTAAGATTTGACATAACCATGAGTTTAAACATTCAACATCTTCCTTTACTGATGGAAGCTTAATATTTGCCATGTGAAATTATAGTGAATATTCTTGTAACAATTTAACTATCACCAACCATCTCTGAAATACTTAACCTTTGCATCATGTTTATCATTTGAAGTTAGAACTCATTCTCCGGGTTTCAGAGCATTAAGTTCAGTAATCAAGTCAATTTTGTTATTTATGTCAATGGTCTATATATAAAATTATTCATATACCGGTTCTTCCTGAAAGTAGTTTGCTGAAAGCAAATTGAATTCCCAGTGGTGCTTGTTTTGAAGGAGAATCATTTGATTTACACCCTTTGCTTTCCATCTGGATTCTCTGAGCTCCACTGATGTTGGAGAACAAGATCAAAGTGCGGTTGTATAAACTGAGTGAATTTGCACATGCAAAGCCTATCCTAAAGCATAGCGAGCTTTCTGTAAACAGCCAACAAAAAGTTCTCAGGGTACATAATAATGCCACTGTTCTCTGAGATCATTTGAAAGTGCATCATAAAATATATGCTGGTTTCACGTTCAAGTAAAGTTGTTTACACTTTGATCTGTTCATGTTATAATGGAATTTAATTAAAATTCTTTGGAATATTGAAGTGTAATGGCAATATGGACTGGGACTTTGATCCCAAAAGGGGCAAACACATTGAAAGGCAGACACATAAATTTGTGCCTCAGTTGTGCAGCTCTGTCCATCTCCTGGCCTTTTTGCTAAGAGGTGAGAGATGGGGAGCTGAAGCACTGCCATCTGAAAGTAATGGTATCGTCAACTAACCTCATTAGAGGCTTGTTTTTGGGAACCCACTGAACTTTTCCAGTTGGCCTCCAGGTCCCTGGAGATTCTGGAGAATAGGGCAGCTGCCTAGCCCACTCCAGTTGGCTGCAGACCAGGACGTCAATGCTCTGGCAGACTTAGAGAGTCTTCCAACTTAGCTGCAGCCACAGGAGGGGGACCACCTCCACATTGTTGGTCTTTCAGGCTGAGGAGTTTATTTTAATTTAAGGCTGAAAATGTGAAGAGTGGGCATATCTATTTTACTGCAGCTCCGCTTCCCCACTCCCTGTTACCTTGGAGGCAGCCTGCTACTTTTTCAGTCAGCTTCCTATTTGCCCTCCTGCTTCAGAGCTTTCCTATGAACCTGAATTGGTCAGCATATCTGCCCCTGGATGTTCAGGGAAATCATAGGCTATGACAGTTCGGGCTTCTGCCCCTAGTTTGACCATGACAGCGAGTCCTGAAACCTGCACGATAAATCCTTACTAAGTAACGAGTCTGTGCCATGATATTACTTTAAATTTGCTAATTATTTCACTTTGATTTCCTAATTGGTTAGGAGTATCATTAGTCTCAAAATATTATCATTAAAGAAGATAGAGAATTTGCAGGTTTGTAATGAGCAACAGTTACTTATCACTTGGCAGGAAATGTGTTGCTTTTGCTATTGCAAGCTGAATAACAGTAACAGCACAACATTCCTGAGAGCAATGTTCAAGTGTTAAATACTCAAAATCTATTCCAGTTTCACAGGAGCAGCTTCATTGCATAACTTTAGGTTATAAGAAAACTAAATGGTACGTCTTTCCTATAGGATACGTGACCTACTTTATTGCCTGAGATGAAACAATTATATAAATACAACTACTCTGTTTCCATTGTTCACTTTATTTAACCTGATTGATACAGTCATAAAGGCAGATTTTCTTTTTTAAAAGATAGCTTCTCATTCTTGTGTGTCAATCATCCATATCATGTAATTTTAACTAGGGATAAAAGGCTTTTGTTTTGATGTGACATTTGAGCAACTGGGGATTTTCTCCAGTAGAACAAAAATGGTGAGGAAGGGATGTGATAAAGAGGTGATCAGATTTGCATGGATTTTCTCTAGGTAAATTGGGAAATAAATTCTTTGAAGATCTGAGTGGGGATCTGGAAGACAGAACTGAGATTTTAAATAACTGTATTGCATCTGAATTCATTATAGAAAAGGCTGATGTAGGCATCGAAATCCAGGAAGGGACTTTGATTTACTTGAGTGAATTAGTATTGCTAAAGAGAAAGTATTCATCAATATTAGCAGACTTGAAAGTGGATACATCCCCAGCTCAAATGAGAAGTATCCCAAGCTGCTGTGGGAGGTGAGGAAGGAGATTACAAGGCTTCTGGCATTAATTTTTAAATGACCTCTGGACACAAGAGGGGTACTAGAAGACTGGACGGCAGTTAATGTGGTATCATTATTCAAAAAGGGTGGTGGGGATAAACCAGGAAACCACAGACTGGTCAGTCAAATATCAGTGGGAGGAAAATTATCAGAAAAAATTTCTGGGGGATAGAATTAATCTGCACTTGGCGAAGCAAGGATTAATTAAGGATAGTCAGCATGGCTTTGTAAAAGGAAGATCATGTCTAACCACAGTTGATTGAATTTTTCAATTAGGTGTCTGTGCGTGTAGTTGATCTAGTCTACATGTACTTCAGTAAAGCTTTTGACAATGTTTAGCAAAGGGTGGTTTAGAAGCTGAAAGCCCATCGGATGCAGGGCAATTTAGCAAATTGGATCCAACATTGTTTTAGTGGTAGGATGATGGTTAAAGGGTGATATTGAAAATGGAATCCTGTATCCAGTGATATACCACAGGACTCAGTGTTCAGTCCATCACTGTTTGTTGTATACATTAATGATCTAGACATGAATGTAGGAAATATGATCGGTAAGTGTGCAGATGACACAAAAAGTTGATGACGTGGTGAATAGTGAAAAGGAAAATCTTGGATTACAGGATGATCTGGACAGGCAGTTCAGATGGGCTGTACAATGGCAAATGGAATGTAATCCTGAAATGTGTGAGGTGATGCATTTTGGGCAAACTAACAAGGCCAGGGAGTACGGGTTAAATAGTAGGACCCTAAGAAGCATGGAGATCAGAGGAACATTTCTGTGCGTGACTTAGATCATTGAAGATAGCAATACGGTTAGATAAGGTGGTTGAGGAGGCAGATGGGATACATGTTTTTATTAGTCAAGGCATTGAATACAAGGACAAAAAGGCTATGATCGAGCTGTTAGTTAGGCCAGAGCTAGACTACTGCATGTATACTGGTCACCACCTTATTGGAAGGAAGTGATTGCAGAAGAGATTCATTGGGATGTTGCTGGTGTGGAGAGATACAGCTATGAAGAGAGGCTAGATAAGCTGGAGTTATTTTCATTAGAGTTCAAATTTGTGGTGCATTCCTGATGTAGAGCTTATGCTGCTCTTTGAATCCTTCCTGACCGGCTGTGCTTTTCTAGTGCCACACATTTTGACTCTGATCTCCAGCATCTGCAGTCCTCACTTTCTTCTTGTTTCCATTAGAGTAGAGAATGCTACACAGAGGTCTAACTGAGATGCACAAAGTTCTGAGGGGCATAGACAATGTAAGTAGAGAGAAACATTTCCTGTTAATAGGGGAGGTGAATACCCAGGGGACACAGTTTTCAGGTACAGAGCAGAAGTTCAGAGCAGATTTGAGGATTTTTTTTCACCCAGAGGGTTGTGGATATCTGGAATGCACTGAATAGAAGGATAGTAGAGGCAGGGACCTTTGAGACTGTTCAGAACAATTGACATGAATACTTGAAACAACACAGCATACAAGGCTATGGGCCAAATGCTGGAAAACAGATGGATATTTGTTGACTGGCACAGATAAGATTGGCCGAAGGGCCTCTTTCTGTGCTGTATAAACTTTATGACTCAATGAATCATAACCAAAATAAACAAATCATTATCAAAACAGGGAAATCAGGCAAGTCTTTCTTTACAGAGAGTCTATTATTTGGATGTAGAATCCCTGACCAGAAACAATGATGGAAGTAAAACCCAGCATATCTGTTAATAATGAAATGAATAAATATTTATGCTTTTAGTTATTTTGTATTACAGGACTTGATTATTGCTGAATAAAGGCACATATTGTTGAAGGTTTCTGTCTTGCGTGAATTAGGACAATCCACTAGAGTACCAATTATGTGGACAACCAATTTAGGATTATCACTTGGTCTTATAGTGTAGTGCATTGTATGTAGTGGAAACGACATACATTAATACACAGGACCCTGCTCTTTGCAGACAGGCAGAACGTATATACACACTGCACCAGTTTCAACTTGACAAACATATGACAGCCATTCATGGGTTCATTTTTCAGGGCAAGACAAGGTCAAGCTGTCTGGGCTAGAATTTAAATAAGGCTCTGAACTGTCAATTCATTCTCCTTGGCTATACCTCTACCAACCAGCACTCCTCTCTTATTTAATAAAAATGTTGTTTTTCCCCTTAAATTGATATTCCTACAAATTATGCTAATGAGTACAAAATGAAATCCTCAACATAATGTGTTTTTTGAATCAATACTTATTTATATTTTTCTTTAGACAAAGTCTGGTAAGAGTATTGGTGACATAGGGCTAAATAGATTGCTGTTTCAGGAACCCTAACACAAGTACAAATCATCAAAATGTACAATTTTTAAAATATTTAGTCCTGTTGATGTAGTAACGAGAAGCAGTTTAAAATCTTCGAGATACACTCTAATCCAGTTGAGTTTCTGGTGAAGATGCTACTCAAACAAGTAAATTTCATGTACACCTCGAGGCAGCAGCAGGTGTCAACAAAACATAGATACCAGACATTTAAACACCACTACTCCATACTCTGCTAGAAATGGAGACCCAGTGGACACAGAGCAGCAGATGAAGATTGGCTAACAGTTCATCCTGTGCTGACAGCCAGTCCCCTGGCATGACAAAGGAAGTATATTCTGGATTAGTGGTGCTGGAAGAGCACAGCAGTTCAGGCAGCATCCGAGGAGCAGTAAAAATCGACGTTTCGGGCAAAAGCCCTTCATCAGGAATACTGATGTATTCCTGATGAAGGGCTTTTGCCCGAAACGTCGATTTTACTGCTCCTCGGATGCTGCCTGAACTGCTGTGCTCTTCCAGCACCACTAATCCAGAATCTGGTTTCCAGCATCTGCAGTTATTGTTTTTACCTAAAGGAAATATATTGACTTACCTGATGGATCTATTCATTCATCCCTCCATGTTCAAACTGAATTCATGAGGTAAGATCCTCTAAGAGTCTTCTTCTGATGCTGGAGGTTTGAAATCTGTAAAATTCTAAACCTGTCTTTAAAAATAGTATTATTTAGTTAATGTCAGGAAGTGGAGTACATAGACGTTAAAAAACATATTTGGGTTCACAATCATTTTATTGTAATGCTTTGAAGCGTAGTTTTCCAATGGCAATGTGATCAAGTTGTTGTGAAAATATGCAAGAGTTACATTTAAGTGGTAAACTTAACATTATAGATTTTTTACTTGACTTGTTAAAACTGTTCATTCAACTCACCCACATGAAGTGATTAAGAGACACCAGTAAAATTCTGGCCTTTCAAGAATTGAATGCTTAAAAGTGCATCTTTAATTGTTGCAATCAAATGGGATCATTTTAAGCAAACCTGCTAGCAAGAAAACTTATGTGATCATTGTGGCTTCCACTCAGCAGATATCCACACAAAGACCAACATTTCCTGAGCCCACAGCATCTTTAAAATGCCATTGTTAAGGGGCTCTTGTGTCATAGTGATCATATCCCTACCTTTGGGTCAGAGGCCCTGCTTCAGAGACACCAAGAAATCTCCCTAACTTCCATCTGCCTTAGCTAGATATCTATTCTATCGCAAATATTTATTAATCTCAGATTTTAAATTATTCATTGAGCTGTCACCTACTGCTCTTTGTGGGGGAAATATCTACCACATTTGTTTTCTAACTTCTTGCCTGAATGTGTTGGCCTTGACATTTCAGTTAATTCCCTTGTCCTAGACCCCTTAAAAAATGTTCTGTATGCACCGTATGAGTTCCTTTTTAAATCCTACACTTAGTAACAATTTTCTGATAGTTAATTGAGTTTGTTGAGAAGTAGCAGTCTAGATATGATGCATTCGTTAATCGAATCACCCTTTAACCTTCTGCAAGACAGAGAGTATAGCCATGATTTATCTCAAAACTTAACCTTGGAACCTTGCTAAATGCTTAGTTAGTCTTTGCTGTGCTGCTTCCAATGCCTGCATATCCTAGGAACCCATAGCTATACACAATATGTCAGATGTAGGTTAGCTGTGAGCTATCACAAAACTTTCCTTTATATCCGAGTCTTGTAGATATAAAGATTAATATCTCAGTAGCTTTTCAGATTGTTGTTTTGTTTTTGGATATTACATTTTAGCGATCTGTATACAAGGAACCTTTCATCACTTCGACATTATTACTCTGAATTTGCCACCTTTTAGAATAATTAATCATCTGATTTTCTCATTGTCAAAGTGGATGATCTCATGTTTACTGGTGCTGAAATCCATTGGCAATCCTTTGCTCACTCACTAATCAATATCCCTTTGTAATTTCATGCTTTTATCAGTGCTACTTACTGATCCTTTGCGTCATTGACAAACCTAGATATATGGCTTTGTGTTATGTTATCTAAACCATTAGTAAAATTAGTGAGTGATTAAGACCCCATTTCAGGTACTTGTGCGACACCACAAGTCACTCGTTTTTCATTTTGAGAACTAATAATGTCAGCAATTTTAAAACTATCAGAGAATAGCCAAGGGTATTTTTCATGAAAATTTACAAAATGGTCTAATTGCCAAAAGACCAGAAAGTATAAAGGAAAAATGTTGCCAACAAAACAAATAATTACAACATAAGGAAAAGGTTCACTGTATCATCGCACTGATGTTTGCAACAGTTTGCCAAATAAAGATTGAAGCTTCCAACAAACTTCTGCAGCAATAGTTATTAAATTTTCTGCAGTTATTTTCTAATTAATTTCATAATGTTTTAAAGTGCCCAAATCAGAGGAGCTATTTCAGTAATCACTGGGGCCCTTTTGATTGAAACTCCATTCATTACCAGGGATTGAAATTTTTTCTTCATACAAACTGGTCAGGGATCTGCGAACATCCAGTGTGCTTGTCTATAGACAGCATCTAATGACCTGCCATTCTGTTGCTAAGTTTCATTAAGCAACCTCACCACAAGAGGAAATTTGCCAAGTTATAATCAAAAAGACAAGGAACAGGTTTCTAAATAAGCTGTCAGCTGTAGTGAACATTTTTAATGGAAAATGCAATAATATTTTGAACATACACATGTGTTGTTCTGGTTCAAAATCCAACATGGAGCATCAAGTAAAGTTATGCAATCTATCAATCCTTAAGCTAAATAAAAGCAGTGGCATTGGGGTTATGTCACTGGGCTAGTAATCCAGAATTCCTTGCTAATGCTATGCGGACATTATAAATCCCACGATGGCAGATGGTGAAACTTGAAGTCAGTGAGAATCTAGAATTTTGAAAAAATGGCCAGTGGCATTTATAACCATTTTTTTAAAAATGCATCAGATTCGCTATTATCTTTTGGGGGAGGAAACCTGCCATCCTTAACTTACCTGGCCTACATGTGACTCCAGACCCACAGCAACGTGGCTGACTCTTAATGACCTTCTGAAATCACTCCAGTTAAATGGGGCAATTAGAGAAAGGCAATAAATGCTGTTCTGGTCGGTGACATCCATAATACATCGATGATTTAAAAAAAAAAATCACTAGTTTTGCTCCACAAAATCATAAGGTTTGACTGCAGGGCTTATGCCCGAAACGTCGACTCTCCTGCTCTTCGGATGCTGCCTGACCTGCTGTGCTTTTCCAGCACCACACTTTTCGTCTCTTTCCTGTTAGTAGTAACTGGGAGATATAAATTCCTCAGCACCAGAAGGATCCATAGTATTACTGCAGTAATTGGAACAAATTGAGCCAGATGGACCTCATAAATCTGAGTTCCCCAAATGGGGCTCTTAACCAGGTCCAATCAGTGAGTCCTGGCTGGCAGATGTAAGCAGAAGTGTCAGGCGTTCTGCTCACTCTAGCAGCTGGCTCTGAGCGAATTGGGTCAGTTCCATGTACTACGCACATGTAAATAAAGGGTGACTTGATGACGGGATATCGGCTTTTGTGAAGTTATTTCACCTACATGTGAACCTCTCTTTGTTTGGCCTGAAAATTTCTAAATATTCTTGAGATAACTGATTTGGGCTCACACCAAGGCTTGGATTTTTCAGAGCTGACTGGGGATCTATCTTTGAGGCCAAAAGCAGTGTGCACCCCCACTTTGGGGGCAGTGGGACAGAGGAGTGAATTGTACAGGCAGCAGCTCATTATGGCCTGCTGACAGGCCTGCTGTTTTGTTAAGAATGATGGTGTGCCCCATGTGTCTCCTGGACAGGCCAGAGGATCAACAGCTCAGTAATGTCACTGAGGCTTGTTAGTGGTCACTGCTGCAGCTTAACCTGGAGGGCACTGTGAGGAATGTGCTGTAATAGGCATAAACAGTGCCAGGGCCAATATGGAAGACTATGCTGAGGGGCTTGGGTGGGTGGCAGAGGACAACTGATGCCCATGCTATGGAGGAGGAGGGGGAGGCATTGCTACCTGTGACCCTTTCATGAGCTGAAGAATGCCCAAAAAGTAGAAATTCCATGACATTTACCTGGGGCCATTCCCATATGAGGAAGTATTATAGAAAAACCATGCTTTAGAAATAGTGCTTGAAGTATTGGTGATGGAATCACATTACAACCAACGCACGTTTTAAAACTTCACACTTTAGAAACAGTGTCCCCAATTCAGCAATCGCATCACAGCAAATTTGTGTTAATGAAATGCACATTATAAAAGAACAACCTGTACTGGGGATCCCATCATGATAGGTGGTGGAATTTGGATTTAATAAAAAGACATCTGAAATTAAGAGTTTAATGTTGTGTATGAAGCCACTGTTAATTGTTGGAAAAACCCTGTCCTTTTAGGAAGGAAACTGCCACCTTTACCAGATTTTGTCTCCATGTGACTCCAGATTCACAGCAACGTGTTGACTCTTAAATACCCTCTAGGCAAATTAGAGATGGACAAGAAATGCTGGCCTAGCCAGTGATGCCTTCATCCCATAAGTGAAAAACTCTCCTCAATTGGCTCCTCATGGCTCAGTTGGCCTTTGGAAAGACTGACAGTCTTCCATCTTTCTCACCCCTCACAAGATATAGATTTCCAAATGTTATGGAAATGGGAAGACCTAAGGCATACCATCTGCAGTCTTCCCATTCCATTTTGTCAGACTTCTTGCCTCTGAATCCATCCTCAGAGGCCATATTGCATTATAGCCAAGTGTCTACATGCCAAAGGAACAGGAGAACATTTTCCTGGACTTACACCTGAAGGGTACTGAATCAAGGGGCTATGCAACCTGGAAATTTGGAAAGGGAGACCAGAAAATGTGGTGCCACTTTTCTGTAAAACTCTCCTAGTAGTTCCCTGAGTTCTGAAAAGACATGGGGTACTTCCTATGCCTTTCACCTGACAAGGATTTAGCATAGGTCGAGGTGGCAAAGTTTGGGGAGATTTGGAGAATCAACTCGCTAAAATTCAGAAGCTGGACTTTGAATTGATGAATAATTAATACTCATCTGATCAGAATAAAAACTCACGAGCAAGTTCAAGATATCAACTCCTTATGAAGCAGATGGGAAATTGAAGCATTTCTGAAAAAAGAGATGGAATGAACCTGCCCAAAAGAAATTCCATTGGGACAATCTGTACCACAGCAAAGGATTATAATGGTGTGGAATTGAGAAGATATAATAAGCTTGTCAAAAAAAAACTCAGTTTGTCATCTTGTCAAAAAAGCACTCTTGATCAGCTGTCAATTTTACTGTTTAGAGTCCTGTACTGCAGTGGAATATGGTAAGATTACTATCTGCTAAAATAACCCAATTTAGAACCATAGATGCCCTACTGTGCAGTTAGAGGCCATTTGACCCATCGAGTCTGCACCAACCTTTTGAAGAGTGTCCCATCCAGAACCACACCTCCACCCTGTAACCCTCCATTTACCATTGTTAATCCAGCTGGGCTACACATCCTTGGACACTACGGGGCAATTTAGCACAGCCAGTCCACCTAATGTGCACATCATTGGACTGTGGGAGGAGACTGAAGCACCCAGCACAAACCCAAGCAGACACAGGGAGAATGTACAAACTCCGCATAGACAGTCACCCATGGCTGGAATCAAATCCAAGATCCTGGCACTGTGAGTCAGCAGTGCTAACCAGTGTGTGCCCCAATTCGTATTTAATTGATATATAATCTGAATGCAAATGAATCCATGCTTGGATGTTATCTAAATAATCGCATGGATTTAAGAAGCAAAATATGTAAACTGAACACATGCTTAACATTTGTTTCAAAGTTGTATTTCTGAATCGAAAGTACTTTTCTTCCCTTTGTAAAATGAAATCTAATTTGACATAAGCTTTATCTTTCAGCAAGATGTTGTAAATACAAATTCAAGGGAGGCTCAAAATGTAGTTAGATTATTACCAGCAAAATTATTAATGGTTTTTTTAATGATCCCTTTTCTTAAATTGCAACACATAAACCATTTTTAATCTTTAGAAACTTCTGTTGGAAAAACAGTATCCTTCTTCATTCATTGGCTAAGATCAAATAATATGAATAATATGATGCATGAATATATCAACATCTATCTTGCTTGTTCCCCTTCCCGGGCTTCTTGATACCTTCATGTCTAATACCTCTCGACTTACACCTTTGTCTGGGATCTATCCTGCCTTCACCCCAGGGCCACTTGCAATCTCAGTGGTATCCACTGCAGAGTTCCTCATTTTTCTTTGTTCAAGGGATGTGGGCATCACTGTCAAGTACAATATTTGTTGCCCACCCCAATTGCCCTTGAGCTACATGCATTGTTAAGCCAATTCAGAGGACAGGTAAGAGTCAACCACATTGCTGTGTATCAGGAGTCACAAGACCCAACTGGTTAAGTCTGAGGAGGCGATCCCATTCTCAGATACCAAAAGCTGTCTGGAACATGTTATGGCTGTTGGGAAGCCATGTTTAATGACAGTCAGTTTGGGATCAACATTATTTTTGAGAGGAAAGTACAAGCACTACAGCACATTCAGGACCAATCCTTGAAAGGTTATCACTAATGTAAACTGAAGATCATATCTGGTGACAGAGACTTTGGAAAGGTTGCATTTCTTGTGTTTGGGAAGGTTTTATGTTGTCTATCCAACATGGTGTTGAAATTTGGCTCCTGACCCCACAACATGTCAGGAGAAGTCACCTGACATTGATTTTGCCCAGATTGGCAAATTGTTAGTCAGTGGATGTGCTCCATTTAGCAGGCTCTAGAATTTGTAACGCCGTTAGGAGGCCTTGTATTGCAGGTAAGAAGGACCTTGAAACACTTTTCAGCAACATTTGAAAAATTTATAGTAAAAGATGGACACAGCCAGATGGTCACCATCAGTGGGGGAGTTTGGACTGGCGGCGGTGGAGGGGGGGGGATAATGATTCTGTCCGTGGACAGCTTGTGATCTTAACTGTTGCCAGGAAGGCAGAAAATGTTCTCAACATCATCTTGGGCACAAGACCACTAGTCTATGTCTGGGATCCTGTCAGTTTGCTGCCACGCTCCTGACATTGGGCAGATCAGACTAACTTGGAAATTTCCAGTCAGACTCCGATAACTGGCCTATAAATTAACTTCACAAACTACCTGCTAGTGGGGGTGGGAGAGAGAGGGTCTTGTAACACAATAGTGATGTCTCAACCTCTAGACCAGAAGGCTCATGTTCAAATTGACACTGCCGTGGTGGAATGTCACGATGTGTTCAAACAGGTTGATTAAATTAATAATATCCAGTTTGTGCTCCTAAAAGGCAGATTCCACCTGTGTGGTTAACCAGCTATGGCCAACAAATTAAATGAGTGAAACTGGAAGAAAAGACAAGAAAAGTAAAAATCCAACAAAAGAGAAAAACATGAAAGAACTTTTGAAAATGTGAAACAGTAAGCTGGCAACTTCAGGAAAGCTATATTGTCATTGGAAGGAGTATAGCTCAGATTCACCAGAATAAAACTAGGGTTAAAGGGTTAAATTAAATTATGTAGCAGCTTGCATGAATCTGGCGTTTGTATTCCTTTTGAGTACAGAAGGTCGAGGAATGATCTAACCAAGTTGTCGAAAATGATTAAGAGATTAGAAAGCATGTACACTGAGAAAGTACTACTCTGATGAGGAAATCAAAATTAATGGCATGATTTTTTAAAAAAAATTAATTAAGAAAACGCTCTTCTACAGTTAGAGAAATCTGGAACTCATCCCTAAAAGACATGGGTGCTGGGCCAATATCATTTTCAACGCTGGGACCAATAGATTTTTATGAGTGAAAACTATTAAGGCAGATGAGTCAAAACCAGGTTAATTGAATTGAACTGAAGATCAATTCCATGATCGAACTGAATGGCAGTATGAGTCCACTGGGCCGAATGACCTGCTCCTCTCATGTAAAACTGCTATTTCCCACTGAAACCTCGAGAAGAAAGGCCATCAGACAGGGAAAATATTTTGTCTAATTACCTTATCCATTGGCTGATGCAATCAATCATCATAATTTAACCCTTTTCTCCCCAGTCGCGTTCTCATGTGGGGAGGTGATGGCCTCATGGCAACATTCTGGGGGCCCAGATTCAAATCCCACCACAACAGATTGTGCAATTTTAATTCAATAAAAATCTAGAATTAAAAGTATAACTATGATCATGAATGTATTGCCGATTATCAGGAAAAGCCCATCGATCCACTCATGTCCTAGAGTGGCCCTTGATGTTGCGCCAATCCATGAAACCAATCTGAATCCCACCTAACCTATGTTATTCCATTTTCATCCATATGTCTATCCAATAACCATTTAAATGCCCTGAAAGTTGGCGAGTCCACTGCTGTTGCACTGCACACCCCTACTGCTCTCTAAGTAAAGAAGCTACCTCTGGCACCTGTCCTATATCTATCATCCCTCAGTTTAAAGCGATATCCCTTCATGCTAGCCATCACCATCTGAGGAAAAAGGCTCTCACTATCCACCCTATCTAACCCTCTGCTTATCTTATATGTCTCAATTAAGTCACCTCTCAACCTCCTCCATGACAATAACCTCAAGTCCCTCAGTCTTTCCTCATAAGACCTTCTCTCCATAACAGGCAACATCCTAGTAAATTTCCTCTGAACCCTTTCCAAAGTTTCCACATCTTTCCCATAATGCGGTGACCAGAACTGTATGCAATACTCCAAGTGTGGCCACACCAGAGTTTTGTACAGCTGCAGCTTGACCTCATGGTTCCTCTACTAATAAAAGCAAATACACTGTATGCCTTCTTAACAACCCTGTCAACCTGGGTGGCAACTTTCAATGATCTATGTGCATGGACACCGAGATCTCTCTGCTCATCTGCACTACCAAGCGTCTTACCTTTAGCCCAGTACTCTGCATTCCTGTTGCTCCTTCCAAAGTGAATCATCTCTCACTTTTCCACATTAAACTCCATTTGCCACCTCTCAGCCCAGCTCCATAGTTTATCTTTGTCCCTCTGTAACCTACAACATCCTTCTGCACTATCCACAATCCTACAACCTTAGTGTCATCCGCAAATTTACTAACTCATCCTTCTATGCCCTCATCCAAAACAGATCCTTGCAGTACACCACTAGTAACTGAAATTCAGGATGAACATTTCACATCAACCACCACTCTCTGTCATCTTTCAGCTAGCTAATTTCTGATCTAAACCGCTAAATCACCCTCAATCCCATGCCTTCATATTTTGTGCAATAGCCAACCTTGGGGAACCTGATCAAACGCCTTACTGAAATCCCTATACACTTCATTGACCACTTTACCCTCAACCACCTGTTTGGTCACCTTCTCAAAGAACTCAGTAAAGTTTGTGAGGCATGACCTACCCTTCACAAAACCATGTTGACTATTCCTAATCAACTTATTCCTCTCTAGATGATTATAAATCCTATTTCTTATAACCTTTTCCAACACTTTACCCACAACCGAAGTAAGGTGCGCTGGTCTATAATTACCAGGGTTGTCTCTACTCCCCTTCTTGAACAAGGGGACAACATTTGCTATCCTCCAGTCTTCTGTCACTATTCCTGGAGACATTGACGACATAAAGATCAAAGCCAAAGGCTCAGCAGTCTCCTCCCTGGCTTCCCAGAGAATCCTAGGATAAATCCCATCTGACCCAGGGACTTATCTATTTTTACACTTTCCAGAATTGCTAACACCTCCTCCTTGTGAAACTCAATCTCATCCAGTTTAGGAGCCTGTATCTCAGTATTTTCTTCGACAACATTGTCTTTTTCTAGTGTGAATATTGATGAAAAATATTCATTTTGTTCTTCCCCTCAATCTTCTGACTCCATGCACAACATCCCACTTTTATCCTTGATTGGCCCTAATCTTACTCCATTCATTCTTTTATTCCTGATATACCAACAGAAAGCCTTAGGGTTTACCTGATCCTATCCACCAACGACTTCTCAGCTCCCCTCCTGGCTCTTCTTACTCTTTCTTTAGGTCTTTCTTGGCTAACTTGTAACTCTCAATCACCCTAACTGAGCCTTCGCATTTCACCCATACATAAGCTGCCTTCTTCGTCTTGACAAGGGATTCAACTTTCTTAGTAAACCACGGCTCCTCCGTGGTTGCTCCCTGCCTGACAGGTACATACTTATTAAGGATCCGCAGTAGATGCATCTTGAATAAGCTCCACATTTCAATTGTGCCCATCCCCTGCAGTTTACTTTCCAACCCTATGCATCCTAAGTCTTGCCTAATCGCATCATAATTGCCTTTTCCCCAGCAATAACTCTTGCCCTACATTATATACCTATCCTTTTCCATTGCCAAAGTAAACATGACCAAATTGTGGTCACTATCACCAAAGTGCTCACCTATGTCCAAATCTAACACCTGGCCAGGTTCATTACCCAGTACCAAATCTAATGTGGCCTCACCCCTTGTTGGCCTGTCTACATACTGTGTCAGGAAGAACCCTCCTGCACACATTGGACAAAAACTGACACATCTAAAGTACTTGAACTGTAGTATTCCAAGTCAATATTTAGAAAATTTAAGTCCCCCATAACAACTACCCTGCCAGTCTTGCTCCTACAGAGAATTATCTTTGCTATCCTTTCCTCTACATCTCTGGAACTATTCGGAGGCCGATAAAAAACTCCCAACAGGGTGACCTCTCCTTTCTTGTTTCTAACCTCAGCCCATATTACCTCAGTAGATGAGTCCTCAAATATCCTTTCTGCAACTGTAATACTGTCCTTGACTAACAATGTCTATTGAAACATCTAAATCCTGGAACGTGCAATAACCATTCCTGTCCCTGCTCTACCATGTCTCCAAAATAGCCTCAACATCGAAATCCCAGGTACCAACCCATGCTGCAAGTTCACCCACCTTATTCTAGATACTCCTGACATTGAAGTGAACACACTTCAAACCAGCTTTTTGCTTGCTGGTGCTCTCTTGCAACCTTGAAACCTTATTTCGGACCTTACTACTCTCAACCTCCTGTATACTCAAACTACAATTTGGGTTCCCATCCCTCTGTTTCTCACCTGTAGGGAGAGAAACTACCATCCTTACCTGGTCTGGCCTACATGTGACTCCAGACCCACAGCAGTCTGGTTGCCCCTTAACTGCCCTCTGGGCAATTAGAGATTGGGTAAGGAATGCTGCCTATCCTGTGACAGCTTCCTCCTGTGAATAAATTTTTAAAAGGTCTATGCTGTGCCCCTCAGACCAAAATATTCTCCTAATGAACAGTTCCCAGACTGAAAGCAGTATTCTGCTAATCAATTATTTTTTCTTTTTCAATATAGTTCTTAAATTCCTGTCATGCTTCAAATAGAATGCTAGGTATATGTACATTGTGGCTGAGCTCACTGCATACTGAGTTTATTCATAATTGGGCCCAAACCTGTCTGTAGCTGTTTCACTGAAAAATTAGAAACTCAAGGTTAGCTTCTCACTCTACTTTCCCGAATCCTGTAATGATCCTTTGGCTGTTATAGGCTGATGCAAGCCTCCAGTTGCATTCAAAGTAGAGTTAAAATCATTCTTGCAGCAATGCAGTTAAATAATCATTTTCCTGAATGGTCAAAAGGGGGTAAAATAAGTATGTCGCAATATTGTCCACTCTGATACAGTCAATCCTTTCTTAAAACATGGAATTTAGTGCAGGTGGCTGTCCATTAATGCAACTGCTTTCAGAAAGGATGGCTGTCTGGCAATGCCTCTCTCCAGGCTATAAATTTACTGCAAGGATGTATTATTATTTCAACATGTTTTAGTGTTCGTCACACACAGTGAATTACCTTTTGAAGTATAGGCAACATCGCAGCCAAATTGTAACACTACATCCCATAAATAGCTCTGACAGGACTGGCCAGATATTGTTTTCTTTAGTGGTATTGATTTACGGAGGAATGATGACCAGGCAGGAATGTTAGTCAGGGTAATGGGAGAGCTCCATTGTTCTTTGAATACGCCTGTGAAAATCTTTAATATTCACACTAACAAGTAAAGCAGAAGTTAACATCTCAGATGCAGAACTGCAACCAGGATATCCAGCAGTGCTTTAGTTCTTCACTGGATTACTAAACTCAATTAAGTTCAGAAACCTCCATGGGGTCTTGAATAAAAAATCGTATGATTTGTACACAAGTGTCATGTCAACTAAATTGATTCTAATGCAAAGTCTAAAACCACCTGAACCTCAGAAATGATCATTCCATGGTGGCTATTCATTGGAATTTACAACATACAGCTGACCTCACTCCCTCCTATTAGTTCCTGTAACCACTAAGTATAACCTTTCTACTTAGAAAATTGCTGAGGCATATTTTATGGGATAATACCAGTGTTTATTTAGAATAACTAATGGCGTAAGGAATAGTCTGCTTCTTCATTAGTTATGTTGGCATCATGGACTAAGAGCAGTATTTCACTAACATTTTTATAGCATACTAGATAAACCAGGCATGAGCTTTTGAGATGGTAGTCCTGACAATGAAAACATTTAAATGGAAGTAATCCAAAGATGGATCCTGAAAGATTCCAAGGTTGTGACTATTTCCTTTGGCTGGTTGTTCCATTGTGAAAGTGGGAGAAAAATGAATATTGATACACAGTCTTAGAAACAAATAGAATTTGTAGGTTGTGAATAACTACCTCACATTTCGCCAGAAAGCAATAGGCACCTGTTTATATCAATTCCCACAAGTCCATTCTGTATTTAAGAAAACATGGTCAATATATTTCTTTGCTGTGGTGATTCCTATTCCAAATTGTTAATCAAGAATGTAATGGCAGTCTGTTACCTATTCTGATTCATGTAGAATAATGCAGTCGGTCTTTGAATTATTTCTGTCTTATTTATATCTCCCACATTATAGGAATCCAACAAACATTATGTGTATTCTAGAACTGGCCAAACAAATACTTGGTAAACTATAACTCCAGTGTTTTTGTTGCAATACCAAAATTCATCCTCAGAAATACAAGAACCCTGTTTGCTTTGGATGTTGTCTGCTGATTGAGGAATCTCCTTTAAAGATTGTTTCTAAGATGCACAACCATGCTGAGGAGTCCATCTCACTATTGAAGAACTTGATCAGAGAACTAAAGCTAGTTGTTGGTGTATACTTTTGATGGTGATTAGCAAGACACTGGATTTTCTGGCATTTCATTGTTACCTCCCCTTGGTCTTGTCATTTTTGCAATTCCAGAGGTTCACCTTATGTTTTTTGCCTGGTGAGTAAACAACATGTCATCTGCAAATAGTCATAGCCTGTGTCTTTTTAACATCTTGAGAAGTTGGCTTAAGTATGTCAAGAAGTGTAAAGGTTCCGACATGATCCTTGGGATACTCCAGAGAGGACTTCTCTTGAGGGTAGGTTGACTCCTAATCACACACACCTCTGTCTCATGTTGGTAAAGAAGTGCCTAATACATTTTAATAACCAGAGATTCCCTATAGTGTGGAGACAGGCCCTTCAGTGCAACAAGTCCACACCGACCCTTCAAAGAGTAACCCACCCAGACCCATTTCCCCTACCCTATATTTATCCCTGACTAATGCACCTAACCGGAACATCCCTGAACACCATGGGCAATTTAGCATAACCAATTCACCTAACCTGCACATCTTTGGACTGTGGGAGGAAACTGGACCACCCAGAGGAAACCCACGCAGACACAGGGAGAATGTGCAACCTCCACACAGACAGTTGGCTGAGGCTGGAATTGAACCCGGTCCCTGGGATAGTGAGGCAGCAGTGCTAACCACTGAGCCACCATGCCGCTGTCCCCTGATTCCATAGTAACAGAGATCAGACAAGAGATTTGCATGAGGCACTTTGTCAAAGGTTTTTGCAATGTCAAGGATTGTTATGTGATAAGTTTAGTTTCTTTTCAGATTTGTAACCAATCTACCAAAGCTGTGTTCTCGTTGTTCTTTTTTCCCTAAAACCATGTTATCTACCAGGGAACTGTGATTTTCAAAGTATTTTGTGAACTGAGAGTGAGCAATGTGTTCAAGAAATTTGCAAATGAACCTAAAAGGAGACACATCTGTACTTTTCTGGTTGACTTTTCTGCCCATCTTTGGATAAGTTACAGATGTTAGCTTGCCTGGTAAGTATTCGATGTTGACTGTCTGTTGAAAGAGATAGGTCAATATTAGAGCCAGTTCATCAGCTACTAACTTGAAAATTCTAGGAGATTTCTGTCCTTCTGAAACAGATGTCTGAATTTCACTGTTTTTCTCATTTGCCTATAAGTCGCTTCTTTTAATCATTCCTTTTCAAAATATACCCACTTCATAGAGCTATTACAGGTACTCCTTCACCACAGTAACTCATAAGTCACATCAACTCAGCAAAACAAAACTCTTCCCTCATATTTTTTGGACATAAAATGTAATCTCACTAGTTACCATCACACTGCTTACCTTATCAAAAGCCCGAAGAAATTTGAACAGCTTTGTTCATCAATCTTCATCATTTACTCTGTTCCAATGAAAAGCATCCCAGTTTGTCCACTGTCTGCTTATTATCTTGACAAAAAAAATTCTAAATATGATGAAAGCTTGAAGTATAGTGAACACCAAGCCAGCAATAAATCCTAATTGCAACATCTTGAACTGTGTATGGAAATCTGCAAAACTATTGGGACAACGAATTCTGGAAAGCAGCAAAACTGCAGGTGGCTTTTCACTAACAACCACCCAAATGTCTGAATGCAGCAAACTGCTATAATCATAAAACAAAATGGATGTTAATAGTCGGGTCACTTTATTTGTAAAACCAGGGTTTCACTGCAGTCAAGCAATCTCAGAAATGTTTTGTTAATGGGACATGAAAGCTAGTTGGTGGTGCTAGTCTCAGGTTTAAGTGATGTTGATCATTTCTGACAGATTTTATCAAAGTACATTTGCACACCAGAATGGAACCACATGACTTAGCTGTTTTTAATCATCTGAAAGGACATGGGAATCACTGGCAAGCCCAACATTTGTTGCCCATCCCTAATTACCCCTTCAACTAAGTGGTTTGCTGGTTCACTTCAAGGGTGTCAACCACATTGCTTTGAACCTAATTGGCAGATTACCTTCCTGAAAGGACATTAGTGAAGCAGTGAAGTGTTTTTGTACAACAATCAAAGTCATCATTACTGAAAGTAACTTTGAGATTTTAAGTCCTATCCCTTAGTATTAGATTACCACTTTCTTTATCACTACACAGCAGTATATCCCTAACAGCCTGAGGTTTGGAATTCAGTAAAGAAGTTGTTGATAGATATTAGAATCGAAATGATGTTTAAAGCAGGAGTTAAAAGGCGGAGGAATTTACAGGGAGAAGTCAAGGGGAGCAAGATGTCAAGTCTTAAAAGCAGAGCAGAGAAAGAGCAGCAGCTCAGCTGAAATGATGGACCTGCCATCTTCTCATGGCTTATGTGGTGAACAACTTTAGCTGGAGCAAGCAATAATTGTGGAAGATGAGACCACACAGACTTCTCATGGAAACAACTTAAGAACTGATATTAGGAGGTTGATCGAGATTCTACAGTAAATCAGAAATGAAATCTATTTCATGAATTGCCATAATCTGATGTCTAGACCAAGCACAATATGAGGCTGAAAGACAACAGCATGAATATGACAGGTTGGCTGGGTAGCTGAGCCAAGAATACGAATACATTTGATGATGATGACTCACTACATGGACCGTGGAGAAGAAAGTCTAACAAACCATGCAATGAAGTTGATCTACTGAAATGCTAGGTGTTGAATAAATTGAGAAATGCATGCAGGGTAGACTAAATTATTATTGACCACAGCCAAAGCACCATAATATGTTAATAAATTAAAGTCAGTGATAAATAATTTAAATACTTTGCTGTTTTACAATCTTCACTTAATTTCTCGTGTGTAAACTGATCGAAAAGTCTTTGGAATGTTACAATGATAATTCTCTGCCTGTAAACTGAATACACATTTTAAAGTTATGTCTCAGGAAATGATTGTCCATTGGCCGGCCTCACAAAACACTATTATTTGATTGATGGTATGTCAGGAGAGAATATTAATCTATTTAAGGTGGATATGTATTAAATTTAACATAACTCAAATATCTGTGTATCACTTCATCTTGTATTCATCAGACAACAAAAATCCTTTTATTTGATTGTTACTGGGGCTGTATATGAATTGGTACAGGACTTAGCTATTCTCGGATTCTGGATTAGTATTTGAAGTGTTTCTGAATGAGCTTAATAATAACTCTTATTAGTGTTAGCTGTCTCAGGTAAGAATACAAATATAGCCTTAATGTGGACAGATTTTTGCACCCTCCAATTATTTAGGTAAAACATCAGAAATTCCATAGTTCCACGCAGCATGAGTTACCATCTATTTAATCTACTTCTTAGTTCATTGCATTATTAAAGCATTAATTGATTACAATGAAAACAGCTCATCAAAGGACATTTTAAAAATGAATCCGCAAAATAGCAAGTGGAGTTTTGTAGAAATTTATGCAGGATTCCCTGGTCTTCAGCTACTCACAAATAATATGAGGAAGCTTTAATCATGTGTCAATATAAAACTTCAATGCAATAACAGCATGTGTTTATATAGAGCCTTTAAACTAACAAAACAGCCCAAGGCGTTTCACAGAGGCATGATTTTACAGAATACGATACAGAGACATTAGAGCAGAATGGTCAAAATGCTAATAGTGTCATAAAGGAGGAAAGTGAGATAACAAGGCAGACAGGGAATTGGGACAGAATTCCAGAGGTGGAATTAGACACCTGAAGGTAAGGCCATTAATGGTGGAGCAATTAGTGTGGGGAATGCCAAAGACTCTGAAATAAGAGAAGTACTGATAGAGAGTTGAGAAGGTTAAAGAGATAGGACCGGCAAGACCATGGAGGGATTTGAGAACAAGAGTGAGAACGTTAAAATCAAGGTGTTGCTCAGTCCTCTGCTTATGTTGGTCAGCAGAAATAGGATGGTAGTTGAATAGGATTTGGTGCAAGTTAGGGTATAAGCAGCAGAGTTTTAGATGATCTCAAGTTTGTGAATAATAGAACGTGGAAGACCAACCAGCAGTACACAAGAATAGTCCAATCCAGAGGTGATAAAGGCATGAATGAGTGTTTCAGCAGCAGAAGGACAATGTGCGGAGTCTGGTACTGTTACAGTAGAAGCAATAGGTGACCTGGTGAGACAATGAATATGTTACAGGAAGGGATCAAATATGGCACTTAAGATTATAAATGTAGGACCAGGCAGTTGTAAGGAAGAAAGCTGATGTTGGTGATTAGGGAGTAGAATTTTAAGCAGAAACCTAGGACACTGGCTTCATCCAATATTTAATTGATGGAAGTGTCTACTAATCCAGCAGTGGATTTCAGATAAACAATCTGCTAATTGAGAGATAGCAGACAGTTTCGGACGCATGCTAAAGAGGTAAAGTTGTCTATCCTACTCAGCAGCTTTTGTGATATCAGTTCATTGAGAAACAGCATTACCATTTCACAATGAAAATGACTGTTTCTCAGAACATGTGGAAACTGATGTGGTATTTTGGATGACATCTGTGAAGGAAACATGTAGATGAGGAATAGCAGATGGCCAAAGATACATGATTGGGGTAAGTAGAGGTAAATGTATGGGAAAAAACAGGGAAGATGTTATTTGTGACTCTCCAGGCTACACTGAGATGGGTAAAAATGGAGACAGATGACTGCAGTCTCATCCTGCTAGATGACAGTGGAGAACTGTTGGTGAGGGATCATAGAATCCCTACAGTGTGGAAGCAGGCCATTTGATCCATGGAGTCCACACTGACCCTCCAAACAGCATCCCTCCCAGACCCCCCCCCCCCCATCCTTTTCCTGTAACCCTGCATTTTTATGGCTAACCCGCCTAACCTGCACATTTTGGACTTTGGCAGGAAACCTGAGCACCCAAAGGGGGAGTACACACAGACACACTGTCCAGGCTCCAGACAGTTGCCCAAGGATAGAATTGAACCCAGGTCCCTGGTACTACAAAGCTGCGGTTCTAACCACTGAGCCACCATGCCACCCCACAGGATGGTGTGATCAATTGTGTCAAGACTACAGAAAGGTTGAGAAAGACAAGGAGAGAGTCATAGACTCAGATTTACAGCACAAATAAAGGCTTTTTGGCCCATTACAGCTGAGTGAAAGTTTACCTTTGCCCCAGGATATTATTGTGACCTTGATAAGGGCCATTTCCATACAGCAATAGGTGCCAAAACCTGACTGAAGGGATTCATACATAAAGTATTGGAAACAATAGGCACAAATGTAGATGGTGGTACCATAATTAAGAACATTGGAGAGGAAATGAAGGTTATAGATGGGGATTTTCTAAGTGACAGAGTTTGGTGTGGGTATTTTTTGAAGATAAGATAATTATAGCAGATTTTGAGAACAGAGAGAACAGAATCTGAGGAAAGCAGACAATTATATGTATCAGTTAACATGAGGACCAAAGAGAGAAGATGGGTTGAATTCAATACAAGAGTAATAGGGATGTTTCTGAGGAACTTTGGCCTGGTAGGGTCAGGTCAGCACCTGATCTGATAGTCTTGGTAGTAAAGAATCAGAGGTGAGGGTGAAAGAAGCATGAGAGACAAGTTTAATAAGGTAGCTTACCGTCAAGAAAAGGTACTAGTGTTTACTTTTGGATTTCAAGATGATCATTGAATGTTGAGCAGTTTTAGCAGATGAGAACATGAGTCCTTTACGTGGTCCACATGGGTATGACATAGAAGGTGGAACTAAGTGGGTTGGTAGTATCAAAAATGTTGTGATGAATGAAGTGGGTTGGTTTGAGCTCAGTCTGGTGAGCGGGGTGTCAGGTCTAGTCCAACAGCTGGTTGAAGGGGGATCAGATCCAGTCTTGCATGAGGTGCTCAATTTGTTTCACTCCTCCAGGACCATTTGTGCAATGATGGAGAATCTCCCAGCTTTATGAAAATTCAGGCCAAAATCACAAAATAATGGCTCAACCATTTAGAACTGAGATGAGTCATTTACGTTATGAATCCTTGAAATTCCTGATTCCAGAGAGTTTTCATGGTCACTGAGTATTTTAAAGACAGAGTTTGATAATTTTTAGATGCCGAGCAAATTAAGGAATACTTGGATAGTGGCCAGAAGATACAATTGGTAGAGTCATAGGCTCATAGAACTGTACAGCATGGAAACAGACCCTTCGGTCCAATTCATCCATCCAAACCAGATATCCTAAATTAATCTAGTCCCATTTGCTGGTTTTTCCCCCATATACCTCTAAACTCTTCCTATTCATATACCCATCCAGATGCCTTTTAAATGTTGCAATTAGACCAGCCTCCACCACTTTCTGTGGCAACTCATTCTGTACATGCACCACCCTCTGTGTGAACAAGTTAACCCTAAAGTCCCTTTTAAATCTTTCCCCTCTCATCTTAAACCTATGTCCTCTAGTTTTGGACTCTGCTATGCTGGGAAAAAAACCTTGGCTACTCACTCTGTCTATGCCCCTCATGATTTTATAGACGTCTATAAGGTCACCCCTCAGCCTCTGAAGCTCCTGGGAAAACAACCCCAGCCTATTCAGCCTCTCATTATGGCTCAAACCCTCCAACCTTGGCAACCCTTGTAAATCTTTTCCAAACCCTTTCAAGTTTCACAACATCCTTTCTATAGCAGGGAGACCAGAATTAAATGCAATTTTCCAAAAGTGGCTTAACCAATGTGCTGTACAGACACAACATGACCTCCTAACTCTTATATTGAATGCACTGACCAATATAGACAAGCATATCAAATGCCTTCTTCACTATCTGTCCACCTGTGACTCAGTTTTGAGGGAACAATGAACCTGTACTCTAAGGTCTCTTTGTTCAGCAACACTCCCCAGGATCTTACCACAAAGTGTATAAGTCCTGCCCTTACTTGCCTTTCCAAAATACAGCACCTCACATTTATCTAAATTAAACTCCATCTGCCACTCCTTGGGCCATTGACCCATCTGATCAAGGTCTCATTGTACCTTGAGGTAACTTTCTTCACTGCCCACTACACCTCCAATTTTGGTGTCATCTGCAAACTTACTATGTTCACCTTCAAATCATTTATGTAAATGACAAAAAGCAGTGGACCCAGCACCGATCTTTGTGGCAGACCGTTCATCACAGGCCTTCAGTCTGAAAAGCAACACTCCACTGCTACCCTCAGTCTCCTACTTTCGAGCCAGTTCTGGCTCCAAATGGCTAGTTCTCCCTGTATTCCATCAGATGTAACTTTGCTAACCGTCTACATGTAGAATCTTGTCAGATGCCTTCGTGAAGTCCATATAGATCACATCCACCACTCTGTCTTCATCAATTGTCTTCATTATTTCTTCAGAAACCCAATTAAGTTAATGACTCATGGTTTCCCATGCAAAAAGTCATTCTGACAATCCCTGATCAGTCCTTGCCTTTTGAAATACATATAAATCCTGTCCCTCAGGATCCCTTCCCAATAAATTGCCCAACACCAATGTCAGGCTCACTGTTCTCTAGTTCCCTGGCTTTTCCTTACCACATTTCCTACATAGTAGCACCATGTTAGCCAACCTTCAGTGTCCTAGCACCTCATCTGTGGCTATCGATGATGCAAATATCTCAGCAAGGGGCCCAGCAATCACATCCCTAGCTTGCCACAAAGTTCCAGGGTATATGTGATCAGGTCCTGGGGATTTATCCACCTTTATGTGTTTTAAGATATTCACCACAACCTCCTCAGTAATATGGACATTTTTCAAGATGTTGCTATGTATTTTCCCATGTTCCCTAGCTTCCATGTCCTTCTCCACAGTAAGCATTGATACAAAATACTTGTTTAGTATCTCCCCCATCTCCTCTGGTCCTGGAATACTTGTGTAATGACAATGCATGCAGAAAGACGCTCTTGTTAATGGTTTTACAATGTTTGTTCCCAATATCTCCATTGCTGTAGTTTCCAGACTAATACAGTGTCATCAAAAAGAATTTGGGTTAGTCTTTTGGTAGTAATCTCTGTTATGAAATGTCTCAAATGAATATATTATATCCATTTCAAATTCATCGTACTGCAATTTTGTGACACATAAAATAATTAGTTGCAATTCTAGATTAAACAGCATTGTTTCAGGGTCCAAATATATTCAAGCATGGTTCCTCTTAGCGCCAGGAGGATTGTTAAAATGCTACTTAGTATTGCAAGGTGTGCTGATTTCAATGGAAAACGGGAGAAGTCTTGTCACTTGCTTGAGAGCAATCTTAGCTCTAAGCAAGGAGGCTCATGACTAGCAGTTAAGTTTGTCAGGCAACTGTTATTAAAGTTCTTTTGAACCTTTGAGAGCTTTTCATTGATATCCAGTTGTCACTGTTATTTGTCACAGAAAACTATACTGGAGTGGGTCTTCCTGTTTGTGGAATGAATTTACGAAAACAGCTCATTTTCTTTGATCTATCTGTCTGGGTTCTAGGGCGGGGGAGGTTTATCATTGTGGTCTAAAATTAATTCAAGGGATAAAAGATGATGCTAGAATTAAGAAACAAACATTTCAAAATTCCTCAGAAGTCAATTAGCATTGGAAATGAAAATACAGATAATTATTTTGAGTCTCACCATTCCAGTTGAGTAGATGCTTGAAAAAACTGGAAAAATCTAACTAGTTCAAACCTTGTGTATGTTCTTTTTCACAAGAAAAAGTAAATAAAGAGGAGGGTTGCAGGACTGGAGTATGTTGCACACATAGCTGAGGTCAACAATGATATTCAAGGTATTTTCAAATCACCCAGTTTAAAGATATTACTGCTCTGGAGGAGGTGAGACTTAAACACAGACCTCCTGGCCTAGAAGTGGGGACATTATCACTGCACCAAAAGAGCTCTCTAATAATAGACTTCAGTTAAATAATTTTCATTTGGAACTAGCCAAGGACTAGGAAACTTTAAAGATAATTGAAGTTATGGGGGGAATAGAGAAGTGATATTTTGAATGAGGGAAGAATTGAAGACATCATAATATTAAGATGATTGGGCAATGGATGGGTTAAATGGTAAACTGAAGATTACTGTAGCAGGTGCATTCACCAACGTGTTGAACAGCACCAGAAATACAAACTTAGAAATTATCTCTGTCCAGAAATTGTATCATGCAATGCCACATCATCAACCTTTAGAAAGGCCAGATAATGAAAGTCCAAATGTGACTGGAAATAATCTGACTGCAATTTTATGAGAGGACAATCCAGATGCTCTTTACTCACACTTGCAGTGGCTGTTAAGTACTAACATTCTCTCATCAGAAGCTTAATGTCCGATTCAGGTTCTCGTAGAAACTTGGGGCTGCATTTTCAGAGAAGGGACGAAGAGGGGACAGGGGGAAAGGATGGTTGCACGTTTTCCTTCTGCCCTCAGTAAGGAAGCTGGCTACCAGCTGAGATGCCTAGAAGAAGCTCACCCACTACCCAAAACAGGCACAAGTGGGTGGGAGTGGGACTTCCACTGCTTAGTGTGAGGAAGTTCTGCCCTCAGACTGGTAGCTCCAGCAGTGCTAGATAATGGGTGCTTCCAGAACCACAGGAGGGAGCAGCAAAAAGATGGATGGCTACAGCAGGAAGTCCTAGACTTCTAGAGACCAAATGTTCACTTTAAAATAATGATCACTGTTCCCATTAACCAGATGCTTTGTCCCTCCATCACCTCTATATTCAGTGTAGTGTCTCTAAAGCCCTTCTCCTATGAACACCAATTCTGACCTTTCTGAAACAGACCCCTGATTGACTCGCCCCATCTCAAACGTGCAAACGTGTCTCTTGATCCCTGAACTCCCTCCACCTACTCAATCAAAACACATTGAGCCCTGGTCAACTCTTCCTTTCACTTCCATAGTCAGCAGGGCTATTGAGTAATGCCAGCTTTATAATAATGAGCTCCAGGGAGGGCCCAAATTCTTAGGATCCCCAGAGTCTCCCATTTTGAGCAGAGTAATTATTCTTCTTCAAAACCTTTATCTCCCTCTCCTCCCCACACATCTGTTTCTGAATTCTGGGGTTTTATTTAATATTACCATTCAAATGTTGAATAAATTTATCGGAGGTCCAGTTGATTTTTGCCATTACATTGTGGTTGTAAAACTCTCAGCTAAAATTGTTCCCAAAGTATTATAATATGAAAATGCTGTGCTTATGTACTAATATTGCAATTTCTAGCCTGCTGTTTCTGAAGTTTGTATTACTCCTTCATTCGCCCTTCATTTGTAAGCTAGTCAAACATTTTGCTGGGGCTCAATTGATTTCGGATTAAGATGTGTTCTGCTTTGCTCAGAATGCTGATGAATGTATCCCTGATATTAATCTCACGGGAACAAGTAAGATGTTATTTACCTCTGCCTAAAAACCTGAAAACCTGAAAAAAAACTAATTAAAAATGCAGTGTAGTATTTTGGGATTTTTACTAAGTTTGATGTCCTTTCAAATAAATCTCAATCCTACCTTCAATATGGCATCGCACAGTCAGACAAGGACAAGATGATCCCAGCCTCCGAATTTTCAGTGACCATCATTAGCAATTTTCCATGTTAATCAACAGTGAGTGCACCATAATCGAAAAGCCGTGTTGTGAATTTTAAAAGCGAGCTGTAAGAGTTTATCTGAGTATGAATATCAGTCAAGGTCAGAATTCTAACTGAAGCTTTCTGAACAGGAATCCATTAATTTAGTATTTGGACATTGAATTAGGTTTTCAAAGCTAAGACAGACTTTTCTCAAAAATTAAATATATTACTGTTATAATTAGTTATATTCAAACATTTTAAATTCTACATTAAAGCAAATAATAGCCTTGATACCTACCCGTCTTCTCATTTTATATATGCGCAATACGATTCTAAAATCAACAGGCCTTATTTTGCCTGATAGCTGTATTTCAGTAGTTCAGTCTACATACTATCTTCAGAATGGCAATGCCTTTCATTTCAAGCAAACTGACAATATGCAAGCAGCCAATTTAAGTAGCTAACACAGCCCCCAAGGGAACTGCTCTGGGTGCTTGTAGTTCAGAGTGTTCATTAATGAACCTGATTCTGAATCACAGGAGAAATCAAGAGGTAGAATGTTTATTAACAAGGATAACATCAATTTCTGTAGGAAAGCCCAAAGTTGTGAGGAGTGAATATTATGAAGCACTAAAAAGAATGAGCAAGTAAATGTCCGAAAGACAGATGATGCTCATTATTGAGAGATGGCAGGTAATATATATCACTTTTATTCAGCACTGCAAGTATAATTGTATTGTAAAGAATGTGACAGTCAGGTGGATCAGAGAAATCACTTATGTGTGGAAAGTACAAGCAACATTTCATATGCTACTAATTTGCAAAGTAAACACAATATTGGATCATGTGATTAAATGCACAAAATATTACCTATATACACTGAGCCTTTCCTCAGAGGATAGATCATTTAGAAGATGAACTTATGTTCATTCAACAAATCATGATCCTTATTGAGATCTATAAACCAAAACAAATAACTTGACTAAATAACAATGGAATGAAGTCATTATAAGATGTCTCCATTTTTTTTCTAACTTTACTTAAACATGAGTCAGACTCAATGCAAATTGAACATCAATTAATAGAGTGCTACATGCAGCCATTCAACTGGGCACAGTGAATAGGACTGTAATGTGTTATCACTGAGTGAGTTGTGGTAATCAACTCTCTCTGTTTTTAACACTGTCTTGCTCAATCACAAGTATTATATTTCTTCTTCACAGCACATAATTCCTTAGTTAACTCAAACAAAAATAAAGGTGAGTCAATCCAAGATTTGAGGGAGGCCTTCAGGGAGTCTTTGAAACACATCCTTTGTCCTTCTCTCATTGCCTTCCTTGAGCTGGGTGAAGAAGATTTGCTTTGGTACTTGGAACTCAGACACCCTAAGCACATGGCTGACCTAGTGGATTTGATTTTGAATGATTAGGACATTGATGCTGATGCTGTTAGCAGTTTCGAAGATGCTGATGTTAGTACGCCTGTGCTTGCAGCAGATTGTAGAGAATCTGCATGTTGATGTTGACAATGTTGATGACATTTCTCATGAGACTTGAGGTCATGTCTCTATGTATTCCAGCATTTGGAGCCATATAGAAGAATCTGATGGCTGACTGCTTTATACACAAGGATCTTGCTATTAGCACAGATGTCATAATCATTGATGACTTGCGTCCTTAAGTATCTGAAAGCAGTGCTCGCACATTGGATATGATATTGAATCTCCACATCAATCATCAATGTCAGCCTTGGATGAGAGATGGCTTTCCCAGTATGAGAAATGTATCATATTTAGGAGGATTTGTCTTTTGATTTTAATGGAGATATGGGCCGGAGTTTATTCTGAGACAGATTGATAAATTATTTGAGTCATCTTGAGGTGAAGGCATTAATTGAAGATTGAAGATTGTCTTCCAAGAGTGTAGAGATGACGCTGTCATCCACATACTGAAGTTCAACAGGTGAGGTTGGTCCATTTTCTTCTTGGATTTCAACCAGTACTGGATGAAAATCTTTCTGTCCATTCTATAGATAATATCCACATCATTGGGAAACTTTTTCATGGTCAGATAAAGAATGTTAACATTCCTTTCTGATAATTCCTTTCCATAATTGAGAGTTAGAATCTTTCCTTCGACTGATCTGTGGCATCCAGAATTGGGGTAGAGGCACTCTGTACATTTGCCTGCTGATTCATGGCAAGATGTAAACGGACAGTCATGAGGCAATTGGTGATATGAACAGGGAGCTCTGAGAGTCAATTGATGAGTTTGTTCTTCATTGTGAATCTAGTACATGGGTTCCTGTTATTCCTTGGGCTTTCCTTTTCTGAAGAAGATGCAATCACCTCCTTCTCTTAGCTTTTAATTTAATTCATTTGTGGGTCATGGCCTTCACTGGCTGGGCCAGCATTTATTGCCAATCCCTAGTTGCCCTTGAGAAGATGATGCTGAGCTGCCTTCTTTTACCGTTGCAGTCCACCTGCTGTAGGTTGACCCACAGTACTCTCAAGGAAGGAATTCCAGGATTTTGACCCAGCAAAAGTGAAGAAACAGCAATAAATTTCCAAGTCAGGATGGTGACTGGCTTGAAGCGGAATTTGCAGGTGGTGGTATTCCCATGTATCTGCTGCCCTTGTCTTTCTCACCGAATTGTCCTTGGGTTTGGCAGGTGCTGTCTGAAGATCTTTGGTGAATTTCTGCAGTACACCTTATAGATGGTACACACTGCTGCTACTGAGCATTGATGCAGGGCATGGATATTTGTGGATGTAGTGCCAATCAAGAAGGCCTCTTTGTCCTGGATGGTCCCAGGCTTAATGAATGTTATTGGGACTATACCCATCCAGGCAAGTGGGGAGTATTCCATCCCACTGCTGACTTGTGTCGTGTCGATGATGGACAGGATTTGGAGGGTCAGGAGGTGAGTTAGTTTTCACAGTATTCGTAGCCTCTGACCTGCTCTTGTAGGCCCTGTATTTATACGGTGAGTCTAGTAGAGTTTCTGGTCAATGGTAATCCCAAGTCTATTGATAGTAGCAGACTCAGTGATGGTAATACCATAGAATGTCAAGGGCTGATGGTTAGGTTGGTCTCTTGCCAGGGATCGCCACTGCCTGACATTTGTGTCGTATGAATGTTACTTGCCACTTGTCAGCCCAAGCCTGGATACGGTCCAAATCTTGTTGCATTTCAACATGAACTGTTTCAGTATCTGTGGAGTTGCAAATGGTGCTGAATCTTTGGTGAACATCCCCACTTCTGACCTTATAATGGATGGAAGGTCATTGATGAAGCAGCTGAAGAATGGTGGGTCGAGAACACTACTCTGAGGAACCTCTGCAGAGATGTCCTGGAGCTGAGATGACTGATCTTCAGCAACCACAATCATCTTCCTTTATGCCAGGTATGACTCCAATCAGTGGAGAGTTTGGCCCCGATACCCATTGATTCCAGTTTTGCTAGGGCTCCTTGATGCCCCACTTGGTTGAATTTGGCCTTGATGTCAAGGGATCACTCTTAACTTACCACAGCTGCCCTTTGCCTTCTCTTTGAGGCTCCTGCAGAACAGTGAGATCAATGTTGAAATGCCTGAGTCCTTGAGCATAAAGGGCTGCTCTTCATTCCAGACCATTGTTCTGCTCTTTGCCCATGAGATTGAATTTCACTTGGTTTTCTGAGCACAGATAGATGGACTTGCTGGACCCAGTTTTCCAGTCAGATTAGTGGTGGAAGAAGACTAATTTTAGGACATCTTTTCTTCGCCCTTTCCATACGCAGACTCAGCAGGGTGGATTCTGATGAGTTGTGAAGAAAGCTGCTGAAGCCCTCTCCTGTCCCTGTTCCAAGAGGGAAATGACTGATTCAAATCCACCAGCTATGTGCCAGTCCAAAGTTAAGAGACTTCCAAATCTCACAATCCTGCCCCTGTCACCTTTTGCTGATCACTGGAGAGCTTGTGTTGTGTGTGTGAAGGGGTTTGAATTTCTTGGGCAGGACAACTTCTAACATGGTAAGACGGTTTAACATCAGCAGACACACAGTCCTTGACAGAAGGTAGACCCAGTTCCAATGGCAAGGGAATCCCGAAGACTAGGGATCTCCATACTGCTGCCGTCTTCTTCCTCCATCACAGCTGTTGATATCACACATATATCTTCTGCCTGGGTTGCCATTGAGGACTTGTCTTGGATTGCAGTTTGTCTGGTTCCTTTGTTCCAATCTTACCATCATGGTTGGTTCTACCAGGTGTTTGGAACTCCTGACGGCATTGTGTAGAGGATCAATGGAAAACACAAGCCTCTTCATCTCAGGAAGGTGGCAGTCCACAGCTAGGCGAGAATCATACAGTTAAAGAATGCTCCTACTTGTTCCAAGGAGATAGCACTGATTTCCCATCTAATGGTGCTCTTAAAAGTTTAATCAGCTGGCCCTCGGGTGAAAGCTAGAACAGGAGTTTTTTTTTCAATTTCCTTTTGACCACTGAAGCACACACAGGTCCGGAGGCAGACGGAATTAGTTGTCTATGATGCTGACAGATTTCTGGCTGAGACATCTAATGCAAAGTACTCCAGCAAATCAGATACATGATTGACTTGGTCTGTTGTGATTTCAAACTAAAGTTCAATCTTTTTATGCTTTCTTCACTAATTGAGGGGAATATTTATTTTACCAAGTTTTCCCTCGAGGAACGTTTCAAAGGTGAACGTTCCTTGAAAACCCTGAGCTGTATCCCAGTGTCAACCTATTTATTAGACAGTCTGAGTAAACAAGACAGCATTCAGCATACATTACTCCTATCAAAGGCTCTCTTTCACCGTCCTGCTGTCCAGTCTTAAATTAGGCAGTAGACCTTACCTAGATAGACGGCTATTTCTCTGTCACTGTTTAATGCATATCTCATAATAAGCAGGTTTATAATCTGGGCTGCTGTCACATCAGATAGCTCCCCTGCTGATGTTTGAACCATCCACAAATTCCCACCCATCATTTAGCTAATTAAAAATGCTATCACCTTGAGGTTTGGATAGAGCCGCTTTTTGTAGAACATGTAATAGCTTTAACAATTAAAAATATAGCAAGGTTACACCTCTAATAGATTCATTGACTGAAGAATTGTTCAGGAAAAGCTAATTTCTTCAACTATGCTGAAATCATATTCAGCTTTTAAAAGTTCCTCTGATGACTCCAGCCCATAATCTAAGGGAAACAGTATGACTTCAGAAAAGGTGCTTTAACAGTGCTCCACAAATGTGTTGTAGAGGTGCCAGTGTTGGACTGGGGTGAACAAAGTTAGAAACCAGACTTGAGAGTGTGATGCTGGAAAAGCACAGCCGGTCAGGCAGCATCCGAAGAGCAGGAGAATCGACCTTTCGAGCAAAGGTTCTTCATCAGGAATTCCTGATGAAGAGCTTATGCTTGAAACATTGATTCTCCTGCTCCTCGGATGCTGGCTGAGGGGCTGTGCTTTTCCAGCACCAAACTCTTCGAGTCTGATCTCCAGCATCTGCAGTTCTCACTTTCTCTCAAAGTTAAAAATCAAATGACACCAGGTTATAATCCAACAGGTTCATTTGGAAGTATAAGCTT
This sequence comes from Chiloscyllium punctatum, assembly GCF_047496795.1. NCBI lineage: Eukaryota > Metazoa > Chordata > Chondrichthyes > Orectolobiformes > Hemiscylliidae > Chiloscyllium > Chiloscyllium punctatum. Next base: position 64,274,210 of record NC_092762.1, read on the forward strand.
TCGGAGGGCTGCTCCTTTGTCAGGTAGCTAGACGAAAGAGCAGCATTCCGAAAGCTTATACTTCCAAATGAACCTGTTGGACTATAACCTGGTGTCATGTGATTTTTAGATTTGTCCTCTAATATGCAACAGTTTGCAATATTTTGTGAAGATGAGAGGTGCATGTTCTGTCTTTTTACAGGATCTTGCTTTTGCAATAGTCAAATGGGACATGTTTTCTGTGAGCAAATTTCAATGATAGAATTCTGAGCAAGTATTGGCAACCTGCTTTCTGAGGAACTTTTCTGATTAAAATGTAGTTGTTTTTGAGTTTCTCTTCAAAGTTACAGAGAGGGATCATCTAGCTGGACTTGAACAGGCGACATAATTTACCACTCTTTTGTTTTGATTGGGTAGTTTAAGCAAACAGTGTCATGTAAAACATTAAAAGCCATTTTAATGACTGTCAGGTCATGTGTTTCCATTCTACCTTCATCAACTTTCTCCTGTTACTCATCAAAGAATTCAATCATGCCAGAATATTATTGGTCACAGGATATGCCTCAGATGAATTATTGTAGACAATTCTAGACATTGCACTTCAGGAAAGATGTAAAATATATGAAAGGAAACAAAGGAGATTATCAGATGAGTGACTCCATTTATGAGGAGAACTGGGAAGTTATTCTTCTTGAGTCATAGAGTTATACAGCACGGAAACAGACCTTTCGGTTCTTCAATGGAATAGAGACATTAAGATAGAGCTTAATAAGGCATTTAAAGAAAATTAGAAATTTTCATGTAGATGGACGAAAGCTATCCTCTCAGAAGTATGAGCCATAGAATTGAAAATCATTGGCAAAATTTCTGCAGCTAAGATAAGAAATCTTCACATTCTGTTTTTGAGGGATCATAGACATAGGAACAGGAGTAGGCCTTTCAGCCCATTGAGCCTGTTCCACCATTCAATGAAATCAAGGCAAAATATGCTTCTAGTGTTCATGATGTAACATCTGACTAATGTGACATAACTTTTCATTGTCAACTTGGGTGATCATTTCATCAAAAGAGTAAAATACTTTGATCAAGTATCATCCCTCGCTCTGAGCTATGTTAACTCTATCTACAGTTCTTCCTTTGATACATTCCATCGTTTTTCCAGTTGTTGGTATAAAATAACTTCTTGTACAGGAGTTGGGAGGTCATGTTGTGGCAGTACAGGACATTTATTAGGCCATTTTTGGAATATTGCATGCAATTCTGGTCTCCTTCCTATTGGAAGGACGTTGTGAAACTTGAAAGGGTTCAGAAAAGATTTACAAGGATGTTGACAAGATTGGAGGGTTTGAGCTATAGAGAGAGGCTGAGTAGGCTGGGGCTCTTTTCTCTGGACTGTCGGAGGCTAAGGGGTGACCTTGTCGAGGTTTATAAAATCATGAGGAGAATGGATAGGGTAAATAGACAAGGTCTTTTCCTTGGGTGGATGAGTCCAGAATGAGAGGGCAGGGTTTAGGGTGAGAGGGGAAGAATATAAAAGAGACCTAAGGGGCGACGTTTTCATACAGAGGGTGGTACATTTATGCAATGAGATGCCAGAGGAAGTGGTGGAGACTGGTGCAATTGCAACATTTAAAAGACATCTGGATGGTATATGAATAGGAAGGGTTTGGAGGGATATGGGTTGGTTACTGGCAGGTGGGACTAGATTGGGTTGGGATATCTGGTTGGCATGGACAAATTGGATCAAAGGGTCTGTTTTCATGCTGTACATCTCTATGAGTCTATGACTCGAACTGGGAACCTTCAGTGAATTACACTAAGCAGTAAACTCTAGCAATTAAAGTGAAAGTTTATGTGTCAATTTTTGTGAACATTGCTTTTCCAAAAAATTAAATAGAGGATAGCAATTAGTTATCTTTTATCAAGTTCAGTGTCCTTTTAATTTTGCTATAATTTCATAATCTATTTTATCTTCAAGCTATTAACCCCGTTAACAATTTTTTTTACATTTCATGCAAAAGAAAGATCTCAAAACTCCGTTCAAAATAAAATTTGCATTCTGTTATTGATAAACAGCAAAATAAACATGGTACATTTTCCTCCATTAATAACAAAAGTTATTGTTTGTTCTCTTAAAATTAAGTTTAAATTACAAGTATTCGATGTAATCCATACCTCAGAATACATTTGTAAGTTTCTAAAATTCATAAAACCCATACAATAGAATATTTCTATATCATTTCCCCTTTCTTTACATTGTACTGCATGTAATTTTTTTGCAGTAGTGCTTAATTGGAGCCAAAAACAGACTTATATATTGTTTTACGTTGACATTTACAACTGAGGAAAATCCTATACACTTTTCATTTCAGGAATTAAATATATGCCAGTGATAGGAGAACAGGTAACATGGCTGATACTTTGAGCAAGGACAATGTAGGACAGAATACAGTGAAAGATGCTGAGGAGCAGGAAATGAAGGCTGCAGAGTGATGATGAAATGTCTTCTATAACAGATAATTGAATAATATTTGGCTTCTTGATAAATGCAAAGATTAAATGCAAGTACAAAACAGAAAAACGATTAACTCTACAAGGATAGTAAAGTAGAATACTGGACACAAAATACTTACTCAATTGAATATAAAAACGGGGTATGTCTTTGTACCTAGGCTTGTTCACTTTGTAAGTTCCTAATAATCCAAAGAATAAATACATTTCAATAGCAGATACTAGACACACAATCAACCATAAAGGAAGTGGATCAAACAGATGTTTGAACTAATATTAAAATACCTAATCTGCACTTTCAATTCAAAACTTAGTCCACAGAACATGAAAATATAACATATATAAGGAAATTCAGCTTATTAACTGGAGGATTGACAAGTGAAAATATATAACATTCAGATCCAAGACCACTTATTGTTAGATTTCTTGTATCTTTCTCCACAATTACAGTTAAAATATGGTTGGGGGTGGCGGGGGTGGAGGGTGAGCTAAGTGACAATTGGAATCCATTCCATTTTGAAATGCTAACCAGTTAAAGTGTCAGTCTCCATGGAAGCTCACTCTCTGTTTACATCAGGATGAAGATGAGCTGCAATTACATCATTTCTCCACAGTCACGCATCTGTGTGCTACCTTGAATACAAATAAACAGATTTCATGTCTTTTGTGCTTTTGCTGTATATATAATGTTCAGCAATACTTTTTTTTGCATGAATATGCTTTGCAATTTGATTTGTAGCATATTTCTGTTTTTACAAACCAATGTTTTTTTTCTCCAAACATAAAGGGTTAAACATATCTAATTGGATAAGTATCTCATCTTTATTCATTTCATATCATACATCCACAGGCTCGAGACTCAGGGAACATTTGATTCTGGTTCAGAGATGCTGGGAACATCAATTGATTAATATTATTACGATTCATCTTATTCTTTCAGGCCATAAAACCTCAATTAAACATTGAATTGCAATCTCCAACACACTTTCCAATGTTTGTAGTTTGTCTGCAGTTTACGAGATCATTAGTGAATTGTCACATTGCGCAGAATGATCCCTGTATTTTGGGTACATGCTCCTGCTGCCAGTTCACTCTGCAGCACTGCAGCAGAAACCATAAGGCAAGACCCTTTTCCTAGAACATAAGAGAAAGGGAACTGAATAAAATCCATTCATTCTGAAAATATGTCTTTCCAATATGTATCTGTTTATTATATTTGAAAATAATTTCCATTTGTAATTTTCCACTGAACTTTATATTAAAGAGAAAACAATTGAAAGTTATCAGACCAAATCTTACAATAATTACTTCATTTTCTGAACATCATCATCAGATCCTTGGCACCAATCAGGAGATCAACAGCAGCAAAATATTGTATTTGAGCTTCAGGGAAACAAAGCTTAAACCAACTTAAATGAGGACGAGTTTAAACAATTGAGAAATTATGAAATTTGCCACCTTTATCAGAAGTTTAATTTGAATTTGGCAGCTTGTACTCTGGAGATTACCTGGCCAAGAAGACCTCTGCATTTACTCCTGAAGCCTTTTCCCTATCAGTCTGAGGTGAACGTGGATCCCAGGCTATAAAAGCAATGAGAATTTGATGCCTTCCACTCCCAAACCGATTCCACCCATCTGCTGTCAGTTGGCATCACAGAAATTTGGAACCAGAATGCACTGTAAGTAATGGATGTAATCTTGATCTTTATTTCATCTATGATTCAAAACAATGCTGGACCCCTTTATTTGCTACCAACCTAGAATGGAATATTACAGGTTTAAGTAAAACTAAAGCATTTTATTTATTTGCAATATACCAGGTTATCATTCAGTATATCTTAGACTGCATGCCATGCTGCAATTCAGAAAGATACATATTTCAGCCCTGTTTGATTGTGCTCAGGTCTAGGTATCAATCATGTTAGCTGATAGTCCTCATGCCTCTGGGTCAGAAGATTATAGGCTCAACTCACACTTAGAAATTTGGGCACAAACAAATTCAGCCTGACACTCATTGCCAGTGCTGAGTAAATGCTGCAGTGTTATTCTTTTGAATGACGTATTAAACTAGGACTCTATCTGCTACCTGAGAGAGATAAACAAACCTAGAACATTGACTCAGAGACCAACATGGCAGTTATTCCCCAGTGTCCGAGTCAATATTTATCCTTTAATTAAAAACAGATCATTATTCACTACCACCTTGCAGTGTGTGGAAGCTTGCTGTGTACAGTTTGGCCACTGTGTTTCCTGCATTGTAAGAGTAATTACACTGCTGTAAATACCCCATTGGCTGTATAACACTTTGGGACTTCCTGAGGGGCTAAACAAATACAGGTTCTTTCGTTCTGTTTCACACAGATCCTAAGTTTCTAATAGAAACATATGCAAAGCCTTTTATTTCCGTCAATATACATTCCATCAATATAGTCTGAAATTCTGGAAATTTGGAGCAGCTCCCAACCGAGAACTGAATTCCATAGTGACCTCTCAGCAATGTGTCGGCAGATGGGAGGGCCATAAATACCAGGGCACTGGGCCAGCCGCCAAACTGCTCACATTGCTCCAAGTTGACAAAAGATGGCACAGTCATCAAGAGGCACCCCTCAGTCCAAAATCCCCTCTCATTGCAATCCATGAGTCAAAAAGTGTGGCGCTGGAAAAGCACAGCAGGTCAGGCAGCATCCAAGGAGCAGGACAGTTGACGTTTTGAGTATTAACCCTTCATCAGGAATGTGAGGGGGGAAGGGGGATGGGAGATAAATAGGACGGTGGGGGTGAGGCTAGGGGGAAGGTAGCTGGAAAGGACATTGTGGTAGGTGGATGGCGATGGTGGAGTAGGTAGGTAGGAAGGAAGATGGACAAATGGGACAGTTCAAGAGGGCGGTGCTGAGTTGAAGGGTTGGATCTGGGCTGAGTTGGGGTAGGAGAGACTTGGAAACTAGTGAAGTCGATGTTGATGCTGTGTGGTTGAAATGTCCCAAGGCAAAGATGAGGCATTCTTCTAGCTCGGATTTTGTGGTAGAGAAGGCCCAGGGCTTGCATGTCCTTGGCTGAGTGGTATGGGGAGTTGAAGTGGTTGGTCACAGGGTAGTGGGGCTGTTTGTTGCGTGTTCCTGATGAAGGGCTTTTGCCCGAAACGTTGACTTTCCTGCTCCTTGGATGCTGTCTGAACTGCTGTGCTTTTCCAGCACCACTCTAATTCAGAATCTGGTTTCCAGCATCTGCAGTCATTGTTTTTAACTATTTGTTGCGTGTGTCCCAGAGATGTTCCCTGAAATGCTCCGCAAGTTGGCATCCTGTCTCCTCGATGTTGAGGAGACCACATCAAGAGCAATAGACACAGAAGATGAGGTGTTTGGATGTGCAGAAAATTCTCTGCCAGATATGAAAGGAACCTTTTGGGACCTTGGATGGAGGTGAGGGGGGGGGGAAGTGTGGGCACAGGTTTTACAGCTCTTGTGGTGTCAAGGGAAGGTGCCTGGAGTGGAGAATGGGTTGGAAGAAAACATGGATCTAACGAGGGAATTGTGGAGGGAATCATCTCTGCAGAATGCTGTTAGGGGTGGGGACGGAAATATATCTCTGGTGCTGGGATCTGATTGTAGGTGGTGGAAATGGTAGAGGATAATGCGTTGTATCTGGAGATTAATGGGGTGGAAGGTCAGGACCAGGGGTTTCTATTCTTATGTGGATGGAGGGGTGGGATTAAAGGGCAGAGGTGTGGGAATTGGGGAGGTGTACTGGAGGATGGGTTTGGTCATGTGGGAGAGGAATTGTGAAATAGGAGGTCATCTGGGATGTCCTGGAGTGGAATTACTCCTCCTGGGAGCAGATGTGGTGGAGGCGGAGGAATTGAGAATAAGGGATTGCATTTTTACAGGAGGGGAGTGGGAGAAGGTGTAGTGCCGGTAGCTGTGGGAGTTAGTAGGTTTGAAATAGATATCCGTATTGAGTCGGTCACCGGAGATGGAGACGGACAGGTCCAGGAAGGGGAGAAGGTGTCCGAGATGGTCCAGGTAAATTTAAGGTCAGGGTGGAAGGTATTAGTGAAGTTGAAGAACTGTTCCACTTCCTTGTGGGAGCACAAGGTGGCACTGATACGGTCATCAATGTAGCAGAGGAAAAAGTGGAGAGTGGTGGTGGTGTAACAGCTGAAGATGAACTGTTCCGAAGAGGCAGGCATAGCTGAGACCTATTCAGGTGTTCATGGCTACTCCTTTGGTCTGATGGAAGTGGGAGAATTAGAAGGAGAAGTTGTCGAGGGTAAGGACCAGTTCTGCCAATTGAGCTAATGTGTCGGTGGAAGGGTAATGGTTGGGTCAGCAGGAGAGGAAGAAACAGAGGGCTTAGAGGAGTTTGCCATGGCAGATGAATGTGTAAAGGGATGTGATGAGGCAAAGGCCACACAAGGTCCTCATTCTACTTCCTGCTGTGAGTTAACCTGTAGTGTGAGAGGCTATGCCAAATGTCTGATAACTGTCACCATACCAGTTAGTGATGGGCAAGAGGGAGTGCTACCATAAGGGCATGTTGGATCAATTAGAGTGCACTTTCCTCCCAAGGATTCTCTTCCACTCTTCCCCTCACCAGCACCTCTCCACTTTTACCACCTTTCCCGTTTGCTACCCCACCTCTCCAGCCTTAACTCTGGCATCGGTTCCAGCAGCCTGGTAATGATAGACCAGTCAGCTCTTCTTCGGTTTTTAGATTAGATTAGATTACATTACATTACAGTGTGGAAACAGGCCCTTCGGCCCAACAAGTCCACACCGACCCGCTGAAGCACAACCCACCCATACCCCTACATTTACCCCCTACCTAACACTACAGGCAGTTTAGCATGGCCAATTCACCTGACCTGCACATCTTTGGACTATGGGAGGAAACCCACACAGACATGGGGAGAACGTGCAAACTCCACATAGTCAGTCGCCTGAGGCGGGAATTGAACCAGGGTCTCAGGCGCTGTGAGGCAGCAGTGCTAACCACTGTGCCACCGTGCCGCCCATAAGAATGTTAAAGTGTTGGAAAGTGTTATAAGAGATAGGATTTATAATCATCTAGAAAGGAATAAGTTGATTGGGGATAGTCAACATGGTTTTGTGAAGAGTAGGTTGTGCCTTACAAACCTTATTGAGTTCTTTCAGAAGGTGATCAAGCAGGTGGATGAGGGTAAAGAGGTTGATGTTGTGAATATGGATCTCAGTAAGGCATTTGATAGGTTTCCCCATGGTAAGCTATTACACAAAATACGGAGGCATGAGCTTGAGGGTGATGTAACGGTTTGATTCAGAAATTGGCTAGCTGAACATGGTTGATGGGAAATATTTAGCTGGTGGTTGATGGGAAATATTCATCCTGGATTTCAGTTACTAGTGGTGTACCACAAGGATCTGTTTTGGGTCCAATGCTGTTTGTCATCTTTATAAATGTTCTGGATAAGGGCGTAGAAGGACGACTTAATAAATTTATAGATGACCCTAAAGTCAGTAGACTTGTGGATAGTGAAGAAGGATGTTGTAGATTACAGAGGGGCAAAGATAAGCTGCAGAGTTGGGCTGAGAGGTGGCAAATGAACTTTAATGTGGAAAAGTGTGAAGTGATTCATTTTGGAAGGAGTACTAGGAATGCAGCGTTCTGGGCTAATTGGAAGATTCTTGGTAGTGTAGAGCAGAGAGATCTCAGTGACAAGGAACTTAAGTCCTTGGAAATTTCTGCGCAGGTTGATAGGGTTGTTAAGAAGGCATATGATGTGTTAGCTTTTATTGGTAAAGGGGCTGAGTTTCGGAACCATGAAATCATGCTGCAGCTGTACAAATCTCTGGTGCGGCCCCACTTGGAGTATTGCAAACAGTTCTGGTCACTGCATTATAGGAAGGGCGTGGAAGTTTTGGAAAGTGTTCAGTGGAGATTTACTAAAATGTCTGGTATGGAGAGAAGGTCTTATGAAGAAAGGCTGAGGCACTTGAGGCTGTTTTTGTTAGAGAGAAGGAGGTTGAGAGGTGACTTAATTGAGACATACAATTGAGAGATAACCAGAGGGTTAGATAGGTTGGTCAGTGAGAACCTTTTACCTCGGATGGTGATGGCTAGCACGAGGGGGCATAGCTTTAAATTGAGGGGTGATAGATATAGGACAGATGTCAGAGGTAGTTTCTTTACTCAGAAAATAGTAGGGACATGGAATGCACTGCCTACAACAGTAGTAGACTCGCCAACTTTAAGGCATTTAAATGGTCATTGGATAGGCTTATGCATGAGAATGGAATAGTGTACATTAGGTGGGCTTCAGATTGGTTTCACAGGTCGGCACAACATTAAGGGCCAAAGGTCTGCGCTGTAATCTTCTATGTTTTATGTTCTATGCCTTCATGTTGACCTCAGTAAGTGCCAGCACTGACCACCACACCTGATGGTGCTGCCCATTCTAGAGAGCTACCTGTCTCTAATTGGCTGACAACTCTCTGAGGCAAGTCTGTTGCCAAGGTGTGGAAATCCCACCTCAGTCAACCAGTATCTCCATAAAAAACAATCCATGTTGTCTTAACGCCACTCGAATTGCAATGGAACGCCTTCTTCTGAGGAAATTCCCATATTTTAAGTAATGATTTTAGGTAGGTTTTGTTGATGAACTACGGCTTTCTGCCAAGTTACCCCACTGTACTTAACCACAGTTTTATTTTCAGAGCAAACCTAGTTTAATATGGGAATCCTGACATTAGATTCTGTCATTCATTGGTCTGTCACTGGTTGTACTGCCTTGTCTACCATCTATGTGTATCCTCTGTCTTCCCCCAACATACTGTCCCAACAGTGCCAAAGCCAAATATCATTGAAATCAGTGAAAGAATGAATAAAAATGTCCCCTTTTCCACTCTCACATTTCTATTAGAAACTCTACAGAAGGTTATCCTTTGTTCAGTCAAGTGTAACTGGACTTGTTTGTGGTGGTCTGAGCAATAATTAATGATGCAAAACAAATCTGCTCTCCCCCTAAAACATTGTTCGATTAGTTGAGTGTTGATAAATGTCACAATTAAAATTGACTACTTACTTTTTCAAAAATAAGTTTTTAAAAATGTTTTTCCAAGGTATTTCAGCTTCTACCTTCATCCCACCTGTGTGTCAAAATCTTTATTTTACTGGATGTAATTTTCTTTTCAATGTGGTTTGATTCTGGAGTTTTCCATTTCCTGATTGGTTGCCTCAGAGAAAACTGCAGCCCACTGCGTAGTGAGAAAGATAATGTTCCCTTGATTTACCAGCACAACATGTTTGAGGTCAAAGCACACACTTGCTGGTGGTTACAAAATCCAGACATTTGGGCTGAATATTTTGGCCAAACGTCATTTTTGTCAAGGATCAAGGATGGTTTCTATCAGCAAGACTTGTGAATTCCCTCGCACTTGTCAAACTTGCCTTATTAACAACCTACCATAAGACTATAAGATATAGGAGCAGAATTGGGTCATTTGACCCATTGGATCTGCTCCACCATTCGATCTCAACCCCATTCTCCTGCCTTCTTCCCATAATCCTTGATCCCATTATCAATCAAGAACCTAACCATCTCTGTTTTGAATACACTTGGTGATTGGCCTCCACAGCCTTCTGTGGCAATAAATTCCACAGATTTACCAACCTTAGGCTGAAGAAATTCCTTCTTACCCCAGTTCTTAAGGGTTGTCCCTTCACTCTGAGGCTGTGCTCTCAGGTCCTAGTCTTTCCTACAACCGGAAAGATCTTTTCCACGTCCAGTCCATCGAGGTCTCTCCGTATTCTGTAAGTTTCAAGACAATGCCTCTTCACCCTTCTAAACTCCAACAAGTGGAGACCCAGAGTCCTCATGCACTGGTCATATGACAATCCCTTCATTCTTGTAAACCTCCTCTGGAATCCCCTCTAATGCAAGCTTTCCTTTTATCCCCATTGTCTGCCTTCTGTGAGGCAGCCAGTTCTCAATCCATGCCAGTATCTTGTCCCTAAAACGATGGGCTCTTACCTTATTTTGGTAAAAACAGTGACTGCAGATGCTGGAAACCGGAGTCTAGATTAGAATAGTGCTGGAAAAACACAGCAGTTCAGGCAGCATCCGAGGAGCAGTAAAATCGACGTTTCGGGCAAAAGCCCTTCATCAGAAATAATGAAGGGCTTTTGCCCAAAACATCGATTTTACTGCTTCTCGGATGCTGCCTGAACTGCTGTGCTCTTAGCTTATTTTGCAGCCTCTTGTGTCGCACCTTCTAAAAATCCAAATAGATCATGTCCACTGGCTCTCCTTTGTCCGACTTGTTTACCCCTCCCCATGGCATCCCTGTTATCTGATGCTAGCCCAATTCTACACAGTTGCTGTAGCTCGAAGAAGAAATCTCCACTGCTGGATATGTTGGAATAGACTGGCAGCCCTGGCACTGGTGCCACCTTTAAAAGGTCATTGTGCACCAGGCAAGAGCTATCAGTATTGAGACACCCTGCAAGGTTTCTGACATTTGCCCTGCATTTAGCAGAGAACAGGAACTTGGTGCCCTGTTTTGTGGACAGCGACCTGGAGGTAGAGGAGACCTCAGCTAGCCCCAGGATTAGCAGTAGAAGGCGCGACACCAACCCTGTCAACCTCATCCAAGGTTGTTACCCGGGTCAGCGCAGTCTCTGCCATTTCATCAAATAGAATCATACAGTGTGGAAACAGGCCCTTCGGCCCAACAAGTCCACACTGACCCTCTGAAGAATATCCCACCCAAACCTATTCCCCTGCCCTCTTACATGACATTTACTCCTGACTAATGCACCTAACCTACACATCCCGGAACACTGTGGGCAAGTTAACATGGCCAATTCGCCTAACCTGTACACCTTTGGATTGTGGCGGGAAACCGGAGCACCAGGAGGAAACCCACGCAGACACGAGGAGAATGTGCAAACTCCAAACAGACAGTCACCCGAGGCTGGAATCGAACTTGGGTCCTGGTGCTATGAGGCAGCAGTGATAATCACTGAGCCACTGTGCTGCCCTTTTTTTTAAATTACAGCTTATGATTGAATGTTCTTCCACTGCAATAATCCCTCAACATCTCAAAGATGCCTATTTTAAAGCTACTAGAACTATTCTGAATCAGCCCCAGATTTGGTGGCACAGCCAACAGTGCAGGAAGAAGGTCAATAAACGTTTCTGCTTTACCAGGATGAGTGCCAGTATTTTCTCTCTGCTGCTAGCTCAAGATGCACATGTAATACCGACATAGCGAGGTGAGACATAGCAACATGTCCAGTGCCCCCCCAGACTGGTGACTGCTGACAACCATAATGAGCCATCAAGAAAGTTTGCATTGTGAAGTAGGTTGGGATGTTTTGAGTACTTTAAATCTGTGTAAAATTCATACAAAGTTAATACGTAATTGTTATAATTGGCAAAACTAACATTCAGTAAAGCATATTTTCACTTGTACACATGGTGAATCCACTTTCAGGGAGAATTCACTGCATTGGTGTAATATACAATTCATGGTCTTGGTTTGAAGATGGCCACTTATCTCAGTCCCACAAAACAACCAGTCGCCCTAATGATCATTCAGTTATAACATCTCCTTTTTCTCACTTTCAGATCTCTGCAAAATCTTATTCTCCCAGACAATGTCACACGAAATATTTCCTTCATTCAGCCAAGCAGTTTTTATTTGATCTGTGGTCTGACTGTCATGGGACAGCAACAGCTGAACTATGCAAAACTTACTGTAGTGCCCAACTCCATCTCCATTTGATATCACAACAAATACCAAAGAGACTCAACCCAGAAAATGTTATACGGGAACTTCCTCATGATTCAGTGTAAAGTGCTGCCTTGGCCGTTCTCAGTCAGTATGACAGTTAAGCTTGGTTCTGCAACCTGAATAGGGAGAGAAGAAAAATTCCATCAGGCTTCCTGGAGAAATGAAATCAAGTGTAAAAATTGAATGGTAACTTGATGTAATAACTCTCTAAAGTAAAATTGTCTTTGGATACTCATTGCTTAGGTTAACAGTAAATAATGGACAAGAAGCCTTGACTTAGGGCGCTGATGAGATTATTTCCCCAGATAAGGTTAATCCTGTAAAAAAACTAGAGAAAAGTGGAGAAAAATAGAAGAAAACATAATGATTACTTTCATAAAATGCTGCACTGCTATTAAAAGAACTGTGCCAAATTGAACTAACATGGACATTTTAGAATCCTAATTTTAGAATGAATGTGCAATGATTGAGCTAAAAATAAATTGGATGTTTATTCATTCGATGACCTTTTTAAACTAGCTATATTTAAAATTAAATTATTAATATCCCGTATCATTGGTATAAAGGAGAAAAATATGCACTGACAGTGTCATCTAAGATGAGTTTGATACACCTATCATTTTCATAATTTACAAAAATCTTCAAAATTGACTTACTTTTATGATTTATTGCTTGAAATGCTTGCTTTTTGACTTCTCTATTTTCAGAGTCACCTTAAGGCAGAGTGGAATATAAAACAACGATAATATCACATGTGAAGATCTCTTACAGTCTTGACTAATATTAACAGAAATGTCACTGTTTTACACTCATGCTGACCTTTATGTTAACATCAGCAAATAGAATAAATTATCCCCTCTGTGTGAAAATGCTTTAAGGACATAGATCTGAACAGCAGAGAAGGCCAGTGGTTCTTGTGTCCAGGAAAGTAAACTAGAATTACATGCAAAAAATTGAAGTCAGCAAAGTCCTTGAAGTTTTGATGTTGAAACTGAATTAATTTGGCCCAATCTGTTCACTGTGGTATTAAATTGTAAATAATTTATCATTCAATACATATCATTCTTGTATAAGATTGGGATTTAGTGTTCCCTAAGGCATAAGAAAATGCAACATGTGTGTTTTCAGCCAAAAGTTTTCATTTTAAAAACAATATGGAATAATTGAACAAGTATTTTCTTAAATGAAAACTACAACAAGAATATATAAGAGAGGATTTTCTAATTCCGAAGATGCAGTGTATAGTTTACAGGAAATTAGGCATGGATACCATTCCTGTGACATTTATTTTCATATGAGGGGCACGGATAGGGTAAATAGGCAAAGTCTTTTCCCTGGGGTTGGGGAGTCCAGAACTGGAGGGCATAGGTTTAGGGTGAGAGGGGAAAGATATAAAAGAGACCTAAGGGGTAACCTTTTCACGCAGAGGGTGGTACAGGTATGGAATGAGCTGCCAGAGGAAGTGGTGGAGGCTGGTACAATTGCAACATGGAAGGGCAGATGAATAGGAAGGGTTTGGAGGGATGTGGGCTGGGTGCTGGCAGTTGGGACTAGATTGGGTTGGGATATCTGGTTGGCATGGACGGGTTGGACCGAAGGGTCTGTTTCCATGCTGTACATCTCTATGACTCTATGTGGGCACTGTTGTCAAGACCAGTATTTGTGGCCCATTCCTAGTTGTCCTCGAGAAGATGGCAGTCAGTGTTCTGATGTATTTGTGGATGCTTGACTGAGAGACCCCACACAGGTCACTGGTTGTTCCCGGGAATGATTGACCCCATGGATGTTCAGAGTAGCTGTCACTCTCACAGCAACTTGGAGAGGAAGGCTTCCCAGTCCTACAGCCCTCAGGTCCTGCTTCAGCAAATGGCATCATTCTGTCATCATGTCCCAGGAAATATGGAGCTGGCATCGACTCTGTGCCTGTGCTCATGCCTGGGGAATGGAGTTGGGAGTGACTTGTAAGAGACCAAGCAGGCAGTCCTGAGATGAAGCCTGATCCAGTCAATAAGCTAGATGTCTCTCCATGCACACAGTATCCCTGCTGCAGCTTTTCAATATTAGATGCTGGTGTGACCTGCAGTACAGGTCTGTACCTGCAAATGCAAGAGAAAAGTGCCATGACAGCCACGCGGGGTGAATACCAGTTGCCGGTGTCTGGATGAGGGATGCAGGTGGCTGGTGCCCCTGGATCTGAAGATGCTGTGTCTTTCTGAGCAACAAGGAGCTCCTTCACAGAGCAAGTGGCTGTCTGAATTGGCCAGGTACCTGCCCTGATTTCCACGTCAAGTTTCCTCAATACCCAGCCTGTTTTGGTAATAGGAAGCTGAATATTAATGGGCTGTGTTGTGCAATTTATAGGGCACTTAACCAGATATAAGACCCTTGATTGGCAACATGCCATTGCCAAGCAAGTCTTGCCACTTGTCAAAAGTGTAAATGATGCAGTGAGATCGAGATATCGAGGTAGGATTCAACGAATTTCTTTTCCAATTCTTTCACAAACCTCACCATAGCCTACAGTTCAGACTTCTGTAAGAATCTATAAGATTGTATAGGTCATCTAATTATATGTGAGTGCATTCTCTCTGACTATCCTCTGATATTGACTCATTCCTAGGGAATACCACTTCTATGGTGAGTTCTGTTGCTATGGTAACTTCTGTTGCTGATCCATTTTTGCTCCTGGGGGCCAGTCAACCTTTGAGGTTGAAGATCAGTTTGAATATGGAAGATTTAACACTGTGTCTCAGCATGCTCAACCTTCCTCATCGGGACTGCTCCTCTTAGCAACAGATTGACAAAGGGCATCTGTTTCCCTTGCTTTCACATCATCACCAAATGAAGTACATTCTTGACACAAGCATTGGAGCAAATAGAAGTAATTTGAGGAAGATTTATTAAGGTGTTTTATGGTCAGGCTCCACTTTGTCTCTCCCAAACAGTTATTAATTAAAATGCCTACAAGCAAAGACAATTGTCAGGCACTCGTTCTTTATCTGTGCATAGCGTCGTTCAGTTTTTGTTAACATTTTGGATGAAAATGCAACTAGATTGTGAAATGCTTGCTCCATATCCATTCTCACTGGTATCAAAATGCACAGTGACCTCATCATTGACACAGTAGGACCTCAGCATTGACACGGTAGGACCTCAGCATTGACAATATCATCTCTGTTTGTTTGATTTTTGTGAAAACTGCTTCTTTTTCTGTTCCCCAGTATCATTGCATGTGCTTAGCAGTGAACTTGCGAAGATGATCACACTCTGATGACAAACTATGCAAGAACTTTACTAAATAGTTCACAAATCAAATGAATCGTACACTGCCTCCACAATTCTAGGTCACTGCAGCTCTGCCACACCTCTCACCTTGTCAGGATCCAGGTGGAATCCTTTTTCCTGTCATGACCTATGACCAGTACATGACCTATGCCCTTGCTTTCAGACTTTTTCAATTGTGTTTTATTTTATTTTCAGCTTCAGTTTGATCTGATGGGCTCTGTCTAGAGTCACACCAGATTCTGATTGTGACTGCAATTATTTTTTGCATTGTGGCTCCACATCCAGAGACTACCAGATTATCCACAACAGCTTCCACTCCAGGAAAATCAGTGACTGTCTTATGCTATATGCATTAGCACTCCTCTGGAGCAGTGGAAATGCCAAATGGCATGCAAAACCATCGGTACTCGGATGTTGTTCGAAAACAACTGCTTTCCCCCAGCTTCACTCACCTTCCTCTGCATCAAGGGTGGCAAAGCCATTTGTAAGGTTGTGGCAAAACATCTGAAATGGGTTTGGCATTTGTTCATGGGATCTCTTCCAAGCTTTATTGAGATTGTTTGAATCGAAGCATTCTCTCAGTTTTCCAGCCTTTATTCACCACTGCTAATCCAGTCTGTGGATGTTTGTTACATTCTCGAGTGCTCTCTTCTTTTGCAGCTCATCTATGGCGTCTTTTGACTGGATTTGAGGGCGTCTGGACCTTTCCTCGAATGAAGTTGTGTTGATCTTACACTTTCTTTCACTTTGAGATGAAATTCATCAGGAAGGTATCCAAGCCCTGAAAAACCAGATCACTCTTCGCAGTCTTTTAGGATCTGATCAGCAGTCAATAGCTGATTGGGTTGTGACATGCTGCAAATCCCTTCCTCCAGATTTAGCATTTCCAGTGTGGGTTTGAGAGAATGGAAAAATTCAATTCTGTCTCATGTTTCCTTTCATTTTGACAGTAGTGGGGAGGGAAAGGTACAGAGCTTTTGACTCACCCAGTAATTCAAAGTTGCAGGTTTATTTTTCTTTCTTCCTTGCTGTTTCTTTAGTAGCTGGTTCTCTTACAGCTCTGAAAATCCACACATTTTCAGCTTCACCAATCTGACATCATGTTTAAAAGCTGCCACAGACTGCCTTTAGAGCAGAGGCAGAGGTCACATGCAGTAAGCCAGCCAGTACACTATGGATATAGTTCAATTTTTCCAAACAGTTACTTGCCACTTGTCAACCAAAAAAGTTGTTTGGGCCTTGTTACACATGCACATGAGCAATCTCAGTATCTGAGAATTTGCAAATTTTGTTGAATATTGTGCAATCATCAGCAAACATCCCAACTTATGATGAAGGGAAGTTCATTGATGAAGTTGTTGACATTGGTTAGGCCTAAGACATCACCTTGAGACATGTTTGCAGTGATTTCATGAGACTGATATGATTGATCTCCAGTAACCACAGTCATCTTTCTTTGTATTCTGTATGACTTCAAGCTGAGGAGAGTTTACCCCTGATTCCCATTGACTCCAATTTTGTTTGGGCTCCTTGTTGCCATATTCAGTGAAATGCCTCTTTGTTGTGTTATCAGCGGTGACTCTTACCTCATCTCTGTCATTCTGCTCGTTTGTCTATTTTTGGACAAAGGCAGTAATGAAATCAGGAGCCCAAGCAGAACCTAAGGTTAGCATCAGTGAGCAGGTCATTTCTGAACAAGTGCCACTTGATTTCACTGTTGACTGGTCTTCTATAACTTTGCTGATGATTGGGACAAGACTAATAGACTGGTAATTTGCCAGGTTGTATTTTTCCCACTTTTTGTGGGCAGGATATATCCATGCAATTTTCCACATTGCTGAGTGATGACACTCTCTGCCTTTGTAAATCAGTGCCTTTTGTTCTAAGCAGTAAGAAGAATGTAAAGTGAGCCTCTGGCCAGTTGCACTAGATATGAACAATGAGTTGAATGGAAAGCACACAGGAATTACTGATAACTCTATTTAAATGGTTGTGTCCTAAGTTTTCCTGGAACATGAAGGATTTGCTTCTAATCAAACATAAGTAGTTGAATCATCATTCAGTGTCATTACAAAAGAACTCTTACTCAGAGATCAGCCCAACTGTCAATCAATTAAGTGACCCTCTCAAAACTAACATTCATTCCACTTAATAATGTGCCAGAACATCTGTCAGAAGTCATAGAAGGTCAATACTCCTCCACCACTTAATCACTGGTGCAAGGTGAAAAATGGGATTTGTTCCCACCTCCATTTAGGCAAGTGGAAAATGACAGAAATGAAGTTGTCCACTTATTACGTCTCTGCTCTTGTCTCTTGTGCTCATCTACTTAGTATGAAGTAATGATGCTTATTTGAGTTTGCATTTTATTAACATGGAAAATACTTTTTTTGTTGTTTGTTGAATCAATCCATACAGATATCTAAACTGGTGTAATGCCTGAACATTTTTTTTCAGTATCTCTGGATAGTTGATGCAGATTAAAGTGCAATCCCAGTTATTTCCATGCACTCAATACAACTCAGCTTTGTTAAAGATGTCAAATCGTAAAATACAGTGCTCCTGCTCCTCGTTAGTTTAACAGTACAACCTTCCTTTGCAAATTCCATCTAACAGCATTTCCACTGAATCAAACATGAACTTATGAATTAGGAACGGGAGGGCGGCATACTGTCTTTCAAACCTGCTCCACCATTCAATAAGAGCATCACTGATCTGGTTGTGACCTCAAATCTGCATTCCTGCTTCTGATAACCTTTCACTCAGTTACTTCTCAGGAATCTATTGACTTCTACCTTAAATATAGTCAAGGATCTGCTTCCACAATCTTTTCAGGAAGAAGGTGCCATATACTCATAACCATTTCAGAGAAAAATGTGCCTCATCTCTCCTTGAAATGGGCACCCCCTGATTTTTAAATAGTAACTAGCCTGTTAGGCTGTTCTATGTTCTCCCACAGGAGAAAACATCCTCTCATTATCCATCTCCCTTAGGATCTTGTATGTTTCAATGAAATCACCACAAACGCCAGTTGATATAAACCTTGCCTGTTCAACCTTTCCTCGTAAGACAACCGTCTCCTTCCCTCCCACCAGTCGCCGCACTCATCAGTTATTAATTTTGTAAATCTTTTCTGAACCGCCTCCAGTGTGTATATAATCCTTCCTTAAATAAGATAACCAGCACTGTGCACAATACTCAGATGTGGTTTCACCAGTGACCTGTATATCTAACTTATAACCCTCCTACCTTTGACTTCATTCTCCTCACAATAAATGATAACATTCTATTAGCTTTCCTAATTACTTAATCTACCTGCATACTAACCTTTAGCAATTCTTGCACAAGGACATCCAGATCCCTCTGCTATGGATCTTGCTTCTGCAGTATTCAGTGGTAAATCTCTGCTTAATTTTCGCCAGAACCTTTTATTCATTGCTAAAAATTTGCATTCTCCATTTATGATGGTTGCCTATTTTGTAATGTTTTGAAGAAGTCATTCAGTTGTGTTTAATTAAAAACTTAGGGTGTCACAGTGCCAGAGATCAAGGTTCGATTCCACCCTCGGGTGACTGTCTGTGTGGAATTTGTATATTCTCCCCGTGTCTGCGTGAATTTCTACCCGTTACTCTGGTTTCCTCCCAAAGTCCAAAAATATACACCTTAGGTGGTTTGGCTGCGCTAAATTGCCCCGTAATGTCCAGAGATGTGATTGTTAGGTAGGTTAACTGTGGTAAATGTGGTGGCTGTGGGGATAGGGTAGAATGCTCTTTGGAGGTTGGTGCAGACCTGATGGGCTGAATGGCCTTCTGTCTGCATCATAGGGAAACTATGTTTAGGTTACTCTACTGTGAATGAGTATAGCTGGCATAGCAAACTGTTTGTGCAAAAAACTTGCTTCAAATCTCATTTTGTGTAAATAGGTGCCAGTTCACACAAGCCTGAACCGCAATGTATTAAGTCTTCAATTCTGCCAGATACATTGCAGATTTTGGTTTGGAGCAAATCCAGACCCTATTTTAGAATCAAATTAACTCAACAGACAGATTTTTGAATGTGCTTACAATTTGTCTAGTAATAGCATACAGGAATGAAATTATGAATTTGCTGTGGGCAATAATAATTTGCTGTAGGTACTAAAAATGACAATGTTCAAAAGTAACTTGATATTACCGTTTAGCTGTCTTCATGGGGCAGTTCTGTAATCCTGGGAACAAGTCTGGTGAAATCTCATTGCAATATGGCAACGATAACTTTACTGAGATAAGGAGACCAAAACTGCACACGGAATTCCTGGTGCAGTCTAACCAAGCTCCTGTAAAACTGAAGCAAGATTTCACTTAAATTGTTTTGCAATAAAGGCAATTTTTCGATATCTTTCCTATTAGCTTGTGTAACCTACACATTAGGTTTCAGGGACTTATTGACAAGGGCACTTAGGTTCCTTTGTACATTTACACTTTTCAGTCTCTCATTATTTAGGAAATATTCTGCACATGTGTTCCTTCTACCAAAGTGGATAACCTCACGTTATATTCCATCTGCTCTATTCTTGCACATTCAATAAGTCTGTTCAAATCCTCTTGAAACCACTTCACATTTTCCTCGTAATACATTCCATTTAGCTTTGTATCATCCACAAATTTGAAAATATTTCATTTGGTTTCTCGCTCTCTAGTCATTCATATATACTGTGGGTAGCTGGGCCCCAATTGCTGATGCAGGGACTAACACATCAGTCACATCCTGCCAGCACGAGAATAACTCACTTATTCCTGCTTTCTATTTCTGTCAGTTAGCCAATCAGTAACACATGCCAGTACATTATTTTTTATCCCATGTACTTTAATTTTTTTTGATCAGCCTCCTGTAGGATTTTTTTTAAGGCCTTCTGAAAATCTAAGCGTACTATGTCGGTTCTTCTTCAACGATTTTGTCAGTAATGTCTTCAAAAGATTTGTCAAACAAGATATCCCATTCTCAAATTCACACTGACTTTGCCCAGTCAAATTATTATTATCCAAGTGTCTATTTTATTCAAGTGTTGATTTAATCATCCTTGATAACAAATTCTAGTATTTTCCCTTAGGCCAACAGAACTGTTTTTCTATCACTATTTTTAAATAGTGGGGTAACATTTGCTACTTGCCAATCCATGGGAATTATTCCTGAATCTGTAGCTTTTGGGGAGAGAATCATCAATGCACTGACTGTCTCCAAGGCCACTTCCTTCAACACTGGGGATGCTGAATATCAGTTCCCGGAGATCTATAAACTTTCAGTCCCATTAAACTCTCTACCACAATCTTTTTACTAACACTATTTCTCTTCAACTTTTCATCCTTCCCAGTCACTTAGATCTCTAGCTCCAGGTGATTTTATATCATTCTCAGTAAAAATATACACAAAGTAATCCTTTATCTTTTCTTTAATTTCTCTGTTTACCCATTATAAATTCTTCTGACTCTGTCTGTAATGGGCCCACATTTGTTTTAGCTGAACTTTTCCTTTTTGTGTTCTTAAAGGAGCTTTTACAGTTCATTTTTATGTTTTTTTGTTTGTTTGCATTTAAATTGTTTCCAAATCTATACCACTGTATAGAAAAATAACTAACACAGAGATCTGGTGAGCACTTTGATGCTTAAGCACATATACAGTACAGGAATCCACAAAGGCTACTTTTGCTATTTGTTGGAGTTTAATCTGAGCTGCATGTTGCATGCAGTGCTAAATGCAACTCAAGTGTCACTAGGATGAACTCCATCTTACCCTCGATAACTTGTTACGAATGTTGTTGGCAAAGGCCAATCACTCTCTTTCCTTGTGTCATGAAAGGTGTATAAAATAGGACAACTTAAGGAATTAATAAGAAGAAAGGGAATACAGATAAGCTTTTATCCATACAGAACACAAATAAATTTTATTAATCTAGAGCAGTGCAGGTTTTCAAACATATCCACGGTCTTTGTTTGTCATGTGTAAAATAGTGTGAAGAACCTCTGGCAGGCTGCCAAATTTGGATCCAGTGCAGTGTAATCTAAACCCTATTTACTGTGCCAATGAAACCTCTCATGCTTACAGATCACATAATAGCTGTATATGAATTAGCTGTTTCTCGGTGGTTTGCATTTCATCTGCCTGAAGCAGTCTGTGCTGAACAAATGCATGTTAGGTATTAGATGGCAAGCATTTTGTGCAGAGTAACTTTAGCTTTCTTCTTAACTCTAACCAATTTAATTCAAATAGATCTTTCACAAGGGTTCTCTGTGTGTCAAATTAGCCTATAGCAGAGGTGAATTCAAAAAATGATCATGCTTCCTGTATTTTGAAATACTATGTAGAATACAAAGACTACTATTGGATATGAGCCTCTTAATAATATTATATAAATTCTGTACTCTGAATACTTGCATTGTTCCAGTTACTAAATGTTATCTTCTCATATTACTTGTTCCCTGTTGTTTTGACTTGCTAAAACTCTTATGACATTAAACACAATTTTGTTTAGCAGTGTGTTTATAATCTATGCTGCATACTTCAGGTGCATAATCAGGCCAATTATATTTTTATGGCAAGAGTTTACTCTTGCCCTGAGCATCTTTGCATGTTTACATTTTCTCACAATTTATCTTCTGAGTCCTTTGTTCCTCCATTTAATATTTGACATCAAGTTACACTCTGATTTTCCCAATTTTACATTGGAAACATACATAAGGTATCTTAGACTGGAATTATAAGGTGCAACTGTTTCTGAATATACATCAGACACGGGTCAATGGATAAACAAATAAGCAGAATGCCTTGCCAGAACCCAGTAGGCTCAAAGCCTTTTCATTAAAATAATATAGATGGCTATTGACATTTGAAAATTTCAACCATTGTGAAGAATTAGTACTAATATTGTAACAACAGAACATAAAACATAGAAAAGTACAGCACAGAACAGGTCCTTCAGGCGTGAGCTCTTTCACATCTTTAGGTTGCAATATATTATTAAGTTAGGCACCAAATTAAAGAATGATCAATACTTTTGCAGAAATGACGATAATCTATAAATATCTTGCAATACCAATTGGTCCTTAATATGGCTTTTGTTTTCCCCAACTTACCCCATTTTTCTAATCAACTTGTTCAGAAATGTTGTTACACACCACTGGATCAAATGGGACTTGAACTCAGGCCTCCCAGTCCAGGGGCAATGACAATACCACTGTTCTACAAGAGTGCCCAAATCACAGAAACTGATCTTTTGTAATGAATTCTGTTCTGCTCAACATTGTTCTCAACATTGATGATTAGATTACTATGTTTTTATAGGTAAGCTCAAATATAATGTATTTTTCCCAAAATATATTAACATTAAGTATTATATTGAAGTGTGAAGAGACGGATAGTATACCGTGACTCCATATGGATTTACTTTTTAATGCCCGTTGTTAATTGGCTCCAGGTGTTACAAAGAATATTCAACAACTCTCTTAAGGTAGTAAAATTCCAATCCAAGCATTTATGCTTCTTAATTTTCCTAACTATCCTCCACTCCTAAACAAATAATGGAAATATCTTAACTCATTCTGCAAGCAGTCTATCAGAGATAGAATCAAGACATGAATTATATCCTTAGTTCCAATCCCTGTAGTGAAAGCATAGGTCAGCCAAGAAAACATTGATTTGAACACAATAATAAATGTGATTTGTAACAATGTGACAGCATAATTACATCTAATTTGAAAGCTAGTACTCTATCTAGGGACTTTATCTTCTATCAAACCACAGAACAAATAAGTGAGCCAAATCCAGCTCCATGTTATTGCAGGCTATATGTTTTTCATACACGGGAGTGGGATCTAGTGTATGTAAAATTACTATATCATCCTTTAAAGTTCAGAGGAATATTGTTTAGCAGCTAATGGAAGCAATGAGGATTTTCACTTTTCTGCTGTAAACTGGTTGAATTTTGAATTTGTCATAAATCCATAGCCTTCAGTACTTGAAGGTGACAAACGCTCCAGTGCCTGATAAGCAAAGTTCCCTTTGGAAATTTAAAATACAAGTATTAGTTTCATTCACAGAAGAAGAAAAACAGTTGTGGGGAGCTTTGTCATACTTCTATACATCTTCAAAATTCAGTATTAGCATTTTATGATGGACAAATGGGACAGAGGAAAAGAAATGATCTACATGTATACAGTTTGAATAGTCACAAGCCAACAGGCAGAACATGACAAATTGATCATGGGACATTGCTTGGTAGTTATCAGAAATGTTCTTGAACAAGAAAATTCTCATTGGACCTTGAAAAATTTTGCCAAGGGATATGGCACAAAAACAGAAACTCCAGGAAATATTAATGAGTCTGTTTGCAGCAGTCAGAAAATTTGTACTTAGAGTTATGCATATTTCCTGATTGCTTTACTGCAGCAAATCTATAATATCTGGTAGATATTACATAATCAGTAACATAGCATATACACAAGTAGGTAACAAAGAGGATTCGAGTCAAATTTATTCCTATTTTAAAACATCTGAGCTACATAGAAACTGAAACATGGGAGCTCTGGATAAATTGATCATATTACTACATTTTTTACAGATGAGTTGAAATGTAATGTGTTTTCCTGATAATATTTTTCCATTAAGTATTATATTGTAGTGTGAAAGGACAGACAGAATGACAGTCAATGACCCTGAAGGATGGTGTCCTTCAGCTTTATCACTCACCATAAACCCATCTGATTCCATATGAGCTGAGGGCCGTTCTGAATTTCAATTTGAGTTCTCTGAGCATCTTAAAGAAGTAAAGAATGAAAGCCAGTTGATTCTAGAGAATTCCTAGAGCAATCAATTACTTTGACATAACCCTGCCCCTGTGATCATTCTGGGGAATGAAGATCTTTTTAGCGTTTAATGCACTTGGATGCCCATACTGAGTGACAGGATTCTGCTCTGAGCTACAACTCCCCAGCAACATGGTCTCTATCATTAACAGAGTCTGCTGCAGGCACTGCAAACACACTCAAAATATCTAAATCACTCCAAGTGTGAGATTACAGAGAAGAAATGTCAATGTCTGTCAAAGAAATAATGCAAGTTCAGTCTCATCACATTTTCCTTTTTACACTAATGTCATGTTGCAGTAGTTGTGAAACCACAACAGTACCTTTGGGAAAATATTCACACAAGTCCTGGTCCCTTGGTCCTCATAAACAATGCATCATTAAGCTTAAAAATCAATTCTAATCCTATCAACCGATGAAATAGTACATTCTGGTGCCATTTAAAATTTTCAAATTCCTCATGTGCATTCATAGAATGAAGTTATTAACAGATGAAAAAAATCAAAGTGCTACAAGGATAGTTATGTTCTTATATTTGCAGTTTAATGTAACAATTAAATATATTTCAGTAATTATCTTTTTCTGTTCTACAATCTCCCATTATCCTTTTGTCTCAGATGCAATTCTTGTTTGACCATATTCACAACATTTACTCTTTAGACTACAACTTCAAATCAATTTAGAAATTTACAGGAATTACATTTTATAAATAGTCTAATGTACCAAAACTCTTGGAAATAACTTCCTGTGCATTTTATGTTGCTGCTGTACAAATTACCATGCCTTTTCCATTACCTTTTTCAACCTCAAAGGAGGAATGCAATTAGTCCATTTGCCTTAAGGGCACACATTACACCATAAGAAGGTCTTTATTTTAAATGAACAGAAGTAAAATAGCAGTAAGTCAGAATGTTTTCAATTTAATTTTTAATGGAAATGTATTAAACAATTATAAGTTTGCTTTCACTGACTCTATCCCATCCCTTCCTTGAGATTTCCTCTGTAAGGGCGATGAGTACTCTCAGTGTTGCCTAGTTTTCAAGATTACTATTTCTGCACACTTTGACCATCTATAGCCTGGAGGCATTTAGGCCAGTTTTGGAATCTTGTCTGCCTTGACAATTGTCAGCTAATGTTCAACTTTTGAATCTTCCTCAAACTCATTCTGCTTTCATCATATTTATCTTGTTGTTGATATCTTTGCAACTACGCTAGCAAATGTTCCTTCATTTTTTGACATTGAAAGAAAACTGGGGATGTCTACTATCCAACAGCAGAAGGTAGTATTGAAGATCTTTAGAAGAGAGTTTTGGTTCTGTATTGCTTCAGCTGCTATAAACTAACATGCCTTCACTTTCATTTACAATGTTGCAGTGTAGACTTCTTATTAACACCCTTCTCTGGGTGCTCAGTAGTCTCTCTTGCTGTCTTATTTTAATCTAATCATTTCTAAAAATATATTAATCATCATAGCTATTTCTCTGGGCCATTTTGAAGTCAAAATTCAGCAATCTCTATACATTTTAGGGCAGATTATTTCTCTGCTGAGTTAACGTCACTGGATCTAGAAGTAACATGACAAAGCTGGCAACATTCTGGCAATGTAATTGGTTAATTAAATATTTACATACTTATTCTGGCTCAGCTTAATTAAACCCTCTGTTTTGCTAAACTAACTATTCAAAAAGTAACTTTATATCAAATGAAAAACTTTCATTTTTGTAAGTGCCTTATCAGATTAACTTAATGTCCCAATTGTGGTTTCAGCCAACTAATTACTTTGCAATGTTGTCACTGTTGTCCTGGAGGCAAACTGAGTGGCCATTTTGCAGAAAGCAAGATCCTGTGCTGAAAAAACAGGTAACAGGAATGATATGTTTACAATACTCTGGAATGTCCACTCCATAACTGCACTAGGTACCCCATTACTAGATAAAATATAAGCCTCAGTTTTGACAGGATAACTATGAAATTCCAGTCACCATCTCAGAACCACTTTTAGTTGACATTAACTTACCTTAACTGCTGACTTGTGTCTGTATACTAGCTAGTGGGGCAGAAACATACACCAGACCTCTTCTGTGTAATTCATTCCTGTTAGATGATAACTCTGCCTTTGGTTTGTGCAATGTACAGATAACCTTTTATTAAGCAAGTGTGAAATATAAAGTCAGGTGAGAAACTGGAATACAATTCTAATTATCTGATCAAAATTGAGTAAGGTTGAAGTATTTTTAAATTTCAAAGATTTTTTCCTACGTTCTGTTAACACAAGATTATTAAAGTGAGTTAAACACAATGTTCTAATATTCTTTACAAGAAGATTGCATAAAGTCTTATTATACATAAAATCCCATTGCAAATGCACTGGTACCACTGCTGCTTGAACCTGCAGTGGAGATTGCTGATTTTGCATAATTATATTGTCAGTTCATTTAAATAAAGATGCTATAATTGCATTCATGTTCCACACTGTATAACTGAGAATGTGCAGAGCATGGAGTGGAATAACCGTCAATCTCCACTCTCAAAGTACAAGGGGTATTCATTCATATGGAATTGATTCCAAATAAATAATATGGCAAACTTAATTTGTAGGCAGCACAGCACTATTCAAAAGTAACGCTTTGGACTTACTTCTGCAAAACGCGTTATAGAGAAGAGTGATTCTTCTTGGAGTAAAAGGCGTCCTCTAATAAAAACAACATCTCGAGTAGCCTGGAGGAAATTGACACTTAATTTCATTGCTGTTCCCTGTATCTGAATGGTAAATTTGCTGTGCTTTGCACGGTTGCCAAGGTAATTATACTCACAGTTTACCAAAAACTGGCAATGTCATATAGACAATGGGTAAACTCTTACCAAATCTATAATTACAGCAACTCTATGGTATCTTTGATAGAAATACACATCCCAAACTGCAATTTGGAGGGAAAAATAAAATGGGTGAGATGCTAATTCATGGGGGGAGAGTTAGGAGAGGTGATCAAAATTATGGATTTTAAGATGGATTTTAGAATTGGAAAGTGAGTACAAATTGGGGTAGAGGGATAAGGGGAAGGGAAATATAAAGGATTGGCAGAAATTACTTTTTAAATACATTCGCATTTAGATTGAAAAGTTGCACCAAGCACGTTTCCTAATGAAAATGTTTCTACACTCACAAGATTACGACTAGTTTGGGCACTGGGTTAACATGTTGCACAACATATTACACATTTTTATCTTTGTCCATGTGCGGGGAAAACTGACACATAATCAGTGTGTAGATAGGGAGTAACCTTCGGTGTGATCCATGACATCTCAACAACAGCAGATGTTTGGAAATTTAAGACATAAGCACAGAAGTAGACCAATCAGCCCATTGAGTCTGCTCCACTGTTCTCATAATCCTCAACATCAATTTCCTGCCTTTTCCCATAATCTTCAATTTTCTTATTGAGTTAAAATGTCTGTCTCAGTCTCTGTCTTGAATATACTTAACGACCCAGTCTTGACAGACCTGTGTGGTAAAGCATTCCACAGATTCACTCCTCACTAAGAGAAGAAGTTCCTTCTTACCTCTGTTCTAACTGGGCAACACTTAGTCTGAGCTTTTGCATTGTGATTCTAGACTCATGGAAGAGAGGTGTACAAAGTTAAAAATCACATTAACAGGTTTACTTGGAATCTCTAGCTTTTGGAGTGCTGCTCCATCATCAGGTGTTTGTTGGTTACAATTATTACTGAGAGGAGAGCCAGAGGTTTGATGCCTACATATCCAAGCTCCTATGCCTTTTAATCCTGCATAAACATGTTTTTCGTTCCTCCCTCTCTGTCATAAAGCTCAAGTCAGCGAACACCTTAGCAATTATGTTCCCACATGGATTATTGGTCATTTATCTACAATCATGTAATTTATTGCAAACTTCATTGTAAGCTAAGTGTGCAAAATAATTTTCTGACCTTTCAAAAAAAAGGTATTCCAGCTGAAATTCTAAAGTCCATTTTCCTCCAATTTAGAATGCAAGTTTTCAAAAAACGATAATGCTCCTCATTACAATATAACTTTGGTGAAACTTGACATGTCCATTAATAGGTAGTAAAGATTCCAGGAGTTGGTGGATCTTCAAGGTTCTTTTTGACAGTGCAGGTCAGTGCCATGAAACTCCGTGTCCCCAATCCCAGAATTGTCAATGCTCTCTCATGTCCTAAAGTTACACCCATTTTGCTGGTGAAAATTAACCAGAATAACAGCAAGAAAAGTAAATAAATGCCAATCAAGGGATTAATAATCTTTGTATTTCAATATCACTGAACAGCATTAATATTTTAACCGACCAACCCAAAATAATGCAAAACCATTTAACTTACTATCTAAGTGATGCAAGAAACCATATCAATTTTATTTTAATCTTCCTCACTCATAGATGTCCAATGGTAATATGAACTCCATTGACTTCTTCTGATATCCATTAAATTGAAAGTGGTAAAACTCATGGAAGAAAGCAGATCAGTCGTCTGGATATGAAACATAATAGCCATAGACTAGAATTAGTGAAATAGAACTAATATCTGGAAACATTAATGCTGTTAGCAGCAGATGGATGATTAATAAGGCATACATTGTCTCCGATTTTAGTGAGAACATTAATTTGCAGTAGAAGTTTATTGTATGGACAATAAAACATTTGCCTGCTAATATTAACAACAATAATTTCTAGACATAAATATCAATCATGAACACAATAGGACAAAAATGATATCACACAAATCAGTATTTGCATGTTTTTAATTGGAGTGTTCATTTGAAGCTACTATGTTCTCAGGTATTGATTTGTTTTCCAAGCATGCTGCAATAATTGATGGTCCACGAGAACCATCTAGGCAAGTATTTACTGAACTAAACATTCTGAACCCAGTGTTCAGTGTTCTAAGGAGTAAGTGTAATATCCACCAGCACCTGGGCCCTTTACTATCTGGTAGTGGACATACCAAATCGCACACACTGTTATAACGTTATAGAGTCATAGAGATGTACAGCATGGAAAAAGACCCTTCAATCCAACTCATCCATGCTGACCGGATATGCTAAATTAATCTTGTCCCATTTGGCCCCTATCCCTCTAAACACTTCCCATTCATAAATCCATCCAGACGCCTTTGAAATGTTGTAATTGTGCCAGCCTCCAAAACATTCTCTGGCAATTCATACAAGCACTATCCTCTGTGTGAAAAAGTTGCCCCTCAGGTCCCTTTTAAGTCTTTCCGTCTCAGCCTAAACCTTTGCCCTCTAGTTTTGGACTCCCCTAGCCTGGAAAAAAGATCTTGACTATTCACCCTATCCATGCGCCTCATGATTTTATAAGGTCACCCCTCAGCCTCTGACACTCCAGGGGAAATAGCCCCAGCACTATAGCTCAAACCCTCTAACCCTGGCAACATACTTGTAAATCTTTTCTGAACCTTCAAGTTTAGCAACATCTTTCCGATAGCAGGGAGACCAGAATTGAATGCAGTATTCAAAAAGGGCCCTAATCAATGTTCTATACAGCAGCAACATGACCTCCCAACTCCTATAATCAATGCACTGATCAATAAGGGCAAGCATGCCAAATGCTTTCTTCACTACTCTGTCTACTTACAACTCCACTTTCAAGGAACTATGAACCTGCACTTGAAAGTTTAGAATGTAATATTGTCAGTTGAAAATCTGCCTTTTAAATTGGAGGAAAAAAGCCTTTAGATTTTCAGTTCTGTGATTATTTGACTTTCTTCGAAATGTCAAAAAATAATTTTGAACATTGAGTTTGCATTGAAGTTTTCAAGAAATCACATGATTTCAGTTAAGTGACCAGTAATCCATGTAGGGAGGTAATTGCTAAGATGTTTGCTATCTAGAGTTTTAACACTGCCAGAGAGAGAGGAGCCAGAAACAAATAAATGCAGGAGGAAGAGACCTAGGAATCTGGATGGAAATAGAATCAATATGGCTTCTAGCATCAATAAGAAAACAAGTCAAATATTTTTGCAATATTTTTGGGTTGGAGGGTTTAAATTTTTTATGCAGTTCAGTGATACATGAAATATTAAGATTATTCACTGTTTGATTGACATTTATTTAATTTTCTTGCTGTTATTCTAGTACCCTTTTTTATCCATTCATCAGATGTGGGTGTCGCTGGCTGGGCCAGCCTTTGTGACTCATCCCTATTTGCTCTAACGAAGGTGGAGGTGAGCTGCCATCTTGAACTGCTGCAGTCCACCTGCTGTGGTTTGACCCACAACACCATTAGGGAGGCAATTCCAGGATTATGACACAGCAACAGTGAAGGAATGGTGATACATTTCCAAGTCAGGATTGGAGGGGAACTTGAGAGGGGGAGTGTTCCCATGTATCACTTTGACTTTCTATATGGAAGTGGTCATGCATTTTGAAAGTGCTGTCAAAGGATCTTTGGTGAATTTCTGCAGTGCATCTTGTGAATCATATACGCCGCTGCTTCTGACCATCAGTGGTGGAGGAAGTCACTGTCTGTGGATGTGGTGCCAATCAAGTAGGCTGCTTTGTCCTGGATGGTGTCAAGCTTCTTTAGTGTTATTGGAGCTATATTCATCCAGAAAAGTGCCGAATATTCCATAATATTCCTGACTTGTGTTGATGGATAAGCTTTGGGCAGTGGGTTACTTGCCACAGTATTCTTAGCCTCTGACCTGCTGTTGTAGCTACTAGCACAAAAAAGTGCAGTTGAGTTTCTGGTCAATTGTAACTCCAAGGATTTTGATACTAGAAAATTTATTGAATGCAAAGGGTTGGTGGTTAGATTGTCTCTTATTGGAGATTGTCATAGCCTGGCATTTGTGTACTGCAAATATCATTTGCCCCTTGTCAGCCCAAGCCTAAATATTGTCCAGATTTTGTTGCATTTGAACATGGACTGCTTCAGTATCTGCTGAACATTGTGCCATCATTGGCAAACATCCCCATTGTCTGACCTTGTGATGGGAAGAAGGACAATGATGAAGGAGCTGAAGATAGTGCGCTTAGGATATTACCCTGAGGAACTCCTGCAGAGATGTCCTGGAGCTGAGATGACTAACCTCCAACAACCATGACATCTTCCTATGTGTCAGGTATGACTCCAACCAGCTGAGAGTTTGCCCCTGATACAAATTGATACCGTTTTTGCTCATGCTCCTTGGTTGCATGTGGCCTTGATGACAAGGGCTGCCACTCTCAGCTCACCTTTGAAATTTCCTTTTGTCCATGTTTGAGCCATGATTGTAATTGAGGTCAGGGGTTGAGTGCTTCTGGTGGAACCAAAACTGAGCACTATGGAGCAGGTTATTGCTAAGCAGGTGCTGCTTGACAGCACTATTGATGACACCTTGCATTACTTTCCTGATAATCGAGAATAGACTGATGGGGCAGTAATTGGCCAGGTTGGATTTGTCCTGCTTTGTGTGTACAGGATATACCTGGGCAATTTTGAACATTGTCAGTTAGATAGCAAAGTTGTAACAGTACTGGAAGAGCTTGACTCAGGGATTGCCAAATTCTGGAGCACAAGTCTTCAGTATTATTGCCAGAATGTAGTCAGGCTCTATAGCCTTTGCAGATCTAATGTCTCCAACCATTTCTTGATATTATGTGGAGTGAATCAAATTTACTGAAGGCTGGTATCTGTGATGCAGGGGACCACTGGAGGAGGCTGAGATGGATCATCCACTTGGCACTTCTGGCTGAAGATTGCTGCGAATGCTTCAGCCTTATCTCTTGCACCGATGTACTGGGCTCTTCTATCATTGAAGATGGGGATATTTGTGGACCCTCCTCCTCCAGTGAGTTGTTTAATTGTCCATCACCATTCACGACTGGATGTGGCAGGACTGCAGAACTTAGATTCTGGATTAGTGGTGCTGGAAGAGCACAGCAGTTCAGGCAGCATCCTGGATGCTGCCTGAACTGCTGTGCTCTTCCAGCACCACTAATCCAGAATTTGGTTTCCAGCATCTGCAGTCATTGTTTTTACCTTGCAGAACTTAGATCTGATCTGTTGGTTGGGGGATTGATTAGCTCTATCACTTGCTGTTTATGCTGTTTGGCATGCAAATAGTCCTGTTTGGTGGCTTCACCAGGTTTTGACACGTCATTTTTAAGTACACCTGCTGCTGCTCTTGGTATGCCCTCCTGTACTCTCTATTGAATAAGAGTTGATCCCCTGGCTTGATGGTAATGGTTGAGTGGGGACGTGCCAGGCCATGAAGTTACAGATTGTACTGGAATACAATTCTGCTATTATTGATGGTCCACAGTACCTCATAGATATCCTGTATTGAGTTGCTAGATCTGTTGAAGTCTGTCCCACTTAGCACCATGATAATGCCACATAACACCACGGAGGGTATTTTCAATATGAAGGCGGGACTTTGTCTCCATAAAGACTGTGTGGTGGTCACTTCTACTGATATTGCCTTGGACAGATGCGTCTGCAGCCAGCAGATTGGTGAGGATGAGGACATGTTTTTCCCTCTGGTTAGTTCCCTCACCATCTGCCACACACCCAGTCTGACAAATATGTCCTTTAGGATCCAACCAGTTCAATCAGCAAAACTGCTGCTAAGCCACTCATAGTGGTGGGCATTGAAGTCCCCCACCCAGAGTACATTTTACACCATTGCTCCCCTCAGTGCTTCCTCCAAGTGTTGTTCAATATTGAGGCATACTGGTTCATCAACCGAGGGAGGATGGTATGTGGTAACCAGCAGGAGGTTTCCTTGCCCATGTTTAACCTGAAACCATGTGACTTCATGGGGTCCAGAGTCAATGTTGAGGACTTCCAGGGCAGGTCCCTCCCGACTATATACCACTGTGCCGCCACCACTGCTGGGTCTATCCTGTCAGTGGGATAGGACGTATCCATATATGATGATGGTAGTGTCTGGAACATTAGCAGTAAAAATTCTGTAGCTTTAAAGAACGTCAGAGAGCATAGAGAAGTTTATGAATTGTGGACATAGAATTTGATGGCACTATTCTACATTGTCAAAATGTACCTTGAAGGAGCTGGGCTCTGGACCAGTTTTTCTGAGATGAACTTGCACGCCAGTGCAGTCATTTCATGCCTGAAACAGTCACTTTCCAGCATAAAACAGATGATTTAAAATACCATTTGTCAACATTTTTGAATGGAGTAATCTGGAGTAGCACAAGACTGAGCAATTTGCTGATTTAATTACATGATTTTAATTTTTAATTTGGTTTAAATTGACGTTGGTCACTCCAGGTCAGCTAAATATGGGTGGATTCATGTGGCCATGGGTGGTTCTCTACCCAGTTTCTCATCGCACTGTGATGAACGTCTCAAGTGCATATCTGGAAATTTGCCTTTTTGACTTTAGTTTAGGACCAATTTTAAGGTGATAGCTGCTCTACATGGAGGGAACTTTGAACCAGTGCAAAAGATTGTTGGTATTCCAGCTTAAAGTGGATATGTTACACTCACAGTTCTATAATTATTCTGTGCTCTTCCACTGAATTATGTCCAGATTTTGCTCATACCTTGGTGGATATCATGCAGAAATTCAAGCCTATATTACTTATTGATGCAATATCAGACATGTGTCTATACTTATGGGAAAATCAGTAAAAGACAAAGGATTGTGAGAGACATTGAAGTGGATTTTGGAAAATATAACATTCTTGGAAAAGAGGAGATTAGGATGAAATCTGATAAAGGCACACAAAATTATGAGTGGATAGGACACAGTTGATAAGGCCTTCTAGGAGAAAGTGAGGACTGCAGATGCTGGAGATCAGAGCTGAAAATGTGTTGCTGGAAAAGCGCAGCAGGTCAGGCAGCATCCAAGAAGCAGGAGAATCGACGTTTCCGGCATGAGCCCTTCTTCAGGATACTGTATACTGGTGGAGTTTATTTTCTGGTCCAACAAAATTTAATCTCAGAACCTTGTATTAATGCTGAAGCTGTCAAATGATATGATCGACCTAGGTCGAAAATAATTGCAGGGACCAATGCAATCATTTAGAACCATCAAGGATTGAGTACCTATAGAATGAAAATTGTACATTTTCCGATGATGTGTACCACATATACGATAGCAATTAATCAGTATTCCACTGTCTGGCATCACAGTGAAAAATTCAGGAAACGTGTTGAAAAGCATTAAAGCAATACATCATTTTCTAAAGATCATTTTTTTTTCAAACAGAAACCAATATAAATAAGCTCAATATTGTCAAGAGGTATGAAACTCACGAAGTGCAGTGAAACTTTTATTTTTATTTTATTGATCTTCATCCACACAAGCTAAATAACTACCTTTGAACACATTTCTACTTTGGATATAATAGTGGTGGAATCAAACTCTGACAGAACAGATCAAACTTCCCCAACTCTGTTCCAAAATGCACTTTTTGCAAACACCCTCTGCTGTTGCACTTTGTTTGCAAATATTAAACCATTACATCATAATCTAAACATGAGTATTTTTGTGATATGTGCTCGATACAAATCGACTAACTTTATGTTGCTTAAAGGTGACAAATTGGAAAGCTTACAATCCAGCAGTTGATTTTTCTGTGCTCCAACCCTGGCCCAGAAATGAAAGCCAGTCAGTACCTTGATGATTGCCACAATGAGGATCCCAGTTGCTATCTAGTTCTTGACACTGACTCCACATTGCATTAGCCTCATTCTGCGTTCCCAACTTAGCCTCACGGACATGGATTTCAATTGTGAATTTGAATTTGCTAAATCTGGTTATTTGTGGGCTGACAATAGAACATAACCATAAAAACTGCTGCTTATCTTCTCTAAAAACACATTAGCTCACCAATTTCCTTCCAGACAGAATAACCTGGTACGAATGGATAAGGTTATCCACATAGCTCCTGAACACCGCCATCAGGATAAAATGTGGGTTCATAAATCCATACTATGTAAGAAACACTGACTCCATAGGATTTTCCCAGAACAAACAATTAATGACAAGAAGGCTGGCACACAATCCAATAAAGTGTAGTGGCAAGCTCTCAAACCTAGGAGGTCATTCAGAGGTGACAGGCTGTGTTCATCAGTGACAAAGAACTGAATAAGAACCTACTACAAAATGGAAGTGCCCTCCAACATTTTTTTTTTAAGAAATGGCTTTTACTACCATTTGTAGCCATTTCTAAAGCCATTTCCCTCATCAACATATCTGGTGTTTGTTCGGGCAGGCCACTCAGGGAGATCCAGCACCCTGGACTGCTGACAGGAGGCCACCTCCAGATAGTTCAACTGGTCTGTACTAACTGTTGGAATCTGGACTTGAGAATGACTCCCCGACATCTCTAGAAATGCAGGAACTTTGAATTTATGTTCAATCTACACATGTTATACTTTGTATCAGAATCAAACTCTTCCAGATAAACTAACTCCGAAATTAGATGGAAACTAAACCCATAGGCTGGGGATATATCACTATCAACTCAACATCAGAAGTTTTCTTTTTGAACGTGGGTACTGTTTCCTTTCTTCTCACCAAATAATTTCTAAGGGTTGTGAGTAAGATGGCAACTTGATGTCAATTACTATGTTTGTAGTCAGGAGCAAGAACACTGGGTTACTACCTGTTGAATTCATTTCATTTCTGTAGTGCAAGAAATAGGAATCATTTAAGCTCATTAGTCCAAGCTAGATTTAAGCAAGGCCTTACAAAGGAAAGGACTGGCCATCCAATTGACTTTGTATGTCCCTGTAATAACTGTAATAACATTAAAAGAAATCGAAGAGGTCTGAGAGTGTATTGTATAATCTTCCTTTGCCAATGATATGTCCAAAATGTTTACATTCCTCCTCCAGTGACCATGACGTTCTAGTAACTCTTCATCTCACAGACTCTGAGACATATACAGCACAGGAGGAGGCTACTTGGACCATTGTATCTGTGCCAGTTAACAAGAATATGACTAATGCAAATTTCCAGCTCTTGGCCCGCAGCCCTGGAGGCTATGGCAACACATTCAAATGCTGCTTAAATGTTTTGAGAGTTTCTGGCTCAACCACCTTGAATTATAGTGAGTTCCAGACTCTCACCACCATCCGGGGGAATCTGTGAAGCAGTCCTCGACATCAAATGTATTTGTTTTTATTTCCAACATTAAATTGGTTCAAGCCACAAAACAAACCAGCTGCTAAATCCTTTGGATATCCTAAAGCTTTCTGCCATGAAATGTAGCTTTATAATTACTAGCTTCTGCTAAATTGATAATTGAAAGAGGGAGCAACACAGGACAAAGTTCCAGTTGTAGCAAAAACAAGTTGTAAAACATAGCTGGAAATATACCTGTCTGTACCAAGGATTGTGGCTAGCTACAGTTTTTCAGAAAAATTGCATATTTAATTTCCCCTGTTATGAATACATCCTTTGTTCTAATGTTATTTGGCACAATTATATATTGTCCATTACCAGGCTGTGTAAACATTACAGACCATGTGATGTGAACAGATGAATCTATTCATGCAGTCTTACAGAATAATTTATAAAATGAAATTTAAGTAATCACTAATTCTATTGTCCTAAACTCATTTATTTGCCAATTGGTCATGGTTCACTGTAAATACAGGTGCTTTTAATTAGCTTCTAACAGATACTGTCAGACATCAAAGTTACGTTAGTCGCAAGTGAAACAATTTGAGATTTTTGTGTTATACAAAGAGTACATAAATATTGTAAAACTTCCTTTCAAATATGTTATTAGCGTTTGGTAACAAGAGCACAGTTAAATTCGAATCAAGAATCTCCTATATGGTACATAATAAGAAGGAAAAGACTTGTATTTGTCTAATGGCTTTTCATAACCTTTGGATTTCCCAAAGTGCTTCACATTTAATTAATTAATTTTGAAGTGCAGTACCTGTTATTGTGTTGACAAACAACTGAGCTTTGGTATTCATTTTCAAATATATCTTAATTAACTAAATCTATGTGATATTCAGTTTGCTCCTGATTAATGATGATTGCACTGCACGCTCTCTATCCTATGCCAAAGTATTTCTCTGTCTGGCATATCCTCATTCAGTCTTCCATCACTTCATGTCCAACCGATTATGCCAAATTACTTTTATGTCCAACTGTACCATTTTGAAAAGCTGTTCCAATGTCATTTATCAAACCATTCTCCAGCACACCATGTACTTTTCGCTCATACTGGACTCTCCTAAATATTGATTGTCCCAATTCCATCTGTACCTCTTTTTCTATTATGTAAACAGACTGCCAACTCTCTTAACTTCTTGCTTGGCCCTTACTTTTCATCTTTTTTTTCATTCAGGTCTGAGAAAGGGTCTTGATTAACTTTAGTCATTAATGTCGAAACTTAACAAAAATGAAAGCATGTGAAGAAGTAGGCCATTCAGCCCATCAAGTCTGTTCCACCATTCAATGAGATCATGGCTGATCTGATAATTCTCAGCTCTCCTTTCCTGCCTTTTCCCTGTAACCTTTGATTCCCTTATTGATTAAAAAATCTTCAGCCTTCAATATACTTAGCGAACAAACTTCAACAGCTCTTTGCCACAGACAATTCCTCACAAAGAAGAAATACCTCCTCATAGCTCTCCTAAATATGTAACCCCTTATTCTGGTTCTAGACTTTTCCACAAGGGGGAACAACCTAAAGATTCCTGGAATATTGCTACCACTGCATTGACTATCCCTGGAGTTACTTCCACTAATATCCTACAACAGCTCTCCTTGGGTCCAGGGGACTTATCGGTCTTTAGCCCCATTAGTTTCCTGAGCACTTTTTTTTTCTAATGATAGTTACTGTTTTTATTACTTGTCCTCCATTTGCCTCTTGAATATTTGGTAAGTTTGGAATGTTATTAGTGTCTTCAACTGTGAAGACTGATGCAATATATTTGTTCAACTCCTCTCTCCATTATTATTTCCCAAGTCTCATTCTCAAAGGAGCCCATGTTTACCCAAGCTACTTTGTTCCTTTTTCACTATTTAAAGAAGTTCTTGCTGTCAAACTTAACATTATTGGCAATTTCACCCTCAAAGTTTATTTCCTACTTTTTAAATCATTTTTAAGTGGTCTTTTGTTGTTTTTTTAAACACTTTCCCAATCCTCTGGTTTACTACTAGTCTTTGCTATATTGTGTGTTATTTTCTTTCAATTTGATGCTATCTGTACTTTCCCTGGTTAATCACAATTGCCTCATCCCCTTTTTAGAATCCTTTTTCCTCATTCAGATATATCTTTCATGTGAGCCATGAACTATTTTCTTAAATGTCTGCCACTGTTTCTTAACCATCTTCACTGCTAAACTCCTTCTCCAGTCCACCCTAACCAGCTCTCACTTGTTCACAATGCCAATATTGCTTTGAAAAAGGAGCAGCACATTATAGGCACAATTGCCCTTGGTAACAAAAATTATGACTATACTTCATTAGGGAAGAAATTTGGGCAAATTTGGCATGGAAGCAAAAAGGCTGTGTGATGATCCTGCCCAAAATCAAATAGTTTGCCATTACCTGATGCCTGAAGACACATATCAATCACACTCACCCAATCAAGGGATCTGATGGCTCCAACTAAATTTGGAGTCATACCAAATATAATACATGTCCTTTAACCCAGAATGTGAAAGTTATGATCTAAGTCATTTACACATTTTGTGTTCAAGAGTCGTCACAGACATTTCAGGTGGATCTCTGAGAATGGCGAGGTCAGAGCTAACAAAGGGTGGAGTCTCATAGGGGTGTGAGTGACATGGGTAGAATCAGGTGAAAAGTGCAGCAATGCTCATCTCAACATCAGAATGATCTTGCTGCACCTTTTATGCTATTCACAAAAGATGTGACAAGGTTCTCGCTAGGCAGCTGCAATGTGCCAATTGGTAATGCCAAATAAATCCTATCACCATCATTTAAAAAATGGTATTAGACAAACTAATGGGGCTAAAGGCAGATAAGTCCCCTTATCCCGATGGTTTCCATCCTAGCATCCTAAAATAGGTAGCTCCAGAGATAGTGCAAGATTTGGTCATAATTTGCTAAAAATGGTTACATTCTGGAGAAGTACCAGAAGATTGAAAAGCTGCTAAAATGGCACCCCTGTTTAAAAAGGGATAGAGGGAGGCAAAAAGCAGTTAACTATAGATCAATTAGCCTAACTATTGTTGTAAAAGTACTAGAAACAATGATTAAGGAAGTAAATCAGCACATTTGGAAAATCATAATTTAATCAAGCAGAGTCAACATGACTTCATGAAAGGAAAATTGAGTCTGACCAATTTATGAGGGATTTTCAAGGAAGTCTCGACTAGAGTGGATGGAGAGCAACCAGAGGCTGGGTTGTATTTGGACTTCTTGAAGGCGTTTGGAAAGGCACCTCAAATAAGGTTCCGTTATAAATTAAGAGCCCATGGTGTTGGAGGTAGTATATTGTTATGGATAGGGAATAGCCTCGTGGGTGAGTGAGTGAGAATAAGAGTTTTTTATCAGGTTGACAGTCCATGAGCAGTGGTGCTCTACAGGGTTCAGTGTTAGGATTGTAACAGTTTACAACATATCTTTATTAGAGGAATGATGTGAATGGAAAATT
Source organism: Chiloscyllium punctatum (assembly GCF_047496795.1). Taxonomy (NCBI): domain Eukaryota; kingdom Metazoa; phylum Chordata; class Chondrichthyes; order Orectolobiformes; family Hemiscylliidae; genus Chiloscyllium; species Chiloscyllium punctatum. Next base: position 64,314,187 of record NC_092762.1, read on the forward strand.
TGCGGACAACAATAAAATAGGTGGAAAGGCAGGTTGTGAGGCCGTCACAAACAGCTAAGAGATACATTGATGGGTTAAGTAAGTGGTCATAATATTGGCAAATGGAGGGTGTTATGGGAAAATCTTCATTTTGGAAAAGAGAACAAAAGAACAGAATATTATTCAAATGGAGAAAGGCTGCAGAAAGCTGCAACGCAAAAGGGACTTGGAGGTAATTGTGCACGAAACACAAAGCACACAGGTATAGGAAGGCTAATGTTGAAGAGTTGGGTGGTCTTACTACAACTGGAAAGGTGATGGTGAGATCACATCTGGGGTACTGAATACTTTTAGACTCAAAACAACAAATGCTAGAGATCACAGCAGGTCAGACAGCATCCATGGTGAGAGAGCAAGCTAACGTTTTGAGTCTAGGTGACTTCATCAGAGCTGGTGAAGTGTGGAGAGGGGTAGCATTTATGCTATAGTTGGGGAGGGGTGACGTGTAATGTATTGGGGGGCAAAGGATGTTGATAGTTAACATTAAGCAATCAGAATGTGAGAATGGCAGAACTTGAAAGAACAGACAATCCCACTGGGATGATGGGAGGGGAGAGAGGACATGGTGACAGAGAATATAACAAGTAAAGCTAAAAGAATGGGAGAGAATAATGGGAGCTGATGCACAATTTGTAGGTGTTGAACATAATATTTTTTCCAAAAGATTGTAAACATGAGGTGTTATTTCTCCAGTTTTTGCAGTAATCCACTGGAGCATTGCATCATGGTGAGGATAAACATGTGGGCATGCGAGCAGGACGCTGTGTTAAGATGACCAGCTACTGGAAGGTCAGGGTCATGCTTGCACACAGACTGGAGGTGTTGTGCAAAGCTGTTACCCCGTATCCATTTGGTTTCTCCAATGTAGAGTAGATCACATTGGGTGCACCAAATATTGTACACACTGCTTGGAGGAAGTACAGGAGAAATGTTGCTTCACTTGGAAAGACTGTGTAGGCCCTTGGATGGTGAGCAGGGAGGAGATGAAGGGGCAGGTGTTGCACTTTCTGCGGTTTCATGGGAATGTGCTGTCGGAAGGGGAGTAAGGGTTGTTGGTGTTGGTGGTCAATGAATGGACTAGGGTGTCCCAAAAGGAACAATCCCTACTCAATGCAGACTGGGGAGTGAGGGGAAGATGTATTTGGTGGTAGCATTCTGCTGGAGTTGTCAAAATGGCAGAGAATGATCCTTTGAATGTGAAGGCTGGCGGGTGAAAAGTGAGAACAAAGAGGACTCAATCATGCTGTTGTGAGCAATGGGTGATAGTTGGATGTAGTTGAGGGCCCTGTTAACCACTGTGGATGGAAAACCACAGCTATGGAAGAAGGAAGTCATGTCAGTGGCAATGTTTTGGAAGTTTGCATCATCTGAACATATAGGACACAGGCGAAGGCGAATGGGATGGAGTCCTTACAGGATGTAGAGTGTGATGAGCTGTAGTGAAGGTAACTATGGGAGTCAGTGGCTTTGTAGTGGATGGTGGTGCTCAGTTTATTCCTTGAAATGGAGACAGAGAGGTCAAGGAAAGGAAGGGAAGTTTCAGAAATGGACAATGTGAAAGTTATAGAGGGGTAGAAATTGAAGACAAAATGAACAAATTTTTCAAGATCAGGGAAGTGAAGCAGCACTGATGCAGGCATAACTGGGACCCATGAGGGTGCCCATAGCTACTCCATCAACTTGGAAGAAGTGAGATGAAGTTAAGGAGAAATTGTTCAGGGAGAGAACAAGTTCAGCCAGGTGGAGGAGAATGGTGGTGGATGGGGAGTGTTCAGGCCTCTGGTTGAGGAAGAAGCTGAGAGCTCTCAGACTGTCCTGGTAGGGAATGGAGGTATAGAGGGATTGGACATCCATGGTAAACAGAAGGCAGTTAGGGCCAGGGAACTGGAAATTGTCAATACAGTGGAGGGTATCAGAGGAATCGTGGATGAAGGTGGACAAGGTCTGGACAAGTGGAGAAAAGATAGAGTCAAGGTAGGAGGAAATGAGCTCAGTGGGCCAGAAACAGGCTGATACAATGGGCCCACTGAGGCAGTCTGGTTTGTGGATTTTGGGAAGGAGGTAGAAGTGGGTTGTCCAGTGTGGGAAGACTAGAAGGATGGAGCAGTGGGGGAAAGATCTCCAGAGGTAATGAAGTCGTTGACAGTTCTGGCAACAATGGCTTGATGTTTGGATACAGGGTCATGGACTGGGGAGTTGGGGTTGGGGGTGGGAGGGAGTGGATGGGATGGTGGGTAAGAAGAAGTGTCAGAGAGTTGGCATTGAGCTTCTGCAAGGTAAAGATCAGTACGCCAGATTACAACAGCACTACCTTTGTCAGCCGGTTGGATAACAAAGTTGGGGTTGGACCTGAGAGAGCTTAGTATAACAATTTCAAAAGGGGATAAGTTAGAGTGTGTGAGAGGAGCAGAGAAATTGAGACAACCAAAGTCATGTGGGCAGTTTTCAATGCGGTGATTCACTGGAGTTTAGAAGAATGTGGGGTGACTCATTGAAACACTTTGGATTCTTCAGGGACTTGACAAGATAAATGCTGGGAGGATGCTCCCTCTCATGGGGGAGTCTAGAACCAGAGGACATAGTCTTAGAATAAAGGGCACCAATTTAGGACTGAGATGAGGAGTTATTTCTTCGCTCAGAGGGTTGGGGTTTTTTGGCACTCTTTGCCACAGAGAGCCATTGGAGTAGGTACCTTCTGTATATTTAAGACTGTTATTAGATTCCTGTTCAGTAACAAAATGATGGTTTATGGGGAAAGGGCTGGACAGTGGTTGGGAGAAGTGTCTAATCAGCCATGATCCTGCTGAATGATGCAGCAGGCTCAATGGGCTGAATGGCCTACTCCTGTTCCTATTTCTTATAGTCTAATGACCTAATAGTTTCTGGATCTTTCATGCACCACTGCAGTGTTGAATAGTGGTTTCCTAAGCTCTTGACTTTTGTATATCATCTAATTTAAAATGAATTTGATCATTCATCCTAGGCTATAAAGAATCGGCCTATCACATACCTGATGTCAGATACATTATGCTGCCACAAAATAACATTGGGCTGAATCTTGTTTATATACCTTAGTGTGAGTTGCATCAAGTTTTCTGAAGAAATTTGCAGTGTGAAGTCAAGCAAGTTCTCTTGCCATATCTTACCAAATTTGCCTCATTAACCACCAGTCCCATCCTTATGACAGTCTTATGATGTCTGATTCTGGCCTGATTGACTTTATAGGATTTCCTATTCCTCTGTGACAGCACCAACCACGCCACCTGATCAGTACAGTCTTAGCCATCCGGAGGAATGCCTGGCATGGAGAAAGAACTATGCTCAGCCAGTGTATGTCCCACCATTTTCTCTCCATTACCTTATACTCAATCTATTTCTGCTACCTGCTACCTGTCTTCCACAAAGACTCATGCTCTACCACTCTCGCTATTGCCTGCACTGTCTACCCCACTTGCTCTCATGCACACCAAATCCTGATGCTACTAATCTTGAAATACCCTCTGCGTTGCCCACTCACTCACTTGGGGCACCTGCACCAATCATAATAGTTGTGCTACCCACTTACATATCCCATAATACCTATCTCTCTCTCTCTCTTACTTCAAGAGAAACTCAGCCCACAAAGGACAGAAAGAGTCAAGATGAATGTTGTGTGACCTGTCATTTAACTCCTCCCTTATCTGACCACCCTCAACTGATATTGGAGGTTGCCGTTGACTTACTGTGCTGGGAGCCCCTGAATAAAGCTGATCACTCTTTGATATATATGGCTGAGGCCTGCTAACAACCATGACAAGTTTCCTGACTTTATGTCTGCACTTAAAAGCATGGAAAGACAGCAGTAAGATGAGACTCATACCTTCAGCTGAGGGGTAAAGTGCAAAAGGTCAGTACAAAACAAGGCTGGAATACTGGGAAAATCAAAGTAGGCTGTGAGCAATTGAGCACTATAGCAGCAAAATAAAGCCTGGAACTGCAGTCGCATCAAGTCCATTGACTGTGTGTATGACCCTGGCCACGCAGGGTTCTTGCTGCAGCATTACAATGAGAGTAGTCCATGGAGTAGCACTGAAGTGCAGCATTGTCCTAGAAGTGAATTAGAGATGTGTCTTGAGTGTTAGAGGCTGTCACACATCGGGTGTCAATATCTGTTATGGAGCATGCCCTGAAACGGAAGTTATTCAGAATAAACAATGAGCCAAACTTGCCAGATGTTCGGTTCTTAGTTTCCTTGCCGACATCATAATCATTTAGTGGGAGGCTGAATATCAATGAAGTGAGCCTGTTAGTGAGGCATTTAACAGGCAATAATGACCATGAACTGACATCTTGTTGGAGCCTATTGAGAATCTCACCATGTGACTTCTGACCAGGATGTCTCGTATTGCACCCAAGTCAAGATGGGCCTTGTTGCACTTGTCAAATTCTGCCACATGTCTCAGCACCGCCCACAACACTCAAACTCCTAAAAGGTTCCACCCACTGTTTCCTTTTTTTATGTACAGCACAAAAATATGAACTAAAAAATCATGGGAATCATTGTAGTGATAACTTAACTGCTGCAGCAGTTGAACAGTGATAATTTTGCCTCAGTTTTCCACATTGGTCTCCACGCTTGTGGTGATTTATGCACTTAAAAAGGTTTGAAAGGCAGTGTACAACACTGCTAAACTAAATTTGCTTTTAGTATTCTTTTATGTGTTTTGACTTTGTTTGTAGAATGTGGACATCACTGGCTGCACCAGCATTCATTGCACATCACTAATTGTCCTTGAGAAGGAGGTGAGTTTCCTTAGAACTTTTCATGACAGTACAGGCCTTTTGGCTCTTGATGTTTCTTGAACTATTGCGGGTCACGTGGAGTAAGTGCATCCACAGTGCCGTTAAGATGGAAGTTCCTTCCAAGTGACAGTGAAATATTTCCAAGCCAGCATGTTGTGAGCCTTGGTGGGGAACTGCAGGTGGTAGTGTTCTCAGGTATTTGCTGCTCTTATCCTTCTAGGCGGTAGAGGTCCAGTGTTTGGAAGGTGTTGTGTAAAGACTTTTGTTGAGTTGCTGCAATGCATCTTTTGGATGATACTGTATGTCATGCAGGAGAGAATATTAAAAGTTGTATATGGAGTGCTAACCAATTTGGCTGTTTTGTCTTGAGTGATCTCCAGCTCAAGTGGTGAGTAATCCGTCACATTCCTGGCTTGTACTCTGTAAATGTCAGACAAGTGTAGAGCAGTCTGGAGGTTAGTTCCTTACTGGAGAATTCCCAACATCTGGCATGCTCATGTAGTCATGTTATACAATGTAGCTGGTCCATTTTAGCCTCTGCTCAATTATATACCCTATGATGCAAATTATGTGAGATTCAGGGGAATTTGTTGTGTTTCCTCTTGTTGGAAGTGGTCATTGCCTGGCATTTGCGTGCATGAATGTTTGATAACATTTTTCATCTTGAATATTTGTATGCCGCTTGATAACACTAAGGACAGGACTGTTTTGCTTGGAATATTTTGCACATTCCTTGATACAGCCAGTGTCGTAATTGTACTGGAACAGTTTGGCTAGGAGCACAGTTAGTTCTGGAGCACACATCTTCACTACTATTGCTGGAATGTTATTAGGCCCACAACCTAAGCATATTGAGTACCTTTAGCTATTTTTTGATGTCAAATGGATATGAAATCAAATTGGCTGAAGGCTGGTGTCTGTGATACAGGGGAGATCGGGAGGAGGCTGAGATCATCATAGCTTCTTTTCAGACCAGAAAAGGGAACAAGATTTCTTTACCTGAAAGGCATTCATGAACCAGATATGCTTTAATAACAATTCATTTATTTCCAGATCACCATGAAAGAGACTAATGTTTTATTCCAGATTTATTAATTAACTCTATTTAAATTCCCTCAATGGCGTTGAAGAAAGTTTAAAATCTGACACTGGAGCCGTGATCCAAGCCTCTGGATAATCAGTCCGCTGAATTTACTAGTGTGCTACCCTTGTGTGTAACTTATTACTTTTACAATGTTCATGCATCTCCACAGTTCTTCAGGAACTTTTAGATTTGAAAATAGCTTTAGTCAGTGTATCTAAGTAGGAAGCTCTCCAGCACCAATGTCATAACGATCCTTTCCATGTCAATATCAGATCCACCATGTTACTCAAATTCATTTATATTGAACCTCTAGGTTTCAGATTACTAATAACTGCAGTTCAATGTTACAAGAAATATTTAAATGACTGATACTCAGGAAAAATGAATGGGCCAAGGTACAGATAGTAACCAAGCACATAAACATGTTTCAGAATAATTGTGTAAAAAAATACTAATTACAATGACATCTAAAATATCATGTATCACAACTGGATCTAGAACTTTAGAATCCTAAACAGCTTCAATGGCATTGTCTTTTTTTCAGATGTAAGAAATATGAAAGTCTGGATTTGTGATGCTTGTTATGAAGGACCTTCTTTTGATTCCATCCTGATTTTATCATGACCCAATGTTTTTCTTGATGTTTGTCATTTGAACCTACTTACTAGGGTAAGTTTAATTCCTTGGGTTAATGGGCAAAACATTAACAGGTCCAGCTCAAGTTGCATTGTTAACTTGCCATTTTAAGAGCATCCAGTTTCCACTTGGTTGGTAGTCATAAAATTGTCCATTCTGTGTGCATTTTATTACAATCCACAAAGAAACCAGGAACTTTTTAAAATACATTTTTTTGTTTCCAAGCCAACTTAAAGGAATTGCATGACATTTGCGAGTTTTCAATCTTTATGGTCTTTGCTTGACAAACAAAAAGCATGATTAAGCAAACACTATTTCAGGAGGTAACGTGTACACTAAACCACTGAAAGGTGCCCCATAGTTACATTTTACTCTGTGCAAGAAGCAAACATTCTCTTCACTCAGAACCACTCCAAAGTGATTCCTAACTGCCAACCCCTTTCTTCCATTCTTGGCCTGCGAACTCCATTTCCTCAAACTGACTTTTACAGTAAAGAATGCATTACAGATTCTTCCCTCTAGCTAAAGCCATGTGTATCTTCCAATTTTTAGTTCTCGTGATTGCAGTCTCTTCAATCTGACCATGAGCTCCCATCTGCAGTTTTTGTGTGGAGAGACTTGTTGCTTTTATCTCTCAGCTTTCTCTATCAGATTCCCATAGACTGAGTTAGTCCCTGAGGATGAGTGACATTTTAGGAAAGCACCCTGTAAGCTGATCCTACAATGGCTTCCCATTATTATCTGCATCTTAAAGCCCAACTCCATCACAACCCAAATCATATCATCCTTGTAAGACCAGAAGATAGCAGAATTAGGCCATTCATCCTATCTCCTCTGCTCCACCATTCAATCCTGGCTGATAGGGTGGTGCATATGTGGAATGAGCTGCCAGAGGAAGTGGTGGAGGCTGGAATTACAACATTTAAAAGGCATCTGGATGGATATATAAATGGGAAGGGTTTAAAGGGATATGGGCCAAATGCTGGCAAATGGGACTAGATCTATTTAGAATATCTGGATGCCATGGACGAGTTGGACTGAAGGATAAATTTCCATACTGCATATCTCTGTGACTTTATATGTTTCTCAACCCCATTCTCATGCCTTCTCCCCATATTCCTTGATCCCCTACCTTGAAACGAGGTAGATATGCTATTTTGCTATCTTCTACACTCCAAATTTAATAATATGTTAAAATTAAACAGACAGTTTAAAGTATAACCATTTACAAAATATAACATTCTGAACCCATTCCTAGGATTTTGGATACACACAGCCTACCGACCATCAGTATAGACACTTTGATTATTGTTTACAGGCATGAACACCTTCATCCCGGTAAAATACATCTGCAGCTTTAACAATGAGGTCCCTAAATAACTCTGGCATTATCACATATCCATCACAGCTTTGGAACTTTGAAAGCAGTGATAGCTAGACAATGTTAGTGTGTGGTTCATCAGAGTTCAGTGGGCTGTTTTAGATTATATTGACTGTATTGTTTGATGGTCAAATGATGTATCGATGGCAGGCACATTAGAATTTAAATTTTGGTCCTGTACTAAGCTGTGTGATTTAATACTGACTAAAGTTTCTGATTAATATTATTGGAGGTTTGTGGTATCTACTTAGTCATTCCAATAGACTGAAAATCAGATTGTGAACTTGCTTTATATAGGTTAACCTTGTTTGCCATCAATTATAATGTGTTGGGTTTGAGGTAACTTGGAGCTATGCTGATGTGACAGCCTCAGGAGTTCTATTTCAGATACCAACTGAAAATCCCAGTATCAATAATCAACTACTGAGGAATATTTCTTTTTGTTCAATGCGAATATTAGTTGCCACCTTCTATGGTTTTCCTAGCAACTTCCTTTGTTTGGCATAGAGCTCTTCTTAAACAAAAATAGGGAATAGTAAAGCAGAAATCATTTATAAATACACATCAGTTTGTTTTAAGATGTGAAATAAAATCCTTACAGAGGATGACCAATCTCAATTTCAAACAAGCAAATCAATTTAATTCGATAACTGTAGTATATATTCAAGTCAAGGACTTCAACTGTAATCATGCAACAAGAATAAAAAGGTCTGTGCTCTGTACCTGAAAAGAAAATTAAGCTGGAATTGTGTACACTCTGTTGGGCCTTGTGTGGCGTTATATAAGGTATGAATTGCCTTCTGACTTAACTAAACCATATGTTTGTGCATGTATCAACAGCTTCGGTTTGCATTGCTTCGGTTTGCATTGTGACCTCAGTTGAAACAAAGAAAGGATTATCTTTATGAACAGAAGATAATGTTTTGAAAAATGTGGTGCTGGAAAAACACAACAGGCCAGGTAGCATCCGAGGAGCAGGAGAATCGACGTTTCGGGCATACGCCCTTCTTCAGGAATGAGGCTGGTGTGCCAAGCGAGCTGAGATAAAAGGTAGGGGGGAGGGAATTTGGGGGAGGGGCACTGGGAATGTGATAGGTGGAAGGAGGTGAGGGTGAGGGTGATAGGCCAGAGAGGGGGTGGGGGCGGAGAGGTCGGGAAGAAGATTGCAGGTCAAGAGGGCGGTGCTGAATCCAGGGGTTGGGACTGAGATAAGGTGGGGGGAGGGGAAATGAGGAAGCTGGAGAAATCTACATTCATCCTGTGTGGTTGGAGGGTTCCTAGGAGGAAGATGAGGCACTCTTCCTCTAGGCGTCGTGTGGTCAGGGTCTGGCGATGGAGGAGGCCAAAGACCTGCATGTCCTTGGCAGAGTGGGAGGGGGAGTTAAAGTGTTCAGCCACAGGGCAGTTGGGTTGGTTGATGCGGTGTCCCAGAGGTGTTCCTGAAACATTCCGCAAGTAGGTGACCTGTCTCCCAATGTATGGTTTGGAGAGACAGGCGGCCTACTTGCGGTACGTTTCAGGGAACACCTCTGGGACACCCGCACCAACCAACCCAACCGCCCCTTGGCTGAACACTTTAACTCCCCCTCCCACTCTGCCAAGGACATGCAGGTCCTTGGCCTCCTCCGTCGCCAGAACCTGACCACACGACGCCTGGAGGAAGAGCGCCTCATCTTCCTCCTAGGAACCCTCCAACCACACGAGATGAATGTAGATTTCTCCAGCTTCCTCATTTCCCCTCCCCTCACCTTATCTCAGTCCCAACCCCCGGATTCAGCACCGGCCTCTTGACCTGCAATCTTCTTCCCAATTTCTCCGCCCCCACCCCCTCTCCGGCCTATCACCCTCACCCTCACCTCCTTCCACCTATCGCATTCCCAGCGCCCCTCCCCCAAATTCCCTCCCCCCTACCCTTTATCTCAGCCCGCTTGGCACACCAGCCTCATTCCTGAAGAAGGGCTTATGCCCGAAACGTCGATTCTCCTGCTCCTCGGATGCTGCCTGGCCTGCCGTGTTTTTCCAACACCACATTTTTCAACTCTGGTCTCCAGCATCTGCAGTCCTCACTTTTCTCTGAGTTGAAGATAATGGTCCAGATATTCCAATGCTCAGAGTGTTACTGGGACAATGTAGACTGGAGTTGTACATTGGGACCATGAGGAATTCCTGATGCAGATACATTTGTGGGAATTGCACAGAAAATTGAATTTCCCAGTAGGCAATTTCCCCTTCATCTGAAAGCCTCTGAGAAAGTTCATGAAAATAAAAGAATTTGGAGGCTTCCAACTGACGGAAGCTTCATAGTTACCCAGAAAACGTTAGAGGATTAAAAATCTACTCTAATTCCTCGGTAACTGAGTATTGGTGAGAAAGTTGGGAGACGTATTTAAAATCCACAGTAAGGAGATTTTTGCCATCTAGTGCACAATTTTCCAAGCCAAGTGTTAAGATGAGATTCTGGCTGGTGAGCAGTGAGAGACATATTTGCATGTATTAATAACCTCATTACATTACCTGTTCTCCCACTAATTGCCTAGAAACTAGATGGTGACATTCAGACATGAATTTCAGAGCAGAAACCTGGCAACTCTAGTTTGCTGTTTGTTCTCCTGAACCTCAATCAATCACTAACATTCAGGGGCAGATGGGCAGTGACCCTACATTCCACCTACAGAATCTGCAGGTGCAAATTACCCTCTGTCTAACATGTCCAGGACAGTGAAACATTCAGGGAAACTCTGGGCTGTCAATGTTTGTCCAGCTTGGATATCCAACATGAACATCTCAGGGTACATTCTATGTGCAGCGATTGCACACCCCCCACATCCACAAACATTGGCATTGGACAGTTGCCAGCCTCTCCGCATTGTCATGACACATCTCAAATCCATTTAAACCATGCTGCTGTCAAGCAGCAACGTCTGCACCAGCAACTTCCATTGCAATGCTGCTGCAAGGACAGTTTACCCATAGGGACAGGTGTCCAGCTCACAGTTTTAGCCAGGCTCTCCAGGCTGTTAGCTTGAACACTTACTACCCACTCACCTTGAACTAACCTGGATGCTCAAATCATTGCTGCCTTCCCTTGCCATTTTGCACGTCCTTCCCTTGGCCCAAGCTACCAGGCTCAAAGTACTTCTGTCTTTCCCTGTCATTTAGCACAGACACAAGCTGGGGGAGCTTGTCACAGTTGTTGGCAGTCATCAGTCCAGATAAAGGAAACACAGTGCAGTCAGTGGGACCCAGTCCATTGTCAAGGTCAGCTTCCAGTAACAATCTACAGTCTTGGAGCTAAATGCTATTCACCCGAGATACCCATAGTTAGCTCTTTCTACCCTCCAGTGGGCTGTTTTCTTCATGAATTGAGAGAAGGGATGATATTAAGAGTCATGAAAGTGGTTGGCATAGATGTTAGTGCTGGTGCATGTAGGGAAAAGTTGGGTAATGTGTCCTGAGTGAGTTGAGTAAGGAGTGACAGGTCATGCTGGATTAACAGTGCTGGGATTTGATGGAAGTAGCAGCAAATGAGGGAAGATGTTGTATGTCATAATGAGAGTGGTAGATTATGAGCTTTGGTGGGAGGTGATTGCAGCAGCAGAGAGAGAGTGAAAGTGAGGTTTCAGGGAGAAGATGGTTGTACTTACATTAATGGAGTGGACAAAGTCATTGATCTTTTAAACTGCTGCACATTCCCCCAGACAACTGAAACTAAACTGACCCAGATACCAACCTCAGACCACATTGACAGAGACTGGTGTCGTGGACTCCTCTGCCAGTCCTGGGGAATGATTATGCCCCTCATCTGCACCACCTCTCCACCAGGACCTCCATGTGTTGTCCACGAAGTGGGGCACCAATTTCCCCTGCTTAATCATTTCTAGGAAATTTCAGGGCACTGAAATATCTGAAAAGCTTTGATTATTAGTTCCTTATCATCCAAACAGCTTGCATCTTGATAGATGTGTCTATGGATTCACAATTGCATTTCATGGTTTTAATTGCATTTACCTGGAGATATTTAGAATTAATCTGAGCTGAAACAGATGAGAAATGGCTTGAAATGAACAAGTGATACATAGCACAGCAAGACATTAATTTGTAATAAAGACAGCTTTTCAAGTTAATGCTGATTGCAATTGGTTCGCCATCAGCCATACAGCAATATGGACAGGCAATGCATTAGATAATTTTTCACTCACTATAATCTGCAAACATCACTAAGGTTTTGATCCACTAGCTTGAATATCACAACACTACATAGCATGGCAAGAATTAGTGGTCAATCCAAATTGCAATCTGTGTTTTTTGCCAGCCTGTGGCAAATCATCACGTGTAAATGAGGTCTGTGGCATTGCATCAAGGCAATTTATATCCCATTACATAAATTGATTTCTGTTCCCTGAAAAGATGGGGTTGGTGACTGCTCCATTTGCTGGGTTTTTTTGAGTTATGTGTCTCATTATATTTTGAGCTTTTGGGCACCAAGGAAATCAAATGAAAAAACTGCAAAACGCTCTGATGATGTGCTGACAGGGTTTGATTAATAGGCATCATGATCAAGACAATTTACAACAATGAAACGGCCACTAGCAAGTTGTTTGTATTTCTGCCTGTCATATTCTTAAAGAAACTCTGCTCTGGCTGGTAGCTCTACTGTGAATTCAGAAAATATACCAAATATTGGAAAATAACTGTTCTGTCTATACAGGAGATGTTGTTAAATTAAAACGGCTGTACTCTAATCACCCCCCTACACCCAGTTTCCACCAATCCAACCTGGGAACAGCACTAAATCTCATCCCTATAGAATTATATATTTTACATGTTTAGAAGATAAATTACAATGATTGACTACTATATAAGGCTCTGTATAGGTACAGAGGCCTTTTAGATATCAAGAAACATATATGAATATAATTAATAATATAAAACTCCAGTATTAAATACAGTTGCATTTGTTTTTATTTCACTCCTTATTTTGAACAATAAATATTTTAAAAGATGTAAAGTGCCCCATTTAGCAGAGTTAGGATGACTTTAGATGGCTTCAGAAATGGCAAATGAGTCCAGGATCAAGAAGCCTCAAGCTTCTTCTCCTATTCAGTAAGTTGTAATTACAGCTGAGCTCATTACGAATGTTTGGCTGAGTTTCAAAAAAAAGACTCCAACACTCTTTGCAAAGTTGAAAAATTGAATCATAGTTGAATTCCTTTTCGGCTATGGTAAGGTAGGGAAGGGGGTCACTATACAAGCATGGGAGTGACTTTCCGCAGGTTTCTCATTTACTGCTGATGGGTCCTTCTATTAAGCACGGGATAGCTAAGAAAAAAAACACACACACGCAAAGTATAACCATCATGGTGTAATGGACAGTTCATCCACACGATATAGACCGAGAAATTGCACATCTTTTCAAGATTCACAACCTCAGCCTCAAAGAGAAATGACATAAATTGACAGGTTACTACATCTTGGATAGGCACGCGGCGATCTTTTTGTAGATAAAAGTGAGCAGACACCAGAACATGATTGAAAAGCCATTAAATTATTCAAGTCGCTCCCCGATGTGGGATATGCTCTGGTCACTATCTGGGGTGGGGGAGGTTGAACATACTGTAATCCCTCCCAGGTTTCAGGTATGCTTTTGGGGTCTCCAGCAGAGGCACACTGGAGCTGTGCCACCCAATATCAAAAACCTTTTGTATTAAAACTATTCCCTTAAGCATGTGAACCTCAATGAGGTAAGTTATGAAATCCCACACAGGGCATGATCCCAATATTATCAACAAGTCTTTACTTACTGAAAAGCTGGTGCTAAGTCTTGCATTAGGATCTTCCTCTGATCATAAGTTCTGATCAATTCAACATCAGAAACACCAAGAAAGATATATACTTTCCCAGCAAGGTGCTGGATCTTTGTGATTGTTTCCTTGTTCACAAGACTTGACTCTTCCAGGAGACCAATTCAGGCCATTCCAAATGATTGCGACTATCACAGATACAATGCACTTTGGGCTTGCTGCACCTCTCTAGCATCAACACAGGGTTAAAGAATACAAATATAAGGCTTGTAATGTCTTGTCATTGGGGATTAATCAATAAAGGATTATTTCTTTACACCAGAGGTCATTCTCCACATCAACCAAATTAAATAACTTATTACAGATATTATGGATTCCTACACATCATTTCAATCTAGTTACAAGGAGAAGTAGGTCATGCATTGACAGTTGGACCTGCATTAGTCTGCAATCACAAAGTTAAATTATTTAGGAAACAGCAGCAAGAGAATTAGCAAAAGTCAATTATCTGTAAATCCCTCAGAAAATACAAGCTTTATTATGTTCTCATTAAAAAGATAATTGTTCTGTCCAGTAACTGTACTCTGGAGTGTTACCGCTCCATAATTTCTTTGCTTATATGGATACAAGCTTTTACTCTAGACATTAGCACAATGGAACACTCTGTAAAGTGACGTGACGCTGTACTCAAATATGGAACTCAGAAGAAGCATCTGAATTGGGAAAATGGATGGAATGTGCAATTTGTCACATATACAATAGTTAAAGCGAATAGTATAGATGCATTTCAGGGAAGCTAGTTAAATACATGAATGAGAAAATGATCGAGAACTGTGCTACTTGGGTGAGGCTAAGTAATTTGAAAGGATAGATAAGGAGCATAGATAGCAGCATTGTAGACACAGACACAAAATGGCTTCTTTGTCTGCTGTATCATTTATGATTCTGTATCACTGTCACTCATGATGACCTGAGTTGGTATCCTCATGGAAAATCCATGGTGACGTAGAGACAATCATTACATTCACATATTGATTCTTCAGTTATCTTACAACTTTATCATTGAAACTACCAGCTGAGTCTAAACCCATCCACTTTGGGCATGAAACTAATCCTAATGATTCAAAATTAATTTAATACTAAGGGATAGCCTTCGGGATTGGTGTTTGATTCCCATTTTTAGTATCTTCCTGCCTTGAGAAATGGATTTCTTTTTCAGTTGCTGAATATATGGCCCACTTTCTCAAGAAATGAAGCAATTAGAATTATTTTTATACTAAAGGCAAACTATTGCAGATGCCAAATATCTGAGAAAAAAAATGGTAAATTCTGGGAACACTCAGCTGCTTAGAAATGTCTTTGGAGAGAGAAACAAATTTAAAGTATCAAGTCGATAACCTTACATCAGAATTGAATAGTGTTAGAGATGAATAGTGTTTAAGCAAGTACAGAGTCAAGGGAAAGGAGAGAGCAAGACAATATTAGGGAAGGATCATTTTCATTTGATTTGATTTATTGTGGTCACATGCATCTAAGTGCAGTGAAAAGCTTTGATTTGCGAGCAACACAGGCAGATCATAGTGAACAAGGACGTACAAATCATAGTGTGCATAGACAGAGTGAGGCATTCAAGGTTACACTGCACAGGAGGCGCACAAAGCAAATTTGACATTATTTGGAGTTAGAGAAGTCCATTCAGCAGTCTAATAACAGCAGGGAAGAGGCTGTTCTTGAACCTGTTTGTGCATGTCTTCAAGTTTCTGTATCTTCAGCTAGACGGAAGACGTTGGAGGAAAGCATTACCAGAGTAGGAGGGGTCTTTCATGATGTTAGCAGTCTTTCCGCAGCAACAAAAGGTGTAAATGGAGTCCATGGATGGGAGGTTGGCTTCAATGACAGTCTAGGCTGTGCACACAAATTTCTGTAGTTTCTTACAGCCCTGGGTGAAGCAATTGCCATACCAGGCTGTTATGCACCCAAATAGAATACATCCTGTGGTGCATCTATAAAGGTTTGTGAGTGTCCTTATGGACATGCTGAACTTTCTAAGCCACCTGAGGAAGAAGAGGCATTTTTGTGCCTTCCTAACTATCACATCTATGTGGGAGATCCAGGACAGATTGGTGCTTATCGTCACCCCTAGGTACTTGACCCTCTTCTTCTACATCACCCACTCCTTCTAAAGGTGTATAAATCTCCACGGCCTGATTAGATGTACCCAGGTTGCTTTGGGAGTCAAGGGAGAAGGTTGCTGGAGCTCTGGTGGATCCATTTAATACTTGATTGGCCATAGTTGAACTGCCAAATGACTGGAAGATAGCTGATGTGTTTCCCTTATTCAAGATGGGCAACGGGGATGGGCCAGGTAATTACAGACCAGTTAGTCATTGGCAGGAACATTATTGAAAAAAACTTTACAGGACAAGAGTAATCGATACCTGGAAAAACAGAGATTGGACAGGGATAGTCAGCATGGATTTGTTAGAGAGCTCATCTAATAGAAATGTTTGTAAAAGTGAGTAAATATATCAATGAGGGTAGTGCACTTGATGGAGTTTACATGGATTTCAATAAGGCCTTTGACAAAGTCCCACATAGAAAGCTGGTCCAAAGGTAAGAGCCCATGGGTTCTAAGGCAAGGTGACAAAATGGATTCAAAATTGGTTTACCAATAGGAGGCAAGGTGTGTTGGTGGAGGGTTGTTTTTGTGGTTGGAAACCTGTGATCAGCGGTGTTTGATAGGGATTTATGCTGGGACCCTTGCTGTTTCTTACATACATTAATGACATGGATGTGGAAGGTAGAATTAGTCATTTTGCAGATGACACAAAAATTGGTGGTGTTGTTGATAGTAAGGAGAATGGTCTCAGGATACAAAGCCTCTTATTGATCAGCTGAGCAATGGCTGATGGAATTTATCTCAATAAGTGCAAGGTGTTGCATTTTGGGAGTTCTAATAAGGAAAGGATATACACAATGAGTGGTAGGTCCCTAGGGGTTACTGAGGAGGAAAGGGACCTTGGTGTGCAAGACCATAGATCCCTGAAGGTGTCAGCACAGGTAAGCAGGGTGGTGAAGAAAGTTAAACAGGATGTTGGCCTTCATTAGCCAGGGCATTGGAAGCAAGAAAGTCTTGTTACAATTTTATCACATATTGGTTAGGCCACAGACAAAATACTGTGTCGGATTCTGGCCACCACACTATCGGATGGGCATGCTTGCACTGGAGGGAGTGCAGAGGAGATTCACCGGTGTGTTACCTGGACTGAAAGGTCTCAGTTATGAGGAGAGTTTTCCATGGAGCAGAGGAGGCTGAGGGGGGATCTGACTGAGGTATTATATGGGGCATAGACAATTGTGCAAGGCATAGACAGGATGGATTGTGAGAATTTTTTTTCCCTATGGTAGACATATCTGAGACCAGAGGACACAAGTTTAAGGCAAGGAGTAAGTGGTTTAGAGGAGATCTGAGAAAAACGATATCTCACCCAGAGGGTGGTTGAGATATGGAAGGCGCTGTCTGAAAGGATGGTGGAGGCAGGTACTTTCATAACATTTAAGAAGCATCTGGATGAGGACTTAAAATGCCAAGCTATGGACCAAGTGCAGGTAAGTAGGATTAGTGTAGTTCAGTGTTTGTTGGTCAGCATAGAGATGTTGGACTGAAGGGCCTATTTCTATGCTGAATGAACCTACATCTCTGTGACTAATAGACTGCAGCTCTTCAAAGAAAAGCTATAAATTCAGAAAAAAAATCAATTTAATCTCATTTTTGGGAAGAGCCTGTGGACAGACTATGATTAAAAAAGGAGAGAAAAAATTGTCTTGCATTTATGTAGCATCTTTCAAAACTGCCGGATGTACCAAGACTTGACAGCCAATTAGAGACCTTGGAACTCAGTCTCTGCTGTAGTGGCGGAAACAAGACAGCCAATTTGCACACATTAAACCTCCACAAACAGCAACTGGCTTGATAATTTGTTTCTGTAATGTTTATGGAAGGACAAGTAGTTGTAAGGACATTCTGGTAACTTCACTGCTTTACTTCAAATTCATGCTGTAAGATCCTTACACCCTCCCGAGACATCAACAAAGACCTTGTTTTACCATCTGATTCAGAGCTGACTGTGCTACTGAATGAGTCACATTCGACACATGCTTAGTAAGGAATGGAAGATTAAATTATTTACAATGGATCCTATTTGTATTAACTGTATTAGGAATGAAAAAGCTACTCCCAGAGAAGGATTTGCATTGCATTACCTTCAGACTACAGTGATCAGTTAGACAGAAACTTTCAATACTGACTTTATTGAGCAATATAAATTAATGTTGTAATTTTTTTTTGGATGGGTATGGTACATTACAAGATACCATAATCATAGATTCCCTACAGTATGGAAGCGGGCCCATTCAGCCTATTATTACACACCGATCTTCCAAAGAACATCCCTCCCAGACCGACCCCTTTACCCCTGCATTTTCCATGGCTAATCCATCTAGCCTGTACATCCCTGAACACAATGGCCAGTCCACCTAACCTGCACATCTTTGGACTGAGACAGGAAACCAGAGCACCCAGAGGAAATCCACGTAGACACAGGGAGAATGTGCAAACTCCACATAGACAGTTGCTGAAGGGTAGAATTGAACTTGGGTCCCTGGTGTTGTGAGGCAGCAGTGTTAAGCACTAAGCCATGGTGCTGCCCCATTAACATTTATTTCAAAACTTTGTGAGCGATGGATATTTCAGAAATAATGTAAAAATGACCTGAATGCATAAACCTTTCCAATAAGCTGTTTAAGCGCATTATTTTACTGTGGCACTGGTTTGGGACAAGCATCAAATGAGAATGTTTTAAGATTAGTAGACCAGCCTTAGAGGAGAAATGGACCTGTGCACTTGCATGTTCTGTTTATTGGTATTCCAATATTGATTGAACTGTTACCAGGCAATCATAGTCTCTGGGCTTTTTGCTGACACTTTTCAGATTGAAATGAGCTCGCTGGCACTCTTTAAGTTTCCTGCTGATCTTCTGCAGTAACCAGAATTTTAGCACTAGGGGTTAATTTTCATGGCAGTTCTCCAGTTCCTCCATCTTACCTCCAGCAGTAGAGCTGTGGAGGTTCTGGATAATCATCACCGGTGTGGCAAGGAGATGTTTGGGTTACCCTCACCCTCTGCTAATCTGATTGCCAAGTATTTGTTATTGCTGGTTCAGTGCCAGTATCTTACTGACTCATCTATAAAAATGACTCAGGATTTACTTAACTAGGTACTGAGTAGAATGCATAATCCCACTGCCCATCTTGCCATCACTCAGAATGGAACAGTCCCAATGAATAATGGACTTTATATGACAGGTGAATTTTAATTTTGGAACTAATACAAAATGGGTGGGATCACGTTTATATTCCCAACAAATATTCAATTCCATTGAAGTCAGTGGATGTGATCATCATCTTTGGATATGAATAGCAAAAAGTGACACCATGGTCTTTTATTTTCTCTCCGACGTCAAATTTTGCCCCAGTCAACGTCACAAAAAAAATCAGAGAAAAGACTGCTGTTCATGTCCTCTGATTCATACATTTGTGGTAGTTTCAGGGCCCAGTTTATTTGTTCCAATTCATATCTTGAATATTTGAGGAATATTTTTTCTTAGCTTCTCCTTCTGTGGAGTGTGCAGTCACAGGCTATTCAATCTCTGCTCTGTAGCTAAATCCATTCAGTTAGTTATTGTGGAAAGTTAGTGAGGGAATTGTGGGGTCCTTAGCAGAAATATTTGTATCATCTATAAACATGGGTGAGGTGCTGGAGGATTGGAGGGTAGCTAATATTGTGCTATCGTTTAAGGAAGGCTGGAAGGAGAAGCCTGGAAACTATAGACCTGTGAGTCTGACATTGATGGTTGGTAAGTTGTTGGTGGTGATTCTGAAAGATAGGATTCATATGCATTTGGAGAGGCAAGGACTAATTCAGGATAGTCAGCATGGCTTTGTGTGAGGAAAATCAAGTCCCACAATCTTGATTGAATTTATTTTAATGAAACAACCAAAAAGATTGATGAGGGCAGAGAGAAGACATTGTTTACTTGGACTTCAGCAAACCCTTTGGCAAGATTCCACATGATAGACTAATTAGTAAAGTCAGATCAAGTGGGATTCAGGGTGAGCTTGTCAATTGGATACAAAATTGGCTTGACAGTAGGAGAGAGAGAGTGGTGATGGAGGGTTGTTTTTCAGATTGAAGGCCTCTGACCAGTAGTGGTACACAGCGATTAGTACTGAGTCCACTTTCATTTGTCATTTATATAAATGATTTGGATAAGAATAAAGGAGGCATGGTTATTATGTTTGCAGATGAGACTAAAATTGGTGGTTTGGTGGACAGTGAAGAAGGTAATCTAAGATTACAAAAAGATCTTGATCAATTGGGTCAATGGGCTGAGGAATGGCAGGTGGAGTTTGATTTGGATAATTGAGGTATTGCATTTTAGTAAAACAAACAAGGACAGGACTTATGTAATTAATGATAGGACCGTGGGTCATGTTGCAGAACAGAAAGACCCAGGGTTCAGGTACCTAATTCTTTAAAATTTTCATCACAGGTAGACAGGCTGGTTAAGAAGGCATTTAGCACACTTGCCTTCATTGCTCAGATCTTTGAGTATAGGAGTTGGGATGTCATGTTGAGGTTGTGCTGGATGTTGGTGAGACCTGTTCTGGAGTACTGTGTGCAGTTCTGGTCACCCTGTTGTAGGAAGGATATTACTAAACTGTAGAGGGTTCAGTAAAGACTGGAAACACTAAGCTTTTTTTCACTGGAGCATAGGAGTTGGAGGAGTGACCCTATTGAGGGCTATAAGATTATGAGGAGCATAGATAAGATGAATGACAAAGGTCTTTTCCCTAGGATGAGAGAGTTCAAAGCTAGGAGGTATATTTTTAAGGTAAAAGGAGAATGATTTAGAAAGGATATGAGGGCAACATTTTTTACACAGAGAGTATTCATGAGTAGAATGAACTGCAGAGAAAATGGTGGATTCAGGTACCATTACAACATATAAGACATTTCGATAAGTTCATGAATATGAAAGGTTTGGAGGGATATGGGCCAAGTTCAGGTAGGTGGGACTAGTTTAGTTTTGGAGCATGGTCAGCGTGGATTGGTTGGACAAAAAGGTCTGTTTCCAAGCTGCGTGATCCTATGACTCTATTTGTTTGCCTCTTTCACCTTGTTTCCAATGTTTGAATATGCTTGTTCTGGTACAGCAAATGGAAATGAATGCTATGTTCCAAATGTATCCATGTAAATGTATAATCTATGTCAACTCTTGTGATTTGTGTTTATCCTGCTGGCTATTTATCTTGATCTAATTAGCTTTTCATGGTAATATTGTGAGCAAACTGTTCACTAAATCTTCCACAGTCTTCAGTTTTACTGCTGACATTTTAAATTGTATCCTCTCTCCTTTTCCTGGTACCATTATGGCGCAATTGCCGATAATCCAATTTGCAAACCATTGTCCCCTTCCCAAAATACCTAAGTATCTTTATGTTTGAGTTCCCTTTTGCTAGTAGTTGATAGTTTATCCCTAATTTGATGCCGTCTGAAAATTTAAAATTTTCAATTTTAAATCATTTACACACACTGCAAGCAGCAACTAATACAGTTATCCTGTTGCTGACCTTTAGCATATGAGTATCTTTCTATCCACAACCATCTCCTCTAGTTCAGTCAATTTTCAAATCCAGTGTGAACTTGTGTATAAATCTATTCTGTCCTGTATTGCTGTGAAATGTTTGTGTGACACAGAACCCTAAAATGTTTCTCAAATCTAAGTATCCACAGAATTTTCTTTGTAAGTTCTGCAAAGAACCCCAGTAAATTTATTCAACTTGACTTCACACCAACATAAAATCTCTGCTGACCCCTGTTTACAAACCACATTTACTTCATGCTATTGTATCCTGTCTTAGGATCCCTTCTAATACTTTATTCAAAAAGATGTTCTGATTCAGTGTTTCCTCTCATTCTATTTTTACCATCAAGCCTCTAACCACAATAATCCTGTAGGTTTAGTGCCAACCCTTCCCACATTGTACCATCTTCCAATTGCCTTAAAAGGCTGCTCAACAAACTATCTGTTCAACAAAGCACATAACTTTTTTTTTATTTTTTTGAGAGCTGTATTTATTGTTTCTTTACTTTGGAATTAGATCTATCTAGAAGTTCGATACAATATAAATGCTAAATGCACAACACATGCATTAATCTCATGTAAATATCTGTTATCAACATTGATTTGTGTGGCATACATCAGTTAAATATGATTAAAATCAGTTCTGTATTTCATCAAAACAGTGACTGAAGCATAGCTAATTCCAAACAAAGTTAATTGAATCCCAATCTGCCACTGGAGTATTGACTGAGCTCTATTTTCTGTAAACTCCTTTGAGACACAAGTTCTTCAAACTACCTACCATCAAAAGACCTCAATCAGCTGAAGTTTTTCTTAAAGATGCATGAATTCATTGCATTCAGATTAAATAAAAATATAACAATAACTATCTAAAACCATCATGAAAAGCCTTAAGTTAAGATTTAATTGTTTTCTCTGTCAAGCATATGGATAACAGGATTCTTCCAACAGTTGATCTATTGATCAGAAAACATTGTCAGATGAGTATGAAAGGTTCAATCGTGCCCTTCAAACTAGAGCATCATTATGATCTGTCTTTTACTTATGCATGCCGAAAAAAATCATTGATTCCAGATCATGTTAGCAGGGAAAAGGTGGCATAATAGTAGTCTCACTGGAATCTTAACCCGAAGTCCCAGGCTAATGCTTGCAGCCATATGTTCAAACCCCACCAGATTGGCCAATGGAGTTAATTATCAAGAATTGAAAGCCATAGTAATGGTGATCATGAAGCTACCATTCATTGTTGCAAAAACTCATTGAATGTTTAGAAAAGGAAATCTAGTTTACACGTGAGTTCAAACTCTCAGCAAATTGGTTAATTCTTAACTTCCCTTTGTAATGGCCTAGAGAGCTGTTCAGTTGCAGATCAATGAGATGGACCACAAATGCCAATCTTGTCATTGATGACAACATGGTATGAGGAAATAGAGAAGCAGAAAATTATAACTTCGCTTCAATCTTAAATCATTGCCATTCAGCAGTTAAGAAAAGATTAATGAGATGTAATTTTATTATTTTGGCAAAAAAACTGATTATGAATTACCTTGCCTATGGACGCCTTTTACAATGAACATTCAATTGGCACTGCCACTTTCACAATTGCTTCTAACTCTTCCTGACACTGTTCATATTAATCTATGGAATAATAAATGCCTGTTTTTTTTCTATCTGGGGAAGCAAGATCAATTAGTCAACCTCTGTTCTATGCAGCTACCAATTGTTATATTTAACAGAAGACTTATTGCTGTCTTTTTTTTGTCTCAGTTCAGATTTCAAAGCAGAGAGTAATTCAAAGCAGACAGGCTATTAACGGATTTATACTTAGTTCCGGTTTGCTATAGGACCATTTTGTAAATGCAAATTTCACTTATGAATATCATATTTCAGGTTCCCGTCTTTGATCTCAAGGTTGGGCATATGCAGGGCACATTGTGTTTTTGGTTTTTCCTGGTTATCTTAAGAAAGTGGTTGTCCATGTTTTTCCTGAATTGCTGCTGAAATCAGATCCAGGAGATTCACCCATTGACAGTACAACAATGACAGGCTCAGATTAAATTATGTATTATCACAGTGACATTTAGAACTTTGGAATACTTTCATTATTTGGAATAGGAATCGAACAATTTCACATGCCAGCAAACTCTGTTGTAATTGCTCAATTCCATTTTTAATTTTGATTCTTCATAAACATGATTCATCATTTATAATCTGAAGCATAGAGTGACAAGCTTTAAACCCCACCATTAACATGACAAGCCGGAAAGGTTATTGGAAAATTAAATTAAAATACTTTGGCAAAACCTGACCCAACAAGCATGAACACACTTGTTTTTGATAAACCGTTATGCTAGTGCTTTCCAAACCCTGTCATTTTGAAGCTTGAAAATATTGTGGCCCCTTGGGGAGTGGGGTTTGGGGATAAGGAGAAGACCTCTAAGAGCAACAGGAGAGTGGGGGAGGGGGATAGTTGGCCATATCAGCCACAGAGCCTACAGCCCTCCTACTTTAAGAAATCCTGTGTTTTAGGTTTTGGCACCATACATAAACCCAAAATTGAAACTCTGAGCAATTCTTGGGGTACAATCCCCCATTTGGAAAACTGTGTTTTGGATTTTGGTGCAACCCAGTCTGGAGAAGTGGGTCTGTTAGTATAATATGTAAAATAAATTGTGTTCCTGACATTTTGGCAATGATTTAATGTAATGCCACCTGCATCAGTTGCCCAGGGCCCAGGAGAACCTGCAGTTAAGTAGAGGCTGAAGTAGATGGAGCTTGCAAATATGCTTTTTCAGAGTACAGCTTTTGGGACATGTGGATGTGCTTCCCATGGTTCATGGATAAATCATCTAGGATAAATAAACATCCCTCACTTCATGGCATGGTGGCACAGTGGTTATCACTGTTGCCTCACAGCGCCAGAGACCCGGGTTCAATTCCCACTTCAGGCGACTCTCTGTGTGGAGTTTGCATATTCTCCCCGTGTCTGCATGGGTTACCTCCGCGTGCTCCGGTTTCCTCCCACAATCCAAAAATGTGCAGGTTAGGTGAATTGGCCATGCTAAATTGTCTATAGTGTTAGGTGAAGGGGTAAATGTAGGGGAATGGGTCTGGGTGGGTTGCACTTCGGCAGGTCGGTGTAGACTTGTTGGGCTGAAGGGCCTGTTTCCATGCTGTAAGTAATCTAAACAAAACCATATAATTTCTCCCACTCTTGCTTCTTGCCAATTTCTGTCTTCAACCTCTGCCACCCAATCACACAACTATCAACCCAAATTTTCCAAAAGATTTATGAATAGAATTACTCATTGAGAGGATGTGAGCATCACTGGCTGGGCCAGCATTCGTTGCCCAACACGAATTGCCCAAGAGAAGTTAGCCATGAGCTGCCTTCTTGAATCATGGCTGTCTGTTTGGTATATGTAGATCACAGTGTTCTTAGAAAGTGAATTTCTCAATTTTGGTACATTGACAGTAAAGAAAGTGATATATTTCCAAGTCACATGGCTTGATGGGGAACTTGCAAATGGCGGTGAATCCTTGTATCTGCTGCCCTTGTCCTTCCAGATGATAGTGGTTATGGTTGAGAAGATGTTGACTAAGTAGCCTTGGGGAATTGCTTCATTGCATTATGTAGGTGGTATAGTGTACATTGCTGTTACTGAGCTTGTTCGGTGGAGTGATTGTTTGCAGATCTGGTGCCAATCAAGCAGGCTGCTTTGTCTTTTATGGGGTCAAACTACTTCAGTGTTGTTGGAGCTTCACTCATCCAAGCAAGTGGGCAATATTCCATCAGACTCCTGACTTGGGTTTTGAAGATGATGGACACATTTTGGGGAGAGGTGTCATGGTGGCTCAGTGGTTAACACTGTTGCATCCAGTGCTAGGGACCCAGGTTTGACTCCAGCCTCAGGTGACTGTTTTTGTGGGGTTTGCATGTTCTCCCCATGTCTGCATGCGTTTCCTTCAGGTGCTCCATTTTTCTTCCCACAGTCCAAAGATGTGCAGGTTAGGTGAATGTGAGGTTACAGTGATGGAGTGGATCTGAATGCAATGCTCTTTGGAAAGTCAGTACAGATTTGATGGGCTGAATGGCCTCTTTCTGCACTTTAGGGGTTCTATGATTCTAAGAGTCAGGAGGTGATTTACTTACTGCAGGATTTCTAGTATTTGACCTTCTCTTGTAGCCATAGTATTTATATGTCAAATCCAGTTGAGTTTCTGGTCAATGTTAATCCGCCAGGATGTTGATAGTGGGAGATTCAGTGGTGGTAATGCAATTGAAAATTAAAGGGTGATGGTTAGATTTTGTCTTGTTGGAGATGGTCATTTCCAGGCACTTGTCTGGTTCAAATATTATTTGCCACTTTTCACCCCAATAAATGGGCAATAAATACTTATGGAGTAATAAATGCTGGCCTAGCCAGCAAAATCCATATCCCATGAATGAATTAAAAAAAAGCTCAAGCCTGGACATTATTGAGGTCTTGCTGCATTTAATCACAGACTGTTTCAATATCTGAAGAGTCATGAATAATGCTAATTGTTCAATCATCAGTCAACATTCCCACTTCTGACCTTATGGATGATAAGTCATTGATAAAGCAGCTGAGGATACTTAGGCCAATGACACGACACTGAGGAACACCTGCAGAGATATCCTGAAAACTGAAATGACTGACCTGTAACAACAGCAGACATCTTCCTTTGTGACCAGTGCAAAAATTTCCCTTGGTTCCCATTTACAACAATTTTGCAGAATTTCCCTGATGGACACCATCCTTGATAGTCTTTCTTAGCAGGTTTTTACTGTTGGCTTTCATACTGACCACCCTCTCAATCTCACCAGCTAGTAGGTGGCAAATAGAGGAAAAAGCTCATCATGAGTGTGGCAACCATCAGGCATTGATCACTGAATTAAAAATAGCTCATCTAACCCCAGTTTTCATTTGGGAGTTCAAATCAAAGTAACCCAGCAGTCAGCCTCCTTGTTTAAATAAATTAATGATTAGTTTACAAGCTATTACTGAAAGTTGCTTAAGAGTAAAAACGCAAAGTTGTAAACTAACCTGACAACTATAAAGATTAAAAGAGAAGGATTCAGACAAAGACCTGGCAAGTTCCAATTAGCCTCAATGGTGTAGTACTGCAGCCCAGTGCCTCACTCTTGTTATTGTGGCTGTTGTAAGAGGTTAGACTTGAATTCAGATCGACAAGCAATGTTGGCTTTTGCAGTTGTATGCTGGATCTTTCTTATATAGCCACACTCAGTAAGTCATGCAGACTTTGAGAGAGAGAAAGAGGTTTGTTTTTCCTCGCTAATTCTGCGGCTATAGCAGATTGGCTGGATACTTTCGGTATTACTGTGGTTGATTTCTGATGCAAACCTTTATCATGAAATGAGACCTCTCTGAAGATATTGCATCTCAGAGGTCTTTTTGGGGAGATATGACTTAATATGGCATCCCACAGAATTTTAAACAGATCAGAGCTCAAAATCATAGTTTGACAATTTTGAAGAGTTCAGGATTCCATAAAGCAATGTCAATTGTGCCAGGCCCTTTGAAGTTCTTTCTCCTGTCCATTGTTCACTCCATGTGTGAAATTCACATATTTCCATTGTCTGTTGCAAACCCTTCATAATGGGAGGGTTGAAGATTGTGGCTATTTTGTCACGTAACTTGTAGTAGCCTTTTATTTTGGCTTTTTGGGTGCAGATTTGCTTTTTCTTCTTTTAATAGGTAGCCTTTGAAACTGTTATTTCTCCCCCTAACAATGATGAGGTACTGCCTCTACATTTAGCCAGGATCAACTCATTCCTGGAATTTCCAAAATTAGCCCCATTACGTTTTGTTCCCTTCTGAGGGGCCACAATCTTCTACACTGTATTTTCCCTGCAGCCAGAAAGATTCGAGGATATCGAGCTATCATTTTTTTTGGTAGTAAGTTCATCCTGGGTACATTATTACTCAGATTACTTTTCCTAGTTCAGTTGATAGGAAGCATGGACTTACCTGCAAACCTAGTCCTTTGCACAGGACAAGAGGAAATCTAGTTCACTCCATTATAGTTAATATCTAAGCAAACTATTCCCAAGCATGAGAATGCAGTGCAGATTGAAGTAAAACAGAATTTAGGTTGACAGATATCACAGCAGCATTCAATTAAAACTCAGATGAGATTGCATATTTACATTCCAAATGAAACATTAAACACAGTTTGTGGACTGTGCTGTATGTTAGCCAAGTCCCTCAGGATTATTACAAAACAATTTACATAAATATTGCAGAGACTGGAAAATTTGTAGTAAAATAATTTGAACATTCATTTTTCTGGCGGTCTGTTATGAGCTTTATTTTAAATGTGTTTTTGTTTCAGTGCCTTTTCTAACTACTGATCTGTATCAAATGCTACTTATATTGCCAAAAGAAGTATTCTAAAAGAGTTATAGGTTAATGCTGTTTGGCAGTAAGTCTTAGTTAATTTCATTTCATAAAATAATTTCAGAATTAGACATAACAATCATATTAAATCTCATAATATCATAAGATCTTGATTCTTGATTTAGGAGAGCTATTGAGCTTCAGAATAAAAGTTATTCCACACTATAACATTTTCGTATTGTTCTTCTGTCTCCATTTAAAGTTAATGCCGTTATTGAAAATAAAATTCATATTTCCCCATGCATTTTCCCTACAATGAGTTTATATCATCCTGACAGCTGCTGAACTAAAAATAGATTATCAGTTTTTGCATCAATTGGCCTCCTGTGGTATCAGGTAGACAAAGTTATGCAGCCACAAAATTAAAAGCTTCATCTGGACTAGTCATTTCTGCAGCATTTTTCATGCCTGATATTGGAACACAATGCTTTGGAATTGCCACACATACACTTAATCATGTAATGACATGGTCTGTGATGTTCAAGGGTAGCTATTTTTGGGAGGAGGCGCTATAATTTTGCATTTATGACTGTACTTCACTCCCCCAGTGTAGCATTAGTATTTTGCAAATGCAACATACACCTCAAGAGGGTTACGTATCTCAGAACTCTATATCGGGACATGACATTGGCCTCCTTGCATAGTACACTGTGGCTGAGCATGATATACCATGCTAATGTAATTGATGAGAAGGACCTGTACTGATATACTGTTGTAAGAAAGCACAGGTAGAAACTTATAGGAGTATGAGTGATATAGGCAATAACAAGATTTGTGGAAGAATTGGACAAGAAGCAATTATAAAAGGACAGCAAGCTTGCTAGAAATAGTTACGTCCTGTGAAAAGGTTTCTTAAAAAGAACATTTCCTCTGCACCCTCTCCAAGGTGCTCAAATATTTTCTAAAGTATCCTACTTGAATTTAAACTGCAATAAAACCAGTTTTATTCTGTGTGTTGAATCTGGCCCAGATGTGGGGTGGAGGGTTAGTTAGCTGAAAATTACAATATGGGGCAGATTGTTAGAAATGTTTCAATATTTCAGGGAACAAGTTGGGATATTTTTGCAAGGTTTTTAGCACATCACTCAAAACAGTTCAAGTGCCAGTGAACAATAATTCAGAGTTTGTTTTAGTCAGTAAGAGACAAGTAGTCAGAGACGTAAGTCCATTTGGCTGAAGTGTCCAGTTAGCTGGCTCCATGTAGCTTGGTAAAAACAATGACTGCAGATGCTGGTAACCAGATTCTGGAAACCAGATCTACTTGGATGCTGCCTGAACTGCTGTGCTCTTCCAGCACCACTAATCCAGAATCCATGTAGCTTGGGCAAGGGATAGCCAATGCCCTGGAGAATCTGCTGGCAGACAATGGAATATAGTCTTGTGAAGCTCACTGAAATGTAGTCTCAGGACAAGAGATCAAGTAACTGGCAGGTGAGTACTGTTGGCTGAGGAACTGTGATTGCGCCTGTGTTTGGACACTGAGGTATAGCATGGTCAAGACAGTGAAATGCAGTCTCAGAGATCAATCAACTCAGACTCAAAAAAAAATTGAGAATGTCAGGGTAGATTAATGAAAAATCTGTGGGATCTCTCTGGATTTCACTTGCTATTTGCTTGGTTCTGTGGGGGTATTCAATCACAATTTGTCTGTTCATCCATGTTTATTTTATGTTCCTTCTGGATGTTGGAGTACAAGTTGTACTTGGAGTGGATTATTTTACTTTTGTAATCTTGTAAAATTTTTTTCCTTTGTGCTAAGCTGTGGAATCTTGTGACTTTTTTTTATCATTCTAAATGTCTGGGATTTCAAACGTACCTTAAGCAAAAGAAGTTAGGAGTCCTAACAGGTCAAAAGAAAATATGGCTGTCTCAAATGGGAATGTTGCATGGCTGTTGTAGTGTCTCCATCTCTGACCAGGAGGCCTGGGTTCAAATCCCATCTGTCCCAGAAATGTTCATAACACATCTGAACAGGTTGATTAAAAAATGTCTGTGACAATTTTAGAAGGTTATGAGGGAAGGAAACTGAAGGAGAATTTTTGTGGATAACTCTCAAAAGCATGATGTTCCAAATGTGCCTCATTCAGTTGCGTAAAATTCCACAATTCTGTGACATTTGTGTCACCAATTTTGCATTGATTGCAAATATAAGAGTACATTTAATTGCTTTTAAGAATTATAACCATAGGTTCCTTAAAATTTTTAATGCCAATGTTTATGCTGTTAAATAATCAAATATTTCAGTGTTTTGCTGTGTTTTACCTCAGTCACGAGACTTCACAATTCCAGTTAAGGCTTGTACCACCAAATTTACTGTATTTTAAAATGATTCAGAATCACAATAAAATTATTTTATTTGGATTTTTAACCATAGATAGGAATCTGTAGCAAGTAACCTCCTGACTCCCCAAAGCCTGTGCACCACCAACAAGGTACAAATGAGGAGTATATGGAATTCTGCTCATTTGCCATGATGGATGTATCTCCACTAAAGCAACTGGACAGCATCCAGGACAAAGCAACCAATCCACCACCTTAAACATTCACTCGTTTCAGCACTGATACATCACAGAAGCAATGTGTACCATCTACAAGGTGCAGGGTAGCAACTTGCCAAGGTTCCTCTGACAGCATATTCCAAACCTGCAAACTTAAATGATAAGGACCACAGATACATGCGAACACCACACCTGAAAAATATCATTCTGATTTGGAACTGTAATGCTGTTCCCTCACTGTCACAGGGTTAAAGTCCTAGAACACTCTTCCTAACAATACTGTGGGTTTCCCTGCACCACATGTGCTGCAGCAATTTAAGAATGCCACCACCTTCTCCAGTGTAATTAGGGGTGGGCAATAAATGCAGGCCTCACCAGCTACATCCACATTCACATGAATGAATTTTAAAAATTATTAATCAAGTGCTTGGTCTTGATGCTTACAGAGATACAAAAGTACTAACAAACTTATATTCAAACCAATCTTTCCACTATTTTGAACCAGAGGTCAACTTGTTACTTTAGTAGAGGTATTGTTAAATTTAAAGTAACCATAATGAATTTTGTAAGCATTGTTTGCCAGCACAGTAATCACATTTAGTGATTTTGTGAGACTGCATTGGATCAGCTATTCTGAGAAGTGGCAAACATAAACAAATTGCAACTTCATTCGTCTTTCTAATGTTAATACTGAGATCTGCATTTCTAGCCAGGAGTTCCGATCCCAGCTCCTAAGGAGCAATTTCTGTGTAGTGTAGTATTTCCCTGGAGGGCAGTATAGTTGGCGGGGGGGATTCAAACCACACTCCATTTTACAGCAGCCAGTGTCTGTGTTTGGTGACTTGAAAAAAATGTGGATTGATTTGGGAGAGTCGGCTTGGATTTTTTTAAAAGGTAAAATTGTATTTATCTGACTGGCTGGCATTTTTTTTTGTAAAGACTGATGCTAAACATTTAGCACACAAAATTTTAACATTTTGACAAAGCTCAGATGCAATCTATTCTTTCAAATGAATATATCATGACTCCTTGAATAACTCCATAATTATAATATTTTGGTAGTTATTTCCCTTAAATCTTCCAATTTTAAACCATGGCTCTATCTCACTTGAGGAATTTATACAGACGTGTAGCTTTATTTCTGCTTGAAGCCCACTGATGGTTCTTTAATGGTTATTCTTCAGCTCTGAACCTTGACAGAGAGAAAATTCCAATGCGTACGGCTGAGGAAATTCAAAAATGGATTTTATTTTCTAAAAGTGAGCAGAAAATTTTACACAATGTTCCTGACTTTGTAGAACATTGCAAATTCTATATAATGCAAAATTTCTGTGCAAAATTTAAGAATGTATACAGTACCATAGGATGTCCTACTGCTGTCACTAATCATTTTGACATCAGCTTCCGCAGAGGTAGCAACAAGAAGAAAAATCCCATGATAGCATTTTTCAGTTCCTGTCCTAAATGAGTGTGTCACAAGCTGAAAGTTTGCTCTGGCTTATATTTGCCAACTTAGACCATGGAGGCTCAGTGGTTAGCACTGCTGCCTCACAGCGCCAGGGACTTGAGTTCGATTCCAGCATCGGTCGGTATGAAGTTTGCACATTTTCCCTGTACCTTCATGGGTTTCCTCTTGGTGCTCTGGTTTGCTCCCACAATCCAAAGATGTGCAGGTCAGGTGAATTGACCATGCTAAATTGCCCATAGTGTTCAGGGATGTATAGGTTGGGTGCATCAGTTAGGGGTAAATGTAGAGTGGTATGGGAATGGGTCTGGGTAGGATGTTTCTTGGAGGGTCGGTGTGGACCTGTTGGGCCAAATGGCATGTTTCCACACTGTCAGGATTGTATGATTTTGTATGATTCTATGGACCAGGAATTGCACCTGACCCCTTTCACGCTAAATCCTTCATTTTTTTCAAACCACACCATCTACTCTATCACAAATAAAATGGAAACAAAGTCAGAAAATGTTGCATAAACACAGTGGATCCGGCAACACCTGGGAGAGATAAACAGAGTTAATGTTTCAAGTTTGTTATGACTTCTTCAGAAACCAGATAAAATGAGGAAGGGTCACCAGACCCAAAATGTTAATTCTGATTTCTCTTCACAGGTACTGCCAGACCTGCTGGGCTTTTCCAGCAACTTCTGTTTTTACGTTGTGTAAAATGAAACTGCTGTGGTTACTCAAAAAATATTTGATAACCTTCTACAGTGAAACACCACAGAAATGAATATGACCATTGCAGAATTAGTGACAGGAGTCTGGTAACATTCACCCCCAACTGTGCTGATATCCAATTAAGTAACAGTCATTATTGTAACAGACGGACTGATCTTTTCAATAATCCACAGATTTCAGAATATAGGACAAAACAAAAACCTTAAGTCCTATTTCCCAGAGAGAGATCTGACAATTTTACTAGATGTAGTAAATATAGGAATATTTATCTCAGTGTGATTGATGTAACAACGTTTAACGTTGCAACCAGTTCCCAAGTTATGTTGCCCATTTTATTAATCTAAATAGGATACACCCAATTGTCAAGTTCCTGAGTGAGGAGCAATGAAGTGACCCTCTTCTTTATTCACCTGTCTCCACTGCAAAAAAGTCATTTTGGTAAAATCCCCTCCCTAGTCGATACCTTTCTCCCAGAACAAATGAATTTCCATGTGAAAAAGTGTCAATTTAACCAGGCTTTCTCGAGTTAATGAAAGAGTGAGGATTCTTCTTTACTAACCACAAGAAGAAATAATAATGCAATGCACATATATCAGAAATGAGAAGGAAGTACAAAAATAAAATATAAGCTAAAAGATACACAAATCAGCCTGTGGGTCATAGAGTCCTAGTCATAGAGATGTACAGCATGGAAACAGACCCTTCGGTCCAACCCGTCCATGTCGACCAGATATCCCAACCCAATCTAGTCCCACCTGCCAGCACAATGCCCATATCCCTCCAAATCCTTCCTTTTCACATACCCATCCAAATGCCTGTTAAATGTTGCAATTGTACCAGCCTCCACCTCGTCCTCCGGCAGCTCATTCCATACATGTACCATCCTCTGTGTGAAAAAGTTGCCCCTTAAGTCTCTTTTATATCTTTCCCCTCTCACCCTAAACCTATGCCCTCTAGTTCTGGACTCCTCGACCCTGGGGAAAAGACTTTGTCTATTTAACTTATCCATGCCCCTCATAATTTTGTAAACCTCTATAAGGTCACCCCTCAGCCGCCGACACTCCAGGGAAAACGGATCATGTGTGAAGATAATGGAATCCTGAGAATTGAGCAGTTTATTCCAAGATTTGCAGATTGTGAGAAATTATTTTGTCATGTTTCCTTTGAACTAGCTTGCTGATGGACTTCCAGCACTGAGAGTGAGAGAGTCTTACCTGCTGACTAGTTTCCAGGATGCAGAATGAGAGAGTCCTTTCCTATGAATGCAGGATGAACTACTGGATAGTCCTCCAACAATTACTTTCACAGCACACTAACACTTAAACTCATACTTGTACACACAAGTACCTCAGCTCACCGAGACACACCTGTCAGTGTTGGAGGTTGTTTTTAACCTAAGTCCCTGTGTATTCTTGAAAAGGGAAAACACAAACATATCTCTCACCCAGATGGCTGTCTTTCATCATATTCACAGTCTGAGATATTCATAGAAAATTACTGTTCAATTTGTAGTGTATTTCTCTTCTTAAAGCTTCATTGACACCTTCATGTAGCATTCCAGGGCTCCTCTATGAATAGCCACATAAATTACATGTGCAATTCTTTTGTGACTGTATTTCCCCTTTTTTAAATGTTGCAATTAAAAGTTTAACATATCCATAGGTGAACCAGGGTTTGATCTGTCGTCATGACACTAACAGAAAGTAGTGAGAGGAAGTTTTCTAATAAAAGTCAACTAGCTATTTTCCGACATTCATATCTATAAAAAAAATCTTATAATGTATGTTTTTGAAAAATGAGGGCAATATTGACTGTGTGTGATAGTTAAATTGGGTGATAGAGTCAGCCTGTTTTATAACTCCACTGAAATCCATTCAAAGTGATGCAAAAGCAAACAAATTGATAACTCAATCTCACCTGTTTTATACCAGCACATAAATCAAGGTTAATCCCATTGTACTGTAGCTCTCTCTGGGCACAGGAGTGACTGGAGTAACTTTACATTTTTGTGTACTTATGATTTATTTATTGGACAGTTTTTGCTGTGCCATCATTCTTGTTAGAAAATGCCATATATGTTGTGTTACAGGAAGACACAGAAAATATCCTATTGTGTTTAAGGTATAATTCAGAGAAGGGGATATGTTACTGTTTTTCCACTGTGTTTGGGGGTGAGCTCCCCTTCACTTCTATCACACGGCTGAGTAGAAATCCTCCTGCAAGGGTAAGATGTCCAAGTCAATATTCATGATGTTTGGCTCAATATTGAATGCATTTTCCATTGCCATCAAGTCCTAGAGTGAGCCTTGAGCCCAGGTTTTCTGGTTCAGAGGCAGCAAAACTATCCATTATAATATTAGACCTCCAACTCAAAGCTGCTTTCAGGATTTATCCCAGTGTGTGTTTATTTCTTCAGTGGTCTTAGACTTGCTGGGATGCTGACTTGTATTTTCAGGATCCTGTTCTGTTTTTAGCCATTCAGTAAGATTTTAATGGTGCTGCTGGAATTTCAAAACCAGACTATCCTGTCATCCTGACTCTGGAAAACAGTTTGGGGATTGCAGGAAAGGGTGGACCAAACTGAGTGCTGGTAGAATAATCCCAGCTGTTATGCAACAGACAAATATAAAACAGAGCTTTGTTTAAAGGAAAAGAACAATGTATCCGAAATAGAAATGTGACAGTATGATTTTTTAAAAACTAACAGATTCACCTGTTTGACTGTAAGATGCAGAATGAATCTTGCTGACTATGTTTGTTTGTTTTCTATTGCAGATGCGTGGGAGAATGATAGACTGCATCAGTAACATCATGTTTTACACAATGTCATCATGCTGCCAACAGTTTCTGGGTCTGACCCTAATGGTTTTAATTACACGATCAACAGTGAGCTGCCCAGCTCGATGTGAATGTGCGGCTCAAATTAGATCAGTGGTATGCCACAGAAAGCGACTGACAGCTATTCCAGACGGCATTCCCACAGAAACGAAAATACTTGACCTGAGCAAAAATAGACTGAGGTGCATCAACTCAGGGGACTTGGCAGCATTTCCTCTCTTGGAAGAGATTGACCTGAGCGAGAATATCATCACAAACGTCGAACCCGGAGCTTTCAGCAACTTGTTCAACCTGAGGTCCCTGCAGCTTCGTAGCAACCAGCTGAAACTGATCCCAACCGGGGTGTTCAGCAGACTGAGCAACTTAACCCGCCTGGATCTTAGTGAGAACAAGCTGGTGATTCTCCTGGATTACATGTTCCAGGATTTGAGGAATTTGAAACACCTGGAAGTTGGGGACAATGATCTTGTCTACATCTCCCAGCGGGCCTTCAGTGGCTTGGTGAGTCTGGAGCAGCTCACCATCGAGAAATGCAACCTGACCTCGATTTCTGCTGAATCCTTGTCCTACCTGCAGAGCCTGATCACACTGAGGCTGCGCCACCTCAGTATCAACTTTCTGGAAGAGCAGAACTTTCGGAAACTTTACAACTTGAAAGAGCTGGAGATTGACTACTGGCCACTACTTGACACCATGACTCCCACAACCCTGTATGGCCTGAACCTCACGTTTCTCTCCATCACTAGCACTAACCTTTCCAGTGTCCCCTCTGGGGCCTTCAGGAATCTGATCTATCTCCAATTGCTGAACCTGTCCTACAATCCCATCAGCAGCATTGAATCGGGCTCTTTCCGTGATTTAATCCGCCTCCAGCACTTGTACATGGTCAGCACTATGCTCGCCACCATCGAGCCGCATGCTTTCCTCGGCCTGAGGCAATTAAAAGTGCTGAACGTCTCCAACAACTTCTTGGTGACCCTGGAAGAGAGCGCTTTCCAGTCGGTGGCCACCCTGGCGGTGCTGCGTTTGGATAGCAA
Organism: Chiloscyllium punctatum; assembly: GCF_047496795.1. Classification (NCBI taxonomy): domain Eukaryota; kingdom Metazoa; phylum Chordata; class Chondrichthyes; order Orectolobiformes; family Hemiscylliidae; genus Chiloscyllium; species Chiloscyllium punctatum. The sequence goes on from NC_092762.1 coordinate 64,350,616, forward strand.
CCCCCTGTCCTGTGACTGCCGCCTCCTGTGGCTCCTGCACAGGAGGAAGAGGCTGAGTTTTGAGGGCAGCCAGCCGGTCTGTGCCTCCCCAGCAGATATCCAGGGCAGCGAGTTGAAAGACTTCGAGGACTCCGCCGTCCACAGCTATTTCACCTGCCAAAAGCCCAAAATCCGGGACAGGAAACCACAGCGAGTCACCGCTGGGGAAGGGCAGACAGTCTATTTCACTTGTAGGGCTGATGGGGAACCAGCTCCTGTTATCATGTGGGTCTCTCCCCAGAGGAGGATGATCACTAGTAAAAGTAACGGCAGAATAACCATCCTGCCCGGTGGGACCCTAGAGATCCGCTTTGTCCAAGTCCATGACAGTGGCACTCACATCTGCATCGCGAGTAACGCCGGAGGCAACGATACCTCATTCGCTGTGCTGACTGTGAAGGGACGGCCAGCAGACGGTGCCCTATATGCGAACAGGACAGCATACCTCACAGAGTTCAACGAGACTGCGTTCAACGACACACAGGTGTTCCTGAAGTTCACACTTGACGTGAAAACCATCCTGGTCTCCACAGCCATGGGGTGCATCACCTTCTTAGGGGTGGTGCTGTTCTGTTTCCTGCTCCTGTTTGTGTGGAGCCGAGGAAGGGGCCACCACAAAAACAATTTCTCCGTTGAGTACTCGTTCCGCAAGGTCGATGGCCCAACAGTCAGTGGCGGACAAGGAGGAGCGAGGAAATTCAACATGAAGATGATTTAAGTCACCTTAACTCAACGTGAAACGGACCCCGTGTGTAAACTAGGGGTGACAGTTTTTTCATGGTCAACACTGAGTGATCATTTAACTCAAACTTGCTTATCATGTTATAATAATAAGCATAACTGATACGGTGTGAATTAATCTTCATTGATGGCTCAAATAAGAGCTGAGAGTTGCATGCTGTAGATCGTCCCCCAGTCCTTTGACTGGCATGGCTCATTGTAATGCATCATTACCTACTTAACTCGCTAAAAAATTCTTTCAGGATAGAAATTGGTTCAGGTGTGAATGCAGCGGCGGCGGGGACCATCATACTGAGACAGATGCAAAACAGCAACAGAGGAACCTCCTTCTGATCCTCTGGCCTTAGTAAAAGACAGACAGGGCTAGCAGCATCTGTATAGAGAAAACAATTAGTCTACATGAAATAAAAAGGTCCAGAATGGCTCGTTCAGAAGTGAAAAGGGCTAGATAGGCAGTGGGTTTAACATTGGTAAAACAAAAAGGAGAGAAGCAAATGGAATAGATGGTAATTGTACTTTCATATAAAATACTAAGGGAGTTTTAGTGGCATAACAGAAGAGCAATTGATGTATAGTCAATATGAATAGAATTGTTAATGGGTACTTTGAGTACAGCTGACCCCTATTTTCTGCTATTAACAACATCATGCCTAGTCTGCATAGAATTCTTTTCCCTACATCCATTAGCATTCCTTTCACCTTCTTTTTGGGGACACATTTGTCATTTATTCCATTTGCTCTTTCGACCTTTGTTGACCGTATAAAACCTACCGCTATTCCAGCCCATTTCAATTCCAAAGAAATTTCAAGTCCATATTGGACTCAAAAAGTTGACTGTTTTTCTCTATCTCCAGATGCTGCTGAGTTTCTGCAGCATCTTTTGTTTTGATTTTGGATCTCCAGTGTCTGCAGTGCTTTGCTTTTAAATGCTTCCCTCACTGGAAGCTGCCTCCAACAGACCATTTGACCACTGGCTTGGCTGCTTCAATGCACCTAACAACTACCTACAGCACATCTGTTGCAGTCTAGCCAGCTCTGATTTAGCAAAGGGATTTTAAACTTGTGTTGAATGAGCAGAAAAACTGGCATCTATTCTTGGCAGATACCCTTAAACAATGAAGAGGCCCCTAGCCAAAGCATCAAATGTCACCAACACCCTGTGACTGGCAATAAATTGGGAAGGTTCTGGATCTGTTTCAAGCTCATAGAACAGGCACAATAAAACCCTGTTTTTCACTTTACATTCCACTCAGGTGGTTCATCGTTAGCATTGACAAATTAGAAGAACTTTTTTAATGCCACAACATAAAATTGTCCAGCCATGTCTTTATTCACTTGTGACCCCATCAGCAGTCAGCTAAACATGGTCTTCTAGTATGCTGAGTGTTCAATTTACCAATACACAATAATCCAACAAAGTTGTGTCAAGCAAGTATTTAACCTTTGTAATAACTAAACTCGGCCAATTGGTTATACATGACAATGAAAAGCTTATTTGTTTTCTGTGAGAAGTGGAATATTTTGATCTTTCTTTATTATGGAGAACATTATCTCAAAACACATCTCAGAAATTTGTAGGAATTATATTGTTAAAGCATTCCACGTACAGTAGTATATAATCAAATTCTGCCCTGGAGTGAAATCTGAATTTGCAGCTCTTAGGCAGTCAAGTGGACAATTGCTCAGGTTTGCCCATACTATAATATTTTCCTGTTATCAGAAACTGAGTTGGCTGTAAATTATTTATTTATACAAGTTTGTTGAAACAGCTTTGTATTTTACTTTAAAAATAAACTGATTTATGAACATTTTGTTTTATATATAGTGTCTATGTAAAAACACATGTTCTATGAACTTTATCTTTTACATCATAAACATTTTTGCTTACAAGTAAAATGAAAAAAGAAGCCTGTGGCAATTGTTGTAATTTGTTTTGCTGAATGTTTTTGTGGTGTTTTGTAAAGGATGTCTTTGCAAAGTTATTATGGTGCCATTGGTAATGACCTGTTAAGTGTTCCCGCAGCATTCCAATTTATTTCAGTCAAGCTAAAAAAAAGTCCCAATTCTTCAAAAAAAAAACTCTATTACTAATTATGTGTACTTCTACATCATTTTATAATAATCTTAAAAAGCAACTTACACTGACAGTATGATATGCTTTAATTAGCAAATAAATTGAAAACTCTACCGTCTTGTCTTTTGGCACTGTTATAATTTACTATAGGAAATCAGAGATATTTGAAACATATTAATTCATTTAAGATAAACATTACTGTGTGAAAAAGTGGAGCGTTTTCACAGTTGGAAAACCTCTTTTGATGAAGCTGAGTTTATGGAAGTGTAAATGTTGAAAGATGTGCAATTTTGAGTACCTGTCTACAATGCATATGATGCTTCATCAACTCTGCAAACCAGCCAGTTATGATGGTGCACTGTAGCCAGATGATGGCAAAGATGAATAACGACAATTAAAAAAGGGTTCAGAACATTTTTTGTTCAAAAAAACTGTGAAATTTTAAAATAAAAAATCAGAAGAACAATTATATTTTTCCATGAACATAATAGATGGAAATGTTAAGATGAGCTGGCACATATGTGAAATAGGACATTTTTAAAACAGTTTGATCAATTTCAGTTACTTCCAGTGAACTCGAGAAAAATAAAACTGCAGTCAATTAATGCAATTTTCCACAATTCTGTTGAGAACTATGAATACCGACTAAATGAATCACAACAATATTCAAAATTAATGAACTAGTTTTATACAACATGTATGTGGCTTTGCCAATTGTTTGTAGTATGAATAAGTGCTGTAGCAATGAGAGGATAGTATCACTCAAATAACATTATTCAACGACTGATAGTGCTTCCAACTCAAATGGCAATAATTTGTTTTATTTCAAAACTTGTCCATATATATATATATATGTGTGTGTAAAATGTAACAGGAAAGCATTTTATAAAATAAACTATTTATCACAAAATGATTACTTTTTGCTAAACAATGAGTTTTCATCATGTACTGTTTGGGTTAATAATCCTTTATTGCATAAGAAACAGATTAATGACCTGTTTAATACAACTTAGTTATAGAGTCATAAAGATGTGCAGCATGGAAACAGACCCTTCGCTCCAACCCATCCATGCCGACCAGATATCCCAACCCAATCTAGTCCCACCAGCCAGCACCCGGCCCATATCCCTCCAAACCCTTCCTATTCATATACCCATCCAAATGCCTCTTAAATGTTGCAATTGTACCAGCCTCCACCACTTCCTCTGGCAGCTCATTCCATGCACATACCATCCTCTGTGTGAAAAAGTTGCCCCTTAGGTCTCCTTTATATCTTTCCCCTCTCACCCTAAACCTATGCCTTCTAGTTCTGGACTCCCTGACCCCAGGGAAAAGACTTTGCCTATTTACCCTATCCATGCCCCTCATAATTTTGTAAACCTCTATAAGGTCACCCCTCAGCCTCCGACGCTCCAGGGAAAGTAGCCCCAGCCTGTTCAGCCTCTCCCTATAGCTCAGATCCTCCAACCATGGCAACATACTTGTAAATCTTTTCTGAACCCTTTCAAGTTTCACAACATCTTTCCAATAGGAAGGAGACCAAAATTGCACGCAATATTCCAACAGTGGCCTAACCAATGTCCTGTACAGCTGCAACATGACCTCCCAACTCCTGTACTCAATACTCTGACCAATAAAGGAAAGCATACCAAACGCCTTCTTCACTATCCTATCTACCTGTGACTGCACTTTCAAGGAGCTATGAATCTGCACTCCAAGGTCTCTTTGTTCAGCAACACTCCCTGGGACCTTACCATTAAGTGTATAAATCCTGCTAAGATTTGCTTTCCCAAAATGCAGCGCCTCACATTTATTTGAATTAAACTCCATCTGCCACTTCTCAGCCCATTGGCCCATCTGGTCCAGATCCTGTTGTAATCTGAGGTAACCCTCTTCGCTGTCCACTTCACATCCAATTTTGGTGTCATCTGCAAACTTACTAACTATACCTCTTATGCTCACATCCAAATCATTTATGTAAATGACAAAAAGTAGAGGGCCCAGCACCGATCCTTGTGGCACTCCACTGGTCACAGGCCTCCAGTCTGAAAAACAACCCTCCCCCACCACGGTCTGTCTTCTACCTTTGAGCCAGTTCTGTATCCAAATGGCTAGTTCTCCCTGTATTCCATGAGATTTAACCTTGCTAATCAATCTCCCACGGGGAACCTTGTCGAACGCCTTACTGAAGTCCATATAGATCATATCTACTACTCTGCCCTCATCAATCTTCTTTGTTACTTCTTCAAAAAATTCAGTCAGGTTTTTGAGACACAATTCCCCATGCACAAAGCCATGTTGACTATCCAGAATCAGTCCTTGCCTTTCCAAATACATGTACATCCTGTCCCTCAGGATTCCCTCCAACAACTTGCCCACCACCGAGGTCAGGCTCACCCTTCTGTATTTCCCTGGCTTGTCTTTACCGCCCTTCTTAAACAGCGGCACCACGTTTGCCAACCTCCAGTCTTCCGGCACCTCACCTGTGACTATCGATGATACAAATATCTCAGCAAGAGGCCCAGCAATCACTTCTCTAGCTTCCCACAGAATTCTCAGGTACACCTGACCAGGTCCTGGGGATTTATCCACCTTTAACCATTTCAAGACATCCAGCACTTCCTCCTCCACAATCTGGAATTTTGCAAGATGTTACCATCTATTTCCCACAGTCAATATCTTCCATATCCTTTTCCACAGTACATACTTTTACAAAATATTCATTTAGTATCTCCCCATTTTCTGTGGCTCCACACAAAGGCTGCCTTACTGATCTTTGAGGAGCCCTATCCTCTCCCTAGTTATCCTTTTGTCCTTAATATATTTGTAAAACCCCTTTGGATTCTCCTTAATTCTATTTGCCAAAGCTATCTCATGTCCCCGTTTTGCCCTCCTGATTTCCCTCATAAGTATACTCCTACTTTCTTTATACTCTAAGGATTCACTCGATCTATCCTGTCTATATCTGACATATGCTTCCTTCCTTTTCTTAACCAAACCCACAATTTCTTTAGTCATCCAGCATTCCCTATACCTACCAGCCTTCCCTTTGACCCTGACAGGAATATACTTTCTGTGGACTCTCGTTATCTCATTTCTGAAGGCTTCCCATTTTCCAGCTGTCCCTTTACCTGCGAACATTTGCCTCCAATCAGCTTTTGAAAGTTCTTGCGTAATACCGTCAAAATTGGCCTTTCTCCAATTTAGATCTTCAACTTTTGGATCTGGTCTATCCTTTTCCATCACTATTTTAAAACGAATTGAATTATGGTCGCTGGCCCCAAAGTGCTCCCCCACTGACACCTCAGTCACCTCCCCTGCCTTATTTCCCAAGAGTAGGTCATGTTTTGCACCTTCTCTAGAAGGTACATCCACAAACTGAATCAGAAAATTGTCTTGTACACACTTAAGAAATTCCTCTCCATCTAAACCTTCAACACTATGGCAGTCCCAGTCGATGTTTGGAAAGTTAAAATCCTCTACCATAACTACCCTATTATTCTTACAGATAGCTGAGATCTGCTTACAAGTTTGTTTCTCAATTTCCCTCTGACTATTGGGGGGGGTCTGTAATACAATCCCAATAAGGTGATCATCCCTTTCTTATTTCTCAGTTCCACCCAAATAACTTCCCTGGATGTATTTCCGGGAATATCCTCCCTTAGCACAGCTATCCCTTGTTAAAATAGTTTCAAAGATTTAGGACTCTACACTTTACAGGTCAGAACAGGTTGGCTGTTAGAAGGTGGTTCCTTTCCCTGTAAATAGTCGGCATATTGAAGAGACTGCAAGCTAGTCCATAAACCCCAAGATGCCAAACAACTTTAAATGATAGCTGGACCTTTTTTTTTGAGTTATGGTGGAGATCACTATTTAATTGGTAAGTCCACTATCTCATTAACTAGGACCCAAATGGTGTTCTGAACTAATTTTGATTGCCTGAAGATGTTGGAGAAAAATGTTCCTATTTTTCTCCCCAAATTCTCCTGGATTTCATTTGGTCTTCTACAAGAAGGCCACATGGCTTTTGGGTAGAACAGAGAGTGCATGTCTTGTGTTGACTTTTATGGGTAGGCAATGGCTTCGTGGCATTATCATGAGAGTATTAATTCAGCGATCCAGGTAATATTCTGGGGATCCTGGTTTGAATCCTGCCACAGCAGATGGTAGAATTTGAATTCAATAATAATCTGGAAATTATTATTGGAGTCTGATGATAACCTTGAAGCCATTGACGATTGTCAGGTAAAGGTCATCTGGTTTTTTTGAAGCAAACTGCTACCCTTACCTGGTCTGGCCAGCATGTGACTGCAGACCCACAACAATGTAGTTGACTCTTAACTGCCACCTGGACAATTAGGGATGAGCAATAAATGTTGGCCTAGACAGTGATGCCCACATCCCACGAATGAATTTAAAAACCTGCGCAAAGCATTGCCTGCTGAAGAAAGGCTTCTGCTTCCCAAATTTATCAACCCCAACAACCCTTGAAATTCCACACCATCCAAGACAAAATAGCCCACTTGATAGTACCATCTACCATATCACTTTCCAGCACCAGAGTTGCAGTAGTGTGTGCACAATCTGCAAGCTGAACTACCTGTAGCACTGCTCCCTCACAGTGCCAGGGGCCCGGATTCGATACCACCCTTGAGTCTCTGTCTGGGTGGAGTTTGCACATTCACCCCATGTCTGCATAGGTTTCCTCCGGTTTCCTTTGTTTCCTGCAACAGTCCAAGATGAGCAGGGTTGGTGCATTAGCCGTGCTAAAAAATTGGCCTGGAGCATTGAGGGATATGCAGATTAGGTAAGCTATGGTAAAAACCGTATAGGGAGTTACAGGGATGGGGGGGGGGGGGGGGGGTGCATCTGGGTGGGATGCTCTTCCGAGGATCAGTGCAGACTTGATGGGTCAGCTGCCTTCTTCTGCACTGTAAGAATTCTATGATTCTATGAGTACTCACTTAGGCTGTTTGAATAGCACATTTATTTTATGCATTGTTTATCAGATGTGGATTTGACTGAACAGGCCTGCATTTATTGCCATTCCCACATACCCTGGAGAAGGTGGTGAGCCATCTTCTGAAACTGCTGTAGTCCTTGGGGTATACAGACTCTGATAGTACTGTAAGAGAGTTACAGGATTCTGACTTAGCAATAATAAAGAACCAGTGATATGATTCCAAGTCAGGTTGGTGTGTAACTTGAAGCTGGCACTGTTCCCAAACAGAGTTGCTCTTGTCCTTCCAGGTAATACAGGTGACAGGTTTGTAAGTTGCAAGGAGTCTTGGTTAGTTGCCACAGTGTGTCTTCAGATGTTATACACTGCTGCTGCTGTGATTTGGTGCTGAAGGAAGCAAATGTTGAATTGGATGCAAATCGAGCCAGCCTCTTTGCCCTGGATGATAATGAGATTCTTGAATGTTGTTAGAACTACAACTACCCAGAGGGGTGAAGAGTACCCCATCACACTTGGGGGCTTTTGCCTATTGATGGTGTACTGACAATGGAGAGACAGAAGGTGAGTTACTTATCACAGGGTTCCTAGTTCTCTGACCTACTTTTATATTGCCATTGTATTTAAATTGATTGTCTGGTCCAGTTTCTGATCATTGGCAATCTCAATATGTTGATTGTGAAAGATGTAGTGATAGTAATGCAATTGAATGTCAAGGAGCACAATGGTTAGATTCTGTCTTGTTGGAGATACCCAATGCCTGGTACCCATGTTTCACAAGTGTTACTTGTCATTAACACAAGCCTCCATGTTGTCCAGGTATTGCGATATATTGCCAACAACTGCTTCATCAAAGGAGTTGTGAATGGTGTTGAACGTTGTGCAATTATCAGAGAACTTTCTTACTTTTAGCTGTATAATGCTAATTGATGAATCAGTTAAAAATAGTTGGGCCCAGAGCACTACCATGTGGAGCTTTTGCAATGATGTCCTGGGACTGAAATGATTGATATCCAACAAGCACACCTATCTTGTTTTGTACCAAGTATGACTCCTACCAGTAGAGAGTTTTCTTCCTGACTCCCACTGAGTTTTGCGAGGGCTTCTTGATGCCTCACATGATTAAATTCTGCCTTGGAGTCATGGGCAATCATTCTCACATCATCTGCACTGGGTGCTGACTCAAAATTCTGCAACTCTAACCCTCTTAGCACGATGGACATACACCACATGGACTGCAGTGCTTCAAAAAGATGGTGGTGGTGGTGCAAATCTGAAAATGTCAATCAGAAGTTGGGAGAGAGACCAATTTCTGGGGAACAATCAAAGCATCCTTGGGGGGATTCTCTGAAGACCAGTAGAATGTAGAAGCAGTTGGTATTCAACATCAAGTGACTCTTGAACATATAAGGAAAACTGTGAGATATTTAACATCTTTCACCTTTAATCTTTAAGTGTCTGGCTCATGAAATTGATCCTTCAGTAGTCTCTCACACACCTCACAGGTAGACACCATGTGCTTAGACAGAAAAAAAAAGTTATTCCGCTTATTTTTGAGGGTGGTGGCAACTACTTTTCACCTCCATTGTTCATTTGCAATTCAGATGTGGATGCAAGACCATACAGATACTGCTTCTCAGAGTGAGCCACAGGCTGAGCCAATGAAACTGGGTAATGCTCCCTTCCCAACTTTCCTGTTCCTTTCTTCCTTGCACTCACTATCAACCCCATAAGTACTGAGATTCCACACACTTTCACCCAGACTTGTTTATCTAAGAATGTTTTCAACAATTAATTGTTGTTTCATGTCTTCATTAACAATCCCAAGCCAAAAATTTAGCTAATGTCCTGGAACCTGGGTTCTAAACTTGTCATGGCAGATGTGGAATTTGAGTTAAAAAAAACTCTGGAATTAAGAGTTGTGACAATACTATGGCTTTAAGCGATGAATTTTATCCTTTTTTGTGCAGCAAAGTTGAGATAGAGGGTACGAACAGTCTGCTCAGAACCAATAAAGTGAGGCCTTGTTCTTTTTTAAATGTTGGAACAATAGAGGCGGCCTGAATGGGTGGGGTCAAGCTCCCAAAGACCCAGGAATTTTGGTTTTAGCTTTCAGCAGTTGCTGGGATCTTGAAGCTAGATGTGGAAACTCTTATTCCTCTGGAAGAAGGTTTGCTCACTGAGCTGGAAGGCTCATTTCCAGACGTTTCATCACCCTACTAGATAACATCTTCAGTGGGCCTCGGTGTTACTTAGCAGGGTGACAAAATGTCTGGAAATGAACCTTCCAGCTCAGTGAGCAAACTTACATCTAGAACCTCAACCTGAGCTACAAATCTTCTCAAAACTCACTCTTTTTGCTCTCTCTGTTATAGCTCAAAGCTGGGGTTCCCTTCCTGCTGCTAGAATTGCATGTGAGACAATCTATTTTACTGATTTTACCTTTGCCAAGGGTGTGTTTCTGGCATGTTACTATATTGGAACAGTTAATTTATGGTAGTTATATATGTTTTAAGCATTTCAGTAGAGTTACAGTTCAGCCAATTCTTTTCCTTTATTTTTATTTTGTCTGTATTTTAACTGTAATGTAAAAATAAAGTATGTTTTGCTAAAGTAAAGTAGTTTGACCAATCTGCAATGCAGCACCTTACATTTTCCTTTAAAATAAGAAGAGGTCAGGATTTAGGCTATTTTCTTAATTTATTTTGAGGGGGTTTGGTCTGGTCCATAACAGAGTCTAATGATGACCATGAACCTACTGTCCATTGTTGGAAAAACCCATTTGGCTCACTAATGTCCTTCAGCAAAGAAAATCTGCTGTCCTTATAATCTGGCCCACATGTGACTCCAAAGCCACAGCAATGTGGTTGACCTCTGATATGGCGCAGCAAGCCATTCAGTTGTGACATCACTAGAAGGACTCAAAAAAGAAATGAAACTGGATGAACCGCTTGGCATTTACCTAGACACCAGAAATGACAATGGAGTAAACATCCCTGATGACTCAGCAAAGTCCTCCTCACTAACATCTGGGGGCTAGTGCCAAAAATGGGAGAGCTATCTTACAGACCAGTCAAGCGACAGCCAGCCATAGTCATATTCAGGGAACCATACCTGATGGACAATGCCCTAGTCGCTACCATCACCTTTCCTGGAAAGGTCCTGTCCCACCAACAGGACAGGCCAACAGAGGAGTGGTATACAGTCAGGAGGGAGTTGTCCTGGGAGTCCTCTATATTTAACCTTGACACCTGGAGTCTCATGGCATCAGCTCATACATGGACAATGAAGCATCCTGCTAATCACTCCATACTATCCTCCCTCAGTTAATGACTCTGTGCTGCTCTATGGTAACCAACACCTGAAGGGGATTGTAAGGTCACCATAGTCCTACCCAACCATAGGGCTGCTCTCTCATTAGAGAGAGAGAGAGAGATGACTGATGGTGGTTTAACCTAAGTGTCACCACAGCTCAGGTGATGGGAGAGGTTGAAGTAGAGTCCTTTGTGATAACTTCAGCTTGTGCCGCAATTGAACTCAAACGTTTGACATCATTCTGCATTGCAAAACAGCCTTCTAGCTGACTGAGCTAACTGACTCTATACTGAAGCTGTTACAGGCACAGGAAATACACTGGGTGGGGGAACTCAGTGTCCACCACCTTGAGTGGCTCTGCAGCAGCACTACTGATTGGGTCCTAAAAGACTTGGCTGCCAGACTGGATCTGCAGCAGGTGATGAGAGGAACCAACAAGAGGGGAACCAACAATGACCTCATCCTCACCAATCCACTGGCTGCAGAGGCCTCTGTCTATAACAGTATCAGTAAGAGTGACCACCACACAGTTTTCATAGAGATGAATTACTGCCTTCGCATTGATACCACCTTACACTCTGCAAAATGGAACAGACTTCAAGAAAAGCCAGCAACTCAAGACTGGGCATCCATGAGGCACTGTGTGCCATTAGTAGCAGCAGAATTGCACTCCAGCACAATTTGTAATCTCATGGTCAGCATAACCCTCACCCAACCATTAGTATGCAGCCAAGGGATCAACCATAACTCTAGGAGGGCAAATTAGTATCAGCACCATGCATACCTAAAAGTGAAGCGTCAACCTAGTGAAGCAACAAAATGGGACTATTTACATGCTAAACAGCATAAGCAGTAAGTAATTAGATTCCCTACAGTGTAGAAACAGGCCCTTTGGCCCAACCAGTCCACATCGACCCTCCGAAGAGTAGCCCACCCAGACCCATTTCCCTCTAACTAACGCACCTAACACTACGAGCAATTTCCCATGGCCAATCCACCTAACCTGCACATCTTTGGATTGTGGGACAAAACCGGAGCATCTGGAGGAAACCATGCAGACACGGCAAGAACGTGCAAACTCCACACAGATAGTCACCCGAGGCTGGAATCAAATCTGGGACCCTGATGCTGTGAGGCAGTGGTGCTAGCCACTGAGCCACCATGCTGCCCTGATAGACAGAGGTAAGCAATCCCACAACCAACAGATCAGATCTAAGCTCTGCAGTCCTCCCATATCTCGTCATGAAGTGAAGAACAATTAAACAATTCACTGGAGGAGGAGGCTCCATAAGTATTCCCATCCTCAACGAGGGAAGTGCCCAACATATCAGGGCAAAGATAAGACAGAAGCTTTTGCAGCAATCTTCAGCCAGAAGTGGCAAATGGATGATCCATCTCAGTCTCCTCCAGAGGTCCCCAGCATCACAAATGGCAGTCTTCATACAATTAGATTCACTCCATATGACATCAAGAAATGGTCAGAGGCACTGGATACTGCAAAAGCTATGAGTCCTGATGGCATTCCAGCAATAGTACTATAGAACTTGCTGCACTCCTAGCCAAGCTATTCCCATGCTGTAAGTGAGACATTGATGTCACACAGTGCTGTACAGTGATATATCTACCCCCTTGACTGACACGGCTGTCCACCAGGACAGGTTCCTGGTTTTGTGTCTATGATGATGTGCAAGGCCTGGCAGAAACACTGTGAGCCTGTAAGTTCTGAATGACAAGCATTGCACGAAAGACAAGGCAGAGATACAGTGAGCAAAGTAGATGCAAAGTGAGTGAGCCCCAAGACCACAGGCAAAGCGAGGCCAATGATTGTTTGATGCCAAACTCTGCAGACTGCTGGGTGCAGGCACTTGCTGCATTGGGAGCGTGACCTACAACATTGCAGATGGCTGTCCAAGACGGACACACAAAGGAGCAAACTATCCTGCCAGACACCGTGTCGGGAATTATTGCCATCCAATTTCTCTCTGTTACCTGGCATAATTGCATCTTGCATGTAAATGAGTCAAGTTAAGGCTATTAGGAGATATTAATGCATGCAGATATGCCCTTACAACTACCAAGGTCATCATCTTACTGTTAAAACTTTCCATGGAAAGTCTGAATTTTCTCAGGCAGCATAGTTAGCACTGCTGCCTCACAGCACTGGGGCCTGGGTTTGATTCCACCCTCGGCTGGAGTTTGCACATTCTCCCCATGTATGCTTAGGGTTCCTCCCACAGTCCAAAGATGTGCAGGCTAGGAAGATTGGCCATGCCATAGTGAGCAGGGATGTGCAGCCTCGGTGGATTAGCCATGGGAAATGTCGAGTTACAGGGATGGGTCTGGGTCTGATGCTCTTCGGAGGATTGGTGTGGAGCTCAATGTTCCAAATTGTGTGTTTCTTCACTGTAGTCTTGCCACATTTTCCCAGCTGACCCACCACGGTTCACTTCACTCAAGGACTGGAAAATTCCGCCCATGTTGTCCCAAATTTAAAATTAAGTTATCAAAATCTCACAAAAGGACATACTTTCTGATTCGAACCTTACTTTATGCTGACATATTTTGCTATTGAAAATTCTTTTATACAGTCATATTAATTTATCTTGGGAAAGCTCTGCACAACCTGGATTCAGTCTGTCAATGTAATTAGAAACTCTGGCCACTAGGTGTCTCTTTGTTATATTTGTCTCAAATTGTTCAAAATGTTTTTCAAAGAAAAAGATTCTTTAACTCAAATGTTTCTGTACAAAAATAAAGTTTTTTTTAATTCGGTCATTGTATTTTACTATATTTTCCCTTGAAGGCTTTAACCTTGCTCAGACAATAATAGGTACATTCACTGTGCAAGATCTATCCAAAGATACATTAAAAACCATTCAGTTAACTATATACTAATAAGTTATTTTTTTCTCAGCTCCTAGTAGTCAATGTTCAGTTGTTCTTCAAAATTACTTGAATATTGAAGTCAAATATCATAATCTGAACTTAAGTTTCTGTTAGTTTCATTTTCTAGTAGGTTTGGGTAGGAGAGAGCATAGATTGCAAATTTTGGAACAGCTTTTATTTTTCTCAATATTGGAAAGCACATTAAGTCAGAGAAATAGCTCAGTGCCCTAGTTTCCTCCCCATCTGTTGGAGTTGTACTAGGAGCTGATGTAAAATCAATGTAAAATCTGATCTCCAATATGTGTACTATTCAATATGGTAATGGATGATCACCCAACTCAGTATCCCCTTTCTACTTTCTCCACCAGCTCTTTGATCCCTCTAGCCCGAAGAACTATAGCTAACTCCTTCTTGAAAACTTAAGTGCATATATATTTAAAAATGAGTTATTTGCCATTTTCTTAAGTCAACAACAATGAAGCTCAGTCAAAAAATACCATGTAACCAAAAATAATTTGATTTATTTGGTAATTGCATATCAGTAAAATGTCTGGATATATCATTACAATCTTAAAGCACATTAACATTTCCTAATATATAATTACAATCCTTTTTTGTCATTTTAATTACAGTAAATAATTTAATCCACGAATATACCTGGATGCAGAAATAGTTCTTGAGAATTGGAAAACTCCAGAAGATGTTTTTGGGTGAAATTTAACTCTTAGACAAAATCAGAAATTGCTGGAAGAGCTGAGTAGGTCTGGCAGCATCTGTGGAGAGAAATCAGAGTTAACGTTTTGGATTGAGTAACCCTTCTTCAGATGCTGCCAGACCTGCTGAGCTTTTCCAGCCATTTGAGGCAGCACGGTGGCTCAGTGGTCAGCACTGTTGCCTCATAGCACCAGGGTCCCAGGTTCAATTCCAGCTTTGGGTGACTGTCTATGTGGAGTTTGCACATTCTCCCCGTGTCTGTGTGGGTTTCCTCCCACAGTTCAAAGATGTGCAGGTCAGTGAATTGGTCATGCTAAATTGCCCATAGTGTTAGGTGCATTAGTCAGATGGAAATGGGACTAGGTGGGTTACTCTTCAGAGGGTCAGTGTGGACTTGTTGGGCTGAAAGGCCTGTTTCCACACTGTAGGTAATCTAATTTCTGCTTTTGTTTCTGATTGACAGTACGCGCAGTTCTTTGGTTTTTATTTAACTCTCAAACAGTTGGTTGTTTGACCCCACGGCAGAGACCGTAGCCATTTCAGGAGTTCAACATGTTGCTGCTAACCTGCACGTCACAAGTGGGTGCCTGGCCAGACAATGTTAACTAATCTAGGCAGCAACCCAAACACCCAAAGAATAGATCTGGTGCACAGGGTTATGTGGGGTCCCAGAAAGAAGATGATTGAAAGTTGCAAATGACACAAACTGGTCTTATTCATTTAAGATACCACAAAATGACATTCCAGTATAACCTTATGTTCATTTTTCAAATAATATTTTTAATTTCCCTTTTGGGATGGATACAGTTTCTGAAGTAATCCATGTTATTTTTGTGGAGCCTTTCTGGCTTTCTGATTCCACAATCAGATGGGGCAGCACAGAGGCTTAGTGGCTGGGGTGGCTCAGTGGTTAGCACTGCTGCCTCACAGCACAAGGGATCCAGGCTCGGTTCCTGTTTCAGGTGACTGTCTGTGTGAAGTTTACATATTCTCCCTGTATCTGCGTGGGTTTCCTCCCATAATCCAAAGATGTGTATATCAGACAAACTGGCCATGCTAAATTTCTTATAGTGTCAGGTGCAGTCGGAGGGTGGGTTACTCTTCAAAGGCTCAGTGTGGACTTGTTGCACCAAATAACCTGTTTCTACACTATAGGGAATTTAATCTTAAACTCATTTTCATTCTAACGTTTCCTTGCTACTTCTGCTCTGCCGCTAGGATTTCTAAGATGACCCACCTCAAAGGCATTGAGGTTCTATGTAAATTATACAATTCTGGTTAAAACAGATGGATGAGGCCACTGCCAGTTTTTCTGTCTGCTGTCAAAATGCCACAGGTAAAATGGTAGCAAAACAGGGACAGGAGAGTAAGGTTATCACATCAATTTTAATTCTGCTATCCTACTTTTTTTGTTGCAGGATGGAGGACATATAAACTTCCTCTTTAATGTTCAAAATGTCCATGCTATAATTTTGCTAGGAAGATTGACTGTTAGATTTAAAGTATAATTTCTAAGTTATTGAAATCACTATTTGCTAACCTTACAGAGACACAAGTATTGAAGGTATTTGAAAGAATGGTGAGTATGTTTTCTTTGTGTAAAAATTCTGTGCAGGCGAGCATTAATCTGGAATGAGTTACCTGAAATAGGCAGTGAAAGCAACAGCTGAACTCTTATAGTTAAGAAAGATTGATCTGTGCATTTCTTTTCCCATATCTGCTTCTGGAAAATATATAGTGGCTGTGGGAAGGCATTGTGAGATTGATTTAAAAATGGTCCATACTTTCGAGAATATCAAATGAGAAAGGAAAAGCAGAAAAATCAGTAATAATGCTCTCAATTCTGTTACAGATAACTGTATGTTCATAACCCACTCCAGCGATTTGAGTACAAAAACATAGGGCAGTACTGAGAGAGTGTTGCTTATTGAAGGTGTAGTCATTCATCAAGACATTAGACTAAATCTCTCAGTCCTACCAGCTGAATATCCCTGATATGATTTCAAAGAAAAATAGGTAAGTTATCCTCAGCATTCTGGTTATTTTTGTCCCTTAAACAAAATTGTTCAAAAAGATTATCTGGTTATTAACGTATCTCTGTAGAATCCTGGAGTGCAAAGGATGCCAGCCATGCTTCACATAGTACAGCAGAGATTACACTTTAGATTAATTGGCTTCAAAGTGAGTCTTAACATCCTGAAGTCATGAAAGGCATTACATAAATGTACATTCTTATTTTGTTTGTTGATTCTAATCTACAGAAACATTGCTTATGACCTAAAATCTTTGAATATTGTGGTACTTTTATGTGGGATGGCAGAATCAAATGCAGCCTATAATGTTACAATACTTTAGCATTCCAATGTAGGACAAGTGTGCCTCATCTACCCAACATAATGGTAGAAGGCTGCACAGGAAAAAACCAAGCTGAATCCTTCCCCATTTATATACACCTGAAAATTGGATTAGTACAAAATAAGTTTTAAATTGATCCTGCTTAAAACTTGAGAGGAAATAAACAGACATCACTGCCCCCTTCTGTTTATTTGGAGCCAGGCATGCAATTTCTTCCAAGGGAAGATTTCTCAGCTTGTGTTTTCAGAAAAAAGTCAACACAACTTGTTATCCTTTTTAAAGATAAGATAATCGCTGAAATCAATGTTAAAGCTGTTCGGAAAATTGCGCTGATTATTCAACAAAGCCTCTTTGATAGTACTTCCCAAACCTATAACCAGCCAGGCAAAGGCAAAAGGTGCATCGGAACACCAACACCTCAAAATTCCTCTGCAGGTCACACAACATTAGTGCTAGTGAATAAACTGGAACATAAAAGAGCACTTGTTAGATTAGTACACTAAAATAAAAAAGTTTCTCCAGCAGTTTCTGTTCTTCTTAAGCGCAGTGATTGCTTGTGGAAATGGCGAGAATGTAGAGATTCTCTACATTGCTGTGGCTAGTGGCTTTGGCATGCCTCTGACATCCTCATTAACTTTTCAATGTCACCATTGGCCCAAGTCCTACAGAATAAATCGGCTGCCAATTGTCTTATCCACTATATTCCCTTTTGTAACATTACATGTTGGCAGAAAAGATTTCAACACAAATGCTTGTTTTCCTTCGAAAAATGTCCCCCTCAAATAATGAGCTCAGTTCTGTAAGGCATCTGAGAGTGTCTTCTACCTTACTTATTGTGCCAGGCCACTCTTCATTGTTAAATTTCCACAATGCTTTCAGTTATAGATGATTAGCTGTTTCTCATTGAAGATGGTCCAGTTATGCTGAGCAAAACGCATACCTTCTATCTTGGTGTTTGTGTTGTTGATTTGTAGTGAACAATAAACTGTGTCAGAGGTGGCCACTCCTTGGGGGATAGCAGTGGAAGCCAAGCCCATGGCACCATGAGTTACTCCAAAGCACTAGAGAGGAGGAAGAATGCCTGGGCTACAGTAATTGGAGACTCAATAGTGAGGGGACAGACAAGCATTTCTGCAGCCACAAAAGAGACTGTGGGATGGTATGCCACCTCTTTGATGACTGGTCAAGCATAGCTTGGTGTGCTTGAAGGAGATTGCAAAGTCAGTGGTGATGGTACATGTCAGTATTAACAAGATTGTGAGAAAAGAGGAGGTCCTACAGGCAGAAAACAGGGGGTTAGGGCAGAAAATTAAAATATAGGAGCTCAAAGGTAGTAATTTTAGGATTACTGCCAGTGCCATACACTGGTGAGAGTAAAAATAACAAAACAAACCCAGATGAATACATGGCTGGAGCAATTGTGTCTGAGGGAGTGAAACAGATTCCTGGGAGATCAGAGCTGAAAATGTGTTGCTGGAAAAACGTAGCAGGTCAGGCAGCATCCAAGGAGCTGGAGAATCGACGTTTCGGGCATGAGCCCTTCTTCAGTCCTCACTTTCTCCTGGGATATCAGGCCCAGTTCCATGGAAGGTGAGACCTGGATCTGGTTAAGATTTGTAAGATGATAAAAGAGATTAACAAAGTAGACATAGAGGGGATGCTTACTCATGTGGAGCAATCTAGGGTGAAATGTTATAGTTGAATATATCTATTGGAATTTTGTGAGGATGTAACTAGCAGAATAAGCAAGGGAGAATGAGTAGATGAGGTGTATTTGGATTTTCAGAAGCTTTTGATATGGTTCTTCCTAAGTGGTTAGTAGGTTATTGTTAAATATATTGACATGGATCAAGAATGAGGTAAAAACAATGACTGCAGATGCTGGAAAGCAAATACTGGATTAGTGGTGCTGGAAGAGCACAGCAGTTCAGGCAGCATCCAACGAGCAGCGAAATCGATGTTTCGGGCAAAAGCCCTTCATCAGGAATAAAGGCAGTGAGCCTGAAGCTCAGAACGCCCCTGGTGCTCACCTTCCACCCTACAAACCTTCGCATAAACCAAATCATCCGCCGACATTTCCGCCACCTCCAAAAAGACCCCACCACCAAGGACATATTTCCCTCCCCACCCTTTCCGCCTTCCGCAAAGACCGTTCCCTCCGCGATTACCTGGTCAGGTCTACATCCCCTACGACCCACCCTCCCATTCTGGCACTTTCCCCTGCCACCGCAGGAACTGTAAAACCTGTGCCCACACCTCCTCCCTCACCTCTATCCAAGGCCCTAAAGGAGCCTTCCACATCCATCAAAGTTTTACCTGCACATCCACTAATATCATTTATTGTATCTGTTGCTCCCGATGTGGTCTCCTCTACATTGGGGAGACTGGGCGCCTCTTAGCAGAGCGTTTTATGGAACATCTCCGAGACACCCGCACCAATCAACCAAACCGCCCCGTGGCCCAACATTTCAACTCCCCCTCCCACTCTGCCGAGGACATGGAGGTCCTGGGCCTCCTTCACCGCCGCTCCCTCACCACCAGACGCCTGGAGGAAGAACGCCTCATCTTCCACCTAGGAACACTTCAACCGCAGGGCATCAATGTGGACTTCAACAGTTTCCTCATTTCCCCTTCCCCCACTTCATCCTAGTTTCAAACTTTCAGCTCAGCACACTCTCCTTGACTTGTCGAACCTGCCTATCTCCTTTTCCACCTATCCACTCCACCCTCTCCTCCTTGACCTATCACCTTCATCCCCTCCCCCACTCACCCATTGTACTCTATGCTACTCTCTCCCCACCCCCACCCTCCTCTAGCTTATCTCTTCACACTTCAGGCTCACTGCCTTTATTCCTGATGAAGGGCTTTTGCCCAAAACGTCGATTTCGCTGCACGTTGGATGCTGCCTGAACTGCTGTGCTCTTCCAGCACCACTAATCCATGGATCAAGAATGGTTGACAAACAGAAAACAGAGTGAGATTAAATGGATTTTTTTCCCAATGGGCAGGCAGTGTCTGGTGGTGTACTGCAGCCTTTGCTATTCATGCTATGTATAAATGGCCTGGCTGAGGGAATCAAATGAAATACTCCAAGTTTGCTGATGACACAAAACTGGGCAGTATTGTGAAATGTGAGGAGACTGCACAAGGAGGCTTTAAGGTGGTTTAGGCAAGGTGAGTGAGTGAACAAACACATGGCAGATGCAGTACAAGATGGTTAAATGTGAAGCTATGCATTTGGGTGTGAAAAACAGATAGGAAGAATATTATTTAAAGAGCGATGTATAGGGAAGTGTGGATGGACAAAGGCATCAGTGTGCCCTTGTACACCAATCAATGAAAGTAGACAGGCAGGTAATGAAAGCAAATTGGAAGGCAAGTGGTATACTATCCTTACTTGGAAAAGGATTTGAGCTCAGAAGTAGGAATGGCCTATTGCAATTGTGCCTTGGTGAGATCACCAAGGAATATTGTGTACAATATTGTGTACAGTTTTGAAATATTGTGTACAGTTTTCTATTCCCTATCGAAGAAAATATGTATACTTGCCATAGTGAGAGCACAATGGAGATTCACTATCCTCATACCAGGGATGGCGGAACTGTCCTATGAGGAGAGATTTGCTCGTCTGGACTTGGAGAGTTTAGAAGGATAAGAGGGTATCTGATTGAAAAACATACAATTCTAACAAGGCTTAACAGAGTAGATGTAGGGAGGATGTTTTTTTCCTGATTGGGAAGTCTAGAATGAGGACACAGTCTTAGGATAAGATGTTGATAATTTAAGACTGAGGTGATGCAACATTTTTTCAATCAAAAGATGGCGAACCTGTGGAATTCTCAACCACAGAAGACTGAATACCAAGTCACTGAATATGTTCAAGAAGAGAGATATATTTTAAAGATGTCAAGATGTAGGGAGATGAAATGAGAATATGACATTGAGTTAGGAGATCACTATGATCATATTGAATGTAAGAACAGGCTTGAAGAGCTGAATGGCCTACCCCTATTTGTAGGTTCTATGTTTATTTGTTTCTATGACCTTTTGGTACCACAGCAGACATTGAAATTGTATCTCTTTACTTTTACTAAGAGTCAGGGTTGCTGCATGTGTCAATGGTATATGCAAAATCATTTCCTGTGACCTGAGATAAATTTGACAGTGAACTGCTTGTCAAACAGCTAGGTGTGAAATCTCATGGTCCCAAACCCCAAAGCATGTCTTTAATGCGCTACTTTGGATTAACTGGATTGAACTTGAGTTAGGCTTTTGGATGCAAATACGATCAATTTACCATCCTACAGGATTCACACTCCTTGTTCTGTTTGACAAGTGTCAAACATCATGGTTATCACTTTCCTTGAGTCATACTGTTGTAGGGTGTAGTTTTCTGCTGACAATGCTTGTTTGAGAATATCTTGACTGTCTGCCTGCCATACATATGATAAAGCTTCTTTAGGAGCTCTCCCAATGTTGAAGCTTGATCAGAAAAGTTTGGAATGTATGGTGTTAAGGAGTTGAAGAATCCAAGGTAGGACTTCATCTTTTTTGTTTTGCGAGGTAAGCATGTGTCTAACATCTTCAACTTTACCAGGATCTGGACAGACTTTATAACCTGAATACATGGAATCAAAAGAATTGATCTGAAGTACACTCACTAGCCCTTCTTACTGTTGAACACAGACCCTTCGTAGAGAACTACTGCTATCAGTGAGTGAAGGTTTCTCATCATCAGAAATGAAGGAACATGTTCAGTAATTTTTTCATACGCTTCTGGAACAGATCTTGATGACAAATAAACCAAAAGGCAGTTTTGAAAGCAATATTTGCCAAATAATGTTCTGAAGATAGTGACTTCCTGAGATTCCCTGACTAAGTATACAAACCAATGCCACGTTTTCCATCCAGTATGCAAAAGAATTCCATTCCTGTGAACTTAGGATTCAATTCCTTTTATGTTGGAAACTTGTACTGGTATCCCTTTAGGGAAAGGTTCAGCCATCTCCGATTTAGACATATCCTAATTGGGTTATTTTTCTTTAATATGTATGCAAATGAACTACATCAATGTATGTGTTGATCCACACAGCAGATGATGCTATTGTGTTTCCTGTCAATATAGATTCCCTACAATGTGAAAGCAGGATACTCGGCCCATTGAGTCCAATCAACCCTCTGAAAAGCATCCCATCCAGATTCAACCCTATACCCTATCCTTGTAACCCTGTTCTTAATCCACTTAATCTGCACATCCCTGGACAGTATGGGCAATTTAGCATGGCTAATCAATCTGACCTGCACATCTTTGGACTGTGGAAGGAAACCTGAGCATGTGGAGGAAATACACGCAGACACAGCGAGAATGTGCAAATACCACATTGGCAGTTATCCGAGAGTGGAATTGAACTTGGGTCCATGGCACTGTGAGGCAGCAATGCTAACCATTGAGCCATATACATTACAGTTGAGTTTCTTATTGATGAATGCTGCATTTTCTGAGAATTGATGGAATTGCATCTTCTCTGGGGTTGCATCACTTTTCACTCTTCCTATAGTGTTTAACATGTCTGAGTACAATTGTTGCAAATTCTGGATTGAGTCAATGAGACTATTCTTGCTTTGTTCTGCTTCCATGGGTCACTTGATGATCTCAAACATAACTTTGAAAG
Source organism: Chiloscyllium punctatum (assembly GCF_047496795.1). Classification (NCBI taxonomy): domain Eukaryota; kingdom Metazoa; phylum Chordata; class Chondrichthyes; order Orectolobiformes; family Hemiscylliidae; genus Chiloscyllium; species Chiloscyllium punctatum. The sequence continues at coordinate 64,373,369 of NC_092762.1, forward strand.
CTGTATATGCTGGTAGTGTAGTTTGTCAGAGAAGAGTTTTGTGGAGCTTATGCTAATTTGAAATTATTTTTTTTCACATTAAGCCTTATCACTTGCTGTATTGCCCCAACCTGACACACTGCAAAAACTATTGCTGTGAGCATAGTATTTATAAGTTTACAGAATGTCCATTGACATCTGAGAAGCATTAAAGAAGATTTTAGTGAATGGGTTTTGCAGCTTTGCTCATTTTGGATAATATAACATAAATTATAAGTTAAAGTGGCAGCAGAATTCATTAATACTTTACTGCCTGTGCTTATGGCTGTGGTGGTGTATCATTAAAGTATTAAAGGATTTTTTTTATTCATTCACAGGATGTGGGCCTCACTGGCTAGGCACATCTTTAACTGTGAAGTGTCAACCGCATTGCTATGGATTTGGAGACACATGTAGGCCAGACCAGGAAAGGAGGTCAGATCTCTTTCCTAAAGGATATAAGTGAATCAGATGAGTTGTTCCTGACAAGTGACAACATTTTCATGGTCACCATTAAACTCTCAGATCCAGATTTTCTTTTTACTGAATTCAAATTCCATCATCTGCCACAGCAGGATTTGAACCCAAGTCCCCAGAACATGACCTCAATCTCTGGATTAATAGTTTAGCAGTCAGTAATCTATTCATAAAACTGGTGAAAGTGACCAATAACTCATAGAATCACAGAATTATGGAGTCACAGAGTCATACAGCATGGAAACACATCGTTTGGTCCAACCAGTCCATGCCAACCATAATCCCAAACTAAACTGCTTCACTGCACTTGGCTCACAACCTCCAAACATTTCTTATTCATGCACTTCTTTAAATGTGTTTTAAACATTGTAACTGTATCCACATCCACCACTTCCTCTGGAAGTTCATTTCACACACAAATCTGCGTAAAGAAAGTTGTCTTTTTTAAATCTTTCTCATCTCATCTTAAAAATATGCCCCCTGGTCTTGAAATCCACCACTCTAGGGAATAGACACCTGTCATTCACCTTATAATAGCCCTCATAATTTTATAAACCTCTGTGAGGTCACCCCTTAACCTCTTAAGCTCCAGTGAAAAACGTTCCCGCCTCTCTAGCCAACAGGATTTTGGGGGCTCAAATAAAGGTCATGATCCCTTATCTTGAGATGTCCATTTTACAATTTTTGCAGGCTTTCATTACAAGGCACTCTCAACAGCTGGGCTATTATTGTGAAGAAAGGAAACCCTTCCACATGGGGCAACATATGCCCCCAAAGTCAACCTGGAGCAATGGCTTTCCAATCTACCGCAAGGAAGGTGCTCCCATGTCGATGGACCAGTCCGTGAGGGTGCACACAGGTTGACTGGAAACTTCCATCTAGTCTCTCACATTAGCCCTTCATGGACTTTTGCTCACCCCAATTGACTTGGTACTTAAACTTAATAGATATAAAAACATGCACTTGTCTGCACAATGATGTGCCACCTATGTGCTCCAAAAGGTGTTGGTATAAGCTCATGCTCCCATTTTGTGCCAGCAAAGGCAACTCTAGATTGCCAGGGCTAGATCGGGCATATGGCTGAGCTTCAAAGATAGAGCCAGTGTCACGGATCCTAAGAAATCCCAACAGAGAGGAGTACTTCTGCATATGATGGGCATAGAGACATGGTGCACAGGCAATGAGGTGAGTTTAGGAAGATATTGTGAGAAAACTCACGAAGACTTGCAGATGTAAGCCCTCTGTGAAACTCACCAAAATTGGCATTTGGCCAATTTTTGGTAAAATTCAACCCCATATTTTAGTGTGTAATCTCCTTGCCTGTCTTGTAATCACTAGCCCCTCTTACCCCTCACTTGAGTCACCTCAATCTGGGCATCTTGCCTTACAATGTACATCAATAATAATGATATCCTCACTTTGACTGATTTCAAGTTAGTTGTTATCTTCCTGTCATTTGTTGGTGTGTATCTATATTAGGCTTTCCTATTTTATAATGTCAGCAGATTTGCATGAACTTTAACCCAATTGTTTCCCTGCTGAAGGAAATATCACAAAAACATAGTATAAAGTAACCAAATTATTAAACGTAACCATCCTGTAATAACAAAGAAAAGATAACCATTGCAGTGTTTGCCAGTTGCCGAGTATATTATTTGCCCTAAAACATTTTGAAACATAATAAACTTTATTGGCAAAATCAAATTAAAACCAATTTGTTTGGAAACTGTGAACACATGTTCCACAGGCAAAGAGCAATACTGTAAAATCAAAGAGAAGGAGTACTGGTCTGAAATATGGATGTGCTTAGTCACAACATCTGTTTGCAATGCTGAGAAGTAGGAACAATGAGCAGATATATGTCATGACATGAGTATCATGGTGATGTTAGAATCAATAGTTTGACCCTATTTATTAGGAATAACAATTGAAATAACAAATACTGGAAATAGTAGTATCATGAGAATTATAGCCATAATTCACTAACCATGATGCTGAAGGTTACTAACAGTGATAAAAAGAAATTGGGCTCAGAACTTTTCACAATGATTAAAAATGAACAAAATTAACTAAAAATCATTAGAACTCTAGGCAATAAATACCAGGCATGGGCCTGAGAAGTATTGACAACACACTGGTCACAGTCCTCACAATTGTGCACAGCACAGCACTACTGACTACCCCCATTATAGCAGTAAACACACTTAACATTCCCAAAAGCTATGTGCACCTCACCAAGGAGAAAGTGAGGACTGCAGATGCTGGAGATCAGAGCTGAAAATGTGTTGCTGGAAAAGCGCAGCAGCTCAGGCAGCATCCAAGGAGCAGGAGAATCGACGTTTCGGGCATGAGCTCTTCTTCAGGAATGTGACTGAAGAAGGGCTCATGCCCGAAACGTCGATTCTCCTGCTCCTTGGATGCTGCCTGACCTGCTGCGCTTTTCCAGTGTGCACCTCACCAAGCCAACATTCCTCAGACATACTGCATGGAATGATCCCACAACATGTAAATTCAGTGTGATTATTGCATGACCATAATTATGTGCCGTAGCTAAGGCTCCAACATTTGATAGACCAGAGATTTTACAACTATTGCCTCAGCTGGTGTCCCATGGTGGCAGTCACTCCTTGTTTCTTTCTCCATGGGTCTCACCTATTTGCATTTTGCAGTTTTTGAAGTTCTGAGTTGTATTGCTGCACCAACTGCACACATAAAACCCATAGCCTTGTTGACTTGTAGGTCAGTTACTAGTCAACTGTCATCTGCTCCTGTTGCATCAGACTCTGCTTCCTTTGTGGCTCTTGAGTCCTCCCCACCAGTTCCTCAATTATTCTCACAGACCAAGTAACCAGAAGAAGTCCAAATTAATTATCCTAAGTCACCATTTTCTAGGAAAGCTAGCTGGATGAGATGCTCTGTCTCCAGGGAACCAACATATGTATCAAAGCACCAGTTCATGAACACAACTCTAAACACCCTAATTAATGTTTCTGAAATTGGAGTATATCAAATGCACAAGTAAGGTAAAAGTGAAATAAGTAGTATACATTGCCTTGGATGAAGGTGTCTGCTAAGTTTCTAAAACATAATATGTTAGCAAAATATTATAATGTCTCTATTCTTGTCATTAGCTAAAATATGGATGATCCAGCACTATTGTAGTTGCAATAGCTATGACCCTGACAAAACAATAAATGACACAGAATAGAAGCAAGATTTAAGATTAAATGTAAAACAAAAATGTTATTGTCAACAAGGTACAATTTTACCAAACAGCTGCAAAAAGATTTTGCATAATTACAACTAACTGAATGTGAAATATGTTTATTATGTTCATTATGTCAGTCAATATTTTCTATTTTGATTGACGCGGGACATCAGGCTCTGGGCAAAGGGAATGGAGCAATAAACATTGAGTGGCTAACAAAGCTGAACAGTTAGTGCCACAGGAGCAGGGACCTATCGGCTGGTGGGGGCACAGTCAAGAGAAATGGCCAAGCTTAGCATTCATGGGTAAAGCCTGTCACTTCCTCGTCTGATTTAACATAATTTTCACATGAAATGATGAAAAACACTGTCACCTCTGTTATATCTACATTTAAGCATAAATGAAACAAGATAGCCAAGTAATGGGTCTGGATATAAATTGGATAGTAAGGGAAGGGAAATCTGTCCTGTGTCAGGTCATTTATTTCACTCTGGGCTCTGTACTTGCAATCTTTTATGTGACTGTAAAATTGGTATGATGTGTCAATATGGATGACTTGCTATCAGTCCAAGCTGTTCAGAGCACATCCTATTTCATTATGTTTGTGGATATTTATAAAGCATACTGGTTTACTAAGAGGAAGGCTTTTTTTAGCTCTACCATTTTAAAATGAAAGGATTTCTATAATGCTTTGCAGGGCATTCAGAAATATTTACTGCCAAAGAAATGTTGACTCCATTAAAATTTAGAGAAGCGCAGGAATGTTCCACAAAGGGCCAGGTGATCTGTTTTACAATTGAGGGATATCTAGTTGGATGAAACTGAGGACTGGAGATGCTGGAGATTAGAGCCGAGAGTGTGGTATCGGAAAAGCATAGCAGGTCAGGAAGCATCCAAGGGGCAGGAAAATCAACATTTCAGACAAAAGTCCTTTATCAGGAATGAGGCGGGGAGCCTCGGGGCTGGAGAGATAAATTGGAAGGGGGTCAGTAGCTGAGAGTGCGATAGGTGGAGGAAGGTGGGGATAAAGATGATAGGTAAGAGGGGAGGGTAGAGCGGATAGGTGGGAAGGAAGATGGACAGGCAGGACAGGTCATGAGGGTGGTGCTGAGCTGGAAGGTTGGATCTGGGATAAGGTGGATGGAGGAGAAATGAGGAAACTGGTGAAGTCCACATTGATGCCGTAGGTTTGGAGGGTCCCAAGGCAGAAGATGAGGTGCTCTTCCTCCAGGCATCAGGTGGTTAGGGAATGGCGATGGAGGAGGCCTAGGACCTGCATGTCCTTGGCGGAATGGGAGGTGGAGTTGACATGTTCTGCCATGGGCCGGTGGGGTTGGTTGGTGAGGGTGTCCTGGAGATGTTCTCTGAAGCACTATGTGAGTAGGTGTCCTGTCTCCCCATTGTAGAGGAAACCACATCGGGAGCAACGGATACAGTAAATGACATGTGTGAAAGTGCAGGTGAAACTTTGATGGATATCTACTGGATTGCAGACCTGAAAAATTCCCTCAAACTTCATTGAATATGGTCGTAAGACTTTCTGAGACGGTAGGCAGGATTTCAGTTTAATTTCTCATCTGAATGTCAGCACTTCCTATTAGTATCATGCTCATGATTCAACACGGATTATATGTTCAAGTCTCCAGTGGCTGAAGCTCACAACATTTTGTCTCATGGGTGTGTATGATTTATCTCTTTCAATGGGATGGCATGGATCATTAAATGTCAAGTGTTATAGATTTTCATTTTTTATGTGCCGCTAAGTGATGAGTGCATCTACATCTGAGTCATTTACAAGGCTGAGTTGAAACTCTATCTTCATTCCATCACTGTCACTAATTCAAAACCCTGAAACTCCCTTTCTAACAGTATAAAAGCTAAAATTTCACAACATGGACTGCAAGATTTTAAGAAAGCAGCTTATCACGAACCTACTCAAGGGCAATTAGAGATGGAGAATAAGTACTCTTCTTGGCAATGATCCTAAAACCAAACTTTAAAAAATAAACTCTCTGTCTTAATAGAAATGATTCATTCCACAATTAGGATCACTGAGATAAAATGAAAACTTAACTAACGGAATGTTTGCATGTTTCCTCAGTAAGAAATTTGACATATAATTACTTTAAGTGGTTGGAAAATTGTTGGCATTGAATGACAAACCTACTTCGATAAAAACTGAGAGAGGAGAAGTGGAAGAGGGGAGAATCAACTTGGAGTACAAAACCTTAAATAAAAATGCAACATTCTACACTTTCTGTACATTGAAAATTTAAAGTAGAGAATTTGTTAAACTCTTGTTACTTTTAATCCATTTGATTTTGGGGAGTAGAAAGACAATAAGTGGAATACATCAACCAGGACGATTGTTAGATGAAGCAATTTGAAACTGAAGACTAGTTTGAGTTTATAGCTGTCAGAGAAATCTGGCATCTGTCTGCAAGGAATAGTTCTTGCCAATACCTATATTTTCTAGGTCATCTGAAAGTTAGGGGCTCATGTGATACAGTAGTAGTAGTAGTGTTTCTATCTCTACCTTGGTTCAAATTTTACCCTCTCTAATGATGTACAGAAGCATCCTTGAACACTTACTGAGGAAAATAACTGTCTTCTGAAGATTAAATGCATGCAGCAGCGAGGAAACAGCCTGAAAATGCAGCAACAGCTTTACTCATATGATACTAGCTCATGTAATGTTCTACTTGTGAAATCTGATCTTTAATTCCAATACTAAGCCCTGAGCAGTTCAAACAGAGTTATTATGACTTCACAAGAAGATATGATCTATATTTCCATAGGTGAAGCTCACAATAAATTAAATAAGGAAGTTATAACTGTGTTTACCTGATACACCCAAAATTAGGACAAATGGAAGTGGATCTTAGAATTCAAAAAGTCTCTGTCAATTGAATATAACTTGACTTTATTTATTCATCAAAGTTTCAGAAGTTAATGTTACTCAAACATCATATAATCCCAATAGCATGGCAAATTTGGTTCATGACATGATGTATATATTTGTCAAGTATTGATAGTAAGAATGATGGGTCTAAGATTGAAGTATTTGTGTTTATGACTTTTTTGACATTGTAATTGAATTTGTATGTCAAGATAATTGACAAAAAGAAATTTACATTGTTTTGGATACAAGAAACCAAATGGATATTGTTAAAGAACATGTATAGCATTTATCCAGGTTACCAAAAACAGCAGCAATCGGTGAACAGTCCATTAATGGGCATCATTGCGTGTGAGAGTCTCCCACTCTTAGCATGATACTGCAAAAGTTGATAAGTAGTTTGCACATTACAACAAAACAATATACAATGTTGAGTGGTTTCTGTTATCACATTGCAAAGTAAATTATCAAAAACTTACAATTCGTTTACATTGGAAATGTACTGTTGCCTCTTGAGAATCCAGCACAGAGCAGTGAGGTAGAAATCTATGCCCTCTGCTGGCTGAAAGAATTCAGCATGAAAATGGTTTCAGCAATCTCCATCTAGTTGCCAGTGAGTGCAAACCTAAAGCAAGAAGCAGCTTCAATGCTGCCACTTATTGAGGTCAAATTCTAAGAGAATAGTATCTGTGAGCTGGCTAATACGATGTAGAATTGTGATCTATACACAAGAGAACTGAGTTATTTGGATTTCTTCCTACCAGTGTATCTGTAAAAACATGGAAACTAAAATCACTTCACATATTTTATGTTGTTCTTTGATATGATATTCCTTCCTAACTGGGGAAAACCTATGGCACCAAATGTGTGCCTCCTTTCACTCAGCTAATGGAGTGAGTTTTGACTGAGGGACAGCATTTCTGCTTCTGTGTCAAAAGATGTGAGTTGTTCAATCATCCACGCAATTGTCAATTGCCTACATTGGGTCCTAGTCTGAGGAAAACTCAAATTCCCGTTCTTGTTTTCAAACCATTGCATGACCTCACATTTCCTTATCTCTGTGATCTCCTCCAGCCCTACAAGCAACTGAAATCATAATGGTTCTCCATTATTGATCTCTCATTCAAATCTGATTTTCATTCTTCCACCATTGCTTACTGTGTGTTCAGCTGTCTGGCTTAAACTTTGTAATTGCCTCCATAAACTTTTCTACCTCTCTATGTCATTATTGTCATGTAAAAAGCTGCTTTAAACCCATCCCTATATCTAAGCTTTTGGGCGCCTATCCAAATATCTCCCTATGTAGTTTGCAATTTATCAAATTTTGTTGATAATCTTTCTAGGTTTTGCTTTATTCATGAGAAGTTATTGCTGTTGATCAAACCCTTTCCAGACAATCTTGCCATGTAAAGACAGCTGTCACCTGTTTGGGACCCAGCTCCAAAAGTTTTGCCAATCTCCTGCCAGAGAATCTCAGTGAAAATTCCAGGCACATTTATGTATTCGCACTATCATTAATTGGCATTGGGATTATGTTGTGCTATGATCAACGGCTTTCATCGAGAGCAATTATTTGAAGTTGTACTGCTTTCAAGATAATAATTTTAATTGTCCAATGTAGTCAAATGAGACAACTATCAGCAGAAAAACCATTCCTACATCGAATCATACCTCCCTTCTTAATGGAATTTACAACATAATACCTGAGGGGAATTTGCATCTCCCTACAACCCCTTTTTAATGAATAAGATTATATCAAGACAAAAACAGCAAAAATAGATTTGAAATCCAAGTGTTTTAATTTATTTCAGGTTACATTTTCCCAAGGGCCCAATATTAGATGCCAATTGATGGTACCTGAAGAAATCAGCATGAAAGTTAGACATGTAGGCCTTCCCTGAGGACAAAAATCAGACAAATTAACGTTAAAATGCTTACCACTTTCCCAGATTAACTTGATACTTTATATTTAATTACAAATTAGTAAGAGATACAAGTTAGGGGAATGCAAGAGTCATTTGCTAATTTTGTTTCTGAGGGAAATCTTTCAGGCCTAGAATGGTGACTCAGCAGGCCAGGGGTGAACCTAATGAGGTGGGAATGGTGCAGATCAGAATGTGGCCACCTTCTCACTTTTGCCAAAACCAAGTCCTAGGTTAGAAGGCTCAAGATCTCCCCTCCTGCCTCACTACCAGTTGATGCCCTTAAGAGATCAACTGATGGCCAATTAAGGGCCTGATCATACATGAGCTGTAATCACTTCAGTGTGTTAGAATTTTTTTAATATAAAGTAGAATTGATAATATTCTTTGATCTATTGAAGAGTTGGGGTTGGGTTGGTTAATCTGCATTATTTTATTAAGTAGCTAAACATTGATTCATCACAATATGTAAGCCCTTATAACCATTAGATGCAAGTGATCTGCTTTCCCTGATCTTGAAGTCAATACTGATGCCTGCACACAGAGCTGTGGGCATTTACACACACACCAGCCCTGAAACTATTTGCTCCTTATCACTAAGTAAAACTCTTTAACTCATTATATACTTTAGCAGCTCTTCATCACAGCTGATCATAGTGTCTTCTCACAATCAGCTCACTTGTGTAATGTCTTAGACCTCTTGACAGGATCATTCTAGTCTTGTGGCTTTTCTCTAGTGATGTCAGTGTCACATCATCAGTTCCATCATCACGATTTGCATGAATCTCATGATACCACTCAACTTTATTTTAAGACTACTGAAAGTTACTTGCTGAAACTGTGTAGTACCATTCTCTAGTTGTAGTGATGTATAGTGGCCAGTTGCTTAGTATATTGAAAAACAATTAATACTTGCTTCTTGGTGCCCTTGCTCTGAAAAAAAATAACGTTAATAGCTTCCTTATAAGCTCACAAATAGATGTAATTAGCAGAAACATTGGTACTTAACTTGATCTGGTCAGTGGCCAGTTTTGTGGATAGGATCTGACCAAAATAATATGGAAACTCAATTTATATTGAATATAATTTGTACTGGATATTTCTCAATATTTTGATTTGATTTGACTTGAGTTGATTTATCATTGTCACAAGTACTGAGATAATATTAAAAGTGTTATTTTTGCATGATATACAGGAAGATTGTACCATACAAAGTGCATCAGGGTAGCAGAGCAAAGTTCCAGAATACATTGTAACAGCTGCAGAGAAGATGCAGAGAGTGATTAACATTGAAATTTGCAAAATCCGTTTATATATCTGAGAACAGCAGGAAAGAAGATGTTCTTGAATCTGTTCGTACTTGTATTCACACTTTTATATTTTCTGCCCAATGGAAGAGGGTGGAAGAGAGTATAATCGAGGTGGGAGGGGTCTTTGATTATGACAGTTGCTTTCCTGAGGCAGCAGGAATATAGATGGAATCAACAAATGGAAGGCTGCTTTGCGTGATGGTCTGGGCTGTGCTCATGACTCTGGAGTTCCTTTTGGTCTTGGGAAGAGCAGTTGTATGCTACACTGTGATACATTCGGATACAATGTTTTCAATGGTGCATTGATAAAAGTTTGTAAGAGTCTATGGGTATATGCCAAATTTTCCAAGCCTTCTGAGGAAGTAGAGGCTCAATTGTACTTTGTTGAGTGTCACATTGATGTGGGTGGACCAGGACAGATTTTTGGTGATCATCACTCTCAGGAACTTGATGTTCTTGACTATCTCTACCTCAGCTCCATTGATACAGACAGGGGAATGCCCTCCACTTCCCCTCCTGAAGTCAATGACCAGCTCCTTCATTTTGCTGACATTGATGGAGAGACTGTTGTCTTTATACCACGCCACTAGGCACGCAACCTCTTCCCTATACTCTATCTCATATTTGTTTGAGGTCTGACTTAAAGTGATAGTGTCATCAGCAAACTTATGAATGGAGCTGGAGCGGAATTTGACTACACAGTCGTGAGTGTATAAGGAGTACATTAGGAGATTGTGCATACAGCCTTGTGGGGCACTGGTGTTGAGGATTATCATGGAGGAAGTGTGAAGGTTTCTGGTTTCCCATCAGTAATTTTCTGATTTTTAGGTAGTTTGACTTACCCTCAGATCCCTGGTTCTAGATTATGGATTTATTTAGGGAATGTGAAATGAAGAGGGCAGCAGGCAGGTGTTTCAGGGCAAAAGAATCCCTGCATTTATTTACAGCACAAAAGATAAGTATAACATAAGGCATACGGGCAAATGCAGTAAACAGGGAAATTGACACAGAGATTTGGCCAATCTGACATCTGCAATGGTTAAAAATTACACAACACCAGGTTATAGTCCAACAGGCTTATTTAGAAGTACAAGCTTATGGAACTCTGCTCCTTTGTCAGGTAGCTACTGGAGCAGAATCATAGGACACAGAATTTATAGCAAAAGATCACAGTGTGATTTATAACTTACTTGAGGATGGTTTTGTAAAAGAATGCTTCTCTAACCTTCCTTGAATTAGCAAGGAACAGTTGGGAAATCATCACCAACGTGGTGGCTGGATTGAAAACAACAAATGCTAGAGATCACAATGAGTCAGGAAGCTTGGAGACAGAGCAAGCTAATGTTTCGAGCCAAGATGGATCATTCAAACAACGACTGCATCTTGACTTCAGTAAGTGCAAAGGACAGCCATGAGATAAAGCAGCTGCTGTGATAGGTAACAGTATGCAGCAAAGTCTTTTTGGGAAAAGTAAGTATGCTTATATATTTCTTGTTGAAAGACATTTAAATCTTGCTGGCCATGTTGCAGCTGATTGCTGCCTGGATTCAGTAAAATAAATTGTTGTTGTACAACCGATGTACAAAATGAGCTGTAATATTGCTTCTACATTAAGGAAAATCAACTGAACCTAATCTTGGGTGATGATTTATTATTGGTTTTGGTAGCATAAATATCCTTGAACTGATGTCCACAATTGATCTTCTCTGCCTGCAGAAAATGCTGCATAGTACTCAAATCAATTTTGGTCCTGAATCCATTGAACCAAATTGTGTCTCTGACAATAGTTAGGAAGCAAATGCAAACACTTCTTCAGCCATAGCTGTGAGTTATAGATCAATTATAAATGTTCTTACACGTTTTCATTCTAAGCTGGCATACTGCAAGCGTAAATGGAGGAATTAGAGATTGTGCTCATGTTCGGACTTTGGAATTGTTTCAGTTTTACATCAGCAAGATGTTCGGGAATCATACATGGCCTTTCACGCTTGTGCAAAACTTCAGACATCACTTCCTCACTTCCTGAAAGAAACCCAAGAAAACCTGATGAAAGTGAACTGTAAGAGAAGGAAAGCCTGCTTGATGTGGACTATAAGTGTGTAAATCAATAGAGAAGACTGAGAGAAAAAGATGATAGTGATACACCAAATGCTGATGAAATACATTCTCCAAGAGAAACATTTTGAGTTAAGCCCTTCACTCCTTTTTGAATGCACTTGAATCCAACTTGAAGAAAAGAGCAATTATCTATGAAAAATGTTTTCATTTCTGGTTGACTTAAAGATGAAGGTACAAAGCTTCAGATGAAAAATTATCGCAACAACATTGATGTTAAACTCATTAGAAAAATAAAGGACTTCTAAGCTTTTATATCTAGGAAAGGATATTTCAGTTAAAGAATACTTATGCTATTAAAACCCACATGAAATTGTTGCCCAAGATAAGATTCCGTTGGTTTTCCCTATGTAGTAACAGTATTACAGCTCTTTTTGAGCCTACTGATAGCAGAATGCTCAGGAGAAAGGTCATTTTCACAGCTGAAAAACATCAAGAATGACCTGCAGCCAACAAAGCTGCAAAAGCAGTCTGCATTAAGCATTATGTGCATAGAAAGTGATAAACCTTGTCTCCTATTATCTGAGGATGTCATCAGTAACTTTACTCTCCAAAAACGATGAAAGAAAATATTTTAAATTCATGTATATAGTATTGCTGTTTCCATTTAGTAACTGTTATCTGTCCAACTGCCCTTCTATCACTGTAGATTAAAACTTTCCATATATACTAATTAAGAAATCAATGTATTTTCATTTGGAAGTATAATGCAAATTGGCTTATTGCAAGATAGATTTTTCAAAGCAGATTATTAGCTTTTTGATGCACAATTGCCTACATATTCATACAAATATTAAGTTGTATTTCATTGTCCTTTTTGTTTGAATAAAACTTTCTATGCAGCCTCTTAAAATTAACATATCTTAGGACCTCAGTACCTCATTACCTGGCACTGTACACAGAAGATACAAAGATTAATAAAGGAATTGGGATGTCATGTTGGGGTTGTACAGGATGTTAGTGAGGACTCTTACTGGAGTACTGTATCCAATTCTTGCTGCCCTGTTATAGGAAGGATATTATTGAATTGGAGAGGGTGCAGAAGAGATTTACCAGGAGGTTGCTGGGAATGAAAGGTTTGAGATATAAAAATAGATTGGAAAGGCTGGGAATTTTGCGCTGGAGTGTAGGACATTGAGAGGTGACCTTATTGAGGTTTATAAAATCATTAAGGACATAGATAAGGTGAATGACAAGGGTCTTTTCCCTAGGATGAGCAAGTTCAAAACTAGGTAGCATATTTTTAAGGTGAGAGGAGAAAGATTTAAAAAGAACATAAGGGGCAACTTTTTATCATGGAGAGTAGTTTGTGTGTGGAATAAACCACTGGAGAAAGTGATGATTGCAGGTACAGTGACAACATGTAGAAGACATTTGGATAAGTTCATAAGGAGGAAAGATTTGGGGGGATATGGGCCAAGTGCATACAGGTGGGATTAGTTTAGTTTGGGAACATGGTCAGCGTGGACTGGTTGGATCAATGGGTCTGTTTTCATGCTGTATGGTTCTATGATTCAGTAAGAAAATGCATTTTAGCTGGAGCCCTCCAAAAGCAGGCTCCAGTACCATGTGGAGAAAGTGAGGACTGCAGATGCTGGAGATTCGAGCTGAAAATGTGTTGCTGGAAAAGCACAGCAGGTCAGGCAGCATCAAAGGAGCAGGAGAATCGACGATTCGGGCATCAGCCGTTCTTCAGGAATTCGAGGAGAAAGTGAGGACTGCAGATGCTGGAGATTCGAGCTGAAAATGTGTTGCTGGAAAAGCGCAGCAGGTCAGGCAGCATTAAAGGAGCAGGAGAATCGATGTTTCGGGCATCAGCCCTTCTTCCTGATGTCTGATGTCACTATGAAATAGTTCTCTTTCCACATGTTTAGCAGCGATACCCAGAGTAAAGGTATAATTCTGTTTTTCTACTTAAGTCATACAAATGGTTTCTCCGAATCAGTCTTTTTAGGGTATACTTTCAAAACCAAGTTGTACATGTTTTTGTAGAGTCTACAGATGCTAAAGCTGTAATTAAGCTATTTTTAGAGTTTTCTTGCTACTAATATGTAAAGGTTATTGTATTAACGGCATTTTGCTGTACTTACTTCAGCCTACAAACAGGTATAGTTCATAATAGCACCTGGTTTTCTTTCTCTAGGTAGTTCCTAATCATCATGCTCAGTGATATTAGTACACATCTTTGAAGTACGTGAGACTTGAACCTGTGTCTTCTGCTGTAAAAATATGACTTGGAGGACAACCACTTGATGAAGGAACAGCGCTCTGAAAGTTAGTGCTTCCAAATAAACTTGTTGGACCAAAACCTGGTGCTGTGTGATTTTGAACAGTGTAGAAGTAGTAACATTGCTACTGTGTAATGAAAGCCACTCCTATTTATTTGCTTTTTTATAAATCAACTTGTTCAGAGTTGATATGACACACTTGAACAAGAACATCCTGTCTTAGAGATACGTTAAATTACTACTGGGTCTCAAGAGCCCTTGGAACCCCGAGCTTTAAGCTTAAATACATTACCTAATATAACTCACATGGAAAGCTGTAAAATTGTTTACTGTCCATAAGTGGTCAATGCTGGGTAAAAATCATTCAATTTTGAAGAAATTGGTAGGATTATTTTTATTTGTGATTAATCTGCTCGATTGTTAGCATTTTTCTTCTTTCCTTGAGATGTGTTGAGCTGAAGCTTCATGTGCAATTGTAACCATCAGTTATCCTGACATTAGTAACCATCAGTTAACCTGTCAATATCAACCATCAGTTACCCTGTCAATAGTAACCATTGGTTAACCTTTCAATAGTAACCATCAGTTAACCTCTCAATATCAACCATCATTTAACCCGTCAATATCAACCATCAGATTTTAGATCAGAGTGGTGCTGGAAAAGCACAGCAGGTCAGGCAGCATCCGAGGAGCAGGAAAATCAAAGTTTCAGGCAAAAGCCATCAGTTAACCTGTCAATAGTAACAATCAGTTAACTTGTCAATATCAGCCAACAGTTACCCTGTTAATAATAACCATCAGTTAAGCTGTCATTAGTAACCATCAGTTAACCTGTCATTAGCGGCCATTCTGAACACAGGAAACAGTGTTGGCAGAGGATTCACACATCCTTGGACCATCTGTTACCACCCCAAATATCTGACCAGAACTTTGTTTTTTTGTCCTTTGACATCCTGTTTTAACATGTGATTGAGCACAGACGAGACCTGTAGCGTCTGTATTGATTTTGTTTTTGCTTTTCTCAGGGAATAAGTGATGTATGATGCTTTAAGAGACTTAAAATACTTTAAAAACTGAAGAATCGCTGAAGGAAGTGGTGTAACATCTCTATTGCCTGAGAGGTGTGGGTGTAAAATAATTGATTTTTTTAATTACGTGGGCATCACTGGCTGGGTTCGTATTTAACATTCTTCCCCAGTTGTCTTTGAGAAGGTGGTGGTGAACTGCTGCACTCCTTGTACTGAAGGTAGATCCAAAACCAAGTCAGGAGGGACTTCCAGGATCTTGACACACCAATAGTGAAAGAAAGATATATTTCCCAAGTCACAGCAGTGAATGGCATGGAGGGAAACTTGCAAGTGCTGTTCCCATGTAACTGCTGCCCTTTTCCTTCTCTGGAAAAGGTCATGGGTTTGGAAGGTGCCTAAGGAACCATGGTGAATTTCCACAGTGCATCTTGTAAACTGTACACACTGCTGCTATTGAGTGCCAGTGGTGGAGCGAGTGGATGTTTAGAAATATTATGCCAAATGAGTGGTCTGCTTTCTGCTAGATGGTGTCGAGTTTCTAGAGCATTATTGGAGATGCACTCATCCCAACAAAATGGGATCAACCTCGTAAATAGTGAACAGGCACTGCAGAGTCAGGAGGTCAGTTACTTGCTGCAGTATTCATAGTCTCTCACTCGCTCTTGTAGCCAGTGTATTTATCTGGCTAGTGTAGTTCATTTTTGGGTCAATAGTAAGCTGCAGGAAGTTAATAATGGAGGATTCAGTGATGGTGACAGTGTTGAATGTTAAAGGACAATGGTTAGAATCTCTCTTATTGGATGTGGTCATCACCTGGCACAAAGGTGCGTGAATGTTGCTTACTACTTTCAGCCCAAACCTGGATATTGTCCAGGTTTTGCTGCATTGGACATGGGCTGCTTCACGTGCTGAACATTGATAAAGCAGCTAAAGATGGCTGGGCCTAGGACATGGCCTTCAAGAGCTCCTGCAGAGATGTCCTGAAGTTGAGATGACTGACCTCCAACAACCGCAACCATCGTCATTTGTGCTAGGTATGACTCCAACAGTGTTGGATAAAGTTCTTCTGTACTTATGTACATGTTCCAGTTCCAATAAGTAACTTACATATTCAACAATTGCAGAGGACCAAACAATATAACAATAAGGAAATACATAGAATTCCTTTAGAATCAAAATGGGCTAGAGGAATAAATGGAACTTGAAGAATAACCATACAATTCAATAATTATCTCAGAGTATAAAGGTACCTTGAAGGAAGATTGACAGGTAGGGTCAGGTTAAGAAGGTGGGGTGGAAAGGGAGAGTGAGGCCTGGGATAAGGTGAAGGATGGAAATATTTGGAAGCTGGTGAATTCTATGTTAGAGGCTGTAAGATCTGAGGTGGAAGACGAGGTGTTCTTCCTCCAGTTTGTGTATGGCCTTGTATTGATGGTGGAGGAGGCCCAGGATGGACACATCATTCATGGAGTATGAGTGGGAGGGGGAGTTGATATGGCTGGTAACTGGGGTGTGGAGTTGATTGGAGCTTACAGACCATAAATGTTCCCTGGACTAGTTCTCAAGTTTGTGCTCAATCGCTCCAATGTAGAAGAGACCACATTGAGAGCAATAGATGCAATAAATCAGTTTGGAGGAAATGCATGTGAACCTCTGTCAGACTTGGAATGATTCTTGGGGGCCTTTGATGGAGGTGAGCAGGGAGGTCTGGGGACAGGTTTTGCATCACCTGCGTCCGCAGAGAAAGGCGCCAGTGTGGAGTGGAGGTTGGTAGGGATTGTGGACCTAACAAGGGAACGGTCCCTACGGAAAGCAGATAGGGGTGGGGAAGAAAATATCATTTTGGTAGTGAGGTCAAACTGCAGATGATGGAAATAGCAGAGGATTATGCATTAGATTTCAAGATTAGTGGGGTGGAATGTGAGGACCAGGGGATTGTCTCCTTGTTGTGGTTGGGGGAGCTTTGTTTGAGGGCAGAGATTTGGGAGTTGGAGTCGATGCAGTTGAGGCCTTGCTGAAGCCACATGCCAACTTGCTTACACCTCCTTCTACTGCCCCCTTGATCATGACCCGACCTGTCATCACCAAACCATCATGTCCAGGACCATCTACATTCTCATCACCTGGGGAGATCTCCCATCCAACAGCCTCCAACCTCACAGTTCCCCAACCCTTCACTGTCCATTTCTATCTTCTGTCAACAAAAGACCATATGCAAACCTGAGGAAGAACGCCTCATCTTCCACCTCAGGAGCTTATGATCTTATGGCCTTAACAAATCTCCCCTTACCCCACCTCATCTGAGGCCCGGCACTTGCTCTCCATCCCACCCCCTTAACCTGATCCTACCTGTACATCTTCCTTCCCACCTATCTGTTTCACCATTTCCACTGATCAATCACAACCAGGTCCTACCTGCATCCACCTATTACCATCATCCCGCTTTCCCCTAGCCCCACCCCTCCCTCTATTTGTTTTGCAGTCCCCTTCCCCCTACCCCAGCCCTGATGAAAGGTTCTGACCAGAAACATCAAATCCCCTTCTCCTCTGATGCTGCTTGACCTGCTATGCATTTTCCAGTTCCACTCTACCATATAGTCAAAACCTGGTAACAAGAGAGAATGCAAAGATTTTTCCAAGTGAATGAATATCTAAAAACTCAGAGTATCACTGATATTCTATACAAATAGAAATTTTCCAGACACAAACCACAGAATTTGATTAATGCTTGACTTATGTGTGACCAATTACTAGGATTAATACATACCAATTAATGGTATGGCACTTAATTAACAGCATTTCCCTGCCAAGAGTCATGAATTGTTCATTTTACAGCATTCTACCCTTAAAGCCACTGTTTTCTCACAACCCAATAGACCCTCCCAAAAACAGGCACAGGGATTATCAAGTGAGATTAATTTCCACCCCACAACACAGGTGGTACTTCAGCTTTGTGCTACCTGTGAGTTAAAGTGAATACATTAGTTTTGCAATGAGCAGTGCTATGTTGATCAGTAATGGAGGAAAGTGAAGTTGTGAGAATTTCGGTTGTATTTATTTGTGTCACTGGCTGAGAACAACTGATAAGCTAGTCAGAATGGGACAGTTTCCCTTCCTTGTTCTCATTGTCTGCCTCCTTCAGCTTCTTAGCTTCTCACTATACAGTTGGTGGCAACAGCTATGCCCTCATAACGATGTGGTATTCCCTTGTGCAGCATTCAACAGGCCACTATAAGCCTTCTCCAGTCTCTCTTCTCTCAGACCTTCTTTTTGTCCTTGTTCCGCCTATTATGTGGAGACCATCATTATTTTTCTCATACTTTTCTCATTTTCAGTTTGGAACTTTGAGATGCGTTTGCAAATTGAACTTTGATCAGCAGCTTGTTTTTATAAAACAAGGAGAGACCAAAAGTCTGATGCTTCCTGTTGGAACTGGCCTAGAAAGCTAACACAAATTAATTACTGCTGCAAGAAAACTGTAGACGAGCTGTCACCAAGATGTTGTTATGCTCAGGGAATGGCAGCTGATCAGATATTGAATCACTGCTCCTAGTCAGCCAACCACAGAGAACGTTGAAAAGGATAGAGAAAACATGCAGTGAACTAGTGCTGACCGGGTTTTGGGTAGGGGGCAGAAGCTGCTGGGCTGAGGAACTCTTTGGCCTTTGCTCTGTCTAATTATTCTAGTTCTGAGAAAAGAGTTTGTGAGAATTAAGTAATAAACAAGGTCTACAGAAGTTATTCACATTGACTAGTGACTTCAGAATTCAAGTAAAATATACATTCCTTCCAGCGTGTAATACAGTCTATCATCAAAGGATTTCAAGATAGCCTGGTATTCACCATTGAAATAGTTATCAAAAAGGCAACTTACAACTCTTTTCTTTTAAATTATCCTTTAACTGGGTCTGCCTGTCACTGTGTGGATGGAATGTTATATTCAAAGAAGATTGGACTCAGATTGCAAATACTAATTAGATTGTCTTGTTGTTCGTCTGACTTCTGCTGATGTTACATTATTAGTAATAAATTGTTAATTTTTGTTTAAGCTACAAGCTTATTTGTAAAGTTTGATTAGGAATAATTGAGCAATTTTGAAAGGCATTGAATGTTTTAAGATCAATGTGTTGCGAATCCTGTGATAGTGGCTGCTTTGATTTGGCTTCCTATCCCTTTAATGTAACAGTTATATCCCTGACTTCTACCAAAAGATTATTGATTTGAAACTTGAAATTTGTTTTTTTTTCTCTCTCTCTACTGATGCTGCATGAATATTTTTAGGATTTTCTATTTACATGTTCTTCAATTATAGCTCTGTGTGGAACTGCTAGATGCTTGGCTGTACCTTACTAATCAACATCCCTCTATTACTCCTACTTTTGAACATTGTAAAAGTCTTTATAGCCTCCTTTCACATTATGGATGGTAAATAGGAGCTGCACATAAAATGCTACTGATAGATAACAGAGAACTTCACAACAGCATACATGGAGTGTGAGACATCATATTTTAATTGTTGCTGTTAACAATGAATCAAGGACTTTTAGGCCTCTTGTGGAGGTCACTCTTGGTGCAGTTATAATGTCCTTATCTCTGGACCTGAAAGTCTGACTTCAAATCCTATCTGCTTCAGAGGTCTGTCATAACAAAGAACAATAGAGCACAGGAACAGGCTCTTCAAACGACCGAGTCTGTACTGACACATGACATAGTTCTAGATTAAAAGTCTTTTGCCTCTGCGTGGTCTGTCTCCCTCTATTCCTGATGAAGGGCTCCGGCCCGAAATGTTGATTTTCCTGCTTCTCAGGTGCTGCCTGACGTGGTGTGCTTTTCCAGCAACACACTCTCAACTCCCTCTGGCTTTTGCCCGAAACGTCGATTTCGAAGCTACTTGGATGCTGTCTGAACTGCTGTGCTCTTCCAGCACCACTAATCCAGAATCCCTCTATTCCCTGCCTATTCAAGTATCCGTCAAGATGCCTTTTAAACATTGCTATTGTATCTGCTTTTACCACCTCATTTGGTAGCATATACCACCCTCTAACACTTTCAAATGGGTTGATTTAAAATAAAATCTCCTCTCCATTCTCCCCAAGTGTAGCAACCAAGTTTCTGTACCATACATAGGCTGTGTCAAACTAACTGGGTAATCATGTATGAGAGACCTGAAATAGAAATACAGTGGTCAATTGACTCCAATTGTTGTTACAGACCTTGTCATTAATCATGAGAGAGACTATTGTACACCTGTCTTTCAGGCTTTTGTGAATTTAAATGTCATTTCAAACAAAAAATGTTAAACATTTTTAAGATCACTAATGTATGTAATACTGAGTAAACTGAGTTACAGGAAGATGGTATAGTAGTTTCCTATTTGTTTTACCATTCCTGTTAAGACCCAGGGGAACATAACTCATTTCAGATGTTCAGGAAGCAGCAGTTGAACAAGCTGCAATTCAGAGAAATGGCCTGATGATCTTCATTACTGGCATGAAGAAGGACCATAGAAGGTGAATCAAAGGCATATGGGATTGAAATTCCATTATTAAAGACTGTTGGATTTAATTTATCCTGAAAACATTTTGTCAGTTTACAAAAAGAGCAGCTATCAATCTGGAATGATGCTTCTTTTAAATGAAATTAAATTTGGTCACTTTCTAATACAGCACCCCGATGATGCTACAATACAATTGCTGTTTAACTTAAGCAGAAATTTGTTGCTTTGAGTGAATTTACAGGCTAGAGTTTTTCAGCCTTTTTTCTCAAATCTGAACATTTCAGGATAAAGAATCAAATCCCACAGAACTCAAACCATATTTACTTCCCTTTTAATAAGAGTGAAATAACCTGAACTGTTGCCAGATAAAATAAACCAAATGATGCTGCTGTGGTCTCATACTGTGCATAAACATTAAGGACATGTGTATCATCTATATTGTGGTTTATTTCCTTCTCTTCCATTGATAATAAAAGGCCATTTAAATTTCAGTCAGTTAATATAAAAACATAACTTTGTGTTCTAGTCTAAAATTGTGCTGAATGTTGCCAGTATAAGGGAGTTATGTGATTTTTACATATCCATGTCACAGATGCACAAAAGGAAGTTGCTGTTGAAGCTATTGTGACAAGAAGTGGGTAAAATCAAAAATATTATTTTAATTTGATATGCTTACCAGGAAAGAACTGCTAATACCTTTAATTTTGTTTTATTTGTGAAAGATAGTGAGCAGTCTAAGTTAATCATTTATGTCAATACTGATGACAGCCATTCTTAAAGAGGGGAAATTAAGTAAACCCTTGGTATGGGGGGGGACACAGAGTTCTCCAGTTCATGTGACTGATTGATGCCTGTGTCAGACGGGTAACCCCTTGTGGGGGTTGCTATGCTTTATCTCTCTTATCTTAAGGCCACCACTGGAACATATGGTTTAACAATAGAGACTTATAGATTCCACACCATGCCTCCCTATCCCCCAACTCTGACCCAATCCCCAGAATCACTCATTCATAATTTGTCTTGTAACGGTGTATGGATAAAAATTGTCATGGCATGGTGACTCACTGCTGCTTCACAGCTTCAGGAACCTGGGTTTGGTTCCACCCTCAGGTGACTGTGTGAAGTTTGCACATTTCCTCATGTCTGCATGGGTTTCCTTCGGGTGCTCCGATTTCCTCCCACAGTCCAGAGATGTGAAGGTTAGATGGACTGGCTGTGCTAATGTCCAGGGATGTTCAAGCTAAGTGGGTTAGTCCTGGGAAATGCCAGGGTACAGGGGCAGGGTGGGAGTTTGGGATGCTCTTCAGAGTGTTGGTGTGGACATGATGGGCTGAATGGCCTGCTTCCACACTATAGGGGCATTCTATGTTTCTTTAAATTGGGAACCCAATGTAACAAGATAACGCCTATTTCTTTATGGAGATTAAGAGGTTCACAAATCTCCTGCAGATTTACAGTGAGAGACAAGAGAACAGTTTCTTAAAATCACAACGGTAACTGCTGCTAAATCCCACACTTATATAGTTTTGAAAAGGTCAATGACAAGCTGCTTATCTGAAGTAAAAATGTTGTACAAACTGTGAACCGGTGTATTTGGTTATAGAATTTAAATTTTTTTGTTTCAATAAACATTTGGGGGCCTCATTTTTCTGTTTTTAGTTGATTCTGTTGTTGTAGTGTATTCTTTTTTTAAAATTTCCATCACAGGGTATGAACATGAATCATAAACTGACCCCCTTCAGATGCTAGATGAATTGCCTTATGGTTTTAGCTTTCTGCTTTTTAATATTTGAGGCAGTACAATTTTAATAGCAGTAATCTGTGTTGTAATTGCATAGAGGATTGAGTAGTGAGACTATTTTATGTATTGCTCAGAAGAGGGACATGTTGCGAAAGGTTTTAGTCTTTCACACATCAGGACAAATGCAGGAATGCAAAATTTCAAATGATCATAACAGTTTATTCTATATGAAAAAAGGGGATGGTAATTGGTTAGCAAGCTTTGATTGGCTGTGATATTGCCGTGAAGAAAATAACGAGGGATTATAAACTACTTCAGGTCACCAAATAATTCAAAAACGGTCAAAATAAAGCTTGAACATATTTGTTTTGTTGGCAAAGAATGGCTCCCCATCTCTGACATTTTTTTCATTTCCATCAAGTGTAAGTGAGCCAAATTATGAGTTTGTTTGATTATTGTAGCTAAGGCACGCTCAGATTTGTTTCGCAAGTGTTGACCAATTACAAAATTACATCAGTAACAGTTTGTTTTGAGTTTTTTCATCATGGATAACCAGAGGAGCACGCTGTTTGATTAGATGATACAATTTAAGGATAGAAGGTCTCTCACAGAGTTGTTAATTTTTGGAGACTAGTGTTGAAAGATAATAGATTTTTGATTGTCAAGAGAGTGATGGATAATGGGGCAGACAGGAAACTGGAGGTAAGGCCACAATCAGATTGTTACGATTTTATTGAATGGACAAGCCCACTCAAAGGAGTGAGTGCCCCTTTCCTCCTCCTATCCTCGTGTTCCCTTCTATTCATGTCTCCTGGTGGACTGTCAGTGCAAAGAAAGATTTCAATTCCATCAAATTTAAATTCAATCACTGAGACTTGCTCTTTCTGAGCTTTTGAGTAATGTGCATGTAACAATCTTTAGCCTCTTCACTTACACAGAGAACATAAGGAAAATAAAGGGCACCGATTGCCTTGCCCACTTCAATCTGCTTTTAAAGTGTGTGTGTGTGTGTATGTCTTCAGTACTTGATCTTCAGAATAAACTCAATTGGTTCAAGTGGTATTTATTTTTGTAGAGTTATAACCACCTTTGAATAACTAAATTATTCTTTCCAAGAAACTTTTTTTTTACACAACTTCTGTTGTAAAATCACTCTATGAAATCTTTGCCTGCTCTTCATCAGAAGTAAGTACAGACGTAAGACAGCCTGTGGCTACAAAAGGCTTGGACTCTTAACTGAGAGTTCAAGTCCCATTTTTGACTGACATTTTTGTTCAATCTTCATTGAAGAGATAGATTGCAAAAAAGTGCAATTGCCCGAAGAAATATTCAATGACTAAACCTGATCTTGTATAGCAGCACTGGTAGGGTAGTATAAAATAAATAAGGGGGAAATGCAGCTTTTACCCTATTTAAAGAGACAAGTATTGAGATAAAAGCTAACATTGCTGCTTTCATGTTCAGATAAGTTTAGATTTAAGGTTAAGTCAATTGGCAAAATCTCAGCAGATGGAATATAATGTGGGAAAATGTGAGGTTATGCCTTTTGGCAGGAAGAACAATGGAGAAAGACTGCAGAACACCACAGAATATGAGAATTTGTAAAGCCCTCATCCATGAATTATAAATAGTTGCACCCAACTTCAGCAGATAACAGGGAAAGTTAATAAAATGTTGGCCTTTATTTCATGGGAAATGGAATTTTGCTAAAACTGTACAAGGCAGTAATCAGACCACAGCTGGAATACTGTGAACTGTTTTGGGCCCTCATCTAAGAAAACATACACCTGCTATTGAGGCAGTGCAAAGAATATTCAGTAAGCTGATACAAGTCTTGGAGAGACTGTCTTATGAGGAGAGTTTGGTTTTATTGGTCCAGTACTTGTTGGAATATACAAGAGTGAGAGGCGTCTTATTTAAACATGCAAGATTCTAAGAGGACTTATAAACCTGATGCAACAAGCTGTGAGTTTGACATTTATTGTAAGTGAAACTATGGAAATGCTTGTCTTGGATTAGATCATGGAGGATTAGGATGGAAGTAAAGTCATCACAGATTGACATGCATCTGAACTGTTGTTAGTTTAACTGCCTTTATTTTGAGCTGGTGATGATGGAGCTTAGTAGAAGTGAAGCATGTGGTGTACTTGGATTTCAGTAAGGCCTCTTATTTGGTTCCTCTGGAAATCTGATATGAAAAATAGAGGAAGTTGGAGTCAGTATATCATGTTTTAATGGATATGTAATCCAGGGATGATATCCTCAGCTTAATGTATTGATGCCAGAGGTATATATTTTGCTAACGCTATTATGAACTAGGGCTAGGGGGTCACGTCACAGGTTAGATTTGAGGAAGATACAAGTCTAATGAAGTTTGTAAACTCCAAAACTGAACAGGATAAGACACAGGAAGATTTAAATAGTTTTGAACATTCAGTAAATGGGGAACAAATTAAATTCAATGTTGAGAGAAATGAAAAATACCCTACTTAGGACACTTTAAAAAAATCTAGAAAGGGACAAAGACAGTGAATAAAATAATCTTCATGGGAAAGATAAGCGATCTGGGATTCTAACTGAAAATACAATTAAACTGCTGTAATAACATTCGCTGGCAGTAAGTAAAACAAACCAGATGTTAGGATGGTTTAAAAGGTCAACGTTGAGCCAAAGTCGTGAGATAATCCTGTCACTTCAGAGATCATTGGTGCAATAAGAGATAGAATACTGCTTAGAGCTGTGGCCATCTCTGTGCAGCAGGAATGATGCAGTGTTTGGAAGGTGTAGAAGAAACTATTCATATACAGTTATATCTATTATCTATTCCGCTTATATTTTGCATATAAAAAATAATAACTGGTCAGTTCCATATGTCTCTTCTTGATACCCAAAAAAAATGAAGCAAAAAAATTACTTACATCTCAAACACCAAATTAAATAAATCCCACTTTCAAATATATCAACATATAAAGTCTGTAATTTGGAAAACAAGAAAAGGCCTTTTCTGATGAAGCAATATGATTATCATAAATAATTATAGATCATGATTATTTGTCCGCTGTTTGATACTTTATTCATAATGCCCTTCAACCATCAAGAACTTGGGATGAAATAGCTATTCTTGCAAATTGTACCAAGCAGAAAACAAATTTCTGGGGAGTGGTAACAATTTATGCATGTAATGATGCATAAAATGTTATAGCATTTTCTCTATGATCATCATTTTACTAACTTTTGTAATGAAATACTATTTTTGTCATGAGATCTCTCAGATCTAACTCTTCATCAAGTTATCGTTGTTTGAAATGTCTGTTGCAGGTTCTCAGAGAAAATCAAAATGTTTCCAATATGAAATCTTTAAATTAACATTGAATTAAGTCGTGGCTGAAAATATCATAAAATTTTTAATGATTTCCTGACTTTAAACAGCTGATGATGTAGATTAGGTATAAACATATGAAAGATAGCCTTTTTCATCTTTTGACATGTCACAGAATGTTACTGCGGCAAAAGGAGCAGTTGTGGAGCAGTTATAAGGCAACACTGTCTCAGAGTCAGAAGCTTAGGGTTCAAGGTGTATTCTAGAATTTTGTTTGTTACACAGCCAGACATAATGACGATCAGTTCATTCCAATGCACACCATGGCTGGTGATAAATGAAGGAAATACTTTTGGTAAGCTATGTGAAAGAAAGAAAGTTGGAGCCTCTATTGTCACTATCCAAAACCTAATCTGCAATATGTGTGAGAAGACACATGCAGCCATAACAATTCAGACTCCGTGCGATTCATAATCTGTTACCACCCACCAATATAGCAAAATTTGAAATAAACTGAGGATTTGTCTGGAGGTGCCACACTTCCTGCTGATCCAGAAAAGTTACTTCAGCTTCATCAAGAAAATTCCCAGACATTGATTTTGTCCCTTCCCTATGTTTAAAATTATTGACAGCCATTTATGAGAGTAAAAGAGTTGTAATGTTTCCATGCCGTGATTGTAATTTCCACATATCCAACATCCACCCCCTCCCTATCACCCTAGTTCATGGATCCACACTCCTCTATGTTGAATACCCCTTGGAAAAAGCACTGAGAGTAGCAGGAGCACTGAATGAATGGGACTTCAATGTCCACCACCAAAAGTACTCAATAGCACCACTACTGACTGAACTGGCAAAGTCCTGAAGGACATAGCTGAGAGATTCAGTCCGCAGCAGGTGCTTAAAGGAATAGACAGCACTGCAGGTGTATCAGTCTGTGACAGTATCAGTGTGAGTGACCACTCCACAGCAGCATTCCCTCTAGTTTTCTTATCAGCTGCATGTGCTTCTGAGGCCTGTGTGCCACAGTGAATTCCAGAACCTGGGGCAGTGTGTACTAATCTGCCAAACGAACTGCACAAATTGACCAAGACTCCTTCACAGCACTTTTCAAACCCACCACCTCTACCACAAGTGCAACAGATGTATGATAATGCCACCACCTATTCCTCCTCATCCTGACTTTGAATTATATCTTCTTATGTTCACTGCCAGTGGGTCAAAAACCTGAAACTCCCTTCCTAACAGACTGTTCGCCACACAGTGTCAACCCTCACAAGGACTGCAGCAATTCAAGAGGACAGATTGTCACACTTTCTCGAGGGCACTGAGGATGGACAATAAATGCTGGCCTCGTCAGTGAAGCCCATAATCCCATTATCAAAATATGATGCTAAAAAGAAATGGTGTCTGCTCCAGCTCCTATTTTTTCCTGTCATCTGTTTAACTACCAGAGAATAATGTGACATGCAGCAACTCAGCCTGTTCTTTATGAAATGATACCTTATTTTGACTGAGAAATGCAGCTAAACCTTCAGCTACTCTTCAGGCGACGTTTCTGGCCAGGATTCCCTGGGATTTTGTTTGGCTTCAGTCTTCTTGTCTGTAGCAGGATACAGTGGAACATTACATTTGAAACAGTCTTGAGATCCTGGATCAGCTAAAACAAAATTCTGCAAACTTCATTCTTACAAAGGTAACATTTGCAATTCGCCTTCTCACTGAAAATTTGCATGACTAAGGCGAGCTGTAACATTTAATGTAGTTGTAAAGCTAATTATAGATGGAAATATGCAACTCATCCAAATAATTAGGAGCATACCTATTCAACCTGTATCAACATGATGTTGAATCTCAGTGTGGTAATCGCAGGTCTATGAATTAATGCTGAACTTGATGGCTCTAATAATACCTGATATATTTGCCAAGCTAACATGAAACATATTGGGCACAGTGGTTAGCACTGCTGCCTCACAGCGCCAGAGACGCGGGTTCAATTCCTGCCTCAGACAAGTGTCTGTGTGGAGTTTGCACATTCTACATGGGTTTGATCCAGTTTCCTCCCTCAGTCCAAAAATGTGCAGGTCAGGTGAATTGGCCTTGCCCGTAGTGTTAGATATAGAGAAATGGGTCTGGGTGGGTTGCTCTTTGGAGGGTCAGTGTGGACTTGTTGGGCCGAAGGGCCTGTTCCCACAGTGTAAGTAATCTAATATTAGATTTTGGAAAATATTTTCAACAATATCTCAAAGCACATCAGGAAAGATTTGTCCAATGTGATTACCTTCTTCATAAAAGCTGCATTCCCTTCTTCACAATGTATGAGGTAATAAGAGCTAATATGTTTACGTTTTCCCAAATGCAGTACATGAAACGCATTGTTTCAAGTTGTTCTTCAGATCAGTGAAGAGATTATTTCATCTTCCATGCTCCTCTATAAATCATTCAAAACTTTGCTGTCTCTATCTCAATTTACACCGGCTTGTTCATCGATCCTCACAAAACTGGTTAACCTACATTGATGTTCAGCAACATCTTAAATTAAGATTCTCATCCCTTGTGTACAAATCACTCCATAGCCCCATCCCTCCCTACCTCTGTAATCTCTTACAACCTTTTTGCTGTCAAAGAACTGTGCCTGTATCCAATTCAGGATTTTTAAATATTTTTTCATCTTGTAAGGTCTAGCAAGGATTCCCAGGACCAAATGCCCAGGCTCTGGTTATATGTTAATGAAGGGATAATTAGAGGAAAACTGGGTGTATAAATGGGGAACAAGTATTACATGTGCTGGAGTTTTCAAGCTGTCTGAGTTGAAGTAAAACTCTGAGCTTGGACTCTGTCTGGCCAACTTTTTAAACTCTGGAGCTAAACATTGTGCATCTTCAATTTCTTTGTTGACTGTGCTGACTGGTCCCTTTACTTTGGAATTGCCTCTGTTAGTCTTTATGCCTCATTATGAGTCTCTTCTCTTTTAAGACATATGTTAAAGTCTGTCTGTTTGACCAAGCAATTAATCATCACTCCTAATATTTCCTTATTAACAAATTTTATCTGGTAAATCTCCTGTGAAACACCTTGAAAGACTTTACAGTGTTAGAGGTGCTGTCTGAATGCAGATTTTGATTAACAATTTCTGTGTTCAGTATATTTATACTCTAATCATCATCACGAACTAACTAAAATATCACTTTAAGGAAATTAATTTGATTTTATTGATTACATTTGTTTATTGCAGCTGAACTTTAATTTTGTTTTAGACAGTACACCCATGTATAAAATCAAGACTATCCTCTAAATAGGAGGAAAGGTGGGATATCAGGTGCCTGGTAGAATCATTCCAAATTGATCCTGGCACCTCCGCTTTCAGTTTCACTTTCAGGGTGGGATCTGTCCACCTTATGATTTGACTCTTTCCTTCCATGACCAGCCCAGTGAAGATTACGATTTTACTGTCTAGAGACTCTCAGTACAAACTCACATCCCATCGCTTCTTGGAGCCATTTCTTGTAATCGAGCCTTCTCCTTCATTATGGTCATCAGTCCAATTATGTGAATGCAGCAATAGAGTCTGCTGATGTCAATTGTGGTGGGTACTGCAGCAGCAAGTGCATAATGGAACAAGCTGCCAGAGGAAGTGGTGAAGGTGGGTAAAATTACAACATTTTAAAAAACATTTGGACAGGTATGTGTATAGGAAAGATTATATGGACCAAACACAGGCAAATGGGACTAGTTCAGTTTAGGAAACCTGGTCGGCATGGACGAGTTGGGCTGAAGGGCCTGTTTCCATGCTGAATGACTCGATGACTCCATAACTCTATTAACTAAGCCTCGCTTCAATCTCTTCTGTAGCCTGAAAATATCACTTGCATCCTGTACCTCAATTTACATGTGCATAAATTCGAGCAAAGAGTCATTGTGCTTGAATAGTTATTTCCTGTTGTGTTAATGCTGGAACATACTAACCACTTCTTCCACTGTTGTTGGTCCAGGACAGGATATTACATTTATCATTTTGCTGTACAGACACCTATGAATGGTTGGTCTGTAACAGACCCTCCTGGTATCTGCGGTGTTTTTCCAACAATAAATAGAATTGTGGACAGATCAGTCTGCTGGCTCATAATCCTTTGTCAAGAGGAGCAGAAAACTTTTTTTATTTTACATTTTGTCCTTAGGTCTGTCTGGCTTAGATGACTCCACCAGGAATTTGAAAAATAAGTTATTTATTTTCAATTTTGTCATAATGATTTTACAGTACAAAATCATTCAAAACTTAGGTGAAGTTGTGCATTCCATTATTGTTAATGGCATTGAATTCTGGCATGCAGAATGCAACAGAAAGTTCATCATGATTCATTTTATGATGTGACTATACGTTTTATCAGATCTGTCTGTTTTAAGAAAACAAGAGTTTTATATTGCTTGGACAAACAACAAGTGAAGAAAAGTCTCAAGCAAATAGATTTCTGACATATATCACAGTAACTGCATTACATCCTACATTCCATCCTCAAGAGTGGGAAATACTTAAAATATACTTGTACGTCAGGCCAGACTAAGTTTAAGCCAAATACTAAGGACAATAGGCCAAGTCTTTGGAAATAAAGATTGTGCATTAAACTTGGCAAATGGCTTCAAGCGGTGATGGGCACTCTGGTAAAGTTACTGAACCCATAACCCAATGACCCAAGTTAGTTCTCTGGAGATTCAAGTTCATAATCCTACCACTGCAGCTGGTGGAATTTAATTTATAAATTTATTCTTAACGGTAATGATGACCATAACATCAATTGTTGGAAAACTCCTTTTGTTTTCTATTTCCATCCTTACCCAGTCTGGCCTACTTATGATCCAGACTCACTGAAATGTAGTTGACACTTATATGCTCCCTTAATTGGTCCAGCAAACCATTCAGTTCTAGGGCAATAAATGTAGGTCTCATTAGCGATACTCTTGTCCGATGAAAGGATTGAGAGAAAAGTAATTGATCTTATGTAGACATTATCCTAATAGAACAAGCGCAAACTTGATGAGATATGGACTCTGCTCAAGCAAGTTTGTTTGTTATGTGTTTGGTATTAAACCTCTTCAATATTGTTGGCGCTATATTCATTCAGACTGGTGGAAATATGGCATAATTCTCTGACTTGCATTATTGGTGGTGAAAAGGCTTGGAGAAATTAGGAGGGAAGTCACTCACTGCACAATATCCAGATTATGTCCTGCTCTTGGCTGGTAATAATTCTAGTTCATAGTGATAAAATGTCATTGAATATCTGTTGGAAGATATTCGCCTATCTTTGTTGAAGATCATTATTACTTGGCACTGTATGACCAATGTATGACTTATACTGGATTAGTGGTGCTGGAAGAGCACAGCAGTTCAGGCAGCATCCAACGAGCAGCGAACTGCTGCCTGAACTGCTGTGCTCTTCCAGCACCACTAATCCAGTATTTGCTTTCCAGCATCTGCAGTCATTGTTTTTACCTCAATGTATGACTTGTCTGTTTGCAGCCCAAGCCTCGATGTTGTCTAGGTTTTCCTCCACACAGGCGCAGACTACTTTGTTATCTGAGGAGTTTTGAATAGAACTGAACACTGTTATAATCTGTAGCACTGGATTTCTGCAATGAATTGCACATTTGCTGCCAGTTTCATAGATGTAGTGCTAGTGAACACTAACAGTTTTACCATCATTAATACTGAAAAATTCATGTCAGCATGTTTTCTTAAATACGAGAAGCCAAATTGGTAAAACTATTAAATTCCCCAGCAACTAAAAGGTTCTAATAATCTACTATTTATTCTGTTACAATAGATTTGTATGGCATTGAATGCCGATTTGTAGAAAATGTGTCCATCTTCCAGCATTATATAGAACTTTAAAGGAATGCCTTTTAAAGCCAAAGGATTTTGTTTTGTGTGGCAGTACTACTAACTAAAGTTATAGATAGCTTCTTCTTTTAAGGAAAAGATTTATGGCAGTAAGATTACCCACAGGACTCTTGACATCAAGCTGCAGTAAAACTCTTTACACATCTACGAGTGCTAAAGTCATATTTTAAAAAAAAGCCATGTTGTATTAATTATGTTTATGAATAAGGTTTTCTTTTGGGAAGCTACATGTGGTTTAAGTACAATTTTGTCCTACTTGAAAACCCTGAACTTTAAAAACACAACTTGTGCTGCACACAGATATGCAATATCACACCATATAATCATAATAATACTCCAGAGAGCCAGACTCCCTGGCATTTCAGCCTGGGTTTCAGCCTTTTTCAAAGGAAGCATTTAAAAAGGCTTTGAAGACCCAGTGCCTATAAAAAGCCTATAAAATCAAGGTGGTCTTCAGAACTGAACAAGCAGAAAAGTTGTAAGAAAGATTTGTATTTATGTAGCATCCTTCAGAAACTCGGCATCCCAAAGCACTTAAAAATCAATGAATGGATTTGAAAGTGTATTCACTGTGTAGTATAGGATGTTTATATGACCACATGAAGCTACCAAAACCCTTGACTGTGGAGTTTTCACAGTTTAGGGGTTAAGTTAGATTTTCATATCTGAACATAAATGTGTTTCGATATATCCAAAATGGAAAAAAAACTAAAAAATATTAAAAGCACAATGATTAAAATAAAAGTAGAAAGTAACAAATGTAAGTAATTTTGTACGGGACAGATTTTTGGCCGTGCACAGTACTGGCATCTGACGTTTTGTGTATTTAATTTGAACCAATTACCAAGCCGATGGTTTTAGAACAGTGTGTGGCAGTGGCACAATGGTAGTGTCATTAGACTCGTAACACACAGTCCCAGGCTAATGTCTGGGATACGGGTTCCCGTCCCATTTTATAAGTGATTAGATTTGAGTTGAAGGGGGAAGAAAATATTCTGAAATTAAATATTGATTATCATCAAAGTCTATCTGGTTCACTAATATCCTATTGTGAAGGAAATTCTCTATCCTTATACAATCCAATTCTCTACATGTGACTCCAGACCCACAGCAATATGTTTGACTCTTAACTGCCCTCTAGGCAACAGCCTAACCAGCAACATCCACAATCCAAGAATCATTTTTTTCCCAAGTGTTGCAGCTTCACCATGTGTCAGCCTGGCTGACTGACAATATTCACACCTCAGAGTAAGAATTGTGTGGGAACACATAATCTAAACTGACACTTCAGTCCAGGGAATTTCAAGCCAGTAAATAGTTTGGGGAACAAGCTGGGTGATGCAGAAAATATTCTCATTCAGATGTGCAAGTCATTAAATGCAAAATCTGTGGATAAAGCCATGAAACAATAAATGGAATACTGAAATATTAGACAGCACACAAAGCAATTTGCTGGATCGTTCTGGTGCCAGGAAGTGAATGAGCTACAGAATGGACAGGGACAATTGCCCTGACATGGTCCTCACAGTTGATTCTCATATTTCTGGGGACCTGCAGCTGTCTGTCAACATCTCGAGCCAGCCTGCCATTCAGGAATTAATGATTTTTTGCTGATAGCAAAGCCCACAGGTAAATTCAAGAGATGTTCAAGAGGGGAATGATTCAGATTGGTTGCAACCACTCTTGGTCCTGCCTTCACAACATTTTATGGAGTTTTTTTTCCCATCAGATCTCTAAAGACTGATTTAAGTTGAACACAGTGCTCTAAATGAAGTCTTTCCCAGTATTTCATAAAGTTTAGTCAAACTTCCTTTATTTTGTATTCTAAGTTTCAATGAAATAAAAAGTTTGATTTTTTTTTACAAAGAACCTTCTTGGCTGCTATTGCCAGCTTCATAAATTTGTGTACATGCATGACTTAAGCACCCTTCAATAGAGCTGGAGTTTTTGTTTTACTGTTTCTTTTAAGAAATCTATAGAATATAAATATTGATGTGTTATGGTGAGCCTGTATAGAACTTCAGTATAATCACTATTGGGGTGCACTTTTGGACTTCACATTAAAAGAAAAGCTGGAAAGGGTAATATATTGCTTAGTGTGTGCAAACAGGGAGCAAAGCTTGAAAAGTTGGGACTGTATTTATTAGACCAGAGGAGATTATGGGATGAATTAGAAAAGGGATGTTTTCTGTGATTATGGGGTCCAGAACAAAGGGACTTTTTTTTAACAGAGATCATTGTGAAGCTGTGGAATGCATTACCAGAATTAATGATTGAAGTGGAGATCATGTCAACATTTAAAAGTAGATTAGAAAGAGACTTGAAGGAAATGAGAATAAAGGGATATGGGAGTAGACCACGCACGTTGAATTAGTGCTACTGCTCATCTGGAGGCTAAACACCAACACAGACTAATTAGGCTGAACGGGCTGTTTCTGTGTTGTAATTTCAATGTAATTCATGGCACATTATTCTTCAGTTTATCAGCTGGTAAACGTATGTGTTTTTAAAGCAAGCAGTTGAAGACGGTTAGAAAGAAAAGAAAGGGCTTTGCTTTTTAAACATTATCTCTATGTAATTTTAAGGGATCCAGAAATTCTTAATGATAACTCTTCAATCTAGGATGCACAAGAATGGCACTGGTTTAATACGGACCCCATTTTTCAAAATCAATTAAACCAATAAACAATTCTAATGGCTTCTGTGGCAGTGCAATGTTCTGTGGTTTAGGAGATTAGGAAAATGGATGATCCCATTTGAAGAACTTCGATTAGATTAGATTCCCTACAGTATGGAAACAGGCCTTCATTCCAACAGGAGTCCAGAACGAGAGGGCATAGGTTTAGGGTGAGAGGGGACAGATATAAAAGAGACCTAAAGGGCAACTTTTTCATGCAGAGGGTGGTACATGTATGGAATGAGCGACAGAGGATGTGGTGGAGGCTGGTACAATTGCAAAATTTAAGAGGCATTTGGATGGGTATATGAATAGGAAGGGTTTGGAGGGATATGGGCTGGGTGCTGGCAGGTGGGACTAGATTGGGTTGGGATATCTGGTCGGCATGGATGGGTTGGACCGAAGGGTCTGTTTCAGTGCTGTACATCTCTATGACTCTAAGTCCACACCGACCCTCTGAACAGTCACCCAGCCAGACCTATTCCCCTACCCTACCCCTAAATAATGCACCTAACACTATGGGCAATTTAGCATGGCCAATTTACCCGACCTGCACATCTTTGGATTGTGGGAGGAAACCAATGCAGAAACTGGGAGAATGTGCAAACTCCACAGAAACAGTTGCCCGAGATGAGAACCAAACCTGGATCCCAGGTGCTGTAAGGCAGTAGTGCTAACCACTGAACCATCGTGCTGTCCATAAAGAGATTTGAACCAAGATCCCCAAAATGATATCTGGGTCTCTGGATTAACAGCCCAGCAATAATACCACTAGGCCATTGCCTCCCCAAACTTACTTAAGAAGCTAACAGTCAGCATGAAGATAACTTTTTTGAGTTGGAGAAAGGAAAGCATTAAAATACGAAGGAATTACATGACTCAGAAATGCGTGTAATATTCTCTTTCTGAATCTCATTATCTTAGATATCATGCAATTTGTACTTTCGACAGAAAGATAATTTGGTAAATTTTGTTTCTGATTATGAATCACCTATTCTATGCCTCAGGAGGACCTGAAATGCCATTATATTTCTCTTTTTGAGACAATTGCTTAACATAATATTTTACTTTAGTTTGACTTAATATGTAGGAAATAATGTATGATATGACTATGATGCCAAAACATACAGATCTAGTTTGATCGGTGGCAGGCAGATTTTTAATTTGTAAAGGGTTAAGTGGTTACATGGAGCAAGCAGGAAAGTGGAGTTGAAGCTGAGATGATATTAGCAATGATTATATTAAATGGCAGAGCAGGCTTGTGTGGCTGAATTGCCTCCTCATAAACCTAGTTTTTATGGTCTTGGATTCACTAACTAAAACCTCAAAGCTATTTCTCACCTTAGCTTCCCCGTGTTAATAATAGGAGAATTAATCAGAGGTTTTGCC
Source organism: Chiloscyllium punctatum (assembly GCF_047496795.1). Classification (NCBI taxonomy): domain Eukaryota; kingdom Metazoa; phylum Chordata; class Chondrichthyes; order Orectolobiformes; family Hemiscylliidae; genus Chiloscyllium; species Chiloscyllium punctatum. Next base: position 64,409,096 of record NC_092762.1, read on the forward strand.
TCTTGCTATAGAGTTGGTGTATGTAGAAGATAGGTGAAGATGCGATTGAGCTGACCTTGTGGGGTTAAACCTCTGCCAACCCTCAATATCTAATCTTACACATGAAGAATGGTCACTAGTGGAGGGAGCATAATAGAGTTTACTTGCTGATCAACAAATTATATGCTGCTATTTGCATTCATTAACAGAATGCATCTCTATTATGTGAATACCTTACTAACTCACTAAGTTCACACATTTTGTTAAGATACTGTTAGGTCCCCACTCAAATTTGTTACTCAGCCTATCTCATATATTCAAAATTAAAACTTATCAAATCCCTTCCTTGCATTTTTATAATCAATGTATTATAATGTTTTAGGATAAAGTGCTGGTAACTAAATAAAATGTACATAAAGATTGCTCATTGTAAAAGATTTGATAAAACACAAAGGAATTGGAAAATAATCCGGCTGAGAACAGTTGAGAAATAGATGTCGAAGGAAGAATAAACTTGACTTTATTGACCAATTTTCCCAGAACAGGAACAACGTTAAATGGAATGAAAGTCACCCCACTCGTGCTATTTAAAGGAGTCATGAACTAATGACCTAGAATTTACTGTTAGCAACATTCATTCTGAAGGCTTAATGAACGAGTGAATGAATGTGTATTTATATAGCCTTCCTCAAATCATCAGCAAGTTCAAAAGTGCCTTGTAGCCAATGAAGTACTTTTGTTTTGAAGTGTAGTCACTGTTGTTACGCAAGCAAGCACAGCAGCCAGTTTTGTATACAGCTGTGTCCCACAAACAGCAATAAGATGGTCAGATAATCTGTTTTAGTGCTGCTGACTTAGGGCCAAGACAGAGGAACATTCTCATGCTCTTCTTTAAGCAATACCATTAAATATTTTATATGAATCAGTGAAGGCAGGTATTGCCTGGGGTTAACTTATTCAAATTACATCCTTCTGTCTGTATTTCAAGAGTGCAGGATTCCCTTAAAATAGTGATTCACTATGGGACAGACAAATGGCATAAGAATGTCTCCTGCATTTCAATGCCAAAACTGCAAACAGTAATTTCAATCTGACTACTGATCATGTTAGAGGATAATGACCAAAAAAAATTGCTTTCTATATCTCTTATATGGAATTAAAGTGCCAATGGGCTAAATTGGACTGAGTAGTCCCTATTTTAAGGTGCTACATTGCCAACTCTCAATTGTTATGGACCAGGCCTGACCCCCTCAAAATATTTTAAGGAGCCCAGACTCTAAGTTTTTCCTATTTTAAAGGCAGATGTGAAGTGGATGATCCAGGTGTGATGCAGCTGCTCAAACGACCCAGCTTTAAGCAAAATCTCTATGACTCTATGACTACAGCTGAAACACCAACAAAGTAAGACAGAATCTAGAATAACTTAACTATTGGAAAACTTAACTGACCAGATACAGCAACTTAACATCCCATCAACACACCCCTTGGCAAAAAGGTAAATTTAAACAGATTCTTACAGTCAAGAGGAAACAACATCCAAAGAGATTTCAGACAGAAAGTCAGTCAGGAATAATCTGCTGAAGTTGACAACCTTTCCCAGATTTCAGCATCTTGTGATTGCCACAGCTGAACCAACTGGAAAAAAACCTGAACTGGGAGAACTGGCCACTCCCCTGTCATTGTAAACCAGACACTTTAGCACCTCTGTCTTTATGACCTCTCTTTTTTTAAAAAAAGGACAAAATAACCTTTTTAAAGTGACAGCATCATCACATAATCAAAAATGAGATCTGACATATTCTCACACATTGCCTGTCAACACTGGTATACTGAGATGAACATGAGTGGAGGAGTGAAAGCATCTGATATAGAGCAAGACAAATTGCTGGAGAAAATAGAGTTTTCACCACAATATCTTTGGGAAGCAATTTTCTTACCTCAACATCAGGGAGAAACGATGTATAGATACCTTATAGGGTTATGCCTCTTGGCAATTGCTGAAAGCTGTCAACTGCCGGGGACAAACAATAACAATTTTATGGCAGGCCAGGGACTACATTGCCTGTGACTGCCCAGGATACTGTCTGTAAACTTCAATGTGTTTGACACCTTCCAGACTACAGCTGGAGATATAAATATTTTGCAATTTATAATATAAAGCTGCACAAAGGGTGTAACTCCCTATACACAGAGACACTATTTAATGTTATTTCTCTTGCCAGACACAATCAGGTAGCATGAACACAATTTTCTTAGATGTAGATTCCCTTATTTGCCATATTGGTTCAGGCAATTTTTGACTGTTCTTCCTAGCCACTGCAAATAACTATTAACCCAACTAGAGCCTAACCATTACTAAGGGATGTGTTTTGCATTTCTCAAGTTAAGTAGAGACTAAATTGTGTTAAGATTTTGATATGATAAGGTGAAGAGAAAGCAATTGTCTCCTCTCTTAACCCTCTTCTCATTTGACCAAAACAGGTTTTACCGTTAAAACAAAGAGATACTTAACTGTTTGTGTTATGATCACAAGACAACATAGAGAATATGTTATTGTATATTAACCAGTTTCAATTAAAAAAACTTTATGACTTGTCTGTTTTACTGGACACAATTGGATTGATTTCTTTGAAATTTTTCTGCCTGTGGAAATTGGAGTGGTCGCAATCAGCAGATAGCTTTTAAAAACTTATGAATCATGTAGAGAGAGAGAAAGAAATGGAGAGAGGAAGAAATCATTTGATTTCATGTTATTTCAGTGCCTCAGCTTGCTTGTTCAACTCTGCAGGAAAAGCAGATGCTCAAAACACACAAAAGACTGCTTTTTGACATGATGTTCTCTCCAACTGCCCAGGGATCCAAATAAACCATTGCCAGCATATTCCAATTGTAACTTGAATAGATTCTTATGATCCTGGCTGATGTAATTATTAGACAAGTCAGGTACTAGGCTGACACCTGGTTTGATAGCGCATACTTTGTTTTGGTTTCGTTTTAACAAAGTTATCTCTCAATGAAACATTTAACCATAAAGTTTAACAATAAAACAAGTTTATAAACCAAAAAAATGAAGATAAAGTAGAATGAACCAAATTATTTGCTTATAAAACAAATTGAAAAACTTTTAAACATATAGGAAAGATATAATCCCAGAATACTACATTAAGATTTTTTTAAAAAATTGAATTACTCACACGAGAAAAATACTTTATCTAAGACCTCGATAAGCTTAAGGCAACAGAGACTTTAATTCCTAGATTGGAATCACTGATAGCTTCTTCCTGGAGCTGTCATAGGCCTGACCCTAAACGTACTCAACTTCAAGTAACCTCTCCAGGGATTTATCCCAACATTTCTGGTTTTGGACTATTAGTAACTCCCTACTCCAAAGTAATCTAATTTTAAAATATTCTCATCCTGTCAGGAGTGCAATTCTCTAATGCTATCTCCAAGGACTTCACGGTACTGACCAAAACAAAGTAAACTAAAACAACTTATTTCCCTTTAGGCTGTGGGTGTTGTCCCAAAGCTTATAACAAACCTGAAGTCTAGAAATTTCTAACAGACCTAAAATCAAAAAGTTTACCTTGATAAGTCCTAAAACAGCAGAAGGTAAACAAATACCCAATATAGTTGCCAAATTAGCACTCAAACTGTTTTAAAACAAATCATCATGGTTACAGAAATGCATATGACTTCAATCAGTCTAATAATTTGTCTCTATCCAAACTGAGCACTCAGATGATCTGGACATTGTGTGAATGGAATAGGGATGTAGTTCTTTCTCATTCTCAACATGTCATTGTCTTTGTGGTGGGTTTTTTTCAGACAGCCTCCATCTCAATGACATTGGAACGTGGAAGGCATAGCGATGCAAATTATGTAGACATCATTTCCTGTGAGTTCAAATCACTGGAATTCAGCTTTACTTTCTTTTTTTTTGAAGAAAAGAAATTAGGGTTTTACAGCCTATAGATTCAAATTGCACTTTTTAAAATATCAATCAGCTTTATTCGTGACAGTTTTGATTTGCTTTTATCACTCTATGACAACAGACTGATGGAGGTTGCTAATGACAGCACATGGATTCTGTGGCATAATGATGGCAGAACTGTCAGTGTTAGCTTTTATGGCTTCTTCGGGACTGACAGCAGCTGGAGTTTGCCCATGTATAGTTAAACATGGAAATCCAGAAGTTGGGATCTGTGATTCGTCAGAGGATGCATTGTTGAGGCCACCCCAGAGTGCAACCAGTTAGAATTCATTAAATTGTTGAGAATTTTCGGTCATTCTTAGTCGCAATATTAATGACACCTTGTTGAATGCAGTTCAGTTTTTAACAGCATGTTAAATTCACAACTGCTACCAACAGACTTGGTACCAGGTTCAAACTGCCATCGGGATAGGGAAGGGCTGCACCACAGAAATTGTGAAATCTTTGCGAACAGCTTTGTTAAAGATAACCATGATGTGGAGAAGCCGGTGTTGGACTGGGGTGGATGAAGTCAAAAATCACACAACACCAGGTTATAGTTCCAACAGGTTTATTTGGAAGCACTATCTTTCAGAGCGCTGCTCCTTCATCAAGTGGTTGTGGTGTCTGGTCTAGAACCAGTCTGACTCAAGATTGGGATACAGACAGACTCACTCCTCACACTTTTAATGCATTGTCTGAGCTGAAATGTCACCTTTTTTTATAAAACCTTAAGTTATCTCGAGAAGGTGGCTTAAAAGAAGTTCTTGGATTTACATATTAATGAATCGAATCAGAGAGTCATAGAATCTTGGAGATGTACAGCATGGAAACAGACCCTTCGGTCCAACCCGTCCAAGCCAACCAGATATCCCAACCCAATCTAGTCAGCACCCGGCCCATATCCCTCCAAACCTTTCCTATTCATATACCCATCCAAATGCCTCTTAAATGTTGCAATTATACCAGCCTCTACCACTTCCTCCGGCAGTTCATTCCATACATGTACCACCTTCTGCATGAAAGAGTTGCCCCTGAGGTCAATTTTATATCTTTTCCCTCTCACCCTAAACCTATGCCCTCTCGTTCTGGACTCCCCGACACCAGGGAAAAGACTTTGCCTATTTATCCTATCCATGCTCCTGAAAAGCTTAACAATCCAGGTTTATTCAATATATCATTTCAGTTTCATGACACTATAATCTTTTGCTATAAAGTCTGAGTTTTATGATTTTATATTTCACAACTACCTGATGAAGGAGCAGCACTCCGAAAGCTAGTGCTTCCAAATAAACCTGTTGGACTAAAACCTGGTGTTGTATGATTTTTAACTTTGTTAAAGGTAACCACTGTTGCTTCATCCATGCCTAAGAAGGTCAACCATAAGGTAATTATTTCATTTGCTTTCATAATGGATGGGGCAGGTGAGTACCACCAGGCTAATTGCCCATCATATTTGCTTCCTTTCCTCATAGGAGCTATGCAGCTAGCATCTCTCTAGGGGTGAAAGGTGCACTCATTTGATTGTCGTTGCTGAGCAATTTCTTACCATGTGTGACAGAACTTTGTTACATTTTAAGCTTCAAAGAAACAACATTTGGTTTGTGGACTGAAAGTTTCACTTGAGTTCCAAGTTATCAGTAAATATTTATAAAAGAAAAAGATGTTTCACAGAACAATGCGCTGCTGGCTATCAAGTTCATTCGAGCAGGATTCATTTTCAGGTCTCTGGAAATGCAGATCTTTTTTCACAATTTTTTTTAATCAGTGCGAGAACACATTTTTCATAGGCCATTTTCTTTTACCGTTTAGCTTTGCCCACTTTTGGAGCATGCCATGTTGCAGTTCACATCTCTGATCTCTGCCATGTTGGGGAAATGCGTGACAAAACCCTTACAGCTGGAGGGAAATTGCCAAATGATAATTATTTGTGGCTGACTTCAGATTACCCGTGACAGGCTCTGCAAAAGAAGCTTACACTGATTACAAGATGTTGAGAACACGCACAATCAAATATTTAACTCATATGACTCATTGTTCAAAGAATATCTGCTTTACAATGGAATAACAGTTGCTTTCAGACCCAGTCACTATCTAGAGTCGTGGTGCCATTTTAGTTTTGATAATTTACTTCTTAACAACTAGTTCAATCACTTTTTTAAAACTAAAGACTGCTTCGTAGGTTCCAGAGGAACAGTTCTGTCTTCTACCCATTGACATACATTTGACAATTTATATACATTTATTCATTATAATGCATCTTTAATGCCTTATTAATAATTGGACTTGTGTATCATATATCACAGTGATTCATGTTTACTTTAGATTGTGATCAAAAAGCAAGTTTTACTTCCAAGCGTTAAAGTGAACTTGTAGAGTTGAAGGTGCATTGCCTCTTACTCGGTTCCATTTTTGTAAAAACAATTAGAACAGCCTTCTGGTATTATTCCTATCATGTTCTACCTTGTGATCACTCACATAAACACATCAACAATAACTAAAACATTGAACCTACAGTAGATTCTGGCAAATTGCTGAGGCTTTGATATTCAGGCTACAAAGAACAGGCTATACTTATAATAATTTCATCTTTAACGTTGCTTCCTACCTTTGTTGTCATATGATGTTATAGGCAATTTAGAATGTGCAATCCTATGTTGGAGCTTTCTATTCGGAACTGTAAGAAGATTTTATAGGCTAAAATAAAATGTCTTAACTTTGACACTTAGAATGGAAATGCAACTCTTACTTTACTGAAAATAAGATTCATCGGTTGTCATTAGTGTAACAAAAAGCTAAATTTCAGAGGGTCCAAAAGCTGCAGGATGAAATAAAGACTTTTCCAAGTTCTGCCTAATGCAAAAGTTTCCATGGTACAATAACAAATGAATATAACACTCTGATGCGGGCTGTTCCCTAGGACACACACCAAGTCAAACAGCAACTGTGCCTGGAGGGCCATTAACTCGGTAAAAGACGCTCTTTTCTGCTGGAAGCTTGTTGGTCTTCCAGTGTAAGGAGTTGATCTCGATTGAGTGTTGCAGACTGGCACATTCCAAGGTCCAGGACTACATGCTGAGGGACGCACTAAAGCTGAGGGCAACTGCTACCAAGGTGCAGTGGGGAAAGACCACTGTCTGAGGTCTTTCAGCCAAAGTTAAATCGGGATCCATTCAGTTATTGGACCGTCCTGGTGATTCAACTATGTGTAAGTAGTATCTTGAATAAGTAAGAAATGCCTTGTATTTGTCAGAATTTTCAGGAAAGTCAAACTTCAACGTTTGTTTGTTTCTCCATTTGCAAAAACTTCCTTTCTCTCTCCCTTCCTTTCGCTCCATTGTATCTCTCTTTCTTTCACAAAATTACAGCAAAACATGTTGTATACTGTCGCCAGTCTCCAGTGCCATCTTAAAGCATGAAAAAATAAACCAAAACATAGAATATAAAGGCAGAAGAATAAAGAAATAAAGAAAGTGTTCAACTCTATAGTCTTTCTTGTTAAGTGCTCCACCAAAGGCCATGGGCCTGGAGGCCAGGCACAAACACGCTTCATCACACCACCGCTTGAATGAAAATCACCAGTCTTTACGTCAACTTGCCTCCACCAACGGCCTCACCAGTATGCTGGACCTCGCCAATGCAGATGCCACTGATATAGCCAGGTACTGCACTGGCCCAAGCTTAACTTGCCGTCGGCTTCAGGCCCACTTGGCCAATGCAGCTACTGTCGATGCCACTGGGTCTTGTACTGGACACTGACCCGCCACGGCTGCTGCCTCAGTGAATGTGCACTGGACACAGAAGCCACCAGGAACCCGAACTCACTTCCAAAGTTGCTGCCATAAGTCTGCAGTTGGCCCACTGCTGGGCCTACTCGCCAACCACCACGATTCAGCTCGATTCTGTGCTAGGGTCACTGGTCCGCGTCAATACCATTGCTGCAACTGAGCTCTTCAAGAGGAGGGAAATAAAATAAAAAAGAAATCTCAAGAAAAAAATGAGAAAAGAGAAAATAGAAGACAAGAAATGAAACATAAAGCGGATGGAGTGGACAAGCTCCAGGCTCAGAAGCCATCTTACCAGAATCGACTGTTACAGAATTGAACTGCTCGAATGACTATAAATGATATTTTATGAATAAAGTATATTTTTGAAATAATAAAATTAAATTAAAAAGCACAAAAAAATTGAGGAGTCTGGTGTTTCTGTACACTTATAACAGGCGTAGTAATAATTAACTCTCACGTGGCTGCCACTAGGCAGGCTAAAACAATTTTAAAATTGTTACCGCACCGAAGGGAGCTAGTCAGTCATTGTCTCTTCACCAGTCCTTTAAATGAACCATGTACCTAGTACCATTCCTCCACTTTCTCCTGGTAACACTGCATGTTTCTCCGATGCAAATACTAGTTCAATTCCCTCCTCGATATCTTAATCAAACCTAGCTTCACAACTCTCAGATACAGACCAATGACCAACATTCATCCCTGAAACTGAAAGGACAGGGTGGAGAAAGCAATTAAGAAAGTAGATGGGATATTTCCTTTTATAAGCAGAGACATAAAATATAATTGTGGGTATGCACTAGCACAGTATAAACCATTTGTTAGATCTCAACAAGTACTGAGCCCTACTTAGCAATCTATACTGGGTGTACATATTGGGTGAGGAGAAGATTATACATAGCTGCTGTGTTCAGTCTTTGATCAAACAACCGATTCACATTCATTCCAAGTCCTCAGGCCTGCGTGGAGGCCAAATAAATCCACGAAGGCTGATATCCCATAATCCAGTCACCCTTTATTGACACATGAACAATCCTTGACTATAGTACTGCCTCATGTGCCTTTATTCCTCAGAGTATCAGTATCTCTGACATTCACCCTTTTTATATCATCTAGGGCTCCCTGACTGGGGCTGTTAATCATGTCCAATCAGGAAACTTATATTCTATAATGTTTGGCTGGCTGACCTCAATACAATTACTACAGAGGCCAGGGAGAAAACAACCCCGAATGAATCAGTTCTGAAGAAGGAACACTGGAGTCAAAACATTAACTCTGATTCCTCTCCACAGATGTTGCCAAACCTGCTGAGTTTTTCCAACAATTTCTGTTTTCATTTCTGATTTCCAGAATCTATACTACTTCTGTGTTTTTCCCCAAATGAATTCTTTCTGGGATACAATTCTGTGTGGAGCAAGAATTTGAGAGAGAAGAAAACTGGCAAAACATATTCTAAAAATTCAAAGATTTTGGCATATTTCAATTGCCAAGAAGAATGTAGGCAACTAATGGCTGCGCATAAACAGTGCATGGATGTAGGTTTCTCACTGAGCTGGAAGGTTCTTTTTCAGATGTTTCGTCACTATAGTAGGTAACGTCTTCAGTGACCCTCCGAATGAAGCACCGGTAGTGTAGCCCACTCTCTATTTATATGTTTGAGTTTTCTTGGGTCGGTGTGAACTTCCAGGATATGGACAAGAAAGATTTCTTAGAAGCATTAGAAACAACAATGAAAGACAATCAACTCACAGAAGAAACTCAGCAAACCATCAAACAGGCAGTCATACCAATATTAAGCAGGATAAAGAAGGAAACACATTCAATACACAAGAAAGGAAAGCACTAAAAAGACTAAAAAGGACATTGTTATCCTACCTGCAGACAAGGAACGCTTGACAGTCATCTTAAGTCAAAGAGCAAATGCACTACTTACAGATGCCAACACTTGACAACAAGTGGCAATAGACCCGACCCCACAACTAGAGAACCAAATGACAGCTCTACTCAATAAAACTTCAGAAATCTGGAGAAATAAATAAGACCGACTTCCAAAAAATGAAACCAGATGGATCCAAAGCATCACGCTTCTACGTATTACCCAAACTTCACAAACCAGGAGCACCGCCTCAGACCCATAGTCTCACTACCTGGAACTCCAACTCACAGATTGGACAAGGAGCTACACTAAAGACTAAAACACTGAGTAGAAGACTCACACCACTCCATCTAAGAATTCCTAAAGACCATCAAAGACACCAAGGTATAAGAGGATGAAATAATGGTCTCCTTTGACATAACAGCCCTGTTCGCATCCATCAACATCACTGGCCAAGGAAACACTGACTTCATTATTAGAAGAACCAAAGACACATACATCAAACACCACCAACTTCATCAACAGGAATAGTATCGTCAAGCTAGTGGACCTATGCCTTACCACCCACTTCACCTTCAACAACAAACCTACAAACAAATCAGTGGAACACCCATGGGATCTCCGATATCAGGGTTCTTAGCAAAGGCAGTAATGCAGGGACTCAAACAACCAGCTCTGCCAACCATCCAACCCAAACTTTGGGTCTGCTACATGGATGAAATCTTTGCCATCACTAAATGAAACAAATTAGAGGAAACCTTCAAGACTATCAATAATACCCTCACTGGGACAGAATTCACAAAAGAGGAGGAAAGTAACAACAAACTGCCATTCCTCGATGTTACAGTAGAACAAACAGCCAATGGGGAACTTCAAACCAGGATCTACAGGAAAACAACACAAATGGACCAAATAGTGAACTACAGAAGCAATCATCCTAACCCCCACAAACGGACCTGCAACAGAACATTATTTCAACTAGCCACCACACACTGCAGCACAGAGGAACTATGCAGAGCAGAGGAAAATCACCTATACAGTGTATTCAAAAAGAACGGGTACCCAATGAACACAGTCCATCGACTTCTCAGCAACAAACCCAAATAAGCATACAAAACATGTCCAGAAATCCTAGCCACTCTCCGCTACATCAAAGACATCTCGGAAATGACTGCCAGACTACTCAGACCCCTTGCCATCATGGTAGCCCACAAACCCACCAACACACTAAAACAGCAGCTAATGAACTTGAAAGACCCTCTACAGACAACAAGCAAAACTAACGTAATTAACAAAATATCTTGCAAGAACTGAAACAAACACTACATTGGACAAACAGGCAGAACACTAGCCACCAGGATACATGAACATCAACTAGCCACAAAACGACATGACCCACTCTCACTAGTATCCTTACATATGGATGATGAAGGACACCACTTCAACTGGGACAACACATCCATCCTAGGACAAGCCAAATAGAGACACACATGAGAATTCCTAGAAACATGGCATTCCAACTGGAACTCTATCAATAAACACATTGATTTGGATCCCACTTACCACCACCTGAGATAAAGAACAGGAAATTGTCTTACCACAGGAAATGATGTCACTGCAAGAAATGACATCACCAACCCATGAAAACTCAAATATACAAATAGAGAGCAGGCTACACCACCAGAGGCTCATTGAAGATGTTATCTAGTAGGGTGACAAAACGTCTGAAAATGAACCTTCCAGCTCAGCGAGCAAACCTACATCCAATACCTCAACCTGAGCTACAAATCTTCTCAAGACTCAATAAACAGTGCATGGTGTGGATGATGAATTTGAAACTATCTCAACAAATTTCAGATTCCTTTTGCAACTTTTAATCCTTTCAAATTGCTAAAGATGTTTAAGTTTAATTTGTCTTTACTAAAACAACCCTTAAGTCCTCAAGGGTTAAGCTGTCGTGAGGTTTGGGATTCTGCATTCTGTCTTGCCTTGCTAAGTAACTTCTCCCTTAGACTTCCCGACTGCTGCAACTAGGTCTGTGGCTTACTTAAGAGTCACTATTGTCTGACTCTTGGAAGTTCCAACAGCCTCTTTAATCTACACACTGTTCTGCACAATATGGATCTCTGTAATACAGCTCTGTTGTAGAGCTTATTCCACCTCTCTGAGAGTCGCAATAATGTGTAACTGCTGATGTTAGTTTTACATGATGCTATACAGATCCATTCTCAAAATATTACATCTATTGCTTCACTATCCTCAGTTTACAATAATCTTTATTGCAGTTATTTCTTACTGAACAAAATTAACCTACTTCTGCGTTTTTAAAAGGTTTCTGGGACAGAGGCATTAGTGGGTGGTGGGAAATGCTGTTCTTCATCATCTGTGGACAAAAAAATGGAATAAAGAATTCTTGAGGTTTTCAGTGCTGCCTTTAGGTCATCTTTCTTTCTCCCTTCCTTTAATTACATATGTTGTTGTTACTTGCATCCTGCCTGCTGAAATTTTTAATTCTGTATTTGTGTTCTACTCTACTTTCAATGAAAGCAAAAGTTGCAACAGAAGTGCAGAAAACCTATCTGGCTTGAGTCAGAAACAGCCATGTTTGATTTTCTCTTGACTTTTTTTCATTACTTTGAGATATACAGAAATTTCTTCAGAGGCTAATACGTAGCAAACGTGAACAAAGTTCTCACCATGATCAATAATTCTACATTGTGTTTATATTCTGACTGAGCTTCACCATTTCTGTGTACATCAAGCGATAAGAAGGAACAAGAGATGCTTGTATTATCAGAACGAAAACAAAGTTCCAATATTGCTCCTCTTGTTTGGGACACAGTGGCTCTTTCTATGATGAAAATAAATCTGACTGCCACCTCTTTATTCCTGATCCTTGAGCTCATGTTGACCTTATTAACATCATCCAGTTGAATCATTTGAAGTATTAATTCTTTTGGATGGCAATTGATTGCACTTAATTTTTACATTCCTGTTTTTTTTCTTTTTTAAAAATTATTTTATTTAATGCTTTTGCTGCCCACTTCTAATTGCCCTTGAGATGCTGGTGTTGAGATACACCCACAGTTCTGTTCGGAAGGAAGTTCCAGGATCTTGACCCACCAACATTGAAGGGGCAGGGATATGACTCCAATTCACAATGGTGTTCAAAGACTTCACTTGTCCTTTGAGAAGCTATAGGTTGTAGGAAGTCCCTTTGGATGGAGCTTTAGTGAGTTAATGCACATGTATACACTCTGCTATTGTGCACAACTGATGGAGCAGTGAATATTTAAAGTGTTGGAGGAGATGCCAGTCAAACAGTTACTTTGTTCTGGATTGTGCTGAACTTCTTGAGTGTTGTTTGAATTACAATCATTCAAACAAGGGAAGAATATTGACTCCTGACTTTCACTGAAGATAGTGGTCAGGCTTTGTGGTGTCCAAAGGTGAGTTAATTGCCACAGAATTCCCATTCTCTGAACCTCTTGTAGTCGCAGTATTTCTATGGCTGGTATAATTACTTGCCTGACTGACAGTTTTCCTATCCTGGATCACACTCTGCTTTATTCTTTCTTTCTTTAGTGGATATACTGGGAGTCATTTTCTGCAATTTAGTAGATTCTGGAACCATAGCTGTAGTTTGGAAGGTAGCAAGTGTAAATCAACAATTTAAAGAAAGAGATAACCTGTCAGCTTGAATCAGTCGTAGGGAAAATGATAAAATCTATTATAAAATATGTGATAATTGGGCACCAATAAAACAGTAGAATTAGACAGTGTTAATATAGATTTATGAAACAGGAAGCATATTTGAAACATATGATAGTGTTTTTGAGGACTTAGGAAGTAGAATAGACAGGATGGACTGGTGGATGTTAAATATCTAGAGTTTTAGAAGGATTTTAATAAAGTCACACACAGTAGATGAGTAAGCAAAATTAGAGCACATAGGAGTGAGGGTAATATATTAGCATGGATGTAGAATTGGCTAATGGACAGGAATTTCCAAATTTGCTGCTGATACAAAATTAGTTGGAAATGCAAGGTATCAGGAGGATGCATGAGATTTTAAGGATATAAGAAAACATATCAGAAGGAATATAATGTGAAAAGGATGTGAGCTTATTGTTACAACATGGCAGTGAACCCTTCTGTTAATTAAACGCAGAAAAGCTCACCTTGCCTCATAATCTGTTAAAGAATGAATGACAGAGAACTCCCAGATTCCACTATTTAAAGAAAAAGAATATCAATTTATTCCTTAATTCTAAAAGTGAACATTAAACAATAACTATTCACAACTCTAAGCCCCTCTTTCTCTTAACTGCTTGTTATCTGCCTCCAACCCTATAACAATATACTGTTCCAATAAAAACCTGTATTAAAATTACATCAACTTAATTTCAAAACAACACAGTGGCTGTAATCGTCAGTGTCTTTCTTCTTTTGGCTGAAGATTTCCCTGAGTTATCTTCTTTCTTTTTACTGTGATGATGTTTCATATGAAAAGATGCCTTTAATAGAGAGTGTTTTGCTGGGAGTTACTCTGTTGAGGGTAGTTGGTCTCCGTTTAACATTTCAAAATGCCTGCTTTTTTATACCCAAATATCAGATCATCCCACTGGTCTAAGTTTGGTAAAAATAATAAATTCAAGCTCAATTGGGTTTTAGTATCCTGGGACATAATTTAAAATGATTGGCTAAATTCAAATTGTTGTCAAAACAGCAACCAAATCAGGTATCCATTTTACAGCCAAATGTTACATATTTTCAATTTTCCAATATACTCTGAGAATGCTAGTTAGTCATATGACAGGTGCTTGTAAGCTTTCAGTACAAAACAGCATTCATTCTCTCTGCATTCTCTCTTCTCAGTACATGCCTTCACCTTCACACATTTTGGTGGCAAAAGCAAAAAGTATTCCTTAAATGGTGAGAGATTGATAAGCATTGAAGGTACTTTGGTGTCCTTCATAAATTATTGAAAGTTAATAGATGCAATAAGCAATTAAGAAGGAAAATGTTATGTTGGCCTAAAATTGCAATTGGAAGACCATTCCTGGAATATTGTCCACAGTTTTGGCCTGTCTATCAATGGAAGGATGCAATTGCCAGATTGAAAGTGCAACAAAGTTCACTAGACTGATCCTTAGAATGGCAGGATTGTCTATGGAGGAAAAAATGAGGAGACTGGATCTACTTTCTTTAGATTTTAGAAGAAAGAACAGTTATCTTACCAAAGAGTTATCTCACAAACTTTTTAAAGGAGTTGACAGAATAGATGCGGGAAGGATGTTTCCTGTGATTGGGAGGTCTAGAATCTGGGAGTACAATCTCAGAATAACAGGAGGAATTCCTTCACACAAAATTGGGGAATCGTTTTTTCTACCCAGACAGCTGTGGAGGCACAGTCTTTGCATGAGGATGTTCAAAACAAAGATCAATGGATTTCTAGAGAGTAAAGATGACGAGGGGTATTAAGGTAATGCAGGGAAAATAGCATTGATATAAAATATCAGCCATGATTTTGTTGAATGATGGAGTCGGCTTACTGGGCAAAATGTTGCTCCATGTTTCCTAGGTTCTTATTTTCAACCTGACATTTCAGATAAATGCCAATAGCTCCAAATGTTCTCCAAGGATGATTGAATGAGTCTCTCCATCTTTAATACTAAATATAACTGTTGAAACCAGGAACTAAGTAAATGAATTTGTTCCATTTTGAATTTAAAATGAAAATAGAAAACGTCACATTGTTCCAAACCAAATTATTCTTCCAAGATAAAGGGTGCAATGAATTTAACCAGAATAATAATCTTAAGGATGGTTTTCCAAGACGTTAATAATATTAGATTAATTTAGAGCTGTGTTGTATTATTCTAATCAGTCATACACATTTTATCTTGTAGACCCATTAAAATGTAGATTTTGGTTTGCTTTTAAAAAGACTCTAATTAACTAATTTGAGGAAAGCTAGAAAGTATTGTGGAAAGTATTCCAACTGTAACTAAGTTGAAGATAACATTTCATTCAAACTGCATTTAAGACATAACAAAAACCGTTACTGCATTATACCATTCACCCCTGAATTGTAAGTTCGGATTGTTTTGTTTTCCTTTTACCAGTGACAAAATTAAACAACATTAACTGCACTAAATTTGGAAGCCTTAAACCATCTTCAGGTTCAATCCCAGTTACCTCTAATTCCATCCCTCACCCTAGTCACTGGGATTACTTGAAATTGGGCACGTTCTGGGTATATACGGTTGATGCAGTAAGAACAACATTCTCATCAGAAGCTTTGCTTCAGGCCAGAGCTATTTTAATTCCTAGGCCTCATTTAACTAAACAGATGAGAATTCTTGAAAAGTCTCCTTGATTTCTTGGTGAATGATTTGACGCCAAATTGAAATTTCATATCTTCTCAATCACCAGGGCTGCCTACTTCTATCACTGTAGTATTGTGCCACTACCTCAGCCAAACAATTGCTGAAATCGTCATCCATACCTTTGTCACCTACAGACATTATTCCAATGATTTCTGTATTGAGCTTCTATTCAACGCCCAGCATCCAAAATCTTGTTGGCTATAATCTGAACCCATACTACACCCTGTTCAACAATGAAGGGAAGTTGATAATGTTGCTGTAATGTCATTCAATGTCTAATCCGAAGGGTGCAGGGTAAGGGTCCAGGTACATGGGTTCAAATCCCACCATAGTCACTGTTGGAACTTAAATTCAATGTTACTAAATCTGGAATGGAAAGTTACACTCAGTAACAGGGACCATGAAACTGGCATTGGATATTGTTTAAACCCATCTAGTTTTCACAAATGTCTTTGAGGGGAGGAAATCTGCTGTTGTCACCTCATGTTGTGGTGGTCCTCTGAATGGCCTGGAATGAGCAACAATAACTTTCCAGTGACATCCACATCACAAAAACAACACATTTGATAGATCTATTTAAATGTTATATTTAAATGTAAGAGTTCAAGTCGTAAGATTTCTATACATCTTTGAGAGGAATGGAATTACCATTTTGAACACTGAAAAATATTAATTTGTATTTGAACTTCAGAACTTTTGAATCTATGAAGAACTCCAAGAATGACTGTCATCATTAAACTAGCTACACTTAACTTGCTCTAATGGATTGTATGCCCTGAGCTGGATATTTCCAAAACTACTTACACATAAATACCGCTTGATATTTTCTTTCTTACCTGTATCTACGCTCCATGCTGGAGACCCGAATGTCATGAACTCACATCTGTATTGTCAATGATTTTGAAGTACAGTTTTCTATCAATGATCAGTTAAAAATAGGTCTGTGAAAGGAGACAACATTTTCTAAGGAGTAATTAGTTTCAATTTTGTGGTCATTTTTTTTCAGTAGAGTTGTGTCCACTTTTGATCTGGATTGTGATTAACATAACTCACATCAATATATGGCTTTAACAACCATCTGAAGTATATTTTTCCTTCTGTCTGAGCTACTAACTATTGTAAACTAGCACATCAGTAAGTCTCCGATATTTACTCCAAGCTTCTAGGCTTGTGCTAACAGATTGAATTTCATAACTCCGATCAAATAATTGCTCTTAAATGCTATATGCATGTGTTTAATAGAGGAACTGTATGTTCTTTATTCCATTTTCCTTAAAAATCATGAGCAACTCAGATAATTTCCTTAATTTGGTAAAAATCATTTGTGGAGGAAGATGTTGCAGCTTAAAAACTGGTAACTGGATGTTATCATATTCAAGCATTGGGAGTGAATGTAGCACAGAAAGAGAGACAGAAAGTGAGTTTTTTTTTCAATTGACCAGGGAACACAATGCTGTAACAACCATTTGATCAGATCCTAGGCAGTGGTCAGCTCCTTCAGTGTGGACAATACAGCAGAAACATCCAGCATCTAAGGGGAAAGCACATAAATATCTCTATCTCCTATCAGTGTGGAGAAGGACCAAAAAGTCTCCCAGTACCTATTCTTTTCATAATTGTCCTGTAACCTGCTCTTTGCAAGTTGCCTGTTGACAGGAAAATGGGGAAAAACAAGGTAAGTCAAGTTTCCAGTGGTATTATCTCTCCACTATTAATCCAGTGACCCTGAGTAATGTTTTGGGTACCCAGGTTTGAAATGCATACTGGTGGAATTTGAATTCAATAAAAATCTGGAATTAAGAGTCTTAATGATGACCTTGAGACCATTGTTAGGAAAAACCCATCGCTTTACGAGTATCCTTGAGGGAAGGTAACTGATTGCACACCAATGCTGAGAATTTCACCTCATCAGCAAGGAACTGAAAGGAAGCAGGAGGAACCAAAACAAAACAATCATCAATTCTTGTGATCTGGATTGGTGCTATTATCCCTGGATTAAAACCCCACCAAACCTTTTCCACACGTAATATCTTTGTCTTGCTCTTTTTTTTAGATTAGATTACTTACAGTGTGGAAACAGGCCCTTCGGCCCAACAAGTCCACACCGCCCCGCCGAAGCGTAACCCACCCATACCCCTACATCTACATCTAGATCCTTACCTAACACTAGGGGCAATTTAGCATGGCCAATTCACCTGGACTGTGGGAGGAAACCGGGGCACCCGGAGGAAACCCACGCAGACACGGGGAGAACATGCAAACTCCACACAGTCAGTCGCCTGAGGCGGGAATTGAACCCGGGTCTCTGGCGCTGTGAGGCAGCAGTGCTAACCACTGTGTCACCGTGCCGCCCATATTTGCGTGTGTTTGTATGTGTGAGGGAATTTGAAAAAGGACAGAAGTTTATTTTTTTGCAGTCCATTAAAGACAATACAGCAAAATTCAATAAGTAGTTACTTTCTTATTAATGAAATACTTGGTGTGCATATTATTTTAACCTGACAATTTGGTAAAATTGGGGAATACAGGGCAGCATGGTGGCTCAGTGGTTAGCACTGCTGTCTCACAGCGCCAGAGACCCATGTTTGAATTCAACCTCTGGAAACTATCTATGTGTAGTTGTACATTCTCCCTGTGTTTGCGTGGGTTTCCCCCCATAATCCAAAGATGTGCAGGTTGGGTGAATTGACCATGGTAAATTGACCATACTGTTCAGGGATGTGTAAGTTAGGTGCATTTGTCAGGAGTAAAAGTAGAGCACTAGGGTAGGGAAATGGGTCTGAGTGGATTGCTCCTCGGATGGTCAGTGTGGACTTGTTGGGCTGAAGGTCCTGTTTCTACACTGTAGGGATTGTATGACAGTGGTTTAATTAAATTTTCACATTGGTGATAGCTCCAAGAATACTGGGGCTTGCTTTCCAGTACACTACCCCAGTGAGTTGTCTCAATTATGGGTCTCTTTGCAAAATGGTGAATCCAGAAATCGTCTAGCTTTCATTTAGTTAAAATTATTTAGTTCCATCTTTGCTTTTGATTTTTGTCTTTTCTTTTTAATTTGTTTGGAGCATGTGGGCATTGCTGGCTAGTCCAGGATTTATTGCTGGCCTCTAATTGCTTGGAGGGCAGTTAACAGCCAAACACTTTGCTATGGATATAGAGTCACATACCAGATTAGAATGGCAGGTTTCCTTCCCTAAAGTGCATTAGTGAACATTTGGGTTTTTATAACAGTTGACTGTGGATGCATGATTGCCATTAAGCTAGCTTTTCAATGCCAGATTTTTAAACTGAATTCAAATTTCACCATCTATCATTGTGGGATTCAAATCCATGTCCTCAGGACATTAGCCTGGAGCTCTGGATTGCTAGTCCTGTGGCAATATTACTACATGACCACCTCCCCTCATATATATCCAGTTACCATTATGGTTTCTTTTATCAGTATTATTAAATATTCACACAATAAAAATATATGCTTTTTGAGCCTCAAATATTCACAAAGACTTCATGATCGTATTTATGATCACTCATATTCATACTAAGTGCCATTGGCATTCTGACAGGGGATATCTTTGTTTCCTTCTAAGTTGGAACAAATTCTGAGGTACATTTGAACAAGGCAGATCCAGATGCTTTTCCTGAATTTGTCGGAACTTGGTAAATTGAAACCTTTAGTACAGAAAGCTCAGTAATAGAACATAGAACATAGGACAGTACAACAAAGGAACAGGCCCTTTGGCCCACAATGTTAGGCCAAACATGAAACTAATCCCTTCTGCCCGCCCTTGGTCATTTCCCTCCATTCCTTGCATATAAATGTGTTTATATACAAGTCTCTCAAATGTCCTTATTGTATCTGCCTCCATGAGTACCCTTTGCAGTGTATTTCAGACTCCGACTACTCTGTGTAAAAAACTTGCCCTTCACCTCTCCTTTGAATTTTCCCCTTTCACTTTAAATACATGCCCCCTACTATTAGAGTTTTGAACTCAGGGTTGATGGTTACACCCTTTTTTTCCAATCTATGCATCTCACAATTTTATAAACCTTTATCAAACCTCCCCTCAGCCTCCGCCGCTCCAGAAAAAACAAACTGAGTTTTTCTAGCCTCTCCTTATAGCTCATACCCCTAACCCAGGCAGGATCCTGTTAAACCTCCGACATGAATTGAAAGCAATACTCTAAGTGTGGCCTTACCAACGTTTTCTAAAGCTGCACCATGACATCCTGATTCTTGTACTCAATTCCCTGACCAATAAAGGCAAACATGCTTTGCCTTGTTGACTACCCTATCTACCCTATCACCCTCACCCTCACCTCCTTCCACCTATCGTATTCCTAGCGCCCCTTCCCCAAATTCCACCCCCCAACTTTTATCTCAGCCCGCTTGGCACACCGGCCTCATTCCTGAAGAAGGGCTTATGCCCGAAACGTCGATTCCCCTGCTCCTCGGATGCTGTCTGACCTGCTGCGCTTTTCCAGCACCACACTTTTCAAGTCTGGTCTCCAGCATCTGCAGTCCTCACTTTCTCCTCTCTACTTGCATGGCCAATTTCAGGGAGCTATGGACTTGAACCCCAAGATCCTTCTGTGCATCACTGCAGTTTAGAGTCCTGTCATTAACTATATGATTTACCTTAACATTTGATCTCCCAAAGTGCAGCACCTCACATTTACCCGGATTAAACTCCATCTGCCATTTCTCCATCTATATCTGCAACCGATCTATATCCCATTGTATCCTTCAACAACCTTCTACATTATCCACAACTCCACCGATCATTGTATTGTCTGCAAACTTAATAACTCACCCATCTATATTTTCATCTAAGTCATTTATATATATATATATATATATATATATATATATATCACAAACAGCAGAGGTCCCAGTACGGATCCTGCAGAACACCATTAGTTACGGATCTCCAGCCTGAAAAATACCCTTCCACTCATTACCCTCTGTCTTCCATAGACATAATATGCAGGATCATTTGACCTGTCTTTCTCCTTTTGTTCTCAATCCATTAACTGCAAAGTAAGCAAACATAAATGCTCATGAGTTATAGGTGTCACTAGCTAGGCCAGTATTCATTGTCCATCATTAATTGCACTCAAAATGTTATGGTGAAAGCGTATTTTTGAATTGATACAATCCATATGTTGTAGATATATTCAGAGTGATTAGCTGTTAAAGTTTTTTTCCAGCAACAAAGGAGCAAGTCTGTTGATGAATTACCTAGAAGGGAACTTGCAGGTTGTTGAGTGTCTATCCACTTGCTGTCTTTGGTTTTGTACATGGTAGGGGTCATAGATTTGGAAGGTGCTATTAAGAAACTTTTGCAAGTTGCTATATAGTGCAACTTATAAATGATACACTGTGCTTCAGTGGTGAATGGAGTTACTGTTGAAGATGTGGAAGGAGTGTCAATTGAGGGGTGCTTTATCACAAATGGTGTCAGGCTTCTTTAGTTTTTTTTTGGAGCCACACCCCTCCAGAAAATGGCAGAGTATTACACAACATTCCTGTGTCTTTTAAGAGTTGGAAAACTTTTGGAGAATCAGGATGAGTTATCATTGCAGAATAACCAACCTCTGATTTGCTCCTGTAGCCACAGTAGTTATGTGGTTGGTCCAATTATTTTTCCGATTGATACTGATCTTTGAGAATAGTCATAGAGATCTACAACATGGAAAAAGGCCTTTCAGCCCATTATACCTTCACTGGTCAAGAGCACTCACCTAACTAAGTGCTGTGGTTAGTTCCGCCGCCTCACAGCACCAGGGACCTGCGTTTGATTCCAGTCTCAGGTGACAGTCTGTGTGGAATTTGCACGTTCTCCCTGTGACCATACAGGTTTCCCCTGGGTGCTCTGGTTTCTTCCCATGCTCCAAAGGTGTGTAATTTAGGTGGACTGGCCATGCTAAATTGCCCATAGTGTCTAGGGATATGCAGGCTATGTGGAATAGCCATGGGAAATGCAGAGTTACAGGGATAGGGTCTGCGGGTAGGTTTGGGTTGGATGTTTTTCAGAGGGTCATGGTGGACTCAGTGGGCCAAATACTGCTTACACACTGTAGGAATTTTATGATCCCGTTAAGTATTTTAATCCCGTTTTCCAGCACTTGACCCATAGCCTTGTATGTCTTAGCATTGCAAGTAAACATCGAAATACTTCTTCAATGTTATGACGGTTTCTTCCTTCAGCACCCTTACAGACAGTAGTGGCAGTAGGATGAAGCCATTTTGAGTGTCAAGAGGAGATGTTTAGACTTCATTTTGTGGAGACATTCATTGCCTGGGACTTATTCGCACTCTGTGTTGTTGCCAACTTGCAGTGCTTCTCTGAAGTAGTGTTCAGTATGAAGGGATGGAACATACTGGAGATAGTGAGGATATCTACTGAAAGGTATGGTTCTGGGAGTATGCCTAGTTGTTACATAACTCATCTGTAGACAGCTCTCCTAATTTTCATAGAATCACAACAATGCACATCGAGGCCATTCAGCTCATCAGGTCTGCACTGATCCTCCAAAGAGCATTCCACCCACACCCAATCTCCATAATTGCACGTTTACCAGGGGTAATCCACCTAGACTGCACATCCCTGGATACTATGGGCAATTGAGCATAGCCAATCAATCTAACCTGCTCATCCTTGGAGTGTGGAAGGAGACTGGAGTATCCAGAGGAAATGCAGAGATGCAGGGAAAGCATGCAAACTCCAAGGCTGGGATTGAACCAAGGACCTTGGTGCTGGGAGACAGCAGTGTAAACCACTGAGCCACCATTTCACCCAATGGTCCACAGATGTTAGTAAGAGACCAGACTGCATAAACCACATTAAGCTTTACATGAGTATATCAAAGTTAAATTTGGTTACCTTTTCTCATGCCTGCTTCCGAGGTTAATGCCTGTTGATTCATCCAGTTTTGTTCCTATTGATTTTGAAGGCAGTTTTGAATAATTGGCAGTCAAAGTTCAAGCAGATAACTGTGAGTCTGAAATCACATATACCCAGACTGGGTAGAGATTTGGTTTCCCTCCTGAAAAGGCATTAGTTGAACCAGATGGGTATTTACAAAAATCCAGTCATTCCACAGTCACTGATTCTAGCTTTTCTTTTCAGATTTATTTAACTTAAACCTCCAGCTCCCATGGTGGGATTGGAACACTTACCTCCACATCATTACTTCATGCTTCTGAATTACTCATCCAGTCACATAACGATTATCCTGCCATGCTGCCATTATCTATGATCAGGCAAAAAAAGAGATTCCACATTAAGAATGCCAATTGACCCAGACAATTATTCAGTTGACTCAGAATAATGTGCATGAAGCAACAGTTACTTGAGTTATGGAAACATGTTTTGTAGGATAGAGTATACCTTTAATGGTAGAAGTCATCAAGAATTAACATAAATCAGTACCCCACAACAGTCAAAAAGTGACGTCTTGAGGTCCAGACCTGGAATCGTGCTGTCTAACCTCATGGGTTAACCAAAAGTACATAGATATAGAGAAATATCAAAGAAATCATAGATACTAGCTTCAGTTAAAACATTATATAATATCCTGTCCTTCTTTGGTCTCAGCAAACTGCAGTCTTCCTGTGTGTATAATTGATAGTGTTTTAAGTGCCTGAAATTACTATCCTGTCTTAAAGCTAAATTAGTTTGGTGCCTGTCTACTGCTTGGTATTCATTGTTCATGCATGATTTCATTTAAGCAATGATTTTCCTCAGCGTTATTTCTTTGTTTTCTCCCAGAAAAGACCCATAAAATAAAGTAGGGAGTTCAATTTAGGATAATGTATTTAAATGCCAGACAGACATGTTGGAAAAGCTAATATATTCTCTACCTTGCTAAATGCAGAAAATGTAATTGCTTGTTTATCGAATCATTGCAGTGTCATTTTTGTCAAGGTAAACAAACATTATTACTTGGGAACAGAGGAACAGTTGTTCATTGCCAATGATATGAAAGGGAAACGTGGCAACAGGAAAGAGGCACATTTACAGCAAGTAGATGATATCAAACAAAAAGCTGGGCTATGATTGAACAATATAGGTCACAGCTCTGCAGGTAGCTCTGATCATCGCACAATTGGAAAGTTGTGAATGCATTAGCAAAGGTTTGAGGAGACTTACATAACTTTTGTTACCTTGACTAAGGGGATCAAATGTTACATAGAAAAGGCAGGAGAATGAGGTTGAAAAACATAGCAAACATGATCAAATAGCAGAGCAGACTGAATGGGCCCATTGGTCTAATTTTGCTCATATATCTTATGATATTAGGGTCTTTTCAAAAGCAGACCTGGCTGCTCTCCCACATTTTACTCTCTGTATACTTCAGGGCATCCAAATCTCTGCTGGCTATGACCTAGTACAGCAAGTCCCATTACCCTCTCCTCTCCATGCTCACTAATCTATATTCATTCATAGTCAAGCAATATCTTGATTTAACAATTCTCATCCTTGTTTCAAACCCCTCTCTTTTTATGTCTGTAATTTGCTCCAAACTCATGACCTTCTGAGATATGCCAGTCTTAGTATGCCAGCCTTAGTCATTATGATTTGTTATTAAGCAGAGCTGCTTGTGCAGGCATTAAATCTTCAATTACTAACACAGAAGATGCTCATATCAGTTTAATGTGCCACGGATAACCTTCCATTGAGAGCCCTCCAGTCCTGGCATAGTAGTGGAGATCCTTAATTTTTCCCAGAACAGAGCTAGGGAAAAATGGCATCCAGGAAAGAAATAATCAGTCACTAAAGTAAATTCAAGACCTTGATTTGCTCTTTCAATAAAGCAGGGGGATGGGATCCAGACCTGTAGTCCAGCAAGTAGGTTAGCTGTTTTTCAGGATGTCCAAGAATGTAGGGAGGCTGTGGAGAAGGTAGCACTGACAAAGAATACATGCAGACACAGAGATGGGTTCAAGTGTGTATACTTCAACGCAAGGAGTATCAGAAATAAGGTGGGTGAACTTAAGGTGTGGATTGGTACTTGGGACTACGATGCTGTGGCCATCACGGAAACGTGGATAGAAGAGGGACAAGAATGGTTGTTGAAGGTTCCTGGTTACAGATGTTTTAGTAAGATTAGGGAGGGTGGTAAAAAAGGAGGGGGTGTGGCGTTGCTAATTAGAAATGGTATAATGGCTGCAGAAAGGCAGTTCGAGGGGGATCTGCCTTTGGAGATGGTATGGGCTGAAGTTAGAAATAGGAAAGGAGCAGTCACCTTGTTGGGTGTTTACCATAGGCCCGCCAATAGCAGCAGAGATTAGATTAGATTGCTTACAGTGGGGAAACAGGCCTTTCGGCCCAACAAGTCCACACCGCCCCGCCGAAGCGCAACCCACCCACACCCCTACATCTACCCCTTACCGAACACACATGGGCAATTTAGCATGGCCAATTCACCTGACCTGCACATCTTTGGACTGTGGGAGGAAACCGGAGCACCCGGAGGAAACCCACGCAGACATGGGGAGAATGTGCAAACTCCACACAGTCAGTCGCCTGAGGCAGGAATTGAACCCAGGTCTCTGGTGCTGTGAGGCAGCAGTGCTAACCACTGTGCCGCCGTGCCACAAACAGATTGGGAAACAGATTTTGGAAAGGTGCAGAAGCCACAGGGTAGTAGGCATGGGCGATTTCAACTTCCCAAATATTCATTGGAAGCTCTTTAGATCAACTAGATTAGATGGGGCAGTGTTTGTGCAGTGTCTCCAGGAAGCTTTTCTAACCAGTATGTAGATTGTCCGACCAGAGGGGAGGCCATATTGGATTTGGTACTCGGTAACGAACCAGGACAAGTGATGGGCTTGTTAGTGGGTGAGCATTTTGGTGATGGTGACCACAATTCTGTGACTTTCACCTTGGTTATGGAGAGAGATAGGTGCATGCAACAGGGTAGGTTTTACAATTGGGGGAAGAGTAAATACGATGCTGCAAGACAGGATCTGAGGAGCATAAGTTGGGAGCATAGGCTGTCAGGGAAGGATGTCATTGAAATGTGGAACTTTTTCAAGGAACAGATATGACGTGTCCTTGATATGTATGTACCTGTCAGGCAGGAAAGAGATGGTCGTGTGAAGGAACCTTGGTTGACAAGGGAGGTTGAATATCTAGTAAAGAGGAAGAAGGAGGCTTACATTAGGCTGAGGAAACAAGGTTCAGACAGAGCGTTGGAGGGATACAGGATAGCCAGGAGGGAGTTGAAGAAAGGGATTAGGAGAGCTAAGAGAGGGCATGAAAAATCTTTGGCAGGTTGGATCAAGAATAACCCCATATGTGAGATGTGAGAATGTGAGAAACATGAGAATGACGAGAACAAGGGTAGGTCCGATCAAGGACAGTAGTGGGAGACTGTGTATTGAGTCAGAAGAGATAGGAGAGGTCTTGAATGAGTACTTTTTTTCAGTATTTACAAATGAGAAGGACCGTATTGTTGAAGAGGAGAGTTTGAAACGGACTGATAAGCTAGAGGAGATACTTGTTAGGAAGGAAGATGCGTTGGGCATTTTGAAAAACTTGAGGATAGACAAGTCCCCCGGGCCTGACGGGATATATCCTAGGATTATGTGGGAAGCAAGAGAGGAAATTGCAGAGCCGTTGGCAATGATCTTTTCGTCTTACCTGTCAATGGGGGTGGTACTAGGGGTCTGGAGAGTGGTGAATGTTGTTCAAAAAAGGGAATAGGGATAACCCCGGGAATTACAGGCCAGTTTTAGTCTTACTCGGTGGTAGGCAAAGTAATGGAAAGGGTACTGAGGGATAGGATTTACGAGTATCTGGAAAGACACTGCTTGATTAGGGACAGCCAGCACGGATTTGTGAGGGGTAGGTCTTGCCTTACAAGTCTTATTGAATTCTTTGAGGAGGTGACCAAGCACGTGGATGAGGATAGAGCAATAGATGTAGTGTACATGGATTTTAGTAAGGCATTTGATAAGGTAGCCCATGGTAGGCTTATGCAGAAAGTCAGGAGGCATGGGATAGTGGGAAATTTGGCCAGTCGGATAGAGAACTGGCTAACCGGTCGAAGTCAGAGAGTGGTGGTAGATGGTAAATATTCAGCGTAGAGCCCAGTTACAAGTGGAGTTCCGCAGGGATCAGTTCTGGGTCCTCTGCTGTTTGTAATTTTATTAATGACTTGGAAGAGGGAGTCAAAGGGTGCATCAGTAAATTTGCAGACGATATGAAGATTGGTGGAGTTGTGGATAGTGAGGAGGGCTGTTGTCGGCTGCAAAGGGACTTAGGTATGATGCAGAGCTGGGCTGAGGAGTGGCAGATGGAGTTCAACCCTGTCAAGTGTGAGGTTGTCCATTTTGGAAGGACAAATAAAAATGCGGAATGCAGGGTTAATGGTAGGGTTCTTAGTAAGGTGGAGGAGCAGAGGGATCTTGGGGTCTATGTTCCAGCTCTTTGAAAGTTGCCACTCAGGTGATAGAGCTTTTAAATGTATTAGCGTTCATTAGCAGAGGGATTGAATTCAAGAGTCGTGAGGTGATGTTGCAGCTGTACAGGACCTTGGTAAGGCCACATTTGGAGTAATGTGTGCAGTTCTGGTTGCCTTACTTTAGGAAAGATGTGGAAGCTTTGGAGAGGGTGCAGAGGAGATTTACCAGGATGTTGCCTGGAATGGAGAATAAGTCATACGAGGATAGGTTGAGAGTGCTAGGCCTTTAGTCATTGGAACGGCGAAGGATGAGGGGTGACTTGATAAAGGTTTATAAGATGATCAGGGGAATAGATAGAGTAGACAGTCAGAGACTTTTCCCCTGGGTACAACAGAGTGTTACAAGGGGACATAAATTTAAGGTGAAGGGTGGAAGGTATGGGGGAATGTCAGGGGTAGGTTCTTTACCCAGAGAGTGGTGGGGGCATGGAATGCACTGCCTGTGGGAGCGGCAGAGTCAGAATCATTGGTGACCTTTAAGCGGCAGTTGGATGGGTATATGAATAGGTGCTTAAGCTGGGACAAATGTTCGGCACAACATCTTGGGCCGAAGGGCCTGTTCTGTGTTGAATTGTTCTATGTTCTATGTTCTATATCCATGCTCCTCTAATTCTGGCCTCTTATGGATTGCAAATTTTAATTGCTGCACCATTGGTGACCTTCAAACTGTGAAATTTCTGCTGTACCTTTCTACATAAGAACATAAGAATGAGGAGCAGGAGTAGGCCATCTGGCCCTTCGAGTCTGCTCCGCCAATCAATAAGATCATGGCTGATCTTTTCTACTCCACTTTTCACCTTTAACACACTCTTTGAAACCTATTTCTTGACCAAATTTTGTAATGTTGTCAGATCTAACTTCTCTGTTGTGGAATATCATCCTATTTTGTTTTTCAAATTCTTGTGAAGTACTTGAGGCATGTCGTTACATTTACAGTGCTGTTTAAAGACAAGTTGTTCTTGTCATGGTTTGTAGTTATTTGGACAATAGAACTTTAGTTATGAGGAAAATTTGATAGGCTATGATTGCTTTATTTGGAACAGAAAAGTTAAGAGGAAATTTAGTTAAAGTGCATAGAATTATGCGGCATTCACTTACAGTAAACAGGCAGGGGCTACTAACTTTGGTGAAGGGGTCCATTCCCAGTGGAAATAGATTTTGGGAACCTGGTGAAGGTTATTGTTGTAAGATGAAGTGATACCCACAGCTGGGACTATGTTATGTGATGTTAATCACATTGTACAATCTATCTAAAACTATTGGTCACAATAAGGTAGATCTATCATCACCGTCTCCTTTTCAGTTGGGATCTACACTGTCTGTTTAGTCTAGGTTAAAAATTACACAAAAACCCTATGATCCTGCCCCGCTAGCTACTTGACGAAGGAGCAGCACTCCGAAAGCTTGTACTTCCAAATAAACCTGTTGGATTGTCTGTGATTTTTAACTTTGTCCACCCCAGTCCAACACCAGTACCTCCACATCATGTTTGGTCTTGTTATAGACTCAATTGAAGACAAAAGTTTATTGATTCAATCAACGTCTGACTTCATGTCTAATTTTGAAATAATTCTGTGACCTGAGAGCCTTTTTCTCCAAGGCTTCAAATGCTATATTCTGTTTAACACTACCGTGAAAGTAAATCTTTTTGGCACCAATTTTGCTACCTCCTTCTAAAGGCACAGTAGCTCAGTGGTCAGCATTGCTACCTCACAGCACCTGGGATCCAGGTTCAATTCCAGCCTCAGGTGACTGTCTGTGTGGAGTTTGCACATTCTCCCTGTGTCTGTGGGGGTTTCCTCCCACAATCCAAAGATGTGTAGGTTAGGTGAATTGGCCATGCTAAATTGCCTGTGGTGTGCAGGTTAGGTGCATTAATCAGGGGCAAATGTAGGGTAGGGGAATGGGTTTGAGTGGGTTACTCTTCGGAGGGTCGGTGTGGACTTGTTGGGCTTAAAGTTTCCACACTGTAGGAATTCTAATGGTGATTATTTAATTGCTTCACTTAAAAGATTTTTAATTCAGTAATATTGCAATGCTGCTCTGTTCTTCTCTGTGAGGAGGGAAGGGGAAGAAGAGATGGGGATTCGCTGAAAGCATTGACGATTGCTACCCTTTTAACAGTTTTTTTTTATCAGAGAATGGTGAATTACAATGTTGGTAATAGTAGAACAAACTGAAAGATGCTGATAACTGTATGGGGGGAATGGGTTGATATTTTAACTGATTGACTTGCATGCACAGACTTTTGTTCTTTTTATATCGCATACTGCTCTGGCACACAACTTACCTTTTTCTTCCATCCATGGTATTTTTGACCTATGAACCACCGTCAATAAATTGCTCATTTTTTCCAAATGATTAATTTATATGAAAGACTTGTTAAGGGCAACACAGACTATCAAAGGTGAGAGACAGGAGGAGGGGGCCACAGAAATGATCTTTTAGTTGGTTGGCAGTTAGTCCCAGGTGCTTACAATTCTCACCTTGAAGAATGACACTGAGAAATGGGAGGCTGTAGCCTGATGGTAATGTGCATGGACTAGTATTCTCAAATCTGAGACTAAAGTTTTAGCCGATGGCTATGCTAGTCTGAAAATGCCTGATCTCAGAAGCTAAATAGACTGAGGTTGTGTGAATACTTGGAAGGGAGACTGCCTGGGAATACTAAGTGCAGTAGGTTCGGGGTCCCTCTTGTGATGTAGTGGTAGTGTCCCTGCCACTTGACTGGAGGCCTAGGTTCAAGTTCCACTTGCTCCAGAGGTATATAATAACATCTCTGAACAGGTTGATTAGGAAAATAGGCTACTTTTTTAAAAAATGACAGTGAGAAAGTGATTCTTATGAAATCCTGATTTCTGGTCAATTTTCACAGAGCAAGTTTCTATAAGTGTGACCTAGTGTGACCTCACAGCTGTCTTTATGCTGAGCAGTGGTTGCTCATTACTGAACCACAAGAAGTACTCTCTTCTGCCACTTTTTGTTCTATTGACGTTGTCCAGGAAATGGATGCTGCCAACACAGAGAAAGGTTAGCAATCCAATAGACCATCAAAAGAATCAAACCCATGGTAAGATCACTTCAAATAAAGAGGTGTTTGTTTAAATCTTGGAAATTTATCAAGTTAAGCACATTTGGAATCACACACCTGAAATCTACTACGTCTGAAAATAGTGCTGAACTACGAAAGTTAAATATTTAGAATCCCAACAGTGTGGAAGCAGGCCATTCAGTTCATTGACCCTCCAAAGAGCATATCACTCAGACCCAACCCTGTAACCCTATATTTCCCATGGCTAACCCACCCAGCCTGCAGATCCTGCACAATTTAGCCAATCCACCTAAATGTACACCTTTTGGACTGTGGGAGAAAACCAGAGCATCCAGAGACAATTGTGTGCAGACACAAGGATGGAAATATACAAACTCCACACTGACAGTCACCTGAGGCTGGAATTGAACCCAGGTCCCTGACGCTGTGAGGTGGTAGTGCTAACCACAGAGCCACCATACCAACATAATACATGTCTGTTGATTTAATAAGCAAAATAAATTTATGAGCATTTCATAAATCCCAAAAGGTATGGATGAACACTGCAGGTTAGTTTGCCTCTGATGGAGAATGTAAGATTAACTTGCTGATGATTGCTGTGGTTAATGATGAATATCTGTTAAATTAGTGCACTTAAAATCTGTTTAGCTTCCTACTTAGTATCTTATTCTCAGCTACATCTGTCAATCAGATAACAGCTATCCATACATCTTGTGATCTGGTCGAATTCTTGCTAAAGATTTTGTGCTAAATTAGAGGTAATTGGTTTTAATTTCTTCTTACAATTAGTTCAAGTGTAAGCATTCCTAAGGGACCATCCCCCGTGACACCTTAGTCCACTCTTCCATCACTGCTAATGCTTCCTCACTCCCCTGTGGCACCTTCCCAACTAATTATAGAAGATTTAACACTTGCTCATTCAAGTCCTCACTCCACACTGTCCAAGGCCCCAAGCACACCTTCCAGTGAAGAAGCACTTTACATGTCTTCTTTCAATCTAGTCTACTGCTCACATTGTCTTGAATCTGCTGAAATGTTCCAATTAAGCATAGCACAAACTCAAGGAACAACATGGAGCAGATGGTGGCTCAGTGATGGGCACTGTTGCTTCACAGCAACAAGGACATGGGTTTGATTCCACCCTTGGGCAACTGTGTGGAGTTTGCATGTTTCTACCTGTGTCTGTGTGGGTTAACCGTCTTCCGTCCAAAGATGTGCAGGTTTGGTGGATTAGCTGTGTTAAATTGTCCATAGTGTGCAGTCTGGATGGATTATCCAAGGGAAATGGTGAGTTATAGGAATAGGGTAGGGATGGGTGGCATTTTCTTTGGAAGATCAATATAGAGTCAATGGGCTGAATGGCCTTTTGTCACACTGTAGGGTTTCTGTGATTCTTTGAACACCACAGTTTCCAGTTAGGCAGTCTATAGCCTCAAGGTTGCAACCTTAAATTTAATAACTTCAGGAATTGATTGCTTTCTGTCTGCCTTCCATCTTTCCTACATTCTCTTTACCATCCCTTTTCCCCCACAGCTGTCATGTTTGCATTTTGTCTACTTTGCACTTGGCAGCAAGAACTAATTCTGTCACTTTTACATGTTAATTAACACCCTTTTTACATTTCTTTTTGGATTTCTTCATTATTAGCTACCCATTTGTCCTTTCTCATTGAGCCTGTTTACCATCTGCCCTCTTGATCTTCCCTATCTCTGCCGAATCTCTGTGAAAAAAAAATTCCAACACCTTTCATTTCTGAAGAAGATTCATACCAGACTTGAATTACTAACTGTTTCTCCCTCTACAGATGCTGCTGGAAGTGTTGAGTTTATCCAGCATTCTCTGTTTGCTTCAAATTTCCAGCGTCTGCCATATTTTTATCTTTATATTTTACTGACTGATCCCGTGATCAGGAAATTTGAGATCTCGTGGCTCCTAATTTGAAACTGTGCAGTCATCAATGGTTAGAGTATTCGTTTGAGGATGAGTCTTATGAGCAGGAATTGTTATTTGCCTAGGGACATAGTAACTCATCTGGATATTGTCCCAGAAAACAGGGTCATACGACCACCTTAATTCATTATAGGCTTCTGGACTTACAATACAATTGTTTCAGATGGTCATTTGACCATAAAGAGCTCAGAGGCCATTTAAATATCGTGCAGGCACTGGTCATATTGGTCATTTGTCAGAGATGCAATCAGTGGCAAGTTGTTCTGCAAATAACATATGGTAAGATAGGGGTAGAATCAGATGTGAGAGATGCTATGAGGGTGGGATAGGTTTTATTGAGGTGGGTTTTGTAGGATATGGTGAGATTTCTCATGAGTTGTTGCAGTGATTAATCTTCTAAAAAACCTGGCACAACTTGCACTTAGCCCAAGTAATGTAGGATTCAGCTCACAGTCCCCAACTCTTATTCTTAAATTTGAGAGTCTCTTAATCCTTTTTGGGAATTTGTTCAAGTTAACCTTTTACACTGGCTTAAGGTGAGAGTCATAAGGTGTCACTCTATCTCGAACTAGAGCAACATAGGTAAAATAAATTGTCATTCTTTATCCACAGGCTCTAGGAAGCAACAATTCATTGTGTGAGCAAATGACACATTCTTTCATTTAGAGAAGTTTCACAATGTTTTACATCCTCTTATTAATAATGTCAGCTACTGTAAAGCCATTCACCTAACATTCCCAGGAATGCAGCTTATTTAGGAAAAATGTTTCCAATAGAACAATAGGAAATACTGTAAAATATAAATGTTTTGTTCAATAGATACAATTGATTGATCAAGGCAATTCAGCTATAATTCCTGTTAATACATGCTTCTTGATATAAGGTAGGTGTCATACTCATTCAAGCTGCTAAAGTTCTGCTGGACAGACTTGCAGCATAATCTGCCCATGTTTGGTTTTCCAAGTCTGTCTCATAAATAAACTTCTTGTTGGAGCATATTGGCTAGCTTAGAGAGTTAACTTTCTGACTATTCCCATTTTCTTGTTTAACACTTTTTAAATGAATTTTTCTAATGCCTCTCATCATTTCCTTCTATCTTGCGCCGATCATTTTTGCCTTTTAACCACACCTATTTGCCATCATTCGACTTATTAAATATTTTCTTCTGCATGTGGTCATGTCACCCTTATCCTTCTAACAATTGTTTTTATCGGTTGACTATTTCGAGCATATTTCATTTTTGTTGACCCTCAAAGAATTTTTGCATCATTTTGTTCTAATCCTGTTCTTACTGTTTGGCAAATGACAGAACACAGTCAAACAAAAACTGGTGGGAGTAGCAGGCAGCAAATTTGGGCTGAATGTTGGTATATAACAGCCTGTAGTCCAAGCCAAAACTGGCATTACGCTTTGTGGAAATGAACATGGCGATCCGTGAGTGACAAACAGGCCTTGCAGTGCAGTCTGATCCTGGCCAGCTAACAAACAAGATAGGGTGACAGGGCAAACAGGGGTCAATGCCGTTTTGTGGAGATAACCACAACATCCTCAAACAGAGAAAAGTATGAATTAAAGGTGAAATTTCATATCAATTGGTACATACTCTGGAGCAGATTAAAATCACTTGCTGTAATAATGGGTGTTCGAAGAGTTTTGGTGCTCTACATCACTTGAGAGCAGTTGCTGGAATCCAAAGTCCTTTTAAGATTACTTTTTATTCAACAATCTATAAACCATTTACACTGTTTTGCAGAACACAAAATTTAGACAGTCGCATCTTTATCAGGGTTCCTCCATCATGTCATTTCTTAAATCACAACTGACTTTTGTGTTTGAGTATTAACCATTTGCTTTACAGGAAGTATGGTTATATATGTGCTTTTATATATATGGCTTCAATCACATTTCAGTTATTGAGTTGCCTGTAAGTGAGTGACTAGTGCAATGCACAGTTTCTTAAACACATTAACTCTCTCTGTCTGTTGGAAACAAGGTGGCAGTGGAATTTGAATCCAAGCCACGCTCTCCCTGCTCAGTTTCTGTACTCTCAGCTAGTTTAATTCCATTACTTTCTTGAGTATCTGAGGCTTCTGCCTGGATCAGAATGAGAAACAACCAGTACTCCTTTATTGTGGATGTATTTTAGCTGCTGATTGAGCAAGGCACCCATCACAGATATATTTATTAAACCAACTGGCAGAGGCTCTGTCAGTAAACTACAAAACTGAACTCTGCAGGGCCTGGAATAGAAGGAGTGATCCTCTCACCCTATAAAGTAAATTTGGCTTGTTGGTCCCTGGGCTCACAAACTTCTCTCACATGAAAGCCTCCTGAATTCCACCCCCTTGGCCCACCTGCCAACCGGGTGATGGTGGAGGGTTGGTTTCTCAGACTGGAGACCTACGACCAGTGACTTTCCATCTGGATTGTACTGGATCCACTTTTGTTTGTCATGTACAAAAACAATTTGGTTAAGAATACAGGAGGCATGTTTAGTAGGTGGCTTAGTAGACAGCGAAGAAAGTTTTCTAAGATTACAAAGAGATCTTGGTCAATTGGGTCATTGGGCTGAGGAATGGCAGATGGATTTTAGTTGAGGTAAATGAGAAGTATTGCACTTTGGTAAAACAAACAAGGGCAGGACTTGTGCAATTAATATTAGGGTCCTGGGTAGTGTTGTAGAACAGAGAGCCTGAGGGGTTCAAGTATATAATTCTTTAAAATTTGCCTCACAGGTAGACAAGGTGGTTAAAAAGACGTTTAGCACACTTACCTTCATTGCTCAGACCTTAGAGTTTGGAGTTGGGAGATCATGTTGAAGTTGTACAGGACGTTGGTGAGGCTTCTTCTGGGGGACTGTGTGCAATTCTGGTCGCCCTGTTAAAGGAAGGGTATTATCAAATTGCAGAGGGTTCCAAAAAGATTTACCAGGATGTTGCAGGAATGGAGGACTTGAGTTATAAAAGTAGGCTGGATAGGCTGGGACTTTTTTCACCTAAGCATAGGAAGTTGAGAGATGACCTTTTAGGAAGTTATAAAACTATGAGGGGCATAGGTAAGGTGAATAACAGGTGACTTTTCCTGAAGGTGGAGGAGTTGAAAATGAGGAGGCATATTTTTAAGGTGAAAGAAGAAAGATTTAAAAAGGACATGAGGGGCAACTTATTTACACATAGAGCATTTCATGTGTGGAATAAACTGCCAGAGGAAATGGTGGATGCAGGTACAGTTACAACATTTAAAAGACATTTGGATAAGTACATGCATAGGAAAGGTTTGGAGGGATGTGAGCCATCGGCAGGTGAGTAGGACTTGTTTAGTTTAGTTTAGTTTAGTTTAGTTTGCGACATGATGTTGTTGGACTGAAGGGTCTGTTTCCATGCTGTATGACTCTATGACTCTGCTGGGCTGCTAATTCTTCAGGGACTCAAAGATAGTTAGCTGCCTCCGAACACACATCATGAGCAGGCAGTTATTTGGTGAAACGTAAAATTAAGGTCTGCTGTTGAAACGGACCATCTTTCCAATTTCAGCTCCCAGGAGGTATCATGCCTGCAAGTTAAAATTCCACATATAACTGAGGTTCTCAGAGCCGCATCTCCAAAGAAAATGAGTTACACTACTTTCGGGATTTAAATCAATAATGGGAATCACTTCAAAAATACAGAATCTATGAAGTAATACATAACGGTAAGATGCTTGGTAAAATTTAAATGTATTATCAGAGTAAATTTTCTTTTTCCATTTGGTTCTGTTTGTCTCCTTCAGGAGAGTTACTGAAACACAGCAACATGTATTGTAAGGTTGCAATAATTTTAAAGGCACTTTCTCCAACAAAACTGCAGGTTCTAATCAAATGAGCAGGATACAGTAGTTTAAAAAGAGCTCAACTTTGTACCACAGAAATCAGTCAGCATCTTTAATGTGGGCACAGAATAAATCTTCATTTTACATTATTAAAATGGACATTTTACAGACACAATACAGGACTTCTGTACCAAAAGAATAATCATGTCTTTAAATCTGTCCCTTCAGCTAGACCAAATAATAACATTAATAACATGTGTCAATAAATAATACCATATGCATCTAGTAATGTGCTGGAATATCTTTTTACTGCATTTAGTGGATTATAGAATGAAAGTGTCCAATGAAGGATGTTAAAGAGCTAACAAAAATGCATACATTTCCAACCTCGCTGTGCATTTGCCTGAATAAAAAGGCTAAAATGATTTGGACTTGGTTTGAGTACTATTGTGTTAAAGCTATTTATGAAAAGGGACAGTTTGGCAGGTTACATAGAACTTGTGGTAATGGACTAATATGCAGTGCAGTGTGCTAGTTACACTGCCTCAAGAAACAGTGAGGAAATTGAGGCCAGCTGTCAAGATTACAGACTCAATTGCCAGAAAATTCCACTCTTCCTGTTCTTTTTGGGACTGCCACTGGCATTCAACTCCAAAGTGCCGTTCCAATACAGTTTTGTTTCAAATTATTTCTGTGCTTGTCTTGTCAGTTTCAATCAAATTTAATGACAAGAAGATAGTTTTCCCTGATAGATGTCTCTTCATCAAGAATGCCATTTGCGTTATCTTTTGTCAATGCTAAACTTACTGTGACCCATTTTACAGATATGTTGGAATTATACTGCACAGAAATAAATAAATAAATTTGCTTTCATTTTAAAATCATAGAGATGTATAGCACAGTAAAAGGCTCTTTGTTTCACTATGTCCACGCTGGTCAAAAATAACCATCTAACTGTTCTAATCCCTTTAAAATCATTAAATGTTTTTCAAAGTTAGATCATCCATTGGTGCTCTAAAATATCTAGATGCAAGAATAGTCTTCAGCAATTCAAATGTAAAATCCATGTGTGGAAATACATAAACTTTGCTGATAATATTGGTCCTGAAAGGAGATCCATCAAAATGTTGGCACAGTGTACTAATTCTGGAGGGAACAATCTATCTCTCTAATGTATCAACACTCATGTGGACTGGACTACTAATGAGAGTTGATCAGTGCCTTATGACTGAAAATGGTAATCTTGCTCAATCACAGTTAGTTCCCATTGCCTTAATATCTTTCTTTTGCCTCTGTGAGCTGATTCCTTGTTTTACATTTTCTCTTTGTCCAAAGTTATTGCTTTAATTCACAATTATAGGGTTGGTGCTTGTCTGTTCCATATTCTACTCGTTTTCTTTTCCAAAACATTGTCGGATGAGAATTCAGCTGAATCTGCAAAGTGCTCCCAGCCTTATCTTATTTTTCTTGAATGAAATCCCATTAAGTGCAGGAAGAAAATTACTGGGCAGCAAACTGCCTTCAATAATTGCTAAGGTTGGAGATGGTTCTGATTTGAAAAAATAGTAGGGAAAAAAAAGGAAGAGGTGGGAATGTCTTTTTTTATGATGGGAATACCATTTAGGTCAAGTCTCATTTGGGCAGGGTGAGCAAGAGTTGGTTGTGCAACTTTCTGAGGAACAGTATGTTCACAGAGCTCAATGGCTTGTGTTAGGTTACAGCAGAGAAGTTTTATGTGCTTTTATCAGAATTTTAATCACTTTTTTATGTCTATTATAATCATGAATGTTATTTTTGAGGCTCTGTAGTGGATGAAATGAGGGTGAGGAACAGTCTGGTAACTGTAACTCTAAAATTTATGATTGCTGGAGTTTTTTTCTGGTGGATTGTGATGGGCTAAGTTTAAATTGATGAAATGTGATTAGAGATAAAAATGTCTTATAGTGTTGTATCAAGAGGAAGAAACAACCAATATGAAACAGTAAAAGTGAAGTTGTTGATTTTCTTGGTAGTCATACAGTAAATCACATGTCAGACAGTTTGAAGTTTAGACAGGCCCACTTATCCCAATACAGAATTATGCAACCCATAAAACAGGGTGGAATTTGGAAACAGAGGCAGCCCATAAAGCAGCAAAGAGTTTGGGGAGAGCGAGAGAGAGAGAGAGAGAGAGAGAGAGATAGAATGAAGCAGGATGGAGTTTGGAGACAATGACATCCCATACAGTAACAAGGAGTTCGGAGAGAAAATCCTCTGGATTGTTACCTGAGCAAATTGATGCAGTATAAATAAGATTAAGGAAGTCAATACATGACTCAAAGACAGGTTTGGCAAAAATGACTTTTAGTTACTGACAGTAGTACTGGAGAAAGCGGAAGCTGTACAATTCAGCCAGGTTTCGCCTGAACCATGCTGGGGCCAATCTTCTGATGAGTCATAAACCCTAACATAGCAGACTGGGCTACAAATTAAATAGTGCAGGGAAGGGATCATGTAGGAAGAGATGTGTTAAATCAAAGTGAAACAGTTATGTAATAGAACAGGGTAACAATTTGGTAAAAAGAACAGGACTTACAAAATTAAAAAGCATCGTCATATAAGATACATTATTTGAAAACTGATAAAAGACATGGTTAAAAACTACGAACCTGAACACAGTATTTGTAACAAAGTGAATATATTGTTTGCAATAAATTTGCACATATGACTTGTTGGCCATTATAGAGTCAAAGTTGCAAAGTGATCAAACTGGGACACAAATATGAAAGGTACTTAATTTATAAAAAGATAAGAAGTCATAAAATGATCGTGAGGTAGCACTGCTAATTAATTATATCATCAATGGGAGATCAACTTAGCTCAAAAGAGCAAGATGTAGAATCAGATCAGGATGAAAAAAGATAAAGTTGGAAAGGTGATATGTCATTAGTGGGTTCATTGGCTCCTTAACGGTAGTTACACTGAAGAGTAGAATAAATAGGGAGAAATAAATTTAGCATGTCGAAAGACACTGCAATTATGGGGTAATTATAATCTACAAGTCGATTGGGAAAATTGGATTTGTAAAGTTAACCTGAAAAATGAGTTCATAGAACTTATTCAAGATTCTGAAGCCAATTCTGGAGCCAACCAGGGAGCGGGGTATTCAAGACATGGTAACCTACAATGAATCAGGATTAGTCAATCACCTCACTATAAAGGAGATGACAGTAATCACAACAGAACAGTATTTCATGTTAGTTTAAAGGGGAGAAATAAGGCTCTACAACCAGCATTTTAAAGCTAAAAAAGTTACTATAAAAGTATGAAGGCATAATTAGCTAAAGTGAACTAGGAAACTCAAGTTAAAAGATAGGACAGGAGAGGTCTAGCAGCAAATTTCTACAGCTATGTTTAATAACTCTCAGCAAAGATTTTACCCAGAGAGGAAGGCAGACCTTTTCAGGATTCATTACTCATAGCTACGTAAAAGAGTTAAGAATTGCACCAAATTAAACACTCCACAAATCTGCAAAGAATAGCAGTAGTGCAAAAGGTTGCTCAGGTTTTATGAAAAGGTAAAGGATGACAAAATTACATAGAGAGAAAGTAGAATTTGAGCAAAAGCTAACTGGTAATATAAAAACGGATGATTGTCCCATTTTATTCTCTAGATCAGTATTATCATTTCTGCATAAATGCTACCAACAAACCTTAAAGCCTTTGTTAGAAAAGGGGCAGTTTTAGAGAGCCCAATGGGTAGCAGTCTGTAGGGCCACAAAGTGAGGACACATGGTTTAAGACAGTCGATACAATGTTTTAGGCAGGAATAAAGGATACCATATGGGTTAATGCATTGATTAGGAATCCAATGACACCCGTAAGAAATTGCAATACTGTAAACAACATATACAGATCTATTTAATAGGACAAGTGATAGATGATCCTAAGAAAAGAGCTGTAAAAATCTTGCCTGGTACAGACAAAGAGGGCATTACAAGAATTGATTCATCTGGTCTTTCAATGGATGATCAGAAAGGTCTGGAAAAGATGTGGAAGGATCTTGAAAACCAGCAAAAGGTAAAAATTAACTTTAGGGTTAACAGGTTCCAATTCAAGTTGTACAGACAGCAACCTAAGAACCTATTGACCAACTCATCTGAAGATACCACAACAAG
The DNA here is from genome assembly GCF_047496795.1 of Chiloscyllium punctatum. Lineage (NCBI taxonomy): Eukaryota > Metazoa > Chordata > Chondrichthyes > Orectolobiformes > Hemiscylliidae > Chiloscyllium > Chiloscyllium punctatum. The sequence goes on from NC_092762.1 coordinate 64,449,539, forward strand.
GCGTATGAGTGTGACTTTTTTGAAGAGGAACTATCGGAGGTTCATTGAGTTTATCATTGTCCTGACACCATTTAAAGCTTTTTGGAAGGATCTTTTAAGCAAGAAAAACACTTGTGTCTATCTTTAAGAAATACATCAATGATGTATGTAGCCAAACACCATGCCAACAATTACATATTTTAGGTGCAGACATTATTACTATGATCAGCAAAGTGCACAAAACCAACAAAATATGTCATAGATGAGGTTTGTCGTGCCTTCTGGTTTTCTTGATATCTGTGAAACATTTAACACAAAGCGACATTGGGCACACATACAGGAAATCTGGTTTCAAAGGCCAAGCCATATGCCAGAACACAACACATGTACCAACAAGGCACTACAACCACCACAAACTGGGTAGTTTATTTTTAAGAAGGGATTTTTTTTAAGAAGGTGCACAAGCATAAACATGTCAATGAAGTTCAGAGTTAACCAACAAAAAGGCAAATTTCAGAAGACAACAAAGCTTTCCATATTATTAGCCTCAACTGAAAGCTGATATTGATATAGGAGCTATTGCTAACACAATAACACTATGTATCCTGAAAGACGTGTACCTCAGAAAGGGACAATTATGCGTTTTAAAGAAAGATGGCTTCATAAGACTGTGCCCAGATTGAAACACTTAAAATGTGGCTACACAAGAAACGAACGCTAAAATAATTAAATCCAAAAGCTCCCGAAGTAAGACTGCTTTCAAACCTAAATGTGAAGCATAGATTCTGGACTGTCTATTTATCAGAAGAATCCTAATATCTTTTGATGTTTAGGACAACGTTTGGATGGTACTGTTTTCAGCAGTTATCATTTGGGGTTTCCATTTGCCAGGACATAATCCAACAGTACATGGATTGACTGATTGGGAATGTATCTGGTTGCATTTGCAATGTTGCAGTCATGGGTAAGACAAAGGCAAAGCATAACCTCCATCTACTGATGACACAAGCACAGCAATGAAGACTGGTATTTAACAGCATGAATTGTCAGGTTAGCTTGAATCAGATAAACTACATTCGATCTATTTAGTCCACACGTGAAGTCTGTCCTGATCCAGGTAGGATCAGGGATGTTAAACAATTCCTGACCCCACAAAATAAAGGGGATCTGAAATGTTGCCTTGGATTTTTAAATTTCCTCTTATCTTACATTCATAACTTCATGGACAAGGTATCTCTGCTGAGAGATTTTCTCAAGAAGCATGTCTCCTATTTGCAGCAAGATGACCATCAATATATAGTTGATGTTCTCAAGCAGCGACTGTTGGCAAAATCTTGCTTGCTGCAATACAGCAACCCCAAGAAAGTCAGAATTCTCAAAGTTCCCATATCACAAATAGTCCTGGGCTTATGTCCTTTGCAAGACAAAAAATTGTCTTTGATATAAAAATTCCATCATATGCGCAAACCAAATATTCCAATATGGAGTATGAAACATTAGTTCTGGTGCTTGGCACAATGTAATTTCACACATATATATTTAACAAGAAATTCATGATTGAAATAGATTAGAAGTCATTAAAAATTACATACTGTAAACTGTTAACAAATGCACTGCCATGTTTGCAGCATTGACTTGTCAAGGTGCAAGGATATGACTTTGATGTTAAATATAAGACAGACACATTGAACAAATTACCCAACGCACAAAAAAAAAGACCCTGATATTGCTCTTGATCCTTTTGATGCTCTAGAATACAAATTTGTAGATGTTCTTTAGGTTGATCTGTTGCACTTTGTCCATCGCTTGTGTGAACAATGGCAATTGGCAACTACTGAAGGTGAGTAACTACAAGAGTTATAAAAGAATATTATACAGGGATAGCCTGACAATATTAAAGGAGGACCTGAGAGGATTATTTTGGATTGGCTATGGAGAGACAAATAACATTGGTCATTTTCATGAGCAAACAAACTATAATACCAAATGCATAACATCAAGATATCATGAGCATGTTACAGCAGGGACACCGGGTATTGAACACATCAGACAGCTATTACATGAATGACAGCAAGGCAACCAAGTTGTCAAACAAGTTCAATAGAAAATAACATGCACTTCTCCAGATGGGTATATAATCATCACATCAGGATGAGTTTCCAAATCCCCCAGAGCATTACATTGAAGTTTGAATGTTAGTCATTTAAATTCTGTTTTAGCTGTTTGTATAATATTTGGATTAACAACATATGTTGCCTATGTACAACCATGTATATGTATTTGGAATTTTTTTTTATCTTTGCAAAAAGGGGTCTGTTGTGTTATGTCTCGCAATGAGTCAGTGCACCCTTAAGAGACATGCCCATAACATAATGATTGTATCAGAGTATATAACCGGAGAGTTTAAAGGATTCATACTCCATTTTACCTCTGATCACTCAAAGCATGGCACTCCACTAGAAGCAAGCTTCTCTTTGTAATCCCATAGTTTAATGATAGCCTAGACACTGGTGTATACACATTGTATTTTCAGACATATAACAGTTAGCTATAATAAATGGCTGTTATACTCCATGATATCTATGCCCCGTTTCTTTTGTTACAGGAGGCAACATAAGTATTCCCACATCAGGTAGAAACACCCTGTTCGAGGTAAAATCAAATTGGTAAATACAATGCCTGTTAAATGTATCTGTTTCTTTGTTCCAGGCTGAATATCACATGTTCCTATGCCGGCAGTTTCAAGGCAGATTGATTATCATGATGAAAGATAACACAAAACCCGACTGTGACCAGCACCAGCTCTGGTGGAGCTGCATTATAGTCTAACACTCAGGTGGGTTTCAGTAGAACCTTTGCTATACCATAAGCAAAGAAAGAAGGGTGACAAGGAGTCTAGAAGAAACTGTGTAGTAGGAGGAGGTGTTTGAGCATGTAACTTTGAACAATGCACACATTGTTATAGCGGCACAAATGGATGAGTGTCAAAGGAGGAAACTTCACTGTAACTGTGTAGCAATTCAGGATCTCTTACCCACACAATCTTACAATACAATAATAACTTCTTCCCATGATTGATAATTACACATTGCATTAGCCTTCTTTACCACTGACAGCTACTTTAACAGTAGCCTGTACTATTGTAACAAATTTAATTCCTTTCACAAACTTATGACCCTGTTATCACCGATGCATGGACATCATGTATCTCTTCTTGTACATGTCAATAATTACTTGTCACCTACTGGACCCTCGGGTAGATTGTTTATAACAAAAGATAAAGAAGCGGAGTCAGATAAAGAACCCAACTTCTGCCCTCCTTACTACTTTAGAGGGTGTAGCATTGCAGACACAAAGCAGAGAGAGGCTTGAAGTAAGGGATAGTGAAGCTAATTGAAGTGGTCATAATCAAAACTCCTTCTTGCTGATTTCTGTTCAGCAGATTGAGTAATTAATTAACAATAAAAAGGCAAACACCTACAATGCATTCTTTTCCTACTCCTGCACTGTTACCTCTGCCAATCTTCAAAGATCAATTCTGTCCCCCTTCTGTTTCTCATCAACATGCTGCCCCAGGGTGACATAATCTGAAAACATCTCTGGTTCCAAGGTCTCTAATTTGACAATGATCTCCCCTGTCTGTAGCATATCTGTCAGAGGCAATTTTCTGATTTCAAATGTGGAATGAGAGACAATGCCACCCGATACTTTGTCACTGCTACAGAATGATATTTTAAGCCTGAGAACAATAATTTTGTCCTATTTGCGGCCAATTCTTTCTTAACAACATGCTCCTCCTGCAAGTAAACATGCTTTGCGACGAATACAGGGCATTTATTGGTAAGGAGTTTCGGTCAAGGGTTAAATTATACACTATATTGGGGAAGTTCATGCAGGAAGGAAGGTGTTAAGCTCATATTAAGCTCTTATGTTAAGGTGTTAACCTCTTCATAAACTTTTGTTTGAGATGGGCAATGTGAAATTAACACTGGTCATTTAAGGAAGGGCGGTGGAAAATAAATTGCAGTCCGAAGAATTTGATTTGAATTTCTTTCCAATAAAAACATTGTAAAACATTACACTTTTTCTCCAGATTGTTATAGTTCCCATTAGTGACTATCTGCAATAAAACTGTTAATTTGCATTTTAAAATATCAGTCTTGAAATGCAATTTTTGAAACCCTTTTATTGTTATGAGCCTGACTAAACATCATTGACTAAAGTGGGAAAAAAATTGAATGCATTCTGAGACAGGAAAATCAAGACCCATAGAACACAAATTTGTAGGCTGACATCCTCGTTCAGAAAAGGGAATGCCAAACTGAGGTTCTGTCTGCATAGTAACAACTCCTACAGGTTGGATTAGCAGCATGCCCGCAGTGAAAAAAAACCTGTAAAACTGACAGTGCTAATGGATTGAAAGGATCTCAAAAGAGACCCCAGGAGAATAAACAAAGAAATGTTGCCACATCTTGCCCAAGCAAAGATTTTTACTACCCTCAATGCTAAGATATTGGCAAGTGAAACTGGATGAAAACAACGATAATCTACAATAACTATATTCTGTATGCTGTTTGGGCAATGTAGCCTGGCATTCCCACTGCTCCAAACAGTCCCAATACTGACAGCACAAAATAGTCAGTGATATTCCTGGAGTAAAAGCTATTGTGGATGATCTGCTGGTCTATGGATATGGAGACACAATGGAAGAGGTCATTGCAGACCATGATCAGAATCTAGTCTGACTGCCTGCGAGGCCTTGCCAGACGCACCTGAAGCTGAACAAGAGAAAGATACAAAGTTACCTAAGGTTGAGCACATAGCTCATGAACCGACACCAAAAGAACATCTCCTGGATTCTGACAAAGTAAGAGCTGTATCAGAGATGCAGTGACCAGCAGATGTGGAAACAATGCAGTGACTTGATAGATTTGTAAACTACTGAGCAAAGTTTTTGCCTAACTTGTCATGAGATTGCTCATTGTTGAGGACATCCAGTGATACTTTGACATGGATGAAGAAATAGCTTTCACTAGAATCAAACAATTAGAAATGGTAATGCCAGAGCTAAGGTACTGCAATGTCTATGATGAATTAACCTTGCAGTGTGATGCCAGTGGGACAGGACATAGATCAACCCTTACGAAGCCAGGACAAGCCATTGCATTTGCTTTCAGATTCAATGAGAAGCATCAGCTCAACATGCTTCAGAGATCATAAACGTAAAAGAAAATTACATTTGAAAGGCAAATGTCTTGTTCAAATCAAGCAAAATTCCTTAAAAAGTTGTAACTTTGTAAATGCTGCTGGAGTACTGATGAAGGGATGGTGTGAAAGCAAAATGATATATCCGTCATTATATGAGAGTATTTGGCATACAGAGATGAAGAGATAGCCCAAGGTGATATCTTTTACAAAGAAAATGGAGTTATTTTCCCTGAAGAGATGAGAAAAGAGATGTTAAAGCACAACCATGCAAACTGTCAAGGAACTGAGTCCAGTCAAGAAGGAGTGGAGGCCTGTGACCAATGGTGTGCTGCAAGGATTGGTGCTTTTTATCATTTATATAAATAATTTGGATATGAATATAGGAGGTATGGTTGGTAAGTTTGCAAATGAAACCAAAATTGATGGTATAGTAGCCAGAGAAGAATATTATCGATGGGACCCTGATCAGATGGGCTGATAGGCCGAGGAATGGGAGATGCAGTTTAATTTAGATAAATGTGAGGTGTTACATTTTGGTGTGGCAAATCAGGACAGGATGTATGCACTTAAAGGGAGGGTCCTGGGGAGTGTTGTCAAACAAAGCGACCTTGAGGTGCGGGTTCATAATTCCTTGAAAGTGGAGTCCCAGGAAGACAAGATATTAAAGAAGGCATTTGGTATGCTTGCTTTTATTGATCGGTGAATTGAGCATAAGAACTGGGTGGTCATTTTATGGCTTACAGGACATTGGTTAAGCCACTTTTGGGACACTGTGTTCAATTCTGGTCTCTGTGATATTGGAAAAATGTTATGAAACTTGAAAGGGTCAGAAAAGATTAATAAGGTTGTTGCCGGGATTGGAAGGTTTGAGCTATCAGAAGAAGCTACAGCATTGAAGGCTGATGAGTAACCTTATAGATTTATAAAATCATGATAGGCATGCTTAGGGTGAATATTCAAGGTCTTTTTCCAGGGTAGGGAAGTCCAAAACTAGAGGACATGGGTTTCAGATGAGAGAGAAAAGATTTAAAAGGGACCTAAACGGCAACTTTTTCATGCAGAGTGTGGTGCGTGTATAGAATGAGCTGCCAGAGAAAGTGGTGGAAGCTGATATATTTACAACATTTAAAAGGCATCTGGATGGGTATATGAATAGGAAGGTTTTGGAGGGATATAGACCAAATGTCAGCAAATGGATCTACATTAATTTAGGCTATCTGATCGGTATGGACAAGTTGGGCCAAAGGATCTGTTTCCATACTGTACAACTCTGATTCTATGACAAGAGTAGTGCTCTACTGGCCAAAATGACCAATGAAATTAAAGTTCATTTTAGCTAGTGCAGTGCTTGTAACAAACATCAAGCTAAGCAAGCTGAAAAGCTGTTCATATCATGACAACCATAGATACAGCTTGGAGTAGATTGCTTCACTCTCACAAAAATGGACTACCTTCTAACCATTAACTATTATTCTGATATTGGGAGTTAGACCAATTGATATCAATGACTGCCATGGAAATTGTAAGATGCCTGAAAGCACATTTCAAATATCACAACATTCCAGGTATCGCCATGAAAGAATTTAGTTACTCCATAAAACATTTGAAAATTCAACAACATGCATCATCTCCTCACTAACCCTGGTTAATTGGAAAGGTTGAAGTGGTGGTGCAAATCAATAAAGGTAATAAAGCAGAAAATCCAGCATATCTACTGAAGACACAGAAAGTTGTCCGCTCCAAATATTAATATCATGTCATACCCAAGCAACTCCTCCAGTTGTAAAAATAACTATTGAAATCAGATATAGTAACAGATGTAAGGGACAACTTCAAGTTGAAATGACAGAAAGCCATATTTCACTTTGATTAAACTGCCTAGTCACTGCCAGAACTGAGCTATGGGGAATAAACTATTTTAACAATAGTCAGCTGAAGCTGCGACTTAGCACCTGTCTTGAACAGTTGTCACCTTGATCATATGTGGTGAATACAAATGACCAGAGTTATCATTGTAACACAGTCATACTCTCATACAGTGTGGAAACAGACCCTCCAGTCCAATCAGTCCATGTCAACCATGTTCCCAAACTAAACTTGTACCACCTACCTGAGCTTGGCCCATCTCCCTCCAAATCTTTCCTACTCATGAACTTATCCAAATATATTTTCAACACATGTACATACAACTGTAAGAAACTCTGGTTTCACTGTCAACAGTTGGTCAGGAAGATATGATGTTATCATTTGCATTGAGCAGAGCACAACCGTTGATTCCCAGAGATCCACCATTTACCACCTATGAAAATGGATCATTAGCAAGTTACGTGGCAAAAGCATTTGCCACACGAATGATATTCCTTAGTTCCTTAGTGAAGGAGCAGATATAATATGGATAGCCAAGATAGCATGGACACACCATTAAGAGACCTGCACAATTTAAAGATAATATATGTAACGTAGGTGCAGAGACTGATGAAAGTGCAACTGTAGAATTAGCACACTGTTTTGTTAATGAATGATAATTTTCTTAGTGACCATTTATTTTGGATAGCTTGCAGAAGTGATTGTGCATGTAATTCTTTTTCGCAAAGGAGGGCGTGTAGTGACGTGCAATGACAATTAATGAGCTGATAGGTTTGGCATCTACCTCTGTTGTGTCTTTGTAAGGATTGTGTGGCAGCCACAAGCTATGTAAAATGAAAGCCCATTCAATCTGCTTTAAAAAAAAATGAATAATAGGTGAGTGGTGGGTTGAAAATGTTGAATACTGGTCATCTGCAATAGCTCTGATCTGAGTAATTAGTTTTTATCCAGTAAATTCATTAACGAGAAACATCAATAAGTGAATAAAAGATGAGCTCTTTTGTTTAATGTGTCATTCTGATGAGAAACTCATACACCCACAGAAGTAAAATTGAATGGAAAAGTATGTTATTCTCTGGTAGACTTAGAATTAGCTTTTGAACAAATGGAAAGAATGACATACTCTGTGATTTTTCGCAAATGGCAACTTAGTCAGAGTAAACCTGGAAAGCATTCTCACCTGGACATTCCCTGGGCAAATCAAACATAAATTCACAGGAACATTTTACAAAATGAACTTGTAAATATATCAATCCATGCCACAAAAGCATTAGGGTGTTTTTCTTCAGTTAAACACTTTTGTTCAAATTACATGACAAAACAAAGAGCATTTAAGAGAGGGTGACACAGTGGCTCAGTGGTTAGCACTGCTGCCTCACAGCACCAGGCTCCCAGGTTTGATTCCACCCTCCAGTGACTGTCTGTGTGGAGTTTGCATATTCTCCCTGTGTCTGTCTGTGTGGGTGTGCTCCGATTTCCTCCCACAGTCCGAAGATGTGCAGGTCAGGTGAATTGGCCTTGCTAAGTTGCCCATAGTGTTAGGTGCATTGGTCAGAGGGAATTGGGTCTGGGTGGGTTACTCTTTGAAAGGTTGGTGTTGGGCTGAAGGGCCTGTTTCCACACTGTAGGGAATCTAATCAAGCATTTGTAAAAGTATGCAAATCTAATTTGTTGGAGAAATATCTTTGGAAGTTAACAAAAATCATTTAACATTTTTAAGCTTATATTTCAATTAAATCTTTTTCATCCAGATTTGTAAAAGGTTTTATTTTATTTATTTCAAAAATATATTTATTCCTAAAATTATGTTTACATAAATACATAGTCACTAAAGCAGTTCGGTTCTGTACAGAAACAAACTGTATTGGAGAAACAAAACAAATTGGAATTTGACTCTATCCAGCAAACAAACCCAAGGCATTTGTTACTTGACAAGACTATATTTACATACATTTGAGGCACGAGGAGGGCCAAATAACAGAATGGACTCCCATTTAACTTCCGCTGAAAACCTCAGACTGTAGTCTTTCCCCACTGTGCCTTGGCAGCAGCTGCTCCAAGCTTTAGTGTGTCCCTCAGCTCTTAGTCCTGGAATCATGGGACGTGCCAGTCTGCAACACTCTGTCCAGATGCTTTGATATCACATATTTTCATTGAGTTTTCAGGCCCTATTGTTGAAGTCAGTAGGATTCATTGGAAAAGTGCTGATGAGGATTTTTACTGTAGCAGTGACTGTTTTTGATGGTGTTACTCCCATCTCTTCTAATGTACATGAAAACATCCAACACATCAGTCAAAGGAACAAATATGATATTATCTGAACAAAAATGTAAATGAAGTATTTTAAAATTAATTTCTGTAGTTTAAAATTAATTTCTATAACCCTGTTTATCGCTTCCATGCAAATCTGCAGCAGGAACAGAAGTCTCATACTCAAAAGATTAAAAATCACACAACACCAGGTTATAGTCCAACAGGTTTAATTGGAAGCACTAGCTTTTGGAGCGTTGCTCCTTCATCAGGTGGTTGTGTAGTACACAATTGTAAGACACAGATCATACTCAAAACATCTTTCTGAAGGTGACATGAAAACATGTCAAGGAACAATGTGTTTCCACAGTTACATAACAAGATTTCTTTGTTTTTTGTTTTTGATCAGCAGTTCCTTAGCTGCTTGGAAAATGCTAAAAGATCAGTAATACTTCCATTAGTTAAATCAAAAAGTGCATGCATCAAAACTGTTACCCTGTCATTTGAAATAATTGCTAAAAATTTATTATAGCTTATATCTGACATGTAAAAAATGCACAGCTTTGGATGACTATTGTCATATGAAGGGCAATACATTCCGTCAATCTTGCATTGGAATTTCAGCATACATTATAGGATATGGAGTTTGAATCTATAATCATATAGCCCAAATGTGAAAATTCCACTTTTTGAGTCAATACCTTATTTATATTGGGCATACATTACCTATTTTACACGCTACATTAACTTAAGCTCACGCAGAACTCCTTCTATCCTTGTATCCTAGCTCATTCATCCTTCACCCCTGCGTTCTGATTTACATCAGCTCTCAGTCCAGCAAACATCTCAACAGTTCTCATCTTTGTTTACAAATTCCTTCATGGGTGCGCCCATTTCCCTTCATCTCTGTAGTCTAATTCAATTCTACTATGCATGAAATTCTCTGCACTCCTTCATTCCTGAATCTTGCTTATCAGGTAACGGAGCTATTGTTCAATCTATATACACTCTTTCTGGCTTGGGCTTTATTTTAGTTCTCCTCAGTTTTTTGACTTTCATAATGAGAGTTATCAAATGGAAGAGTTAACATTTCAGTTCAATCTTTCTTTGTTGCTGCATGATGTTGAATGCCCAGCAAAAGTGTCGCTCCACATTATCTGTACATTGACTGAGACCCTTTCTTGTTTATCTTGGGCATGGTGTAGCCTGATGGAGTCAGTGTGACTGTGCATGTGGAAAATATGATACTTTGCATAATAATCTTGTCATTTGGTCTGGTGACCAATTTTATCACAATTTGTCTGTGGGTGACACGGTGGCACAGTGGTTAGCACTTCTGCCTCACAGCGCCAGAGACTCGGGTTTAATTCCCGCCTCAGGCGACTGACTGTGTGGAGTTTGCACGTTCTCCCTGTGTCTGTGTGGGTTTCCTCCGGGTGCTCCGGTTTCCTCCCACAGTCCAAAGATGTGCAGGTCAGGTGAATTGGCCATACTAAATTGCCCGTAGTGTTAGGCAAGGGGTAAATGTAGGGGTATGGGTAGGTTGCGCTTTGGTGTGGACTTGTTGGGCCGAAGGGCCTGTTTCCACACTGTAATGTAATCTAATATCACAAAGTGATTTAGAGATGCCAGTGTTGAACTGAGGGATACAATGTTAAAAATCACACAACACCAGGTTATAGTCCAACAGGTTTATTTGGAAGCACTAGCTTTTGGACCATGAGTTGGTTAGGCCACTGTTGGAATATTGCATGCAACTCTGGTCTCCTTCCTATCGGAAAGATGTTGTGAAACTTGAAAGGGTTCAGAAAAGATTTACAAGGTTGTTGCCAGGGTTGGAGGATTTGAGCTATAGGGAGAGGCTGAACAGGCTGGGGCTGTTTTCCCTGGAGCGTCAGAGGCTGAGGGGTGACCTTATAGAGGTTTATAAAATCATGAGGGGCATGGATAGGACAAATAGACAAAGTCTTTTCCCTGGGGTCGGGGAGTCCAGAACTAGAGGGCAGAAGTTTAGAGTGAGAGGGAAAAGATATAAAAGAGACCTAAGGGGCAACTTTTTTACACAGAGGGTGGTATGGGTATGGAATGAGCTGCCAGAGGAAGTGGTGGAGGCTGGTACAATTGCAACATTTAAGAGGCATTTGGATGAGTCTATGAATAGGAAGGGTTTGGAGGGATATGGGCCGGGTGTTGGCAGGTGGGACTAGATTGCGTTGGGATATCTGGTCGGCATGGACAGGTTGGACCGAAAGGTCTATTTCCATGCTGTACATCTCTATGACTCTATAACTTTGTCAGCATTGTATTCACTGTTCCAAGAGGTGCAGCTGGTATCTATGAAATTCACGTACAGAACATTGGAAGTCTCTGGGTAGAAATGCTCAGGACTGTGTTCATTGTGTCTGGGAAATGGATTGAAGTATCAATAGGACTTAATTTGCCTACACTGCCAAAATAAAAAATAAATCATTCTAAATATTTCAACTCCAGTTGGTGGAAAATGTTGTATCCCCTATGCAGCAGCAATCAAATTTCTGCTGAGTTCAGTATCGAAGGTATCTCTTTCTCTTTGTTAACTGTGCAATGTTGTAATCCCAAACAGTTCCTAACAGCATAATAAGCTGAATTAGTTCAACATTGCAATGTTTATGTAAATTCCAGAGACAGGATATTTTATTTCTCAGGATTCATGCATGATTTATATCTCCAAATTCATTCTTTCACAATTACCTGAATTTGTTATTCAGACAGCAGCAAAATAAGTAATAAAAAATTGCCAGTGCCTAAATCTTGTCAAACATAAACATTGAAAATGAGAGCCCTGATATAATCAATGAAGGGAGCGGCAGTAAGTAAAGTTAAAGATTTCATTTATGTGGTACCTCAGCATTCATGAGTCTCTTGAAATGATATGGCTGGAGCACACAGAATTGGACTCCGATAGACATTATACCTTCCTCTCAGTCTATTCCACGTCATGATTAAATAGCTTGACTCCAAGTTGTCTCATGATTCGTGCCAATATCAATAAGAAACTGATGAAAAAGGCCAGCATGTGTGGAGACAGAGACCAGGTTTTGAAGATGGCTACAAGTCAAAAAGACAGAAGATAGAAGTGAAAAAATATCCCTCAGGAATTGATGTTAGGATTGCTGTTGTTCACATATGAATAAATAGTTAGTACTCACACATTGAAGGTCTGTTTCCTGTACTGTCTTGCCCTGGGAACTGTGGTATTTTATATGGCTGTTTGACCTTGCAGTCAATGGTGGTCCTTGGATGTTGATGGTGGAGAACTCAGCAATAATGAATGTTGACGGTGTTACAATCTCCATGGACACTTGAAATGAGATTCAAACTACCCATTACAACAGTGAACTTGGAAACCAGACAGCAGTATGTGAACTCCAATAGAAGGATGTCCTTGATAAGTCAATATTCCAGAAGGATAACTCTGGGTTAGGTGCAGTGACACAAGCTTGTCACGTGACTGTATCCCCAAGAGAAAATAGTTAGGCCACAATAAAGCACACAATCATGATGTCTCTGTGAAACCCTTCAAGTATTGCAATTACAGACAGAGTTAAAAGGGGGAAGGGCTCACCAGAGGTTACTGAAATTTCCAAAGCAATAGGTCAGAGAGTATGGAAAGGATCAGGAATTTAACTTCAGGTGCAACAGATAAGTGGACAACTATGAGAAGGGGGCCAGTCAATGCAGAACTGAGGGTGCTGTACTTTAAAGCATGCAGCATATAAAACAAGGTAAATAAGCTTGTCATGCAGATTGACATTCGCAAGAGTAATGTTATGGGTATCACAGATGTGGTTACAAGGGAATCAGGACTGAACTAAATATCCGAAGATACATGTCCTACCAAAATGACAGGCCGATGGGCAGAGACGGCAGGGTTGCCTTGTTAGTAAGAAATAAAACTAAATTGATGGCAAGAAATGATATAGAGTCAGAAGGTGTAGAGTTTTGTGGGGAGATTTGAGAAACTGCAAAGGAAAAAATACTTTAATGGTGCTATCAGGCCAGACCCCCTCACAATGTTTTAAGAAGGTAGCCCAGACCCTAACATTTTTAGTTGTTTTAGGTAGATGGAAGATGGATATTTCAGGAGGGATGCAGCTGGTCAAAGCACTCAGTTTTAAACAAAACAGAATTTATTTACAGACTACTGAATGAAACATGAAATAAAAGAACTGAATAAAGAATAACTTAACCTATCAGCATCTGCAGTCCTCACTTTCTCCAACCTATCTGAAAACCCAACCGACTCAATCACAACTTAATGATACTGTTCCAACTTCCTGCACCATCCCCATAAACACACCTCTTGGCAAAAAAGTTAAACCCAGGTTCTTACAGGAGAGATGTTAGAGAGAGAGGATCAGCCAGGGATCATTTGCTGAAGCATGGAACCTCTTCTCACTGTAGCTGCTTCTCTATCCCCAGCAGTGTCTAATTGCTAAAATTAAACCAAACTAGAAAAATCCCTGAACTGGGAGAACTGGCCACTCCCCTTTCACTGTACAACTGTTTTTAAAAAAATCTAAACACCTCCCCTGATTGTTGACTAAGGCAGTCTCTGGTAGCCATGTTGGCACCTCTGCCTATTACAACCCCTTTTGAAAAAAACCAAGGACAACATGCCCTTGTTAAAGAAGCAGCATTGTCACAATGAGAGTTATGTACAGGCCTCCTAGCAGTAGTATGGCTGTGTAACACTGTAACGCTGTCAACATTCATTATTGCTGAGTCCTCCCTCATGTGGGGAAGAAAATAACTCAGGAGATAGAAAGGCCATTTAAGAAAGGAACTAATACAATAACCATAGTTGACTCTAAGCATACAAACATTCACTACTAATGTCCCTTTCAATATGTTTTTCCCCACCTACAAATGCCTCCATCTTCCTTCATCAAAGTCACAACAGCGCATTGGCAATTATGTTCTCTCTTCCTGTCCCATTTATAAATTTCAAATTGAATGGCTGCAACACTACCCTGGTCCTTTTGCAGCCTCCCTGCTTCCTCAACACTATCTGTCCCTGCGCCCATTTTTGCATCATGTAGAAAGTCTGGAATTTTTATCTTTAATTTTTCTAAAATCTTTAAAGGGTTAAGATCCTTTCTATGGTTTCAGACACATTATTAGCAAATAAATTTTGAAATATTGCAACACCAACACAAAACTCAAGGTCTCCTTCTCAATTGTGGAATATTTCCATTGATTATTCAATTTTCTGGAAGAATACTCAATAGGTCTTTTCATCTTTTTGTCGTCATTTTGTAAAATTACAGCACTGACACCCACACCACTCGCGTCAATAGTCACCTTGAGTGGCTTAGTGTAATTAGGTGTGGCTAATACCAGGGCAATAGTTAACACAGATTTCAGGCTGTCAAATGCTTTCTGACATTCCTCAGTCCACTAAAACTTTCTGCACTTCTTCAACAATTCAGTCAGTAGAGCAGCCACATTGCTAAAATTCAGTATGAACTTGTAATAAAAACCATTCAATCCCAGGACTTGTAGTGCTTCTGTCTTTATCGGTGGTATGGGAAACACCCAATAACTTTTATTTTCATATCCTGTGAGGTCATTTGTCCAATGACATGGCCCAGGAATGGGACTTGGGCTTTTGCAAATTCACTCTTAGACAGGTTTATCACCAAGCCTGCCTCCCAAAGTCAATAGAAAAATATCAATCGATACTCCAAATGTTCCTTCCAATGTGTGACTAAAAATCCACATTTAGAATATCATGAGGAGTTATAGGCCCTGTATCTAAGGAAGGGCGTGCTGGTGTTGGACAGGTTCCAGAGGAGGTTTACAAGAATGATCATGGGGATGAAGATCTTGTCATATGAGGAGCGATTCAGGACTGGGTCTGTACTTAGTGGAGTTTGTAAGGATAAGGGGGGATCTGATTGAAACTTACAGAATAATGAGAGGCCAGGATAGAGTGGATGTGAAGAAGATGTTTCTACAATAGGAAAGATTAGGACTGGATGGCACAGCCTCAGAGTGAAGGGAAAATCCTTTATAATTGAGATGAAGAAGAATTTATTCAGTTGGAGAGTGGCTAACCTGTGAAACTCATTGCCACAGAAAGCTATGGAGGCCAGGTCATTGAGTGTATTTAAGACAGAAATAGATTGGTAAGGGGATCAAGGGTTACAGGGAAAAGGCAGGAGAATGAGAAGCATATCAGCCATGATTGAATGATGGAGTAGATGCAATGGGCCCAATGACCTAACTCTGCTTCTATATCTTATAGTCTTACATGTGATTGTTAAAGAGTTCTGTTGATTGAAGACAACATGAAGTTGGTACAGCAAGAGGAAAGCCACAATGTGAAGTGAAAATCCAGCAGCACTAAGGAGTGGGAGTTTCCACTATCCAGCTTGTCAACTATTCTGAAACAAAGGCAAAAACATTGGAGTCATTTTACTAGTAGAAATTCTTTCCAGCAAGGAAGATAAAGAGAATGGCTAGTTATCTCATCTCAGAAATGCTGTGTTAAGGCAGCCCAAGCAGAGAACTTTCCCATCTCCTGGCCACTCCTCAAGAAAGTGGGGTCACCCTAGCGGATAGGCTCATGAAATTGATCTGCAGCAATGGATGGCTGGATCGATTCAAGACAAGACACAGCATTGTCTTCCATGTGGTCAGTAATGAGGGTATGGCAGTTCTGGCAGGGATGATTAATGATTGACTGCAAAACAATCTCACCCACATCCTGACTGAATATGCACCAACGAGCTTTTGAAATGCAAATACAACTGAACTGTTTTGTCATTCTTATTAGATCACTCTTTAATGTTAAAAAATGAAATACAATGGCAGAAAGAAAATGAAAGTATTTGTCACTGCTATAGAATATAGAGGACATTGAAAAGCTGGTACTTCATGTGTTGGGAAGATGGAAGAAGCCACACTGTTTTGCAAATGACAAGACATTACCCCCCACAGTCTGAGGAAAGTAAAACCATCTGGATGACCTCCAAGAGTGAACTAAATGTATCAAAATGAACATTATGAACATTTCAGACAATTGCCCTATACACTCTGACATTACTGGCCACAAGCAGCAAGCTGACATTCCTGTTTCCCAACACCAGAGTCAATGTCCAGCCAGTGGATCTGAGACTGATGAGGAATCTAAAATAACAATGACTGACAGCAGCTGATCTCTCACATTGTCAAGGCATCATGTTCATAATGGAAAATGCAAGGAGAATGGTGATGGAAGTAAAAATTAGGATAAGACCTCCCAGAATAAGGGGTGTCCTGGGTAAGGGCAGCCCACCTGATGACAAGGTCCTTTATCTTGCCTGCAGTAGTTCCAAATCAAAATCCCAACAGAGATAGCCATGGAGTCGTACGCTGAAGTGGACTACAGTATACTGTACCCTGCACAGATGCAGTGACTTATTCAATCCAGGAACTAAGTGAGGTCAATCAGCCTTTAGACTCAGTTATTGATGCTCACCAGCCTGTTGCCTTAGCTGAAGCCACAAAAGCCACAAAGCTTCCCTGGGATTTTGCAGAGCAACACAAAAATAGAGAAAAGATGATTGACCGCATTGATGGCATGATGGACTGAATCGCATTTGTTAAAAACATAATTTGACGGAGAGAAACATTACTGAGGTTTTACAAAGGTAATTCTGAACAATTTTAAATGTCTTTTACTGTACAAGGTCAGGCCTTGTAAGGTGTGAATAATTTGAAACATAAGGATAATTTTTCATATATTTACTGCATCATTGTGTTTTAACACAGATAGAACCAAACAGGAAGTCTGACGAGGTCCATCTCAACATTGGAAGCATCTCATTCAATCTTTGATGTTTTTGACAAGCAATGTAGTAAGTTTCTTGTCAGGCCGTGTTGAATTGCTAACTAAGGGGATTATTGCTTCTTAAAATCCTTGAAGGTGGACTAACATGTTTCAAGAAGATTCAATTTACAATTTTATCAAACATGCTGAGAAACCTCAATGTGGAAATCAGAGCCTATGGGTACCTGGCAAATTTAGCTATCCACTTGGTCTAAAGGGTCTCCATGCTGTGAATGAACAAATAGCATCACAGGGCACAATCCTTAGGCACCAGCTAAATGCACACATTGTTCAAGGAAGTTGACATCTGGCATTTGCCAACACCTCACAATCATCATGCAACCTCTCTGATCCACTTGTGGGCCACTCAGGAAGTACAAACTGGCATTGCTTGGCATACAGGCAGTTAGCATAGCAAGGTTACAGGAAAAGCACAGCAGGTCAGGCAGTATCTAAGGAGCAGGAAAATCGATGTTTTGGGCAAAATACCTTCGATTTTCCTGCTCCTCAGATGCTGCCTGACCTGCTGTGCTTTCCCAACACCACTCTAATCTTGACTCTAATCTTCCAGCATCTGCAGTACCCACTTCCGCATAGCAAGGTTACAGCAGAGACATGGATGGAAAGGCACCCAGTTCAAAGTTTAAACCAGACTGCATTTCAAGGTCATTCATTCGCTCTCTTAGAACTCACTAACTTAACATCTTCCTGAATATTCATGGTGTCCATGCCTGACATTGCCTGACCATGCTGTGCCTGTTGGAGTGTTGGTAATTCTACTAGATCCAAAGGCTATCATTGAGGTGCAATTTAGTGCAGACATGTGAAGAGGCTGTCTGTCATGCTTAACAGGAGGGATCTGTACAGGACAGGGCATCTTGAAGTATGGCACACAGAGGCATCAATCTTCCACCTATCCCATGTGCCAGCTTCTTTTGTGACAATCGATTGGAGCAGGCAACGGAGCAATGTGTGGAGGGATTGGGAGAATGGGAGCAGCCTTCTGTGGAAGAGGATGAGAACACAAGGGGAGGAGGGAGCTGCCCTTGTCCATGAGAGAGCATGTCTGCAGTGAGTGCTATAATCCAGCCAGAGCCCTATTGGCACCCACTTCCAACAAATGAGAGCAGAGTGCAGCAGGCTATCACAGAGTGTATAATATTCCTTGGACATGATGCCAAAATCTAGTTTGCATTGTTGGATGAACCTCAGCTTCTATACAGTTTGTTTCTGTTCCCCTTTGCTAATATAAATAAAAGCTCATGGTTGGATTTGCCTAATTGGCTTGTACACATGTGATGTTCCCCTCCTGAACAATGACGAGTTGCAGGTCTACAGTGGCATTGGGAATCCCTGACTTCGAGGTGGTTTAAATGAGATGTAGCAAGTAATAGGTGGTAATAAGTATGTGTTACCTTTACCAGGTGAGATTGTTAAACAGTGACTAGGATGAGAAAATAAAGTGGTTTGTGTCAAGGAGTGCCAGCAGGGCAGCTAGGTTTTGTGGCTGCTGTGCCATGATGCTGCCAGTGAAGGACAATGCCAGATTGTCAATGGCTGTGAGGCCTTGTCAAGATTGTGCAGTCACAAGGAAGATAATATCTGATGGGGTGAGATACTCATTGGGCCTTGTGGTGAAAATCCATGCAAGAGACTTGCTGCAACTTGGACTTAGCCAGAAAAAGTAAGATTCAGCCTTTTGGAAGCAACTTACACTTTAAATTACATAAAATGATATTCCCTTCTAAACTGAGCACTCATCTCATTCACTGCAGAATTGCAGTCCTTTTCACTCTCTTAGATCTCACCAAATTAACACCTACCTGAATGGTCACAGCATCCATACCTTGCATTGTCTGACCATGCCATGACTGTTAGTGCATTTGTACTGCAGCCAGATCCAAAGGCTCTCATTACCGCCATACTGAGGTGCAGTTTAGTGCAAACACACAGAGAGGCCACCTGCCTCACTCCTTCACTTAACAGATCTCTGAGAGGATTTTCCGAGTAAGCTACAGATACGATGTTTAGAACATTTTTTGACTGCTTTCAAAGGTGAAAATTAACAGCGTTGGAGAATAAAATGTGTTCCTGCTTTGGCAGCTTCTTTTACTGTCTTGTGTATGATGTCAGTAGGATGCAGAATAGTGTACACTGTGTGCAGCCTTGATCTGCCTTAACATTAGCCAAGAAGATCTTCTGTCTTTTCAGCAACTCAGCAGCACGTTCCTAATCATAGTGGGAATGAAGAGGTCATGAGAATCACGCAGGAGTAAAGAAGACATCACACTCCTTTGTACACCACCCTTATATATAAGGTTGGTGCTAAATTCAACACAGGTTGCTCTTATGGGAATATATTTCTCATTAACGATATTATGTGATGCTTGATAGTAGGAATCAGTCTGGGATGGGGCACCTTGATGTATGGCATACCAATTTCCAACAAGTTTTTGTATCGCCTTCTGCTGAGTCATAACTGGAAGTGACAGGCTCCAGTTGCTTTCTTCAGCTTTTGGAGAATCTTTTAGATCCACCAAGACTGTTGCAATGTTTCTTCTTTCCTCAGCCACGTAAGGACAAATCTTCAGCAGAAAGCCATCTCCCACTGCCATAGCTCTGGTGGCTTGCAAAACCCAAGCAGCAGTTTCTCTGTGCAGACCACACAAAAATGAAGTGTCTGACTACAATATGCATTCACTCGTAGAGAAACCTGTAATCTGGTCTCGAAATAGCTTCTCTTGCGCTCTTTCTTCTCTATGATGTCATGAAACATACTCACCTTGCATTCATGTGGAATTACTAATTAGTTATCGTTGATACCAACACACATTCATCTTATAGTTTCCAGCACAACTGTTTATTTTTTTTTTGCTTTTGTGGAATTTTGGGAGTCTCCAAGTCTCCTCAGTGTAACTTCACTGCTGTCATTGTCTCCATGAATACCTTACTCTTTTTTGGTGAAGTTACCTGAACCTTTCTTTGATCTCCACCAATCATACTACTAGGCTTATTGTCAAGCAGACTGCAGAACATGCCACTTAGAGCCCTTGGTTTTCCTTAAATGTAAAGCTACATTTCCAAAATATAATAATCTCTATAACCTCTTAAATGCAAAAAGTGTACGTAGACAGGCTTTCATTTATTGGAGGAGATCACAGCCTCTGATTGGTGTGGCACAAAGGTATCAGCACAGCCTGAATGCTGTCCAGGTCTTGCTGTGGGATTCTCTATTGTAACGGCTAAGCCAAGATGCAGCCATGACAGCATCGCTTCCCTTGGTCAATTACAAACTACTGGGCTTATGTGCAGGAGCAGAAATCCCTAAAGCAAAGAGTAATATCCCAGACCATAAAACACTCTCAACTTCTCAACTAAAGATAAATATTGAATGGAGTATTTTCAATGTGGGATTCTTTTGACATCTGGTAATGTGAAATGTTAATGCAAACTGTCTCATTCCTTCACTTAACAGATCTCTTAAAGGATTTTCAGAGTAATCTACAGATGCGATGTTGAGAACATTTTTTGACTGATTTCAAAGGTGAAAATTAACAGTGTTGGAGAATAAAATGTGTTCCTGCTTTGGCAGCTTCTGTTAGCGTCTTGTATATGAAGTCACTGTGTGCAGCCTTGATCTGCCTTAACATTAGCCAAGAAGATCACCTTCTGTCTTTTCAGTGATTCAGCAGCACTTTTCTAACATGATGCCAAATCTTAGTGGGAATGAAGAAGTCATGAGAATCACGCAGGAGTGAAGAAAACATTACGCTCCTTTGTACACCACCCTTCTAATATATAAGGCTAGTGCTATGTTCAACACAGGTTGCTCTTCTGGGAATATATTTCTCATTGACGACAATATATTCTTGTAAGTTGTCAAAAAATGCAAGTACAGGATACAGGGAGTGAAAACATTAATCTTTCTCAATATTTTTGAAGCTTTGAGACAAGGATTTAAATTTTGTTAGATAGTCCTGATCTGATAGTCATGAAATCCCTCATGCCATGTGTGTGGGTAGGGAACTAAAATCAATCATAGCATTAATGTATCAATGACTAAGGACAATTAGTCTGAGATGCTAATTTGTCTAAATTATGGTTATGTTCAAATGGGTATGTCAGTAATAATAAGTATTCAGTTTCTATCATCCACCCACTGCCTGGTCACCCTAACATTAGATTTCATATTTGCAGTTGAATATTATTATGCCATTATGCAAGGAGAAATATACATTATAGTCTAGGGGTAGTAGTCTTTACTCTGTGTATGTACGTGCTGCCTGCTCTTAGTCAGCTTGCCTGCTTTGCAACATCTTATTTTCCACAGCAAGTGGGAAGACACGCCCAAGAAACATTTGAGAAGTTTTTCTTTTATTTTCTTTACCTCATGTCCTTGCTGTTTATGTTTTACTGAGTGCATTCTTCCATTATTACATTTGCCAAGTTTACTCTAGTGTTTGCTTCTTCCCTCGATGATTGCTTCTGCCTGATATTAATTATGAGCACCCGCATTGCCTGAAGGGATGGAGCAGGTAGATAATAGAGGAAATCCGATGAGACAGAGACTTAGAAATGTAACATGCACAGTATGTCTGTGCATGGAGGTCATTACAGCTGCATACAATGTATCTACTGTTTGTGCATTAGCATCGTGATAAGAATGATTTAAAAACAACAAATGAAACATAACTGAATTCTTCATGCATCACAAACAACAGCTGCAACCGAATATGCAAAAATGAACAGAAGAGGTTTCTTTGTGCAGTCAGCAATCCCTGACCAGCACTTGGGCCCTCAAATATTTACTAGCTACATAACAACCAACTGAACATTGGGAGTCAACAGTCTGACTGGCGGCAGACATCTGGCAGGCAGTGAACAGAACTCATTCACCCTCCACCTGATGTGACCAACAAGAGATTCTATGGTCAAACATCATTGTCTGTCAATTAATAAACTGCCGACGTGAACCTTGAAAGACAATCACAGAGTGCAGTCTAAGGACAAGGACCTGTTCTCATGAGAAAGATGGGATTTGAGAAGAGATTGGCATTGGTTCGGGCAATTTTGGTGGGGTGCACAGCAGTCCTTTTGAGAGGTATTGAGTAGACAGTCAAATGCTGAGCACAGTTATTTAATTATTTATTTGACTGAACAATAGTACACTTTTGACACTTGTCATCTCTACTATTGTCATTGAGCTGTCTAATCAACAGTTCTTAAATGGTTTGCCACATTTCCCACAAAAGCTGTCCCACTCCATTGCTGGGCATTATTTCTATTGGTATTTGTTCACTCATCCACTTCAGTGGAGGAGCCACAGAAATCCTGCACCAACTGCATTAAAGGTCCTTACATTGCTTTTCCAAGGTTTAATAATTGAACATCTTAACGTTATAACAGATGTGGTGAAGAAACTCTTGCTTTTCATGTCCAATTGGGAATATTTAATTGGTAATATCAAAACCCATGCCAGATGAAAAGGTAAAGGTTCCTTTTTGAAGAGGCAAACCTTGAAATGTACTTCACAAATTAATTTGTTGCCAAATTTTGGGTGCTGAAAAGTCATGGAAAAAATATAAATGGTTATTTTAGTCTGCTAGCCACTTGTTCTTGATATAAAATGCATATTATATATTCCAGCAGTTGTCCCATTTGGGTTTAAATCTAGCCTTTGAAAGTACTGTCACCTTTCTGTGTGTACTCTGAAGAGAAGGTTCAGGTGAAACAAATCTGAAAGAACCACTATTTCACCCAATGTATGTAATATTCTGCATATTGTCCCAAAATGTATCCCATACTTGAATTTATTTCTTTTTATTCACTTCCAGCTGGAGGTGCCACAATGTTTAAATAAAATGGTTCAGATATTTGCCTATACCATGCTTTCTCTTGAACGTAATTTATAAATTTATATTTTGAAATGCTGCAAATTTAGTTCTTTTACAAGATATAATGATCCAGCCAGAAGGCAGTGGGGGTATGATAACCTTTGTGACAAATTGTTCATAGTTGCTCTTGTCTCCAGTGTTGAAATTTATACACAAAGCTCAGGACCGGATATGAAAGGTACTGACCGGAAGATGCAATACATTGTATCAGACACAATCTGTCCTATTTCTTTATTCATAGGTACTTATGATTTCTGGTATGTGCCAGCTTTAGTATGAAGGAGAGTTGGGTAATTCTTGTTTCTTTCCTTATCAAAAGCAAGTTTCTGTTATATAATTAGTGATTCAGAAAAAGGTAATGCCTGAAGGTAATGTGTAAGTCTTTGGATGTAGAAATGGTTAGTCTTGCATAAGGTGCTGATGGAGACAGACGTGACACGCCTACTCCCTGATAGTTGCAGTTATGCCTGACTAGTTAACGTTCATGGTACCAATTGTTATCCTGCAATAAACTACATCGAGTCATAGAGTCATAGAGATGTACAGCATGGAAACAGACTCTTCGGTCCAACCTGTCCATGCCGACCAGATATCCCAATGCAATCTAGTCTCACCTGCCAGCACCCGGCCCTTAGCCCTCCAAACACTTCCTATTCATATACCTATCCAAATGCCTCTTAAATGTTGCAATTGTACAGGATCCACCACATCCTCTGGCAGCTCATTCCATACACGTACCACCCTCTGCATGAAAAAGTTGCCCCTTAAGTCTCTTTTATATCTTTCCCCTCTCACCCTAAACCTATGCCCTCTAGTTCTGGACTCCCTGACCCCAGGGAAAATACTTTGTCTATTTATCCTATCCATGCCCCTCATAATTTTGTAAACCTCTACAAGGTCACCCCTCAGCCTCCAACGCTCCAGGGAAAACAGCCCCAGCCTGTTCAGCCTCTCCCTATAGCTCAAATCCTGAAACCCTGGCAACATCCATGTAAATCTTTTCTGAACCCTTTCAAGTTTCACAACATCTTTCCGATAGGAAGGAGACCAGCATTGCATGCAATATTCCAACAGTGGCCTAACCACTGTCCTGTACAGCTGCAACATGACCACCCAACTCCTATATTCAGTACTCTGACCAATAAAAGAAAGCTTACCAAACGCCT
Organism: Chiloscyllium punctatum; assembly: GCF_047496795.1. Taxonomy (NCBI): domain Eukaryota; kingdom Metazoa; phylum Chordata; class Chondrichthyes; order Orectolobiformes; family Hemiscylliidae; genus Chiloscyllium; species Chiloscyllium punctatum. The sequence continues at coordinate 64,473,757 of NC_092762.1, forward strand.
TCTTCACTATCCTATCTACCTGCGACTCCACTTTCAAGGAGCTATGAGCCTGCACTCCAAGGTCACTTTGTTCAGCAACACTCCCGAGGACCTTACCATTAAGTGTATAAGTCCTGCTTAGATTTGCTTTCCCAAAATGCAGCACCTTGCATTTATCTGAATTAAACTCCATCTGCCACTTCTCAGCCCATTGACCCATCTGGTCCAGATCCTGTTGTAATCTGAGGTAACCCTCTTTGCTGTCCACTACACCTCCAATTTTGGTGTCATCTGTCTTGTTATGTAAAATAAGTGCCTCTTTTTATTAAGGCTCTACACGGGTCTACCCTAATAATTAAACAGGGTCTTTGCCTCTGTATAGAAAGGTGGGTTGACTGTCTTCCTCGCTTCTGTGGTTAAGTCCACTCTGGGGTGTCCTTTGAGAAGGGGTTAATGGTGTTCACCAGCATAGTAGAGGGCTTTGGAGACCAGTGGGCACCGGGGGGCTGGGGTACAAGATCACCCCAGAGAATGCTATTTTGATTTGATTTTGATAAGTTTCCATCCTAGTTTGTAGATTTCTGTTGATAATTTGATTTACTTTTCTCATTACAATGCCACATTAATCTGATTAATGTTTTGTTTAAAAGCGTAGTAGAATAGATTGGTGTCAGCAAACTAACCAACCACAGCCACCAGTAACTGGTTACCTGGAGATATAATGCTGGCAGCTATACCGAAACGTATGAGAGTCTCCACTGCAGTTTAACTCTCAAAAAGATATCCAAATGTTTCCACTCTACTGTTTCGACTTTGTAGGCATCACGAGTGAAGGGCTTCCTTTCATACACAAAACTCCAGAGGCAAAATGCCAGCTTCATTTTGCAAACCTGTGGGACTCAGTCACAAAATGGACATATTTGTTCGCCTGAAATCTTTGTAGGAGGAACTGATTTTAAACAGTTGGTGATGAGCATATGTTTGAATCTAGAGTATCCAGGCAGCTGACATTTGACAAGATACACTGCATTAATCCTTAAATACAGAATAAAATCTACATGTTTCAATTTTGATAGACCTCAATGTCCATGGTGATTTTGTCTTCTAAGCCCTACTAATGCATACAACAAGTTTTCATATTTCTCAGTGATTTTATTATTCAGCTGCTCAGATTAAAGGTAAATGTGTTTCATCTAGTTACTGCTTAATCTAATCTGCTGTAAAGGTTATAGCTTCTGTTTGACCCTTTTAACAATGCTTTATCGTTTAGAGATAGTGGAGCAGGGTAAAATGTAGAATTTTCCATGATGTGACATTTTGAGTGCCAATGTTAGTTTGTGGGCAGTTCTGTGCTTATTAAAAGCAAAATAGAAGTACTTTACAATGCCAAAAAGCTGAATTATATACAGAATGACTGGTCTCAGAATTGGTTTTATGTGCAACAACAACTTGCATTTATATAGGGCTGTTAAAATCACAAAGTATCCTAAGTCAGTTCAGAGAGGTATTGCCTAACATATAGCACATGAGGATATAGTCGTGGACTTGTTCGCTGAGCTGGTGTGTTTTTCTACAAATGTTTAGTCACCTCGTTAGGTGACATCATCCATGTGCCTTTGATAAGGTATTAGTGGTCTGTCCAGCCTGGTACTTATAAGTTTCTGTTTGTTCGTTCTTCCGGTTCTGTATCTGAGTGATTTGTATGTGGGATCCAGTTCAACGTGTTTATTGATTGAGTTCCAGTTGGAGTGCCAGGCTTCAAGAAGTTCTCTCATCTGTCTCTTTTGCCTGTGCTAAGATGGTTAGATCATCCCAGTTGAATTTGTGTCCTTCATTGTCTGTGTGTTTAGAAATGAGAGAGTGCTAGTTGTATCTGGCAGTGGTGAGTTGATGTTCGTGCACTTGTATGGTCAGTTTTCTTCCTGTTTGTCCTATGTAATGTTTTTCACAGTCCTTGCAGGGTATCCTGGAGATAACATTTGTCCTGTTGAATGTGGGTGTTGCGTCTTTAAACTTTGTGAGGAGTTAGTGGAAGGTGTTCATTGGTTTGTGGATCACTAAGATTCCCAGGGGTCTGAGTAGTTGGGTAGTTATCTCTGATATTCTTTAATGTATAGTATGGTCACTATTGTGTCTGGTCATGTACTGTTTTCTTCTTTAGGTTTGTCCCATAAGTACCAGTGGATAGTGCTCTTGGGGTGTCCATTTTGTTTAAAACCTTTGAATAGGTGCTCCTGTTCTGCCTTCTAGAGTTCTGGGTTGCTGCAGTGTGTACTTGCCCATTTCAATGATGTCTTATTGCAGCTCTGTTTGTGGGTGCTGGGGTGGTTGCTTCTATAGTTGAGTATCTGGTCAGTATGGGTGTTCTTCCTATACACACTGTTCTGGAGTTCCCCAGTATTCCACTAATACATCCAGGTAGGGGAGTCTGCTGTTGTTTCCCTCTTCATTAGTAAACCTTATTCCAGTGAGGATGTCATTGATGTGGTGGTGAGTTTCTTCCAGTTGTGTATACTTAATAATGAGAAAGATATCATCTATGTACTGGATCCAGAGTTTGGGTTGGATGGTGGGGAGGGCAGTCCATTCTAAGTGTTGCATTACTGCTTCTGCTATCAGTCCTTATATTGAGGACCCCATTGGTGTGGTGTTGATTTGTCTGCTTACATGTCCTTATGCAAAACTTCTCAAGAACACGAGGATATATTAAGACAGATAATCAAACATTTGGTCAGTGAGTTGGTCTAAAAATAACATTCAAAGGAGGAGAAAGAGACAGAAAAATAATGATGTTTAAGGGCCTACAGAGCTGCAAGCACAAATGGCACAGTGGAGCAATGGTAGTCAGGGATGCACCAAAGGCCAGGGTCGATGAAGTGCAGATATTTCACAGGCTTATAGTCTTGCTGGATGTTATGAATATAGCGTTCGAACAAAACAAGGAACTCTGCTCTTCAGAGATTTCTGTTTGCTTATATGATCTTGTTCTCTCACTTTTGAAAGATATCGACTGAAACTTGTCTTCACAGCCACAACTCCTTCCTCTGCAACTGCTTCCAGCTGCGAGTTATTCTCCATGGATTCCAATTGAAATTCCACCCTTCATATTTTCAATCCACACATGATTATAGACTTCTCCATGACATTCAGCATTCCTCAGACCACTGCTCTCACTGATTCCTGAGACTCACACTCAATGCTATACACTACCACACACACACACATTCTCAACCTCTACGCCTTTGGCAGCCACCAATATACTCTCAATCCTACTTCACAATCTCATTCTCTTTCAAAATTTACTTTTTGCTATATCTTCAGTGAAGGAAATCTGCCATCCTTATCTGGTCTGTCCTAGATATGACTCCAAACCAACAGTAATGTGGTTGACTTCTAACTGCCCTCTGAACAATTAAATATGGGTAATAAATGCCTTGCCAGCAACCCTTAAATTTTGTGAATGAATAAAGAAACCTCATAGAGATGTGTTTGGAAGTGAGAGAGCCCATTATCCAAGGCCCCATACCTTCTTCCAAGAGCAACTGCAATTTCAGATTAGATTACATTACAGTGTGGAAACAGGCCCTTCGGCCCAACAAGTCCACACTGACCCGCCGAAGCGCAACCCACCCATACCCCTACATTTACCCCTTACCTAACACTACAGACAATTTAGCATGGCCAATTCACCTGGCCTGCACATCTTTGGACTGTGGGAGGAAACCGGAGCACCCGGAGGAAACCCACGCAGACACAGGGAGAACGTGCAAACTCCACACAGTCAGTCGACTGAGGCGGGAATTGAACCCGGGTCTCTGGCACTGTGAGGCAGCAGTGCTAACCACTGTGCCACCGTGCCGCCCATTTCCTTGTGACCTTCTCAATTTTTATTTGCTATTCACAATGTCAGCTCCTTTACACAGCACCATGGTGCAGAAGGCCATTCAAGAGGGGGGAGCAAAAAGACAAGTAGCTATTATAGGGGATTCTATAATTAGGGGGACAGATAGTATCCTTTGCAAGCCGGATCGGGAGTCTCGCATGGTGTGTTGCCTGCCCGGTGCCAGAGTATGGGACATCTCCAATCGGCTTGAAAGGATATTGGAGTGGGAGACGGAGAATCCAGTTGTTGTGGTCCACGTTGGGACTAACAACATAGGCAAAGCTAGGGTGGAGGACCTGTTTGGGGATTATCAAGCACTAGGAATGAAATTGAAGTACAGGTCCTCAAGGGTCATAATCTCCAGATTACTGCCTGAGCCACTTGCCAATTGGCATAGGGATAAGAAAATTAGGGAAGTAAACACGTGGCTAAGGGATTGGTGTGGGAAAGAGGGATTTCACTTCATGGGGCATTGGCATCAGTTTTGGAACCGGGGGGGATCTGTACCGTTGGGACGGTCTCCACCTGAAACGATCAGATACCAATGCTCTAGCGAAGAGGATAAATAGGGTGGTCGGTAGGACTTTAAACTTGAGGTGGGGGGAAGGGAAAGTGAAAGCAACAGAGAGTATGGAGTTAAATGGAAAGATAAGCAGGAGGATAGCACATGTGCAGGCGGATTTAAGCTTGAGGCAGACTGGGAATGCAGCAAAAAGGAAGGATAACTTAGGACATCTTATGACTTCCAATATCTCTAATGATAAGAAAGTTAACATTAAGGCACTTTACCTGAATGCTCGTAGCATTCGTAACAAAGCTGATGAACTAATGGCACAGATCATCGTGAATGATTATGATGTGGTGGGCATCACAGAGACGTGGTTGCAGAGGGGTCAGGACTGGCAGTTAAACATCCAAGGATTTTCAACTTATCGAAAAGACAGGGAGGCGGGCAGAGGGGGCGGGGTTGCTTTGTTAGTTAAGAACAAAATTAAATCTATGGCACTGAATGACATAGGGTCGGATGATGTGGAGTCTGTGTGGGTGGAATTGAGGAACCACAAAGACAAAAAAACCATAATGGGAGTTATGTACAGACCTCCTAACAGTGGTCAGGACCAGGGGCGCAACATGTACCGGGAAATAGAGAAGGCATGTCAGAAAGGCAAGGTCAGGTGATCATGGGAGACTTCAATATGCAGGTGGACTGGGTAAATAATATTGCCAGTGGATCCACAGAAAGGGAATTCATGGAATGCTTACAGGATGGCTTTTTGGAACAGCTTGTCATGGAGCCCACAAGGGAGCAGGCTATTCTGGACCTAGTGCTATGTAATGAACCAGACTTTATAAAAAGTCTTAAAGTAAGGGAACACTTAGGAAGCAGCGATCATAATATGGTAGAGTTCAGTCTGCAGTTTGAAAGAGAGAAGGCAAAATTGGATGTAATGGTGTGACAGTTAAATAAAGGTAATTATGAGGGCATGAGAGAGGAACTGACGAAAATAGACTGGAAGCAGAGCCTAGCGGGGAAGACAGTAGAGCAAAAATGGCAGGAGTTTGTGGGTATAATTGAGGACACTGTACAGAAGTTCATCCCCAAGAAAAGAAAGATTATCCGGGGAAGGATTAGACAGCCATGGCTGACAAAGGAAGTCAGGAAATGTATCAAAGAAAAAGAGAGGTCCTATAAAGTGGCCAAGAGCACTGGGAAATCAGAAGGTTGGGAAGGCTACAAGAGCAAACAGAGGATAACAAAGAGAGAAATAAGGAAGGAGAGGATCAAATATGAAGGTAGGCTAGCCAGTAATATTAGAAATGATAGTAAAAGTTTTTTTCAATACATAAGAAGCAAACGACAGGCAAAAGTAGACATTGGACCACTTCAAACTGATGCTGGAAGCCTAGTGATGGGAGATAAGGAAATAGCTGGAGAACTTAATAAGTACTTTGCGTCAGTCTTCACAGTGGAAGACATGAGTAATATCCCAACAATTAAAGGGAGTCAGGGGGCTGAGTTGAGTATGGTTGCCATTACAAAAGAGAAAGTGTTAGGAAAGCTAAAATGTCTTAAAATTGATAAATCTCCTTGCCCCGATGGGCTACATCCTAGAGTTCTGAGGGAGGTGGCTGAGGAAATAGCGGAGGCGTTGGTTGAGATCTTTCAAAAGTCACTGGAGTCAGGGAAAGTCCCGGATGATTGGAATAGCACTGTTGTAATGCACTTGTTCAAGAAAGGATCAAGACAAAAGATGGAAAATTATAGGCCAATTAGCCTAACCTCTGTTGTTGGTAAAATTCTAGAATCCATCATTAAGGATGAGGGTTCTAAATTCTTGGAAGAGCAGGGTCGGATTAGAACAAGTAACATGGATTTAGTAAGGGGAGGTCGTGCCTGACAAACCTGTCGGAATTCTTTGAAGCGGTGACAAGTAGGTTAGACCAGGGAAACCCAGTGGATGTGGTCTATCTTCCAAAAGGCCTTTGATAAGGTGCCACATGGGAGGCTGCTGAGTAAAGTGAGGGCCCATGGTGTTCGAGGTGAGCTACTGGTATGGATTGAGGATTGGCTGTCTGACAGAAGGCAGAGAGTGGGGATAAAAGGTTATTTTTCGGAATGGCAGCTGATGACAAGCGGTGTCCCGCAGGGTTCAGTGTTGGGGCAGCAGCTGTTCACGTTATATATTAATGATCTGGATGAAGGGACTGGGGCATTCTAGCGAAGTTTGGGCATGATACGAAGATAGGTGGTTAGGCAGGTAGTACTGAGGAAGTGGGGAGGCTGCAGAAGGATCTAGACAGTTTGGGAGAGTGGTCCAGGAAATGGCTGGTGGTATTCAACGTGAGCAAATGCAAGGTCTTGCACTTTGGAAAAAAGAATACAAGCATGGACTACTTTCTAAACTACTTTCTAAACAGTGAGATAATTCATAAAGCCAAAGTACAAAGGGATCTGGGAGTGCTAGTCGAGGATTCTCTAAAGGTAACATACAGGTTGAATCCGTGATTAAGAAAGAGAATGCAATGTTGTCATTTATCTCAAGAGGGTTGGAATATAAAAGCACCATTGTGCTACTAAGACTTTATAAAGCTCTGGTTAGGCCCCCTTTGGAGTACTGTGTCCAGTTTTGGTCGCCACACCTCAGGAAGGACATACTGGCACTGGAACGTGTCCAGAGGAGATTCACACGAATGATCCTGGAATGGTAGGTCTACCATACGAGGAACGGCTGAGAATCCTGGGATTAAGTTTAGAAGTTTAGAAGATTAAGGGGAGATCTAATAGAAACTTACAAGATAATATATGGCTTGGAAAGGGTGGATGCTAGGAAATTGTTTCCGTTAGGCGAGGAGACTAGGACCCGTGGACACAGCCTTAGAATTAGAGGGGGAAATTCAGAACAGACATGCGGAGACATTTCTTCAGCCAGACAGTGGTGGGCCTGTGGAATTCATTGCCGTAGAGTACAGTGGAGGCTGGGACGCTAAATGTCTTCAAGGCAGAGATTGATAAATTCTTGATGTCATAAGGAATTAAGGGCTACGGGGTGAATGTGGGTAAGTGGAGTTGAAATGCCCATTAGCCATGATTGAATGGCGGAGTGGACTCAATGGACCGAATGGCCTTACTTCCACTCTTATATCTTATGGTCTTATGGTCTTACATGAAAGAGACCAAGTACAGATGGAGCACATGTCCGTTTAGTCTAAAAGCGTGACCTTGAGTTTCTGCTCGCTTACCATTTTAATTTTCCATCCACTCCCACTCTAACTTGTCTGGCTTTAGCCTCCAAAACATCTCCAAGGACGATAAACAGGAACTTGAGGAACAACACCTCCTCAATAATTCCAGATCTTAACCACTGCTCCCATTAAATTAGACAGCAACTGCCGATAAAATTTCTGCTGGCACTATTTACAACTTGACTGGACCCATGTTTTTCTATCTGTTGCGACTTGTCCCATTTAGGCCGAATGTGATCAAAAGTTATTTACACTGTTCTGCCTTCCATCCCATGACAGGCCTCACCTTTTATTGCGCCATTCCCTGCCTCTGTTCATTCTTAAAACCTGTCATTTCTCTAACCATTTCCAGTGCTTAAGAAAGGTATTGCCCTCTCTACAGGTGCTGCTTAGCCTGCTGACTGTTTTCAGCATATTCTGTTAATTGTTCAGTTTTCTAGCACCCATAGTATGATGTGTTTAGCTTGCCATCTTGAAAGTTGGTCAGAGGAAGCAGTATAGTCAAAACGGCTGGAATATCTTTGCCACCCAAGCTTACATTGGGACCTATTTCTTTTAATTGCATGTTCCTCAGGTGGCACTGTGCTCTGTATTAGAAAAAGACAATCAGCAGTTTAACCTTTAAGGTTTGCGTTTCCTAGAAGATAATCGAACAGGACAAGAAATGACAGAGACTCAGTGCTCCATGTTATTAAGGGTTAAATTGAACAACGCCAACTAACATTCACGCCATTAAAATGTTAAAGGCAGCAAGTTGCAATCTGAGTATTCCAACTCCTCCAAAAACTTTTCTTGGAATTCAACTGTATACAAAAGTACGAAGTTGGGATACCTGCTTGTTTGCCCCAGTTAGATAAAATAAATGAATGCTAAAAGGAATGTCATAGTTTTCTTTACCAAAGTCCAGGATCTGCTTCTTTAAAGTTGGAAAATACATATTATACATATGTTATATATACAGGCCCTGAAGAAACTGAATTGATTTTTTATTTTACTTAATTTTTTTCCGGTATTTGCACTTTACTGCTATCTTTACTGCATCAGCCTTACAGGACAAATCTATTCCAATGCAGTACTCTTTGGAAATCTTACGCATACATACCTAAAGATGTTTGTGTGGGAAATGGAAGTAGAGGCAATCTGGTGCAGTGGGCTGTGGTCTTCTGAATCTGGAATTGAGACAAATTATTTAGATTGTGTGTAAGGATCTTCAGTTTTTGGTGGGTTGTGTGTATCTCTCTGGGAACAGGTGGCTCTTATATATGGGTGCCAGAACTTTCCCCGCCTGTCAACAATTACGTGACAGCAAATATTGCTTTCGCATCTAAGTCACAGGTTGTGGTCAAGAACCCTTCTTCAAAGACTTTGGGTTAAACCTAATGGGGTTTTTTTGGCTTACATTGAGTTGCATGGAGAGTTTCATGTCGCGAGGCAGAGTGAGAACTCTTGCCATATCTAATTGAATTTACCTCATTAACTCCCTGCCCCACTCCAATGACACCTCTCACACCTAATTCTAGCTCCATCCTACTACTCACTGTTCCCAAAACAACAGGTCACCGCTGGAATATCTCAGAATAGATCAGGATTCTAGTCCTGTTGCCATCTTTAAAAGCATGTTGTTCATCTGGACAAGTGTTATTAGTCTGGAGTCACCCTGCACTGTGCCTAACATTTGCCCCAGAAATGGCAGACTAGAAATCATTAGCACCTTACTTTGTGGTTCGGGACCTGCAGATCCTGCTGGACAGGATGTGCAGAGGCATGATATCCATTAATGACAGTAAAGACCACAAAACCAGTCCATGCCAGCCTTGTCCAATATTGCCATGCCAACTTGGTGCACCCTCAGCCATCTGGAGCAATGCAGGAAGAAGGCCAATGTCCATCTCCACTCTGCCATTGTGACTGCCATTACCTTCTCTCAGACACCTCGCTCTATTTCTGCTGTTGTAGTCACCTCCCAATAAGGCTTGCTTTACCACTTTCACTATTGCCTGCAACATTTGCCCTCACTTGCTGTCACCCACCCGAATTCCTGATACAACTAACTCTCTGCGTTTCCTCTCACGCGCCTGGGACATCTCCCCAAAAGACAAATTCTTCCACCCTTTCATTTCTCTTACTTTTTTTAGGCTATCGATGGTGAGGCCAGAATTTAATGCCCATCTCTAATTACCCCTGAACTGAGTGGCTTACTGGATCTTTTTTTTATTCACTCACAGGGTGAGGTGCACGGATTGTAATGAAGTCAACGGGTGGTGGACCCCATAGAACAGAGTTCTCTGATTCGGGCTGTTAATTTGGTCCAGTCAGGAAGCCGTGCCTGACAGATAAAAAGAGGAATGTTAGATATTCTGATACTCTGAGACCTAGCTCTGAGGAAGCTAGACCAGTGTCAAGGATGTTTCACATATAAATAAAGGATGACTTGATACCAGGACACTAGCCTCTATGGAGTTATGTCAGTAGTGATGAGAGTTAAGCACATTCCTGAAGAAACTCACTCACAACAGTCATCTTTGAATTGGGGTAAACATTTCTGGCGTTATCCCATTATTTGGGAAGCTTGACTCATCTGACCTTGCCATCAAAGACTGGGCCTAGTATGTGGAAAAAGTGTGTTATTTTTTCTAGGCAAATGATATTGGGGTAGATGAAAAGCAACGAGTAATTCTCCTGACAGCTGGTGGACCCACAGCTTTTTTGGTTATTAGGAGCCTAATTTTCCCTGAGGCACCAGATACTAAAACCTTTCAAGAGTTGACAAATTTAAGTGCCTTGGACTCCAGCCTTTAAGTTTGTACAAGATCTTAGCTAGACTAAGAATATACACTAGGAACCTTTCCAGATTAAGGGTATAACTTCGTTTCTGATTTCTTATGAGAACCAGCTAGTTCAGTTAACAGAGTTTGCAGGAAAAGCCTTGGGCCCAAACTTGAAGGGGTGAAATTGATTGAGAGAGATTCACCTAGATTGACTTAACATTTTTTGATTAGAAAATGCTGCCTGAATGAAGTCCTAATTAAATATCCACATGTCTTTCAGGGAGTTTTAGGAACTATCAAAGGAGCCAAGGCCACCTTGCATGTTGACCAGGAAGCAAATCCACAATTTTCAAGACCCATCCAGTGCCATTTGCCTTAAGGGCCAAAGTAGAGGCAGAAATCAGCAGGCTGGAAAGCGAAGGAGTCATCAAACTAGTCCAGTTTGTGGAATGGGCAGCACTGGTTGGACCAATTCTGAAGCCCAAATGGTCCATTCATCTTTGTACAAACTTTAATCAAACAGTAAACCGCTTTTTGCAGCTGGATAAATATCAATCTCTCGCATAGAGGAATTGTACGCAAAGCTGGTAGAGGACTGTAACTCACGAAGCTGGATACGAGCCATACATACTTGCAATTGCGGTTAGATGAGAATTCCCAGATGTATGCTACAATTAATACCCATAAGGGTTTGTACCAATGTACAAGACTGCCATTTGGGGTATTGTCAGTCTATGCAATTTTTCAGTGGACAATTGAGAATATTTTGCAAGGTCGATCACAGGTTGCCATTTATCTAGATGACATGCTAATAACAGGGAAGACCAATGAGGAGCACTTAGAGAACTTGGACAAGATCCTTAGATGTTTCTCCTAGGCAGGCATATGCTTACGAAGGGAAAAATGTATGTACCCTGTGTGACCCACTTGGGCTACAGAGTTGACAAGACCAGGAAAATAAAGTGAGGACAATCAAAGGTGACCCAGCTCCCACGTCTGTATCAGTGCTTAGGTCTTTCCTTAAGCTGGTGAATTGTTACAGCAAGTTCATACTTAATGGCCTCCATCCTGGCAGCTTTGCGTCAACTCTGAGAAAAAAGGTCAGCTTTGGAAATTGTCATGTAGCCAAGCCATAGCTTTCAGGGAAGTGAAGAAACAGCTATCAACCTCTAACGTGTGAGCATACTATGATTCTAAGCAAGACTTGTCTTGACATGTGATGCCTCCCCATATGGCATCAGAGTATTATTTACTCATTGGTGGCCCAACAGAGAGAAACACCCAATACGGTATGCATCCTGGACTTTGACTAATGCAGAGTATAAGAAGGAAGATTTGGCAGTCATATTTGGAGTCAGAATGTTCCAACAATACCTTTATTGGCCTGACAAATTACTGACTATCTATCCTGGACTGTTATCAGAAGCTGCTCTTAACATACTGGGTCCCTGACTGAAAGGTATTTCCTTTGAATTGACAGAAGACTATTGACAAATTTCCTGGCTTTGTATCTGCAATAAATGGCAAGGCAATACTGCAGTTCTGTCAGCCTTGTATCATTGGCGAAGGGACAAGGCACAAAAGGGCAAGGCAATGATGCTGTGAGCATCCAAGTAGGCTGTTCTGAAAGGACAACTGAACAGCCTCAGGAATGCATTGTGGTTCTAATCAATGAACTGGGTGGGTGTCCATGAGTACAAAGTATCCTTACCGCAGCATTGTAATTAATGATAGTTGCTTTTGTGCCTCTGAGGGGCAGCATTCGAATACAGAAGTGTCCTGTAAGTGCTTTGTAAATGTGCCATGAGGGTTCCTAGAGACTGGCACATGTTGGATGCCAATGTCCATGAGCAAGGCACTGATTAGCTATGTGTTTCCTGTTCCAGGTGAAGGGGCAGAACTCAAACCCGCAGCCACCTCTCTCAAATCCTTCAAGGACGAGGCAGGGCTCTGCAGGGGAATCTCTTAAATCAAATGCAACAGACAGTGGTTAACTTTATATAAGTAAGTGTTGTTTGGGGAAATGTGCGGTGAACTAGGAAGACCACCCAAAGAACTTGAAGAATTCTTTTGAACGCCATTCATAGATTTTTTTTTGTGGTAGCTTAGTCAACAAAAGTATTTTAGCCGTGGTGACATTGAGAAAATCTCTTGTGCAAAATTTATAATTTATATTCATCACTTGGAGGAAGAAAGTGAATGTGCTGAAGCAAAATTTGCAGGTGACACAAAGATATATGGAAAAGCAAGTTTCAAGAGGGATACGAGTGGCTTACAGAGAGATTTTGAAAGGTAAGGTAAATGGGCAAAAGGTCAGCAAATGGCATATAATGTTGGAAAATGGGAATTTATTTATTTTGGAAGGGAGAAGAAAAGAACAGAACATTATTCAAATGAAGAAAAAAATACAGAAAGTTGCAACTCAAAAGGGTACTTTTGCACAAAATCCAGATAGCTAGCACATGGGCACAGCAGGTAATCAGGAAGGCCAATGGAATGCTGGCCCTTATTTCAAGGAGTTAGGGGAGGGAATCTTACTGCAACTGTACAAGGTGCTGGTGAGACCACATCTTGAGTGCTGTAAGCAGTGTTGGTCCCCTTGTTTAAGGAAAGATATTATTTCATTGGAGGCAGATCAGAGAAGGTTCACAAGGATGATTCTCAGTTTGGAGGGATTGACTTTTAAGATCAAAGATCAAACAGGATGGGACTCTATTCACTGGAGTTTAGAAGAATGAGAGGTGATCTTATTGAAACATATTGGATTTTTTTTAGGGACTTGACAAGGTAAATGTTGAGAGAATGTTTCTCCTCATGAGGGAGCCTAGGACCAATGGGCATATTCTCAGAATTAAGGGGCATCAATTTATGACAGAGATTAGGAGGAATTTCACCTCTCAAAGGTTTAGGAGACTTTGGAACTCCTTGCCACAGGGCACAGTAGGGCAGCATCTTTTTGTATATTTAAGACTAAGATAAAATCTTGATGGGCGGAGGATTTAAGGGTTGTGAGGAAAGGGCAGGAAAGTGGATGTGAAAAGTGTCAGATCTAACATAATCATATTGAATAGACAAACACCCTGCTCCTATTCCTATTTCTTATATTACAGTCTTATATCTATTTGCCTTTTGTTGTTTGTGTAAAAGTCCTAGGGTTCCTTCCAGAATAGATATCAAAATATTGTCTTGTTTTGTGGTAGAATCTAAATCTCGTCACTGTATAAAAATAAAGAGCTTTTAAAGCAGAGAGTAGGAGATGTTTTTCTCTCACAGAGTGCTATGAGTTAATGTACCATATTAAGCTGCAGGTGGAACACATAGTTGACTGGTTTAAATATGCTAAATTGTGTGAGACAGCCCTTGATATGTTTGCTCATTACAGTGTCGGACAGTGTTTAAAACAGCTTTTAAACAGGCAGTGACCAGTGGGGTACCGCGGGGATCAGTACTAGGACCGCAGCTTTTTACAATATATATTAATGATATAGAAGATGGTATTAGCAATAACATTAGCAAATTTGCTGATGATACTCAACTGGGTGGCAGGGTGAAATGTGATGAGGATGTTAGGAGATTACAGGTGACCTGGACAAGTTAGGTGAGTGGTCAGATGCATGGCAGATGCAGTTTAATGTGGATAAATGTATGGTTATTCACTTTGGTGGCAAGAACAGAAAGGCAGATTACTACCTAAATGGAATCAATTTAGGTAAAGGGGCAGTATAGAGAGATCTGGGTGTTCTTGTACACCAGTCAATGAAGGTAAGCATGCAGGTACTGCAGGTAGTGAAGAAGGCTAATAGCATACTAGCCTTCATAACAAGAGGGATTGAGTATAGAAGCAAAGAGGTTCTTCTGCAGCTGTACAGGGCCCTGGTGAGACCACACCTGGAGTACTGTGTGCAGTTCTGGTCTCCAAATTTGAGGAAAGACATTCTGGCTATTGAGGGAGTGCAGCGTAGGTTCATGAGGTCAATTCCTGGAATGGTGGGATTACCTTACACTGAAAGACTGGAGCGACTGGGCTTGTATACCCTTGAGTTTAGAAGACTGAGAGGGGATCTGATTGAGACATATAAGGTTATTAAAGGTTTGGACACTTTGGCGGCAGGAAACATGTTTCCACTGATGGGTGAGTGCCGAACCAGAGGACACAGCTTAAAAATACGGGGTAGACCATTTAGGACAGAGATGAGGAGAAACTTCTTCACCCAGAGAATGGTGGCTATGTGGAATGCTCTGCCCCAGAGGGCAGTGGAGGCCCAGTCTCTGGATTCATTTAAGAAAGAGTTGGATAGAGCTCTCAAGGATAGTGGAATCAAGCGTTATGGAGATAAGGCAGGAACAGGATACTGATTAAGGATGATCAGCCATGGTCATATTGAATGGTGGTACAGGCTCGAAAGGCAGAATGGCCTACCCCTGCACCTATTGTCTATTGTCTATTGATAAGCAGACAAATCCCTGCTGTGAGGCAGTTTAACTCACTTAAGAAAGGCAAGTGATCTGGCTGCTGTTTGGTTGTTTATGATGCAGTAAAACAAACCATTAAGATTTTCTTAATATTGGGAACCAAGGCCTAAACAGATTTAACACATCAAGATTAATGACTAAAAATCTGTTAAAAATCCCTAGAAGATATGATGTGGTCCCGTCTTCATCAGTGAGAGGGGCGCCAAACTCACGGAATATTTCAGTGAACCTCTCTGTGACACACGCACCAAACAACCCCACTGCCATCTGACCGACCACTTCAACTCCCCCTCCTACTCCGCCAAGGACATGCAAGTCCTGGGCCTCCTCCATCGTCAAATTCTAGCCACCCGACACCTGGAGGAAGACCATCTCATCTTCCACCTTGGGACCCTCCAACCACATGGCATCAATGCCAATTTCACCAGTTCCTTCATCTCCCCTCCCCACACCTCATCCAAGATCCAACCCTCCAACTCACCGCCACCCTCTTGAACTGTCCTACCTGTCTATCTTCCTTCCCATCTATCCACTCCACCCTCCTCTCTGACCTATCACCCTCACCCCACCACTTTCCCAGCTACCTCACCCCCAGCCCCACCTTCGTATTTATCTGTCAGTTCCTTTCTCCCCCTCCCCCCCCACCACCATTCCTGATGAAGGGCCTATGCCTGAAACTTCAATTCTTCTGCTCCTCAGATGCTGCCTGACCTGCTGTGCTATTCCAGCGCCACACTTTTCGACTCTGATCTCCAGCACCTGCAGTCCTCTCTTTCTCCCAAGAAGTATGAACCACATGAGAAGAACAAATAAATGTTAGATTATACCTCTGTGCTCGTTACCTCAAATTCATGCCACTTAGACAAAGATCTACCATTTTTTTCTGATTTAGTGGAGCTAAAATTTCAGTTCTCTTCTGTAAAGAGAAAAAATATAAGTTGAAGAGAAAAAGGCTAAACAACTAATTCAGGACAAATCTATATTTGACAATGCCATCTCTGAGATGATACAGTCTTAGCAATGCCCATATCCCATGAATGAAAGACAGATAAAACAAGAGATGGAGAAACATATTTGTTCTTGCTATTAATTAAACTTCCTTTTGGAAAGGTGGGGAATGTTGTCACTGTACCTTAGCTTTATGGCTCTGTCACACACCACTTGTGCTATGAGTGTACAACGTTGCAAGTCTTCTTGTTTTATGTCTATAAGTTGTACACTCAGAAATCAGTTGGTTTGCTCTAATGTCTGCTTCATAGCTTAAAATATGTTTTACTGTTTCAAATAAGTTAGTCCAGACTTAATCAATCCCTGATGCACACTTGTTTACCAAACCATTATCATTAAATGGCAATAACTGAATTATTTAATAAAATGTTTAATGAGGCAAATATATCAGAAAGTTATATTTTCAGCTTTCAATTTCTCTTTTCCTTTCTGAAAATGTGCTGTGCTATTGAGATAAGTGTCCAGTGCATTATCTAAGTAGCCTGTTTAAAGAAAGGAAGAGTTTACATTGAATAATGGAGACTACAGAACTGAGCCTGATACCTACAACATCATACATCTTCACCGAGAACCCCACTATTCAAAACCATCAAACCACAAGTGCAGATACAATCTGTCTCTTTCTCTGGAGTTTTCTGCTTGAAGGCTAGCAATTGGTAATTACTTGCCACAACAAAATGCCAAAGTTTCACCATGACAGCACATAGAGAGATACCCCTATTCATCCTCAGTAGGGGCATGAGACCTGTTCTGTTTATGTTGTTGGTTTGATTTACACACTAGCTGCTAGTCAAACAGGCTAACTATTAACTCCACCAACTTCCCTCAGAGGCATAATATCACAAGAAGATAATCAAAACATAAAAATAACTGAGTATTTTAAGTGTAATGCCTATTTCTGAAGAGAGGCCCTCATTATAGTAGGCATCACTGTCAGTATACAAATGAAGTATATATTTTTAAAAAAAACACACCTGTACAAACAGGCATTCAGTGGGGATTGGAACTGATTCCATTCATTATAAAAGCTCAATACCCACTCATGAATACCTACTCAGGTCCTGTTTATGAAATGATGCTCCACATTGCTATGACAGGATTGAATGTTTTTTTAAAATATTATTTCAAGAAAGTGAGCTAAAAGACTGCATTCCTGATGAGTGAACAATATCTGGGAAGGACTGTATTTGAATCGTCCTGGGATTCAAAGGAACTGTTAAGATCGCTAACAGCTTTCATTGAAGACAAATGGTTTACCACTAATTTTATTGTTAGCTTTTTTTAAAAAGATAGTAATTGCATTATAACATAAATCACTGCAGATTGTGTTGTATCCTGGAAGACAAAGACCTCTAATTAATAAATCATGAAACTCAACTCCAGTTCCAAATATATGAGGGATCTTCTCATAAAAACAAAACAAACATTCCATCAGACAAGGGGGAATAAGTGGCTTCAGTGTTAATATCCATGCCAACTTTTATATTTGCACAGATTAACAGATATAAAATGTGGAAATTTGGCAGCCTCACACATTTTTTAACAGTTTATATCACTGTTGGCATAGTCAAGCCTCACTATAGATAACTGTCCCGTCAGAGGCAATAAAGAAAACCCAAAACATATGAGAGTTTGAAAGCAAGCCTTAAGGTTCAGTTGCACTTGTAATGTAGGCTGCTGCCGGATGTGAAAGGGTCTGTTCAATTTCTGCACAGTAAAACACGTGCAGAATAAATTCACTACAGGGATAATGAGTTCCTTTTTCTCTTTTTTCCAGCAAGATAGTGAAAACAAAATGTGGAATGAAGCCTTAACCAGTTCCATCTGGTGTTATGGGGTGAGAAGTCATAGCCTGTGGCAAGTTCGGCTCCCTCCCAGCAGTCTGCACAACCTGTGTGTTCTGGCCCATGTGCAGAGCACAGAAACAGGGCTGTCCCAGTCACAAGTTGAGCAAACCACTGAAATCTAGATCAGTCATAAAATATCTTTTGATGATAAACGCTAAGTGCAATTGGGGTAACCATTCTCGAGTGGAATGCGTGGAACCGAGAATATGCAAATAAAACTGGACTGCCTCTTAGCCCATGTAACCACCCACTAGATCATAGTGGGAGCTCCCACTTTCTAGAAATTGCAGCCTAAGAAAACCTAATATGCTTGTTAATACAGCTGCAAGATTGGGTTATTAGGGGGCAAAGCGTCTCTACCCATGATGCAGCATAATAAGGATTGTCTTACATTGGCCTTAACATGCCGCTGCATATGTTTTCTCGATTAGGTTTCTTATCTTTTGCAAGCTGCATCACATGAAGGTTGCTGGCAACATAATGGCTGGGAAGGCATCTGACAGCTCCATCAAATGGCAGCTGTGCTATGACATGTCAGCCAAGACGTGGTGGATGGTGAGTTGGCAACAAGTGTCTTTTTCTTAACTGTCCCCTGTTTCATGGCTGGTGTACAAAGTTGATTGTTAGATAACAAGAAATGTGTTCAGAATTTAGCGCATGCATCCCTTGGCTCTGTTCTTTCTTTTAACTGAGAAGTGGATATTGCAGGGATATGTTTCTTCCGTTTTGGGAATCTCTGAAATGCTGCTTGGCAAACGAGATCGATGTAGGCATGACTTTTAGTTCAAGAGGACTCTGAAGTGTAATGCCATTTCTGTTAATAGGAAGGCAACATTTCAAATGAACCCATGTGTTTTATTCCACTGGATTGTCTGTGTAGATGAAAACAAGATGAAAATATTTTACTGCTGTCTGTGCAGTGCAGCTGTGGATGAGAAAGTGTTAGTATTGTATTGAAGGAGAAGATGCATGGCTTTAAGTCAGTTGAAGAATTTGATATGAAAACATGACTTCTAAAATTTCCTCCATTTATTGAATGCATATTAAAGATACATATTGCTTAGCATTAATTAAATCGTATAATGAACTTGTACACTTATTCCGTCTTCCATTATTGTTGTAGTGATTGTGATTGATGAGGAAAAATCTCTATTGTATGAAATAATTCATTAGGTTGCCCATTAAAGTGCTTCAAAAGTACTCCCTATCTAGTAAACTGTCGTCTGTATCCACTGGCTCGTATAAAGATCTGATGTACAATTAGTTTTAGCTATTGATATTTGAGATATTTCATCATTCTTCAGACTGTCTCAAAATATTTTTGTGTAGTCCCCATTCAATTTAGTTGTAAGCTGTGATTCTTACAGAGAGTAGTGCTATAGCAATCAGTAACACGGGTGGCTTTATTGGTGAAGTCTGTTCAGCATTTGATGTTTTACAGTTATTCGGTTATTTGTCTTTATCATGTTCAGATCTTCCAGTGATTAGCAGTTGTGTGATTGTTTGTTATGTGTGATTGTCTCTGCAATGCTTTTTGTCAGGTTATGAAAACTGTTTTAAGCCTCTTAAGACAAGGGTATATCTTGAGCAGTCTTTCGATATCATATATGAATTGTGAGCGCGTACAAACTAAAGTTATTATGTAAACATTTTGAAAATTGCACTTTTTAGAAAAGCTTTTTCACTATTCATCCTGTTTAAAGTAGAGTATAATCAAGAGTCTTTTTAGTAAATTTGTATTAAGCTATTTATTAAGTGTTGAGAATTCAGATTGTGCATATCAGATTCATTTGGGCTGGTAGAATTGCTTAATTTCTCTGAGAAGACCAGCAGTTATTTATCTTATACAATCACTGAATGGCACACAGAATACTATTCCCAAATTCACTGGTTCTTATTACTGCCTCATTGTTGAAAAGATATTTCATTATTTAATTTATTTTATTTTTAGTCTGAGATCATTTTAATCTAACAATTGTGTTCTGTTAATATCATGAATGAATAGTCTAAATTGCATTCAATTTTGCCAAGTTGTTTCAAGGAAATTGCTATCATTTTAGAATAAATTGCAATGTTCTGTTTCAACTGATTAATTGAAATAGAAAAGGATTCATGTTGAATCAAAATGATTTATCTGAAAAGGGATTTATCTAAATGACTATAAACTGTTAAATAAGAATGGAAGATTCGATGAATTTTGAAGCAGGCCCTGTTTCTGATGATGCCCTGATGTATTTGTATATTTTAATAGATTAAAATGTTGTTTATACAGTTGTTAGTATCCAGTAATTTCTCATTGCTGTTTGGCAATCAGTTATGTGTGTAGTTAAGATGCAAAAATAAACAACTTCTAGAAATGGAGTCAATGATTCCTACTCTATACAGTGCATCATCTGAAAGATTGGTTTGTTTGGCCTTCCAGTTAATTATCGTTTGAATAGTACTGCAAGAAATTGTTTTCAGATTTGAAAATAAGGCAAATTCTGTATGTTTGCTCCATGTTTCATGTCAAAAATGCTTGTAAAGTTGAGAAGTATTTTCATCAGTAATTATATCAGAAAACACAACGCAATCAATTTTGATTTTAATCAGCTCAATTTTGAAAGAAAAATATAGAGTGTAGCAGAGAATTAATGTTAACGTGGTCATGGGTGTCGTCTGTAGCTTTTAGTGATGTTTGATTTATATTGTGATGATCTGTGAAAATAATATTAATGTTGTTTAGCATTTCAAAATATAGCCAATATAATGTAGAAAATGATAAACTTGTTAGTGATATCTTGAAGAAATTTACTAAAGCCAATGCAACTTTGTACATGATTAGATTGTCAGAGTCCCCATACTGCATGGGAAAGAAATTCTGCAAAGGAAATTACCTGAAACCAATGCACAGATCAAGAAATTTCAAGCACAAATTACGTCCAGCACAAATTGAGTTTCCACAATCTTTTACACCAGTTTTATAAACTACTTATGAAAGACAGTTCCGCCCACAAAACAGTTCATTTTCCCAGATCAATTTAATCACCATAACAAATGTTCTCTAATTGTGCACATTTGCAGGTCTTTAAAAAGGGTCTTAAAATTAAGCTTTCTTAAAGTATAACAGCATTAATGGGAACAGATTTGTAATTTTTTTAAAAATTCACTTTATTAAGGAGCGGATTAGTGACACCATAAAATAGTAAATGGTTCAGCATATCTTTTCTAAAATTGCATTGAAAATTCCATTACTCACTGGTATCGGATTAGATGCTGTTCTTAAAAATGCTACCTTTTAACTATTTTCAACTGTATTCATATAATGTATTCTAGTCCTAATCACAAATAGATGGGGAATTTACTTTAATGTGAAGGGAAGAGATAAGTAACTATGTTCTAAAATCCTACAAAATTAATGGAAGCTTTTACTTTGTGATGTTGTGTACCTGAATAGAAATTTGCTTCATTATTGCACTTTGAAAAGCAAATGCAATTTCCACCTGGATTGATAATTGCACCCAAAGTGAAAACTCTGTCTAGTTTTCTGGACATATCATCAAATCTATTCAAGATTGACAGAAATAAACACAGCCAAGTTAAGATTTTGCAGTTTTCAGAACTACCTGTCAGACTTCTGAAATAAATGACAATTAATTCAAGAAATACTTTTTGTCAAAAGGAAAAGAGCAGAGTCTTGACAACATGTAGGTTTCAGTTGGTAACTCTACTAAAGCTTTTCATTTAAAATGTTCTTTTTTTGGAACTTACTTTCATAGAAAGATGTAGCTTTCTAAACACAGTGCTGTGTTTGTAAAAAATCTAAGTAGCTAAATATACTTTAGTCCAATACTAATACCTGCAGTCTAAATTGAATATAATCATTCCTTTGGCTCTTGATCTATATGATTGACGTATCTTAAACATTTTAGTTGTTACAGTCAAAAACAATATTTGAAACATGTAATATATGTGAACACCCACACTATTGGCTACTGCCAGACTAAAATCTGCTGAAATATAATGAGAATAAAATACCACATAAAATTTAAAAGTTATATATATATATTCTCAATAATAACAAATACTAAAGAGCAATTTCAAGGGTATAATCTAATCTGAGGGTTTAGATGCTGGCTATAAATGGTTTGTACTTTGTTCTCGCAGTTTATGATGTCATGAGAACTTTCAATTTAGTGTCCTTTGTTGTGATCCAGCCAAGGTAGCCGTCATGCTCCATATAATATAATGAAAATATGTCAACATATTTTTCTTGCATTTTCCACTTCAATAATTTCTTGATTTCCAATGTGCGCAGAAAATATCTTGAAATGTTGTTATTGATTTCTGCTAAACTATGAATGGAATTGATGAATAGTCGACTAAAAATTGAGAAAGACTGGCAAAACAACAGGGACGTATATAGATATTGATATAAGCTGAAACTCTTGCAACTCTAAACTGATTTTGAACTTTTAATACAAGTGTATCATTTATTTAAAATAATGATCAATTTTCAATTCAAAGTGTAGATTTGATAATTAACTTGTGTTGCATTGTGAGTTGTGAATAATCTGAGTACTCAATAAGTTTTCTTCAAAGAAAATGAATTACTTTTGAAGCCAATGTTAACTTTTTTCATTTACTCCTGGAACAACTGAGCAAGCATTTCGATTAACGTGAAATAGTTAAATGCTATGTTGGTAAAACAATGTCGTAGCTAGTAGTGAGGTACTTGATACTCAGACAATTACTGTTTCCCAAATCTAAAGAATCTATGATAACAATTCATTAAAGGGACAGAAGTGTAAAAGTCAGTTCCTGTTAGGTGAATACAAATCAGTTTTGTGCACATGATTTTGATGGACTGTTTACCTCATAAATATTTTGACTGTGGTACCAAAATATCTTTTGAAAAATGCAAATACATTTGAATTATTTTATAGAGTTCTCCATAGACTAGTTTGTGGCTGCTGAAGTTTAAAACTAGATGTGTTAAATGATGTGGAATCTAATTCAGGATACCTTTGCTGCGTTTTATTTGTATTTGTGGTAAAATGTGCAGTCTGGGATAAACCATACATTAAAATAAAAGAAAGGAATAAAATTACAAAATAGAACTTTCGTCACTCATTAGAAGTACAGAATTTCATAAACAGAGATTCTTATTTTGAAAATATTTAGCGTGCACATTACCCCACTGTATCTGATAGACATTTTAGAAATAAATTATATTCCTGTCACATTCACTCACAATCACAGTTTGTACTTGGCATTGACTTAAAGTAATTTTGTTTAATGAGATTGTAGCACTGCTGGAATGTAAGCACTTTTAAATAAGGCTGAGATTATTCATAAGGAAATGACACAAAATATCAGAGAAATATATTCTTTTAAGTTAGCAATAGTTGAAATATGTATTTTTTCACTATATCAAGATCACATAGAACAAGTTTATACTTTATTTGCAATGTTCAGCAGCGCTTTCAGTGGTGAATTGAAAAAAATTAAACGAAGTGATGCAAGAGTCTAATATACATGATTTGGAAAACTGTTATGTCTGACCAGGAGGAAATGATTTTGTTCCTCCAGTAGTTACCTGACAGATGAAATAATAAGCTGGCCTCAAAGAACTCAATGAAATCAGTCCAAGTGAGTGAGATAAGAAAGATTAACGTTTGTGCTTAATCATTCTGCTTTTATCCAAATGATTTAAATTGTAGTCTGAGAAATTCAAAAAGCTTCTGTTAATGAACCAGATCAGAGCTAATAACCAAATCATCACCCCTTTCAAATTCCTATGACAACAGAGTTCATTCTTTTTATACAACAGAAATACAGTGCATTGAGTAACCTAACACCAGGTTTTCTATCCTCACTAATCCTGCCAAAAACAAACCACTGATAGTTAAGAGCAATGGAATATTAACGAAACTACCGACAATGTGTCCTGGTTTCCACAGAGATTTGGAATTATTGTCACAGTAGTGAGAGATATGAACCTTCCAGAAGTTTCTGTCCATAAGTATGGATCAAACTGTGATTGACAAATATACAGTCTTGCTTTGCACTAGCAAGAGGAGAAGATAAACCATCAGTGTAGACAGACCGTGAAAAGCTTAATTCACAGCAGAAACATTTGCAGGCATTTGGGATTGCACAACAAAGTCAGGTAACCTGGGCATAACAGAGGAGCAGCTCAAGTAAACACTGACTGTGAACTGGCCAAGACCTTGTTGAATGACGTTGCAGACTTGAAGGACCAAATGACCTACTCAAGCTGATACTTCGTATCTTCTTATGATTGTGATATCTTTTTTGATCCACACAATCACACAGGAATAGTCAATCATCTGCAATATACTACAAGTAGCAGTGACAATCGCCACTCCCTCAGGTTTATGACATTACCCATCAGAGTCTCATAGGGACCATCTCAGGAGATAACTGCATTAAGCTTTAGACAATGGCTGCATAATGTTATGTGTAACTTATCTGATTCAATGTTTTCATCAGTAATAATACTGTGCATGGGCAAACTCACTGAGGAAACAAGCATAAGCATGAAAGGGTTTCCTTCAGCTAAAACGGTGGACTGGTATCGAGACGAGGGACTGATTGCAGAAAGGTTGCTTTGAGTCCATATGGCCTAACACTTAGCAACTTGGAGGATAATCATCCTTATGACAACTGCATAACTTTGAGTCAATGCAAATCAAGTGTGGTAAGAAGGCCTATGAGGGCTGCGTTTGTATTTGTAGCATACAGAAGTGAATGCTACATTGTAAGATGTCCTACATAGCTTCTTGAATCAAACTGAATGTTAATTGTCTGGAGCTAATCAAAAAACTGCAGAGTTTATGGAGTCATTGATGTCTCCAACACAGTAAAAGGCATTGGGTCTGCACCAGTCAAAATCAACCATCTAATCATTTTCCAGCACTTTGCCCATAGCCTTGTGTGCCTTGACATTGCAAATGTATATCAAAATACTTCCTAAATGTTGTGAGGGGTTCTACCTCTACTACACATAAAGATGGTGAGTTCCAGATCTCCACTACCCTCTGGGTGAAAAGGTTTTTCCCAACATCCCCTCGAAATCTCCTACCTCTTGCCTCTCATTAATACCCCTCACCTCTCATTAATACCCCTCATCAATGATCCCTCCAAGAAGGGGAAATAATTTTCCTATCTATTTTGCTGATATCCCTCATAATCCCTCCATCATGTGCTCCCTCCCCCCAGTCTCCTCTCCACGATGAAAACAACCCCAGTCTATCAATCTCTCTTCATGACTAAAACTCTCCAGTTCAGGCAACATTCTGGTAAATCACCTGTATATTCTCTCCAGTGCTATCACATCCCTCCTGACTACAATACTCTTGTGTTTTTTTCTTCATTCATTCACAGTTGTTGGCTAGGCAGCATTCATTGTCTATCTCTAATTGCCCAGAGGGCAGTTAAGAGTCAACCACTGATTCTGGAGTCACATGTAGGCCAGACCAGGTAAGGATGGTAGTTTCCTTCCCTAAAGGACATTAGTGAACTAGTTGGGCTTTTCCAACAATTGACTATAGATTTGGGGTCATCATAAGACTCAATTCCAGATACTAATTGAAATCAAATTCCACCATCTGACATTACAAGATTGAAAATTGGGTCCCCAGAACATTATCTGGGTCTTCGGGTTAACAGTCCAGAGATAATAATACTAGGCCACTAGTTATGACCAAATAAACTTTTTATACCATTCCCTACTCTTAAACTCTATACCTTGGCTAATAAAGGCAATTATCACATGCAGTAGCACCTCAACTTACGAACTTAATCCGTTCTGGGACCTGGTTTGTGAATCGAAAAGTTAGCGAACTGAATCAATTTTTCCCATTGTTCGGATAGTGTAAGAATGCTTGAACATAGCAACAAACGCTGTTCACAGCGCACACGCCAAAGACGAACTGAATGAGATCTCGGGGGGCCCAACAGCTTTTGCGTTCAACAAGCGCGTAGCAAAGCAGAACAATGAAACCACGTGGTCGTACACGGGCTTTTTGCATTCATACCTTCGCTCGTACTGTGAATTTCATACATACATTGAAGCAAAATTTTACATACGATCCTGTTCGTAAACCGATTTGTTCGTGAACGGGGTCATTCGTATGTCGAGGCACTACTGTATTCCTTTTGAGCCAGTCCCACAACTTTAAGGGACCAGTGGTCCCTCTAATTCTTGGTGCTTCTCAGCATCCTCGCATTTATTATGTATTCCCATGCAAACAATGTGATTGGAAATAGCACACATTCTTCTGAATGTGAAAGAAGGAAAAAAAAGCCTATTTGAAATCAAGCTGCTTCCAAACTCACAAACCTGACAATGGAACATAGCAACTATAAGCAACTTTGCAAAACTCCAGGATACTATTGATGAGTGAGCTGCCTGTCTGACTAATTAATGGGACCTGTCTCTGTGGGCTGGCACTCTTCCCACTCAGCCCCAGCTAACCCTGCAGACTAATGCTTTAATATGTAGGATTGATCTAACTGAAAAAGCAGAAAGATGCATATGTGCTGAAAACAAATTTATATCTATACTCAGATTAGAAGCATTCAGTGTGCTAGGCTTTTTCCTTGGACCAGATGGCCTTTCATTAACTATCAACCTAGAATCTCCACTTCATGAGAGCTCAGTGTTGTACTCTTTGATTCTGAAGGATTTAGCTTTCCGGTGTTGTGTGCATCAATGCTGGTCCTTGGTTCAAGACTTTAGATGCTACTTGTCTGTAAAAGATGAATCTCTGGTTGTATCTTGACCTGTGGAAAAATCAAATAGTTCACCTTGAGTATGCCCACACCTTTTAATATCAATGTATTGACTTTATGTGCTTGTGTACAGTCAATCAACAAGTTAAATGGTATTCAACAATTTCATAGCAAGTCATGAAATAATATAATATTCAAATATTGGCAGGTCTTCACTGAATAATAGAAGTCTTATGTGCAGAAAGAGGTCATTCAATCCACCATGACTATATTAGCTCATTAAATGAGCATCTTTATCTAATGCCAATCTCCTGCTTTTCATTCCATATCCTTGCACATGACTTTTGTCGACGTAATCATCTCTGCCCTCTTGAACTCGCCCCAGTACAGTGCATTCCACACCTTAACTACTCACTGTGTGAAAACTTGTTTTCCTCAAGTCACCTTTGCTTCTTTTGCAGGTCACTTATTGTTGTGCAATGAATGGCATCTTTATCTTTCAGTTGGAAACATTGGTTTCAAGTCCCAATCCAGGACTTGATAGATATGGAAAGTGGATTCATAATGGAGCCAAAGACGTTGTGCATTAATTTATAAATGCTTCTAGTCGACATTAACTGCAAGAATAACAGTAAGAAAGATTCCTGATCAGTCGTATAAAGGAAAGAAATTGTTCCAGGCATTTTTTTTGTTCACTTAAAGGATATGGTGAGGCCAACATTTATTACCCATCATAGAACATAGAACATAGAAAAATACAGCGCAGTACAGGCCCTTCAGCCCTCGATGTTGCGCCGACCAAAGCCTACCTAACCTACACTAGCCCAATAACCTCCATATGCTTGTCCAATGCCCGCTTAAATGATGATAAAGAGGGAGAGTCCACCACTGCTACTGGCAGGGCATTCCATGAACTCACAACCCGCTGAGTAAAAAATCTACCTCTAACATCTGTCCTATACCTACCACCCCTTAATGCCTAAAGGGCTATTAAGAATCAACAGAATGATCTGGAGTCACTGTGGACCAGACCAGGTAAGGATGACAGGTTTCCTTCCTTAGAGGACATTAATGAACCAGGTGGCTTTCTCATGGCAATATATTCATGGTTATCATCAGACTCTTAATTCTACATTCTTTATTGAATTCAAATTCTACCACCTGCTATGGTGCGAACTGAACCTAGGTCCCCAGAATATTAGGTGAGTCTCTAGGCTAATAGTCTAGTGATAATACCACTAGACCACCTTCTCAAGAACATGTGAAAGTGTGCATTGTCACAACAACATGGACTCCTTTGGATACCTGTTGGTTTGGACATATCGGATTTATACCAACAGCATGGGGCTTGGGAAGCTGGGAAGGAACTGGATTGGTCTAGTCATGGATCAGACTTGCTTTCAGTTGGAGAACTCAAGCAGAATAGAACATGAGACAATGTAGTCCTGACACATTGTCACAGAGAAACCACTCCTCAGGTGATGCTGCCATAAGATTACCTTTGATCACCGAGGAAAGAAGTTTGAGAAATAAAGGATGGCTGTATTGGAAGGAGTAGGACATTAATTTTTTTAAAATTCTTCTTGGGAGCACAAGCCCCCTGTTTCAAATGGGCCTGAACATTTGAAGCACACGTAAAGTACTTCCAATGTACACCTGGCCAACCCCTATTAGAGATTAAATCCAGGTCTATGCTGAGTCAAGCAAATGCAATTACACGGGCCTTGAGTATCACAGGTGCTTTAAAGCATTTTAAAGAACATTATATCAACGGAATTGGTCCCAGCATGTTATTCTATAACATAAAGTGATGGCACTCAATTCATATTGGTGCTACTAATATTGTGTTGTCAATACATTTTTCTTTACTGTAAGTGCATCGGCCTGTGGCTGGAAACAATTGGAGGGAAGTTCCAACCCCAAACTTTGCACACTGTTTTGTTTGTTAGCAAATTTTGCAACCAGTATATTGTCAAAACATATTGTCCTCGTCACAACAACATAAGAACTATGAATCTGATTGCATCTCAGCCTCAAATCCATTTTCCTGCTCATTCAAAGGGCTACTGTCCATAGTAGACAAGCAGGAGGCTGGAAGGACACAGTATGCCAGGCAGTCTCAGGAGATGGAGAAGTCGATATTTCGGGTGTAACTCTTCTTCAGGAATGGAGGTGGAGGTAGGGGGAGCTACAGATAAAGGGAGGGAAGGGTTTTGGTTGGGAAGAGGGGCAGGGTGGTGAAGTAGGGATAAGTGAACACAAGTGTGTATGGAATGAGCTGCCAGAGTATGTGGTGGAGGCTGGTACAATTGCAACATTTAAAAGGCATTTGGATGGGTATATGAATAGGAAGGGTTTGGAGGGATATGGGCCAAGTGCTGGCAGGTGGGACTAGATTGGGTTGGGATATCTGGTCGGCATGGACGGATTGGACCAAAGGGTCTGTTTGCATGCTGTACATCTCTATGACTCTATGACTCTAAGTAGAGGGTATGACCTGGTTGGTCAACGGCGGGATGAATTGTGTTGGTAGCTGGAAGGAAGGGTCGGTCAGAGGAATGGAAGGGAGGAGGTGGGACTGGAAAGGGAGCTGAGGGATGGGTGGGAAGGTTATCTGAAATTGGAGAACTCAATGCTGAATCCTCTGGGCTGTAGCCTGCCCAGGTGGAAGACGAGGTGCTGTTCCTCCAATTTGCGGTCTGATTTGCTGTGGCAGTGGAGGACACCGAGGATGGACACGTTGGAAAGGGAGTGGGAAGGTGAATTAAAACAGGTGGTGATGGGGAGATCAGGTTGGCCCCTTCGGACCTGGCTGAGATTCTCAGTGAAACATTCCCTTAGTTTATATTTGGTCTCCCTGATGTAGAGGAAACCATATCGGGGGCACCAGATACAGTAAACTAGGTTGGAGGAGAGGCAGGCGAACCTCTGTCTCAACTGAAGTACTGTTTGGGACCCTGTATGGAGGTAAGGAGGTGGTGGCATGCCAGCAAGCTTTGTATCTTTTATTGTTGCAGGGGAAGGTACCAAGGGGGTTTGGAGGGTTTGTTGGGGAGAGTGCCATGAACCAAGGATTGGCGAAGGAACAGTCTTTGCGGAAGGCAGAGAGGGGTGGGGAGGGGAAGACATTCTGAATGGCGGGGTCTAACTGGAGTTGATGGAAGTATTTAAGAATGATACATTGGATGCAGAGATTGGTGGGGTGATAGGTGGGGACAAGGGGGACCTTGCCTTTATTACTTTTGGGGGAGTTGGGTTTAGAGAATGGAGCATGGAATTGAGGAGGTGTGGTGGACGACTGTCTAGATGACAGAGGAGGGAAAGCATGTTGTTTAAAATTGATGGACATCTTGGATGCTTGGGAGTGGCATGTCTCTTTGTGAGTGCAGATGTGATGGAGGCGGAAGAATTGGGAAAAGGGGATGGAGTTTTTGTTGGACATAGGGTTGGAGAAAGTGTAGTCCAGGTAGTTGTGGGAATCTGTGGGTTTATAATAAATGTCAGTCCGTAGACTGTCTCTGGAGATGGAAACAGAGAGGTCAAGAAAGGGAAGGGAGGTATCTGAAATAGACCAAGTGAATTTGAAGTGCCTAGGACACTACCCTGAGGAAGTCCTGCAGAGATGTCCTGAAGCTGAGATGACTGAACTCCAACAACCACAATCATCTTCCTATGTGCCAGCTATGGCTCCAGTCAGCCTCCTGATACACATTGATTCCAGTTTTGCGAGGGCTCGTTGATGCCTCACTCAGTCAAATGCAACCTTGATGTCAAGAGCTGTCACTCTGACCTCCACTCTATATTCAACTCTTTCATCCATGTTTGAACTAAGGCTGTAATGAGGTCAGGAGATGTATGGTCCTGGCAGAACACAAACTGGGCATCACTGAGCAGGTTATTGCTGAGCAGGTACTACTAATGCTTGTAGCATTGTTGATGACACCTTCCATCATTTTACTAATGATTGAAAGTAAACTAATGGGGCAATAATTGGCTGGGTTGGATTTGTCCTGGGTTTTTAAAATCTAAAATCTAAAATCCCTACAGTGCGGAAACAGGCCCTTCAACCCAATAAGTCCACACCAACCCTCAGAGTATCCCACCCAGACCCAGTCCCCTATATTTATCCCTGCCTAACTTACATATCCCTGAACACTATGGGCATTTTAGCAATTTAGCAATTAAGTCAATTCACTTAACCTGCACATCTTTGACTTGTGGGAGGAAACGGGAGCACCTAGAGGAAACCCACACAGACATGGGGAGGATGTGCAAACTACACACAGTCCCCCAGACTGGAATCAAACCTGGGTCCCTGGTGCTGTGAGGCAGCAGTGCTAACCACCAAGCCACTATGTCGGCCCTGGGATATACCTGGGAAATTTTCTACATTTTCAGGCAGATGCCAGTCTTGTAACTGCACTGGAAGTATATGAGTAATATGAGGTGACATGAAATTTACTTTGATTTAATTACTCAAGACCTGTGCAGAGCAATAAACAACAAGACCCTTCCATTGGCCCTAGTCCATTTCAACTGTTCTTGCTCAGCATAGGTTGTGTCCTACTCTTGAAGGCCCTCTCTAAAACCACTTTGCCAGGTTTTTTTTTCAATTATGTCATTTCCTCTCTCCATCTGATGGTCGCCATTTTACTACCACTTTGAAGTGTCTCCTTTGCATCGGCCCTTCCTTCAGAACTCCAGGTTCCTGTAAGAAGACTACGGTATCCAGCAATGAGCTGAGTAGCTTCAGAATGCCAGTGCTCATCCAGGTGCATTGTGGCCTTTTAAAGATGGCACATGTTCAAGAGATGTCAACTTTCTTTTTAAATTCATTCATGACTTTAGGGCATAACTGATTTGGCCAGCATTTATTTCCCATCTTTAGTTGCCCAGAGGGCAGTTGAGAGTCAACAGCATTGTTGTGGGTCTGACTAGATAAGGATTCATGAGCTAGGTGGATTTTTCCTGACAATCAACAATTGATTCATGGTTACCATTAGATTCTTAATTTCAGGTTTTCTGTTGCATTGAATTCAAATTCCACCATCTGCCCTGCTGGGATTTCAACCCAGGTCCCCAGATCATTCTTGGATCTCTGGATTAACAGACTAGCGATCATAGCACAAAGCCATCACCTCCCCATTGTTTTGGGTGGATCTCTGCTGAGTGCCAAGTTGGTCTGGGAACAGTGTGTGGTAGGTTGGCACTGAAATTGAATGTTAGAAGTAATTAATGCAGTGAGTTTGGTAAGAAAACTCAGTACAGCCTCACAATGAAAATCCCTCTGAAGAATTCAAAGCAGTTTGGACTCAACCAAAAAAAAAGATTTAGCCTGATCACTTTGGCCCTAATTATACAAAAGCAAACACTCCTTCAGGTATCCATGATGTGATGAATTTTAACGGGTGATTTCATATTGTGGCCTTACCATCAATCATTGCAACATCAGCAATAATTTACTTCCTTCTTACAGTGGGTTCCTTAAATTCATTCTTGGGCTGTGAATGTTCCTGACAACAATGGCACTTACTGCCCACCCATGATTCCCAAGAAAAGATTATAATGGGTCTTCTAGTCTGTAGCAGTTTGAGAGGTTTGTTGGGCTATTTGAGAGGGCAGCCAAGATTGAAAATGAAAAGCATGTTTCCTTCTTTAAAGTGGACTAATTTGTGTGTTTCTCATCAAATAACTTTGGGACCGATCTTATTGACACTTTCTTTTAGTTTTCAAGTTAATGTTTTTCAACAATCCAAGCTCTAAAGCTTTTATTGTGATATTTGAACTTATCCTTTTTTTTGGTTATTCATACTGTCCTCTTCATTATTAACCTAACATAGTAACTAGTACACTGCGTTCATTTCAATTTTACAAGCAACTGAATGGAGTTAAATTAACGAATGTTGGGATAATTCTGGCAGAAAGTTAAATCCAATGTTTAATAGGTAACAGAGATGCCATTCTGGTTTAACTATGGTGGCCCAAGCAATTGCTTGCTGTGTACCTAAATATTAACTGTAGCTCTAGCTATGAATGTGCAACACAACACTATCACAAAGTGAACTGCAAATAGTACTCTAATTTTTTTATGTACAAATTAATACTGAAGATTATTGTGCAAGGAGTTATTTTAGAAGTGTCATATAAATATATAAAATAATTCTGTACTTCAGATTTAAATTTCTGATAATCCCATGTGACTTTTGTTGTTTCAGAAAGCTTTTCATGTTGAGCTTGTGAGTGTGTTCGATGTATTCTATTTTCACTGCAATAAAACTAGGCTATGTGCTTCAGCGATGCAGCTTTTACAAGGCAATAAAAGACTGCTGTGTGCTGAATAAAGAAAGAGACCATCATTTGACTTGTTTATGAGAACATAAGAATCATTCTTGGCAACTAAACCTATCTTATCACCAGCATGTTGGATGATTTTATTCTGTGGTTTTTAGGAAAGTTTTTGTGTGAGCTTGAAGTTAAATATAGGGAAAAATGTGTAATACATACTTGAGTTGAAAAGTGATGTTTCAGAATGGCAACATCTGAAACACGTTATATGTTGGTTTAATTAATGGGGTTTAATGAAGAGTTTTTGTTAAGGTTGTATTAGTCTATTCCACCTTTGTTATAATAGAATCCCGAACAATATGGTATAGTGAGGAAATATCTGTATCGCAACTTGTGCAAACCTATAGTAAATAGAATTATTCCTTGTCATTACAAATTTATTAATTAAGCTCAAAATTTACATCCAAACCCTGTTTCACAGATTGTCGTATTGACCAAAGATTCATCTAACAGTTGTCACAAGTGAAACGCTAACGAGGGAAATCCTCTAACTTCTAATGTTTATTGCTCACTATAACTGTACTGTACTAAAATGTAGAACTTTTATATATTTTTGCATCCATAGATTCTTAGGTTGTAACTGAAGAAGACTACTTGAATTATAATAATTGGTGAATACACTACAAGAAAAAAGAATTTGCTTTGAAATTGTTACAGTGTTCTGTCCTTGGCATGTCCCGTGATGCTTATAACCACTGGCTTACTATTAAAGTGCAGTCACTGTAAGTTGGAAGGCAAACAAGGTAGCCAATTTATGCACAATAAATTCCACAAACAACAGTTTATTCTTTTCATTATTCATGGAATGACATTACTGTTAACTCGAGATTATCTCTAGTTGCATTTAGGAAGGTGGTGGAAAATCGTCTTTTAGAACTGGTGCAGTCCAAGGTCTAAGGTCATGATGTGAGCTTAGAAGATCCTGTTGAAGAAGTTGCTAAAGAGCATGTTGTAGGTGGTATACACTGCTGCCACTGTGCACTGGGAAAGGAAGTGATTGTTCAAGGTGGGTATATGGGGTGCCAGTTAAATGGGCTAATTTACCCTGGATAGTGTTCAGGTTCTTAAGAGTTTTCAGAGCAGTAGTCACAGGCAATTAGGGTGCATTCCACTTTTGTCCTGACAAGCTGATTAATAATCTAATCATCTGTTTCTGGTGCTGCTTGAAGGAGATATAAAGTCAAGATCCCCAAAGAGATTAACCTTTTTTTTCTATTACAAAGATCCTGAAAACACAAGTGATAAATGAATGAACTGAATTGTTACTTTCATTATAATTTTGTCATCAAATTCCATGAAGTATTTTTGACATTCAGAATTTTGTTAGAGTGTAAGAAACAAGAAACTGGTTGCACTGGTAGAAGGGTTGATAAGCAAAGACACAGATTTAAGGCAATTGGCAAATGTATCAGAGGGGAGCAGAGCTGTTCTTTTGCACAACAAGCTGTTCGGATCTACAATTCCTTACTTAAAATGTCATGATTTGGCGATGCCGGTGTTGAACTGGAGTGTACAAAGTTAAAAATCACACAACACCAGGTTATAGTCCAACAGGTTTAATTGGAAGCACTAGCTTTCAGAGCACCGCTCTGAAAGCTAGTGTTTCCAATTAAACCTGTTGGACTATAATCTGGTGTTGTGTGATTTTTAAATTTGCTTAAACTGTGTGTTAGAAACAGATTCAAGGTAACTTTGAAAAGGAAGTTGCAGACTTATAGTTGAAGATAAATAATTTGCTGGGCTCAAAGGAAAAGAATTAGTAAAACTAATGGGGCAAATTATTTCAAAGATCTGGTACAGGTATAATGGGCTGATATTCTCCTTAATTATATGGAAAAATAATTAGCCACAGTTTATGAGGGACCACAGGTATTTCCCTCTGTTGGAGAGATAGAGAGACAAGTAAAACTTGACAGACACTACTCATTGCCAATCATGGGGCAAAACAATGAAGTAGATGTAAATGAATTACCACAGCTAGACAAGGGTTAGAATCTGTGGCTTTGGCACCTATGCTGCACCATACTCCATTCAGCTAAACAGTCTCCATCCTTTAAGCTTATGTGATTCTCTGAATTTGGCTTTATTCCTGCATCCCAGAAAAGTTGAGGAGAGAAAGCTCCAGATTTTTTAAAATTCTTTGTTCATGATCTGTGGCATTGCCGAAAAGACCAAGGTTTATTGCCCATCCTTACCTGTCATGAGTAAGTTGCCTTTTCCAATTGCTGCAGTCAGAATGTGCTAAGGGAATGGGTTCCAGGGTTTTGACCCATGAATAGAGAAAGAACAGTGACACAGTTCCAAATCAGGATGATGTGAGGCTTGGAGGAGAACTGCAAATGGTTGAATTCCTATACAGTTGCAGCACGTGTCCTACTAGGTAGTAAAGATGTGGGTTTGTAAAGTACTATCAGAGGAGCCTTGCTGAGTTACTGCAATGCAACTTGTAGATGGTACACACTACTGCCACTGCGCATCAGTGGTGGAGGGAGTGAATATCTAAGATGCCAATCAAGGGGGCTACTTTGTCTTTTTAAGTTTTATTGGAGCTGCTTCCATCCAGACAAGTGATGCAAATTTCATTACATTCCTGACTTGTGCCTATAGATGATGGATAGATACTGAGGACATAAGAGTTGAGTTGCTCACCACAGAATTCCTAGCTCTTTCAGCCAAAGTACTTATATGACTGGTTCAGTTCTGCTTCTGGCCAATCATATCTCTAGACTGTTGATATTGGGTGATTCAGCAATTGGCAATGCCTTTGAACATCAAGAGAGAATGTTTAGATTTTCTCTCGTTAGAAATGGTCATTGCCTGGCACTTGTACAACAAGAATGTTTGTTGTCATTTATTAATCCAAGTCTTGATGCTGTCCAGGTCTTGCCTCATGTGGACACGGACTACTTCAGTAATAGAGGAGTTGCAAACGGTGCTGAACATTGTGCGATTATATGGCAACATCCCTACTTCTGGGAATGGAGGAAAGGTCATTGATGAAGCAGCTGAAGATGGTTAAGACTAGGACACTACCCTAAGGAACACATCAAACAATGATTTCTTTGAGCTGAGTTGATTGACCTCTAACAGCTACAAACATCTACCTTCGTGTAAGGTTTGAATCCAAACCAGTGGAGAGCTTTCTCCTTATTCTCATTGACTCCAGTTTTGACAGGGTTCCTCAAAGCCAAACTCAGTGAAATGCAGCCTCGAGCTCAAGGGCAATTGTTCTTACTTCAACTCTGGAGTTCAACTCTTTTATCTATGTTTGAACCAAGGTTGTAATGACTGACTGACCCTAGCGGACCCAATGGGAGCATCAGTGAACAGGTTATTCCTTTGCAAGTGC
Organism: Chiloscyllium punctatum; assembly: GCF_047496795.1. Lineage (NCBI taxonomy): Eukaryota > Metazoa > Chordata > Chondrichthyes > Orectolobiformes > Hemiscylliidae > Chiloscyllium > Chiloscyllium punctatum. Next base: position 64,509,892 of record NC_092762.1, read on the forward strand.
TGCTTGACAGACCCTCATTAATCCTTTCTATCACTTTGCTCTTGATTGACTGTAGACTGATGGGGATATTTGGGGAGCCTCAACCTCTTATTTCTCGTTTAATTGTCCGCCACTTATTCATGAATTGGGTTGGATTTGGAAAGGCGGGGGGGAGATGTGCACTGAGACCTGGATGTCCTTGTGCTGCAGTCACTAAAAATAAACATCCTGGTGCAGCAAGCAGTGAAGAAGATAAATGGTATGTTGAGAGGATTTGAGTTCAGGAGCATGAATGTCTTGCTACAACTCTAAAGAGCCTGGGTGAGACCATACCGAGAGTACCGTGTGCAGTTTTTGTCTCTTTATTGGAGGAAAGATGTTCTGGCTATGGACAGATTAAATAAAAGTTTATGAGACTGATTCTTGGGATGGTAGGACTATATTCACAGGAGTTTAGATGAATGAGAGGGGATTTCATAAAAACCTGTAAAATTCTAACAAGATTAGATCAACTAAATGCAGTAAGGATGTTCCCAATGACAGGAACCAGCAGATCACAGTATCCTTAGATACAGAACATTTAGGACCAAGATGAGGATAAATTTATCCTCATCTTGTGAGTCTGTGGGATTTTCTGCCACACAGAGGTCAATGCCATTCTTTTTTTGGACTTTGTAGCAGTTTGGTACAACTCATTGGCTTGATTGGCTAGATATTTTTAAAGAACAATTAAGAGTCAACCACATTTCTGTTATTATCGAGGAATGTTATTCTAATAAATTTACAATCTTCCATGCCATGAATTTGCCATCACACTAGTCATGGTTGAACCATCATGCTTCGTAAAGTATTGAATGTCCCCAACTCACTTATTCTTCTAGCCCATAACTGCATCTAAAGCAGGTACTCAATTAGCTCATCTTTAAATGTATCAATACAGTATTATCTAATGTTTTATTCCTAACATTCATTACAATCACCTGAAAATAAAAAGGGAAAATCAAAATCAACAATATTTAAACTGACTTTATTGACTAATGATTTCATAATACACTGGTAAAGAAGAGTTGGTTTCTCATTTATGCTTCATATAAATATCTCTATGTTAATACGTTCCTACCAGTACAGCTAACAGTGTTTGAATTTTTTGTTTATTTTTTAATGATCAGCACATACCAATCTGTAAAGGTATTTTGTTAAGGCAAAATATCTTGGGAGCTGATCTTACTTTGTTCCTTAATGTTGGCTATCATTTAATCCATTGCATGTTACGTCCACAATATTTTCATAATGTCCATTAGCCCATAAATCACAGTATTGAATTCATTGATTCATGTTCAGTCTTTAGTGAGACAAACTAATATCCTCTAGTCTTAATGTTTCCAGTTTACTTTATGTATCCCTATTTAAAATTTCACATACCTTGATCAAGCAGGTCTTTAATTGCTTCTCTGGATAAAAGAGTGAGAATTTCTCTAACGTGTTTACAGCTCACTTATTTCACATTTGAAATCAATCTTGCTGCATAGTAATCAGACATCAACAGCATCTAGTACTCAAAATACCATCTGATGTAAATCATTAGCATAACTTCCATGAATTTAAGCTTTACAGTTTGGACAATGTAACTTTACGCTCACAATGTTGTCTAATTTTTGGTGCTGAAAAGTATTATTCCTCCCTATTATTCCTATTATTTGGCATTTATTTCATACTTACATTGCAAATGTTCTAATCCTGTTTAACTTTATCTATTTCAATTATCATTCCAATTGCTTGACCGACTAAAATCCTTCTAGAAATTTGTGGCCATATTCCCTTACAATTAGGGGTCCCATTTTGGTGCAGTCTGCAGATTTGACAGGCTTATTTCTGACATCAGTATCTAAATCATTGATATAGATTGTACATGATGAAAATTTAAGTTCTTAGCTCTATTGATGCCATTCTACATTTAATATCTTGTTTAGGTCTCTTCTTCCTATTTTTAAATAACTTCATAATCAATTGCAAGTTTTGCATTAGATTCCCAAAGATTTTCATGTAACAGAAATCTTTCATGTAGAACTTTATCAAAGCTTTCTGACGGTTCTCATAGCAAGTTCAACTTCTTTAAATATATTGATATGATTTGTCAGGCAAACATTCTTTCTCTCATATCAATATTGGCTGTTTCATATTAAGGAATTTGATGTAGTTACTCTACCTTAACAGTGCACATTATTTTGATTTGTTATTGATGTTAAATTCATTTATCTGTATCAAATTTATCAGCCTTTCCGAATGTCATTATAATTTTTATTTCTACTCATGTTGTAAAACCTCTGTCGTGCTTAATGATTCCATATTGCAATAGCTAAGCTTTGAACTTCTTCAGATACAATATTTAGCTGCCTTCTTGTATGGTCAATTACACAATATTTATTTGAATTCATTATCTTACAAATCCAAAAATGTATATAACTCAGAACTTCTGTATAGATTTAAAAGTTTTGCATGTCATTTTAGTTTGGCATTTAAATGTGATAAAGCATACAATCCAACTAATCAGAAAATAATATTCACACACAGTTTCCAAAGCTGGGGATTAATCCATTTAAATGGTGTATACAATATGGGCTGGTTGTACAATGCAATACTTGTTAAATCACTTCTATTGTAAAACATTTTGTAGAGAGCTCAGTTTGTAGGATGGCTAACACATGGACCAGACTAACATCAATAGCATGGGATTCAGTCCCCAAGTGCTCTTGTGGTACAGTGGTAGTGTCCCTATCTCTGAGCCTATGTTCATGCCCCACCTGGTCGAGAGTTATGAAATAAAATCTCTGTACAAGTTGGTTAGAAAATACCTGGGATTCAGTCCCCGCTCCTGTGAAGGTAGTAACAAAAAAAAATGCTCCTTTGTTACCATTTGGCTGAATAATCAGTTAGTGGCTGAGTGGCTAAGGGAAATACACATGAAGGTAAAACCATCACTTCTGGATAACTGGTTAGCCCAACTTCCTTTTAAACAACTCTTAATTTTTCAATGTTTTTGTTACAGCAAATTTGGCATTTGGCATTTAACTAGCGTTATAAAATAAACTGATTAATGTCTTTTTTGAAACAACGGACAGTGGGATATCACATAAATTGTTTTTAACAACAGAGTGAAATTCATGCTCTTAGCTGGGACTTCCACACGCAGAATATGAAATCCACTCAAACATGACAAGATGAATGCCGATTCATAAAAAAAAGATTTTGTGTGTTCTACAGTCAAAACAATTAGAGGACAATTACTAATGCATTCGTGCAAATTCTGGTTTTGTTACATTGGGTTGTAATGACAATAATAAAGTTTTTTGGATCTCAGCTGACTTGTCACAAATGAGAGGATTTTAAGTCATAAGAGGGTCATAGAATTTCAGTGGCAAAGTACAAGTCTATTCATTAAATAGAAAGCCGCCCAGCATAACTCTAAGTGTGCTTGATAATCATGTGTCATCTTGGAACCTTCATCGTAAAGCCTAGAATCAAACCTTGCAATGATTCTTGTCCTCATTAATCTGGTCAGTTGAGCTATAGCTCTTAGGAGCTGCACTTTTAGAACAGAAGAGAAGCCTTATCACATGACTACACTTCATTCTGTTTTCGGTTAATGTGTTTACATAAAAGGCTATGTTAAAATTTAAAAGTCATGCTGTGTAGAGGAGGAGGCAGTGAAGCCATCCTGGAGGGATTGTGTATTTCACAGCACCATTTCACTGATTGGCATAGTATTCTGGATTTAAATAAAATCCTACCTTGGATAGCTGGAATAAAATGGAATGTGGTAACCCTAATGACACTCAAAATGACCCTAAAATATAATGTTGCATTCTATTTAAGTGATTACTGTAGCTTCTCCTGATTGTAATTAAACTGACAGAAACACATAAGTGCATCCCTATTTTCACTCATTTTTTTGACTTGCTAACACAGGAGTGGCACAGTGATTAACACTACTGCCTCACAGCGCCATGGACCTGGGTTCGATTCCAGCCTCGGGTGACTGTCTGTGTGGAGTTTGCACATTCCCCCCATGTCTGCGTGGGTTTTCTCTGGGTGCTCTGGTTTCCTCCTACAGTCCAAAGATGTGGAGGTCAGGCGAATTGGCCATGCTAAATTGCCCATTATGTTAGGTGCTTTAGTCAGGGGTAAATGTAGGGAAATGAGTCTGGATCGGTACTCTTTGGAGGGTTGGTGTGGACTTGTTTGGCTGAAGGGTCTGTTTCCACACTGTAGGGAATCTAATCTAAAGTGTAGCGAGCTTTCCCGAAGCTAAAAGGATGACAAACACAGACTGAGGCTGCAAGGGATTGCCCTACCTCTGAGAAAGTCCCATCTTAAAGCTTGAAGTTTGTTTGTATGATATCCATTGTCCATTGCTTGAACAAAGTCAAGAGAGTTTATTTTGCTACAAAATTAAAATCAACGTATATCTATATTATTTATCTTCCTGTATAACAACAATGATTACACTCCAAAGGCTATAAAATGTTTTGGAATGACTTTATGTTATGAAAACTAGAATAAAAATTCAAACCATTCTTTCACTATGACATGGCAATCACAGATCTGTGAATGTTGTCATACTACACTGTCATCTTCTATCCAGAGTGGTTAGAGGGGAACCAGCAGATGTGTTGTATTTGGCCTTCCAGAAAGCATTTGACATGATACCATCAAAAATGGGTAGCACAATGGCTGAGTGGTTAGCACTGCTGCCTCACAGCGCCAGGGACACAGGTTTGATTCCTGCTCGGGCAACCATCTGTGTGAAGTTTGCACATTCGCCCTGCATTTGAGTGGATTTCCTCCAGGTGCTCCAGTTTTCTCCTACAATCCAAAGATGTGCAGGTCAGGTGAATTGGCCATGCTGAATTGCCCATAATGTTAGGTGCATTAGGCAGAGGTAAATATTGGGTAAGGGAATGGTTCTGGGTGGATTACTCTTCGGAGGGTTGGTGCGGACTTGTTGGGTCTATTTCCACACTGTAGGGAATCTAATCTAATTGTCACAAAAGGTTAAGTCATAAGATAAGAGCCCCTGGTGTTGGAGGTAGTATATTGGCCATGGATAGAAAATTGGCTCATGGATAGGAAACAGCAAGTAGGGATAGGAGTTCTTTTTCAGATTGATAACTCATAACCAGCCGGATTCCACAGGCATCAGTGCTGAGACCAAAACAATTTACATTATATATTAATGACTTGGAGGAAGGAAATTAATGAACTGTAGCCAATTTTGCAGATGACACAAAAGTAGATGGGAAGGCACGTTACAAGAGGGAAGCCACACAGTTCACAGAGAGGTATTGATAGATACAGTAAGTGAGCAAAATGTTGGCAAATGAAGAATAATGTGGGAAAATGCAAAGTTGTTCATTTTGGAAGGGAGAGCAAAAGAACAGAGTATTATTTAAATAGAGAAAAGCTGTGGAAAGCTGCAATACAAAGGAACTTGGGAAACATATTCATGAAAACAAGCTTGCACTTGGGTACAGCAGATAATCAGGAAGGCTAATGGGATGTTGGGCCTTATTTAAAGGGGGCTTCAGTATAAGAGAGGGGAAGTCTTACTGCAACTCTGGAGTGTACTGCTAGCCGCTTTGCTCTCCTTATTTAGGGAAAGATATCATTTTATTGGAGGCAGTTCAAAGAAGTTTCACTAGAATGATCCTCAGTATGGGGTGGGGGAGAGGGGATTATCTTATAAGTAAAGGTTAAACATGTTGGGACTGTAATCATTGGAGTTTAGATGGCTGAGAGGTGATCTTATTGAGACTTTTAGGATTCTAAAGGGCATTGTTTCAGAATGAAGGGGCACCAATTTAAAACTGAGATGAGGAATTTCTTCTCTCAGAGGGTTGTGAGTCTTTGGAACTCCTGCCATAAAGAACTGTGAGGGCAGAGCCGTTGTGTATATTTAAGGCTGAGATAGATTCTTGATCAGTGGGGGAATCAAGGATTTTGGGAAAAATGCATGAAAGAGGACAACAGAAATGTCGGATCAGCCATAATCCTATTGATTGGAGTGGAGTGGAGTCAAAAGGTTGAATGACCTACTCCTGTTCCTATTTTTTTTATGGTCTGTGATCTTATATCCATTGTAAGTCCTTATTTCCATGTTTACAATGGGAACTATCTATTTAAACTTGTCACAGTGGGATTGCTGGGCAGCAGAACATATTGATTAGCAACACACTCCATCAGCAAAGAGATCCCCATCAAGTTGAAGATCAGGGCTTATTTAATGTTAGTAGCTGATTGGCAAAGTGGAAGCATGCATCACCTACTGAAGAATGAAAATCAGGCCAAAACTTCCACCAGTTTAAGGCAACTGTCAGAGACTTCTGAAAAGTGACCTGAACCAATATTGGATCTAACATCTTTCATTCATCCTCTGATTATGAGATGTTTGTCCCCAAGATTGCCTCTTGTAAAATATGCACAATGATGACAACTAAGAGATAATGTTTTTAAATGAGTCTGCCATTTAAGATGGCAAGAGGAGATTGTTTTCGCTTGGAGGATCACGAAACTGTGGAATTCTAAGTCCCAGAAAATGTAGGCATTTGAGTCATTGAATATTTTCAAGGCAGAGTTAGGTAGATACTTAGCTAATGAGAGAGTCAAAAGATATAAAGTGGAAGGCTGGAAAGTGGAGTTGAGGACACAAGCTGATTGGCCATGACCTTATTAAATGGCTGAGTAGGTTTAAGGGACTAGATGACCTTCTCTTGTTCCTAGTATACACGTTCGTGTGTGGATCCATTTTCGTTTCTAACGTGCTTCTCGAGTATGAGAAAATAACTGTTAGCAAATTTAAAATAATATATATCATGTCTTTAGTTGAACATTCCTGAAAATAATAGGAAAACAAAGTCATCATTCCTAATAATAATCTGTCTGCAAATGAAACAAATCTGTGGTCCAGTACAGGCTCATAAATAGCTACATCATAGCAACAGAATGTTATGTTTCAACTCACATGTATAAAGCAATGGGGTGATAACCATCTTGGGCAGGAAGATAAAATGGACAAGAGTGATTAAGCAGGATGTTCACCATATCACACAATGTTTTTTCTGCAATCATAAGCACAAGTGAGCAGTAAGACAAACTGCTAATGCATTATCAATATTAAGTGCAAACTATCATTTTGCATTATCACCCAAAGAACAACAACTTTCACTTATAGCAGGTCTTCAATGTAATGAAAAAATCCCAAGGTGCTTTACAGATGCACCATTGAACAAATCAGTTGCAGTGCAACATCCCACCGAAAACAGTGCAATAGCTCTGATAATGAAAATGATGAACTAATCACAACTCCAAATATACAACAGAATTTTCAAACTCAATTATTTCACTTTTAGCTCTATTTGAAAGGAATGAGTTCAGGAAGTGGAAGAGAACAGTGAAAATAACACATTTTCTGAAGTGTGCTGTATTTAGGTCCCTTGTAATTACAGCTTGAGATGTTAGTTGGTGGTGTATCTTTGTGCATTTTCTAAAGAATCCTCAGGAAGTCTCCCAGACTGTTACATGTGTAGTTCCATATCCTAAGCTACTTAATAAAAATTATAACATTTCTTTCATGTAAACGCACGTAAAAATCAAGAGGGGACGATTTCTAACAGACACCTGCCTAATACTTACTCAATACAAGATATCTGGAAGTGAAAAACTGGTTGGGGATTCTAGGGGAAGTAGGAGAGGGGGTGGTGGGTGCAGGGAGGGGGTGTGGCTCATCTTGAGCACTCTTTGGATGTCAAAGACCCGTTTGATGCAATTGTCACACCCACCCAAAAACAGATGGAAATCAGACTCTGTTTATAATTTTCAGGAACAATTGAATGGTTTGTGCACAGCACTTGCTCCACCTATTTACGCCAAGCAGTGAGCAGCTTAAAACTACTGGAGGTCTCTTCAAAAACAGCCTGGGATTTTTCTTTTTGATGAGAAGTCTTTGTAAGACCAGAGGGAGCTGGGATGTTCTCTTGAGCACATACAATAAGACCATTGCCAGCTGCTAGGTATGTCCCATGTCACCACAACTCCTGAGCATACCTCTCCCTTTTATTGCAATCTTTCATCTTAGCCATGAGACAACCTGCCCTCGTGGTGATCTTTCTGCCAAAATGCAATCAAAAGCTCAATCATAGAGCTTCAGTTTAGGCTAAAACCAAAGGAAAATTTAGGCCTATCAAAACTGGCTGCATCAACTTCACATCCAATTTTGGGCAAAAGTTCAAAATCACTCATTGTGCTTTACTCCTAATGAAGTCAAATCACTGATGAACTGAGATTTGAGACTACAGGTGGCAGCTAGCTATGTGTTCTTTGACATTATCCATCCTCATCAAATTTAGAGCAGTGAATCCAGAAGGGAAGATTTGTTTGGGTTGCTTGATATACTAAGCATGATAGCTTACGAGCTTCTCAGTTATTAATGACCTCTCTGCCTTTACCCCAGCTGGATGAAATTTTGTCCATATGTAGAAGGAGCACTTTTTTTTTTCTGTGGTTAAGCATTATAAAATTAAGCAAAATGAATGGTAAACTATTACTTTGATTTCAAAGTTCAAGTCAGGAAATGAAAACTAAATATTGTGCCACAAGGGTTGCTGTGCAGTCTTCGGAAGTAGACAATTGTGAAACAAATGGGGATGAGCATTATATTAAAAACAGGTTTGGATGCTGGTATACAACAGGGTTTCTCAACCAGGAGTTGGTGAGAAGCTTTCAAAGGTTCTGCCAAAAATAACCAGAGAAGTAAAAGAAAAGAGTGGCCTGAAAATAAATCAATAGAATGGGAACCAGGAAAAGTGGGGCCAAGATGTCAATCAAGGGATGCAGGTTAATGGGAGTGATTAAGAACCAGGGCCTTTCTGTGTTCATACAGGGCTGGGCTAAGCAGTAGAGAGAGGGAAGCAAGAAAAAGAGAAATCAAACATGTGTACAAGGCAGTGACTTTACTTCACGTTTGAACAAAGTGTGTGGGAAAAAAAGGGATGCAAGGAGTTAAGGCAAGATGATAAGATGTTGAGACCTTGAGGGTGACAGGGATTGAGGATTGATACAAAGATTAAGTGAGAGAGAGAAGGAGAGAGAGGCAACATGGATTCCTAAAACTTACAAATCTATTGAAGTTTGGTTTGAAGCCACAACTATTAGATGTGGTAGACACTGGTCACTATCCAGAGGCATTTGTAAGTGCATAACTGAGAGATCCCACACAGGTCTCCCATTACTTCCTGGGAGGAGCCAGTTCCACAGGCATTCAGCATCACAGTGACTGCCAGAAAAACAGGATGGCTTCCCAGTCCAGTACCCCTAATATCCTTCCTCAGCCTCCAGCTCAGTTCAGCACTTTGTCTGGGAACATACAGAGCTTGTTTGATACTGCACCTTATTCATGCCCTGGAAATGGAGTCAAAGCCAGAAAACTCTGGGCCTCCTGCGCATTCCACACAACCTGAAGGGCCCTGCAGCAGTGCACTCTACCTGAGTTGGGTGCAACTTGTTCTCTGAAATAGGCTGGTGCTTCTCCAGGCATTGCTGTTGACCCTGCTCCTGACGAACATATAACCAACAGCGAGGCTCATCATTCTCAGTAGGCGAGGCTAGAAACTGGGCTCAGGAAGCAAAAGGGTTTCTTTGATCTCAGAGCAGTAATGGATGGCATACCCTTCAGATGAGAGCTGAGCATGATACCCCAGGCAGCGAGACATGCTGGATGTAGGTAGCAGGGGACATGTCTGTATTAGACATACTCATGCAGCCTCAGCCGTGCAGTAGGTTGGTGAAGAGACCAGCGCCTATCAGCAGGAGGAGTCTGCCTGCAGCACGATGACATCTTGCAAACCGTTCACCCTCAGCAAGTGCTGAGCTTCACGCTGCATTCAGTCCACTCAGCAAGTACTGAGCTTCACACTGCATTTAGTCCCCTCAGCAAGTACTGAGCATCACGCTGCACTCAGTCCGCTCAGAAACAACTGAGTTTCACACTGCATTCAGCACCCTCAGCAAGTACTGAGCTTCACACAGCATTCAGTCCCTTCAGCAAGTACTGCCTTTCACACTGCCATCAGTCCCCACAGCAACTGCTGAGCTTCACACTCCATTCAGGCCCCCCAGTAAATACTGAGCTTCACCTTGCATTAAGCCCCCTCAGCAAGTGCAGAGCTTCACACTGCATTCAGTCCCCTCAGCAAGTGCTGAGCTTCACACTGCATTCAGTCCCCTCAGCAAGAACTGATTTTCACACTGCATTCAGTCCCCTCAGCAAGTGCTGAGCTTCACACGGCAATCAGCACCCGAAGCAAGTGCTGAGCTTCATGCTGCAGTTAGCACACTCAGCCAGTACTGAGCTTCACGCTGCATTCAGTCCCCTCAGCCAGTACTGAGCTTCACGCTGCATTCAGTCCTCTCAGCAAGTGCTGAGCTTCCCACAAAAATTCAGCCCCCTCAGCAAGTCCTGAGCTTCACACTGCATTCGGCACCCTCAGCAAGTGCTGAGTTTCACACTGCATTCAGACTCCTCAGCAAATGCTGAGCTTTACGCTGCATTCAGTCCCCTCAGCAAGTACTGAGCTTCACACTGCATTCAGCACGCTCGGCAAGTACAGATTTTCACGCTGCATTCAGTCCCCTCAGCAAGTGCTGAGCTTCACACTGCATTCAGCCCCTCAGCAAGTGCTGAGCTTCACGCTGCATTCAGTCCCCTCAGCAAGTACTGAGTTTCACACTGCATTCTGTCCCCTCAGCAAGTACTGAGCTTCAGGCTGCATTCACTCCAACGAGCAAGTGCTTAACCTCACGCTGCATTCAACACCCACAGTCAGTACTGAGCTTCACACTGCATTTGGTACCCTCAGTATGAAATGAGCTTCACCCTGCATTAAGCCCCCTCAGCAAGTACTGAGCTTGACACTGCATTCAGTCCCCACAGCAAGTACTGAGCTTCACACTGCATTCAGCACAATCAGCAATTGCTGAGCTTTACACTGCAATCAGTCCGCTCAGAAAGTACTGAGCTTGACACTGCATTCAGTCCCCTCAGCAAGTACTGAGCTTCACCCTGCATTCAGTCCCCTCAGCAAGTACTGAGCTTCACACTGCATTCAGTCCCCTCAGCAAGTACTGAGCTTCACACTGCATTCGGCTCCCTCAGTATGAAATGAGCTTCACCCTGCATTAAGCCCCCTCAGCAGGTGCTGAGCTTCACACTGCATTCAGTCCCCTCAGCACGTGGTGAGCTGATCACTTTACTCAGCACCCTCAGCTAGTACTGAGCTTCACGCTGCATTCAGTCCCCTCAGCATGTACTGAGCTTCACACTGCATTCAGCACCCTCAGCAAATACTGTGTTTCACCCTGCATTCAGCATCCTCAGCAAGTGCTGAGCTTCACGCTGGATTCAGTCCCCTCAGCATGTACTGAGCTTCACACTGCATTCAGCACCCTCAGCAAATACTGTGTTTCACCCTGCATTCATCATCCTCAGCAAGTGCTGAGCTTCACGCTGCATTCAGCACCCTCAGAAAGTACTGAGTTTCACACTGCATTCAGTCCCCTCAGCACGTGCTGAGCTGATCACTTTACTCAACACACTCAGCAAGTGTTGAGCTTAACCCTGCATTCAGTCCCCTCAGCTAGTACTGAGCTTCACGCTGCATTCAATCCCCTCAGCATGTACTGAGCTGATCACTTTACTCAGCACCCTCAGCAAGTGCTGAGATTCAGGCTGCATTTAGCACACACAGCAAGTATTGCGCTTCACATTGCATTCAGTCCCCTCAGCAAGTGCTGAGTTTCACACTGCATTCAGCACCCTCAGCAAGTGCTGAGCTTCACCCTGCATTCAGCACCCGAAGCAAGTGCTGAGCTTCATGCTGCATTTCGCACCCTCAGCAAGTGCTGACTTTCACGCTGCATTCAGCCCTCTCAGCAAGTGCTGAGCTTCACACTGCATTCGGCACCCACAGAATGAAATGAGCTTCACCCTGCATTGAGCCCCCTCAGCAAGTACTGAGCTTCACACTGCATTCATTCCCCTCAGCAAGTACTGAGCTTGACACTGCATTCAGTCCCCTCAGCAAGTACTGAGTTTCAGACTGCATTCAGCCCTCTCAGCAAGTGCTGAGCTTCACACTGCATTCGGCACCCGCAGAATGAAATGAGCTTCACCCTGCATTGAGCCCCCTCAGCAAGTACTGAGTTTCAGACTGCATTCAGTCCCCTCAGCAAGTACTGAGCTTGACACTGCATTCAGTCCCCTCAGCAATTGCTGAGCTTTACGCTGCAATCAGTCTCCTCAGAAAGTATTGAGCTTAACACTGCAATCAGCCCCATGAGCAAGTGCTCAGCTTCACACTGCATTCAGCACCTTTAGCAAGTGCTCAGCTTCACGCTGCATTCAGCACCCTCAGCAAGTACTGAGTTTCACAGTGCATTCAATCCCCTCAGCAAGTACTGAGTTTCACAGTGCATTCAGAACCCTCAGCAAGTGCTGAGCTTCACACTGCATTCAGTCCCCTCAGTAAGTGCTGAGCTTAATACTGCATTCAGCACCCTCAGCAAGTACTGAGCTTCACAGTGTATTCAGCACCCTCAGCAAGTACTGTGTTTCACACTGCATTCAGTTCCCTCAGCAAGTGCTGAGCTTCACCCTTTATTCAGTCACCTCAGAAAGTGCTGAGCTTCACACTGCATTCAGCACCCTCAGCAAGTGCTGTTCTTTACACTGCATTCAGCACCCTCAGCAAGTACTGTGTTTCACGCTGCATTCAGTCCCCTCAGCAAGTGCTGAGCCTCACCCTGCATTCAGCACTCTCAGCAAGAACTGAGCTTCACACTGCATTCAGTCCTCTCAGCAAGTGCTGAGCTTCACACTGTTTTCAGGCCCCTCAGCAAGTGCTGAGCTTCACACTGCATTCAGCACCCACAGCAAGTGCTGAGCTTCACACTGTTTTCAGTCCTCTCAGCAAGTGCTGAGCTTCACACTGGTTTCAGTCCCCTGAGCAAGTGCTGAGCTTCACGCTGCATTCGGCCTCCTCAGCAAGTGCTGAGCTCATCACTTTACTCAGCACCCTCAGCAAGTGCTGAGATTCAGGCTGCATTCAGCACACACAGTAGCTATTGCGCTTCACATTGCATTCAGCAAGTGCTGAGGTCCACCCTGCATTCAGTCCCCTCAGCAAGTACTGACTTTCACGCTGCATTCAGCCCTCTCAGCAAGTGCTGAGCTTCACACTGCATACGGCACCCGCAGAATGAAATGAGCTTCATGCTGCATTCAGTCCCCTCAGCAAGTGCTGAGCTGATCACTTTACTCAGCACCCTCAGCAAGTGCTGAGATTCAGGCTGCATTTAGCACACACAGCAAGTATTGCGCTTCACATTGCATTCAGTCCCCTCAGCAAGTGCTGAGTTTCACACTGCATTCAGTACCCTCAGCAAGTGCTGAGCTTCACCCTGCATTCAGCACCCGAAGCAAGTGCTGAGCTTCATGCTGCATTTCGCACCCTCAGCAAGTGCTGACTTTCACGCTGCATTCAGCCCTCTCAGCAAGTGCTGAGCTTCACACTGCATTCGGCACCCGCAGAATGAAATGAGCTTCACCCTGCATTAAGCCCCCTCAGCAAGTACTGAGTTTCAGACTGCATTCAGTCCCCTCAGCAAGTACTGAGCTTGACACTGCATTCAGTCCCCTCAGCAATTGCTGAGGCTTTACGCTGCAATCAGTCTCCTCAGAAAGTATTGAGCTTAACACTGCATTCAGTCCCCTCAGCAAGTACTGAGCTTCACAAGCATTCAGCCCCCTGAGCAAGTGCTCAGCTTCACACTGCATTCAGCACCTTTAGCAAGTGCTGAGCTTCACGCTGCATTCAGCACCCTCAGCAAGTACTGTGTTTCACACTGCATTCAGTCCCCTCAGCAAGTGCTGAGCTTCACCCTTTATTCAGTCACCTCAGAAAGTGCTGAGCTTCACAAGCATTCAGCACCCTCAGCAAGTGCTGTTCTTTACACTGCATTCAGCACCCTCAGCAAGTGCTGAATTTCACACTGCATTCAGTCCCCTCAGCAAGTGCTGAGCATCATCCTGCATTTAGCACTCTCAGCTAGAACTGAGCTTCACACTGCATTCAGTCCTCTCAGCAAATGCTGAGATTCACACTGTTTTCAGGCCCCTCAGCAAGTGCTGAGCTTCACACTGCATTCAGCACCCACAGCAAGTGCTGAGCTTCACACTGTTTTCAGGCCCCTCAGCAAGTGCTGAGCTTCACACTGCATTCAGCAACCTCAGCAAGTGCTGAGCTTCACACTGTTTTCAGTCCCCTCAGCAAGTACTGAGCTTCACCCTGCATTCAGCACCCTCAGCAAGTGCTGAGCTTCACACTGTTTTCAGTCCCCACAGCAACTACTGAGCTTCACCCTGCATTCAGCACCCTCAGCAAGTGCTGAGCTTCACGCTGCATTCGGCCTCCTCAGCAAGTGCTGAGCTTCACAGTGCATTCAGTGCCCACAGAAAGTACTGAGCTTCACGCTGCATTCAGTGCCCTCAGCAAGTGCTGAGCTCATCACTTTACTCAGCACCCTCAGCAAGTGCTGAGATTCAGGCTGCATTCAGCACACACAGCAGGTATTGCGCTTCACATTGCATTCAGCAAGTACTGATCTTCACCCTGCATTCAGTCCCCTCTGCAAGTACTGAGCTTCACGCTGCATTCAGCACCCTCAGCAAGTGCTGAGCTTCACACTGCATTCAGTCCCTTCAGCAAGTACTGAGCTTCACACTGCATTCAGCACGCTCGGCAAGTGCTGAGTTTAAACCTGCATTCAGTCCCCTCAGCAAGTACTGCCCTTCACACTGCATTCAGTCCCCTCAGCAAGTTCTGAGCTTCACGCTGCATTAACTCCAACAAGCAACTGCTTAGCTTCACGCTGCATTCAACACCCACATCAAGTAATGAGCTTCACGCTGCATTCAGTCCCCTCAGCAAGTGCTGAGCTTCCCACAAGAAATCAGCACCCTCAGCAAGTACTGAGCTTCACACTGCATTCAGCACACTCAGTATGTGCTGAGCTTTACGCTGCAATCAGTCCCCTCAGCAATTACTGAGATTCACACTGCATTCAGCACCATCAGCAAGTACTGAGACTCACACTGCATACAGCACGCTCAGCAAGTGTTCAGCTTCACACCGCATTCAGTCCCCTCAGCAAGTACTGAGCTTCACAGTGCATTCAGTCCCCTCCGCAAGTGCTGAGCTTCACATTGCATTCAGCCCCTCAGCAAGTGCTGAGCTTCACACTGTTTTCAGTCCCCTCAGCAAGTGCTGAGCTTCACACTGCATTCAGTCCCCTCAGCAAGTGCTGAGCTTCACACTGTTTTCAGTCCCCTCAGCAAGTACTGAATTTCACCCTGCATTCAGCACCCTCAGCAAGAACTGAGCTTCACACTGCATTCAGTCCCCTCAGCAAGTGCTGAACTTCGCACTGCATTCAGTCCCCTCAGCAAGTGCTGAACTTCGCACTGCATTCAGACTCCTCAGCAAGTGCTGAGCTTCACGCTGCATTCAGCGCACACAGAAAGTACTGAGCTTCACGCTGCATTCACATGCCCTCAGCAAGTCCTGAGCTGATCACTTTACTCAGCACCCTCAGCAAGTGCTGAGATTCTAGCTGCATTCAGCACACACAGCAAGTATTGCGCTTCACATTGCATTCAGCAAGTACTGAGCTTCACCCTGCATTCAGTCCCCTCAGCAAGTACTGATCTTCACACTGCATTCAGTCCCCTCAGCAAGTACTGAGATTCACACTGCATTCAGCACGCTCGGCAAGTACTGATTTTCACACTGAATTCTGTCCCCTCAGCAAGTACTGAGCTTCACACTGCATTCGGCACCCTCAGTATGAAATGAGCTTCACCCTGCATTAAGCCCCCCTCAGCAAGTGCTGAGCTTCACAATGCATTCAGCCTCCTCAGCAAGTGGTGAGCTTCACACTGCATTCAGCCCCTCAGAGAAGTGCTGAGCTTCACGCTGCATTCAGCGCCCACAGAAAGTACTGAGCTTCACACTGCATTCAGTGCCCTCAGCAAGTGCTGAGCTGATCACTTTACTCAGCACCCTCAGCAAGTACTGAGCTTCACACTGCATTCGGCACCCTCAGCAAGTAATGAGCTTCACACTGCATTCAGTCCCCTCATCAAGTGCTGAGCTTCACACTGCATTCTGTCCCCTCAGCAAGTACTGAGCTTCACACTGCATTCAGTCCCCTCAGCAAGTAATGAGCTTCACACTGCATTCAGTCCCCTCAGCAAGTACTGAGCTTCACACTGCATTCAGTCCCCTCAGCAAGTGCTGAGCTTCACACTGCATTCAGCACCCTCAGCAAGTACTGAGCTTCACAGTGCATTCAGCACCCTCAGCAAGTACTGTGTTTCACACTGCATTCAGTCCCCTCAGCAAGTGCTGAGCTTCACCCTTTATTCAGTCACCTCAGAAAGTGCTGAGCTTCACACTGCATTCAGCACCCTCAGCAAGTGCTGTTCTTTACACTGCATTCAGCACCCTCAGCAAGTGCTGAATTTCACGCTGCATTCAGTCCCCTCAGCAAGTGCTGAGCATCACCCTGCATTCAGCACTCTCAGCAAGAACTGAGCTTCACACTGTTTTCAGGCCCCTCAGCAAGTGCTGAGCTTCACACTGCATTCAGCACCCTCAGCAACTACTGAGCTTCACCCTGCATTCTGCACCCTCAGCAAGAACTGAGCTTCATACTGCATTCAGCACCCTCAGCAAGTGCTGAGCTTCACGCTGCATTCGGCCTCCTCAGCAAGTGCTGAGCTTCACGCTGCATTCAGTGCCCTCAGCAAGTACTGAGCTCATCACTTTACTCAGCACCCTCAGCAAGTGCTGAGCTTCACGCTGCATTCAGTGCCCTCAGCAAGTGCTGAGCTCATCACTTTACTCAGCACCCTCAGCAAGTGCTGAGCTTCACGCTGCATTCGGCCTCCTCAGCAAGTGCTGAGCTTCACAGTGCATTCAATCCCCTCAGCAAGTACTGAGTTTCACAGTGCATTCAGAACCCTCAGCAAGTGCTGAGCTTCACACTGCATTCAGTCCCCTCAGTAAGTGCTGAGCTTAATACTGCATTCAGCACCCTCAGCAAGTACTGAGCTTCACAGTGTATTCAGCACCCTCAGCAAGTACTGTGTTTCACACTGCATTCAGTTCCCTCAGCAAGTGCTGAGCTTCACCCTTTATTCAGTCACCTCAGAAAGTGCTGAGCTTCACACTGCATTCAGCACCCTCAGCAAGTGCTGTTCTTTACACTGCATTCAGCACCCTCAGCAAGTACTGTGTTTCACGCTGCATTCAGTCCCCTCAGCAAGTGCTGAGCCTCACCCTGCATTCAGCACTCTCAGCAAGAACTGAGCTTCACACTGCATTCAGTCCTCTCAGCAAGTGCTGAGCTTCACACTGTTTTCAGGCCCCTCAGCAAGTGCTGAGCTTCACACTGCATTCAGCACCCACAGCAAGTGCTGAGCTTCACACTGTTTTCAGTCCTCTCAGCAAGTGCTGAGCTTCACACTGGTTTCAGTCCCCTGAGCAAGTGCTGAGCTTCACGCTGCATTCGGCCTCCTCAGCAAGTGCTGAGCTCATCACTTTACTCAGCACCCTCAGCAAGTGCTGAGATTCAGGCTGCATTCAGCACACACAGTAGCTATTGCGCTTCACATTGCATTCAGCAAGTGCTGAGGTCCACCCTGCATTCAGTCCCCTCAGCAAGTACTGACTTTCACGCTGCATTCAGCCCTCTCAGCAAGTGCTGAGCTTCACACTGCATACGGCACCCGCAGAATGAAATGAGCTTCATGCTGCATTCAGTCCCCTCAGCAAGTGCTGAGCTGATCACTTTACTCAGCACCCTCAGCAAGTGCTGAGATTCAGGCTGCATTTAGCACACACAGCAAGTATTGCGCTTCACATTGCATTCAGTCCCCTCAGCAAGTGCTGAGTTTCACACTGCATTCAGTACCCTCAGCAAGTGCTGAGCTTCACCCTGCATTCAGCACCCGAAGCAAGTGCTGAGCTTCATGCTGCATTTCGCACCCTCAGCAAGTGCTGACTTTCACGCTGCATTCAGCCCTCTCAGCAAGTGCTGAGCTTCACACTGCATTCGGCACCCGCAGAATGAAATGAGCTTCACCCTGCATTAAGCCCCCTCAGCAAGTACTGAGTTTCAGACTGCATTCAGTCCCCTCAGCAAGTACTGAGCTTGACACTGCATTCAGTCCCCTCAGCAATTGCTGAGGCTTTACGCTGCAATCAGTCTCCTCAGAAAGTATTGAGCTTAACACTGCATTCAGTCCCCTCAGCAAGTACTGAGCTTCACAAGCATTCAGCCCCCTGAGCAAGTGCTCAGCTTCACACTGCATTCAGCACCTTTAGCAAGTGCTGAGCTTCACGCTGCATTCAGCACCCTCAGCAAGTACTGTGTTTCACACTGCATTCAGTCCCCTCAGCAAGTGCTGAGCTTCACCCTTTATTCAGTCACCTCAGAAAGTGCTGAGCTTCACAAGCATTCAGCACCCTCAGCAAGTGCTGTTCTTTACACTGCATTCAGCACCCTCAGCAAGTGCTGAATTTCACACTGCATTCAGTCCCCTCAGCAAGTGCTGAGCATCATCCTGCATTTAGCACTCTCAGCTAGAACTGAGCTTCACACTGCATTCAGTCCTCTCAGCAAATGCTGAGATTCACACTGTTTTCAGGCCCCTCAGCAAGTGCTGAGCTTCACACTGCATTCAGCACCCACAGCAAGTGCTGAGCTTCACACTGTTTTCAGGCCCCTCAGCAAGTGCTGAGCTTCACACTGCATTCAGCAACCTCAGCAAGTGCTGAGCTTCACACTGTTTTCAGTCCCCTCAGCAAGTACTGAGCTTCACCCTGCATTCAGCACCCTCAGCAAGTGCTGAGCTTCACACTGTTTTCAGTCCCCACAGCAACTACTGAGCTTCACCCTGCATTCAGCACCCTCAGCAAGTGCTGAGCTTCACGCTGCATTCGGCCTCCTCAGCAAGTGCTGAGCTTCACAGTGCATTCAGTGCCCACAGAAAGTACTGAGCTTCACGCTGCATTCAGTGCCCTCAGCAAGTGCTGAGCTCATCACTTTACTCAGCACCCTCAGCAAGTGCTGAGATTCAGGCTGCATTCAGCACACACAGCAGGTATTGCGCTTCACATTGCATTCAGCAAGTACTGATCTTCACCCTGCATTCAGTCCCCTCTGCAAGTACTGAGCTTCACGCTGCATTCAGCACCCTCAGCAAGTGCTGAGCTTCACACTGCATTCAGTCCCTTCAGCAAGTACTGAGCTTCACACTGCATTCAGCACGCTCGGCAAGTGCTGAGTTTAAACCTGCATTCAGTCCCCTCAGCAAGTACTGCCCTTCACACTGCATTCAGTCCCCTCAGCAAGTTCTGAGCTTCACGCTGCATTAACTCCAACAAGCAACTGCTTAGCTTCACGCTGCATTCAACACCCACATCAAGTAATGAGCTTCACGCTGCATTCAGTCCCCTCAGCAAGTGCTGAGCTTCCCACAAGAAATCAGCACCCTCAGCAAGTACTGAGCTTCACACTGCATTCAGCACACTCAGTATGTGCTGAGCTTTACGCTGCAATCAGTCCCCTCAGCAATTACTGAGATTCACACTGCATTCAGCACCATCAGCAAGTACTGAGACTCACACTGCATACAGCACGCTCAGCAAGTGTTCAGCTTCACACCGCATTCAGTCCCCTCAGCAAGTACTGAGCTTCACAGTGCATTCAGTCCCCTCCGCAAGTGCTGAGCTTCACATTGCATTCAGCCCCTCAGCAAGTGCTGAGCTTCACACTGTTTTCAGTCCCCTCAGCAAGTGCTGAGCTTCACACTGCATTCAGTCCCCTCAGCAAGTGCTGAGCTTCACACTGTTTTCAGTCCCCTCAGCAAGTACTGAATTTCACCCTGCATTCAGCACCCTCAGCAAGAACTGAGCTTCACACTGCATTCAGTCCCCTCAGCAAGTGCTGAACTTCGCACTGCATTCAGTCCCCTCAGCAAGTGCTGAACTTCGCACTGCATTCAGACTCCTCAGCAAGTGCTGAGCTTCACGCTGCATTCAGCGCACACAGAAAGTACTGAGCTTCACGCTGCATTCACATGCCCTCAGCAAGTCCTGAGCTGATCACTTTACTCAGCACCCTCAGCAAGTGCTGAGATTCTAGCTGCATTCAGCACACACAGCAAGTATTGCGCTTCACATTGCATTCAGCAAGTACTGAGCTTCACCCTGCATTCAGTCCCCTCAGCAAGTACTGATCTTCACACTGCATTCAGTCCCCTCAGCAAGTACTGAGATTCACACTGCATTCAGCACGCTCGGCAAGTACTGATTTTCACACTGAATTCTGTCCCCTCAGCAAGTACTGAGCTTCACACTGCATTCGGCACCCTCAGTATGAAATGAGCTTCACCCTGCATTAAGCCCCCCTCAGCAAGTGCTGAGCTTCACAATGCATTCAGCCTCCTCAGCAAGTGGTGAGCTTCACACTGCATTCAGCCCCTCAGAGAAGTGCTGAGCTTCACGCTGCATTCAGCGCCCACAGAAAGTACTGAGCTTCACACTGCATTCAGTGCCCTCAGCAAGTGCTGAGCTGATCACTTTACTCAGCACCCTCAGCAAGTACTGAGCTTCACACTGCATTCGGCACCCTCAGCAAGTAATGAGCTTCACACTGCATTCAGTCCCCTCATCAAGTGCTGAGCTTCACACTGCATTCTGTCCCCTCAGCAAGTACTGAGCTTCACACTGCATTCAGTCCCCTCAGCAAGTAATGAGCTTCACACTGCATTCAGTCCCCTCAGCAAGTACTGAGCTTCACACTGCATTCAGTCCCCTCAGCAAGTGCTGAGCTTCACACTGCATTCAGCACCCTCAGCAAGTACTGAGCTTCACAGTGCATTCAGCACCCTCAGCAAGTACTGTGTTTCACACTGCATTCAGTCCCCTCAGCAAGTGCTGAGCTTCACCCTTTATTCAGTCACCTCAGAAAGTGCTGAGCTTCACACTGCATTCAGCACCCTCAGCAAGTGCTGTTCTTTACACTGCATTCAGCACCCTCAGCAAGTGCTGAATTTCACGCTGCATTCAGTCCCCTCAGCAAGTGCTGAGCATCACCCTGCATTCAGCACTCTCAGCAAGAACTGAGCTTCACACTGTTTTCAGGCCCCTCAGCAAGTGCTGAGCTTCACACTGCATTCAGCACCCTCAGCAACTACTGAGCTTCACCCTGCATTCTGCACCCTCAGCAAGAACTGAGCTTCATACTGCATTCAGCACCCTCAGCAAGTGCTGAGCTTCACGCTGCATTCGGCCTCCTCAGCAAGTGCTGAGCTTCACGCTGCATTCAGTGCCCTCAGCAAGTACTGAGCTCATCACTTTACTCAGCACCCTCAGCAAGTGCTGAGCTTCACGCTGCATTCAGTGCCCTCAGCAAGTGCTGAGCTCATCACTTTACTCAGCACCCTCAGCAAGTGCTGAGCTTCACGCTGCATTCGGCCTCCTCAGCAAGTGCTGAGCTTCACAGTGCATTCAATCCCCTCAGCAAGTACTGAGTTTCACAGTGCATTCAGAACCCTCAGCAAGTGCTGAGCTTCACACTGCATTCAGTCCCCTCAGTAAGTGCTGAGCTTAATACTGCATTCAGCACCCTCAGCAAGTACTGAGCTTCACAGTGTATTCAGCACCCTCAGCAAGTACTGTGTTTCACACTGCATTCAGTTCCCTCAGCAAGTGCTGAGCTTCACCCTTTATTCAGTCACCTCAGAAAGTGCTGAGCTTCACACTGCATTCAGCACCCTCAGCAAGTGCTGTTCTTTACACTGCATTCAGCACCCTCAGCAAGTACTGTGTTTCACGCTGCATTCAGTCCCCTCAGCAAGTGCTGAGCCTCACCCTGCATTCAGCACTCTCAGCAAGAACTGAGCTTCACACTGCATTCAGTCCTCTCAGCAAGTGCTGAGCTTCACACTGTTTTCAGGCCCCTCAGCAAGTGCTGAGCTTCACACTGCATTCAGCACCCACAGCAAGTGCTGAGCTTCACACTGTTTTCAGTCCTCTCAGCAAGTGCTGAGCTTCACACTGGTTTCAGTCCCCTGAGCAAGTGCTGAGCTTCACGCTGCATTCGGCCTCCTCAGCAAGTGCTGAGCTCATCACTTTACTCAGCACCCTCAGCAAGTGCTGAGATTCAGGCTGCATTCAGCACACACAGTAGCTATTGCGCTTCACATTGCATTCAGCAAGTGCTGAGGTCCACCCTGCATTCAGTCCCCTCAGCAAGTACTGACTTTCACGCTGCATTCAGCCCTCTCAGCAAGTGCTGAGCTTCACACTGCATACGGCACCCGCAGAATGAAATGAGCTTCATGCTGCATTCAGTCCCCTCAGCAAGTGCTGAGCTGATCACTTTACTCAGCACCCTCAGCAAGTGCTGAGATTCAGGCTGCATTTAGCACACACAGCAAGTATTGCGCTTCACATTGCATTCAGTCCCCTCAGCAAGTGCTGAGTTTCACACTGCATTCAGTACCCTCAGCAAGTGCTGAGCTTCACCCTGCATTCAGCACCCGAAGCAAGTGCTGAGCTTCATGCTGCATTTCGCACCCTCAGCAAGTGCTGACTTTCACGCTGCATTCAGCCCTCTCAGCAAGTGCTGAGCTTCACACTGCATTCGGCACCCGCAGAATGAAATGAGCTTCACCCTGCATTAAGCCCCCTCAGCAAGTACTGAGTTTCAGACTGCATTCAGTCCCCTCAGCAAGTACTGAGCTTGACACTGCATTCAGTCCCCTCAGCAATTGCTGAGGCTTTACGCTGCAATCAGTCTCCTCAGAAAGTATTGAGCTTAACACTGCATTCAGTCCCCTCAGCAAGTACTGAGCTTCACAAGCATTCAGCCCCCTGAGCAAGTGCTCAGCTTCACACTGCATTCAGCACCTTTAGCAAGTGCTGAGCTTCACGCTGCATTCAGCACCCTCAGCAAGTACTGTGTTTCACACTGCATTCAGTCCCCTCAGCAAGTGCTGAGCTTCACCCTTTATTCAGTCACCTCAGAAAGTGCTGAGCTTCACAAGCATTCAGCACCCTCAGCAAGTGCTGTTCTTTACACTGCATTCAGCACCCTCAGCAAGTGCTGAATTTCACACTGCATTCAGTCCCCTCAGCAAGTGCTGAGCATCATCCTGCATTTAGCACTCTCAGCTAGAACTGAGCTTCACACTGCATTCAGTCCTCTCAGCAAATGCTGAGATTCACACTGTTTTCAGGCCCCTCAGCAAGTGCTGAGCTTCACACTGCATTCAGCACCCACAGCAAGTGCTGAGCTTCACACTGTTTTCAGGCCCCTCAGCAAGTGCTGAGCTTCACACTGCATTCAGCAACCTCAGCAAGTGCTGAGCTTCACACTGTTTTCAGTCCCCTCAGCAAGTACTGAGCTTCACCCTGCATTCAGCACCCTCAGCAAGTGCTGAGCTTCACACTGTTTTCAGTCCCCACAGCAACTACTGAGCTTCACCCTGCATTCAGCACCCTCAGCAAGTGCTGAGCTTCACGCTGCATTCGGCCTCCTCAGCAAGTGCTGAGCTTCACAGTGCATTCAGTGCCCACAGAAAGTACTGAGCTTCACGCTGCATTCAGTGCCCTCAGCAAGTGCTGAGCTCATCACTTTACTCAGCACCCTCAGCAAGTGCTGAGATTCAGGCTGCATTCAGCACACACAGCAGGTATTGCGCTTCACATTGCATTCAGCAAGTACTGATCTTCACCCTGCATTCAGTCCCCTCTGCAAGTACTGAGCTTCACGCTGCATTCAGCACCCTCAGCAAGTGCTGAGCTTCACACTGCATTCAGTCCCTTCAGCAAGTACTGAGCTTCACACTGCATTCAGCACGCTCGGCAAGTGCTGAGTTTAAACCTGCATTCAGTCCCCTCAGCAAGTACTGCCCTTCACACTGCATTCAGTCCCCTCAGCAAGTTCTGAGCTTCACGCTGCATTAACTCCAACAAGCAACTGCTTAGCTTCACGCTGCATTCAACACCCACATCAAGTAATGAGCTTCACGCTGCATTCAGTCCCCTCAGCAAGTGCTGAGCTTCCCACAAGAAATCAGCACCCTCAGCAAGTACTGAGCTTCACACTGCATTCAGCACACTCAGTATGTGCTGAGCTTTACGCTGCAATCAGTCCCCTCAGCAATTACTGAGATTCACACTGCATTCAGCACCATCAGCAAGTACTGAGACTCACACTGCATACAGCACGCTCAGCAAGTGTTCAGCTTCACACCGCATTCAGTCCCCTCAGCAAGTACTGAGCTTCACAGTGCATTCAGTCCCCTCCGCAAGTGCTGAGCTTCACATTGCATTCAGCCCCTCAGCAAGTGCTGAGCTTCACACTGTTTTCAGTCCCCTCAGCAAGTGCTGAGCTTCACACTGCATTCAGTCCCCTCAGCAAGTGCTGAGCTTCACACTGTTTTCAGTCCCCTCAGCAAGTACTGAATTTCACCCTGCATTCAGCACCCTCAGCAAGAACTGAGCTTCACACTGCATTCAGTCCCCTCAGCAAGTGCTGAACTTCGCACTGCATTCAGTCCCCTCAGCAAGTGCTGAACTTCGCACTGCATTCAGACTCCTCAGCAAGTGCTGAGCTTCACGCTGCATTCAGCGCACACAGAAAGTACTGAGCTTCACGCTGCATTCACATGCCCTCAGCAAGTCCTGAGCTGATCACTTTACTCAGCACCCTCAGCAAGTGCTGAGATTCTAGCTGCATTCAGCACACACAGCAAGTATTGCGCTTCACATTGCATTCAGCAAGTACTGAGCTTCACCCTGCATTCAGTCCCCTCAGCAAGTACTGATCTTCACACTGCATTCAGTCCCCTCAGCAAGTACTGAGATTCACACTGCATTCAGCACGCTCGGCAAGTACTGATTTTCACACTGAATTCTGTCCCCTCAGCAAGTACTGAGCTTCACACTGCATTCGGCACCCTCAGTATGAAATGAGCTTCACCCTGCATTAAGCCCCCCTCAGCAAGTGCTGAGCTTCACAATGCATTCAGCCTCCTCAGCAAGTGGTGAGCTTCACACTGCATTCAGCCCCTCAG
Organism: Chiloscyllium punctatum; assembly: GCF_047496795.1. Lineage (NCBI taxonomy): Eukaryota > Metazoa > Chordata > Chondrichthyes > Orectolobiformes > Hemiscylliidae > Chiloscyllium > Chiloscyllium punctatum. The sequence continues at coordinate 64,535,132 of NC_092762.1, forward strand.
AGAAGTGCTGAGCTTCACGCTGCATTCAGCGCCCACAGAAAGTACTGAGCTTCACACTGCATTCAGTGCCCTCAGCAAGTGCTGAGCTGATCACTTTACTCAGCACCCTCAGCAAGTACTGAGCTTCACACTGCATTCGGCACCCTCAGCAAGTAATGAGCTTCACACTGCATTCAGTCCCCTCATCAAGTGCTGAGCTTCACACTGCATTCTGTCCCCTCAGCAAGTACTGAGCTTCACACTGCATTCAGTCCCCTCAGCAAGTAATGAGCTTCACACTGCATTCAGTCCCCTCAGCAAGTACTGAGCTTCACACTGCATTCAGTCCCCTCAGCAAGTGCTGAGCTTCACACTGCATTCAGCACCCTCAGCAAGTACTGAGCTTCACAGTGCATTCAGCACCCTCAGCAAGTACTGTGTTTCACACTGCATTCAGTCCCCTCAGCAAGTGCTGAGCTTCACCCTTTATTCAGTCACCTCAGAAAGTGCTGAGCTTCACACTGCATTCAGCACCCTCAGCAAGTGCTGTTCTTTACACTGCATTCAGCACCCTCAGCAAGTGCTGAATTTCACGCTGCATTCAGTCCCCTCAGCAAGTGCTGAGCATCACCCTGCATTCAGCACTCTCAGCAAGAACTGAGCTTCACACTGTTTTCAGGCCCCTCAGCAAGTGCTGAGCTTCACACTGCATTCAGCACCCTCAGCAACTACTGAGCTTCACCCTGCATTCTGCACCCTCAGCAAGAACTGAGCTTCATACTGCATTCAGCACCCTCAGCAAGTGCTGAGCTTCACGCTGCATTCGGCCTCCTCAGCAAGTGCTGAGCTTCACGCTGCATTCAGTGCCCTCAGCAAGTACTGAGCTCATCACTTCACTCAGCACCCTCAGCAAGTGCTGAGCTTCACGCTGCATTCAGTGCCCTCAGCAAGTGCTGAGCTCATCACTTTACTCAGCACCCTCAGCAAGTGCTGAGCTTCACGCTGCATTCGGCCTCCTCAGCAAGTGCTGAGCTTCACAGTGCATTCAGTGCCCACAGAAAGTGCTGAGCTTCACCCTGCATTCAGTCCCCTCAGCAAGTACTGAGCTTCACGCTGCATTCAGCACCCTCAGCAAGTGCTGAACTTCACACTGCATTCAGTCCCTTCAGCAAGTACTGAGCTTCACACTGCATTCAGTCCCTTCAGCAAGTACTGAGCTTCATACTGCTTCAGCGCCCTCAGCAATTATTGAGTTTCACACTGCATTCAGCATGGTCAGCAAGTACTGAGCTTCACACTGCATTCAGTCCCCTCAGCAAGTACTGAGCTTCACACTGCATTCAGCACGCTCGGCAAGTACTGAGTTTAAACCTGCATTCAGTCCCCTCAGCAAGTACTGCCCTTCACACTGCATTCAGTCCCCTCAGCAAGTTCTGAGCTTCACGCTGCATTAACTCCAACAAGCAACTGCTTAGCTTCACGCTGCATTCAACACCCACATCAAGTAATGAGCTTCACGCTGCATTCAGTCCCCTCAGCAAGTGCTGAGATTCACACAAGAAATCAGCACCCTCAGCAAGTGCTGACTTTCACACTGCATTCAGCACCCTCAGCAAGTACTGAGCTTCACACTGCATTCGGCACCCTCAGTATGAAATGAGCTTCACCCTGCATTAAGCCCCCTCAGCAAGGGCTGAGCTTCACGCTGCATTCAGTCCCCTCAGCAAGTCCTGAGCTTCACACTGCATTCGGCACCCTCAGCAAGTACTGAGCTTCACACTGCATGCAGCACACTCAGCAAGTGCTGAGCTTTACGCTGCATTCAGTCCCCTCAGCAAGTACTGAGATTCACACTGCATTCAGTTGCCTCAGCAAGTACTGAGCTTCACCTTGCATTCAGCACCCTCAGCAAGTCCTGAGCTTCACACTGCATTCGGCACCCTCAGTATGAAATGAACTTCACCCTGCATTAAGCCCCCTTCGCAAGTACTGAGTTTCAGACTGCATTCATTCCCCTCAGCAAGTACTGATCTTCACACTGCATTCAGCACCTTCAGCAAGTACTGAGCTTAACCTTGCATTCAGCACCCTCAGAAAGTCCTCAGCTTCACACTGCATTCAGTCCCCTCAGCAAGTGCTGAGCTTCACACTGCATTCAGTCCCCTCAGCAAGTACTGAGTTTCACACTGCATTCAGCACCCTCAGCAAGTACTGAGCTTAACCTTGCATTCAGCATCCTCAGCAAGTGCTGTGCTTCACACGGCAATCAGCACCCGAAGCAAGTGCTGAGCTTCATGCTGCATTTCGCACCCTCAGCAAGTGCTGGCTTTCACGCTGCAATCAGACCCCTCAGCAAGTACTGAGTTTCACACTGCATTCAGTCCCCTCAGCATGTGCTGTTCATAACACTGCATTCAGTCCCCTCAGCAAGTACTTAGTTTCACACTGCATTCAGCCCCCTCAGCAAGTGCTGAGTTTCACACTGCATTCGGCACCCTCAGTATAAAATGAGCTTCTCCCTGCATTAAGCTCCCTCAGCAAGTTCTGAGTTTCAGACTGCATCAATCCCCTCAGCCATTACTGAGATTCACACTGCATTCAGTCCCCTCAGCAAGTACTGAGCTTCACAATGCATTCAGCCACTCAGCATGTGCTGAGCTATAAGCTGCAATCACTCCCCTCAGCAATTACCGAGATTCACACTGAGTTCAGCAAGCTCGGCAAGTACTGATTTTGACTCTGCATTCTGTCCTCTGAGCATGTGCTGAGCTTCACCCTGCATTCAGTCGCCTCAGCAAGTACTGAGCTTCACACTGCATTCAGCACCCTCAGCAAGTAGATAAAAACAATTACTGCAGATGCTGGAAACCAGATTCTGGATTAGTGGTGCTGGAAGAGCACAGCAGTTCAGGCAGCATCCAAATAGCATCGAAATCGACATTTCGGGCAAAAGCCCTTCATCAGGAATAAAGGCAGTGAGCCTGAAGCGTGGAGAGATAATCTAGAGGAGGGTGGGGGTGGGGAGAAAGCAGCATTGAGTACAATGGGTGAGTGGGGGAGGGGATGAAGGTGATAGGTCAAGGAGGAGAGGGTGGAGTGGATAGGTGGAAAAGGAGATAGGCAGGTCGGACAAGTCCGGACAAGTCAAAGAGACAGTTACTGAGCTGGAAGTTTAGAACTAGGGTGAGGTGGGGGAAGGGGAAATGAGGAAACTGTTGAAGTCCACATTGATGCCCTGGGGTTGAAGTGTTCCGAGGCGGAAGATGAGGCGTTCTTCCTCCAGGCGTCTGGTGGTGAGGGAGCGGCGGTGAAGGAGGCCCAGGAACTCCATGTCCTCGGCAGAGTGGGAGGGGGAGTTGAAATGTTGGGCCACGGGGTGGTTTGGTTGATTGGTGCGGGTGTCCCGGAGATGTTCCATAAAGCGCTCTGCTAGGAGGCGCCCAGTCTCCCCAATGTAGAGGAGACCGCATCGGGAGCAACTGATACAATAAATGATATTAGTGGATGTGCAAGTAAAACTTTGATGGATGTGGAAGGCTCCTTTAGGGCCTTGGATAGAGGTGAGGGAGGAGGTGTGGGCGCAGGTTTTACAGTTCCTGCGGTGGCAGGGGTGAGCTTAACCTTGCATTCAGCATCCTCAGCAAGTGCTCAGCTTCACAGTGCATTCAGTCCCCTCAGCAAGTGCTGAGCTTCCCACAAAAAATCAGCACCCTCAGCAAGTACAGAGCTTCACACTGCATTCAGCACCCTCAGTATGAAATGAGCTTTACCCTGCATTCAGCACCCTCAGCAAGTGCTGACCTTCACACTGCATTCAGTCCCCTCAGCAAGTACTGAGCTTCACACTGCTTCAGCGCCCTCAGCAACTATTGAGTTTCACACTGCATTCATTCCCCTCAGCACGTACTGAGTTTCACACTGCATTCATTCCGCTCAGCAGGTACTGAGTTTCACACTGCATTCAGCACAGCCAGCAAGTACTGAGTTTCACACTGCATTCAGTCCCCTCAGCAAGTACTGATCTTCATCCTGCATTCAGTCCCCTCAGCAAGTACTGAGCTTCACGCTGCATTCAACACCCACATCAAGTAATGAGCTTCACGCTGCATTCAGTCCCCTCAGCAAGTGCTGAGCTTCCCACAAGAAATCAGCACCCTCAGCAAGTACTGAGCTTCACACTGCATTCAGTCCCCTCAGCAAGTACTGAGCTTCACACTGCATTCAGCCCCCTCAGCAAGTCCTGAGCTTCACACTGCATTCAGTCCCTTCAGCAAGTACTGAGCTTCACACTGCAATCAGTCCCCTCAGCTAGTACTGAGCTTCATGCTGCATTTCAGTCCCCTCAGCAAGTACTGTGTTTCACACTGCATTCTGCACCCTCAGCAAGTGCTAAGCTTCACGCATCATTCAGCCCCCTCAGCAAGTGCTGAGCTTCACACTGCATTCAGTGCCCTCAGCAAGTGCTGAGCTGATCACTTTATCTCTCCATGCTCACTGCCTTTATTCCTGATGAAGGGCTTTTGCCCAAAACGTCGATTTCGCTGCTCGTTGGATGCTGCCTGAACTGCTGTGCTCTTCCAGCACCACTAATCCACCCTCAGCAAGTGCTGAGATTCAGGCTGCATTCAGCACACACATCAAGTATTGCGCTTCACATTGCATTCTGCAAGTACTGAGCTTCACCCTGCATTCAGTCCCCTCAGCAAGTGCTGAGCTTAACACTGCATTCAGCACCCTCAGCAAGTGCTGAGCATCCCACAAAAAATCAGCACCCTCAGCAAGTACTGAACTTCACGCTGCATTCAGTCCCCTCAGCAAGTACTGAACTTCACACTGCATTCAGTCCCCTCAGCAAGTACTGAGGTTCACACTTCATTCAGCACCCTCAGCAAGTCCTGAGCTTCACACTGCATTCGGCACCCGCAGAATGAAATGAGCTTCAGCCTGCATTCAGTCCCCTCAGCAAGTACTGAGCTTCACACTGCTTCAGCGTGCTCAGCAACTATTGAGTTTCACACTGCATTCATTCCCCTCAGCACGTACTGAGTTTCACACTGCATTCATTCCCCTCAGCACGTACTGAGTTTCACACTGCATTCATTCCCCTCAGCAAGTACTGAGTTTCACACTGCATTCAGTCCCCTCAACAAGTACTGAGATTCACAATGCATTCAGTTGCCTCAGTAAGTACTGAGATTCACACTGCATTCAGTCCCCGCAGCAAGTACTGAGATTCACACTGCATTCAGTTGCCTCAGCAAGTACTGAGCTTCACCCTGCATTAAGTCCCCTCAGCAAGTACTGAGCTTTACACTGCATTCAGTCCCCTTAACAAGTACTGAGTTTCAGACTGCATTTATTCCCCTCAGCAAGTACTGAGTTTCAGCCTGCATTCAGTCTCCTCAGCAAGTACTGATCTTCACCCTGCATTCAGTCCCCTCAGCAAGTACTGATCTTCACCCTGCATCCAGTCCCCTCAGCAAGTGCTGAGTTTCACACTGCATTCAGCACCCTCAGCAAGTGCTGAGCTCCACACGGCAATCACCACCCGAAGCAAGTACTGAGCTTCATGCTGCATTTCGCACCCTCAGCAAGTGCTGAGCTTCACGCTGCATTCAGTCCCCTCAGCAATTGCTGAGCTTCCCACAAAAAATCAGCACCCTCAGCAAGTGCTGAGCTTCATACCGCATTCAGTCACCTCAGCAATGACTGAGTTTCACACTGCATTCAGCCCCCTCAGCAAGTCCTGAGCTTCACACTGCATTCGGCACCCTTAGTATGAAATAAGCTTCAGCCTGCAATCAGTCCCCTCATCAAGTACTGAGCTTCACACTGGATTCAGTCCCCTCAGCAAGTGCTGAGCTTCACACTGCATTCAGTCCCCTCAACAAGTGCTGACTTTCACACTGCATTCAGTCCCCTCAGAAAGTACTTAGTTTCACACGGCATTCAGTCCCCTCAGCACGTGCTGTTCTTAACACTGCATTCAGTCCCCTCAGCAAGTACTGAGTTTCACACTGCATTCAGACCTCTCAGCAAGTGCTGTGCTTCACACTGCATTCAGCACCCTCAGCAAGTACTGAGCATAACCTTGCATTCAGCATCCTCAGCAAGTGCTGTGCTTCACACGGCAATCAGCACCCGAAGCAAGTGCTGAGCTTCATGCTGCATTTCGCACCCTCAGCAAGTGCTGACTTTCACGCTGCAATCAGACCCCTCAGCAAGTACTGAGTTTAACACTGCATTCAGTCCCCTCAGCATGTGCTGTTCATAACACTGCATTCAGTCCCCTCAGCAAGTACTTATTTTCACACTGCATTCAGTCCCCTCAGCACGTGCTCTTCTTAACACTGCATTCAGTACCCTCAGCAAGTGCTGAGCTTCACACTGAATTCAGTCCCCTCAGCAAGTACTGAGTTTCACACTGCATTCAGTCCTCTCAGCAAATGCTGAGCTTCACACTGCATTCAGCTCCCTCAGCAAGTGCTGAGCTTCACACGGCAATCAGTCCCCTCAGCAAGTACTGAGCTTCACACTGCATTCAGTCCCCTCAGCAAGTATTGAGCTTCACACTGCATTCAGAACCCTCAGCAAGTCCTGAGCTTCACTCTGCATTCAGTCAACTCAACAGGCAATGAGCTTCACTCTGCATTCGGTCCCCTCAGCAAGTATTGAGCTTCACTCTGCATTCAGTCAACTCAACAGGCGATGAGCTTCACGCTGCATTCAGCACTCCCAGCAAGTGCTGAGCTTCACACTGCCTTCAGCACCCTCAGCAAGTGCTGAGCATCACTCTGCATTCAGTCCCCTCAGCAAGTACTGAGGTTCACCGTGCATTCAACACCCTCAGCTAGTACTGAGTTTACCACTGCATTCAGTCCCCTCAGCAAGTACTGAGTTTCACACTGCATTCAGTCCCCTCAGCAAGTACTGAGTATAACACTGCATTCAGTCCACTCAGCAAGTACTGAGTTTCACACTGCATTCAGTCCCCTCAGCAAGTACTGAGTTTCACAGTGCATTCAGTCCACTCAGCAAGTACTGAGTTTCACACTGCATTCAGTCCCCTCAGCAAGTCGAACTTCATGTTGCATTCAGCACCTTCAGCAAGTGCTGAGCTTCACGCTGCATTCAGCCCCCTCAGCCAGTGCTGAAAATCACTCTGCATTCAGTCCCCTCAGCAAGTACTGAGCATCACGCTGCATTCAGCACTCTCAGCAAGTGCTGAGCTTCACCTTGCATTCAACACCCTCAGCTAGTACTGAGTTTATCACTGCATTCAGTCCCCTCATCAAGTGCTGAGCTTCAGACTGCATTCTGTCCCCTCAGCAAGTACTGAGCTTCACACCGCATTCAGTCCCCTCAGCAAGTAATGAGCTTCACACTGCATTCAGTCCCCTCAGCAAGTACTGAGCTTCACACTGCATTCAGTCCCCTCAGCAAGTAATGAGCTTCACGCTGCATTCAGTCCCCTCAGCAAGTACTGAGCTTCACACTGCATTCAGTCCCCTCAGCAAGTCATGAGCTTCACGCTGCATTCTGTCCCCTCAGCAAGTACTGAGCTTCACACTGCATTCAGTCGCCTCAGCAAGTAATGAGCTTCACGCTGCATTCAGTCCCCTCAGCAAGTAATGAGCTTCACACTGCATTCAGTCCCCTCAGCAAGTACTGAGCTTCACACTGCATTCAGTCGCCTCAGCAAGTAATGAGCTTCACGCTGTATTCAGTCCCCTCAGCAAGTGCTGAGCTTCACACTGCATTCAGACCCAGAGCCAGTACTGAGCTTCACATTGCACTCAGTCCCCTCAGCAAGTGCTGAGCTTCACACTGCATTCAGTCCCCTCAGCAAGTACTGAGCTTCACACTGCATTCAGTCCCCTCAGCAAGTACTGAGCTTCACACTGCATTCAGTCCCCTCAGCAACTACTGAGCTTCACACTGCATTCAATCCCCTCAGCAAGTACTGAGCTTCACGCGGCATTCAGTCCCCTCAGCAAGTACTGAGCTTCACGCTGCATTCAGCACTCCCAGCAAGTGCTGAGCTTCACACTGCCTTCAGCACCCTCAGCAAGTGCTGAGCATCACTCTGCATTCAGTCCCCTCAGCAAGTACTGAGGTTCACCGTGCATTCAACACCCTCAGCTAGTACTGAGTTTATCACTGCATTCAGTCCCCTCAGCAAGTACTGAGTTTCACAGTGCATTCAGTCCACTCAGCAAGTACTGAGTTTCACACTGCATTCAGTCCCCTCAGCAAGTACTGAGTTTAACACTGCATTCAGTCCACTCAGCAAGTACTGAGTTTCAAACTGCATTCAGTCCACTCAGCAAGTCGAAATTCATGTTGCATTCAGCACCTTCAGCAAGTGCTGAACTTCACGCTGCATTCAGCCTCTGCAAATACTGACCATCGCTCTGCATTCAGTCCCCTCAGCCAGTACTGAAAATCACTCTGCATTCAGTCCCCTCAGCAAGTACTGAGCATCATGCTGCATTCAGCACTCTCAGCAAGTGCTGAGCTTCACCTTGCATTCAACACCCTCAGCAAGTAATGAGCTTCACACTGCATTCAGTCCCCTCATCAAGTGCTGAGATTCACACTGCATTCTGTCCCCTCAGCAAGTAATGAGCATCACACTGCATTCAGTCCCCTCATCAAGTGCTAAGCTTCACACTGCATTCTGTCCCCTCAGCAAGTACTGAGCTTCACACTGCATTCAGTCCCCTCAGCAAGTAATGAGCTTCGCACTGCATTCAGTCCCCTCAGCAAGTACTGAGCTTCACACTGCATTCAGTCCCCTCAGCAAGTAATGAGCTTCACATTGCATTCAGTCCCCTCAGCAAGTAATGAGCTTCACACTGCATTCAGTCGCCTCAGCAAGTAATGAGCTTCACACTGCATTCGGTCCCCTCAGCAAGTGCTGAGCTTCACACTGCATTCAGACCCAGAGCCAGTACTGAGCTTCACATTGCACTCAGTCCCCTCAGCAAGTGCTGAGCTTCACACTGCATTCAGTCCCCTCAGCAAGTACTGAGCTTCACACTGCATTCAGTCCCCTCAGCAAGTAATGAGCTTCACACTGCATTCAGTCCCCTCAGCAACTACTGAGCTTCACACTGCATTCAGTCCCCTCAGCAAGTACTGAGCTTCACGCTGCATTCAGTCCCCTCAGCAAGTACTGAGCTTCACGCTGCATTCAGTCCCCTCAGCAAGTACTGAGCTTCACACTGCATTCAGTCCCCTCAGCAAGTATTGAGCTTCACTCTGCATTCAGCACTCCCAGCAAGTGCTGAGCTTCACACTGCATTCAGAACCCTCAGCAAGTCCTGAGCTTCACTCTGCATTCAGTCAACTCAACAGGCAATGAGCTTCACTCTGCATTCGGTCCCCTCAGCAAGTATTGAGCTTCACTCTGCATTCAGTCAACTCAACAGGCGATGAGCTTCACGCTGCATTCAGCACTCCCAGCAAGTGCTGAGCTTCACACTGCCTTCAGCACCCTCAGCAAGTGCTGAGCATCACTCTGCATTCAGTCCCCTCAGCAAGTACTGAGGTTCACCGTGCATTCAACACCCTCAGCTAGTACTGAGTTTATCACTGCATTCAGTCCCCTCAGCAAGTACTGAGTTTCACAGTGCATTCAGTCCACTCAGCAAGTACTGAGTTTCACACTGCATTCAGTCCCCTCAGCAAGTACTGAGTTTCACACTGCATTCAGTCCCCTCAGCAAGTAATGAGCTTCACGCTGCATTAAGTCCCCTCAGCAAGTACTGAGCTTCACACTGCATTCAGTCCCCTCAGCAAGTCATGAGCTTCACGCTGCATTCTGTCCCCTCAGCAAGTACTGAGCTTCACACTGCATTCAGTCGCCTCAGCAAGTAATGAGCTTCACGCTGCATTCAGTCCCCTCAGCAATTGCTGAGCTTCACACTGCAGTCAGACCCAGAGCCAGTACTGAGCTTCACATTGCACTCAGTCCCCTCAGCAAGTGCTGAGCTTCACACTGCATTCAGTCCCCTCAGCAAGTACTGAGCTTCACACTGCATTCAGTGCCCTCAGCAAGTACTGAGCTTCACACTGCATTCAGTCCCCTCAGCAACTAATGAGCTTCACACTGCATTCAATCCCCTCAGCAAGTACTGAGCTTCACGCTGCATTCAGTCCCCTCAGCAAGTACTGAGCTTCACGCTGCATTCAGCACTCCCAGCAAGTGCTGAGCTTCACACTGCCTTCAGCACCCTCAGCAAGTGCTGAGCATCACTCTGCATTCAGTCCCCTCAGCAAGTACTGAGGTTCACCGTGCATTCAACACCCTCAGCTAGTACTGAGTTTATCACTGCATTCAGTCCCCTCAGCAAGTGCTGAGCTTCACACTGCATTCTGTCCCCTCAGCAAGTACTGAGCTTCACACTGCATTCAGTCCCCTCAGCAAGTAATGAGCTTCACACTGCATTCAGTCCCCTCAGCAAGTACTGAGCTTCACACTGCATTCAGTTCCCTCAGCAAGAAATGAGCTTCACACTGCATTCAGTCCCCTCAGCAAGTACTGAGCTTCACACTGCATTCAGTCGCCTCAGCAAGTAATGAGCTTCACGCTGCATTCAGTCCCCTCAGCAAGTGCTGAGCTTCACACTGCATTCAGACCCAGAGCCAGTACTGAGCTTCAAATTGCACTCAGTCCCCTCAGCAAGTGCTGAGCTTCACACTGCATTCAGTCCCCTCAGCAAGTGCTGAGCTTCACACTGCATTCAGTCCCCTCAGCAAGTACTGAGCTTCACACTGCATTCAGTCCCCTCAGCAAGTAATGAGCTTCACACTGCATTCAGTCCCCTCAGCAACTACTGAGCTTCACACTGCATTCAGTCCCCTCAGCAAGTACTGAGCTTCACACCGCATTCAGTCCCCTCAGCAAGTAATGAGCTTCACACTGCATTCAGTCCCCTCAGCAAGTACTGAGCTTCACACTGCATTCAGTCCCCTCAGCAAGTAATGAGCTTCACGCTGCATTCAGTCCCCTCAGCAAGTACTGAGCTTCACACTGCATTCAGTCCCCTCAGCAAGTCATGAGCTTCACGCTGCATTCTGTCCCCTCAGCAAGTACTGAGCTTCACACTGCATTCAGTCGCCTCAGCAAGTAATGAGCTTCACGCTGCATTCAGTCCCGTCAGCAAGTAATGAGCTTCACACTGCATTCAGTCCCCTCACCAAGTACTGAGCTTCACACTGCATTCAGTCGCCTCAGCAAGTAATGAGCTTCACGCTGTATTCAGTCCCCTCAGCAAGTGCTGAGCTTCACACTGCATTCAGACCCAGAGCCAGTACTGAGCTTCACATTGCACTCAGTCCCCTCAGCAAGTGCTGAGCTTCACACTGCATTCAGTCCCCTCAGCAAGTACTGAGCTTCACACTGCATTCAGTCCCCTCAGCAAGTACTGAGCTTCACACTGCATTCAGTCCCCTCAGCAACTACTGAGCTTCACACTGCATTCAATCCCCTCAGCAAGTACTGAGCTTCACGCGGCATTCAGTCCCCTCAGCAAGTACTGAGCTTCACGCTGCATTCAGCACTCCCAGCAAGTGCTGAGCTTCACACTGCCTTCAGCACCCTCAGCAAGTGCTGAGCATCACTCTGCATTCAGTCCCCTCAGCAAGTACTGAGGTTCACCGTGCATTCAACACCCTCAGCTAGTACTGAGTTTATCACTGCATTCAGTCCCCTCAGCAAGTACTGAGTTTCACAGTGCATTCAGTCCACTCAGCAAGTACTGAGTTTCACACTGCATTCAGTCCCCTCAGCAAGTACTGAGTTTAACAGTGCATTCAGTCCACTCAGCAAGTACTGAGTTTCAAACTGCATTCAGTCCACTCAGCAAGTCGAACTTCATGTTGCATTCAGCACCTTCAGCAAGTGCTGAACTTCACGCTGCATTCAGCCTCTGCAAATATTGACCATCACTCTGCATTCAGTCCCCTCAGCCAGTACTGAAAATCACTCTGCATTCAGTCCCCTCAGCAAGTACTGAGCATCATGCTGCATTCAGCACTCTCAGCAAGTGCTGAGCTTCACCTTGCATTCAACACCCTCAGCAAGTAATGAGCTTCACACTGCATTCAGTCCCCTCATCAAGTGCTGAGATTCACACTGCATTCTGTCCCCTCAGCAAGTACTGAGCTTCACACTGCATTCAGTCCCCTCAGCAAGTACTGAGCTTCACACTGCATTCAGTCCCCTCAGCAAGTAATGAGCTTCACATTGCATTCAGTCCCCTCAGCAAGTAATGAGCTTCACACTGCATTCAGTCGCCTCAGCAAGTAATGAGCTTCACACTGCATTCGGTCCCCTCAGCAAGTGCTGAGCTTCACACTGCATTCAGACCCAGAGCCAGTACTGAGCTTCACATTGCACTCAGTCCCCTCAGCAAGTGCTGAGCTTCACACTGCATTCAGTCCCCTCAGCAAGTACTGAGCTTCACACTGCATTCAGTCCCCTCAGCAAGTAATGAGCTTCACACTGCATTCAGTCCCCTCAGCAACTACTGAGCTTCACACTGCATTCAGTCCCCTCAGCAAGTACTGAGCTTCACGCTGCATTCAGTCCCCTCAGCAAGTACTGAGCTTCACGCTGCATTCAGTCCCCTCAGCAAGTACTGAGCTTCACACTGCATTCAGTCCCCTCAGCAAGTATTGAGCTTCACTCTGCATTCAGCACTCCCAGCAAGTGCTGAGCTTCACACTGCATTCAAAATCCTCAGCAAGTCCTGAGCTTCACTCTGCATTCAGTCAACTCAACAGGCAATGAGCTTCACTCTGCATTCGGTCCCCTCAGCAAGTATTGAGCTTCACTCTGCATTCAGTCAACTCAACAGGCGATGAGCTTCACGCTGCATTCAGCACTCCCAGCAAGTGCTGAGCTTCACACTGCCTTCAGCACCCTCAGCAAGTGCTGAGCATCACTCTGCATTCAGTCCCCTCAGCAAGTACTGAGGTTCACCGTGCATTCAACACCCTCAGCTAGTACTGAGTTTATCACTGCATTCAGTCCCCTCAGCAAGTACTGAGTTTCACAGTGCATTCAGTCCACTCAGCAAGTACTGAGTTTCACACTGCATTCAGTCCCCTCAGCAAGTACTGAGTTTCACACTGCATTCAGTCCCCTCAGCAAGTAATGAGCTTCACGCTGCATTAAGTCCCCTCAGCAAGTACTGAGCTTCACACTGCATTCAGTCCCCTCAGCAAGTCATGAGCTTCACGCTGCATTCTGTCCCCTCAGCAAGTACTGAGCTTCACACTGCATTCAGTCGCCTCAGCAAGTAATGAGCTTCACGCTGCATTCAGTCCCCTCAGCAATTGGTGAGCTTCACACTGCAGTCAGACCCAGAGCCAGTACTGAGCTTCACATTGCACTCAGTCCCCTCAGCAAGTGCTGAGCTTCACACTGCATTCAGTCCCCTCAGCAAGTACTGAGCTTCACACTGCATTCAGTGCCCTCAGCAAGTACTGAGCTTCACACTGCATTCAGTCCCCTCAGCAACTAATGAGCTTCACACTGCATTCAATCCCCTCAGCAAGTACTGAGCTTCACGCTGCATTCAGTCCCCTCAGCAAGTACTGAGCTTCACGCTGCATTCAGCACTCCCAGCAAGTGCTGAGCTTCACACTGCCTTCAGCACCCTCAGCAAGTGCTGAGCATCACTCTGCATTCAGTCCCCTCAGCAAGTACTGAGGTTCACCGTGCATTCAACACCCTCAGCTAGTACTGAGTTTATCACTGCATTCAGTCCCCTCAGCAAGTGCTGAGCTTCACACTGCATTCTGTCCCCTCAGCAAGTACTGAGCTTCACACTGCATTCAGTCCCCTCAGCAAGTAATGAGCTTCACACTGCATTCAGTCCCCTCAGCAAGTACTGAGCTTCACACTGCATTCAGTTCCCTCAGCAAGAAATGAGCTTCACACTGCATTCAGTCCCCTCAGCAAGTACTGAGCTTCACACTGCATTCAGTCGCCTCAGCAAGTAATGAGCTTCACGCTGCATTCAGTCCCCTCAGCAAGTGCTGAGCTTCACACTGCATTCAGACCCAGAGCCAGTACTGAGCTTCAAATTGCACTCAGTCCCCTCAGCAAGTGCTGAGCTTCACACTGCATTCAGTCCCCTCAGCAAGTGCTGAGCTTCACACTGCATTCAGTCCCCTCAGCAAGTACTGAGCTTCACACTGCATTCAGTCCCCTCAGCAAGTAATGAGCTTCACACTGCATTCAGTCCCCTCAGCAACTACTGAGCTTCACACTGCATTCAGTCCCCTCAGCAAGTACTGAGCTTCACACCGCATTCAGTCCCCTCAGCAAGTAATGAGCTTCACACTGCATTCAGTCCCCTCAGCAAGTACTGAGCTTCACACTGCATTCAGTCCCCTCAGCAAGTAATGAGCTTCACGCTGCATTCAGTCCCCTCAGCAAGTACTGAGCTTCACACTGCATTCAGTCCCCTCAGCAAGTCATGAGCTTCACGCTGCATTCTGTCCCCTCAGCAAGTACTGAGCTTCACACTGCATTCAGTCGCCTCAGCAAGTAATGAGCTTCACGCTGCATTCAGTCCCCTCAGCAAGTAATGAGCTTCACACTGCATTCAGTCCCCTCAGCAAGTACTGAGCTTCACACTGCATTCAGTCGCCTCAGCAAGTAATGAGCTTCACGCTGTATTCAGTCCCCTCAGCAAGTGCTGAGCTTCACACTGCATTCAGACCCAGAGCCAGTACTGAGCTTCACATTGCACTCAGTCCCCTCAGCAAGTGCTGAGCTTCACACTGCATTCAGTCCCCTCAGCAAGTACTGAGCTTCACACTGCATTCAGTCCCCTCAGCAAGTACTGAGCTTCACACTGCATTCAGTCCCCTCAGCAACTACTGAGCTTCACACTGCATTCAATCCCCTCAGCAAGTACTGAGCTTCACGCGGCATTCAGTCCCCTCAGCAAGTACTGAGCTTCACGCTGCATTCAGCACTCCCAGCAAGTGCTGAGCTTCACACTGCCTTCAGCACCCTCAGCAAGTGCTGAGCATCACTCTGCATTCAGTCCCCTCAGCAAGTACTGAGGTTCACCGTGCATTCAACACCCTCAGCTAGTACTGAGTTTATCACTGCATTCAGTCCCCTCAGCAAGTACTGAGTTTCACAGTGCATTCAGTCCACTCAGCAAGTACTGAGTTTCACACTGCATTCAGTCCCCTCAGCAAGTACTGAGTTTAACACTGCATTCAGTCCACTCAGCAAGTACTGAGTTTCAAACTGCATTCAGTCCACTCAGCAAGTCGAACTTCATGTTGCATTCAGCACCTTCAGCAAGTGCTGAACTTCACGCTGCATTCAGCTTCTGCAAATATTGACCATCACTCTGCATTCAGTCCCCTCAGCCAGTACTGAAAATCACTCTGCATTCAGTCCCCTCAGCAAGTACTGAGCATCATGCTGCATTCAGCACTCTCAGCAAGTGCTGAGCTTCACCTTGCATTCAACACCCTCAGCAAGTAATGAGCTTCACACTGCATTCAGTCCCCTCATCAAGTGCTGAGCTTCACACTGCATTCAGTCCCCTCAGCAAGTACTGAGCTTCACACTGCATTCAGTCCCCTCAGCAAGTAATGAGCTTCACATTGCATTCAGTCCCCTCAGCAAGTAATGAGCTTCACACTGCATTCAGTCGCCTCAGCAAGTAATGAGCTTCACACTGCATTCGGTCCCCTCAGCAAGTGCTGAGCTTCACACTGCATTCAGACCCAGAGCCAGTACTGAGCTTCACATTGCACTCAGTCCCCTCAGCAAGTGCTGAGCTTCACACTGCATTCAGTCCCCTCAGCAAGTACTGAGCTTCACACTGCATTCAGTCCCCTCAGCAAGTAATGAGCTTCACACTGCATTCAGTCCCCTCAGCAACTACTGAGCTTCACACTGCATTCAGTCCCCTCAGCAAGTACTGAGCTTCACGCTGCATTCAGTCCCCTCAGCAAGTACTGAGCTTCACGCTGCATTCAGTCCCCTCAGCAAGTACTGAGCTTCACACTGCATTCAGTCCCCTCAGCAAGTATTGAGCTTCACTCTGCATTCAGCACTCCCAGCAAGTGCTGAGCTTCACACTGCATTCAGAACCCTCAGCAAGTCCTGAGCTTCACTCTGCATTCAGTCAACTCAACAGGCAATGAGCTTCACTCTGCATTCGGTCCCCTCAGCAAGTATTGAGCTTCACTCTGCATTCAGTCAACTCAACAGGCGATGAGCTTCACGCTGCATTCAGCACTCCCAGCAAGTGCTGAGCTTCACACTGCCTTCAGCACCCTCAGCAAGTGCTGAGCATCACTCTGCATTCAGTCCCCTCAGCAAGTACTGAGGTTCACCGTGCATTCAACACCCTCAGCTAGTACTGAGTTTATCACTGCATTCAGTCCCCTCAGCAAGTACTGAGTTTCACAGTGCATTCAGTCCACTCAGCAAGTACTGAGTTTCACACTGCATTCAGTCCCCTCAGCAAGTACTGAGTTTCACACTGCATTCAGTCCCCTCAGCAAGTAATGAGCTTCACGCTGCATTAAGTCCCCTCAGCAAGTACTGAGCTTCACACTGCATTCAGTCCCCTCAGCAAGTCATGAGCTTCACGCTGCATTCTGTCCCCTCAGCAAGTACTGAGCTTCACACTGCATTCAGTCGCCTCAGCAAGTAATGAGCTTCACGCTGCATTCAGTCCCCTCAGCAATTGCTGAGCTTCACACTGCAGTCAGACCCAGAGCCAGTACTGAGCTTCACATTGCACTCAGTCCCCTCAGCAAGTGCTGAGCTTCACACTGCATTCAGTCCCCTCAGCAAGTACTGAGCTTCACACTGCATTCAGTGCCCTCAGCAAGTACTGAGCTTCACACTGCATTCAGTCCCCTCAGCAACTAATGAGCTTCACACTGCATTCAATCCCCTCAGCAAGTACTGAGCTTCACGCTGCATTCAGTCCCCTCAGCAAGTACTGAGCTTCACGCTGCATTCAGCACTCCCAGCAAGTGCTGAGCTTCACACTGCCTTCAGCACCCTCAGCAAGTGCTGAGCATCACTCTGCATTCAGTCCCCTCAGCAAGTACTGAGGTTCACCGTGCATTCAACACCCTCAGCTAGTACTGAGTTTATCACTGCATTCAGTCCCCTCAGCAAGTGCTGAGCTTCACACTGCATTCTGTCCCCTCAGCAAGTACTGAGCTTCACACTGCATTCAGTCCCCTCAGCAAGTAATGAGCTTCACACTGCATTCAGTCCCCTCAGCAAGTACTGAGCTTCACACTGCATTCAGTTCCCTCAGCAAGAAATGAGCTTCACACTGCATTCAGTCCCCTCAGCAAGTACTGAGCTTCACACTGCATTCAGTCGCCTCAGCAAGTAATGAGCTTCACGCTGCATTCAGTCCCCTCAGCAAGTGCTGAGCTTCACACTGCATTCAGACCCAGAGCCAGTACTGAGCTTCACATTGCACTCAGTCCCCTCAGCAAGTGCTGAGCTTCACACTGCATTCAGTCCCCTCAGCAAGTGCTGAGCTTCACACTGCATTCAGTCCCCTCAGCAAGTACTGAGCTTCACACTGCATTCAGTCCCCTCAGCAAGTAATGAGCTTCACACTGCATTCAGTCCCCTCAGCAACTACTGAGCTTCACACTGCATTCAGTCCCCTCAGCAAGTACTGAGCTTCACACCGCATTCAGTCCCCTCAGCAAGTAATGAGCTTCACACTGCATTCAGTCCCCTCAGCAAGTACTGAGCTTCACACTGCATTCAGTCCCCTCAGCAAGTAATGAGCTTCACGCTGCATTCAGTCCCCTCAGCAAGTACTGAGCTTCACACTGCATTCAGTCCCCTCAGCAAGTCATGAGCTTCACGCTGCATTCTGTCCCCTCAGCAAGTACTGAGCTTCACACTGCATTCAGTCGCCTCAGCAAGTAATGAGCTTCACGCTGCATTCAGTCCCCTCAGCAAGTAATGAGCTTCACACTGCATTCAGTCCCCTCAGCAAGTACTGAGCTTCACACTGCATTCAGTCGCCTCAGCAAGTAATGAGCTTCACGCTGTATTCAGTCCCCTCAGCAAGTGCTGAGCTTCACACTGCAATCAGACCCCTCAGCAAGTACTGAGTTTCACACTGCATTCAGTCCCCTCAGCAAGTGCTGAGCTTCACACTGCATTCAGTCCCCTCAGCAAGTACTGAGCTTCACACTGCATTCAGTCCCCTCAGCAAGTACTGAGCTTCACACTGCATTCAGTCCCCTCAGCAACTACTGAGCTTCACACTGCATTCAATCCCCTCAGCAAGTACTGAGCTTCACGCGGCATTCAGTCCCCTCAGCAAGTACTGAGCTTCACGCTGCATTCAGCACTCCCAGCAAGTGCTGAGCTTCACACTGCCTTCAGCACCCTCAGCAAGTGCTGAGCATCACTCTGCATTCAGTCCCCTCAGCAAGTACTGAGGTTCACCGTGCATTCAACACCCTCAGCTAGTACTGAGTTTATCACTGCATTCAGTCCCCTCAGCAAGTACTGAGTTTCACAGTGCATTCAGTCCACTCAGCAAGTACTGAGTTTCACACTGCATTCAGTCCCCTCAGCAAGTACTGAGTTTAACACTGCATTCAGTCCACTCAGCAAGTACTGAGTTTCAAACTGCATTCAGTCCACTCAGCAAGTCGAACTTCATGTTGCATTCAGCACCTTCAGCAAGTGCTGAACTTCACGCTGCATTCAGCTTCTGCAAATATTGACCATCACTCTGCATTCAGTCCCCTCAGCCAGTACTGAAAATCACTCTGCATTCAGTCCCCTCAGCAAGTACTGAGCATCATGCTGCATTCAGCACTCTCAGCAAGTGCTGAGCTTCACCTTGCATTCAACACCCTCAGCAAGTAATGAGCTTCACACTGCATTCAGTCCCCTCATCAAGTGCTGAGATTCACACTGCATTCTGTCCCCTCAGCAAGTACTGAGCTTCACACTGCATTCAGTCCCCTCAGCAAGTACTGAGTTTAACACTGCATTCAGTCCCCTCAGCAAGTATTGAGCTTCACTCTGCATTCAGCACTCCCAGCAAGTGCTGAGCTTCACACTGCATTCAGAACCCTCAGCAAGTCCTGAGCTTCACTCTGCATTCAGTCAACTCAACAGGCAATGAGCTTCACTCTGCATTCGGTCCCCTCAGCAAGTATTGAGCTTCACTCTGCATTCAGTCAACTCAACAGGCGATGAGCTTCACGCTGCATTCAGCACTCCCAGCAAGTGCTGAGCTTCACACTGCCTTCAGCACCCTCAGCAAGTGCTGAGCATCACTCTGCATTCAGTCCCCTCAGCAAGTACTGAGGTTCACCGTGCATTCAACACCCTCAGCTAGTACTGAGTTTATCACTGCATTCAGTCCCCTCAGCAAGTACTGAGTTTGACAGTGCATTCAGTCCACTCAGCAAGTACTGAGTTTCACACTGCATTCAGTCCCCTCAGCAAGTACTGAGTTTAACACTGCATTCAGTCCCCTCAGCAAGTACTGAGTTTCACACTGCATTCAGTCCCCTCAGCAAGTAATGAGCTTCACGCTGCATTAAGTCCCCTCAGCAAGTACTGAGCTTCACACTGCATTCAGTCCCCTCAGCAAGTCATGAGCTTCACGCTGCATTCTGTCCCCTCAGCAAGTACTGAGCTTCACACTGCATTCAGTCGCCTCAGCAAGTAATGAGCTTCACGCTGCATTCAGTCCCCTCAGCAATTGCTGAGCTTCACACTGCATTCAGACCCAGAGCCAGTACTGAGCTTCACATTGCACTCAGTCCCCTCAGCAAGTGCTGAGCTTCACACTGCATTCAGTCCCCTCAGCAAGTACTGAGCTTCACACTGCATTCAGTGCCCTCAGCAAGTACTGAGCTTCACACTGCATTCAGTCCCCTCAGCAAGTAATGAGCTTCACGCTGCATTCAGTCCCCTCAGCAAGTGCTGAGCTTCACACTGCATTCAGACCCAGAGCCAGTACTGAGCTTCACATTGCACTCAGTCCCCTCAGCAAGTGCTGAGCTTCACACTGCATTCAGTCCCCTCAGCAAGTGCTGAGCTTCACTCTGCATTCAGTCCCCTCAGCAAGTACTGAGCTTCACACTGCATTCAGTCCCCTCAGCAAGTAATGAGCTTCACACTGCATTCAGTCCCCTCAGCAACTACTGAGCTTCACACTGCATTCAGTCCCCTCAGCAAGTACTGAGCTTCACACCGCATTCAGTCCCCTCAGCAAGTAATGAGCTTCACACTGCATTCAGTCCCCTCAGCAAGTACTGAGCTTCACACTGCATTCAGTCCCCTCAGCAAGTAATGAGCTTCACGCTGCATTCAGTCCCCTCAGCAAGTACTGAGCTTCACACTGCATTCAGTCCCCTCAGCAAGTCATGAGCTTCACGCTGCATTCTGTCCCCTCAGCAAGTACTGAGCTTCACACTGCATTCAGTCGCCTCAGCAAGTAATGAGCTTCACGCTGCATTCAGTCCCCTCAGCAAGTAATGAGCTTCACACTGCATTCAGTCCCCTCAGCAAGTACTGAGCTTCA
Source organism: Chiloscyllium punctatum (assembly GCF_047496795.1). NCBI lineage: Eukaryota > Metazoa > Chordata > Chondrichthyes > Orectolobiformes > Hemiscylliidae > Chiloscyllium > Chiloscyllium punctatum. Next base: position 64,555,705 of record NC_092762.1, read on the forward strand.
CACTGCATTCAGTCGCCTCAGCAAGTAATGAGCTTCACGCTGTATTCAGTCCCCTCAGCAAGTGCTGAGCTTCACACTGCAATCAGACCCCTCAGCAAGTACTGAGTTTCACACTGCATTCAGTCCCCTCAGCAAGTGCTGAGCTTCACACTGCATTCAGTCCCCTCAGCAAGTACTGAGCTTCACACTGCATTCAGTCCCCTCAGCAAGTACTGAGCTTCACACTGCATTCAGTCCCCTCAGCAACTACTGAGCTTCACACTGCATTCAATCCCCTCAGCAAGTACTGAGCTTCACGCGGCATTCAGTCCCCTCAGCAAGTACTGAGCTTCACGCTGCATTCAGCACTCCCAGCAAGTGCTGAGCTTCACACTGCCTTCAGCACCCTCAGCAAGTGCTGAGCATCACTCTGCATTCAGTCCCCTCAGCAAGTACTGAGGTTCACCGTGCATTCAACACCCTCAGCTAGTACTGAGTTTATCACTGCATTCAGTCCCCTCAGCAAGTACTGAGTTTCACAGTGCATTCAGTCCACTCAGCAAGTACTGAGTTTCACACTGCATTCAGTCCCCTCAGCAAGTACTGAGTTTAACACTGCATTCAGTCCACTCAGCAAGTACTGAGTTTCAAACTGCATTCAGTCCACTCAGCAAGTCGAACTTCATGTTGCATTCAGCACCTTCAGCAAGTGCTGAACTTCACGCTGCATTCAGCTTCTGCAAATATTGACCATCACTCTGCATTCAGTCCCCTCAGCCAGTACTGAAAATCACTCTGCATTCAGTCCCCTCAGCAAGTACTGAGCATCATGCTGCATTCAGCACTCTCAGCAAGTGCTGAGCTTCACCTTGCATTCAACACCCTCAGCAAGTAATGAGCTTCACACTGCATTCAGTCCCCTCATCAAGTGCTGAGATTCACACTGCATTCTGTCCCCTCAGCAAGTACTGAGCTTCACACTGCATTCAGTCCCCTCAGCAAGTACTGAGTTTAACACTGCATTCAGTCCCCTCAGCAAGTATTGAGCTTCACTCTGCATTCAGCACTCCCAGCAAGTGCTGAGCTTCACACTGCATTCAGAACCCTCAGCAAGTCCTGAGCTTCACTCTGCATTCAGTCAACTCAACAGGCAATGAGCTTCACTCTGCATTCGGTCCCCTCAGCAAGTATTGAGCTTCACTCTGCATTCAGTCAACTCAACAGGCGATGAGCTTCACGCTGCATTCAGCACTCCCAGCAAGTGCTGAGCTTCACACTGCCTTCAGCACCCTCAGCAAGTGCTGAGCATCACTCTGCATTCAGTCCCCTCAGCAAGTACTGAGGTTCACCGTGCATTCAACACCCTCAGCTAGTACTGAGTTTATCACTGCATTCAGTCCCCTCAGCAAGTACTGAGTTTGACAGTGCATTCAGTCCACTCAGCAAGTACTGAGTTTCACACTGCATTCAGTCCCCTCAGCAAGTACTGAGTATAACACTGCATTCAGTCCCCTCAGCAAGTACTGAGTTTCACACTGCATTCAGTCCCCTCAGCAAGTAATGAGCTTCACGCTGCATTAAGTCCCCTCAGCAAGTACTGAGCTTCACACTGCATTCAGTCCCCTCAGCAAGTCATGAGCTTCACGCTGCATTCTGTCCCCTCAGCAAGTACTGAGCTTCACACTGCATTCAGTCGCCTCAGCAAGTAATGAGCTTCACGCTGCATTCAGTCCCCTCAGCAATTGCTGAGCTTCACACTGCATTCAGACCCAGAGCCAGTACTGAGCTTCACATTGCACTCAGTCCCCTCAGCAAGTGCTGAGCTTCACACTGCATTCAGTCCCCTCAGCAAGTACTGAGCTTCACACTGCATTCAGTGCCCTCAGCAAGTACTGAGCTTCACACTGCATTCAGTCCCCTCAGCAACTAATGAGCTTCACACTGCATTCAATCCCCTCAGCAAGTACTGAGCTTCACGCTGCATTCAGTCCCCTCAGCAAGTACTGAGCTTCACGCTGCATTCAGCACTCCCAGCAAGTGCTGAGCTTCACACTGCCTTCAGCACCCTCAGCAAGTGCTGAGCATCACTCTGCATTCAGTCCCCTCAGCAAGTACTGAGGTTCACCGTGCATTCAACACCCTCAGCTAGTACTGAGTTTATCACTGCATTCAGTCCCCTCAGCAAGTGCTGAGCTTCACACTGCATTCTGTCCCCTCAGCAAGTACTGAGCTTCACACTGCATTCAGTCCCCTCAGCAAGTAATGAGCTTCACACTGCATTCAGTCCCCTCAGCAAGTACTGAGCTTCACACTGCATTCAGTCCCCTCAGCAAGAAATGAGCTTCACACTGCATTCAGTCCCCTCAGCAAGTACTGAGCTTCACACTGCATTCAGTCGCCTCAGCAAGTAATGAGCTTCACGCTGCATTCAGTCCCCTCAGCAAGTGCTGAGCTTCACACTGCATTCAGACCCAGAGCCAGTACTGAGCTTCACATTGCACTCAGTCCCCTCAGCAAGTGCTGAGCTTCACACTGCATTCAGTCCCCTCAGCAAGTACTGAGCTTCACACTGCATTCAGTCCCCTCAGCAAGTAATGAGCTTCACACTGCATTCAGTCCCCTCAGCAACTACTGAGCTTCACACTGCATTCAGTCCCCTCAGCAAGTACTGAGCTTCACACCGCATTCAGTCCCCTCAGCAAGTAATGAGCTTCACACTGCATTCAGTCCCCTCAGCAAGTACTGAGCTTCACACTGCATTCAGTCCCCTCAGCAAGTAATGAGCTTCACGCTGCATTCAGTCCCCTCAGCAAGTACTGAGCTTCACACTGCATTCAGTCCCCTCAGCAAGTCATGAGCTTCACGCTGCATTCTGTCCCCTCAGCAAGTACTGAGCTTCACACTGCATTCAGTCGCCTCAGCAAGTAATGAGCTTCACGCTGCATTCAGTCCCCTCAGCAAGTAATGAGCTTCACACTGCATTCAGTCCCCTCAGCAAGTACTGAGCTTCACACTGCATTCAGTCGCCTCAGCAAGTAATGAGCTTCACGCTGTATTCAGTCCCCTCAGCAAGTGCTGAGCTTCACACTGCATTCAGACCCAGAGCCAGTACTGAGCTTCACATTGCACTCAGTCCCCTCAGCAAGTGCTGAGCTTCACACTGCATTCAGTCCCCTCAGCAAGTACTGAGCTTCACACTGCATTCAGTCCCCTCAGCAAGTACTGAGCTTCACACTGCATTCAGTCCCCTCAGCAACTACTGAGCTTCACACTGCATTCAATCCCCTCAGCAAGTACTGAGCTTCACGCGGCATTCAGTCCCCTCAGCAAGTACTGAGCTTCACGCTGCATTCAGCACTCCCAGCAAGTGCTGAGCTTCACACTGCCTTCAGCACCCTCAGCAAGTGCTGAGCATCACTCTGCATTCAGTCCCCTCAGCAAGTACTGAGGTTCACCGTGCATTCAACACCCTCAGCTAGTACTGAGTTTATCACTGCATTCAGTCCCCTCAGCAAGTACTGAGTTTCACAGTGCATTCAGTCCACTCAGCAAGTACTGAGTTTCACACTGCATTCAGTCCCCTCAGCAAGTACTGAGTTTAACACTGCATTCAGTCCACTCAGCAAGTACTGAGTTTCAAACTGCATTCAGTCCACTCAGCAAGTCGAACTTCATGTTGCATTCAGCACCTTCAGCAAGTGCTGAACTTCACGCTGCATTCAGCCTCTGCAAATACTGACCATCACTCTGCATTCAGTCCCCTCAGCCAGTACTGAAAATCACTCTGCATTCAGTCCCCTCAGCAAGTACTGAGCATCATGCTGCATTCAGCACTCTCAGCAAGTGCTGAGCTTCACCTTGCATTCAACACCCTCAGCAAGTAATGAGCTTCACACTGCATTCAGTCCCCTCATCAAGTGCTGAGATTCACACTGCATTCTGTCCCCTCAGCAAGTACTGAGCTTCACACTGCATTCAGTCCCCTCAGCAAGTAATGAGCTTCACACTGCATTCAGTCCCCTCAGCAAGTACTGAGCTTCACACTGCATTCAGTCCCCTCAGCAAGTAATGAGCTTCACACTGCATTCAGTCCCCTCATCAAGTGCTGAGCTTCACACTGCATTCTGTCCCCTCAGCAAGTACTGAGCTTCACACTGCATTCAGTCCCCTCAGCAAGTAATGAGCTTCACACTGCATTCAGTCCCCTCAGCAAGTACTGAGCTTCACACTGCATTCAGTCCCCTCAGCAAGTCATGAGCTTCACATTGCATTCAGTCCCCTCAGCAAGTAATGAGCTTCACACTGCATTCAGTCGCCTCAGCAAGTAATGAGCTTCACACTGCATTCGGTCCCCTCAGCAAGTGCTGAGCTTCACACTGCATTCAGACCCAGAGCCAGTACTGAGCTTCACATTGCACTCAGTCCCCTCAGCAAGTGCTGAGCTTCACACTGCATTCAGTCCCCTCAGCAAGTACTGAGCTTCACACTGCATTCAGTCCCCTCAGCAAGTAATGAGCTTCACACTGCATTCAGTCCCCTCAGCAACTACTGAGCTTCACACTGCATTCAGTCCCCTCAGCAAGTACTGAGCTTCACGCTGCATTCAGTCCCCTCAGCAAGTAATGAGCTTCACGCTGCATTAAGTCCCCTCAGCAAGTACTGAGCTTCACACTGCATTCAGTCCCCTCAGCAAGTCATGAGCTTCACGCTGCATTCTGTCCCCTCAGCAAGTACTGAGCTTCACACTGCATTCAGTCGCCTCAGCAAGTAATGAGCTTCACGCTGCATTCAGTCCCCTCAGCAATTGCTGAGCTTCACACTGCATTCAGACCCAGAGCCAGTACTGAGCTTCACATTGCACTCAGTCCCCTCAGCAAGTGCTGAGCTTCACACTGCATTCAGTCCCCTCAGCAAGTACTGAGCTTCACACTGCATTCAGTGCCCTCAGCAAGTACTGAGCTTCACACTGCATTCAGTCCCCTCAGCAACTAATGAGCTTCACACTGCATTCAATCCCCTCAGCAAGTACTGAGCTTCACGCTGCATTCAGTCCCCTCAGCAAGTACTGAGCTTCACGCTGCATTCAGCACTCCCAGCAAGTGCTGAGCTTCACACTGCCTTCAGCACCCTCAGCAAGTGCTGAGCATCACTCTGCATTCAGTCCCCTCAGCAAGTACTGAGGTTCACCGTGCATTCAACACCCTCAGCTAGTACTGAGTTTATCACTGCATTCAGTCCCCTCAGCAAGTGCTGAGCTTCACACTGCATTCTGTCCCCTCAGCAAGTACTGAGCTTCACACTGCATTCAGTCCCCTCAGCAAGTAATGAGCTTCACACTGCATTCAGTCCCCTCAGCAAGTACTGAGCTTCACACTGCATTCAGTCCCCTCAGCAAGAAATGAGCTTCACACTGCATTCAGTCCCCTCAGCAAGTACTGAGCTTCACACTGCATTCAGTCGCCTCAGCAAGTAATGAGCTTCACGCTGCATTCAGTCCCCTCAGCAAGTGCTGAGCTTCACACTGCATTCAGACCCAGAGCCAGTACTGAGCTTCACATTGCACTCAGTCCCCTCAGCAAGTGCTGAGCTTCACACTGCATTCAGTCCCCTCAGCAAGTACTGAGCTTCACACTGCATTCAGTCCCCTCAGCAAGTAATGAGCTTCACACTGCATTCAGTCCCCTCAGCAACTACTGAGCTTCACACTGCATTCAGTCCCCTCAGCAAGTACTGAGCTTCACACCGCATTCAGTCCCCTCAGCAAGTAATGAGCTTCACACTGCATTCAGTCCCCTCAGCAAGTACTGAGCTTCACACTGCATTCAGTCCCCTCAGCAAGTAATGAGCTTCACGCTGCATTCAGTCCCCTCAGCAAGTACTGAGCTTCACACTGCATTCAGTCCCCTCAGCAAGTCATGAGCTTCACGCTGCATTCTGTCCCCTCAGCAAGTACTGAGCTTCACACTGCATTCAGTCGCCTCAGCAAGTAATGAGCTTCACGCTGCATTCAGTCCCCTCAGCAAGTAATGAGCTTCACACTGCATTCAGTCCCCTCAGCAAGTACTGAGCTTCACACTGCATTCAGTCGCCTCAGCAAGTAATGAGCTTCACGCTGTATTCAGTCCCCTCAGCAAGTGCTGAGCTTCACACTGCATTCAGACCCAGAGCCAGTACTGAGCTTCACATTGCACTCAGTCCCCTCAGCAAGTGCTGAGCTTCACACTGCATTCAGTCCCCTCAGCAAGTACTGAGCTTCACACTGCATTCAGTCCCCTCAGCAAGTACTGAGCTTCACACTGCATTCAGTCCCCTCAGCAACTACTGAGCTTCACACTGCATTCAATCCCCTCAGCAAGTACTGAGCTTCACGCGGCATTCAGTCCCCTCAGCAAGTACTGAGCTTCACGCTGCATTCAGCACTCCCAGCAAGTGCTGAGCTTCACACTGCCTTCAGCACCCTCAGCAAGTGCTGAGCATCACTCTGCATTCAGTCCCCTCAGCAAGTACTGAGGTTCACCGTGCATTCAACACCCTCAGCTAGTACTGAGTTTATCACTGCATTCAGTCCCCTCAGCAAGTACTGAGTTTCACAGTGCATTCAGTCCACTCAGCAAGTACTGAGTTTCACACTGCATTCAGTCCCCTCAGCAAGTACTGAGTTTAACACTGCATTCAGTCCACTCAGCAAGTACTGAGTTTCAAACTGCATTCAGTCCACTCAGCAAGTCGAACTTCATGTTGCATTCAGCACCTTCAGCAAGTGCTGAACTTCACGCTGCATTCAGCCTCTGCAAATACTGACCATCACTCTGCATTCAGTCCCCTCAGCCAGTACTGAAAATCACTCTGCATTCAGTCCCCTCAGCAAGTACTGAGCATCATGCTGCATTCAGCACTCTCAGCAAGTGCTGAGCTTCACCTTGCATTCAACACCCTCAGCAAGTAATGAGCTTCACACTGCATTCAGTCCCCTCATCAAGTGCTGAGATTCACACTGCATTCTGTCCCCTCAGCAAGTACTGAGCTTCACACTGCATTCAGTCCCCTCAGCAAGTAATGAGCTTCACACTGCATTCAGTCCCCTCAGCAAGTACTGAGCTTCACACTGCATTCAGTCCCCTCAGCAAGTAATGAGCTTCACACTGCATTCAGTCCCCTCATCAAGTGCTGAGCTTCACACTGCATTCTGTCCCCTCAGCAAGTACTGAGCTTCACACTGCATTCAGTCCCCTCAGCAAGTAATGAGCTTCACACTGCATTCAGTCCCCTCAGCAAGTACTGAGCTTCACACTGCATTCAGTCCCCTCAGCAAGTCATGAGCTTCACATTGCATTCAGTCCCCTCAGCAAGTAATGAGCTTCACACTGCATTCAGTCGCCTCAGCAAGTAATGAGCTTCACACTGCATTCGGTCCCCTCAGCAAGTGCTGAGCTTCACACTGCATTCAGACCCAGAGCCAGTACTGAGCTTCACATTGCACTCAGTCCCCTCAGCAAGTGCTGAGCTTCACACTGCATTCAGTCCCCTCAGCAAGTACTGAGCTTCACACTGCATTCAGTCCCCTCAGCAAGTAATGAGCTTCACACTGCATTCAGTCCCCTCAGCAACTACTGAGCTTCACACTGCATTCAGTCCCCTCAGCAAGTACTGAGCTTCACGCTGCATTCAGTCCCCTCAGCAAGTACTGAGCTTCACGCTGCATTCAGTCCCCTCAGCAAGTACTGAGCTTCACACTGCATTCAGTCCCCTCAGCAAGTATTGAGCTTCACTCTGCATTCAGCACTCCCAGCAAGTGCTGAGCTTCACACTGCATTCAGAACCCTCAGCAAGTCCTGAGCTTCACTCTGCATTCAGTCAACTCAACAGGCAATGAGCTTCACTCTGCATTCGGTCCCCTCAGCAAGTATTGAGCTTCACTCTGCATTCAGTCAACTCAACAGGCGATGAGCTTAACGCTGCATTCAGCACTCCCAGCAAGTGCTGAGCTTCACACTGCCTTCAGCACCCTCAGCAAGTGCTGAGCATCACTCTGCATTCAGTCCCCTCAGCAAGTACTGAGGTTCACCGTGCATTCAACACCCTCAGCTAGTACTGAGTTTATCACTGCATTCAGTCCCCTCAGCAAGTACTGAGTTTCACAGTGCATTCAGTCCACTCAGCAAGTAATGAGCTTCACACTGCATTCAGTCCCCTCAGCAACTACTGAGCTTCACACTGCATTCAGTCCCCTCAGCAAGTACTGAGCTTCACGCTGCATTCAGTCCCCTCAGCAAGTACTGAGCTTCACGCTGCATTCAGTCCCCTCAGCAAGTACTGAGCTTCACACTGCATTCAGTCCCCTCAGCAAGTATTGAGCTTCACTCTGCATTCAGCACTCCCAGCAAGTGCTGAGCTTCACACTGCATTCAGAACCCTCAGCAAGTCCTGAGCTTCACTCTGCATTCAGTCAACTCAACAGGCAATGAGCTTCACTCTGCATTCGGTCCCCTCAGCAAGTATTGAGCTTCACTCTGCATTCAGTCAACTCAACAGGCGATGAGCTTAACGCTGCATTCAGCACTCCCAGCAAGTGCTGAGCTTCACACTGCCTTCAGCACCCTCAGCAAGTGCTGAGCATCACTCTGCATTCAGTCCCCTCAGCAAGTACTGAGGTTCACCGTGCATTCAACACCCTCAGCTAGTACTGAGTTTATCACTGCATTCAGTCCCCTCAGCAAGTACTGAGTTTCACAGTGCATTCAGTCCACTCAGCAAGTACTGAGTTTCACACTGCATTCAGTCCCCTCAGCAAGTACTGAGTTTAACACTGCATTCAGTCCACTCAGCAAGTACTGAGTTTCAAACTGCATTCAGTCCACTCAGCAAGTCGAACTTCATGTTGCATTCAGCACCTTCAGCAAGTGCTGAACTTCACGCTGCATTCAGCTTCTGCAAATATTGACCATCACTCTGCATTCAGTCCCCTCAGCCAGTACTGAAAATCACTCTGCATTCAGTCCCCTCAGCAAGTACTGAGCATCATGCTGCATTCAGCACTCTCAGCAAGTGCTGAGCTTCACCTTGCATTCAACACCCTCAGCAAGTAATGAGCTTCACACTGCATTCAGTCCCCTCATCAAGTGCTGAGATTCACACTGCATTCTGTCCCCTCAGCAAGTACTGAGCTTCACACTGCATTCAGTCCCCTCAGCAAGTACTGAGCTTCACACTGCATTCAGTCGCCTCAGCAAGTAATGAGCTTCACGCTGCATTCAGTCCCCTCAGCAAGTGCTGAGCTTCACACTGCATTCAGACCCAGAGCCAGTACTGAGCTTCACATTGCACTCAGTCCCCTCAGCAAGTGCTGAGCTTCACACTGCATTCAGTCCCCTCAGCAAGTACTGAGCTTCACACTGCATTCAGTCCCCTCAGCAAGTAATGAGCTTCACACTGCATTCAGTCCCCTCAGCAACTACTGAGCTTCACACTGCATTCAGTCCCCTCAGCAAGTACTGAGCTTCACACCGCATTCAGTCCCCTCAGCAAGTAATGAGCTTCACACTGCATTCAGTCCCCTCAGCAAGTACTGAGCTTCACACTGCATTCAGTCCCCTCAGCAAGTAATGAGCTTCACGCTGCATTCAGTCCCCTCAGCAAGTACTGAGCTTCACACTGCATTCAGTCCCCTCAGCAAGTCATGAGCTTCACGCTGCATTCTGTCCCCTCAGCAAGTACTGAGCTTCACACTGCATTCAGTCGCCTCAGCAAGTAATGAGCTTCACGCTGCATTCAGTCCCCTCAGCAAGTAATGAGCTTCACACTGCATTCAGTCCCCTCAGCAAGTACTGAGCTTCACACTGCATTCAGTCGCCTCAGCAAGTAATGAGCTTCACGCTGTATTCAGTCCCCTCAGCAAGTGCTGAGCTTCACACTGCATTCAGACCCAGAGCCAGTACTGAGCTTCACATTGCACTCAGTCCCCTCAGCAAGTGCTGAGCTTCACACTGCATTCAGTCCCCTCAGCAAGTACTGAGCTTCACACTGCATTCAGTCCCCTCAGCAAGTACTGAGCTTCACACTGCATTCAGTCCCCTCAGCAACTACTGAGCTTCACACTGCATTCAATCCCCTCAGCAAGTACTGAGCTTCACGCGGCATTCAGTCCCCTCAGCAAGTACTGAGCTTCACGCTGCATTCAGCACTCCCAGCAAGTGCTGAGCTTCACACTGCCTTCAGCACCCTCAGCAAGTGCTGAGCATCACTCTGCATTCAGTCCCCTCAGCAAGTACTGAGGTTCACCGTGCATTCAACACCCTCAGCTAGTACTGAGTTTATCACTGCATTCAGTCCCCTCAGCAAGTACTGAGTTTCACAGTGCATTCAGTCCACTCAGCAAGTACTGAGTTTCACACTGCATTCAGTCCCCTCAGCAAGTACTGAGTTTAACACTGCATTCAGTCCACTCAGCAAGTACTGAGTTTCAAACTGCATTCAGTCCACTCAGCAAGTCGAACTTCATGTTGCATTCAGCACCTTCAGCAAGTGCTGAACTTCACGCTGCATTCAGCCTCTGCAAATACTGACCATCACTCTGCATTCAGTCCCCTCAGCCAGTACTGAAAATCACTCTGCATTCAGTCCCCTCAGCAAGTACTGAGCATCATGCTGCATTCAGCACTCTCAGCAAGTGCTGAGCTTCACCTTGCATTCAACACCCTCAGCAAGTAATGAGCTTCACACTGCATTCAGTCCCCTCATCAAGTGCTGAGATTCACACTGCATTCTGTCCCCTCAGCAAGTACTGAGCTTCACACTGCATTCAGTCCCCTCAGCAAGTAATGAGCTTCACACTGCATTCAGTCCCCTCAGCAAGTACTGAGCTTCACACTGCATTCAGTCCCCTCAGCAAGTAATGAGCTTCACACTGCATTCAGTCCCCTCATCAAGTGCTGAGCTTCACACTGCATTCTGTCCCCTCAGCAAGTACTGAGCTTCACACTGCATTCAGTCCCCTCAGCAAGTGCTGAGATTCACACTGCATTCAGTCCCCTCAGCAAGTACTGAGCTTCACACTGCATTCAGTCCCCTCAGCAAGTCATGAGCTTCACATTGCATTCAGTCCCCTCAGCAAGTAATGAGCTTCACACTGCATTCAGTCGCCTCAGCAAGTAATGAGCTTCACACTGCATTCGGTCCCCTCAGCAAGTGCTGAGCTTCACACTGCATTCAGACCCAGAGCCAGTACTGAGCTTCACATTGCACTCAGTCCCCTCAGCAAGTGCTGAGCTTCACACTGCATTCAGTCCCCTCAGCAAGTACTGAGCTTCACACTGCATTCAGTCCCCTCAGCAAGTAATGAGCTTCACACTGCATTCAGTCCCCTCAGCAACTACTGAGCTTCACACTGCATTCAGTCCCCTCAGCAAGTACTGAGCTTCACGCTGCATTCAGTCCCCTCAGCAAGTACTGAGCTTCACGCTGCATTCAGTCCCCTCAGCAAGTACTGAGCTTCACACTGCATTCAGTCCCCTCAGCAAGTATTGAGCTTCACTCTGCATTCAGCACTCCCAGCAAGTGCTGAGCTTCACACTGCATTCAGAACCCTCAGCAAGTCCTGAGCTTCACTCTGCATTCAGTCAACTCAACAGGCAATGAGCTTCACTCTGCATTCGGTCCCCTCAGCAAGTATTGAGCTTCACTCTGCATTCAGTCAACTCAACAGGCGATGAGCTTAACGCTGCATTCAGCACTCCCAGCAAGTGCTGAGCTTCACACTGCCTTCAGCACCCTCAGCAAGTGCTGAGCATCACTCTGCATTCAGTCCCCTCAGCAAGTACTGAGGTTCACCGTGCATTCAACACCCTCAGCTAGTACTGAGTTTATCACTGCATTCAGTCCCCTCAGCAAGTACTGAGTTTCACAGTGCATTCAGTCCACTCAGCAAGTAATGAGCTTCACACTGCATTCAGTCCCCTCAGCAACTACTGAGCTTCACACTGCATTCAGTCCCCTCAGCAAGTACTGAGCTTCACGCTGCATTCAGTCCCCTCAGCAAGTACTGAGCTTCACGCTGCATTCAGTCCCCTCAGCAAGTACTGAGCTTCACACTGCATTCAGTCCCCTCAGCAAGTATTGAGCTTCACTCTGCATTCAGCACTCCCAGCAAGTGCTGAGCTTCACACTGCATTCAGAACCCTCAGCAAGTCCTGAGCTTCACTCTGCATTCAGTCAACTCAACAGGCAATGAGCTTCACTCTGCATTCGGTCCCCTCAGCAAGTATTGAGCTTCACTCTGCATTCAGTCAACTCAACAGGCGATGAGCTTAACGCTGCATTCAGCACTCCCAGCAAGTGCTGAGCTTCACACTGCCTTCAGCACCCTCAGCAAGTGCTGAGCATCACTCTGCATTCAGTCCCCTCAGCAAGTACTGAGGTTCACCGTGCATTCAACACCCTCAGCTAGTACTGAGTTTATCACTGCATTCAGTCCCCTCAGCAAGTACTGAGTTTCACAGTGCATTCAGTCCACTCAGCAAGTACTGAGTTTCACACTGCATTCAGTCCCCTCAGCAAGTACTGAGTTTAACACTGCATTCAGTCCCCTCAGCAAGTACTGAGTTTCACACTGCATTCAGTCCCCTCAGCAAGTAATGAGCTTCACGCTGCATTAAGTCCCCTCAGCAAGTATTGAGCTTCACACTGCATTCAGTCCCCTCAGCAAGTCATGAGCTTCACGCTGCATTCTGTCCCCTCAGCAAGTACTGAGCTTCACACTGCATTCAGTCGCCTCAGCAAGTAATGAGCTTCACGCTGCATTCAGTCCCCTCAGCAATTGCTGAGCTTCACACTGCATTCAGACCCAGAGCCAGTACTGAGCTTCACATTGCACTCAGTCCCCTCAGCAAGTGCTGAGCTTCACACTGCATTCAGTCCCCTCAGCAAGTACTGAGCTTCACACTGCATTCAGTCCCCTCAGCAAGTACTGAGCTTCACACTGCATTCAGTGCCCTCAGCAAGTACTGAGTTTCACACTGCATTCAGTCCCCTCAGCAACTAATGAGCTTCACACTGCATTCAATCCCCTCAGCAAGTACTGAGCTTCACGCTGCATTCAGTCCCCTCAGCAAGTACTGAGCTTCACGCTGCATTCAGCACTCCCAGCAAGTGCTGAGCTTCACACTGCCTTCAGCACCCTCAGCAAGTGCTGAGCATCACTCTGCATTCAGTCCCCTCAGCAAGTACTGAGGTTCACCGTGCATTCAACACCCTCAGCTAGTACTGAGTTTATCACTGCATTCAGTCCCCTCAGCAAGTGCTGAGCTTCACACTGCATTCTGTCCCCTCAGCAAGTACTGAGCTTCACACTGCATTCAGTCCCCTCAGCAAGTAATGAGCTTCACACTGCATTCAGTCCCCTCAGCAAGTACTGAGCTTCACACTGCATTCAGTCCCCTCAGCAAGAAATGAGCTTCACACTGCATTCAGTCCCCTCAGCAAGTACTGAGCTTCACACTGCATTCAGTCGCCTCAGCAAGTAATGAGCTTCACGCTGCATTCAGTCCCCTCAGCAAGTGCTGAGCTTCACACTGCATTCAGACCCAGAGCCAGTACTGAGCTTCACATTGCACTCAGTCCCCTCAGCAAGTGCTGAGCTTCACACTGCATTCAGTCCCCTCAGCAAGTACTGAGCTTCACACTGCATTCAGTCCCCTCAGCAAGTAATGAGCTTCACACTGCATTCAGTCCCCTCAGCAACTACTGAGCTTCACACTGCATTCAGTCCCCTCAGCAAGTACTGAGCTTCACGCTGCATTCAGTCCCCTCAGCAAGTACAGTGCTTCACGCTGCATTCAGTCCCCTCAGCAAGTACTCAGCTTCACGCTGCATTCAGTCCCCTCAGCAAGTCATGAGCTTCACACTGCATTCAGTCCTCTCAGCAAGTAATGAGCTTCACACTGCATTCAGTCCCCTCAGCAAGTATTGAGCTTCACACTGCATTCAGTCAACTCAACAGGCGATGCGCTTCACTCTGCAATCAGCACTCCCAGCAAGTGCTGAGCTTCACACTGCATTCAGCACCCTCAGCAAGTCCTGAGCTTCACTCTGCATTCAGTCAACTCAACAGGCGATGAGCTTCACTCTGCATTCAGTCCCCTCAGCAAGTATTGAGCTTCACTCTGCATTCAGTGAACTCAACAGGCGATGAGCTTCACTCTGCATTCAGCACTCCCAGCAATTGCTGAGCTTCACACTGCATTCAGCACCCTCAGCAAGTCCTGAGCTTCACTCTGCATTTAGTCAACTCAACAGGCGATGAGCTTCACTCTGCATTCAGTCCCCTCAGGAAGCATTGAGCTTCACTCTGCATTCAGTCAACTCAACAGGCGATGAGCTTCACGCTGCATTCAGCACTCCCAGCAAGTGCTGAGCTTCACACTGCCTTCAGCACCCTGAGCAAGTGGTGAGCATCACTCTGCATTCAGTCCCCTCAGCAAGTACTGAGGTTCACCGTGCATTCAACACCCTCAGCTAGTACTGAGTTTATCACTGCATTCAGTCCCCTCAGCAAGTACTGAGTTTCACAGTGCATTCAGTCCACTCAGCAAGTACTGAGTTTCACACTGCATTCAGTCCCCTCAGCAAGTACTGAGTTTAACACTGCATTCAGTCCACTCAGCAAGTACTGAGTTTCACACTGCATTCAGTCCCCTCAGCAAGTCGAACTTCATGTTGCATTCAGTCGCCTCAGCAAGTGCTGAGCTTCACGCTGCATTCAGCCCCCTCTGCAAATACTGAGCATCACTCTGCATTCAGTCCCCTCAGCCAGTGCTGAAAATCACTCTGCATTCAGTCCCCTCAGCAAGTACTGAGCATCACGCTGCATTCAGCACTCTCAGCAAGTGCTGAGCTTCACCTTGCATTCAACACCCTCAGCTAGTACTGAGTTTATCACTGCATTCTGTCCCCTCATCAAGTGCTGAGCTTCACACTGCATTCAGTCCCCTCAGCAAGTACTGAGTTTATCACTGCATTCTGTCCCCTCATCTAGTGCTGAGCTTCACACTGCATTCTGTCCCCCCAGCAAGTACTGAGCTTCTCACTGCACTCAGTCCCCTCAGCAAGTAATGAGTTTCACACTGCATTTGGTCCACTCAGCAAGTACTGAGTTTCACACTGCATTCAGTGCCCTCAGCAAGTACTGAGTTTCACACTGCATTCAGTCCACTCAGCAAGTACTGAGTTTCACACTGCATTCAGTCCCCTCAGCAAGTACTGAGTTTCACACTGCATTCAGCACCCTTAGCAAGTACTGAGCTTAACCTTGCATTCAGCATCCTCAGCAAGTGCTGTGCTTCACACGGCAATCAGCACCCGAAGCAAGTGCTGAGCTTCATGCTGCATTTCGCACCCTCAGCAAGTGCTGGCTTTCACGCTGCAATCAGACCCCTCAGCAAGTACTGAGTTTCACACTGCATTCAGTCCCCTCAGCATGTGCTGTTCATAACACTGCATTCAGTCCCCTCAGCAAGTACTTAGTTTCACACTGCATTCAGTCCCCTCAGCACGTGCTGTTCTTAACACTGCATTCAGTGCCCTCAGCAAGTGCTGAGCTTCACACTGAATTCAGTCCCCTCAGCAAGTACTGAGTTTCACACTGCATTCAGTCCCCTCAGCAAATGCTGAGCTTAACACTGCATTCAGCACCCTCAGCAAGTGCTGAGCTTCACACGGCAATCAGTCCCCTCAGCAAGTATTGAGCTTCACACTGCATTCAGCCCCCTTAGCAAGTACTGAGCTTCACACGGCATTCAGCCCCCTTAGCAAGTACTGAGTTTCACACTGCATTCAGTCCCCTCAGCAAGTACTGAGCTTCACACTGCATTCAGTCCCCTCAGCAAGTACTGAGCTTCACACTGCATTCAGCCCCCTTAGCAAGTACTGAGCTTCACACGGCATTCAGCCCCCTTAGCAAGTACTGAGCTTCACGCTGCATTCATCCCCTGAGCAAGTACTGAGTTTCACTTCGCATTCAGCACCCTCAGCAAGTATTGAGCTTCACTCTGCATTCAGTCCACTCAGCAAGTCATGAGCTTCACACTGCATTCAGCACCCTCAGCATGTCCTGAGGTTCACACTGCATTCAGTCCCCTCAGCAAGTGCTGAGCTCCACACTTTATTCAGTCCCCTCAGCAAGTGCTAAGCTTCATGCTGCATTCAGTCACCTCAGCAAGTAATGAGCTCCACCCTTTATTCAGTCCCCTCAGCAAGTGCTAAGCTTCATGCTGCATTCAGTCCCCTCAGCAAGTGCTGAGCTCCACCCTTTATTCAGTCCCCTCAGCAAGTGCTAAGCTTCATGCTGCATTCAGTCCCCTCAGCAAGTGCTGAGCATCACTCTGCATTCAGTCCCCTCAGCAAGTACTGAGCTTCACACTGCATTCAGTCCCCTCAGCAAGTGCTAAGCTTCATGCTGCATTCAGTCCCCTCAGCAAGTGCTTATCGTCAGGCTGCATTCATCCCGAGCAAGTACTGAGTTTCACACTGC
This sequence comes from Chiloscyllium punctatum, assembly GCF_047496795.1. Taxonomy (NCBI): domain Eukaryota; kingdom Metazoa; phylum Chordata; class Chondrichthyes; order Orectolobiformes; family Hemiscylliidae; genus Chiloscyllium; species Chiloscyllium punctatum. Next base: position 64,572,206 of record NC_092762.1, read on the forward strand.
ATTCAGTCCCCTCAGCATGTGTTGAGCTACACTCTGCATTCAGCACCCTCAGCAAGTCCTGAGCTTCACTCTGCATTCAGTCAACTCAACAGGCGATGAGCTTCACTCTGCATTCAGTCCCCTCAGCAAGTATTGAGCTTCACTCTGCATTCAGTCAACTCAACAGGCGATGAGCTTCACGCTGCATTCAGCACTCCCAGCAAGTGCTGAGCTTCACACTGCCTTCAGCACCCTCAGCAAGTGCTGAGCATCACTCTGCATTCAGTCCCCTCAGCAAGTACTGAGGTTCACCGTGCTTTCAACACCCTCAGCTAGTACTGAGTTTATCACTGCATTCAGTCCCCTCAACAAGTACTGAGTTTCACAGTGCATTCAGTCCACTCAGCAAGTACTGAGTTTCACACTGCATTCAGTCCCCGCAGCAAGTACTGAGTTTAACACTGCATTCAGTCCCCTCAGCAAGTACTGAGTTTCACACTGCATTCAGTCCCCTCAGCAAGTCGAACTTCATGTTGCATTCAGTCGCCTCAGCAAGTGCTGAGCTTCACGCTGCATTCAGCCCCCTCTGCAAATACTGAGCATCACTCTGCATTCAGTCCCCTCAGCCAGTGCTGAAAATCACTCTGCATTCAGTCCCCTCAGCAAGTACTGAGCATCACGCTGCATTCAGCACTCTCAGCAAGTGCTGAGCTTCACCTTGCATTCAACACCCTCAGCTAGTACTGAGTTTATCACTGCATTCTGTCCCCTCATCAAGTGCTGAGCTTCACACTGCATTCAGTCCCCTCAGCAAGTACTGAGTTTATCACTGCTTTCTGTCCCCTCATCAAGTGCTGAGCTTCACACTGCATTCTGTCCCCTCAGCAAGTACTGAGCTTCTCACTGCACTCAGTCCCCTCAGCAAGTAATGAGTTTCACACTGCATTTGGTCCACTCAGCAAGTACTGAGTTTCACACTGCATTCAGTGCCCTCAGCAAGTACTGAGTTTCACACTGCATTCAGTCCACTCAGCAAGTACTGAGTTTCACACTGCATTCAGTCCCCTCAGCAAGTACTGAGTTTCACACTGCATTCAGCACCCTCAGCAAGTACTGAGCTTAACCTTGCATTCAGCATCCTCAGCAAGTGCTGTGCTTCACACGGCAATCAGCACCCGAAGCAAATGCTGAGCTTCATGCTGCATTTCGCACCCTCAGCAAGTGCTGGCTTTCACGCTGCAATCAGACCCCTCAGCAAGTACTGAGTTTCACACTGCATTCAGTCCCCTCAGCATGTGCTGTTCATAACACTGCATTCAGTCCCCTCAGCAAGTACTTAGTTTCACACTGCATTCAGTCCCCTCAGCACGTGCTGTTCTTAACACTGCATTCAGTGCCCTCAGCAAGTGCTGAGCTTCACACTGAATTCAGTCCCCTCAGCAAGTACTGAGTTTCACACTGCATTCAGTCGCCTCAGCAAGTGCTGAGCTTCACGCTGCATTCAGCCCCCTCTGCAAATACTGAGCATCACTCTGCATTCAGTCCCCTCAGCCAGTGCTGAAAATCACTCTGCATTCAGTCCCCTCAGCCAGTGCTGAAAATCACTCTGCATTCAGTCCCCTCAGCAAGTACTGAGCTTCACACGGCAATCAGTCCCCTCAGCAAGTACTGAGCTTCACACTGCATTCAGCCCCCTTAGCAAGTACTGAGCTTCACACTGCATTCAGCCCCCTTAGCAAGTACTGAGTTTCACACTGCATTCAGTCCCCTCAGCAAGTATTGAGCTTCACACTGCATTCGGCACCCTTAGTATAAAATGAGCTTCACCCTGCATTAAGCCCCCTCAGCAAGTTCTGAGTTTCACTCTGCATTCAGTCCCCTCAGCAAGTACTGAGATTACCACTGCATTCATTCCCCTCAGCTAGTACTGAGTGTCAGTCTGCATTCAGTGTCTCAGCAAGTGCTGAACTTTATGCTGCAATCAATCCCCTCAGCAAGTACTGAGCTTCACACTGCATTCAGCACCCTCAGCAAGTACTGAACTTAACCTTGCATACAGCATCCTCAGCAAGTGCTCAGCTTCACACTTTATTCAGTCCCCTCAGCAAGTGCTGAGCTTCACGCTGCATTGAGCACCCTCAGCAAGTGCTGAGTTTCACACTGCATTCGGCACCCTCAGTATAAAATGAGCTTCTCCCTGCATTAAGCCCCCTCAATAAGTTCTGACTTTCAGACTGCATTCAGCCCCCTCAGCATGTGCTGAGCTTGACACTGCATTCAGTCCCCTCAGCAAGTACTGAGATTCACACTGCATTCAGTCCCCTCAGCAACTGCTGAGTTTCACACTGGATTCAGTCCCCTCCGCAAGTGCTTAGCGACACGCTGCATTCATCCCCTGAGCAAGTACTGAGTTTCACTTCGCATTCAGCACCCTCAGCAAGTATTGAGCTTCACTCTGCATTCAGTCCACTCAGCAAGTCATGAGCTTCACACTGCATTCAGCACCCTCAGCATGTCCTGAGGTTCACACTGCATTCAGTCCCCTCAGCAAGTGCTGAGCTCCACACTTTATTCAGTCCCCTCAGCAAGTGCTAAGCTTCATGCTGCATTCAGTCACCTCAGCAAGTAATGAGCTCCACCCTTTATTCAGTCCCCTCAGCAAGTGCTAAGCTTCATGCTGCATTCAGTCCCCTCAGCAAGTGCTGAGCTCCACCCTTTATTAAGTCCCCTCAGCAAGTGCTTATCGTCAGGCTGCATTCATCCCGAGCAAGTACTGAGTTTCACACAGCATTCAGCACCCTCAGCAAGTATTGAGCTTCACTCTGCATTCAGTCCCTTCAGCAAGTATTGAGCTTCACTCTGCATTCAGTCCACTCAACAGGCGATGAGGTTCATACTGCATTCAGTCCCCTCAGCATGTGTTGAGCTTCACACTGCATTCAGCACCCTCAGCAAGTATTGAGCTTCACTCTGCATTCAGTCCCCTCAGCAAGGGCTGAGCATCACGCTGCATTCAGCACTCTCAGCAAGAACTGAGCTTCACCTTGCATTCAACACCCTCAGGTAGTACTGCTTTAATCCCTGCATTCAGTCCCATCAGCAAGTGCTGAGCTTCACACTGCAGTCAATATGCTCAGCAAGTACTGAGCTTCACACTGCATTCAGTGCCCTCAGCAAGTACTGAGTTTCACACAGCATTCAGTCCACTCAGCAAATACTGAGTTTCACACTGCATTCAGTCCCCTCAGCAAGTCGAACTTCATACTGCATTCAGCACCCTTTAGCCAGTACTGACCTTCACCCTGCATTCAGTCCCCTCAGCAAATACTGAGCATCACTCTTCATTCAGCACCCTCAGCAAGTACTGAGCTTCACACTGCATTCAGTCCCATCAGGAAGTACTGAGCTTCACACTGCATTCAGTCCCCTCAGGAAGTACTGAGCTTCACACTGCATTCAGTCCCCTCAGCAAGTGCTTAGCTTCACGCTGCATTCAACACCCTCAGCAAGTTCTGAGTTTCACACTGCATTCAGCACCCTCAGCAAGTACTGAGGTTCACACTGCATTCAGTCCCCTCAGCAAGTGCTAAGCTTCACGCTGCATTCAGTGCCCTCAGCAAGTGCTGAGCTTTACCCTACATTCAGTCCCCACAGCAAGGGCTGAGCTCCACCCTTTATTCAGTCCCCTCAGCAGGTGCTGAGCTTCGCACTGCTTTCAGTCTGCTCAGCCAGTACTGAGCTTCACACTGCATTCAGTCTCCTCAGCAAGTACTGTGTTTCACACTGTTTCCAATCCCCTCAGCAAGTACTGAGCTTCACACTGCATTCAGCACCCTCAGCAAGTACTGAGGTTCACACTGCATTCAGCAACCTCAGCAAGTACTGAGCTTCACACTGCATTCAGCACCCTCAGCAAGTACTGAGTTTCACACTGCATTCAGCACCCTCAGCAAGTAATGAGCTTCACACTGCATTCAGTCCCCTCAGCAAGTGCGAAGCTTCACGCTGCATTCAGTCACCTCAGCAAGTGCTGAGCTTCAGACTGCATTCAGTCCCCTCAGCAAGTGCTAAGCTTCACACTGCATTCAGTCCCCTCAGCAAGTACCGAGTTTCACACTGCATTCAGCCCCTTCAGCAAGTACTGAGCTGAACACTGCACTCAGCATCCTCAGCAAGTGCTGAGCTTCACACGGGGCAACCAGAAACCGAAGCAAGTGCTGACCTTCATGCTGCATTTAGCACCCTCAGCTAGTGCTGAGTCTCACGCTGCGCTCAGTCCACTCAGCCAGTACTGAGCTTCACACTGCATTCAGTCTCCTCAGCAAGTACTGTGTTTCACACTGTTTCCAGTCCCCTCACCAAGTACTGAGCTTCACACTGCATTCAGCACCCTCAGCAAGTACTGAGCTTCACACTGCATTCAGCACCCTCAGCAAGTACTGAGGTTCACACTGCATTCAGCACCCTCAGCAAGTATTGAGCTTCACTCTGCATTCAGTGCCCTCAGCAAGTGCTGAGCTTTACCCTACATTCAGTACCCACAGCAAGAGCTGAGCTCCACCCTTTATTCAGTCCCCTCAGCAAGTGTTAAGCTTCACGCTGCATTCTGTCCCCTCAGCAAGTGCTGAGCTTCACACTGCATTCAGTCCCCTCAGCAAGTAATGAGCTTCATACTGCACTCAGTCCCCTCAGCAAGTGCTGAGCTTCACACTGCAGTCAGTCCCCTCAGCAAGTACTGAGCTTCACACTGCATTCAGTCCCCTCAGCAAGTACTGAGTTTAACACTGCATTCAGTCCACTCAGCAAGTACTGAGCTTCACACTGCATTCAGTCGCCTCAGCAAATAATGAGCTTCACGCTGCATTCAGTCCCCTCAGCAAGTAATGAGCTTCACGCTGCACTCAGTCCCCTCAGCAAGTGCTGAGCTTCACACTGCATTCAGACCCAGAGCCAGTACTGAGCTTCACACTGCACTCAGTCCCCTCAGCAAGTGCTGAGCTTCACACTGCATTCAGTCCCCTCAGCAAGTACTGAGCTTCATACTGCATTCAGTCCCCTCAGCAAGTACTGAGCTTCACGCTGCATTCAGTCCCCTCAGCAAGTACTGAGCTTCACACTGCATTCAGTCCCCTCAGCAAGTAATGAGCTTCACGCTGCATTCAGTCCCCTCAGCAAGTAATGAGCTTCATGCAGCATTCAGTTCCCTTAGCAAGTAATGAGCTTCACACTGCATTCAGTCAACTCAACAGGCGATGAGCTTCACTCTGCAATCAGCACTCCCAGCAAGTGCTGAGCTTCACACTGCATTCAGCACCCTCAGCAAGTCCAGAGCTTCACTCTGCATTCAGGCAACTCAACAGGCGATGAGCTTCACTCTGCATTCAGTCCCCTCAGCAAGTATTGAGCTTCACTCTGCATTCAGTCAACTCAACAGGCGATGAGCTTCACTCTGCATTCAGCACTCCCAGCAAGTGCTGAGCTTCACGCTGCATTCAGTCCCCTCAGCAAGTGCTGAGCTTCACACTGCATTCAGACCCAGAGCCAGTACTGAGCTTCACACTGCACTCAGTCCGCTCAGCAAGTGCTGAGCTTCACACTGCATTCAGCCCCCTCAGCAAGTACTGAGCTTCACACTGCATTCAGTCCCCTCAGCAAGTGCTGAGCTTCACACTGCATTCAGACCCAGAGCCAGTACTGAGCTTCACACTGCACTCAGTCCCCTCAGCAAGTGCTGAGCTTCACACTGCATCCAGTCCCCTCAGCAGGTAATGAGCTTCACACTGCATTCAGTCCCCTCAGCAAGTACTGAGCTTCACACTGCATTCAGTCCCCTCAGCAAGTAATGAGCTTCACACTGCATTCAGTCCCCTCAGGAAGTACTGACCTTCACACTGCATTCAGTCCCCTCAGCAAGTCTTGAGCTTCACACTGCATTCAGTCAACTCAACAGGCGATGAGCTTCACTCTGCATTCAGCACTCCCAGCAAGTGCTGAGCTTCACTCTGCATTCAGTCAACTCAACAGGCGATGAGCTTCACTCTGCATTCAGCACTCCCAGCAAGTGCTGAGCTTCACACTGCCTTCAGCACCCTCAGCAAGTGCTGAGCATCACTCTGCATTCAGTCCCCTCAGCAAGTACTGAGGTTCACCATGCATTCAACAGCCTCAGCTAGTGCTGAGTTTATCACTGCATTCAGTCCCCTCAGCAAGTACTGAGTTTAACACTGCATTCAGTCCACTCAGCAAGTACTGAGTTTCACACTGCATTCAGTCCACTCAGCAAGTCGAATTTCATGTTGCATTCAGCACCCTCAGCAAGTGCTGAGCTTCACGCTGCATTCAGCCCCCTCTGCAAATACTGAGCATCACTCTGCATTCAGTCCCCTCAGCCAGTGCTGAAAATCACTCTGCATTCGGTCCCCTCAGCAAGTACTGAGCATCACGCTGCATTCAGCACTCTCAGCAAGTGCTGAGCTTCACCTTGCATTCAACACCCTCAGCTAGTACTGAGTTTATCACTGCATTCAGTCCCCTCATCAAGTGCTGAGCTTCACCCTGCATTCAGTATCCTCAGCAAGTACTGAGTTTATCACTGCATTCAGTCCCCTCATGAAGTGCTGAGCTTCACGCTGCATTCAGTCCCCTCAGCAAGTACTGAGCTTCACACTGCATTCAGTCCCCTCAGCAAGTAATGAGCTTCACGCTGCATTCAGTCCCCTCAGCAAGTAATGAGCTTCACGCTGCATTCAGTTCCCTTAGCAAGTAATGAGCTTCACACTGCATTCAGTCAACTCAACAGGCGATGAGCTTCACTCTGCAATCAGCACTCCCAGCAAGTGCTGAGCTTCACACTGCATTCAGCACCCTCAGCAAGTCCTGAGCTTCACTCTGCATTCAGTCAACTCAACAGGCGATGAGCTTCACTCTGCATTCAGTCCCCTCAGCAAGTATTGAGCTTCACTCTGCATTCAGTCAACTCAACAGGCGATGAGCTTCAGTCTGCATTCAGCACTCCCAGCAAGTGCTGAGCTTCACGCTGCATTCAGTCCCCTCAGCAAGTGCTGAGCTTCACACTGCATTCAGACCCAGAGCCAGTACTGAGCTTCACACTGCACTCAGTCCGCTCAGCAAGTGCTGAGTTTCACACTGCATTCAGTCCCCTCAGCAAGTACTGAGTTTCACATTGCATTCAGTCCCCTCAGCAAGTGCTGAGCTTCACACTGCATTCAGTCCCCTCAGCAAGTACTGAGCTTCACACTGCATTCAGTCCCCTCAGCAAGTACTGAGCTTTACACTGCATTCAGTCGCCTCAGCAAGTAATGAGCTTCACGCTGCATCCAGTCCCCTCAGCAAGTAATGAGCTTCACACTGCATTCAGTCCCCTCAGCAAGTACTGAGCTTCACACTGCATTCAGTCCCCTCAGCAAGTATTGAGCTTCACACTGCATTCAGTCAACTCAACAGGCGATGAGCTTCACTCTGCATTCAGCACTCCCAGCAAGTGCTGAGCTTCACACTGCATTCAGCACCCTCAGCAAGTCCTGAGCTTCACTCTGCATTCAGTCAACTCAACAGGCGATGAGCTTCACTCTGCATTCAGTCCCCTCAGCAAGTATTGAGCTTCACTCTGCATTCAGTCAACTCAACAGGCGATGAGCTTCACGCTGCATTCAGCACTCCCAGCAAGTGCTGAGCTTCACATTGCCTTCAGCACGCTCAGCAAGTGCTGAGCATCACTCTGCATTCAGTCCCCTCAGCAAGTACTGAGGTTCGCCGTGCATTCAACAGCCTCAGCTCGTGCTGAGTTTATCACTGCATTCAGTCCCCTCAGCAAGTACTGAGTTTAACACTGCATTCCGTCCACTCAGCAAGTACTGAGTTTCACACTGCATTCAGTCCACTCAGCAATTCGAATTTCATGTTGCATTCAGCACCCTCAGCAAGTGCTGAGCTTCACACTGCATTCAGCCCCCTCTGCAAATACTGAGCTTCAGACTGCATTCAGTCCCCTCAGCCAGTGCTGAAAATCACTCTGCATTCAGTCCCCTCAGCAAGTAATGAGCATCACACTGCATTCAGCACCCTCAGCAAGTACTGTGGTTCACACTGCATTCAGCACCCTCAGCAAGTATTGAGCTTAACTCTGCATTCAGTCCCCTCAGCAAGTCCTGAGCTTCACCTTGCATTCAACACCCTCAGCAAGTAATGAGCTCCACACTGCATTCTGTCCCCTCAGCAAGTGCTTTGCTTCACGCTGCATTCAGTCACCTCAGCAAGTGCTGAGCTTCAGACTGCATTCAGTCCCCTCAGCAAGTACTGAGCTTCACACTGCATTCAGTCCCCTCAGCAAGTAATGAGCTTCACGCTGCATTCAGTCCCCTCAGCAAGTAATGAGCTTCATGCTGCATTCAGTTCCCTTAGCAAGTAATGAGCTTCACACTGCATTCAGTCAACTCAACAGGCGATGAGCTTCACTCTGCAATCAGCACTCCCAGCAAGTGCTGAGCTTCACACTGCATTCAGCACCCTCAGCAAGTCCAGAGCTTCACTCTGCATTCAGGCAACTCAACAGGCGATGAGCTTCACTCTGCATTCAGTCCCCTCAGCAAGTATTGAGCTTCACTCTGCATTCAGTCAACACAACAGGCGATGAGCTTCACTCTGCATTCAGCACTCCCAGCAAGTGCTGAGCTTCACGCTGCAGTCAGTCCCCTCAGCAAGTGCTGAGCTTCACACTGCATTCAGACCCAGAGCCAGTACTGAGCTTCACACTGCACTCAGTCCGCTCAGCAAGTGCTGAGCTTCACACTGCATTCAGCCCCCTCAGCAAGTACTGAGCTTCACACTGCATTCAGTCCCCTCAGCAAGTGCTGAGCTTCACACTGCATTCAGACCCAGAGCCAGTACTGAGCTTCACACTGCACTCAGTCCCCTCAGCAAGTGCTGAGCTTCACACTGCATCCAGTCCCCTCAGCAAGTAATGAGCTTCACACTGCATTCAGTCCCCTCAGGAAGTACTGAGCTTCACACTGCATTCAGTCCCCTCAGCAAGTATTGAGCTTCACACTGCATTCAGTCAACTCAACAGGCGATGAGCTTCACTCTGCATTCAGCACTCCCAGCAAGTGCTGTTCTTCACTCTGCATTCAGTCAACTCAACAGGCGATGAGCTTCACTCTGCATTCAGCACTCCCAGCAAGTGCTGAGCTTCACACTGCCTTCAGCACCCTCAGCAAGTGCTGAGCATCACTCTGCATTCAGTCCCCTCAGCAAGTACTGAGGTTCACCATGCATTCAACAGCCTCAGCTAGTGCTGAGTTTATCACTGCATTCAGTCCCCTCAGCAAGTACTGAGTTTAACACTGCATTCAGTCCACTCAGCAAGTACTGAGTTTCACACTGCATTCAGTCCACTCAGCAAGTCGAATTTCATGTTGCATTCAGCACCCTCAGCAAGTGCTGAGCTTCACGCTGCATTCAGCCCCCTCTGCAAATACTGAGCATCACTCTGCATTCAGTCCCCTCAGCCAGTGCTGAAAATCACTCTGCATTCGGTCCCCTCAGCAAGTACTGAGCATCACGCTGCATTCAGCACTCTCAGCAAGTGCTGAGCTTCACCTTGCATTCAACACCCTCAGCTAGTACTGAGTTTATCACTGCATTCAGTCCCCTCATCAAGTGCTGAGCTTCACCCTGCATTCAGTATCCTCAGCAAGTACTGAGTTTATCACTGCATTCAGTCCCCTCATGAAGTGCTGAGCTTCACGCTGCATTCAGTCCCCTCAGCAAGTACTGAGCTTCACACTGCATTCAGTCCCCTCAGCAAGTAATGAGCTTCACGCTGCATTCAGTCCCCTCAGCAAGTAATGAGCTTCACGCTGCATTCAGTTCCCTTAGCAAGTAATGAGCTTCACACTGCATTCAGTCAACTCAACAGGCGATGAGCTTCACTCTGCAATCAGCACTCCCAGCAAGTGCTGAGCTTCACACTGCATTCAGCACCCTCAGCAAGTCCTGAGCTTCACTCTGCATTCAGTCAACTCAACAGGCGATGAGCTTCACTCTGCATTCAGTCCCCTCAGCAAGTATTGAGCTTCACTCTGCATTCAGTCAACTCAACAGGCGATGAGCTTCAGTCTGCATTCAGCACTCCCAGCAAGTGCTGAGCTTCACGCTGCATTCAGTCCCCTCAGCAAGTGCTGAGCTTCACACTGCATTCAGACCCAGAGCCAGTACTGAGCTTCACACTGCACTCAGTCCGCTCAGCAAGTGCTGAGTTTCACACTGCATTCAGTCCCCTCAGCAAGTACTGAGTTTCACATTGCATTCAGTCCCCTCAGCAAGTGCTGAGCTTCACACTGCATTCAGACCCAGAGCCAGTACTGAGCTTCACACTGCACTCAGTCCCCTCAGCAAGTGCTGAGCTTCACACTGCATTCAGTCCCCTCAGCAAGTACTGAGCTTCACACTGCATTCAGTCCCCTCAGCAAGTACTGAGCTTCACACTGCATTCAGTCGCCTCAGCAAGTAATGAGCTTCACGCTGCATCCAGTCCCCTCAGCAAGTAATGATCTTCACACTGCATTAAGTCCCCTCAGCAAGTACTGAGCTTCACACTGCATTCAGTCCCCTCAGCAAGTACTGAGCTTCACACTGCATTCAGCACCCTCAGCAAGTACTGAGGTTCACACTGCATTCAGCACCCTCAGCAAGTATTGAGCTTCACTCTGCATTCAGTGCCCTCAGCAAGTGCTGAGCTTTACCCTACATTCAGTACCCACAGCAAGAGCTGAGCTCCACCCTTTATTCAGTCCCCTCAGCAAGTGTTAAGCTTCACGCTGCATTCTGTCCCCTCAGCAAGTGCTGAGCTTCACACTGCATTCAGTCCCCTCAGCAAGTAATGAGCTTCATACTGCACTCAGTCCCCTCAGCAAGTGCTGAGCTTCACACTGCAGTCAGTCCCCTCAGCAAGTACTGAGCTTCACACTGCATTCAGTCCCCTCAGCAAGTACTGAGTTTAACACTGCATTCAATCCACTCAGCAAGTACTGAGCTTCACACTGCATTCAGTCGCCTCAGCAAGTAATGAGCTTCACGCTGCATTCAGTCCCCTCAGCAAGTAATGAGCTTCACGCTGCACTCAGTCCCCTCAGCAAGTGCTGAGCTTCACACTGCATTCAGACCCAGAGCCAGTACTGAGCTTCACACTGCACTCAGTCCCCTCAGCAAGTGCTGAGCTTCACACTGCATTCAGTCCCCTCAGCAAGTACTGAGCTTCATACTGCATTCAGTCCCCTCAGCAAGTACTGAGCTTCACGCTGCATTCAGTCCCCTCAGCAAGTACTGAGCTTCACACTGCATTCAGTCCCCTCAGCAAGTAATGAGCTTCACGCTGCATTCAGTCCCCTCAGCAAGTAATGAGCTTCATGCTGCATTCAGTTCCCTTAGCAAGTAATGAGCTTCACACTGCATTCAGTCAACTCAACAGGCGATGAGCTTCACTCTGCAATCAGCACTCCCAGCAAGTGCTGAGCTTCACACTGCATTCAGCACCCTCAGCAAGTCCAGAGCTTCACTCTGCATTCAGGCAACTCAACAGGCGATGAGCTTCACTCTGCATTCAGTCCCCTCAGCAAGTATTGAGCTTCACTCTGCATTCAGTCAACTCAACAGGCGATGAGCTTCACTCTGCATTCAGCACTCCCAGCAAGTGCTGAGCTTCACGCTGCATTCAGTCCCCTCAGCAAGTGCTGAGCTTCACACTGCATTCAGACCCAGAGCCAGTACTGAGCTTCACACTGCACTCAGTCCGCTCAGCAACTGCTGAGCTTCACACTGCATTCAGCCCCCTCAGCAAGTACTGAGCTTCACACTGCATTCAGTCCCCTCAGCAAGTGCTGAGCTTCACACTGCATTCAGACCCAGAGCCAGTACTGAGCTTCACACTGCACTCAGTCCCCTCAGCAAGTGCTGAGCTTCACACTGCATCCAGTCCCCTCAGCAGGTAATGAGCTTCACACTGCATTCAGTCCCCTCAGCAAGTACTGAGCTTCACACTGCATTCAGTCCCCTCAGCAAGTAATGAGCTTCACACTGCATTCAGTCCCCTCAGGAAGTACTGACCTTCACACTGCATTCAGTCCCCTCAGCAAGTCTTGAGCTTCACACTGCATTCAGTCAACTCAACAGGCGATGAGCTTCACTCTGCATTCAGCACTCCCAGCAAGTGCTGAGCTTCACTCTGCATTCAGTCAACTCAACAGGCGATGAGCTTCACTCTGCATTCAGCACTCCCAGCAAGTGCTGAGCTTCACACTGCCTTCAGCACCCTCAGCAAGTGCTGAGCATCACTCTGCATTCAGTCCCCTCAGCAAGTACTGAGGTTCACCATGCATTCAACAGCCTCAGCTAGTGCTGAGTTTATCACTGCATTCAGTCCCCTCAGCAAGTACTGAGTTTAACACTGCATTCAGTCCACTCAGCAAGTACTGAGTTTCACACTGCATTCAGTCCACTCAGCAAGTCGAATTTCATGTTGCATTCAGCACCCTCAGCAAGTGCTGAGCTTCACGCTGCATTCAGCCCCCTCTGCAAATACTGAGCATCACTCTGCATTCAGTCCCCTCAGCCAGTGCTGAAAATCACTCTGCATTCGGTCCCCTCAGCAAGTACTGAGCATCACGCTGCATTCAGCACTCTCAGCAAGTGCTGAGCTTCACCTTGCATTCAACACCCTCAGCTAGTACTGAGTTTATCACTGCATTCAGTCCCCTCATCAAGTGCTGAGCTTCACCCTGCATTCAGTATCCTCAGCAAGTACTGAGTTTATCACTGCATTCAGTCCCCTCATGAAGTGCTGAGCTTCACGCTGCATTCAGTCCCCTCAGCAAGTACTGAGCTTCACACTGCATTCAGTCCCCTCAGCAAGTAATGAGCTTCACGCTGCATTCAGTCCCCTCAGCAAGTAATGAGCTTCACGCTGCATTCAGTTCCCTTAGCAAGTAATGAGCTTCACACTGCATTCAGTCAACTCAACAGGCGATGAGCTTCACTCTGCAATCAGCACTCCCAGCAAGTGCTGAGCTTCACACTGCATTCAGCACCCTCAGCAAGTCCTGAGCTTCACTCTGCATTCAGTCAACTCAACAGGCGATGAGCTTCACTCTGCATTCAGTCCCCTCAGCAAGTATTGAGCTTCACTCTGCATTCAGTCAACTCAACAGGCGATGAGCTTCAGTCTGCATTCAGCACTCCCAGCAAGTGCTGAGCTTCACGCTGCATTCAGTCCCCTCAGCAAGTGCTGAGCTTCACACTGCATTCAGACCCAGAGCCAGTACTGAGCTTCACACTGCACTCAGTCCGCTCAGCAAGTGCTGAGTTTCACACTGCATTCAGTCCCCTCAGCAAGTACTGAGTTTCACATTGCATTCAGTCCCCTCAGCAAGTGCTGAGCTTCACACTGCATTCAGACCCAGAGCCAGTACTGAGCTTCACACTGCACTCAGTCCCCTCAGCAAGTGCTGAGCTTCACACTGCATTCAGTCCCCTCAGCAAGTACTGAGCTTCACACTGCATTCAGTCCCCTCAGCAAGTACTGAGCTTCACACTGCATTCAGTCGCCTCAGCAAGTAATGAGCTTCACGCTGCATCCAGTCCCCTCAGCAAGTAATGAGCTTCACACTGCATTCAGTCCCCTCAGCAAGTACTGAGCTTCACACTGCATTCAGTCCCCTCAGCAAGTATTGAGCTTCACACTGCATTCAGTCAACTCAACAGGCGATGAGCTTCACTCTGCATTCAGCACTCCCAGCAAGTGCTGAGCTTCACACTGCATTCAGCACCCTCAGCAAGTCCTGAGCTTCACTCTGCATTCAGTCAACTCAACAGGCGATGAGCTTCACTCTGCATTCAGTCCCCTCAGCAAGTATTGAGCTTCACTCTGCATTCAGTCAACTCAACAGGCGATGAGCTTCACGCTGCATTCAGCACTCCCAGCAAGTGCTGAGCTTCACATTGCCTTCAGCACGCTCAGCAAGTGCTGAGCATCACTCTGCATTCAGTCCCCTCAGCAAGTACTGAGGTTCGCCGTGCATTCAACAGCCTCAGCTCGTGCTGAGTTTATCACTGCATTCAGTCCCCTCAGCAAGTACTGAGTTTAACACTGCATTCCGTCCACTCAGCAAGTACTGAGTTTCACACTGCATTCAGTCCACTCAGCAATTCGAATTTCATGTTGCATTCAGCACCCTCAGCAAGTGCTGAGCTTCACACTGCATTCAGCCCCCTCTGCAAATACTGAGCATCACTCTGCATTCAGTCCCCTCAGCCAGTGCTTAAAATCACTCTGCATTCAGTCCCCTCAGCAAGTAATGAGCATCACACTGCATTCAGCACCCTCAGCAAGTACTGAGGTTCACACTGCATTCAGCACCCTCAGCAAGTATTGAGCTTAACTCTGCATTCAGTCCCCTCAGCAAGTCCTGAGCTTCACCTTGCATTCAACACCCTCAGCAAGTAATGAGCTCCACACTGCATTCTGTCCCCTCAGCAAGTGCTTTGCTTCACGCTGCATTCAGTCCCCTGAGCAAGTATTGAGTTTCACACTGCATTCAGCACCCTCAGCAAGTAATGAGCATCACTCTGCATTCAGTCCCCTCAGCAAGTAATGAGCATCACACTGCATTCAGCACCCTCAGCAAGTAATGAGCTTCACACTGCATTCAGTCCCCTCAGCAAGTGCGAAGCTTCACGCTGCATTCAGTCACCTCAGCAAGTGCTGAGCTTCAGACTGCATTCAGTCCCCTCAGCAAGTGCTAAGCTTCACACTGCATTCAGTCCCCTCAGCAAGTACCGAGTTTCACACTGCATTCAGCCCCTTCAGCAAGTACTGAGCTGAACACTGCACTCAGCATCCTCAGCAAGTGCTGAGCTTCACACGGGGCAACCAGAAACCGAAGCAAGTGCTGACCTTCATGCTGCATTTAGCACCCTCAGCTAGTGCTGAGTCTCACGCTGCGCTCAGTCCACTCAGCCAGTACTGAGCTTCACACTGCATTCAGTCTCCTCAGCAAGTACTGTGTTTCACACTGTTTCCAGTCCCCTCACCAAGTACTGAGCTTCACACTGCATTCAGCACCCTCAGCAAGTACTGAGCTTCACACTGCATTCAGCACCCTCAGCAAGTACTGAGGTTCACACTGCATTCAGCACCCTCAGCAAGTATTGAGCTTCACTCTGCATTCAGTGCCCTCAGCAAGTGCTGAGCTTTACCCTACATTCAGTACCCACAGCAAGAGCTGAGCTCCACCCTTTATTCAGTCCCCTCAGCAAGTGTTAAGCTTCACGCTGCATTCTGTCCCCTCAGCAAGTGCTGAGCTTCACACTGCATTCAGTCCCCTCAGCAAGTAATGAGCTTCATACTGCACTCAGTCCCCTCAGCAAGTGCTGAGCTTCACACTGCAGTCAGTCCCCTCAGCAAGTACTGAGCTTCACACTGCATTCAGTCCCCTCAGCAAGTACTGAGTTTAACACTGCATTCAGTCCACTCAGCAAGTACTGAGCTTCACACTGCATTCAGTCGCCTCAGCAAGTAATGAGCTTCACGCTGCATTCAGTCCCCTCAGCAAGTAATGAGCTTCACGCTGCACTCAGTCCCCTCAGCAAGTGCTGAGCTTCACACTGCATTCAGACCCAGAGCCAGTACTGAGCTTCACACTGCACTCAGTCCCCTCAGCAAGTGCTGAGCTTCACACTGCATTCAGTCCCCTCAGCAAGTACTGAGCTTCATACTGCATTCAGTCCCCTCAGCAAGTACTGAGCTTCACACTGCATTCAGTCCCCTCAGCAAGTAATGAGCTTCACGCTGCATTCAGTCCCCTCAGCAAGTAATGAGCTTCATGCTGCATTCAGTTCCCTTAGCAAGTAATGAGCTTCACACTGCATTCAGTCAACTCAACAGGCGATGAGCTTCACTCTGCAATCAGCACTCCCAGCAAGTGCTGAGCTTCACACTGCATTCAGCACCCTCAGCAAGTCCAGAGCTTCACTCTGCATTCAGGCAACTCAACAGGCGATGAGCTTCACTCTGCATTCAGTCCCCTCAGCAAGTATTGAGCTTCACTCTGCATTCAGTCAACACAACAGGCGATGAGCTTCACTCTGCATTCAGCACTCCCAGCAAGTGCTGAGCTTCACGCTGCATTCAGTCCCCTCAGCAAGTGCTTAGCTTCACACTGCATTCAGACCCAGAGCCAGTACTGAGCTTCACCCTGCACTCAGTCCCCTCAGCAAGTGCTGAGCTTCACACTGCATTCAGTCCCCTCAGCAAGTACTGAGCTTCATACTGCATTCAGTCCCCTCAGCAAGTACTGAGCTTCACGCTGCATTCAGTCCCCTCAGCAAGTAATGAGCTTCACGCTGCATTCAGTCCCCTCAGCAAGTAATGAGCTTCATGCTGCATTCAGTTCCCTTAGCAAGTAATGAGCTTCACACTGCATTCAGTCAACTCAACAGGCGATGAGCTTCACTCTGCAATCAGCACTCCCAGCAAGTGCTGAGCTTCACACTGCATTCAGCACCCTCAGCAAGTCCAGAGCTTCACTCTGCATTCAGGCAACTCAACAGGCGATGAGCTTCACTCTGCATTCAGTCCCCTCAGCAAGTATTGAGCTTCACTCTGCATTCAGTCAACTCAACAGGCGATGAGCTTCACTCTGCATTCAGCACTCCCAGCAAGTGCTGAGCTTCACGCTGCATTCAGTCCCCTCAGCAAGTGCTGAGCTTCACACTGCATTCAGACCCAGAGCCAGTACTGAGCTTCACACTGCACTCAGTCCGCTCAGCAAGTGCTGAGCTTCACACTGCATTCAGCCCCCTCAGCAAGTACTGAGCTTCACACTGCATTCAGTCCCCTCAGCAAGTGCTGAGCTTCACACTGCATTCAGTCCCCTCAGCAAGTATTGAGCTTCACACTGCATTCAGTCAACTCAACAGGCGATGAGCTTCACTCTGCATTCAGCACTCCCAGCAAGTGCTGTTCTTCACTCTGCATTCAGTCAACTCAACAGGCGATGAGCTTCACTCTGCATTCAGCACTCCCAGCAAGTGCTGAGCTTCACACTGCCTTCAGCACCCTCAGCAAGTGCTGAGCATCACTCTGCATTCAGTCCCCTCAGCAAGTACTGAGGTTCACCATGCATTCAACAGCCTCAGCTAGTGCTGAGTTTATCACTGCATTCAGTCCCCTCAGCAAGTACTGAGTTTAACACTGCATTCAGTCCACTCAGCAAGTACTGAGTTTCACACTGCATTCAGTCCACTCAGCAAGTCGAATTTCATGTTGCATTCAGCACCCTCAGCAAGTGCTGAGCTTCACGCTGCATTCAGCCCCCTCTGCAAATACTGAGCATCACTCTGCATTCAGTCCCCTCAGCCAGTGCTGAAAATCACTCTGCATTCGGTCCCCTCAGCAAGTACTGAGCATCACGCTGCATTCAGCACTCTCAGCAAGTGCTGAGCTTCACCTTGCATTCAACACCCTCAGCTAGTACTGAGTTTATCACTGCATTCAGTCCCCTCATCAAGTGCTGAGCTTCACCCTGCATTCAGTATCCTCAGCAAGTACTGAGTTTATCACTGCATTCAGTCCCCTCATGAAGTGCTGAGCTTCACGCTGCATTCAGTCCCCTCAGCAAGTACTGAGCTTCACACTGCATTCAGTCCCCTCAGCAAGTAATGAGCTTCACGCTGCATTCAGTCCCCTCAGCAAGTAATGAGCTTCACGCTGCATTCAGTTCCCTTAGCAAGTAATGAGCTTCACACTGCATTCAGTCAACTCAACAGGCGATGAGCTTCACTCTGCAATCAGCACTCCCAGCAAGTGCTGAGCTTCACACTGCATTCAGCACCCTCAGCAAGTCCTGAGCTTCACTCTGCATTCAGTCAACTCAACAGGCGATGAGCTTCACTCTGCATTCAGTCCCCTCAGCAAGTATTGAGCTTCACTCTGCATTCAGTCAACTCAACAGGCGATGAGCTTCAGTCTGCATTCAGCACTCCCAGCAAGTGCTGAGCTTCACGCTGCATTCAGTCCCCTCAGCAAGTGCTGAGCTTCACACTGCATTCAGACCCAGAGCCAGTACTGAGCTTCACACTGCACTCAGTCCGCTCAGCAAGTGCTGAGTTTCACACTGCATTCAGTCCCCTCAGCAAGTACTGAGTTTCACATTGCATTCAGTCCCCTCAGCAAGTGCTGAGCTTCACACTGCATTCAGACCCAGAGCCAGTACTGAGCTTCACACTGCACTCAGTCCGCTCAGCAAGTGCTGAGCTTCACACTGCATTCAGTCCCCTCAGCAAGTACTGAGCTTCACACTGCATTCAGTCCCCTCAGCAACTACTGAGCTTCACACTGCATTCAGTCGCCTCAGCAAGTAATGAGCTTCACGCTGCATCCAGTCCCCTCAGCAAGTAATGAGCTTCACACTGCATTCAGTCCCCTCAGCAAGTACTGAGCTTCACACTGCATTAAGTCCCCTCAGCAAGTATTGAGCTTCACACTGCATTCAGTCAACTCAACAGGCGATGAGCTTCACTCTGCATTCAGCACTCCCAGCAAGTGCTGAGCTTCACACTGCATTCAGCACCCTCAGCAAGTCCTGAGCTTCACTCTGCATTCAGTCAACTCAACAGGCGATGAGCTTCACTCTGCATTCAGTCCCCTCAGCAAGTATTGAGCTTCACTCTGCATTCAGTCAACTCAACAGGCGATGAGCTTCACGCTGCATTCAGCACTCCCAGCAAGTGCTGAGCTTCACATTGCCTTCAGCACGCTCAGCAAGTGCTGAGCATCACTCTGCATTCAGTCCCCTCAGCAAGTACTGAGGTTCGCCGTGCATTCAACAGCCTCAGCTCGTGCTGAGTTTATCACTGCATTCAGTCCCCTCAGCAAGTACTGAGTTTAACACTGCATTCCGTCCACTCAGCAAGTACTGAGTTTCACACTGCATTCAGTCCACTCAGCAATTCGAATTTCATGTTGCATTCAGCACCCTCAGCAAGTGCTGAGCTTCACACTGCATTCAGCCCCCTCTGCAAATACTGAGCATCACTCTGCATTCAGTCCCCTCAGCCAGTGCTGAAAATCACTCTGCATTCAGTCCCCTCAGCAAGTAATGAGTATCACGCTGCATTCAGCACTCTCAGCAAGTGCTGAGCTTCACCTTGCATTCAACACCCTCAGCTAGTACTGAGTTTATCACTGCATTCAGTCCCCTCATCAAGTGCTGAGCTTCACCTTGCATTCAGTACCCTCAGCAAGTACTGAGTTTATCACTGCATTCAGTACCCTCATCAAGTGCTGAGCTTCATACTGCATTCAGCACCCTCAGCAAGTACTGAGGTTCACACTGCATTCAGCACCCTCAGCTAGTACTGAGTTTATCACTGCATTCAGTCCCCTCATCAAGTGCTGAGCTTCACACTGCATTCAGTCCCCTCAGCAAGTACTGAGTTTATCACTGCATTAAGTACCCTCACCAATTACTGAGTTTATCACTGCATTCAGTCCCCTCATCAAGTGCTGAGCTTCACACTGCATTTTGTCCCCTCAGCAAGTACTGAGCTTTCCACTGCATTCAGTCCCCTCATCAAGTACCGAATTTCACACTGCATTCAGCCCCTTCAGCAAGTACTGAGCTGAACACTGCACTCAGCATCCTCAGCAAGTGCTGAGCTTCACACGGGGCAACCAGAAACCGAAGCAAGTGCTGACCTTCATGCTGCATTTAGCACCCTCAGCTAGTGCTGAGTCTCACGCTGCGCTCAGTCCACTCAGCCAGTACTGACCTTCACACTGCATTCAGTCTCCTCAGCAAGTACTGTGTTTCACACTGTTTCCAGTCCCCTCACCAAGTACTGAGCTTCACACTGCATTCAGCACCCTCAGCAAGTACTGAGCTTCACACTGCATTCAGCACCCTCAGCAAGTACTGAGGTTCACACTGCATTCAGCACCCTCAGCAAGTATTGAGCTTCACTCTGCATTCAGTGCCCTCAGCAAGTGCTGAGCTTTACCCGACATTCAGTACCCACAGCAAGAGCTGAGCTCCACCCTTTATTCAGTCCCCTCAGCAAGTGTTAAGCTTCACGCTGCATTCTGTCCCCTCAGCAAGTGCTGAGCTTCACACTGCATTCAGTCCCCTCAGCAAGTACTGAGCTTCATACTGCAGTCAGTCCCCTCAGCAAGTACTGAGCTTCACACTGCAGTCAGTCCCCTCAGCAAGTACTGAGCTTCACAATGCATTCAGTCCCCTCAGCAAGTACTGAGCTTCACACTGCATTCAGTCCCCTCAGCAAGTAATGAGCTTCACGCTGCATTCAGTCCCCTCAGCAAGTACTGAGCTTCACACTTCATTCAGTCGCCTCAGCAAGTAATGAGCTTCACGCTGCATTCAGTCCCCTCAGCAAGTAATGAGCTTCACGCTGCATTCAGTCCCCTCATCAAGTGCTGAGCTTCACACTGCATTTTGTCCCCTCAGCAAGTACTGAGCTTCACACTGCATTCAGTCCCCTCAGCAAGTACTGAGTTTATCACTGCATTCAGTCCCCTCATCAAGTGCTGAGCTTCACACTGCATTCAGTCCCCTCACCAAGTACTGAGCTTCACACTGCATTCAGCACCTTCAGCAAGTACTGAGCTTCACACTGCATTCAGCACCCTCAGCAAGTACTGAGGTTCACACTGCATTCAGCACCCTCAGCAAGTATTGAGCTTCACTCTGCATTCAGTGCCCTCAGCAAGTGCTGAGCTTTACCCTACATTCAGTACCCACAGCAAGAGCTGAGCTCCACCCTTTATTCAGTCCCCTCAGCAAGTGTTAAGCTTCACGCTGCATTCTGTCCACTCAGCAAGTGCTGAGCTTCACACTGCATTCAGTTCCCTCAGCAAGTACTGAGCTTCATACTGCACTCAGTCCCCTCAGCAAGTGCTGAGCTTCACACTGCATTCAGTCCCCCCAGCAAGTAATGAGCTTCATGCTGCATTCAGTCGACTCAGCAAGTACTGAGTTTAACACTGCATTCAGTCCACTCAGCAAGTACTGAGCTTCACACTGCATTCAGTCGCCTCAGCAAGTAATGAGCTTCACGCTGCATTCAGTCCCCTCAGCAAGTTATGAGCTTCACGCTGCATTCAGTCCCCTCAACAAGTGCTGAGCTTCACACTGCATTCAGACCCTGAGCCAGTACTGAGCTTCACACTGCACTCAGTCCCCTCAGCAAGTGCTGAGCTTCACACTGCATTCAGTCCCCTCAGCAAGTACTGAGCTTCATACTGCATTCAGTCCCCTCAGCAAGTACTGAGCTTCACACTGCATTCAGTCCCCTCAGCAAGTACTGAGCTTCACACTGCATTCAGTCCCCTCAGCAAGTACTGAGCTTCACGCTGCATTCAGTCCCCTCAGCAAGTACAGTGCTTCACGCTGCATTCAGTCCACTCAGCAAGTAATGAGCTTCACGCTGCATTCAGTTCCCTTAGCAAGTAATGAGTTTCACACTGCATTCAGTCCCCTCAGCAAGTATTGAGCTTCACACTGCATTCAGTCAACTCAACAGGCGATGAGCTTCACTCTGCAATCAGCACTCCCAGCAAGTGCTGAGCTTCACACTGCATTCAGCACCCTCAGCAAGTATTGAGCTTCACTCTGCATTCAGTCAACTCAACAGGCGATGAGCTTCACTCTGCATTCAGCACTCCCAGCAAGTGCTGAGCTTCACGCTGCATTCAGTCTCCTCAGCAAGTGCTGAGCTTCACACTGCATTCAGACCCAGAGCCAGTACTGAGCTTCACACTGCACTCAGTCCCCTCAGCAAGTGCTGAGCTTCACACTGCATTCAGTCCCCTCAGCAAGTACTGAGCTTCACAATGCATTCAGTCCCCTCAGCAAGTGCTGAGCTTCACACTGCATTCAGACCCAGAGCCAGTACTGAGCTTCACACTGCACTCAGTCCCCTCAGCAAGTACTGAGTTTAACACTGCATTCAGTGCACTCAGCAAGTACTGAGTTTCACACTGCATTCAGTCCCCTCAGCAAGTACTGAGCTTCACACTGCATTCAGTCGCCTCAGCAAGTAATGAGCTTCACGCTGCATCCAGTCCCCTCAGCAAGTAATGAGCTTCACACTGCATTCAGTCCCCTCAGGAAGTACTGAGCTTCACACTGCATTCAGTCCCCTCAGCAAGTATTGAGCTTCACATTGCATTCAGTCAACTCAACAGGCGATGAGCTTCACTCTGCATTCAGCACTCCCAGCAAGTGCTGAGCTTCACACTGCATTCAGCACCCTCAGCAAGTCCTGAGCTTCACTCTGCATTCAGTCAACTCAACAGGCGATGAGCTTCACTCTGCATTCAGTCCCCTCAGCAAGTATTGAGCTTCACTCTGCATTCAGTCAACTCAACAGGCGATGAGCTTCACTCTGCATTCAGTCCCCTCAGCAAGTATTGAGCTTCACTCTGCATTCAGTCAACTCAACAGGCGATGAGCTTCACGCTGCATTCAGCACTCCCAGCAAGTGCTGAGCTTGACACTGCCTTCAGCACCCTCAGCAAGTGCTGAGCATCACTCTGCATTCAGTCCCCTCAGCAAGTACTGAGGTTCACCGTGCATTCAACAGCCTCAGCTAGTGCTGAGTTTATCACTGCATTCAGTCCCCTCAGCAAGTACTGAGTTTAACACTGCATTCAATCCACTCAGCAAGTACTGAGTTTCACACTGCATTCAGTCCCCTCAGCAAGTCGAATTTCATGTTGCATTCAGCACCCTCATCAAGTGCTGAGCTTCACGCTGCATTCAGCCCCCTCTGCAAATACTGAGCATCACTCTGCATTCAGTCCCCTCAGCAAGTACTGAGCATCACGCTGCATTCAGCACTCTCAGCAAGTGCTGAGCTTCACCTTGCATTCAACACCCTCAGCTAGTACTGAGTTTCACACTGCATTCAGCACCCTCAGCAAGTACTGAGCTTAACCTTGCATTCAGCATCCTCAGCAAGTGCTGTGCTTCACACGGCAATCAGCACCCGAAGCAAGTGCTGAGCTTCATGCTGCATTTCGCACCCTCAGCAAGTGTTGGCTTTCACGCGGCAATCAGACCCCTCAGCAAGTACTGAGTTTCACACTGCATTCAGTCCCCTCAGCATGTGCTGCTCATAACACTGCATTCAGTCCCCTCAGCAAGTACTTAGTTTCACACTGCATTCAGTCCCCTCAGCACGTGCTGTTCTTAACACTGCATTCAGTGCCCTCAGCAAGTGCTGAGCTTCACACTGCATTCAGCCCCCTTAGCAAGTACTGAGCTTCACACTGCATTCAGTCCCCTCAGCAAGTATTGAGCTTCACACTGCATTCGGCACCCTCAGTATAAAATGAGCTTCACCCTGCATT
Organism: Chiloscyllium punctatum; assembly: GCF_047496795.1. NCBI lineage: Eukaryota > Metazoa > Chordata > Chondrichthyes > Orectolobiformes > Hemiscylliidae > Chiloscyllium > Chiloscyllium punctatum. The sequence continues at coordinate 64,595,628 of NC_092762.1, forward strand.
AAGCCCCCTCAGCAAGTTCTGAGTTTCACTCTGCATTCAGTCCCCTCAGCAAGTACTGAGCTTACCACTGCATTCATTCCCCTCAGCTAGTACTGAGTGTCAGTCTGCATTCAGTGTCTCAGCAAGTGCTGAACTTTACGCTGCAATCAGTCCCCTCAGCAAGTACTGAGCTTCACACTGCATTCAGTCCCCTCAGCAAGTGCTGAGCTTCACACTGCATTCAGTCCCCTCCGCAAGTGCTTAGCGACACGCTGCATTCATCCCCTGAGCAAGTACTGAGTTTCACTTCGCATTCAGCACCCTCAGCAAGTATTGAGCTTCACTCTGCATTCAGTCCACTCAGCAAGTCATGAGCTTCACACTGCATTCAGCACCGTCAGCAAGTGCTGAGCTTCACCCTGCATTCAGTCCCCTCAGCAAGTGCTGAGCTCCACCCTTTATTCAGTCCCCTCAGCAAGTGCTAAGCTTCATGCTGTATTCAGTCACCTCAGCAAGTAATAAGCTCCACCCTTTATTCAGTCCCCTCAGCAAGTGCTAAGCTTCATGCTGCATTCAGTCCCCTCAGCAAGTGCTGAGCTCCACCCTTTATTCAGCCCCCTCACTCTGCATTCAGTCAACTCAACAGGCGATGAGCTTCACTCTGCATTCAGCACTCCCAGCAAGTGTTGAGCTTCACACTGCATTCAGCACCCTCAGCAAGTCCTGAGCTTCACACTGCATTAAGCCCCCTCACCAAGTTCTGAGTTTCACACTGCATTCAGTCCCCTCAGCAAGTAATGAGCTTCACACTGCATTCAGTCCCCTCAGCAAGTAATGAGCTTCACTCTGCATTCAGTCAACTCAACAGGCGATGAGCTCCACTCTGCATTCAGCACCCTCAGCATGTGTTGAGCTACACTCTGCATTCAGTGCCCTCAGCAAGTATTGAGCTTCACTCTGCATTCAGTCAACCCAACAGACGATGAGCTTCACACTGCATTCAGCACTCCCAGCAAGTGCTGAGCTTCACACTGCCTTCAGCACCCTCAGCAAGTGCTGAGCATCACTCTGCATTCAGTCCCCTCAGCAAGTACTGAGGTTCACCGTGCATTCAACACCCTCAGCTAGTACTGAGTTTATCACTGCATTCAGTCCCCTCAGCAAGTACTGAGTTTCACAGTGCATTCAGTCCACTCAGCAAGTACTGAGTTTCACACTGCATTCAGTCCCCTCAGCAAGTACTGAGTTTCACAGTGCATTCAGTCCACTCAGCAAGTACTGAGTTTCACACTGCATTCAGTTTCCTCAGCAAGTACTGAGTTTAACACTGCATTCAGTCCACTCAGCAAGTACTGAGTTTCACACTGCATTCAGGCCCCTCAGAAAGTCGAACTTCATGTTGCATTCAGCACCCTCAGCAAGTGCTGAGCTTCACGCTGCATTCAGCACCCTCTGCAAATACTGAGCATCACTCTGCATTCAGTCCCCTCAGCAAATGCTGAGCATCACTCTGCATTCAGTCCCCTCAGCAAGTACTGAGCATCACGCTGCTTTCAGCACTCTCAGCAAGTGCTGATCTTCACCTTGCATTCAACACCCTCAGCTAGTACTGAGTTTATCACTGCATTCAGTCCCCTCAGCAAGTACTGAGTTTTACACAGCATTCAGTCCCCTCAGCAAGTCGAACTTCATGTTGCATTCAGCACCCTCAGCAAGTGCTGAGCTTCACCCTGCATTCAGCACCCTCAGCAAGTGCTGAGCTTCACGCTGCATTCAGCCCCCTCAGCAAATACTGAGCATCACTCTGCATTCAGTCCACTCAGCAAGTACTGAGCATCACGCTGCATTCAGCCCTCTCAACAAGTGCTGATCTTCACCTTGCATTCAACAACCTCAGCTAGTACTGAGTTTATCACTGCATTCAGTCCCCTTATCAAGTGCTGAGCTTCACGCTGCATTCAGCACCCTCAGGAAGTACTGAGCTTCACTCTGCATTCAGTCCCCTCAGCAAGTGCTAAGCTTCACATTGCATTCAGTCCCCTCAGCAAGTATTGAGCTTCACACTGTATTCAGTCCCCTCAGCAAGTAATGAGCTTCACACTGTATTCAGTCCCCTCAGCAAGCACTGAGCTTCACCCTGCATTCAGCACCCTCAGCAAGTAATGAGCTTCACACTGCATTCAGCGCCCTCAGCAACTACTGAGTTTCACACTGCAGTCACCTCAGAAATTATTGAGCTTCATACTGCATTCAGCACCCTCAGCAAGTACTAAATTCACCCTGCATTGACTCCCCTCAGCAAGTACTGAGCTTCACACAGCATTCAGCACCGTCAGCAAGTACTGAGCATCACCCTGTATTCAGTCCCCTCAGCAAGTGCTGAGCTTCATGCTGAATTCAGCACCCTCCGGAAGTACTGAGCTTCACTCTGCATTCAGTCCCCTCAGCAAGTGCTAAGCTTCACTCTGCATTCAGTCCCCTCAGCAAGTGCTAAGCTTCACAGTGCATTCAGTCCCCTCTGCAAGTGCTGAGCTTCACGCTGCATTCAGTCACTTCAGCAAGTGCTGAGCTTCAGACTGCAGTCAGTCCCCTCTGCAAATGCTGAGCTTCACCCTTTATTCAGTCCACTCAGCAAGTGCTGAGCTTCACACTGCATTCAGTCCCCTCAGCAAGTGCTGAGCTTCACCCTTTATTCAGTCACCTCAGCAAGTGCTGAGCTTCACACTGCATTCAGTCCCGTCAGGAAGTGCTAAGTTTCACGCTGCATTCAGCCCCCTCAGCAAGCACTGAGCTTAGAACATAGAGCATAGAACAATATTGCGCAGGACAGGCCTTTCGGCCCTCAATGTTGCACCAATCTGTGAACTGTTCTCAGCTCATCCCCCTACACTAACCCATAATCATCCATGTGCTTGTCTCAGGATGGTTGAATCTCCCTCATGTAGCTGAGTTGACCCCCTTCGCAGGTAGGGCTTTCCACGCCCTTACATCTCTCAGCGTAAAGAACTTGTCTCTGACATCTATCTTCAAACTATCACCCCTCGATTTGTAGTTGTGCCCTCTTGTACAAGCTGACATCATCATCCTAGGAAAAAGTCTTTCTCTGTCTACCCTATCTAATCCTCTGATCATCTTGTATGTCTCTATCAAATCCCTCCTTAGCCTTCTTCTTTCCAATGAGAACAGACCCAAGTCTCTCAGCCTTTCCTCATAGGACCTACCCTCCTGACCAGGCAACGTCCTGGTAAATCTCCTCTGCACCTTTTCCAATGCTTCCACACCCTTTCTGTAATCGGGTGACCAGAACTGTACACAATATTCCAAGTGTGGCCGCACCAGCGTTTTGTATAGGTGCAGCATGCTATTGCGGTTCTGGAACTCAATCCCTCTACCAATGAAACCTAACATACCATATGCCTTCTTAACAGCACTATTCACCTGGGTGGCAACTTTCAGGGATCCATGCACATGGACTCCAAGATCCACCTGCACATCCACACTACCAAGAATCTTTCCATTGACCCAGTACTCTGCCATCCTGTTATTCTTCCCAAAGTGCATCACCTCACATTTAGCTGCATTGAACTCCATTTGCCACCTCTCAGTCCAATTCTGCAGTTTATCCAAGTCCCCCTACAACCTGTAACATTCTTCCAAACTGTCCGCTATTCCACCGACTTTAGTGTTGTCTGCAAATTTCCTAATCCATCCACCTATGCCTGCGTCTAAGTCGTTTATAAAAATGACAAACAGCAGTGGTCCCAAACAGATCCCTGTGGCACACCATTAGTAAGTGGACTCCAGGCTGAATATTTTCCATTAACCACCACTCGCTGCCTTCTTCCAGACAGCCAGTTTCTAATCCAAACTTCTAAATCACCCTCAATTCCATGCGTCTGCATTTTCTCCATCAGCCTGCCGTGTGGAACATTATCAAAGGCTTTACTGAAGTCCAAGTATACCACGTCAACTGCCCGACCCTCATTTACATGCTTGGTCACCTTCTCAAAAAATTCATTGAGGTTTGTGAGACATGACCTGCCCTTGACGAAGCCATGTTGACTATCTGAAATCAAACTGTTGCTTGCTAGATGATTATAAATCTTATCTCTCAAAATCCTTTCCAAAACCTTTCTTACAAGAGAAGTACAGCTCATTGGTCTACAATTACCTGGGTCATCTCTGCTGCCCTTCTTGAACAAGGGCACAACATTTGCAATCTTCCATTCCTCAGGTACTAAACCTATCAACAATGACGACTCAAACATTAAAGCCAAAGGCTCTGCTATCTCCTCCCTAGCTTCCCAGAGAATCCTCGGTTAAATCCCATCCGGCCCAGGGGACTTGTCTACTTTCACTCCTTCTCGAATTGATAACACCTGTGCATAACTAACCTCAATCCTTTCTAGTCTAATATCTCGTACCTCATTCTTCTCCTCTACAATGCCTCCTTTTCCTGAGTGAACACCGATGATAAATGTTCATTTAGCACCTCTCCAATCTCTACAGGGTCCACACTCAACTTCCCACTTCTGTCTTTGACTGGCCCTATTCCTATCCTAATCAAACTTTTATTCCTCACATAGCTATAGAAAGCTTTAGGGTTCTCCTTTATTCTATTTACTAAAGACTGCTCGTGTACTCTCTTTGCTCTTCTTAACTCTCTCCTTAAATCCTTCCTAGCTGATCTGTAACTCTCCATCGCCTCAACTGTACCATCTTGCCTCATCAACATAGAAGCCTCTTTCTTCTTCTTAACAAGAGTTGCAATTTCTGTAGTAAACCATGGTTCCCTTACCTTACCACTTCCTCCCTGCCTGACAGGGACATACCTATCAAGGACACGCAATATCTGTTCCTTAACCAGGTCCTGTATGAGTCACAGAAATCTGAGTCCTCATCTATCCTGTGATAACTACCGTTGCTGAATGCAGTGTGAAGCTCAGCACTTGCTGAGGGTGCTGAATGCAGTGTGAAGCTCAGCACTTGCTGAGGGTGCTGAGTGCAGTGTGAAGCTCAGCACTTACTGAGGGTGCTGAATGCAGGGTGAAGCTCAGTACTTGCTGAGGGGGCTGAATGCAGTGTGAAGTACTGAGCTTCATGTTGCATTCAGAACCCTCAGCAAGTGCTGAGTTTCACACTGCATTCAGCATCGGTAGATATCATAGGGTAGATGAGGAATCAGATTTCTATGGCTCACACAGGACCTGGTTCCCCCATGGCAAGCATTGACTTTTTATATTATCGTTGCTGCTTAATTTAATATTACTGAGCTGCTCGTCCAATTTACAAGCATCAATGACATGTAGCAAATCGCCTTTGTCCAGCATCTAACCCCGAAGCACCTTCAATCCGAATGTGTACGTAAAGGACAATACAATGATCGCTCTCAGTGTGGAGATACCATTGGTGGTTACAGTCAATAATCACGTTTCTGCCCTCCCCAACTCCCATCGCCAATCATGCCCTCTGATGCAGTTCTGAATTCTGCCCATTGAACTTGTGTCTCTGCTATCCACTCTGCAAACAAAAAAGTGCTGGAAAGTAAAGCAGTTCAGGCAGCTGTCCTTGAGGGAAAGCGAGCTAACATTTTGAGTCGAGATAACTCTTCGTCAGAGCTGATGTAAAGTGTGGAGGAGACAGAATTTATGCAATAGTGGGGAAGTAGAGTGTTGGGGAAGAAAAGGTGCTGATAGTGCAGATTAAGAGATTGGAACGTGAGAATAGAAGAACAGTGGTCTGTCCAACTCTCAGGCTGGAAACAACAGCCAGTCCCACTGGAGCTGTGGGGGGTAAGGGGGTGGGAGGTGGTGGTGGGGGAGGATATGGTAACAGAGAATATAACAAGTAAACTAAAAGAAAGGGAAGGAATAGGAGTGGGTTCATAATCTGAAGGTGTTGGAACTCAATATTAAGTCCAGAAGGTTGTAAGGTGCCTAGTCTGATGATGAGATGTTGTTTCTCCAGTTTACACTGTGATTTGCTGGAGCATGGCAGCATACCGAGGACAGACACGTGGGCATGCAAGCAAGATGCTATGTTAAAAAGACCGGCTACAGGAAGGTCAGGGGTCATGCCTGCGCACAGACGGGAGATGTTCTGCAAAGTGATCCCCCAGTCTGCATTTGGTTTCTCCAATGTAGAGTAGATCACCTTAGGTGCAGTGAATTCAATAGACCAGATTGGAGGAGGTGCAGGTGAAATGCTGCTTCACGTGGACAGACTGTTCAGGCCCTTGGGTGTTGAGCAGGGAGGAGGTGAGGGGGGAGGTGTTGCCCCTTCTGTGGTTACATGGGAAGGTGTCGTGGGAGGGGAGGGTGATGTTACTGGTGAAGGGGTAGACTAGGTTGTCCTGGAGAGAATCATCCCTGCAAAATGCAGACGGGGGAGTGAAGAGAACATGTCACAAAACAGAAGTTGCTGGAAAAGCTCAGCAGGTCTGGCAGCATCTGTGAAGAGAAATCAAAATTAACATTTCAGGTCTAGTGATCCTTTCCCAGAACTGACGGTAGTTACGAAAATGTCAGTTTATATGCAGAAGATAGGATGGGTGGAGGGGGTAAGGAGTTATTGATCAGTGGGGATAGAGCCCAAAGAGAGAGAATAACAGTTGGCTGGACAAAGGATTGGATAATGAAAGGGAGCTGGACGATGATTAGCTATTAATGGAGACTGTTAGTGGCTAACAATAGGTCGTGTGTAATGGCAGACTCTGTAATAACAAGCCCTGGTGTGTGTGGTAGGGGGCAAGGACATGGGGGTGTTCAGCTTCTAAAATGATTGTACTCGATATTGAGTCCAGAGGGCTGCAGGGTCCCTCGCACTAAGCTTCATTGGAACACTACACAAGCCTGAGATACAAGGGAATATGGTGGTGTTTTAAAGTGGCAGGCAACTGAAAGCTCAATGTATTTTTTTGTGGGCAGAATGTAGGTGTTCTGTGAATTGGTCGCCCAGTCTACGCTTCATTTCCCCCAGTGTACAAGAGACCACATTGTGAGCAGCAAATGCAGTGGACTAGATTGTGATAAGTGCTGCTTCACCTGGAAGATCCATTTAGGCCCTTGGATACTGAGGGAGGAGGGAGGAGGTAACTGGGCAGGTGTTACACCTTCAGCGAGTGCAGGGAAAGCTGCTGCAGGGCTTTTTGGGGGGGGGGGGGTATTTAGAGTGAAGGAAGAGTGGACCAGTGTGTTCTGGAGGGAACAGTGCCTATGGAAGGTTGTCAAGGGAGGGGAGGGGAATGTGTGCCCGGTGGTAGCATCTCACTGGAGGTGGCGGAAATAGCAGCTGACAGTATTCTGGATGTGGATGCTGGTGGGATGGTGGGTAAGGACATGGGGAAACCTATCGCTGTTGCAAAAGGGAAGAGAGGGTAGAAGTGAGGGAGGTGGGTCCGACCCAGTTGAGGGGCCTGTCAACAACGATGCTCGGGAATCCTCGAAAGCGGAAGAAGGTGGACATTGTAGAGGGTCCCTTGTTGAAGCTGGCCTCATCAGAACATATATGATGGAGACAGAGGAGCTGAGAGAATGGAATGGAGTCTTTATAGAAGCGGGGTGCGAGAATATATAGTGCAGGTAGCTATGGGAGTCGGTGGGTTTATAGTGAATAATAGTGGCCAGTTTATCCCCAAACATGGAAACCGAGATGTTGAGGAAGGGAAGGGACAATTCAGAGATAGACCCACTGAAAGTGAGAGTGAGGTGGAAACTGGACGTGAAATCGATGAGATTTTCCAATTCCTGATGAGAGGGGAAAGCAGCACCAATGATATCATCAATATATCAGAGAAAGAATTGTGGGTGGGGATCAGAATAGAACTGGAATAAGGAATGCTCCACATACCCCACAGGCATAACTGGGGCCCATGTGGATACCCATAGCTACCCCGCTGTCCTGAAGAAAATGAGAGGAATTAAAAGAAAAGTTGTTGAGGGTGAGGACGAGCTCGGCCAAGCAGAGGAGGGTGGTGGATGGATGGGGACGATTCAGGCATTTGTTCCAGGAAGAAACACAGAGTCCTGAGACCATCCTGGTGGGGGTTGGATGTGGAGAGGGATGGCATGTCCGTGGTAAAGAGAAGGTGGTTGGAGCCTGCAAACTGGAAATTCCACAACTGGCATAAAGCATCAGAAGAATCGCGGATGTAAGTCGGCAGGGACTGGACCAGGAGGAAAGCTCTGAGTGATTATAGGAAATGATGTATAGTACACTTAGCTGTGGGAGTCAGCAGGTTTATAGTGAATAGTAGTGTCCAAGAGAGGAAGATGTGTTTGGGAGTGGCATTCTCTTGGAGTTGTCTGAAATTGTGGAGAATGATCCTTTGAATGCAGACACTGGTGGGATGAAAAGTGAGGATGAAGGGGACACGATCACACTGTTATGAGTGATAGCAAGGGACAAGTGTGAAGGCATGGGTGATTGGTTGGAGGTAGTTGAGGGCCCTATCGATGCAGTGGGTGGAAAACCATGGTTATGGAAGAAGGAAGCCATGTCAGTAGCGCTCATTTGGAAGATAGCATCATCCAAACAGATAAAATGTAAGATGAAGGAACTGGGAGAATGAGATGGAATCCTTTGAGGATGTGGGGTGCGAAAAGCTGGAGTGAAGGTAGCTATGAGAGAGTGGTGGTAGATGAGGATTGTTCAGGCCTCTGGTTGAGGAAGAAGCTGAGAGCTCTCAAACTATCCTGGTCTGGAGGTTTAGAGGCGTTGGACATCCATGGTGAACAGGAGGCAGTTAGGGCCCGGGGAACTGGAAATTGTCAATACAGTGGAGGGCATCAGAGGAATCGCAGATGTAGGGTCTGGACAAAGAGATAGAAAGGAGTGACATCTGAGGGCTGGGGAGGGACAGTAAGGCTCTGAGTGACCGGAGGGGATGAAGTCCAAGAGATGGAAAGGGGAGAGCAACACAGGGCATGTGTTGGAGTTCTTAAGTTGCAGGAGCTTGCATGCCTTGACACCTGAAGCCCATCCCGTCCTGTCACTCCTGATCACACGCCCACTTGTCTCTCTTTGACAAGCTGCAACGGTCCAGCAAATCACAGTGCAAACTGGAGGAACAACATCACATCTTTAAACTGGCACTTCACAACCTTCTAGACTCAATATTGAGTTCAACACCTTCAGATTGTGAACCCACTCCCATTCCTTCCCTTTCTTTTAGCTTTACTTTTTACATTCTCTGTCACCATGTCCTCTGTCTCCTCCCCACCGAGACTGTCTATTGTTCCCTGTCTGGCAGTTAGACACACTGTTGTTCAGCCACTCTCAAATTCCAATCATTTAATCTGCACTATCAACATCCTTTCACTCCCCCACTCCAGCACCCCACCATCCCACTATTGCATAAATGTTGCCCCCTCCAAACTTTGCATCAGCTCTGATGAAGAGTCATCTAGTATCGAAACATTAGCCTGTTCTCTCTCCATGGATGCTGCCTGAGTGAGTCTGTGGATCAGAGAACAGCCAGGGAATTCCTAGAGGCATGGCACTCATCCACAGACTCTATCAACAAACACATCGACCTGGACCCAATATACCGGCCACTACAGCGGACAGCTCGAACTGACAACCGGAAGCGGTAGAGACAGGCCACTATAAGTACCGGAGAAAACAGCACAGAAGCGCTTCACAGGAGGCTCCCAAGCACTGAGGATGTCACCTAGACAGGGGACGAAACGTTTGCAAGACAAATTCCCAGCTCGGCGAACAGAACCACAACAGTAAATGGCAGGCTGAATCTGCCACTTACTGTGGATTATATCTGCAATAAATGCTGTTGGTTGCGAATCTCATCAGATCGAATGGATCGGTTGGAGAGACGGTTAGAAGCGATGAGGAATTTGCTACAGCAATGGTATTTGATGGATGGCAGTTATAGGAAGGGGGCAAAGTCTCAGATACAGTCACATAGATGGGTTAGCTCCAGGAAAGGTAAGAGAGGTAGGCTCCTAGTGCAGGATACTTTTGTGGCTATACCCATTTCAAACAAGTATGCTGTTTTGGAAAATGTGAACAATTCACAGGGGAACATAGCATGAACAGCCAAGTTTCTGGTATTGAGACTTGCTCAAGTGCAACAAGGGGTACGTCGGGTTCCAAGCGATCAATTGTGTTTGGGGATTCTCTAGTCCGAGGTACAGACAGACGTTTCTGTGGCCAGCAGCAAAAAATCAGAATGGTGTGTTGCTTCCCGGGTGCCAGGATCAAGGATGTCTCAGAGAGGGTGCAGAATGTTCTCAAGGGGGAGAGGGGCCAGCAAGAGGAACCAACGACATAGGAAGGGAAAAGGTTGAGATTCTGAAGAGTGATTACAGAGAGTTTGGCAGGAATTTTAAAAAAGAGGTCCTTGAGTGTAGTAATATCTGGATTACTCCTGGTGCTATGAGCTATTGAGGGCAGGAATAGGAGGATAGAGCAGGTGAATGCATGGCTGAGGAGCTGGTGTATGGGACAAAGTTTCACATTTTTGGATCACTGGAATCTCTTTTGGGGTAGAAGTGACCTGTACAAGAAGGACGGATTGCACCTAAATTGGAAGGGGACGAATATACTGGCAGGGAAATTTGTGAGAGCTGCTTGGGAGGATTTAAACAAATAAGGTGGGGGGGTGGGACCCAGGGAGATAGTGAGGAAAAAGATCAATCTGAGACTGGTACAGTTGAGAACAGAAGTGAGTCAAACAGTCAGGGCAGGCAGGGACAAGGTAGGACTAATAAATTAACTTGCATTTATTTCAATGCAAGGGCCTCACGGGGAAGGCAGATGAACTCAGGGCATGGTTAGGAACATGGGACTGGGATATCGTAGCAATTTCGGAAACATGGTTCAGGGATGGACAGGACTGGCAACTTAATGTTCCAGGATACAAATGCTACAGGAAAGATAGAAAGGGAGGCAAGAGAGGACGGGGAGTGGCATTTTTGATAAGGGACAGCATTACAGATGTGCTGAGAGAGGATATTCCTGGAAATACATCCAGGGAAGTTATTTGGGTGGAACTGAGAAATAAGAAAGGGATGATAACTTTATTGTGATTGTATTATAGACCCTCTAATAGTCAAAGGGAAATTGAGAAACAAAATTGCAAGGAGACCTCAGCTATCTGTATGAATAATAGGGTGGTTATGGTAGGGGATTTTAACATTCCAAACATAGACTGGGGCTGCCATAGTGTTAAAGGTTTAAATGGAGAGGAATTTAAGTGTGTACAAGAAAATTTTCTGATTCAGTATGTGGATGTACCTACTAGAGAAGGTGCAAAACTTGACCTACACTTGGGAAAAAAGGCAGGGCAGGTGACTGAGGTGACAGTGGGGGAGCACTTTGGGGCCAGCAACCATAATTCTATTAGATTTAAAATAGTGATGGAAAAGGATAGACCAGATGGAAAAGTTGAAATTCTAAATTGGAGGAAGACTAATTTTGACAGTATTAGGCAAGAACTTTCAAAAGCTGATTGGGGGCAGATGTTTGTAGGTAAAGGAATGGCTGGAAAATGGGAAGCTTTCAGAAATGAGATAATGAGAATCCAGAGAAAGTATATTCCTGTCAGGGTAAAAGGAAAGGCTGGTAGGTATAGGGAATGCTGGATGACGAAAGAAATTGAGGGTTTGGTGAAGAAAAAGAAGGAAGCATATGTAAGGTATAGACAGGATAGATCGGGTGAATCCTTAGAAAAATATAAAGGAAGTAGGAGTATACTTAAGAGGGAAATCAGGAGGGCAAAACGAGGACATGAGATAGCTTTGGCAAATAGAATTAAGGAGAATTCAAACGGTTTTTACAAATACGTTAAGGACAAAAGGGTAACTAGGGAGAGAATAGGACCCCTCAAAGATCAGAAAGGCGGCCTTTGTGTGGAGCTGCAGGAAATGGGGCAGATAGTAAACGAGTATTTACTGTGGAAAAGGATATGGAATATATAGAATGTAGGGAAGTAGATGGTGACACCTTGCAAAATGTCCATATTACAGAAGAGGAAGTGCTGGATGTCTAGGAACGCATAAAGGTGGATAAATCCCCAGGACCTGATCAGGTGTACCCTAGAACTCTGTGGGAAGCTAGAGAAGTGATTGCTGGGCCTCTTGCTGAGATATTTGTATCATCGATAGTCACAGGTGAGGTGCTGGAAGACTGGAGGTTGGCAAACGTGGTGCCACTGTTTAAGAAAGGTGGTAAGGACAAGCCAGGGAACTATAGACCAGTGAGCCTGATGTCGCTGGTGGGCACGTTGTTAGAGGAAATCCTGAGGGACAAGATGTACATGTATTTGGAAAGGCAAGGACTTATTAGGGATAGTCAACATGGATTTATGCGTGGGAAATCATGTCTCACAAACTTTATTTGAGTTTTTTGGAGAAGTAACAAAGAGGATTGATGAGATCAGAGCGGTAGTTGTGATCTATATGGACTTCAGTAAGGCGTTCGACAAGGTTCCCCATGGGAGACTGATTAGCAAGGTTAGATCTCATGGAATACAGGGAGAACTAGCCATTTGGATGCAGGACTGGCTCAAAGGTAGAAGACAGAGGGTGGTGGTGAAGGGTTGTTTTTCAGACTGGAGGCCTGTGACCAGTGGAGTGCCGCAAGGATCGGTGCTGGGTCCTCTATTTTTTGCCATTTACATAAATGATTTGAATGCGAGCATAAGAGGTACAATTAGTAAGTTTGCAGATGACACCAAAATTGGAGGTGTAGTGGACAGCGAAGAGGGTTACCTCAGATTACAACAGGATCTTGACCAGATGGGCCAATGGGCTGAGAATTGGCAGATGGGAGTTTAATTCAGATAAATGTGAGGTGCTGCAATTTGGGAAAGCAAATCTTAGCAGGACTTATACACTTAATGGTAAGGTCCTAGGGAGTGTTGCTGAACAAAGAGACCTTGGAGTGCAGGTTCATAGCTCCTTGAAAGTGGAGTCACAGGTAGATAGGATAGTGAGGAAGGGGTTTGGTAAGCTTCTTTTATTGGTCGGAGTATTGAGTACAGGAGTTGGGAGGTCATGTTGTGGCTGTACAGGTCATTGGTTAGGCCACTGTTGGAATATTGCGTGCAATTTTGGTCTCCTTCCTATTGGAAAGATGTTGTGAAACTTGAAAGGGTTCAGAAAAGATCTACCAGGATGTTGCCAGGGTTGAAGGATTTGAGCTATAGGGAGAGGCTGAACAGGCTGGGGCTGTTTTCCCTGGAGCGTCAGAGGCTGAGGGGAGGCCTTATAGAGGTTTACAAAATTATGAGGGGCATGGATAGGATAAACAGACAAAGTCTTTTCCCTGGGGTCGGGGAGTCCAGAATGAGAGGGCATAGGTTTAGGGTGAGAGGGGAAAGATATAAAAGACACCTACAGGGCAACTTTTTCACACAGAAGGTGGTGTGTGTATGGAATGAGCTGCCAGAGGAAGTGGTGGAGGCTGGTACAATTGCAACATTTAAAAGGCATTTGGATGGGTATATGAATAGGAAGGGTTTGGAGGGATATGGCACGGGTGCTGGCAGGTGGGGCTAAATTGGGTTGGGATATCTGGTCGGCATGGACGAGTTGGACCGAAGGGTCTGTTTCCATGCTGTACATCTCTATGATTCTATGATTCTTACTCATGTATAGTTTCTTTGTCAAGTATTGCCGAAGTGTAGCTTGTCTGACCGAGTTTTGTAAGATGGCCACCTGATATTAATGTGATGAGTTATGGCTTTAAACAAGTAAGCATTAATTCTGGGCAGAATTTTGCAATGTTGTTTGTGGAAAGCATAAAAGGTGGAGCAAGATCATTTTGACATCAAAATGGGTCTCATTGCACTAGTCACCCTATTCCGCCTCACATTTCACTATGTCCTGTACAGCCACAACATGACCTCCCAACTCCTGTACTTAATACTCTGACCAATAAAAGAAAGCATACCAAACGCCTTCTTCACTATCCTATCTACCTGCGACTCCACTTTCAAGGAGCTATGAACCTGCATGCCAAGGCCCCTATAAGTTTCTGCCCAACCAATAGGTATAAATGGTTCTTTTACAGAGTGAAAGTTTATGGTGATTGGCAACTGTGTACGAATGCTTGGACCTCAGCTTCTCACAATATACATTAACGATATGGATGAGGGTATCAAATTAATATTTCCAATTTTGCTGACAAAACAAAGGTCGGAAGGATTGGGGAGCAGTGGGGAGGATTTAAAAAGGTTTCAAGATGATTTAGACAAGTTGAATGAGTAGATAAATATAGGATAGTGTGACATGGTTAAGTATGAAGTTTTCCACTTTGGTTAGTACTTCAATATACCTACCCATGAGGTGGCTGAGGACATTGTCCTGTTTGGCCTCTATATAACTGTGGTTGCTATTACCCCACAGCCTGTTTTTAAGGTGCACATTTCAGTTAGTTCATGAAAATCAGAAGTGGATAATTTTCTTCCATTCTCTTATTGTATTGAAACTATAATTGTGGATAAATCTCAGTTCTCCATTTCCCCTTTTCAACATTTTTGCAGTGAGAGAATAAAATATACCCAGCATAATTTCAAATGTCATCTCTTGAATTAGACAATGACACACAACTTCTTACTTAACTTTATTTTGGAGTTACAAAATTCAGTGTATGTATCTGATTTCAAAACTGAGATACAGATTTCAATTAGGGAAGAGTATTGAATAATATGAAGTAAAGACAGGTAAATTCAGAAGTGCTGATGAGCTATGATAGATAGGAATGGTACTGTAGAGGCTTCAGGGATTGAGTAACCTGCCTCGTTCTTTAAGACATAATTTGGAGATGCCGGTGTTGGACTGGAGTGTACAAAGTTAAAAATCACACTACACCAGGTTATGGTCCAACAGGTTTAATTGGAAGCACTAGCTTTCGGAGCAATGCTACTTCATCAGGTGGTTGTGGAGTATACAATTGTAAGACACAGAATTTATAGCAAAAGTTTACAGTGTGATGTAACTGAATTTATACATTAAAAAATATCTTGACTGTTTATTAAGTCTCTCATCTGTTAGAATGACCGTGATTGTTTCACTTCTTTCATAAGTAGATCACAAAACTTTTTTAAAAAAAGTTACATTCTCAAGGTAACTGTAACAATTGGTGTAAGCTCACATAAGATGTAAAGACGTTGAAGGTGTTAGCCCTCCCCACCCACCCCCCACCACACCTCCCCCCCCCCTCCACCGTGTTCCCTGCCTGTGCCATAATGTTTAGACTGATTCTAATCTAAAAGGTGAGTTAACACAGAGTCTTACATGGACTTATGCAGTTTTTGAACAAAGTACATTGTAACTCTGCAAGTACAAGGTGAGTTAACACAGAGTCTTACATGGATTTATGCAGTTTTTGAGCAAAGTACATTGTAACTCTGCAAGTACAAATTCACCCCACAAACGTAAATGTGCATGTGTGCATGTGGGTTTGTGTATATGTGAATGTAAAGTGGTCTAGGTCTGTGAGAGGATGCCTGTGTGAGTGTGGGAGTGTGTCTGTAGGAGTGTGTGTGTGTGTGTCTGGGATGGGGGGTTGTGAGTGTCTGAGAGAGAGAGTGTATATGTGTGTGAGTGTAAAGTGTCTAAGTCTGTGAGAGGATGCATGTGTGAGTGTGGGAGTATGTGTGTCTGTGTCTGGAGTGGACTTTTGTGAGTGTCTCTGAGAAAGAGTGTATACGTGTGTGTGAGAGAAAAGTGTCTAGGTCTGTGAGATGGTGCATGTGTAAGCGTGGAAGTGTGTTTGTCTATAGGATTGTGTGTGTGTGTCTGGGGCGGGGGGTTGTGAGTGTCTGTGAGAGAGTGAATATGTGTGTGTGGGAGTGTGTGTGTGTAGGATTGTGTGTGTGTGTCTGGGGCGGGGGGTTGTGAGTGTCTGTGAGAGAGTGTATATGTGTATGTGAGTGTAAAGTGTCTAAGTCTGTGAGAGGATGCATGTGGGAGTGTGTGTGTGTTTGTACATGCATGCGCGCACGTAGGAGTGAATGTGTGTGTGTATAGTGCAATAGTGGTCACCTGTAGTGTGACATGAACCCAAGGGTCCAATTGAGGCCCTCCCTATGGGTACCGAACTCTGCTCGGCCACTTTTCGCTGCTGTCTGTCTCGAAGGTCCGAGGTTGAATGTCCTGGACTGCTGAAGTGTTCCCCAACTGGGAGGGAACCCTCCTGTCTGTTGATTAGATTAGATTAGATTAGATTAGATTACTTACAGTGTGGAAACAGGCCCTTCGGCCCAACAAGTCCACACCGCCCCGCCAAAGCGCAACCCACCCATACCCCTTCATTTATCCCTTATCTAACACTATGGGCAATTTAGCATGGCCAGTTCACCTGACCTGCACATCTTTGGACAGTGGGAGGAAACCGGAGCACCCGGAGGAAACCCACGCAGACACTGGGAGAACGTGCAAACTCCACACAGTCAGTCGCCTGAGGCGGGAATTGAACCCAGGTCTCTGGTGCTGTGAGGCAGCAGTGCTAACCACTGTGCCACCGTGCCGCCCTAAAATAAATATAGATTGTTGTGCGGTGCCCATTCATCCATTGCCATAGCCTCTGCTTGGTCTCACCAACGTACCATGCCTCACGGCATCCTTGCCTGCAGCATATGAGATAGACAACGTTGGCTGAATCGCATGAGTACTTGCTATGTACACGGTGGGAGGTGACCCCACGAGTAATTATGGTATCTATGTCCACACTCTGACACGTCTTGCAGCGCCTACCATGACAGGGTTGTATGGAGTTGTTCTGAAAGCTGGGCAGCTTGCTACGAAAATGATCTGTTTGAGGTTCAGCGGTTGTTTAAAGGTGAGCAGTGGAGGTGTGGGGAAGGTCTAGACAAGGTGCGCATCCTCATTGACAACGTGTTGCAGGTCACGAAGAACATGGCATAGTTTTTCGGCTCCTGGGAAGTACTAGACAACGAAGGGTACCCTGTCGGTTGCAGCATGTGTCTGTCACCTGCGGACGTCACTGCGTTTTCTTGCACCCTCTCACAGACTTAGACTACTTTACACTCACACACACACGCATATAACTCTCTCACAGACACTCACAACCCCCCACCCCAGACAGACACGCACACACAGACGCATACTCCCATACTCCTACACTCACACATGCATCCCCTCACAGGCTTAGACACTTTACACTCACATATACATATATACTCTCTCTCATGGACACTCACAACCCACCACACCAATCACACACACACTTCTACAAACACACACTTCCACACTCACATATGCACCCCCTCACAAACTTAGACCACTTTACATATACACACAAACATATATACACTCTCTCAAACACATACACACAAATACCCACATGCACACATATGTTTGTTAACACACCTTTTAGATTAGAATCAGTCTAAACATTATGGCACAGACAGGGAACACACTTTCGGGGGGAGGTGGGGGGAGCTAACACCTTCAATGTCTTAACATCTTATGTGAGCTGACACCAATTGTTGCAGTTAACCTGAGAATGTAACTTTTTTAAAAAAGTTTTGTCATTTACATGTTAAAGAAATGAAACAATCACGGTCATTCTAACAGATGAGAGACTTAACAAACAGTCAAGGTATTTTTCAATGTATAATTTCAGTTACATCACACTGTAAACTTTTGCTATAAATTCTGTGTTTTATAATTGTATACTCCACACCCACCTGATGAAGGAGCGGCACTCTGAAAGCTAGTGCTTCAATTAAACCTGTTGGACTATAAACTGGTTTCATTCTTTAAGGTTTGTCAAAACAAAAACTATATGATAGTTCTCTCCACAGCTAAGGACACATACCTGCTTTGTTTTAATGTTGACATATTAAGTTTATCGGATCTTTTATATTTACTTCTCATAGAGTCAGAGAATCATAGAGGTGTACAGCATGGAAATACATCCTTACCATATCATTTAGCCTGGTTGCAAAGCCAGGCAGCTTGTCAATTTGGGAGCTACATTGCAATCAGTCAGAACCGTATTATTGAGTCATAGAGATATACAGCACAGAAACAACTCGTCCATGCTAACAAGATATCCTAATCAAATCCAGTCCCATTTGTCAGCATTTGGTACATAGTGCTCTAAACCCTTCCCATTCATATTCCCATTAAAATGTTTTAACTGTACCAGCCTCCACTACTTCCTCTGGCAGCTCATTCCATACACGTACCACCCTCTGTGTGAACAAATTGCCCCATAGGACCCTTTTATATCTTTCCTCCCTCATCCTAAACCTATGGCCTCTAGTTCTGAGCTCCCCTACCCTAGGGAAAAGGTCTTGTCTATTTATCCTGTCCATACCCCTCATGATTTTATAAACCTCTATAAGGTCACCCCACAGCCTCTGACGCTCCAGGGAAAATATCCCCAGTTTATTCAGCCTCTTCCTATAGCTCAAGCCCTCCAAGCCTGGCAACATTCTTGTAAACCTTTTCTGAACCAGAGCAGGATTAAGATTGAACATGATGTTCCTGAATAAATGATATTCACTATCTAAATTCAGTTCGAGAATGGACAGTCTGGAGAGGCATGAGCAAGTTACCATTGCTCATGAAGTTCCACGATGACATGAAATGCTTCTCCAGGTAAAACTGAGCTGACAAAAAGACATTTTTATAACCAGTACATATGTAAATTGTCGAGAAAGATCAGTGCTGTGATTCAAAATGTTTTGAAGACTTGAGGCAATTAGATTACGGGTAGTAAGTCTCTGTATTTTGATAGATTTTATCTTATTTTAGCTGGATTTCATATCCTTTAGTTTATTTGGACAATCATCATTCACACTCCCTTTAATTTTGACTATGCTTTTATTTTACGTTACCCTCTGAGTGAACCTTTCTTAAAATGTGTTTTAATATCACTGAACACAAAAACTCCTATCAACCTCCATTGTAAAAACATCAAACACACGTGCTGCTTTTATTCTTTCTGGTAATATCATTTAATTTTGTGTCATCTATATTTAAATGTATGGTGCCCATTTTTGGGTATTATATAAAACAGCCTTCGAGACCCAAAATGCCACTTGGGATGTGCACACACACTGCAGCTGAATGTCACATCAAATGCCATACACATGAAGACATTGATGCATATGGTAGTGAGTATTTAACAGAAATATACAGAGGAGGCAGATCATGATGTTGATCAGTGTGTCTTGCTAAATCAATGCCAACTGTGCCATTTTGTATTTCAGTAGTCCAGCTGGCACCCTCTTCGTCCTTCCTACATAGGCTGAAAATGTTTTCCATGATGTGGAGGTACCGGTGTCAGACTGGGGTGGACAAAGTTAGCAATCACACAACTCCAGATTACAGTTCAAACAGATTTATTTGGAAGCACTAAATGTTTTCAGCAGCAGGAAGGATCCCTCTCCACCTACCGCAACTAATTTTAGATAAAGAAATTCACAATATATATTAACAATTTGGACAAAGCGATTAAGTGCGATATCTCCAAATTTGCAGGTGACACTAAGTTAGGTGGTACTGTGTGCTATGAGGAGGATGCTGAGAGGCTGCAGGGTGACTTTGACAGATTGGCTGAGTGGGCAAATACTTGGCAAACGCAATATCATGCTGATAAATGTGTGGTTATCCACTTTGGTCGCAAAAACAAGAAGGGAGATTTTTATCTGAATGGTGGCAGTTTAGGAGAAAGTGAAGTGCAACGAGACTTGGGTGTCATGGTGGAACAGTTGCTGTAGGTTCGCAGTCGAGAGTGTGGTGCTGGAAAAGCGCATCAGATCAGGCAGCATCCGAGGAGCAGGAGAATCGATGTTTTGGGTATAAGCCCTTCATCAGGAAGCTGCCCTGTATCTGCAGTCCTCACGTTTTCCTAGCTGAAGGTTGGCATACAGGTGCAGCAGACAGTGAGGAAAGCTAATGGCATGCTGGCCTTAATAGTGAGAGGATTTGGGTATCGGAGTAAAAATGTCCATCTACAGTTGTACAAGGCCTTGGTGAGGGCACACCTTGAGTACTGTGTGCAGTTTTGGTCTCCTATTCTGAGGAAAGACATGCTTGCTATTGAGGGATTCCAATGAAGGTTCACCAGACTGGTTCCCAGGATGGTGGGACTGACATATGAGGAAAGACTGGGTCGACTGGGTTTGTATTTGCTGGAATTTAGAAGAATGAGGAGGGATCTCATAGAAACAATGAGCCTGGGCAGGCTAAATAGTGTCATAGAGTCATAGTGATGTACAGCATGGAAACAGACCCTTTGGTCCAACCCCTTCATGCTGACCAGATATCCCAACGCAATCTGGTCCCACCTGCCAGCACCTGGCCCATATCCCTCCAAACCCTTCCTATTCATATATGCATCCAAATGCCTTTTAAATGTTGCAATTGTACCAGCCTCCACCACTTCCTCTGGTAGCTTATTGCAAACCTGTACCACCCTCTATGTGAAAAAGTTGCCCCTTAGTTCTCTTTTATATTTTTTTCCATGAGATCTAATCTTGCTAACCAGTCTCCCATGGGAAACCTTGTCGAACCCCTTACTGAAGTCCATATAGATCACATCTACCTCTTTGCCCTTATCAATCCTCTTTGTTGCTTCTTCAAAAAACTCAATCAACTTTGTGAGACATGATTTTCCACGCACAAAGTCATGTTGAATATCCCTAATAAGTCCTTGACTTTCCAAATACATGTATATCCTGTACCTCAGGATTCCCTCTAACAACTTGCCCACCACCCGTGTCAGGCTCACTGGTCTATAGTTCCCTGGCTTGTCCTTACCACCTTTCTTAAACAGTGGCACCATGTTAGCCAACCGCCAGTCTTCCAGCACCTCACCTGTGACTATCAATGATACAAACATCTCAGCAAGAGGCCCAGCAATCACTTCTCCAGCTTTCCACAGAGTTCTAGGGTACACCTGATCAGGTTCTGGGGATTTATCCATCTTTATGCGTTATTAGATTAGATTAGATTACTTTTAGATTAGATTAGATTACTTACAGTGTGGAAACAGGCCCTTCGGCCCAACAAGTCCACACCGCCCCGCCGAAGCGTACCCACCCATACATCTACATCAACCCCATACCTAACACTACAGGCAATTTAGCATGGCCAATTCACCTGACCTGCACATCTTTGGACTGTGGGAGGAAACCGGAGCACCCGGAGGAAACCCACGCAGACACGGGGAGAATGTGCAAACTCCACACAGTTAGTCGCCTGAGGCGGGAATTGAACCCGGGTCTCCGGCGCTGTGAGGCAGCAGTGCTAACCACTGTGCCACCGTGCCGCCCACGGGTGGGAAGAATGTTCCTAATGTTGGAGTAGTCCAGAATTAGGGGTCACAGTCCAAAGATAAGGGATAAACCATTCAGCAGTGAGATGAAGAAGAATCTCTTCACTCAGAGAGTTGTGGACTTGTGGAATTCTGTCTCACAGGAAGCTGTTGGAGCCAGTTAATTAGATATACTCAAGCAGGAGCTGGACCTGGCCCTTGCAGCTAAAGGAATCAAGGAGTATTGGGAGAGGGAGGGAATGGGATACAGAGATAGCATGATCAGCTGTCATCATATAAAATGGTGGTGCAGGCTCAAAGGGCCTACTCCTACACCTCGTGTCTATGTTTCTATGAATCTTCAGATCAATTGTTGATTGGTTTCAACTGACTACTTATACAAGCATTCAGCGCTTTCTCACATATTTTGAATTTGCTAAAGTCCATGTGCAGAGACTAGAGTTCTTGTGGTGGAGAGGTAGTGACCCTAACACTGAGCCAGAAGGCCCAGCTTCGAGTTCTATTTGCTCCAGGAGTGTGAAATAACATCTCTGAACAGGTTGATCTGAAAATACCGACATACAGCAATTGGTGTAAATGCTGTTGGACTTTGGTCCTGATTTCAAAACTTTTTCATACACCTGTAGGTCTCAGACAGGGCTGCAAAGTATACATTCTCCCTTGACTACAGAATGAGCAGAACTGTAATTGAGCAGATTAAGCTGTTAGCAGAGAGAGGAGCAGAAGAATCAGCTGGAAGCTGCATCTGCTAGGATGTTCAAAGAGAAAGTCTTCCTCTGAACCTGTAGTGATTGGAACCAGGGCCAGGTGGAATGTCATTGATTATGAGATCCTTGATTAGTGGCTGTTAACCTGGGCTAATCAGGGAGCCCTGGCTGACAGATATAAAAAAGAGATTCAGGGAAACTCCTTATTCTAGGGACTGGTTCAGAGCTGACTGGTCAGAGCCCATATATAATCTAAATGTGAATAAAGGTTGACTTGCTGACAAGACACTGGCCCCTAAGCAGATATTTCAGAACCTTAATTAGGAAAAATGCAGAAAATTAAACCTAGCCCAAATTACCTACTCTTACACCTATCTCAGCTGACAGAAAACAGCATGGGTCCTAAAGGAGTGGCAACAATTGAAGTATGAATTCTGTCATCCTGATTGGACAACAGCTTCATCTTCCACACAACTCATGCCATCCCTAATTAGTAGTACTTCACCAATGCTGGTAATCTGTTGGAGGTCAGCTGCTTCACTGCTGAGACACCCTGAAAGTCCCTTTGGTATTCCAACCATGACAACAGCTTTCAACAAGTTCAACCTGCATGGCTTTAGTCTGGGTTTCAACTGCAACACCCACACATTCAGTTGTTTCCATTTGTATTGAAATGAATGCGAAGACATTAGCCATCAGAAATTGTGGTCAGATCTGAATCATGCTGATGGAATTGCTCATCACCTCCATACTGGAAAGGATAGACACCAACTTCTTCGCAAAGCCCGATATCCAGTTTCCGCAAGATTTTTGTTTTGTTATTTTTTGCATTCATGGCATTGCTGGCAAATCCCATGTCTTCCCCTCTGCATCTCTTCAACCCAGACTCTCAGGGCTGAATCAGGAAATCTTGGAGACTGAACTCTCATGCAATGTGCCATTATTGCGTCATTTTCCTGTCAAAATATATTCCAGAATAACCTCCACAATCTGTTCAAACACAGTGTATTTTCCCAGTAAAAGGAGTGAACTGTCTTTGATAAGGGTGATAGTTTCTATTTTCTCACAATTCTATGCTCATTAATGGGTTATACAGCCAATGATAAGCCCAGTTAATGCTGACTGCACAGTACGATCGTAGTTATTTATTAGCTGGCACTAACTTAGTGTGTTACTGCAATGAAAGTATGGAAGAGCAGGAAAATAGATGTGACGAGTGTCAGATCAGCCATGATCCTATTAAATGTGGAGCAGGCTTGAGGTGCTGAATGGCCTATTCCTGTTTCTGTTTCTTACCGTGTTATGGCTGCTATATTGCAATCCTCATGCTGTTCAATGTAACCTCCAGTTCCATGCCTCAAAATTTGCCATAACATTACAAGACTCACAGACCTATTTCATTTTCTGGTTGTTCTACGACCTTGAAGTTCACTTGCAAAGTTGTTCATGAAGTGATCATCTTTTGAAAAGTACTTCATAGTAATAACTTTATTCAGTACCATTATTGGGGTTTGCATTACTTCTGCTCAGTCGCAATTTGTTTGGCTGTTTGGCTTGTTTGGTTGACTTAATATCTAACTGATCCAGTAAAAAAGGATTGAGGATGCCTACATTTGAGAAAGAAGTTGACCTTTTTAAATTCATCCATGGGACCTGGGTGTCACTGGCCAGGCCAGCATATCTAATTGCCAAAAGGTCAGTTGAATGGCAATCATGTTGCTATGGGTCTGAAGTCACATGTAGGCCAGAGTAGATAAGGATAGCAGTTTCCTTCTCTAAGGGACATTAGTTAATAGATAGCTTTTTCCAACAATTGATTCATGGTCATCATTAGACTCCTAAATCCTAATATTTTGTTGAATTCAAATTCCACCATCTGCCATGGCAGAATTTGAACCATAGTCTCCAGAACATTATCAGATCTCTGGTTTAACACTCTAATGATAATACCACTCAGCTATCACCTCCCCATTGTAACCATTATCCTTACCTAAATTATGTGTATTCAACATTAAGTATTATGTGGTGTCATTTTCATAATTTTGCTAAATCTTTAAAGACCTAGCGAACAGTGCTACATTATGCTCAAATCAGTTAAGTCCTTAAGCTATTGGTGGTTTTGTGAACATTTTTTCATTTTATATAGATATTTTGTGTATTAAAATTGCCATATCAATGAAGATCACAGTGCTGCGTGTATTGTAACTGTCACTGTAGTTCAAAAGTGATTCACCGTATGAAAGCGATAGTGATGTTTCACCCTAAAAGGCATTTATAAATGCAAAAATTGTTATTTACATCAATGTTTGACCATGTTAGACTGCAAAGGGATTCGCACAGCTATCTCATGACAAAATAAATCTGAAAGTGATTGAAACTAGACCATGGGAACCCTGAATACCAGAATCTCACCACATTTAGATTAAAAAGAGGGTGACATGGTGGCTCAGTGGTTAGCACTGTAGCCTAACAGCTCTGGGTTTGATTCCAACCTTGGGTGATTGTCTGAATGGAATTTGCATATTCCCCGTGTGTCTGTAAGTTTCCTCCAGGTGCTTTGATTTTCTCCTAAAGATGTGCAGGTTAGGTGGATTAGCCAATAGAAATGCAGGATTACGGGAATAGGGTGGGAGTCTGGATGGGAAATTCTTTGGAGGGTCAGTGCAGACATGATGGGCCAAATGGCCTCCATCTGCACTGGAGGGATTCTATGAAAATTGTAACGTAAGAGTAGCCCGGCCTGAATTGCCATGAATAAATTTGATATCTCTTGATGCTCATCTTCCGTCTTTATCAGTATTGGATACAAAACATTTTAAGAAACGTTAGCACAGTTTTCATTCCAGTATTTTGTAGATCACAGTTCTCCCCAGAATTTCAATGTTTCTGAAAGTGGTAATGTTCAGATTCCTACTGCTTCTGTATTGCCAATGCAGTAATCTTGGCAGGCTTTTAATGAAGCTGTGTGGTCTAAAATTGTACTTCTGTAACAGCCAGAAAGCATTTGGAATGTTAGACATAAAGTTACATGTATTATTCCTAACGATGACTACAGGGCGCACCATTGTGATATTTTAAAGTTATTTAATTGGTTTCCTCTTGAGGCAAAATATGAATTATAGGGCACAATAATCATATTCACATGTAAATATAAACCAATCCTTCCACCAGTTTACTGCTTTCATTAGCAGAAAAACACCCAGCATCATTGTTTTATACTATTATATTTCCAGAATAAAAGCACTATTTGGTCAAAGACCTACATAAATATTGAACAGCCACAAAGCCCTAATTGTCTCGAATAAGAACCATAAAATTCAGTCAACTTTTTATCTACTAAATACATTTCATTATCACGACATGGTGCTTTCTTCTGTCAATGATACTATAATTTTCTTATGATTTCCCAGTTCTGCTATTCTTGGACCATATACTTTAGAAATGTGTAATTCATTTGTGCTTTAAATGGCATGTGCAGTGAGCTGAACTACTTTCACTTCCTTACAATTTCTGTCAGTGAGTGAGGGTCATTCTAATATGCTGAGATTGGGCTAGTGCAAGTGGTCAGCTAGATCAGTCAGAAGGTTGCTTTTACTGTGCAAAATCAGAAGTCACGGTCAATAATTGTCATCCTTGTTCCTAACTGGTTGAAGTGGGCTCGTGCACACACTGATCAGTTCCACATGGGATGCAGCTAAAGAAAAAAATGATGAAAGTCTTGAATTATTTCTGTGCAACCCAGAAGCACAGGATCTCTCTTTCACATCCCTGCAACCTCTGCTACACAAGAATACTCGCCGTCATGTCTCTTTTCCACCACGTCCTGATATTGGGACCTTCATTGGCTCACTTGATTAGTGTCTCATATTTCTCCAGTGTGGTGTTGATGAGACCAGTGTCTGAAGATGGCAACTGCTCCTTCACCGTGTGTTATATTGATAAATTTACCTGTCCTGCCAATATGTTTCCAAATGATATAATCAATGCTTTTTTGATTTAATTTGATTTATTGTTGTCACAGTGAAAATGCAGATAGATTGTAACATACAAAGATCATAGGGTGATTGGATAGGGTGAGGAATACAAAGTTACAGCTGCAAAGAAGGTGCACAAAAAGCGAGATCAACATTAGGTTTGAAATTTGAGAAATCCATTCAATAGTATAATAACAGAGGGGAAGAAGCTGTTCTTGAATCTGTGCAATGGGATTTCCTTCCAAAATATCACAACTCCACATTGGAAAATCCTACCTCTGATTGAAATGCAATTTTGAAATAGAAGTGTGAATAAATCCAATCACCAAACAGCAATACATACAGTTTATCCAGTAGAAATAACCCCAGAACATTTGCACAGATTTTTTTAAAGGAATAACATCTTTGACATGATTTTTCAACTTTCATTTAGAATCGACTCAATGGGAACAACTTACAGGGTCTGTGCGATGAGAGCTCAGGGGATATATATGGCAGAATCAGAGGGTGAGGGGTGGGGCATTCCTGAAGACAGCCTTACTAGTGCTTCCTTTGAAGCTTCCATGCACTCATTCTCAAAGGTTGAGGAGGGTATTCTCTGAGGGGGTCGAGCTTTCTCTGCAGAGATCATGGGCAGGCTAGTGGAAGACAGGTTTTGCGGCCAATGTTCAGATAAGGACCATCCTGATGTCCTGATCATCACACACTATATTTTGTGCTTTCCACAGTTGGCATGGCAAGGTTCTCACTCGGCAGCAGCAAAATGCAAACTGACAAGGATTAACGTTTATTCACGCCTTGTTAATGTCACAACTTGCCTCTGTAATGATCAGCCTCTAATCATGCCAGACAACACCGGCAAAACTCAACAATGAAACCAGACAGGATATCTGGCAGATTCAGCTCACTGCTTGTTCTGAATGATATCAATGATGCCTGTGACCAAACTGTAGTTCAGGGCATGATCAATGGTCACTAAGTGAAAGCTCTCCTCATCTCTGGATATTGACACCTGCCAATCCTTCACAGACATCTTTGGTCAATGCTTTGGTGTCATAGCAACCTGACTGTTTTGGGAGGTAGGGGCACAGGGTGGTGTTGGGGATTGCTGTTGGACGGGGCTATGTATTTGCATCATTTGGGTTGGCAGATGAAGGCACATACAAGCGAGTTGGCTGGAGATTTGAGAAAAAATAAAGGCTGTGGGATAAGGTAGGCCACTGAGAAAGGGATTTGGGAAGCTCATCAACAAGAACCTGAAAGTCAATAGCAGCAACATTCCCTCTAATTTACCTTGCCACTGAGTGGATCTTAGAGGTTTATGTGCAGCAGCAAGTTCTGGTATCAGACTCCATGTGCTGATGCACTGTTTGACACTCACGGACCTCCCCATTGGCTACACAGCCACAAAGAGGGTGAGGGGTGGGGCATTCCTGAAGACAGCCTTACTAGTGCTTCCTTTGAAGCTTCCATGCACTCATTCTCAAAGGTTGAGGAGGGTATTCTCTGAGGGAGTCGAGCCTTTCTCTGCAGAGATAATGGGCAGGCTAGTGGAAGACAGGTTTTGCGGCCAATGTTTAGAAGATGCGTGTAATAATTAAGACTGACAGCAGGATTACTGAGAGACTTGTTGTGGAATGAAGAATGGTAGTTGCTCATTTGGCAGGACTTACCCACTTACCCCACAGGAGCAGTCCCAATCTTATCCTGCAAAAGCCAGGATTCTGTCCTCAGAGGGGGTGAGGAGGTGAATATTAGGCTTCCTCCACCTTCACAGGCACTCTCTGCCCAGTTATGGGCTGTCTTCTCTTGTAATGAGAGAAAGGGGGTAAATAAACAGGGATGGCACAGCTCTCAGTGCTGGTGCACTGGCGGGGGGAAAGGTGTTAAGGTGCACCAAAAGACTGAGGATTTTCAATTTTCAGCCATTTGCCCACCTCTGCTATGCTTTTACAACACACATAAGAATGGAAGATTACAAAGGTTGCACTAGCTACAGCATGTCACAGCATCAATCTGGTAATTAGGGGCTCCCCTGAACTTCTACATTCATTTCTTCTGTACATTCCCTGTCAGCCATCAGTACCGAGCTTCTTCATGTTTCCCACACACGTTGAGTTACACCTTCATCGCTCAACATTATCCCACCTTCATGGGATCTTTCTCTGCCCAGTAATGGGCTGTCTTCTGTTGAAATGAGAGAAAGGAGATGAATGGACATGGCAGTACAGCTTTCAGTGCTGGTGCATGTGCATATCTATTCATCTTCTTTCTCTCATTACAAGAGAAGACAGCCCATAACTGAGCAGAGAGAGCCCGTGAAGGTGAAGGAATCCCACCAGCCCCACAAACACCCCCATCCCCCCAACTCCCAAGCCCCAGCTAATCCAACCATCATGCTGCGCTACCCTCTATTTGAACCCAGGGTGATTGTGACCACTACAGCAAACCCTGTCCTCCAATGCATTATCATCTGCCCCACTTATATACTGAATTTCCATCTTTCACAAGTATTGTCTTCTCTGCACGGTAGCATTCTGCCTCCAATCCCCAGAACTGACTTTCCCAATTCCCTACATAGCAGTGACCCTGGATGAAACCCCTTTTGATTTTTTTCAGCTGACCTCCCACTCCCCCAGAAGTGACCATGGCCCAACCCCAAACCAAATTTGTTAGAGTTCTTTGATGATGTGACCAGGAATGTTGATGAAGGCACAGCGGTAGTCTATATGGATTTCAGTAAGGTCTTAGATAAAGTTCTACATGGTAGATTGTTCTGCAAAGTTAGATCACATGGAATCCAAGGCAAGCTGGCAAATTGGAGGCACAATTGGCTTGGTGGTAGGAAGCAGAGGGTAATAGTGGAGGGATGCTTGTCAGACTGGAAGCCTGTGACAAGTGGAGTGCCTCAAGGATCAGTGCTGGGCCCACTGCTGGTTGTTATCTATATCAATGAATTGGATGAGAATATGCAAGGCATGATTAGTAAGTTTGCAGATGACACTAAAATAGGTGGATAGTGAGGAAGGTTGTCAGAAATTGCAGCAGGACATTGATCAGCTGGGGAACTGGGCTGAGAAATGGCAAATGGAGTTTAATATAGATAAGTGTGAGGTCTTGTGTTTTGGAAAGTGAAATCAAGGTAGGAGCTTCATGGTGAATGGTAAGATCTTAAAGTGTGTAATGGAATCTTGGCTTTCAGGTGTATGGTTCTCTGAAAGTGGAGTCGCAAGTAGACAGGGCAGTGAAGAAGGCTTTGGCACACTGGCCTCTATCAATCATTGAGTATAGAACTTGAGAAGTAATGCTGCAGTTGTACAGGATGTTGGTGAGGCTGCACATGGAGTATTATGTTCAGTTTTGGTCCCATTATTATACGAAGGATGTTATTAAACTGTAAGGAGTGCAGAAGAAATTTACATAGGATGTTGCCTGGACTCAAAGGTCTGAGTTGCAGGGAGAAGTTGGACAAGTTTATAGAAGAGCATGAGATCATGAGAGGCACAGATAGAGTGAATGCTCTCGGTCTCTTTCCCAGGGTTGGGGAATCAAGGACAAGAGGGCATCAGTTTAAGGTTAGAGGGGTAAGAATAAAAGGGAACTTGAGGGGCAACGTTTTTACACAGAAGATGGTATGCATATGGAATGAGCTGCCATCAGAAGTGGTTGAAGAGGGTATATTAATAACATTTAAAAGGTGTTTGGACAAATACATGGATAGGAAAGATTTAGAAAGTTATGGCCAAATGCCGGGAAATGCGGTTAGTGAGAATAGACATTTTTGGTCGGCATGGATCAGTTGGGCCGAAGGGCTTGTCTCTATGACTCTAAATGACCCAAATGGTTGACTCTGACTGATAAATGACTCTGGGTCCTCACTGATCTCTGTGCGGCTCTCCAATTATCTTATTGCAAATCTCTGGACTGGTTGCAATTAACAGGAGGGACTCTACGCCCCTACTCAGACTGTAAAGATATGGAATCCCTGAACCTGACTGAAGACAGTCTCCCTTGGCTTGTCTGAGGACTAGAATCATACTCTCCTTAAGCATCAAGACGTAACTATTTGGTTGAAGCACATGCAGTATTTGTAAAGCAACATGTCGACACACTTCCTTGATCCTTGCTGATTTAACCTCAGAGTGGTGCTGGAAAGGCACAACAGGTCAGGCAGCATCCGAGGAGCAGGAAAATCAACGTTTCGGCCAAAAGCCCTTCATCAGGAATAGATCAGGAATTTATTCCTGATGAAGGGCTTTTGCCCAAAACATCGATTTTCCTGCTCCTCGGATGCTGCCTGACTTGCTGTGCTTTTCTAGCACCACTCTGATCTAAACTCTGGTTTCCAGCATCTGCAGTCCTCACTTTTGCCTAGCCAGTTTAACCTGCCTGGCTATGTGTCTGTGCAGAAAGGCAAGACAAGGCAGAGATGGTGTGAGCACAAAGTGAGTGAGCACTAAGAGAATAGCTTTGATATGCAGCCTGTTTCAATCCATCAGATCGGTACTTATGCCTCTGGCAGCAGCATTACAATGAAAGGCACTGTTGTGCACTGGAGTGCAGCTTTGCAGTGTGGAACAGTGCTGTAAGTGGGCCAGAGATGTGCCATGAGGCATGCCCGAGATGTTAGAGACTGGTATCCATGATTGTGGACCAGAAGAGCAAGCAGTAAGGTGGAGTCTCCAGGTACCCTCTCTGGCATTCATGTCTGGAACTATTACCATCTAGTTTCTTTCTGATTCCCGGCAGAATGTGAAAATGCATATCAATGAGGTGAGATTAGGAATTAATTGGACATTAGATGGAACTGAGCAGTAAACCTTGCCCAGGCCCTAGAAGTTGCATCACAGGTGGTTAAGGTGATGAAAACGGCATAAAGCATGCTTGCCTTTGTCAGCCGGGGTGTGGAGTACAAAGGTTGGCAAACCATGTTTAGGTTGGCAGCAATATAAAACCCTTGTTAGGCCACATTTGGAGTACTGTTGAGAAGTATGGTGCTGGAAAAGCACAGTTGGTCAGGCAGCGTCCAAGAAGCAGGAGAATCGACATTTCAGGCATAAGCCCTTCATTGGGAAAGTTGAAGGGGTGAAAAAGGGAAAAGGGGGACTGAGACAAATAGGAGGGTGGGGATGGGGGTGAGGTAGCTGGGAAAGCGATAGGTAGATTCAGGTGTGGGGTGAGGGTGATAGGTCAGAGGGACGGTGGAGCAGGTGGGAAGGAACGTATGTGCAGTTTTGGTCACCACAGTACCAGAAGGAAGTGGAAGCTTTGGAGAGAGTACAGAGAAGGTTCACCAGGACGTTGCCTAATCTCAAGGTTATTGGCTATGAGGAAAGGAAAGGTGGGTGGCAGGGTGGCACAGTGGTTAGCACTGCTGCCTTACAGTGCCAGAGACCCAGGTTCAATTCCCACCTCAGGCAACTGACTGTGTGGAGTTTGCACATTCTCCCCGTGTCTGCGTGGGTTTCCTCTGGGTGCTCCAGTTTCCTCCCACAGTCCAAAGATGTGCAGGTCAGGTAAAGTGGCCATACTAAATTGCCTATAGTGTTAGGTTAGGGGTATGGGTGGGTTGTGAGTCGGTGTGGACTGTTTCTAAACTGTA
The DNA here is from genome assembly GCF_047496795.1 of Chiloscyllium punctatum. NCBI lineage: Eukaryota > Metazoa > Chordata > Chondrichthyes > Orectolobiformes > Hemiscylliidae > Chiloscyllium > Chiloscyllium punctatum. Next base: position 64,627,166 of record NC_092762.1, read on the forward strand.
AGTAATCTAAAAGATTAGGATTTTTTTCACTGGAAAGAGCGGCTGAGAAAGGACCTGATAGAGGTCTACCAGCTTATGAGAGGCATAGATAAGGTAGATAGTCAGACATTTTTTCCCAGGGTAGAAGTTTCAATTACATGAGGGCACAGCTTCAAGGTGAGAGAGGGAAGGTTAAGGGAGATGTGTGAGAGAAGTCTTTCACACAGAGAGTGGTACGAGTCTGGAACACACTGCCAAAAGAGGTTTTGGAAGCATGGCGATATTTAGGAGGCATCCAGAGAGATACATGAATAGGGAGGGCATAGAGGGATATGGACCAAATAAGGACAGAGAATTTATTTTTTAGTTTAGTTAGGGTATGATGTTTGGAACAGGCTTGGAGGGCCGAATGGCCTGATCCTGCACTGTACTTCTCTTTCATTCTTTGTTAATGTGCGTAAATAGGCCTCCTGCTGCTCAGTCACAAGATTCTCAAAAATTGTTTAGAGAACTTTTCATTTCCAAAAAGATCATTTCTGTCAATCTTACCATATTTTGCCAAATTATTCAGCATTGCTGGCACATTCCAGGGCTGGTTAGACTCTGACCATAATCATTTTAAGCCTGCAATATTACTGCTTGCATATGAAACAGGTATACCCAAGTCTTTTGGCTTAACGGGCTGCCTGAATTCTCGAGAGATGAATATTGCTGCCAAAAGCATGTCTACATTCTAGAGGCACACATCTGGTAAAAGGGTTTAGAAACTCACAATGCTCTGAAATTTGAACTGCTCTGCCTCTCCAATGCCTCTGCAAGGACAGACGAGGAAAATCAGCTCCACAAATTTAAATCTACCTTCCCAATAATTTGTATATTATTTGTTTTCTTAAGATCTAAAGGCAAGACCTTCCATTAATTGCACAGATAGCATCAATACATGTTAGAAAAAGCATTTTGTTGAACTACTCAGACAGAAATTCCACAGTAAATATGCATCTGTCAGAAAACATATGATCAGAACATACAATAGGAAACAAGCTCAAAGATAATCAAATGCTCAACAAAATGATACCGGCTGTCAACCAGATGAAAAACAACAAATGTCCTGACAGTATCCTTGTGGAACATAGAGAAGACATCCTGAACTCTTGAATATATGCCCTACTTACGAAGCTGAGCTGGCAGAAAGAAGGAATTCCAAAAGAGCTTGCTTACAACATGATAATCACAACTTTCAAGAGGGAAGATTAGTTAAATTACAGCAACTACTTGGCAATACATTGTTCTCAAGTGTTGGCAACGTATAAGGTAGGTTACCTATTAATCACCCCCTGCCGATTGCAATCGAGGTGGGGTCTGGGTAAGGTCTCCATCCAGTGTGATCTCTGACCCACCAGAAGAGCAACTACCATTGATTTTATTGCACATCAACTTCAGGAAAAGTGCAGTGAGCAGCGTCTTTGTATATAATCTCCTTTGATTTTATAACAGCTTTTGACCTGGTGAATCCAGAGAAATACATGTCCAGCTAAGTTCATAATGATTATTCATCTTCTAAATTAAAGTGTGTGAATAACAATGTGATGCAAAGGTTCCTTTTCACCCAACTGATGAATGCTTCAACCTCAACTGGCTAAAGCCAACAACCAGTTCTGTCATAGACATACAGGATACTGATAGTGCACCAAAAAGAGCTGACTCTGAAGAAGCTACAGCAGATAATTGATAAATTCTCCAGGGCCTATGAAGGAATGACACCTGCCCCTAACTGGGTCAAAATCCTGGAATTCCCTCCCTAACAGCATTGTGAATCATCTTGAGTACATTGCACATTGGTCCTCATATTTAAAAAATGTGTTGGTATTGGAGAGATTCATTTGGATGAGCAGGGGTTGACTTATCAAGAATGGTTGAACAGGTTAGGCCTTTATTCATTAGACTTCAGAGCACAGAAGGTGGATCTCATTGAAGCATACAAGATTCTGAGGAAGTTTGACAGGACAAATGATGAGGAGGTGTTCCCACTCGTGGGGCGTATTGTGCAATAGGAAACATAGCTACAAAATAAGGGGACGTTCATTTAAAACTAAGATGTGAAGCAATTTCTTCTCCCAGAGGGTAATGAGTCTCCTAAATTCTCTATCCCCAGAGAGCTGTGCAGATTAGATCACTGAAAGTATTTAATGACGAGCTAGAGAGATTTTTGAAGTATCGGGGAATTGATCTCATAGAATGGTGGGGCAGGTTTGAGGGTCTGAATAGCCTACTCCTGCTTCCGTTTCTTGTGTTCTTCTTTATGAATATAAAATCCTATCTGCAATGAAATGTCACCATCTATGTGCTCCAAGGAAACTTTTCTTTTTAGTTTCCCTCCCACTGTCTGTGCTGTGAATGGCCATTCATGACGGTAGTTGTTGATGTGGTGCAGAGCAAGGCTTTATACCTAGCAGCAATGGTAAGAATCCTGGAAGGTCCTGGCAATAGTGCATACGTCCTCCACAGTGAGTGCTGATATAGTGAACGTTGTACATATGTAGTAAAGCAAGCAGTGGAGAACTACATGAGACAACACTCTAGGACACATGGACAGAAACCCTTCATAAAACTACCTCAAATTGACTCTTACCCACATTTTGGTCAAATCCAGCCATTTGCGTGGAAATAATTAAGCACATTCAATTACAATGAGGGTAGTAAGGCAGTTACACAACTCTGGGTTATTTGTTCAACCCTATGGACTTTGAAGCAAGTGTCGATTGTCAGGCCCTATTTCCTAAGGAAAGTTCAGATCAGTGTTTAATCCATCCACCAAAAAAGTTTCATGAAGAGGAAATTACATTTAAGCTCCACATCATCGAAACATAAAGATCAGAGAGCGAAGGAAATTAGAAAGTGAAAGATTAGAAATGTGATTGGAAACAGAGACAGAGATGATTCAGATAATGGCAGGACACAATACAGCACAGTTTGGATCAGATAAGTTGGGCTTGTCTCAGCTTGAAGATAAAAGGCAATTGAGTTTGTCATTGTGATTCGACCCAGCAGCAAGAGGACGAGAATTTCTGAGTTTTAATTAAGTAGCCATTATGTAAGTCTCTCAAAAATTAAACAAAACAAGTATTTCCAAAAGTAAGAGGTTTGCACAGACCAAATATGGTGCCTCATTGCTTCTGACCATTTTATGGATTATCGTGTTTGTATTTCATCAAACTGGAGATTTGCAAAGAAGTATTCTGAATACTTTCTCCCCCAGATAGATAAACCATAAAACAAAGTATGACGATCTGCTAATGCCAGTAACAAATCGCACTATTAGCAATGCTGTAGGTTGAGATTGATTCTTCCTTGGTGTAAATAAGATATCAGTGTTGACTATGGATCTGCAGATGACTTGTGAGTCCGATCTGAGCCTCACAGTCAGGAGATCAGGAGAGGTGGTGGTGTCTATTGGCTCAAGCACTTTCCCACTCTATACATCTGTCTTTCAGAGGAGGTATTGAGGTTATCTTTGAAATGATTCCTTTTCCCACATCTGAATGGGCTTTATGATGTAGCTCTGAGTGAGATAATGGAAACTGCTGAACAATGGAAGCCAGACGAGAAAGCAGCTAGTTGGAGTGGCCAGATACATCGGGAATTGTTGCTGTCTAATTTCTCTCAGCTACATTGTGAAAATAGGAAACTGCATATAAATAAGGTGGGTGTAATAATGAGAGATAAGTGCACGCAAATTGCCACACATTTGCAAGATTCTCACCTCACGCTTTAAACCTTGGTTGGGAAAATCAACTTCTTTTTCTTGATGTCAAGAATCTCATTTTCCGAAATCGCCACATGTTCCCACCTGTCTTGCATTGCCTACATCATTCAGAGGAGTTTGGAATGTTCACTGCAAAGTAGAAATTAAGAGAGAAAAGGAGTCTCTGCAGATGAAAATATACTGGCCTTGTTTCTCTTCTAAACATAGGTTGTAATAGCAATTGTACATGGGTCTGAAAGTGTTAACACCGAGGAATGCAATAAGCATCACCTGCTATGATGATGTCTTAAGGACTTGTGAGCCAAACAATTTAGGATCTAGGAGGAGTAAGGAGTAAGTACAGGCCCTGTAGATCTGCAGACTTAGAGGATAGTGACAGCAAACTTACCACATAAAAGGATGCAGGCTCAGTTTAACTGCATATACAACAACATCTGGTATACGGTGTGGCACAGTGGCTCAATGGTTAGCACTGTTGTCTCACAGCACCAGGGACCCAGGTTTGATTCCAGCCTTGGGTAGTTGTCTGTGTGGAGTTTGTATATTCCCCCTGTGTCTGCATGGGTTTGCTCTGGTTTCCTCCCACAATCGAAAGATGTGCAGGTTAGGTGAATTGGCTGTGCTAAATTGCCCATAGTGTTCAGGGATGTGCTGGTTAGGTGTATGTGTTAGGGTTAAATGTAGGGTATTGGCTTGGGTGGGATACTGTTCAGAGGGTCGGTGTGGACTTGTTGGGCTGAAGGGCCTGTTTCCACACAGTAGAATTTCTAATTCAAACTATTTTTACTAGATTTGCAAATAAACCACCTTCCCACATCCACAAGGTTTCAGTGGAATTTAGTTACTAGTTGACCACAAGCAGAAGTCTCTGGGTCTAATTGTGAAGTGCAAGAATCATGGAATACCAATATAGTTTTATGAGTAGATCGAGAGCAAGTCTTTGACTTAATGGATTTATTTTAGTAACACTATTCATGCACCATTAAAATACTCTGAGTGTGAGTGTTCCTTGTGAGGCCTAATGAAAACCATATGCTTGATCACCAAAAAAAGGCATGGGTCATTTTAACTCCAGATCCTCATTAGAGTAACTAGTGTGGAAATACTTTGCACTGTAGAATGTTCCAATTGCATTGAAAGGATTTTTTCAGCAGTGAAAACTACAGTTACAAAATGGGTCAAAACCATTCAGGTATTCAGGCAGCTTCTCAATTTTCATCATGATTAAAGGACATCTCCTCATGAAACTCAATCTGTGTCAGAATATGGATTATCAAAGAATTTAATCCCTAATTTGTTACCTTTAAGCATTGCTTAAGGACATCAGTTCCATTCCTCATTTCCTCTCCCCCCACCTTGTTCCAGTCCCAAGCCTCCCACTCAGCATTGCCCTTTTGACCTATCCATCATCATTCCATTCTAGTTACACCACGCTCCTCTCCGACCTATCACCTTCTCCCCACCTTCATCTACCTAATGCATTCTCAGTACTTTACCCCCAGCCCCACACCTCTCTCATTAATCTTTCAGCTCACAGCCCTCAAGTTTCATTCCTGATGAAGGGCTTATGCCCGAAACATCGGTTCTCCTGCTCCTCGGATGCTGCCTGACCTGCTGTGCTTTTCCATCCCAGGAATCAATCTAGTAAACCTTCCTTGCATTCCTGCAATAACCTGAATATCCTTCCTCAGATAAAGAGACCAAAAGGGCACACAATACTCCAGCTGTGGTCTTACCACAGCCCTATACAACTGCAGCAAGGCATCTCTGCTCCTGTACTTGAATCCTTTTGCTGTGGGGACAAACATACCCCTTGCCTTCTTGCTGCACCTACTAAATAAAATACAGGGAATATTACTAATTAAATCTGTTATATTCTGCGAGGTAAGCTTTTATAATTACTCCCATCTTATGAATCTCTCCTCCATAAAGCAACTGTTGAACTCTGACTGCAAAGCTGAATTTTAAAATAAAACTTAGCAAGACAGACCTCTTACAAACCCACAAGGATGTAAATGAGGTCTTTAGTAGTAGTGGACTGATTCTCTCTCCCACCCTTACAAAATGGGAGATATTAAAGATGGAGACACGACATTTGCCCTTGCAGATTAGCAGCCATTTTTGTTTTGGTTCCACATCCATTCTGATCTGGTTGAAGCCAGGAAAATCAGGCCATTGGAAATTGTAATGCAGAGGAACTACTTCAGTATTAGTTTTAAGAAATACTCTTATTGGGTAATTTTGATTGCTGGTAAAAACAATGACTGCAGATGCTGAAAACCAAATACTGGATTAGTGGTGCTGGAAGAGCACAGCAGTTCAGGCAGCATCCAACGAGCAGCGAAATCTCGCTGCACTGCTCGTTGGATGCTGCCTGAACTGCTGTGCTCTTCCAGCACCACTAATCCAATTTTGATTGCTGTTCCAGTTAGCATAAAATGTACCTCCTGGTCAACAAGAAGTACAAATAACTCTTGGTTAATTCTCGCTGGAGTCCTGGGTGGAGAGGTGATTGACTGCACACCATGGTGTGTCCGTTGTAACTGAAGATCTAGCTGAAGTGTGCAAATGGGTGCTATATGTAATTGCTGTTTCAATGGCTGAGTATTCAGCCAACATGGGGCCTTCATTTTCGTCCATCAAACTGGCACTGACTTCATCCACCCTAGGTGTTATCTGAGCCATTTTCCAGTTACATTTTGAATTGAGAGACACCAGTGATGACATGGATCACAACTCACAGTGAGCACTAGGAGCACAAGGCCTTGCCTGGTCACTCATTACTGATCGACAGCTTCCATATCCCCTTTTAGACCACACTACACTGACAGCTTATTTCCACCCAGAACCTCCTTCACCACATTGAACTGAGCTTCCAACTGTCCCCTCAGCTCTCTTAGCCCCAACATTCCATCTTAATAATGCCCACCTTAGTTCACTATGTTCATCTTGTGGGTGCCATGGCAGTGGTCACTACCAATAAACCCCAGCCTGTCGACTATCGTGCCTATATGATGTTGTTCTGCATATCACCCCAATACCTTGAATTTTCCCTGTCACTACCCTTGTCCACGTCTCAACATGTGACTCTGCTTTCCCCTCCGCTAGCCTTGATTTTGCCCATCCTTTTGGCAGTGAACCCCCTGCTGCCCTCCAGTAGCCTCCTTTTATCACCCTTCCTCCCTCCTCAACAATCTATGCACCGACCTCCCAGGATTGTATTTGCCCCAGATTTCTGAATGCCAATGACGAGCAGGCCCGAGACATGACTGACCAAACACGTGACTGCTGTCTTTGCAACTCCCCACCTGACAATATGGACTTTTCCTGACTGCTTGTGATTATCCTATGTAATGACCACTACCCACTCCCCAGATTATAGTTGAACATACCACATGACCAAACTCAACCAAGTGGACTGACCATGGGAAGCCCCTGAACTCTGTGCAGACTGTACCTGCGATTGATGGTAGCGGAACCCCCTGACCGACAGCAGATGACTGAATATGTTCCAACATGGCCATTTGTTTGAATAAATGTAAAGTGTTTTTGCAGCACAGGCAAGAGGTGTTTGAATGATATCTCAGTGTGTCTTACAGTCAAGAAAATAGTGAGGGCTTAGCAAATCTTGGGTGCCAATGTGTTTGGACAAAGGACTAGTGGCCCTGAGATGCCAATTGATGCTGAGCAACATGGAGGTTCTTTGTAGCCTGTGGCGAGCTAAAGACACAATAAATCCACTCTGACTTCCAGGTCAAAAATTCACAGCATCTTGTTTACTCGGTGCATTTAATAAAATATGAAATGGGAGTGCCGATGTTGGACTGGGGTGGACAAAGTTAAAAGTCAAACATCACCAGGTTATAGTCCAACAGGTTTATTTCAAAGTATAAACTTTCGGAGTGCTGCTCCTTCGAAGCTGCTACCTGCAACGAAATAAACTAATTGGACTATATGCTGGTGTTGTATGATTTTTAACTTAAATATGATCAAAATTATGAGGAGCATGGATAGGATAAATAGACTAAGTCTTTTCCCTGGGGTCGGGGAGTCCAAAACTAGAGGGCATAGGTTTAGGGTGAGAGGGGAAAGATATAAAAGAGACCTAAGGGGCAACTTTTTCACGCAGAGGGTGGTAGGTGTATGGAATGAGCTGCCAGAGGATGTGGTGGAGGCTGGTACAATTGACACATTCAAGAGACATTTGGATGGGTATATGAATAGGAAGGGTTTGGAGGGATATGGGCCGGGTGCTGGCAGGTGGGACTAGATTGGGTTGGGATATCTGGCCAGCATGGATGGGTTGGACCGAAGGGTCTGTTTCCATGCTGTACATCTCTATGACTCTAAGATAGGAAGCTGCATATTAATGACATAAAAGGTGCAGTAAATATGGCAGCTAACAATCAAGTTTCCCTCTTTATTGGCACTTGGCAGTTGCCTGGCAAAAGATTCAGCTTGACGCCTGGCAGATGCATAAATGATGCAGTGAGTTAGTTCCAATGTTGAGATGGGACTCACTGGACTTCTCATGCAGTTCTGTCACAAATCACACCATCACCCTTGTCATTCAGGCCCTTATAGAATTCCACTCATTGTCTCTGATTTCACCAACTGTTCAGCTGGCCAACTGGATTTTTCAGGCCTTAGCAACTTCAGATCAACATAGAAATATTTAAACTTTACTTTCTGAGCATATAAAATACTAAAACTATTCATCAGCTCTTGGGTCTCAATTGGTTGTTATTTGTACCTTGTAATGTTTTTAGTTTTACAGGTTCAAAGTGCCTTCTCCACTCTGATCACTATATCAAGCAACATTTAAAATTCCTTTAAATCATGTGCATCCAATAAAATGGATGTTACAATTTGGCTGTGTTCCAGACCATCTTGAATCAAGCACATTAATCACAAGTCAAATTCCTAAACTCGATTTTCAACCAACCCATCCCATTTTAAGTGCAATGTGTATCACTGCTCATTTTAATGTATGAGACCTCTGTTCTATTATTCACTTTCAGGTAAATTACTCCCCCCACCCCCTCTCAGGGTCAGAATCTACAGGGACTGTTTGGTCTATTGTGGTAAAGGAAAACCACTTGGTTGTCTAACAAGAAAAACTCTTGTCTTTAACAGGATATATTACGTAATAAAAACAATATAGAGTCCATGAGGAAACACAGATTTAATACTCCTTCAAGATCAAGTTAAGAATCACACAACACCAGGTTACAGTCCAACAGATTTATTTGGAAGCACTAGCTTTTAGAGCACTGTTCCTTTATCAGGTGGTTGAGGAGGTTAAGATCATGCTCATAGAATTTACAGCCAAGGGAGTCCAGTGTCATGGAGATGTGATGCAGTAAACAATCTTAGATTAAAACTTTCATTTTTTATAATGGGATATGCTAGTTTCTGTTCTGTAGTATGTAAATCCCAGAACTTCTTTTAAATTATATTCTCAAGATAGCTCAGCTTTTTAGCAATAGGTGTGAAGTCTGTCTGTGTCCCAATGCTATGTCAGGCTGACAAACCCTCTGTATAGCTTTGCAGAGTTTTACATGGATTCATGCAGGTTTTAAGCAAAATAAATGTAATTCTGCAAAAACAGATTCACCCCATAAGCTTATATGTGTGCGCGAAGGTAGGAGCGACAGATTGAGTGTGCATATTGTTGTGAATGTACATGATAGAGTGTGTGTGTAAGCTTGGTTAAGTGTGTTTGTGAGTGTGATGTGCGTGTGTTGGTGTGAGTGCAGTGTATGTGTGTACATATAAGTGCGTGTGTGTGTGTGTGTTGTGCAGAGGAGCCACCTGTAGTGTCACATGATTCCAAGGTCCCAGTTGAGGGCATTTCAATGGGTACCGAACTTTGCTATCACCTTCTGCTCAGCCATTCCACATTGTTACTTGTCCTGAGGTCCGCCTAAGAGGATGGTCACCCGAAGGTCCAAGGCCGAATGTCCCGGACAGCTGAAGTGTTCCCCAACTGGGAGGGGACACTCCTGCTTGGTGGTTCTTGTGCTGTGTCCATTCATCTGTTGTCGCAGCGTCTGCTCGGTCTTGCCAATGTCCCATGCCTCAGGGCATACTTGCCAGCAGCATATGAGACAGACAAAATTGGCCGAGTCACAAGGGTACACGCCACGTACACGCCACCCCACTTGTATAGGTGTTACCCGTGTTGATATTCTGACACGTCTTGCAGCGGCTGCTGTGGCAGGGTTGTACGGTGTTGTTGTCCTGAAGGCTGGGCAGTTTCCTATGAATGATGGTCTGTTTAAGGTTTGTGGTTGTTTAAAGGTGAGAAGTGAAGGTGGGGGGAAGGTCTTGGCAAGGTGCTTATCCTCATGCACTTACCCCCACATGCACATACTCACATGCACACTCAATCCGTCGCTCCTACATGCGCACACATTAAGCTTATCGGGTGAACTTGTTTTTGCAGAATTACATTTTAATTTGCCCAAAAAACTGCATGAATCCATGTAAATCTCTGTAAAGCTCTACAGAGGATTAGTCAGTCTTACATAACATTGCGACACAGACAGACTTCAGAACCTGTTGTTTAATAAACTGAGCTAACTTGAGAATGTAATTTAAAAGAAGTTCTGGTATTTACATATCAAAGAACAGAAACCAGCATATCCCATTATAAAAGTGGATAGTGGATGTGCAGAGGGATCTTGGAGTCCATGTACATAGATCCCTGAAAGTTGCCACCCAGGTGGATAGTGCTGTTAAGAAGGCATATGGTGTGTTAGGTTTCATTGGTTGAGGGATTGAGTTCTGGAGCGGCAATATCATGCTGCAACTATACAAATGCTAGTGCGGCCACACTTGGAATATTGTGTACAGTTCTGGTCACTATATTTTGTGAAAGATATGGAAGCATTGGAAAAGGTGCAGAGGAGATTTACCAGGATGTTGCCTGGTCTGGAGGGTAGGTCTGATGAGGAAAGGCTGAGACACGTGGATCTTTTCTCATTGGAAAGAAGAAGGCTAAGAAGGGATTTGATAGAGACATACAAGATGATCAGAGGATTAGATAGGGTAGACAGTGAAAGTCTTTTTCCTAGGATGATGATGTCAGCTTGTACAAGGGGGCATAACTACAAACTGAGGGGTGATAGATTTAAGACAGATGTCAGAGACAAGTTCTTTACGCAGAGAGTGGTAGGGGTGTGAAATGCCCTACCTGCTAATGTAGTCAACTCAGCCATATTAGGGAGATTTAAATAATCCTTAAGTAAGCACACAGATGATGATGGGATAGTGTAGGGGGATGAGCTGAATTTAGTTCACAGGTTGGCGTAACATCGAGGGCCGAAGGGCCTGTCCTGAGCTGTTTTGTTCTATGTTCTATGTTCTATGTTCTACGTTCTAAAAATGAAGTTTTAATCTAAGATTCTTTACAGTATCGCATCTCCATTAAACTGGACTCATGTGGCTATTAATTCTGTGAGCATGATCTTAACCTCCACAACCACCTGAGATGAAGGAGCAGCGCTCTGAAAGCTAGTGCTTCCAATTAAACTTATTAGACTGTAACCTGGTGTTGTCTGATTTTTACTTTGTCCATCCAAGTCGAACACCAGCCCCTCCAAGTCCTTCAAGATCCTAAGCTGTCCTCCCAACAAATCCAAAAGCGATCCTCATAAACGATGGTTCTTAAGGCACTATTCAGCATTAATCCCTTCAGACCCATAATCCCTTATGCAACACACACTGCAGGAATGAAGTTAGTTCAAGACATACAGACCTGTTCTATATCCTGTCTGACCACTATGGACAGTAAAGTAACGTGAAGTGTAAAATAAGTATTTAATATTTCATCAAGCAGCTTGTTAAAATTAGGCTATTCTGTCAATCCTCCCAAACTAGATGACAGACTGGAACTCCAGATCAATTGATGTGTTTGAGGCAACTAATGCAACCAATCTTCCATCATTCATATCAGTGTGAATTTGGCCTGTGTGAATTTCAACGAGATTTCTAATCAAATGTCTTTAATTTACTCGGAATGAAATATGTTCAATTCCTTCATCTCAAACTCCCATCTGACAACAAACATTTCAAAACACATCAACCAACAATGAGTTCCATGTACTGACCTCCTGTGCCTTCTGGCTGTTAAAGTTTTTAGTGAGAACTCAACAGCTGTTGAAGCAGAGCTTTGCCAATTCAAAACAGTATTCACATGGTCGAGATTTTGATCACTTCATATTCACTGGAATGCCTTTAACTTCAATGTGAAGCCTCAATTCTTAATCAGCAGAAAAAAGGTTGAATGATGTCCTTCTGATATAACAAAGTCATAGTCATTATAAAACAAAGATGCATTCTCCGTGATATTGACTGGAGTAATATAAGTAATAACACAAAGTGGGAATTCGGTGTTGAAGAAGTGTTTAACTGATTGGATGATTTAAAGTAACTGCATTTGAATTAAACAATTGGTAGCAATTGAACAAGTTAAAATTAATGATGAAAATGGTTCACAAAAAATGTAATTCTTTGACTTTAGGCATGGAATATAACGGGTTAGCACAGCTCCTATTTTGATCCTGGATGTGGGTTAAATCCATGCCCTGACATGAAGAAAGACAACAACAGTGATCCATGCAGTAAATAATGATGCAACATTAAAAATAACAATGCAACAACAGTGAGTGTGATAACACAGCATAAATCCATCTACTCTTTGCAACAAGTTATGATTTCTTTCTGCAACCTCATTCAGATACTTTGCTGAGACTGGTGCAAGAAATTGAAAAAGAGTGATGCGATATATTATCAGATATTTTTCTCTGACTCTAGACTGTAAACAATCATTGTGCTGTGTGAAAACATCTTTAGTAAATGCTTAATAAAAACAGAAAAAGCTGGGGAAACTCAGCAGGTCGGGCAGCATTTATGGAAACAGGAATAGAGTTAACGTTTTGAGACCAGTAATACTTATCCTAGTTCATATAAGAATATTTATATACTTGTATGTGTAGATTATATAAATATTGCATAAAGATTGTGTAAATTATATATATATTAATATATATGAGTCATATGAGTCAAAATGTTCATTCTGTTTCTTACTTAAGTGATGTTGCACACCTGCTGAGTTTATCCAGCTTTTTCTGTTTTTGTTTCAGATTTTCTGTATCTGCAGTATTTTATTTTAATTTAGACCATGCTTGCCTTCTGATAAATCTATATCAGGCTTGAACAGAACAGTTGATAAATGCTTAATGTAAGTTGTTGAGTTGTGATTTTATACCATGTTCTGAACACAAAACAAGGAAGATAAGAAGATGAATGAAAGTATGATATTATTACACCCAGGTGAGAAAGAGTAGTATAGCTCTCTTTTTTTCCATTCCTTCTTTGACTCTGAGAACTTTTATTTAAAGGATTTGCTTACCAAATTACTGTGTAGTTGCGGAACCTGCAAAAGATGCATACAAATGGGTTTATCTGTAAATTTTGAAAAGAGAACTATATTTACTGAACTTAACACCAGATCTTAAACAAATATTAAAATCACTTCATTTTTCACACATATACATCAGCAATCATAAATCAGTTTCACAGTGGGGAGGATAGATTAATGGGTTTAAAAAGCCAATAAAAGTCAGTGGTGTACAGAAGTTGACAGCGATTTATACCTCTTCTTTTCAAGGCAGTTGCTGCTGATTGATTCTGAAAATACTGTGTGTGGTATGTGGCTGGTCAAACAACAGGTGGTACTTGAGCTTGCAGGTTGAAGTGTTGGGAGCAGAGAGAGAGAGAGAGAGTATCCAGTCAGCGCCTTCTTTTGTTTTGAAGAATGAAGTTTCTTAAAACACTGGAGAGAGTTAGATTACTCATCATATGGTCCTCTCTCAGCAACTGACCAGTTGCCCAAACATGGTTGTCATAAGTTAATTCCAGTTCAATAATTGAGACACAATTAGATTATGGCTGGAAGAATTCCCTTCACTATCAGAGGCAGTAGTTGAAAGTGCTTGCATCTGATGGATTAGTTGACATCCAAGTGAGTACGTAGTTGTCTGGATAGTCTGGGAATGGGTCAGGAGATGGAGCATGTAAATTCTTCTAAGGCAGTTGATTGGTTCTTCTGGACAATCTGGCTCTATTGTGGCTTTGTAATTTACAGGGTATAGCAATATTAATGTTCAGCCATTTTAGAATCTGCTGTTTTAAGTTATTTAACTGCTGTTTTCAGTCTTTCAAAGCACAACCAGTGTTTTCAGTCTAATTAAATGCATAAAGAATTTTTAATATAAAGCATGATTTTGTGACTATATGCTTCATATTTGCTTTGGTTCTCTTCCTGCTGCTAGAATTGTATTTGAGACAATCTATGTCACTGAAATTTCCTTTGCCATAGGTGTGCTTATGGGATGTTACTATATTGGGACAGTTAATGAGTAATTTATTACTTTGTTAAGTATTTTGATAGAGTTATACTTAAGTCAATTCTTTTATTTTCATTTTGTCTGTATTTCAACTACAGTGTGTTTTGCTTCAAGTCTGATAATTTGACCAATAAGACAAAGTTAGGGTCTCCTTGACATGTTTTGAGGGAGTTCGGTCTGGTCCATAACAACAAAGCTATCTAGAGCCTTGGTTGGTGTAATTTGATGGAACAGACAGCAACTTCTTTGAAACAGCATGGAATCAATGAGCATATTCTGTAGCAGGTATAACCTTATACAATGATGGTTTTTATTCAGTTCACTAGATAGGATACATAAGTAATCATAAATTCAGGTGCCCATTTCAAGGAGAAGATTTTCAAATATATCAGTAACTTTGATTGGTAGCTTGTTGGGAAACTCTTCAGTGTCCAGAACTAGGAGATTGGTCTGATCAATCTTGGGGTCTTCCCCTTGTAGCAACTCTAGGAGCCCAGTGTTAAATAAATAAAAGCATTTGCACTGAAATTACTATTTAATATAAAAATATTGAAGCCAGGGAACTGAGTCATTGTATGAAATTCGTGAAATCTTTTATATTGCACAGTTTCATGTTAAATGCATGAAATTGCATTCAAGATTGCCTGCAACTGTCTGACTTGGAAAGACAATTTTGTCAACTTTGGAAATATATGAAGAAACCATGTCACTGAACAGCAAAACAAAGGGAAGGAAAAATAAATTTGCAACAACAAAGCTGAAAGTCATTCTCTCTTTCTCTCTCTCTCTCTCTCTCGGTTTCCTTTTCATTATTTTGAAAACAGTGTCAAGTAAAAAAGTAAATTGAAGAAGCAGCCATTCACTGAAAATTCAAAGATAACTATCAACTTCACCACTACTGAGGATGTGAGTCAACAATTAAGCAACCATGGTCTCAGATTAAAACCCTAGTGTCTCAAGAACTCTATGAACTTTTAAACAGCATAACTTTTACTTTTTCTTTCTATACCAGATGCCCTATCCTTTGTAAATCTTATTACCTTTATTTGTGTTTGTTTGATGTTGCTATTCATCAATTTTTCTTGGCAGAAGTAGGTAACAAAATTCCTCTTTCTTTCAGTAAAGAAAAAGTCGTAACCAGTTCTTTTTTTGATCCAGTCAACTGTATTTTAATGATTTGTGGCAGAGCTGCTAAGAAGTCATAATATATCCATACGACCAACCAAGAGAGAATTAAGATGATGAAGATGAGTCACAATTCCTCACCTCTTCCTAACACCCTCTCTTTGGAAGTCATTTCAAGGATGAACAGGGCAATCTCACTGCTGAGTCCGCAAAAAGAAGGCTGTGAGGCCTCAAGCTGCACTGTAAACACAAAATGCCGATAAGATAAATTTTAGTTCAGGGTCTGTTAATTTATGAATAAGATTAGGACACAATTGGCTCAGGAATACAATCTTTTATTGGGTTACAATGCCAGGAATGATAGGGATTTCATTGATTTTCTTTATTCGTTCCAATAATTTGCAATACCTAACTCTACTAACTCAAAATGTGTATTTCAGTCTGTCTTCCAAGCAGATCAAAGGAAATTACATGTCAGAGCACCAGGCACTTCCATAACATTGTCAGTGAACTGATTTCATATAGTTGGATTAGCTATCTGTTAAATTTAGAATAAGTCAAGCTAAAATAAGGCAGCCATCAATGTTTGAACAGATTAAAGGTTAGTTTATTGCCAGTTATTACTTAAAAGTCCCATAAGTATAAAGCAATAACGTTTTCTAAACAAATATAGATACCAAAATTAAAACAGTACAGATAAATTAGAAAAAAACTGAGAAAAATCATGATAAGTATCTATGATGTATTGTTTAGGTCCATTGCTATATTTCCTTGATGTTGTAATGAGGTTAATCCTTGAAATTAAATCCAGCAGCTGTGATAATTTTGTAGTTGTATTAACTTTGTTGTAAGGTTACACTCAGTGAGTTGAACAGGCTTTGAAACAGAGACAGAGAGAGAGAGGTCTCTTATTTCTCACTTGTTATGTGATTATGGCACTTGCGCAATGTCTGGACTCATTCAGCTGGCATATGGTTGGTCCCTGAAGCAAACCTTTCTCTTGAACAGAAAATTCTCTTCTTTGAAGATGTTGCCTCTTCTACTTGGGCAATTCTGTTTTAAAATGTTGTCTCACAAAACGTCACACAGATCAAAATTAAAATGATTGCTATCCCGCACTGTTGCATCACTCTTCCATGTTGGGCTATCCCAGGTCTGGAACATAACTCCACCATTGTCTTTTAATCAAAATAATTAACTTTTAATTGTCTCATCCATAAGTTTGAATGGTTCTCATTGACAAGTTGTGATGCGTGGGACAAGTTATTTACACTTCTAGGAGAGTTGCCACTTTCCCTTGGAAATGTTCATTGAATTACAAGGATTGCTAGTGATTTCTTCCTGCGATATATTTATGGTGGATGTGTTGGCCTAGTGATATCATCCCTGGACTATTAATCCAGAAACCCAGGTAATGTTCTGGGGAACCAGAATCAAATCCCACCATGGCAGATGTTTGATATTTTTAAAACAAAATCTGGAATTAACAGTCTATTGATGACCATGAAACAATTGCTGATTGACAGAAAAAGACCATCTGGTTCACTAATGCCCTTTACAGAAGGAAACTGCCATCCTTACCTGGTCTGGCCTGCATGTGACAGATCTTTAGAAATATGGTTGACTCTCTGGACTATTTGAGATGGGCAATAAATATGGCCTAGCCAGTGATGCCCATATCCCATGAATGAATAAAAACAAATTAGTAAGCCACAATTAGCAACCTTTGGAAAACAAAGAAGCTACATGAAGAGAGAGGCATGTTTATTAAGTACTACAAATTGAGTGTTTTTGAAACATTCTGTACAGTTTGCCTTTTTTCTTATATCAATATATCAGACCAGATTCCCTAACCTTGCTCACTACTGAATGCCATAAAACATGCAGTCATTTGTCTACATGTACAAGGTTGTTACTTTCAAAATATGACACACTGAGTTTTGTATATCGGCATAACCTGGACTAATTTCTATAAAATCACCTGTATTCTGCTTTTGCTTCAGATTGGCAGAAATATGATTTTTCAGAATGCTGGTTTCAGTCATTCATGCAGTGTATCATAAGATGTGTGGACAGACAGTTCCTTTGTTCATCCTTTCAAGATTCTGGAAACAATTATGTGTTATTTCAAAATTACTCTGGAGCTAAGTTTATTATAACCTCTAGGAAAATGAATTATTTCAAATGCTTTGGAAGCATTTATAACCCCTCATAATAAATTTAGTACAGCAGATGTGTAAAATATTATCTGCTGATTTTTAAAGATTGATTTAACAAATCTTTTATTAAAGCATTAAAAGGATAAAGACAAACCATCAATGAAGAAAAACATTTAAAAATGTCTTTCATAACGATTTCTTCTGTGATAAAGGTATGTGTCAACTGATTTCTATCAGTTGAATAGCAGGCAGGAAAACAATTACCAGAAACAACTTGGAACATGTTAAATATTTTCCTTCCTGTTAACTTCTAGTGTTAGATTTCTGTTATGTGATTTTCTTTCAGCCCACATTACATTTTAAGACATGCTTACAGCCCAGATTACCCATTATCACATTGCACATTATATCTTACGTAGCTGTTGTGGCAAATACATTTTGGCTAACGTCCAAAATTTGAGGGAAACTCTTTAATTAGCATTTAATTAAACTAGTGGGTGAGCTCAACCGCATGTCACTGTTCTAGCCAAGTTCTGTCTGTGTCTGACTGGGGAGTACTGCTGATATTAGTAACTTGTCCATGGACCACCCAGTTTTTGATGACCAGAATGGCACCAAGTTGTAACTAGGAAATGCTAAGTTACAAATTATTGAAGCCACAAGCTATATTCGAAATATGTATTTAGAATATTTTTTAAATGGGGAAGCAAAATATTTTGTTAAAAAAGAAAACATCTGTGTTGGGTTCAATTGACTATTGAAACTTCATTTTAAGGTTCTGTTGCTGTGATTTACATATCAGAGTATTCACCCCAGGAATATAGTAATGCTGATGAGGAGTGCAGTGGAAAGTATCTGATATCAGTTACTCACCACCATGGGCAAAAGTTCCCACCAACCTGAAATTTCTGACATTAATTATCACTCACTAGGCTGTAGAGTCCTAACAGATAACAGTCATAGAGATGTACAGCACACAAACAGATCCTTCGGTCCAATTCGTCCATACCAATCAGATATCCTAAATGAATCTAGTCCCATTTGGACATCTCCATCTAAACCTTTCCTGTTCATATACTCATTCAGATGCTTGTTAAATGTTATAATTGTACCAGCCTCCACCACTTCCTCTGGCAGCTCATTCCATATACGCACTGCCCTCTACATGTAAAAGTTACCCCTTAGGTTCCTTTTAAAATTTTCCCCTCTCACCTTAAACCTACGCCCTCCAGTTTTGGATTCCTCTACCCTGGGGGAAAGATTTTGTCTATTTACCCTATTCATCTCCTTCATGATTTTATAAGCGTCTGTAAGGTCACCTCTCAGCCTCTGACACTCCAGGGAAATTAGCCCTAGCCTACTCAGCTTCCCCTTTTAGCTCAAACCCTCCAACCCTGGAACATCCCTGTCAATGTCTTCTGAACCCTTTCACGTTCCACAACATCATTCCTACAGCAGGGAGACAAGAATTACACATGGTATTCCAAAAGTGGCCGAACCAATGTCCTGTACAGCAGCAATATGACCTCCCAAATTCTATACTCAATGCACTGACCAATAAAGGCAAGCATACCAAATGCCTTCTTTACTATCCTATCTACCTGTGACTTCACTTCCAAGGAGCCATGAATCTGCACTCCAAGATCTCTATGTTCAGCAACACTCCCCCGGACCTTACCATTAAGTGTATAAGTCCTACCCTGATTTGCCTTTCAGCCCATTAGCCCATCTGATCAAGATCCCATTGTACTCTGAGGTAATATTTTTTATTGTATGTTACACCTCTAATTTTGGTGTCATCTGCAAACTTACTAACCATACTTCCTATATTCACATCCAGATAATTTATACAAATGACGAAAATCAGTGGACCCAGCATCAATCTTTGTGGCACACCGC
The DNA here is from genome assembly GCF_047496795.1 of Chiloscyllium punctatum. Lineage (NCBI taxonomy): Eukaryota > Metazoa > Chordata > Chondrichthyes > Orectolobiformes > Hemiscylliidae > Chiloscyllium > Chiloscyllium punctatum. The sequence continues at coordinate 64,646,506 of NC_092762.1, forward strand.
TGATCACAGGCCTCCAGTCTGAAAAGCAACCCTCCACCATCATCTTTATAGATTATTACAGGCATATATTCTTGAACCATGTCTTTATATTTGAATTAAATATTCCTTGTACATTGTTGTATAGGTAACAACGTACTGCATATGCATTATTCATATTGAGAGCATGGATCAGTTTATGCCAATAGTTTTCGGTCATGTATTTGGTTTGGTTTTACAAATTGCTGACCTTTCCTTGAGCCTAATGTTCCAGTACATCAGCATGGAAGGCAATAGATCCCACAATATTTTCCATCCATTGTCAACTATGGCTCAGTTAACAGAAGACCGGGGATTAAGTCTCACTCTAGAACTAAAGCAAAAAAATCTAAACAGACATGTCAGAGCATTTGGGTAGTTCCAATCTTAAGAGATAAAAACAATGACTGCAGATGCTGGAAACCAGATTCTGGATTAGTAGTGCTGGAAGAACACAGCAGTTATGCCTGAACTGCTGTGCTCTTTCAGCACCACTAATCCAGAATCTTAAGAGATGTCAATTTTCTGAAATGTTAAATGGGGCCCAATTGCACTCCCAAAAGGCCATAAAGGATACCATAACATTATTTAAAGTAGAGTCCTAGTCTGGTGTCCTGTCAATATTTATCCCTCAGTCAAAATCACACAAAAACACATTATCTATTGATAATGGTATTGCTGTTAATGGCAATTTGCTATGTGCAAATTGGCTGCCATGCCACTTCAATTACAACAACGGTTACACTTCAAAGTACTTAATTGACTAAAACAGCTTTAAGATATGTTGTTATCATGAAATCCTTTAGATAAAGGTCTTTATCCTTCATGAAATTCTTATTTATATTTAGCTCCTCTGATCCCATATGGGACAATAAGCAGCAAGACCCTGCCAGTGACATATATTTATCAGAATCCCCTTCCCTCCAGCCCAGATAGTGTCCTGCTCTGGAAGACCTTCCTCAAATGTATGTTGTAACATCTTCTTTAGCTTTTGTTTTCCATTTGGTGCTTTCCATTGACTGGCAAGATATATGTCAGAAGGTGAAATACATTCCTGTCACTTTCAGCCAGCTCTCCATCAGTGTCTCACAAATGCCTCTGATCAGTCCTCAGTAATATTTCTCCATCACCAATGTTGGCTGAGCATGTGACACCCAAGATCTTATGTGGGTGATGTTGGTGAATGATTTCCAATTTACATGATATCATTGGTCTGCTCTTCCATCTCTCACTGGCACAGGTTGCAATCAGTACTACAATGGACATGTAGAGTAACAGCTTCCTAGGCAGAGGAAGCAAACAGCACCCTTTATTTTCTATTTCCCAATGGTGATGAGGCTCCTTGTTGCCATCAAGTCATTGCTTTGGTCTTCTCACATAGATCAACCCTGATGCTGCTGTTCTCAGGAGTGGCAGCAATGTCTTGTACAGCATATGGTCCTTCTGAAATATAATGTCAAGCACAGGTATACTGCAACAAAATTGATCTAATAAATCCTGCAATATGACAAGAGACGTGTATGGTTGTGACAGGGTCAGAGGGACTGTTCTAACAAAAGAAACTGGGAGAACACTAATCACGGAACTGAATTCTCAGAAACCGCAAGTTTCAAAGCAATGCTTCCCCATAGTATTAAATTCAGCTGTGCTTTGAGATTTTATTGAAAGAAATTGTGAAGGAACAGAGTTAAAAATGCATGATGCTAACTAACAAACTTTTTGATGATAATTTCATAGCTCCTATTTTCAATAGAAAACCAAAGCTGAAAGTCATTAATTTCTCAGCTGAGTAAATGCCTCCACATTCAGACCTATTTTGGAATCCAGTTAGAAAGTGGCAACTTCATTCTAGAAAATTGCTTAAAGTCAACTGGTGTGGAGTATTTGAGATTTATCTTCACATTTGAGAGCATTGGAGAGGAACAGGGCATTTAACTCTCAAGCCCGTCCTGCTAGTCAGTCAGGGCATGGCTGCGTCCCAATCTACTCTGTACACCCACTGTTTCCCCATATCTCACAATACCTTTGAAACCTGATAGAACTCACTTATGGACAGGAAAGAGTTATGTGGAATCCATCACAATGCGAATTGAACATATTCTGGGCCAAGAACAAACTTGTTGTCAAAATAAATTGTTTTTGTCTCATGAGAACTGAATCATAAATGTCAATTTGATACGTGGAATGATCAACAATGTTCCCTATAGGTGAATATGTCACAGCACGTGAGATTAATTTCACAAAGTGAAAGAACTGTGACCAGTGGAGTTCCACAAGGATCATTTTTGTCATTTTTGTAAATGGTTTGGATGTGAACATAAGAGGTATAGTTAATAAGTTTGCAGATGACACCAAAATTAGAGGTGTAGAGGACAGCAAAGTAGGTTACCTAAGATTACAATGGGGTCTTGATCAGATGGGCTGATGGGCTGATGAGCTGAGGCATGGCAGTTGGAGTTTAATTTAGATAAATGTGAGGTGGTGCATTTAGGGAAAGTAAATCAGAGCAGGACCTATACACTTAATGGTAAGCTCCTAGGGAACGTTGCTGAACAAAGAGACCTTGGAGTGCAGGTTCATAGCTCCTTGAAAGTGGAGTCATAGATAGATAAACTATTGAAGAAGGCATTTGGTATGCTTTACTTTGTTAGTCAGAGTATTCAGTACAGGAGTTAGGAGGTCATGTTGCAGCTTACAGGACGTTGGTTAGGACCAGTTCCACCACAGCTGCTCCCAGGAGGACCAGTTCCACCACAGATTCCCAATTACTCCGCCTCTGCCGGATCTGCTCCCAGGAGGACCAGTTCCACCACAGATTCCCAATTACTCCGCCTCCGCCGGATCTGCTCCCAGGAGGACCAGTTCCACCACAGATTCCCAATTCCACCGCCTCCGCCGGATCTGCTCCCAGGAGGACCAGTTCCACCACAGAACACACCAGATGGCCTCCTTCTTTAGAGACCGCAATTTCCCTTCCCACGTGGTTAAAGATGCCCTCCAACGCATCTCGTCTACATCCCGCACCTCCGCCCTCAGACCCCACCACTCCAACCGTAACAAGGACAGAACGCCCCTGGTGCTCACCTTCCACCCTACCAACCTTCACATAAACCAAATCATCCGCTGACATTTCCGCCACCTCCAAACAGACCCCACTACCAGGGATATATTTCCCTCCCCACCCCTTTCTGCCTTCCGCAAAGACCGTTCCCTCCGCGACTACCTGGTCAGGTCCACGCCCCCCTACGACCCACCCTCCAATCCTGGCACTTTCACCTGCCACCGCAGGAACTGTAAAACCTCCCTCACCTCTATCCAAGGCCCTAAAGGAGCCTTCCACATCCATCAAAGTTTTACTTGCACATCCACTAATATCATTTATTGTATCCGTTGCTCCCGATGCGGTCTCCTCTACATTGGGGAGACTGGGCGCCTCCTAGCAGAGCGCTTTAGGGAACATCTCCGGGACACCCACACCAATCAACCACAACGCCCCGTGGCCCAACATTTCAACTCCCCCTCCCACTCTGCCAAGGACATGGAGGTCCTGGATCTCCTTCAGCTCCGCTCCCTCACCACCAGACGCCTGGAGGAAGAACGCCTCATCTTCCGCCTCGGAACACTTCAACCCCAGGGCATCAATGTGGACTTCAACAGTTTCCTCATTTCCCTTTCCCCCACCTCACCCTAGTTCTAAACTTCCAGCTCAGTAACTGTCCCCATAACTTGTCCGGACTTGTCCTACCTGCCGATCTTCTTTTCCACCTATCCACTCCACCCTCTCCTCCTTGATCTATCACTTTCATCCCCTCCCCCACTCACCCATTGTACTCTATGCTATTTTCTTCCCACCTCTAGCTTATCTCTCCACGCTTCAGGCTCACTGCCTTTATTCCTGATGAAGGGCTTTTGCCCGAAAGGTCGATTTCGAAGCTACTTGGATGCTGCCTGAACTGCTGTGCTTTTCCAGCACCACTAATCCAGAATCTGGTTTCCAGCATCTGCAGTCATTGTTTTTACCTCTACTGTTGAAATATTGCATGCAATTCTGGTCTCCTTCCCATCGCAAAGACGTTGTGAAACTTGAAAGGGTTCAGAAAAAGTTTACAAGGACGTTGCCAGGATTGGAGGATTTGAGCTATAGGGAGAGGTTGAATAGGCTGGGGCTGTTTTCCCTGGAGCGTCGGAGGCTGAGGGGTGACCTTATAGAGATTTATAAAATTATGAGGGGCATGAATAGGGTAAATAGACAAGGTATTTTTCCTGGGGTGTGGGAGTCCAGAATGAGAGGGCATAGGTTTAGGGTGAGAGGGGAAAGATATAAAAGGGACCATAAGGGGCAACTTTTTCACACTGAGGGTGGTGTGTGTATGGAATGAGCTGCCAGAGGATGTGGTGGAGGTGGTACAATTGCACCTTTTAAAAGGGATCTGGATGGGTATATGAATAAGAAGGTTGTGGAGGGATATGGGGCAAGTGCTGGCAAATAGCACTGGATTAGGTTGGGATATCTGGTTGGCATGGATGAGTTGGACCAAAGGATCTGTTTCCGTGCTGTACATTTCTATGATTTTATGACACTAATTGCTAATCCGGTGAAGAATGGCATTCTTAAATTTTGGAAAGTAGCAATAACAGTAATTAGATGGGTAGAGAATGGTTCTTTTGGCCTACATATAACCTAGTTTTCCAGCTTTCAATTACAAGATAAGATTACACCAAGTCTAATTGCGACAGAAAGTAATTGTTACGGTAAGGAAATAAACTGTTTGAAGCTAATAATGTCTATTTGTTATCTTCACTTACTATCAACCACAGTGGTCCTTTGTATGTTGTCATGGTGAGTCTGATTTTACTCTGGACAGAGAGTAGTGAATTATTTATACAAGATTCCTACTGCTGGGGCAAGTGACAGACTGGTACATGCAAGTGACTTTCTGACAATGTTCCCGTGATGCAGTGGCCGTTTATTGCTAGCTTATTGTTTAGAAAAAGGAGAGAATGAAAGGGTTGCCTTTGGGTGGTACCGAGTACAATCATGTTAGGTGAAAGTCTTTGGTCAACAAGGAGAGATGAAGGCTGCCCTGGTGGAGTCAGCCATTAATTATCCCCTGTAATTTTGCACTACACTTCTCATTCTCTCGCCACACTGTCGCAGACTCATCAGTATGTGAAGTAGTTGTCATTAGGAACCTCATTTGGCCAATTTTGTCACATTTCCCAGTTGACTCATCATTGTACATTTCATTCAAGGGCTAAGAAGGCTCTGTCCACTCTTTTCCAAATATTGTGTAGGATAGGGCATCCTCCATTTTAAAAAAAATTAAACTCTTCAAAAGGGTTCTTGTAAATAATGAACATAGTTCCAGGGGATTTGGAAGTATGGAGAAAACTACCCTTATCAGTCAGAAAATGCTACATTATCAACCATTTAAATGATAAAATAAGCAGGTATTCTTCACAATTCTTCAAGAAAAAATCCTTATAAGATTCCTGATAGCATTGGCAAAATTAATAAATCGCACTTTAATAAGCTAAGTGTGAAAAGCTCGAGTGGAGTGTTTAGACAGTATTGACACAGAATTAGTATAAACTACATGAAGAATGGCTGTAAAGAAACCAGCAACCATGTTCTCTTTTTTAACCATTAATGTAACCAATATAAATGTCTCTTTTCAAAATTGTTCAATAGCAAATTTTCTAACAAATTTATTTTAAACATCAACAAACTAAAAGAATAAAGTGTTAATGATGAAAATTACATGACAACTTGGTTCACTTATGGGAACTGGTTCCAATGCAATGCAGACACATTTTAATTACCAAGTTTTAAAACAGACTTGTGTACAAATTTGAGGTATACCTTGCTAGAGCAATGTGTTAAACTACCATTTAAACACCAACTTAGCAACATCTTTAAGAGTTTAGAGTTACAGCCAGAATTGAAAGTTTTGAAATTGCTGTTCAACTTAGACCACTCCACTGCTTATATTGATAGATTACCACATTAATTACTCACTAGAGGAAGTTATAACTAATAATTAAAGAAAGTAATTATTTTAATCATCCTGGTCAGACATACCTCCAAGGTACCTGGGTCTTGAATCCAAATCTTCTGACACTAGCACTGCATGCAAGAGGCCTAATTAAGATAACTACCTTATTAACATTGATCAACACTGGAGCCCCCCCAGGGGTGCGTACTCAGCCAGCTACTGTACTCACTGTATACCCATGACTGCGTCACCAAATACCACATTAATGCTATTTACATGTTCGCTGATGACACCACCATAGTTGGTCAAATCTCAGATGGCGACGAAACAGATTACAGACAGGAGGTAGAAGACTTGGAAAAATGATGCACTGAGAACAACCAAGCTCTCAATGCCAGCAAAACCAAGGAACTCATTATTGACTTTCGGCTGGATGCCCCCCCCTACACATTAACAGCTCAGAACGAGTGGACAGTGTCAAACTCCAGAGAGTGGTCATCCACAACAAGCTTTCTTGGACTCTTCATGTGGATGCACTGATTACAAAGACCCAACAACGTCTCTTCTTCCTCAGGTAGCTGAGGAAATTTGGCATGATGGCAAATACCCTTGCCAACTTTTATAGGTGCACCATCAAGACCATTCTGCCTGGATATATCACTACCTGCTAGGGCAACTGTACCAGTCAAGATTGGAGAGGGTTACAGAGAGTGGTGAACTTGGCCCGGACAATCACAAAGTCTAACCTCCCATCTATAGAAACCATCTACTTGGCCCGCTGCAAGGAAAGGCCACCAGCATTCTCAAAGATCCATCCCACCTGGCAATGTTTTTCTACGACCTCTATCGGGGAGAAGGTACAGAAACCTGAACACACGCAACAGTCGGCTTCGTAACAGTTTCTACCCTACTGTTGTTAGAATACTGAATGGACTCACAAACTCTTAACATTCACCTGCACCTGCATTTTTGTTTTTGCCACTGTTTACCTATTATTTACTTATCTATGCTATTTACCGCTATGATCTGCCTGTATTGTTAGCAAGACAAAACTTTTCACTGTGCCTCGGCACACGTGACAATAAATTCAATTCAATTCAATTCAATTTAACCGCCTTGGCTAAGAAAGTTAACAATTTGAATTGTTCAGTTTCACTTCTCCAGCGTGAATTGTTCCTAAAGTTTAGAAGTTGAATATTTTCTTTTGTCTCCCTTTTTTTATCCGTCTCTCTTGAGCTACTCTTTCTTTGCCGTTCTTTATTTCTCTTCCAAAACCTGATTGCAATCTAATTCACATTCCTTAATCTTCATTCTTCTGTTTATTTTGCAATCCTTACATTTGTTTGATTAAAGAAATAGGCTTATCTCCTAAGGGGAAAATTTAGAGGTCCTGTACCTTTGAAGATGCCAGATCAAGTCTTGTACTCCACATGTTGTTACAAACTCACATTTCCAAAATGTTATAGCAAAAGAAATTTTGAATTAAAAGGTGAAGGAAAGAGTCCAACTTGTGGGATATAACACGAGATGTTCATCCCCTGATGCTTACCTAATCTGTAGCACACAATCTGTAGGCAGTCAGTCCATGTGACATTTTATCAATTCCTACTTTGGAAGTAGAACTAATCTGAATGAAGGTTGGGATACAGATAGACTCTAACCTCACATCTTTAACACATTGTCTGAGCTGAGATGTCACTTTTTTAAAAAAAAGACCTTAAGTTATTTCAGGAATGTGACTTGAAAGAAGTTCTGGAATTTACATATTAATGATTGAAACCTGCATCCCCATTCTAAGCGATTAAAGACTTAACAGCAACCTAGGTTTGTTCAATACATCACATCAGTTGTATCACACTTTGATCTTTTACTATAAATTCTGTGTCCTATAATCCTGCCCCACTAGCTACCTGACAAAGGTGCAGTGCTCCAAATAAACCTGTTGGACTATATCCTAATGTTGTGTGATTTTCAACTTTGTCCATGCTTAATTCAGAAACCATACCTGAAGAAAACTCATAGTGTTTCACATTGGAAATGTGATACTGTAGTAGTCTAGTGCAAGGTGATTTTCAGAAATTACTTACAGATATGGTTACAGGGTGACATTATCTGAAATTACAAATGGTGTCAAATGGTGTCACAAACTGGGCCCCAGACTTCCACTAGTTTATGTATAAAGATTACTAGACAGACCACATTTGCTCTCCCGTGTTCACATTTAAATTGGGAAATGTGGGAATTTTACTGGGTCATTGGTCAAATCCACAAATCACTGACATGCAGCAAATATTAGAACATTGAGCTGATCCTTAGAGGGTGGTTAATTTTGCATCAGGAGTACCATATTTTGGTGCTGCATCCCTTCCTCAGTCCCACAATCTACTTCATTCTTATGATACTCTCGTGTAAATGCAGTTGAGTTTAGCCCTGCTATCAGTTTTAAGCACGGTTTTAATCTTAACTACTACTGCAGTTATTTCAATTGAAGCAAATGTAGTTGTGGTTTACTGCAGCAATGAAAGGCAGTCATTATCACTCTTTGTCTTGGCACATTCCTTCAAAGTTAAAAATCACACAACACCAGGTTATAGTCCAACAGGTTTATTTGGAAGCACTGGCTTTCAAAGCGCTGCTCCTTCATCAGATTTTCAACTTTGTCCACCCGAGTCCAACACTGGCTCCTTCACATCATGGCTACACATTCCTTCAAGTCAGAGTTTTCAGATTTTGCAGAAAATGGCCTAAATAGAAACACAAAAGCATTACCTTGCAATAAGCAGATTGTAAATGAAATCTGGTAATGAGACAGGCAAATCTGCTCTATTAAACCTTGTTGAGGACAGATTCTTCTTTTGTAGATTTATACAATGAACAAACAAAAGAATATTTTGTAAATGCCATTATGAGTACCAGTTTATTGGAATTTATTGAACTTGACGTAAGAGAAATTATTAATTCATATCATGTCGGAAGTTTATTCCTATATCATCGTAGACATTTAAGTTTAGACTGAGTTTGTAAAACTAAAAAATCAATTGAGAATCAGCCATACTTCATACATTCTGTTATGCTTAATCTTTCAATTTTTGTAGGTTGGGCCTCTCTTGGGATGTGTAAAGAGTCATATCTCATGTTTTGTTACTCTATTGTTTCTACAAGCCACACATGTAACTCAATATTATAAATTCTGCCCCATCTAAGCACTGAGTTCCAGTCAATATTGGGGAAGTTAAAATGACTCACAACAATCCTGTTTTTATCACACATTTCCATGATCTAACTACATATCTGTTTGTTTATCTCCTACAAGCTATTGAGAAGCCTGTAGTTTAACGTCATCATAATAATAGTACCTTTCTTATTCCTGAGTTCTACAGTCTCACTGGATGAACCCTCCAAGATGTCCTGTCTTAGTGCAGCTGGGTCATTCTCCTTAATCAGTAGCTCAACTCCCCCACCCCGTTAACATTCCTCTCTGTCACCCCGAAACATCAAAATCCTGGAACATTCAGCTGCCAGTCCAGCACTTCTCTCAACTAAGTTTCTGTATTGGTTACAGTACCTAAAGGAATTATCAACAGTTAGTAATTTTTATTCCTACCTAAGCACAGGTCTCCATTATATCTCGGTACTGTGCATCAAACAGTTAACAGTGCAACTCACGTCTGCTGACAGAGCTTTACAGGAACAATTGGTAGTGCACTGAACAGTGAAGAAGGTTAGCTCAGAGTACAATGGGACCTTCATCAGGCAGGCTGATGGGCCGAGGAGTAGCATATGGAATTTAATCTAGAATGACGTGAGGTGCTACATTTTGTTTAGGGCAAATCAGGGCAGGATTACCTTAATGGTAAGGTCCTGAGGAGTGTTGCCGAACAAAGAGACCTTGGGGTGCAGGTTCATAATTTCTTGAAAGTAGAGTCGCAGGTAGACAGGATAGAAGAAGGCAGTTTGTACACTTGCCTTTATTGGCCGGTGTGCTAATATAGGAGTTGGGCGTTCATGTTGCAGCTATACAAGGCATTGGTTAGGCCCCTTTTGGAATATTGTGTTCAATTCTTGTCTCCCTGCTACATAAAAGATGGTGTTAAACTTGAAAAGGTTCAGAAAAGATTTACAAGGATGTTGCCAGGGCTGGAGGGCTTGAGCTGTAAGGAGAAGCTGAATACACTGGGGCTGTTTTCCCCAGAACTTCGGAGGCTAAGGAGTGATCTTCTAGAGGTTTATAAAATCATGAGGAGCATGCATAGGGTGAATAGTCAAGATCTTTCCCCAGGGAAGAGGAGTCCAAGACTAGAAGGCATAGGTTTATGGTGAGAGGGGAAAGATTTAAGAGGGACCTAAGGGGTAACCTTTCCATGCAGAAGGTGATACGTTTATGAAGTGAACTGCCAGAGGAAGTGGTGAAGACTGGTACAATTACAACATTTAAAAGGCATCTGAATGGGTATATGGCTTTAGAGCTATATGGGTGAGATGTTGGCAAGTGGGACTAGATTAATTTAGGATATCTGTATGGCATGAACAAGTTGGACCAAAGGGTCTGTTTCTGCACTGTACATCTTTATGATTCAATTCTTCTATATACCAATATTAGCTTAATTCAATGAATATATCACAATCACCATCATTTAGTGAATATACCAAGTCAGTGTGACTCAACCTGGCTGAGAACTATAATGCTGTTCTTTCACTGTTGCTGGGTTAAACTCGGTAACACTCTCCCATCAGTCCAACTATGCTAAATGAACTGTAATGTTTCAAAGAGGTGATTCATTCCTACGTCCTCAAGTTCAATTAAAGATTAGTAATAAATGCTGTCCTTACCAGCATTAGTCACATCCCATGGAAGAATAAAACAGACCAATACCAGAGTCACTCAGGACAAATACCAGTAAAACCATCAGTAAGAAAATATACCAGTGTTTACATTACTCAATGCATCTGCTTTGGTCTGTGCCTAGACATATGGAATCATAGAATGATTACAGCACAGAAGGAAGCCTTTCAACCAGTCATGTTCATTCCTGCTCTCCGCAAGTGCAACTCACCTCATCCCACTTTCACGTTTCTCTTAAGGCTTTGGAGTTTTTTTTACTTCAGATAATTGTCGAATGCTTCTTCAAAGACCCCCTCCACCAAGCTTTCAGGGAGTGCACCCCTGTCCCTAATTGTATGTTGGTTACTCTAGCTTCAGAAAAATTACTGAGTCATCAGTGTGTTCAAGTAACGACTGGGTTTATTTTATAAGGAATTATATATAGCCCTACATGACTAGATCTTAAAGGGCAATAGTCATGATTATTTTCCCTCCAAATCTCTCAGTCATGGATCTTGCATTATCTTACATTATATTGGGAGGTGCTATTACACAGTCCCAGGTATTTACCCTTACAAACCTTATTATTCCTCAAGTCTATGTCCATGTTTGTACATTCATTTTTACATACTGTCCATCCACCCAAGTCTCTGACATCAAAGATTCAGTCTGTCAGCAGGCTTTACAACTCTCCTTGAATGTGATGAGGTCAGAATTTAAAAATTGATAGTGTCATTTTGAACGTCTGTATCTTGACTGCATAGCCTTCATCGAGATTCAAATTCTTGTGTTCTTTAACGATATCTGGGTTACTTTCTGTTTCATCTAATTGTATGATTGATTGTTATCTGTGATGAATGGAAATAAAATTTTTCTTCTTTCTAAGTATTGTACCTCCTGCATTATATTTAATAGGGTCCATTTTAATTTTCATCTCTCTGAAATATGACTCCTTCTCTCTCTTGGTCTCTTACCCATACCTTTTCTCCTCCATCAACCTGGGAGTTTCCTACTATAGTACAGTGTAAAGCTTGTCCTTTTCAGGGGGAGTGTTCTCATTCTTTAACTCTTTTTGACAATCCTGGGATGTTAGCTCTGGCTGGTATCTTTTGATAGGATAGGAATCTGCATTCAGCATTTTCTGTCCATCAGCAACTCTGAAGACATCAATCCACACTGCAAGAGACTGTAATTTGGGAATATGATTGGAGTTCATCCTAAAATCGACATTCAATCTCTTACATCACCATATGCACACTCTTGACCTCTCTATCCATCCCAACACCCTGTCATGCTCACTCAGAACACCCCATTTCCCAGTTCCACTTCATCCTCAGGCACATTTGACATTCTGACAAGAAAAGATTAATTTTTCTTTCAGGCATATGGGTTGCTACCACTTACAACCCATTGTTAGCTACTAATGGTCACAATTAGCAGCTATTCCATCTCTCAAGAATTTTGCTTCCTCTCCACACATGTTGCCAGACCTGCTGTGTTTTTCCAACAGTTTCTGCTTTGATTCTGATTTCCAGCATCTGCAGCTAAATGGAGTCATAAAGTTATATGGCATGGAAGCAGGCCCTTCGGCCCAACACATCCATGCCAAACAGGTTTCTGAAACTGACCGAGTCTCATTTGCCTGTATTTGGCCTATATCCCTCTAAATCTTTCCTATCCATGTACCTGTCCAAATTCTTTGGGTTTTTGGAAAATCTCTGTTCCTTTTCAATATGCTTTGCTGGTTCCAATGCCTCCTTCAGCTTCAAGGAATTATCAAGGATCTGAGATAGAAATTGGGTTGTGAATTCACTATTGGTTCTTGTCTTTTGCAGGTGAGAGTGAGGACTGCAGATTAGAGTCGAGAGTATGGTGCTGGAAAAGCACAGCGGATCAGGCAGCATCCGAGGAACAGGAATGAGCCTGATGAAGGGTTTTTGCCCGAAATGTCAATTTTCCTGCTCCTCGGATGCTGCCTGACCTGCTGTGTGTTTCCAGCACCACATTCTTGACTCTTATCTTTCACAGGTCTGCCATCATGCCATTGATGTTAACAATGCACCCTTGGCAATGTCTAAACATTTCAGAATTTCACACTTCTCAGGAAGTGCCAGACTTTCTCCTCGTTTATTGTTCAAAACTGTTTTAACCCTCAGGTCAAGTTCTTCAATTCACAATTAACTAAAGTGTCATCATGTGACATTTACTGCTTCAAGGCCCTATAGAAAGTGCTTTGGAAAATTTCCAGTGCTGATATTATAGTTATTATGTTAAACAATTAAAACAAAATTTCCTGAAAGGAGTAATGAAGTGAGTTACTAATGTTGACTTCTTGTCCAAGACACCAGCAATGTTCTGACCAGCGCACCTTTGGACAACTTCACCAGGCTTTCAAACACCAAGGACAACAGAATATATTTCTTTTGCTATGGACTTATTAAATTGAAACAAATGTGGAGAGTTCTGTTAAGTTTCAGAAATAGAGCCATACCAGAGTGCCATGCTGTTAACTTAGCAACAAGGGGGAACAAGAAACCACATAGCTTTAACGTTGCATTGCAAAGTGATGCTATATTTGGACTTTAGTCTTCCCAGATTAGTGAGTAGTTTCTGGAAATTCTTTCCTGAAATTCCACTTGAATCCTTCTTGATTAATCGCTTCCACTTTCTTGACTTTGCAAGGTCTTCTAATTAAAATAAGTTATTTCTCATGCTGCAAAATACACTACATTCTCATTATCCACTTTCTTGTAGACAATGCATTGATACAAACAGTTCATTATCTGATAAAGCAGTTACACTTGCTTCAGTACCTTTCTATTAACACAATATACCTGTTTCAAAATGTATAATTGGGGTCACTGAACGCACAAAGGAAATATTTTTGTTCCTTTTCCAATAGATATTCTTAAATGTCATTTTTTACATTTATGTATAAAGAATTTGTGTTTGGAATCTGTGAAAGTATAGATTTAACTTCAACACATGTTCCAAAAATAGCCACTTTTTTCTGGAGAAAATATCTGTAATATTTGCAGGACACTGCACCTGCAGGTCTTTCAGCATCACAACGCTGGCATGGTTTTATGGTGCTTGCACATTACCTCTTAAGTGTACCCTCTTTTCTTTTTTGTGATTACATCACTGTGCTTAATGGACTATATGGATGGTTCCTGAGCCAAGATTTCCCTTCACTTTTTTGCATTGCACTGTTCTATTTATAGACCTCTCTTTGTCCCAGCAATCGTATTGTTTTAGGGTCCTCCTCAGGTCGCCGTAATTCCAACAGGGTTTCATTGACTGCAATGTGGTCTCATGTTCATTTCACTTTTCTGTATCCACCCATAGCCTATAAAAGTCCATGAACTAAAATATCTACCAGTTCACCTGGTTTCTGGACCCTTCTGTTGAATTTATCCTTTTTCAAACTCTATTTGCTCCCAGAGTTGAAACATTGGTTGAAGCTTATAAACTTCTTCACATTTAGTCTCACTGATGTCCTGTCTTCCAATAACATTATCTGTTTCCATACCTATGGATTAAAGCAATGAGCTGACCTTTTCAGCTTCAGACTTTCTGTCCAATCTTGAAGCAATTCAGAAAAATCTTTCTCTCCAACTTTTGAGTTTCATTTAGTCCTTTCCTGTGTCTAAACCTCTCAGGAAGTATAAATTTAGGATTCATGGCTTCTAAGCATTTTGGTGGTTTGCATGAAGTTTTGCATTTTCTTTCCAGTATTGAAGGTTTTCCTGATTTACCCTGCCTCTTAGTAAAAACAATGACTGCAGATGCTGGAAACCAGAGTCTAGATTAGAGTGGTGCTGAAAAAGCACAGCAGTTCAGGCAGCATCCGAGGAGCAGTAAAATCGACATTTCGGGCAAAAGCCCTTCACCAGGAATACAGGCAGAGAGCCTGAAAGGGTGGAGAGATAAATGAGAGCAGGGTGGGGGTGGGGAGAAAGTAGCATAGAGTACAATAGGTGAGTGGGGGAGGGGATGAAGGTGATAGATCGGGGGGGAGGATGGAATGGATAGGTGGAAAAAAAGATAGGCAGGTAGGACAAGTCATGGGGACAGTACTGAGCTGGAAGTTTGGAATTGGGGTGAGGTGGGGGAAGGGGAAAATGAGGAAACTGTTGAAGTCCACTTGATGCCCTGGGGTTGAAGTGTTCCAAGGCGGAAAATGAGGTGTTCTTCCTCCAGGTGTCTGGTGGTGAGGGAGCGGCAGTGAAGGAGGCCCAGGACGTCCATGTCCTCGGCAGAGTGGGAGGGGGAGTTGAAATGTTGGGCCACAGGGCGGTGTGGTTGCACCACTCTAATCTAGACTCTGCCTCTTAGTGACTGTGATCACTCACTGTCTCTCATTGGGGAATTCTTCAGCTTCACTTGGAATTTATTTCTCGAAAGATTCAAAGCAGTTGGCAATTATTTTGTTTTAAGATATTTCAATAATCTCTTCACTTCCTAGCCTTAGAGCCTCAAGTGTTCACAGCCATTTTTTATTTTGTTTTGTTAACCTGTAGTTGCCAGGTATAATTTTCAGCTGCCCTTGTTAGGAATCTCATCAATTCTAATCCACCATTAAAATACATTTTGACCCTTCTTAACGATTGCTGTCCAGATCTAGTCTTTGCTTGGTTCTTTGAATCAAAACATGCAATTGCTAGACCAGAATTTTCTTCATTGCCCTCCATGCTGCTGGAGAGCGGCCTTGAATGACTGAAGAGTGATTTTCTGACTGTCATTGCCTCCTCTTTATCACTGGAGTAGTGTTGGTGTTCTTCAACTGTCTCTTACTGAATGTTGCTGTTTTCACCCCATACTCACAGGTCTGACTGTTCATCTTGTTTAAGGTTAAATTGTCAATGTTTCTGGATTCATCATTAATGCCATCACATTGTATATTGTTTAGTCTAGCTTTGGAGAGACTATTGTGTCATTGGTATGTCCAAACAACAACATCATTCAATATCAGGGAACAATAAACAGCTCTATATGACTTGATTTTACAGTTAATCCACCATGTCACTTTCAATCCAAGTCTCTCAGTCATGTATTCTCTAGCGTTAACATATATTTATTCAGTCCCAGACATGAACCCTTCCAATTCCAATTGCAGTAATCACTTGCTGTGTAAGTAGAAATGTTCACCCTGGCCAACTCCAATTCTCTCCTTGTCACTGGCCACAACCTTCCTCTCCCCATCCTCGTTTGCTCATCTTCCCCTTTTCCTCCTCCTCTTCTTCCTTCCTTCTTCTCCTCTCCTCCATTCCCTGTATTCCTGTCTTTCCCTTTTGCTCCCTCCTCCTTCCATTCCAGGGATTTCTGACCCTGGAGCTCCTGAATCCCAGGGTACTTCCTACCGGAGAGGAATAAGTTTTGGTAGATTTAACTGAAACAAGGTGCCTAGTGTCCTCACCAGCTCCTCAGCCAACAGGATAAAGCCTCATTTTCTTCACAAGCCTTCACTCCATGAGTAGGAGTAGACTCATAGACTCATAGATTCATGGAGATCTAGAGCACAGTAAGATGCCCTTTGGCCCATCATATCCATGCCAGTCAAAACCAGCACTTAACTATTCTAATCCCATTTTCTATCTCTGGCCCATAGACTTGTATGCCTTGACAAAGGAAGTGCAAATGTAAAATCTTCTTAAACGTGATGAGGGTTTCTGCCCCTACCGCCCTACAGGCAGTAAGTATCAGATTCCCACCATCCTCTGGGTGAAAATGTTCTTCCCAACATCTCCTCGCACCTTAAATCTATACCACTAGTCTCTCGTCCCTCCATCGAGTGGAAAAGGTTCTTCCGATCTACCTATATACATCTCAACCATATCCCCTCTCAATCTCCTCTGCTCTAAGGAAAACAACCTCAGCCTGTCCAATATCTCTTCATGACTGAAATTCTCTAACCCATGCAACACCCTGGAGTAATCTAATCTAATCTTCTCTGCACCCTCTCCAGTGCAGTCACACCCCTCCTATAATGTGATTTCCAGAATTGCACACAATACTCCAGCTGTGATCTAGCCAATGTTTTATACAGTTCCAGCATAAACCTCCCTGTTCTCAAATTCTATGCCTCAGTTAATAAAGGCAATTATACCATGTGCCTTCTTAACCATTTTATGCTCCTGTACTGATAACTTAAGTGACTGGTGTACAAGGACACATAAATCTCTCTGATCCTCAGCATTTCCCAAGGTCCTACCGATCATCATGTATTCCCTTACCTTGTTTATCCAAGCGCATCAGCTCACATTTATTCAGAGAAATGGCAATGTTCAGTCATTGACTTGCTAAATGTGTACAACTGACTTCAGTAAAGTCCAGTTGAAGTTGTTATTTATTTGTTAATTCTGACTTCTTTCTACAAAGGTTTTTTGTTTCCACTCCTGTCTTCAGAACTTTTATTCAACAATAGCAATGAACGTAACATATCTGTTGAAATAAAATATCACTAGCTACAACTGTTAAATCTTGACCACTTGGAATATCTTTATTTTTACTCATTATAATGGAAAAGATCATGTTGGTACAGTTTAGTTTTTTTTCCTCCATCAGTTGTACACCGTACATGAACATATCCTGATGCATCAAACAAAAGACAGCAGTTTAATAAAGCAAACCTTGTATTTATATAGTGCCCTTCATGACCTCAGGATGCCCCAATGCATATTCCAGCCAATTAAACAATACTGAAGTGTAGAATTGTTGGTGTGGAATCCATGTGGCAAGACCCTCATAAACAACACTTCTACACTGGCTAAGTAATCAACCACAATCTCATAAACTGGCAGTGCAGACTCAATGGGAGCAATGGCCTATCTCTATTCCTACGTCTTATGGTCTGATTTATTTTAATGATGTTTGTTGGGAGACAAAAGTTGGCTAGTACATCAAGAGAGCTGCCTGCTCTTTTTCTGGTTTTAGTATAGATTTTTTGCACTGATCCGAGAAGCAGGAAATGCCTTGGTTTAATGCCTTATCTAATCAACCACGTTCATTTTACCACATCTATTCAGTCAATTCTTTTTAAATTTTCCCTGATTTTGAAGCCATTCCCCTCCTTTTACAGTGAGATTGAATGGGACAATCAGCTTTATTCAGGGGAAGAAAGAACTTTAAAAATAGGTTTTACAAATTGTCACTGGAGGTAAGTGCAGCTGGACACAGATGCTTCTGAACAATAATTAATTCTGAGACAGACAGCTGTGTTAATGAAAGGGATAGTACCAGAAGTCTTTTTGTCATCTCATCCCCTTGACCTTTTTTATTTATGCACCCAAAATTCCGAGTGTTGGAAGATTGTTCAACTCTTGAGAACATTGCAACTTAGCCCGATCTTGACTTAACCTCTGCTCTTCCTACTTTGTTCAGGAATCCAGCTTGCACTTAGTGAGCCAGTGAACATAATATGAGCTCCTGTTTAGGTAGCTTGCCAATATGCAGATTAGAAACTGGTTGGGGTGACTGATAGTAAAGGGCCTCCAGCCTTACTACCTTAAATGGGAAGGGAATTGCCTTTACGGATGCAAACAGGACTTTGAGCAGCAGGCAAAACATGTGTGGAATCTATAAAGGTAAATACATCAAAACTGAAAGCCTTTAAGGTGCAAAACAGCAATTCCCAGACACAAAACAAAATGTCTCAAAGCTGTATTCAGCTTGACTGCAGATATCCTTTTCAGTTATTATTGGAAATGTTTCCCTTCCCTCCTGTATCCAGTTGGTGCTTGATGGGAACAGGAATTCAGATACAAAATTGTGTTGGGCTTCTGACTGCATGAGCTGACCTTTGTCTTGCACTGGAGCCCTTGTTAACAGAATGGAAACCAACTTGGAGATTAAGCTTAAATGGACAAACAGCAAATGTTCCGTCTTTTTTTTACCGGCTCTTGGTGAATTCGTGTATCCACATTATCCTAACAAGGTACTTTTTTTTCACCATCTATGAATCTACCTACTGTTTTAAAGATCTATTTCCTGGAGCAGCACATCTGCCATATTTAGGAAAATCACTGATTATGAAGTTTTTCAAGGAAACAGCCCCTGCAAACAGTAGAACTTTATAGCCTGGCACCCCAGCCCTGGATTTGACCTCACTACCAGTTCAATCATTTTGAAACTGGGCAGTAGTTAGAGAAACACAGAGGGGTGACTGCTTTATTTCATTCACCTGAGATTTTCTAATCAATAAGTCAGTGACTTTGCCAGAATCAACAATTAAATACCATATATGGCATGTAAGCGTTTATCTCACATTAAAGTCAACCCAAGATTTTTGGCTTAATATTTAATCCTTATCATAAAATGCATGTAAATATCAACCTGTTCAGGGATCAAAGCCCAAAAACTTCAGAAATAAATTATAATTTCGGAGATGTTTATAATGATAATAATGTTTATAATTTCTAGTGGAACTTGTTGGATTTTACTTTATTCCATTTATTATGTAAACGATGTATAACACTGTTGAAGTCTGGATAACACACAGGAGAAATGATCACTTGCAAGAGTTGGAGGTTAAATTTACGACTGTACATTTTAGTTGATGGAGCAATAGTCTGTTTTGGATTTCACTCAAGATTTTTTTCTGGTCTTTATTTCATGTTGTGTGGGAACTATTTGCGTAAAAGTCAACCCTTACATTTTTGCCTAACAAAATAACTGGTCTCAAACAACTCAACTCTTACACAGCTATTGGGGTTAATAACATCATTCAGCTTCCCAAAACTACCACAAAGTGTAGTCAGCAGCAAGATTGGGAATATAGAACTCTCAGACAAGAGACTCCTTAAAGGGCAAAGGCCAAGTTAATTGGTGGACTACAGCTACTGTTTCATTTAATATGTGCCAGTCAGATAAAATTGTAAAGGCTTAGATTGTGCATCTGATCTTCGGTTTATTCTTCAACGTTGTTTTGTTTTATTTCTGTAATTACGTAAGCGGTGGTTCTGTAGGAAGAGTCTAATGGAAGTCAAACTGCTTGCAAGCTTTATTAAATAATAAAAAAATGATAATCTCATTCTTAGATTCCATTCTACAGTCTTCACCAACCATAATATTACTTCACTGCTCTTATCAGTCCCCTGTTGACTGCAGTCTTCATCATTTACCATGACCATATTAATCCTTGATGAATCATTGATATTTGTTCCTGTTGAATGCCTTGAAGGAGTGTCGATTCTGATCAAATGAAGAGCATACTGGTCTGAATTTTCACTCTCTGGTCGGGAGCACAGTCAAGATAACTCCCGGCTTCACAATCCCAAACCAGGAGAAAGAGCACCAGATGTTCAGGTTTTGATTCTGAGGGATTGCAGTTGAAAATGAGAGGTAAGAGTTCAGTGGCAGCCACATCGGCTTGGTGGGAGGCACCTAGTTACAGCTGGAAACATGGATCAAAGCAAAAAATTGCAACCTCAGCCCATCACATCTTCAGTTATTTCTCATGCCCTATTCATGCAAAACATGTTATACCTCTTGTCCCAAATCTACCCTCATAGCACCTCATTGCCTCCATGTTAACTTATGCTCTTGTACTAACCACACATTGCCTTTTTTACCCTCTACGCTAACAGTGCCAACCCAGGTCGCAAGCATCAGCAATTGCCCTTACACTCTGTACGACAACTCACCTAATAGCCACTCTGGGCAGACATCAGGACCCCTGTTGAGATGCAGTATCTATTGATGGATTCATGATTAAGGAAGTGGCATTCTCATTGACAATAATCTATTCACTGGGTAGAATCTTAAAGGGGCCGAAGCGATGTAGGCTATGGTGAGACGTATGGCAGAATCAGATGAGAGATCTGGGGAGACCCATCTCAATGTCAACAGCAACTCATCTCATATTATGTGCTTTTCACAAGCAGCAAGGTGCATTTCTCAAGTTGCCAATAAAGGAAGGTTTTTGCTTGTTAAATACCTTTGTTGGCAGCACAACTTGTCACGTTAATATTTAGCTTTCAATCTTATCAAACTCACCAAGCAAGCTGGATATCGGGAAACTCGACATGGGACCAGAGTAGGCACCTGGCGAATTTATCTTGCCAGTTACTCCAGATGATCTCCATGTTGGACATTGGGCACCTACATCTCTGCTTTGAAGGCACTGTTCAATAACACCCCATATCCTTAGACACTGGCTTCTGACATGTACCAGCTTGTAACAACCCTCCTCGAACATTTCCAATCCATTTCTCCGACACTTCAATGCTACGACTCGGACTGCACCAGCAACAATGATTATAATGCTGCATGGTGCACTTTGGGACACACACACACCCAACTCACTGACTGGAACAAGTTGCATCTCCGGCTCACTCACCCTGAACCTACCTGGATGCTCACCACATTCCTGTCTTGCCATGCCTTTTTGTGCTTTACCCACTCAGCCAGAAATATGAGACTTACATTACTTCAATCTTGTCTTGCTATTTAGAGGTAAAAACAATGACTACAGATGCTGGAAACCAGAGTCTAGATTAGAGTGGAAAAGCACAGCAGTTCAGGCAGCATCCGAGGAGCAGTAAAATCGACGTTTCGGGCAAAAGCCCTTCATCAGGATTGCTGTTTAGAGCTGACCCAATGGAAGGAAGGAACCTTGTTATAATTGTCAACAGACCTCAGGCAAGTACAGGGGATAATCTTTCCTCAGGTGGTTGGGGCACAATAGGTCAAGACAGCATCCAGCAAGGGCTTGGGAAAGGTCCAACAGTCACTCAGGGCCAGCTAAGACTCAGAATGCTCTCCACATAAAGGGTGAGGAGCTGATTGTCAGGCAGGTCACCTGAAGGTTGCTTTCCACCTGGAATAAGTGAGAGACAGGTATTAAGGGAGATGAAAGGAGGTGACACAATTGTTCAGTAGGGTGCAGGCAGGGAGCTGCCCCAAGCAAATGAGTAGGCAGGAGGAATGCAAGGTTGATGGAATTGGGGATTTCAGGTTGGTGAGAGTGAGTGAGAGAAGATGTTTCAAGCATTTGTAAAGTGGTAGAGCATGAGTCTTGGTGAGAGGTGAGTAGGGTGAAGCTGGAATCAGAAGTAACGGTATTACAATCGAGTAAAAATAACTACAAAGACATGAGGAAGGAGCTGACCAGAGTTGATTGGAAGGAGACCCTAGCACCCACTGTCAAAAATCTAATCTGAATGAAGGGCTTTACCATGTGCAGCTGTCTCTGTGAGTCACGATTATGCAAAATATACCCCATCTCTATTTTCTGCCACCCCACTCATTCCTCAGTGAGAAAGTCAGGAGCACATTCTGAGTCAGGACTTCCAGAGTCATGTATCCAGAACCGTTGTTGCTAAAATGGAGAGCCTCTTCATCTGTGCAAATATTCTTTAATGTCATGCTCTCCAGCATTGCCTTTCTTTCAAGGCCGATAAAAAAAATGCCCAGAAATAATGAAATGAGTGAAGGAATGGAATATCTCTAAATCTTCTTTTCCTCAACTATTATTTTCCTGCACCAGATCATTCTGTCTCCAATAAAGGCTGAATGTCTGTCTTCAGCAAGATGAAAAGCATACATTTGGATAGCAATACGCTCTGTCGAACAAACATTCAGCAAAGTTGAAAATATATCCATGAGTGCACAGTGTGGTGTTGGAAGCCATCGATTAAATGGTGGCAGTCTGACAGCAGAATCTTGTTGAGATGTTGAGCATCTCATCTGTTAGCTAGAGAGTTGGAGATAGACCCACCCTGCCAATCCCAGCAAAGACCCTCCCCCAAACTACATGCCAGTCCGACAGGGTGAAGCCGCCAGTCCTCTGGGTGGGTGATCAATTAGACACTGGCAACTTTTGTGCCCAGCAGCACTAAAAAGGAGGCTATGATTGCTACTTCAAGAAACTGGAGGCCCATGATCGAAGAGGACTCAGAACAAAGGTAAATGATGCAAGGGAGCGGGGTTTGTTGGATTGAGGGACCACAGGGAAAGAAGTTGTAGACAATTCAGAAGCAACAGGAGGGCTTGATTCTTGGCCATGGATTGCCTTTGACTGAGTGACCCCACAAAACATCCCCACCCCTCCCTCCCCATGTGACAAACAGCCCATAGTGTGCAAGTTGCATGGTGACAGTCCCACTGGCCGCAGCGATGCTCTGAGTCCCTTTAATGAAGGATTAATTGTCAGTTAAGGGCCTTCCTTGGCAACGAGGCGTGAAGTTTGACTGTGAGCCTTCCCACCCAGAGTTTCATTCTGTTAAAGATGGGAGGTGATTCTACTCTCTAAGTCAAATGATTTTAGTTTCACTCCAGAGATCTGAGCAGTCAATACACACTGACATTTCAAAGCAAGACTGAGGCAGTGCCACACTGAATGAAACATTGAACACAAGCTTGTCCAGTTCTGTGGACATAAAAGATCTCAAGGTGCCATGTTGAAAAACAGCAGAGCAGACCTTCTTGACATGGACAATAATTACCCCCTAGTCACTCGGGGAAAAAAACATTTCTGGTCTTACCAGGTTGCTATTTGCTTTGTGCAAATTAGCTGTTACATTTTCAACATGATATCGCCACATCAAAATAGCAATTCACTGGCTCTAAAGTATTTTCAGAAATCCTAAGATCATGAAAGTTGCTTCATAAATACCAGTTCTTCACATTTCGGCGAAGGTTCACTTGATTAATTCCCCACATGAAGGGTTTGTCCTATGAAGGTGATAGCCTAGTGGTATTATCACTAGACTGTTAATCCAGAGACCAAGGTAATGTTCTGGGGTCCTGCCTTTTAACCCCATCATTGCAGATGATGGAATTTGAATTCAATTTTTAAAAATCTGAATTTAGAGTCTAATGCTGACCATGAATCCATTGTCGATGGTTGGGGAAAAACCCATCTGGTTCACTAACATCCTTTCGGGAAGGAAATTTATCTGTCTGGCTTATTTGTGGCTCCAGACCCATAGCAAGGCGGTTGACTCTTAACTGCGCTCTGCACAATTAGGAATGGGCAATAAATGCTGGCCTAGCTGCGACCCCCCATCCTGTGAATTCTTAAAAGCGATATTGTGCAGTTTCGGACTACATTCACTAGAATTTAGAAGAAATTGAGGAGATATAATTGAGGTTTATAAGGTGCTAAAGGGGATAAAGTAGATGTAAAGCAGACTCCCCTTGTGGGGTAGTCAAGAACATAAGGCCATAGATCGAAGCAAAAGGGTGGCAGATTTGAGGAGATAAGGAGGAACTACTGCTCCCAAAGGATGGTGAATCTGTCAAATAGATGACTGCAGTGTGTGGGGGATGCTGGGACACTGATTAAGTTGAGGGAGACACGTTTTGAATTAGTAATGGATCAAAGAGTTATAGGTGCAGCAGGAATATGGAACTGAGTCTGATATGAAATCAGCCATCATCATATCAAGTCCATGGAGCAAGCTCAAGGGGCTGAATTGCCTACTCCTAATCGTGGTTCTTATGTTCTTTCTTTCTCTAAACTTTCAGTTATTTTCTACCTTGATTTCTCCTATTAAATACCAAAAAACACTGAAGTACCAGCATTGCCAGACAAGAGGCAGACTGTGGTGCCTGTTTATTTTTATCTGATTCATCACTCGTCCTTATCTTTTTCTCTCCCCATAGATAAATTGTGATTGTAATTATTTTTGATTGGAATTGAATTTAATTGTTTCTCTCCAAGTGGTTACCTGCTGATAAGTTCTGCTAGTTTACTCACCTCCTACCACTGAACCATAGTGGAACATTGCTAGGAAGCTCAGTTCAAAAACAGCGGAATATGAGCTGGCTGCACAAAAGGTAAAGGTGACAGTGCATTCCATTCTGAGTACAAACACAGGAGAGGAAAATGATTCAGTGGCTTACTGTCCCTACCAAGCAAGTGGAGTCAGTCCTACTGAAACAACCTCTAGAGGTGGTGAGTTTAAAGCAGGAGTCAGAGGGTGATGGGGAAGAAAGACTCATCTCAAGCAGAGAATGATAGTACGAGTTGGCCTGGAGACCTTCAAAGTTATTTTTAAAACTGGCAACCAGCTGTACATGGGCAGTTGCAGCTAATACGTTTTCTTTGATTGTATTTGTGTATGTTTTTTTTTGTTTGAGTAAAATTGCACCAATTATGTCCATCTTGCTGGATTTGTGGTAGGAATGATTCTGATTAGGGAATCTCTATAGTGGGTTTTAGAAATCATTGGGGCTGGTGGGTGTGTGGTATATTCTTTGGCCATGGGACAGGAACTATACTTCCCACTCGCAACCTCCGAGGACACTCTCTTGGATTGGATGTTTTCTAATGCTCCCTCAGATATTAATCCCAGTGATTCTCGAATATAACTTGGCTGATTACAGGCAGTGACTCAGAATATAACAGCCTTGGACTGTCCTCAGTTGGAGCTACTTAGTGCTTCCAATACAGGTTGAGGTGCTTAAGAAAAGAAAATTGTGTGAATCTTTCAAGGACAATGATTAAAGATAATAGCTGTTGCTGGAACCATATATAGAAAGATAAGAAGCCGCTTTTCAACTTCAGTTGATGAAAATAATTCTCCTGTCAAGAAAAAAGTCAAGCCACACTCCAAAGAACTGGGATGCAAGCAAGAAGAAATGTTACCAATTTGTTATCTAATGAAAAGCAACTCTCCTTTAATAGGCCCCAATTCTACGGAACAGAAAATTAGAAAATAACATGATCATGCTCAGTTTATTTGGCTGTGAACTAGGAAGAATATGGAGATAATTGAAAGAGCCCAGTTGTTTACATTTACAATTGTACCTTTGATGTATAGAATGCCCCAAAGTGCTCACAAAGACCTATGAAGAAAAAGCCATGTAAAGGTAGCTAATAAGGGATAGAAACATATAAATTCAGTCTAGAGTAGGCCATTCAGCCCAATGAGCCTGCTTCACCATTCAATAAGCTCATGACTGATCTGGCTATGATCATCTCAACTCCACTTTCCTACCTCACCAACAGTACCCTCCCTCCATCTCCAGCAACAACCACCCCCCCCCCCCCCCCCGCCCCATAACCTTTGAATCCCTTCTCAATCAAATAACTATGGGTGGCACGGTGGCACAGTGGTTAGCACTGCTGCCTCACAGCGCCAGAGACCCAGGTTCAATTCCCGCCTCAGGCGACTCTCTGTGTGGAGTTTGCACGTTCTCCCCGTGTCTGCGTGGGTTTCCTCCGGGTGCTTCGGTTTCCTCCCACACTCCAAAGATGTGCAGGTCAGGTGAATTGGCCATGCTAAATTGCCCATAGTGTTAGGTAAGGGGTATATGTAGGGGTATGGGTGGGTTGCGCTTCAGCGGGGCGGTGTGGACTTGTTGGGCCGAAGGGCCTGTTTCCACACTGTAAGTAATCTAATCTAAAAAAAACTATCTAACTATCTGATACATTCAGTGACCCAGCCTGCATTGCTTTAGTGTGGGAGAAAACTCCATCATCTAACTATCTCTGAGAGAAAAGGCCCCATATTCTCAATATTAAAAGGCAAGCCTCTTATTCCCCTAATTATGGTCTTCCACCCACCAGCAAATACCCTCCTGGCATCCATTCTATCAAGTACCCTCAGGATCTTACATGTTTCAAGGAGATCACCTTTCATTTTTCTAAACTCCAATGGATACATGGCCAACCCTGTTCAACCTTTCTTTATGTGATAAGCTGCTCATCCCAGAAGTGAGTTGAATGAAGCTTCTCTGAACAGTTAATGTAATTATGTTTGTTTCCAAATAAGGTGACCAAACTGTACATGGTACTCCAGCTGTGGTTCAGTAAGATACTGCACATCCACATACTAGATCTCCACTCTTATATTTAGTTCCCCTTACAATGAAACTATTTGCCTTTGTAATCACTTGCCGCACCAGTTTTGAAAGTCATTTCAAAACACACGATACAGCTCATACTTATCCAAAATGTTTTGTCCGAATTTAGTGTTTTGAATTCAATCTGACACTTCTTCAGAATTCTTGTTATCTTTATTTCTCTCCCCACAGATGTTGCTAGATTTTCTGAGTATTTCCAGACTTAATGCTTTTAGTCATCTCTCTCTCTATTATGTTCAGGCCATAATTGATTAACAGAAATACCCCATTGCCTCTTCCCAAGCAACCTGTCCTTCCTGTCAGCATCTTACAGTATTCAGGTTCAATGTATGTCAATCTGCAGCCATGTCTCTGTGATGGCTATCAGATTGTACTAACAAATTTCTGTTAGAGCAACCAGTTTATTTGTTTTATTTAGAATGCTACTTGCATTCAGATACATCTCTTTAGTTTTATCCTTTTATTACCTCTATCCTTATCAGTTTACTGTTAGACTTCCATTCTTTATCTATACCTGTAAAAGCTTGTTACGGTTTCCAATATAAATACCTTCTTCCCTTGCGTTGATTTACCACATCTGCCCAAATTTAATCAATTGCTCCCACTGTTTAGTTTGAGACCCTCTCTACTTTCCTAGTTAGTCAGATTGGCAGAACATTGGTCCCAGTAATGTTTAGTTGTAGATTGTGTCAATTGTATTAGCCCCAGTATGGTACCAGTATCTCATGGACCAGAACCCACTTCTTCAGTGTACAACTGTAATATCTTTATTCAGGAGAGGAGGAACTACAGGCCACCTAGCCTAACACCTGTCATAGGGAAATTGTTAGAGTCTATTACTAAGGAGGTTGTAGCAGAATGCTGAGAGAACCATGTCATAATCAGGCAAAGCAAAATTTGTTAGTGAAAGGGAACTCTGGACAAGTAACTCAACCCCCTGGATTGCAGACAACTGTGTGTCTTCCCTGCACATACTGTTTCCATTACATTGCAATTTACTGCTCCCACTTATGCAGCTTCCTATACTATAGTCCCAGAGTCGTTTCACTCATACGCCCTGCAGTAACAGCTCTCATCCAGGCTATCTGCAAAAGTATCAAACCTTTTGGCCAATTGCAAGATATGAGGCTCCTTCACTCCTGCCTTTTTGATCATTTTACCTACAGCACTTACAATCACTGTCCAGTCTGTAACCAGATCAGATTAACCTATCCTAAGCGATAAGAACATAGGAACAGCAGGCCATTCAGCTGCTCAAGCCTGTTCCACCATTTAATGAGATCTTGACTGATCTGTGGCCTCACTCCATATACCTGCCTTGGCCCATGTCCCTTAAAATCTACCTATTTATCTCAGATTCAAAATTAACAACTGCTCCAGCATCCACTGCCATTTGTGGAAGAGAATTCAAATCCCAGACCAGTCTTTATTGTGTGGAAGTACTTCTTAACGTTTCTCCTGAACAGTTGGGCCCTAACTCTTAGATTACAGCCCAAGTTCTAGAATCCTGAACCAGTGGAAACACTTTATATTTACCTATGCCTGTCTCCTGTGACCACCTCCTAAAACAGCATGATGACAACATTTGGTCATTTAGACATGTCGTAAGAATTGTTCGAAAGAAACGAAAGGATATGAGAAGCTGAGTAGTTAAAAGAGACATTTTCAAAATGTGCATTTAATTTGTTTTGGGCGCAATTGTGAGGTGGAATGAATGAAAGGCTAGAGGCAGAGATGTGGAGAATTTGTGACATTGAATGGACGGAAAAAGTTGTAGAAGTGGGAAGGGCAGATCTCTGAAAACTTTTAAATATAGATTTAAAAAATACATTTTGAGTGCTGTGGGACCAGAAGTCAATGTAAATCACTGGGGAGATTATTGTGGCTGTGAGATTGAATGGAATGGGGAATGGGCGAAAATATGAACAGTTTCTGAGCACTGAGAATGGATGATGGGTGTCCAGCAATCAGATGATTTGAATATTTAAGTCTCTATGTGACAGAGATGTTTATGATGTTCTAATAGCAAATATGCTGAGATAAAGTTAGAAATCATTAAAGTTGCATGTTGGCAGTAGATAGCCTTTGTGATGAAGAAGATATGGAATCGCAAAATATGTGCTACATATTTATGCCAATTAATTTTATTAACAAAGCAAAGTTTAAAGTAAAATTAAGTTAAATAATTATGTAAATTAAATAGTTCGTCAGCTATTTTCCTACTGATGTGATAGTCAAAATTGGTACTGAAGCAACACCCCAGTTGAAGAGTTGAATAACTGCTATCCCGATATCATCATTCAAAAGTTTAACTTTGTAACATAGTGAGACAACAGTGTCATTTGTGCACTAATTGGAGAATTTTATATAAGTACAAGAGTTATGAACATGACATAAAAAACATATCTCAACACAATGTTATTCCAATTTGTTATATTTTTCAATTATAATCCTTGCAACATCCCTAAGTACAAGACTTTGCGTGCAATCTGCATAATCTTTTTGAATCTATTTATTGGTATATCACTTTACAGTGTATTCATGTTGTAATTCTCTGAAGCACTTTGTTTGGTTGTCATTTCAAACATTTTAATCCCCTTTAAAACCCATTTTTATATTCATTTGTTGTTTTTTTTTTAGTTTGGCAATACCTCACTCTTCCTGTGTTCCTTTCTCATTTCTTCTCTGCGATCTCTCCTTTAATTGTGATCATGCTAAAAGTTCATGAAAGTCATCTTTATTTAAATGAAAACAGGAAATAAATAATGCATCCCTCAGAATAATTATAGCATTGAAACCTAATTAAGGGCTTTAGCTGTCACTATAAAACATGATAGAGCAGCTTCCATGATTTACAACTGCCTCTGAATTTCAAGAATAGATTGTCACTCTGAAATCGCTTTCTTATATCTGGTGAGTTGGTACATTTGTCCAATTTTGTTCAGTAATTTCTTTTGTGGATGCGGCTGATAAAGGATTACTAAACTGGAGATCCATGTTTTGTTGTTTTAGCAGCCCCAGTTATGGGGTTCAACACACGCTGGGCAGTATTTAATGGAAGCAGCAAGTAGCCTGACCCACCATCAGGAGAACAGTAAAACTGAGTATCAACTAATCTCGACTGCAGAGCTGTGTCACAAGACGTTCAACATCTTTACTAAAGAGTCATACAATCATGCAGCGAAGAAGGAAGCCTCTTCACCCATTGGGCCTGAGCCAGTTCTTTCAATGAACAGGCCGGTTCATTCTATTTACCTACACTTCCCTTTCATCCCTGCCATTTCTTTTTCATCTTCGAGTATCTGTCCAATTCTCTTTTGAAACCAACTACTTCCTACAAGACCAAGCTGCAGATCCTGCATTTACAACCCTGAGGCTTCTCCCCAGGAGCACAATTATCTTCATGGTCATCATTTTAGTTGTTATTTGAAAAAGAAATAGTCTGGCAGCACCCGTTGGGAGAGGGAGAGAAACAAAGTAACTTTCTGTTTTTATTTTGGGTTTCGAGAATCCGCAGTATTTTTGTTTGAAATTATTGGATTTGGAGTTCAGCACAGGGATGAGAAATTGTTTGTGGCATGTGTACTTACACTTGGGGGTGAAGGTGGGCCAAGAACAAGTATTGCTCCGTAGAAACTAGAACGCTCAGTTTTGAATTCCAAACTTATGCTCTTAGTGAACTGTTTTGTGAACATCTTTTCCAGGTACTTCAGAGAGGAAACTTGGCACCCAAATATTATTTTCTTTGAATGCAAATATTTTGCTGTCCTGGATACAGCATTTTGACCATCAATGTGACTGAGAAAGCACCAGTCCAGACACATAATAAACGCATGTAGCAAGGCTGCAACTGGACTCCTGTGCCCAGGGCCTGTCCGCTCCCGGCTGCTTCTCTTGTTTTCTTTTTGCTTTTTGCTCTTTTTCTCTTTTTTTCCTTTTTCCTCATCTTTTCTTTTTTTTTTAATTTGAGCCTTTTTAGCCGGGGTCATCGGCATTGGCACAGCAGCAAGAGCAGGCCATGTGTGGAATGGCAATGGCCTCCCAGCAGTATGAGGTCGCAACCCCACCAGCAATTGGGGTTGGTGGCAGTAGTGAAGACAAAGCTCCTTCTGTTGATCAGCAGCAGTGACAGTAAGACATCTCCTGGCCCTGAATTGGCAGTGACAACTCCCTGCAATCATTGCGAGACTTGCAGGCTGGCTGAGCATTCCATACACCTTCTTTGAGATGGGACTTTAAGAAGACTTGGATATTTTTCTTTCCTTTTGGTTCTGTTCCTTTCATTTATCTTGTTGTTTTTTTTTTAATTCTGCTTTTGTAACCAAGATGGCACCAGAAAATGACGGCTTTGTACACTTTTCACCATGCTCTTGTAATCCAATACTTGAGTACACATGACAATAAAATGTAATTCTAATTCTAATTGTGTCAATCACCTGAAATGTATGTTCTCTGATTAATCTGCCATTGTACGTCATTTCTCTTTATTAATTGGATCAACATGACAGCATAGAGTTGACGCATCCATTCATAATAATGACCTAATGACTAACTATGGTCTTAAGCCTGGCTTGCAGATATGCTGTGATAAGTGGTGCAGTTAGAGACCATTGACTCTACTGCAAGAGTTGTTAGGCTGCTTCATCATTGACCTGCAGCCTTTTGTCTATAACCTAGGATTCTTTTATCTTAATTTTCACTTGGCACTTTTGACACCTTTCACCTTCAGAAGCATTGTTGATGGTTTGAGGGGCTTTCTGACTCTTTTCAAAGCATTTAGACTCTGTCCACATTCTGCTCCAATTGTTCCTTTTATCTTCAAATGTATTTTAAAAGGTATTCTGTTCTCGTTATTTATTTGCTCCCTGAACTGTCCCAGATTCGAACTTCAAATTATACAACTTGGATAACCATTAAAAAGTTGAATGCAGTTAACACATGTCGATTTGAACTTGCCAGTTACTATTTCAGTCAAAGCTGTATCACTATCAGAAAATCTCAACATACCATTCTTTTTTTTTGTAAAGTAAGTGACAAAGTGAAACACTGGCATTAGTTAAATACAAGAAAGCGAAGCTTTACAACCCGTTAATGGCTCAAGTCTTTTCTTCTCCTCAATGCATCTTTTTTAAACATTTTCTTCTGATATTTTCACAGTATGTATTTTTTTATTGATCATCCTGCGGTCATTAGTGAATTTTTCAATAGAGAATTCACTTTACCCACAATGTCCTAATCGCTCAGTGGTAAAATTACAACACAGCAAGGACCACTGGCAATGCCAGGACATAAGTCTCAATGTGATTGTATTATTCTTTCCATTCACTTCATGCATTCATGTGAGAGAAATGGGCACAGTTTGTTCCTCTTAAATATTTTTTTTATTTGTGGACTTAAAAAGCCTTTGTTTTTCTTAAGAAAGGAAGCAGACATATTGGAACAATTTCAGAAAGGAATTTTTGCACAAAGGCACAAATTGTAAACTGGTTTTCCCATGTTAGGTCTAAGCATGCTAATAGAGAATAGAACAAGTTACTTATTGGGTGAGGTTCCTTTATATTGTCTCAACAGCAGCCACAGGAGAATGTCCCCACTGCACTAGTCAAAGACACACATTTCTCTTGCTATTGATTGAAATTGCCAATCAGTCACAAATCATGAGCGCATTTGTGCTGTGGGACTTGGACTTGGCAGAGGGTAACCTCATTAGTTCGAATGTATTCGGTAATCAGTGCAAAGAAATGTTCATCCAGAGAGTCTGGGCTGGCTTCTAAGCAATTTGATTTAAAGTTAATTTATGGTGTGGCTAATGACACCAGCAGTTATTTATTCCAGTTGCAAATTGACCTTGAAAGTGTGGTGATGTGGCACTATTTAAACGGACTCAGTCCATATAGCAGGAGGTGATTGCCAAGTGATATTATCACTGGACTGTTAATCCAGAGATTTAGGAATGTTCCAGGGACCTGGGTTCAAGTCCCACCATGGCTGATGATGGAATTGCATTTAAGAGTCTAATGATGACCACAAAACCATTGTTAATTGTCAGAAAATCCCCTCTTGTTCACACAGGTCCTTGAGGGAAGGAGTTATTCTTACATCATCTGGACGATGTGTGACTCCAGACCTACAGCATTGCGGTTGACTCTTAGCTGCCCTATGGGCAATGAATGCTGGTCTGGCCACTCATCCTACGAATGAGTTTTTTTAAAAGTCAATGCAGGGAAAGTACACCTACCATGGTGTTAGCATGTGAATTCCAGGATTTTGACCCAGTGAATGTTAAAGAAGGGTAGTAGTATTGCATGTAGGTGTGAATTAGAGAGAAACTTGGAGGTCCTACACATGGGTCCATGTCCTTCTTGATGGTAATGGTTGCTGGCTTGCAAGGTGCTTTTGAAGAAACTTCAGTGAGTTGTTGCATTGCGCTTCTAGATGTGATACTGCAGCCACATACACAGGCGGTATAAGGAAAAAGTGTTAAGGTGGTGGATGGT
This sequence comes from Chiloscyllium punctatum, assembly GCF_047496795.1. NCBI lineage: Eukaryota > Metazoa > Chordata > Chondrichthyes > Orectolobiformes > Hemiscylliidae > Chiloscyllium > Chiloscyllium punctatum. The sequence goes on from NC_092762.1 coordinate 64,679,649, forward strand.
CCTCTAGGGTGACCAGCTTCACAAGTATAACTGGAGTTACATTTAGAAAAGTGAGGAGAATTCCATTTGGTTTCTGACTGGGGCTGTATAGAAGGTGAAAAGCTTTAGGAAATCAGGAAGTGAACCACTTTTCAAAATTCCCAGCTTCAGACCTGCTCCAAAAGATCCATAACATTTATATGGCTGATTCAATTCAGTTTGCATTCAGTGGCAATCCCAGCGTGTTAATGGCGATTGATTTAATAATGGCAATATTTTTGAACATCAAGGGAAGGTTGTTAGATTCTCATTGTTGGAGATGATTAATGCGCCCCATTTGTGCGCCCCGATTATTATTTTACCCATTATCAGTTCAGGCCTAAATTTTCAGAAACGTGGAGAATTCTGAATGAAACTGAATACCATGCAATCATCCACAAATATCTCAGTTCAGATCTTAAGATAGAGGGAAGGTCATTGAAGCAGCTGAAGGTGGTTGGACAGAATTGTCAATGACCCTTCGATCATTTTGATGATAATTGAAAGTGTGTTTTCGGGACATGAATTGGTCAGATTGAAAAATTGCTCAGGTTTGTCAAAAATCCAGAACAAATTCACTTTGACACAATGATTTCTGTCTAATAATTGTACTAAACCAGCTTGACTAGAAGAGTAGACATTTTTGAGGAACAAGAGTTTAACACTGCAGTCGTGATATAGTCTTGAATTTGACCAGTATACTCAGTCATTTCTTGATTTTTTGAATGAGCTGAGATTGGTTTCTGTGAGACACCCCAGGAATAAACCTCACCTCCCTGCCCAGCACTGATTTATAACATTTTAAACAGTTCTACTGTGTATTGTTGAATCTCAAAATAGATACTAAAAGCAACACTTAGGTTCATGCAGTCGGAGTCTACAGTCTACCTATGTGCTCCTTCGCTTCTTTGTTGAATGGTTGGATGGATTATAACTTAGCTAACTGATATACAAGCTTACTGGCCTGAGTGGGATATGCAGGTTGATCAGCCAATCCTGCTGGTTGGAGACCCTGGTTCATTCCGAGGGTTGGGCATTATGTGAATGCAATGGTACATACACTTTAGCAAATACCGTGCTGCTTCCGGCCTCAGTGCAAAGCCCTAGGCAGGACAATGTAATGTTCTACATGATCAGTGACAGCGCTGACGCCATTTTCATGTAGAAGTAGTAGTAGCATAAATAATAGCATTAGAAATTACAACATACAATAATATAGTTGAAACTTCAACTCCTATTTCAGTTGCAAAAGAAAACATTATAGTCTGAGCAAAGTTTACATGGTGCAACCAAGAGCCTGTCGAAACTATGCACTTTTTGATAAATGATTTATATTGCCTTGTGGACAGTTGCAAATACAGACCCCGAAAAGAACAGTTCAAATAGGACTGACTTCCAGTAGGAGTACAGGATGAAACCGTATTAGAACATTTACTTATGAAGAGCTTAAGCCACCACAGCCAAACAGTTGTCATTCAGGCTGGACTTTGCAAGCAAATGTCTTACCAAGGGGATGGAGAATTTTCCTGAGCTCAGCCCATTGAATCTGGCTTCGTCGACTTTGTTCATCAGTGGGCTATCAGTGTCAGGAGGGTAGCCACGGGGGAGAAGAGGGAAGCACTCCTGCCGTTTCTTCTTCTCCATCTTGGAGCGAGAAATCTCCAAAACCGCCCACCCATTACTGCTGAATACTGCATGTGTCGTATGATCAGCTGTGCTCAGCTGGTTTGCCAAAGCAACTATAAAAGACTTCAACCTCAAGAGACCAATTTGCAAACCACTTCAGACTGTAACTGTTCAAGAAGTCAATGCTTCAGTGGGCCAAGAGATATTGTTCTTGGAAGAAGTGGTGAGTCAACAATGGCAAGTAACTAATGAAAAGAAAGGCAGAGACAAGTATACACTCCGCATTCCGAATCATTCCAATATTCAATGTTCAAAAATTATCAATCTACAAAAAGCTAACTAATGTTTGCAGTTTCTGCAAAAAGTTTAACGTTCTATCAGCACAAACTGAAAAAGAAGACAAGCTGAAGGGCTTCAAGAGATGCTTTGGCAAAGCTTAAAGTATAAAAAGAGACTCAAACAGATCAAAGCTGAAGAAGAATCAGAGCTATCTAACTCACTCACTGCTGACCTAAAAGTCTAGTCATTCGCTATTACCCAATGCAGTCAAGCCTTCAAGCCTGAGAAATGGAAGCTTCCAGAAGATTTCCAAAACTCCTGTGTAGAAATGGCCAATATTGTCACTCATTTGACATAGAGCTGAAGGAAATATGCTAATGGAGGAAAAAGTTACTCTTTCACAAAAATATTTAGAGCTCAGAGGAAACTAATCACTGAGGAAAATTTCCTGCCACAAATAATGAGCTATGATCTTATGTTTGAGAAAAGATATTTGAAAGAAAAAACAAAATTCTTATGTTCACAGTACACTCTCATGAAGGAGCAAACCCTCTTGGAGGACTCTCATGTGCTAATGACAGAGATCGCCTGCAGAATGAGGGTTAACTTCTGAAGAAAGGTTTAGAAATTTATGGGAAGCAAGCCAACCTGCATTCAGCCTGCAGACCACAGTACCACGCAGGATCTTCTTCAACATCTTTGCTTGGAACTCTATTTCCCTATTGATGCAATACTTTCAGATGTTCCTGTTTGTAAAGGAGCTTCCAACCATCTCTACCCTTGCACTCACTCTCACAGACAACAAGAAGTGAATACTTATATTGGTTAAGAGTTGAGAACATTGTTGGAGATTAATACCTAGCGACAGGGACCTGTGGACAGGGGGGATACGAGCAATGAGTTAAATGTTGAAGGTTAAATATTCATGGTTAGAGAGGATACTGTAAGGATCTTGGACAGATGTGGAGAAACGTATTCATTATTTCTTCAAGAATAGCTGCTAAGTGTGGATGAAGGAAGCTGTATCATAGTGATGTCAGATCTCATGGAACTGGAGCCTCTTTGACTTGATTTGGTTTGTTATTGTTACATGTACTTAGGTACAGTGAAAAGTTTTGTTTTGCATGGAAGATCATGCCATACAAAGTTCATAGGGTGATAGAACACAGTGAGGCATATTATGTTCCAGCTGCAGAAAAGGGTGCAAGATCAACACTAGATTTGAAATTCGAGAGGTCCACTCAGCAATCTAATAATAGCGGGGAAGAAGCTGTTCTTGAACCTGTTAGTATATTTATTTAAGCTTTTGTATCTCCTGCATGAGGGAAGAGGTTGAAGGAGATTATGTCCATGGTGGGGAGGGTCTTTATGATGTTGGCTGCCTTTCTGAGGCAGTGAGAAATGTAGATGAAGTAAATGAGTGGAAGGTTGGCTTGCCGGATGGACTGGGCTGTGTTCACAACTCTCTGTAGTTTCTTGCGGTCCTGGGCAGAGTCGTACCAAGCCATGATGCATTCAGATAGAATACTCTCTATGGTGCATCTAGAAATGGTGGTAAGAGTCCTTACAGACAAGCTGAATTTCCTTCACCTCCTGAGGAAGTAGGGTTCCAGAGGCTAACCTCTCTCTCAATCCCTTGTATATAGTTACATTTGAGTAAAGCCTGATGTTGCTGCTCACTCACAGCAGTGTAAACCTCATTTGCTACAGAATTATATTTTATTTTCATTTCTGGAGCCTCCTCCTCTTTAGTGCCTAGAAGAGCAACTAGGCAGAATCTTTGTCCAGTTATCCCTCAACATTGTTTCATTTATGTTATAGATCTCCCTTTGCATTCAGTGGTAGAATTAGGCCTGGTTCAGGTTCCAGTAAATACGAGAGTGGACTAAGTTCACCAGGACAACTATGACTCCAGTAGATGTGGTCCTCCAGTAGATGTAATCACACATCTACATGAAAAATAATTTCCAGTTATTACACTCCCTGTTAACAGTAACAGCATTGAATTCAATCTCTATTACCAGTTAACATAGACTCAGGGAATACCTCTTGCTGACTCATTGTAAAGAAATCATGGTGTTACACCATGGGTTCTAGCAGAGAATGGAAGAAGACAATCCTTTTAGAGACCAGCAATATTTGAAAAGACATTCTAACTTGTAATTAATAGCTAAAAAAAGACATAAAACTGTCCTGTTTTAAGATTTTTACTTTAACAAATGACTAAAAGCACTATAACTAAGCAGTATCTTTGAAGACATCTAACACTTTAAACCACTGAAAGGAAAACTCCATTTCATACTTATGACATATTTGGTATCTCCAGGAAATTACATCCATTCTAGCAAAGAGTGCACAATTACTTCCAGTTTCCAATTGGTTCACATTACCCCATTTCTCAGAGCAGTGAATGAGGAGTGAAATATTTCCAAATGAGGGTAATAAATGGCATGCAAGTGAATTTATCAGTGATGGTGTCCCCATGTATCTGCTGCCCTTAGTCCTTCCAGATGGTAGTGGTCATAAATTTGAAAGAAGCTGTCTGAGGAGCCTTGGTGAATATCGTGTGACATAATTACCACTCATCCAGGATGAGATAGTGCAAAGGCATGGTGTCATTGCAGCAATATTGGAGAGGTTGAAGAAATGGTCGTAAGATAGGACTTCTTTCTTTCACTGTTCTCAAATCCCGCCACAGTATGTAGGCTAGACATTGAATTGAGTCAAGGCTAAATCCAATGGGGATTCCAAAGGCAGGGGAGGGTGCAGGAGCAGGAGGAGAAGTCATTACAGGAGGATGTGTGGCTATGACTGATGACAGGAATAGCACCAAAGAAAGTCAGCCAACAGACAGGAGGCAATGAAAGTGGATAATGTGGTCAGATTTGTCACAGATGCAATTGCCTGGATCTATCTGATCAAATAGTTACAATATTATACTTATTCATTTATTTCCAATTTAATCAAACCCACCAGTGGACACCAAATAATGACATTCATCAGCTTGATCCCTTTTAACCTGTTTTACTTATGTCAAAGCCATTATTCAATTTTGAATTTTTGTTGATTGTGAGGGCTTCTGACTTGATCTTTACATATGAACATTATAGGTGACCCTATAAGGAACTATATTTCAGAGATTTGCTGCAACTGCAACTCTTTTCTGATTATTGGGGATGCTGTGAAACTTGAAAGGGTTCAGAAAAGAATTACAACGATGTTGCCAGGGTTGGAGGATTTGAGCTAAAGGGAGAGGCTGAACAGGCTGGGGCTGTCATGGAAACAGACCATTCAGTTCAACTTGTCCGTGCTGACCAGATGTCCCAACTCAATCTAGTCTCACCTACCAGCACCTGGCCCATATGCTTCCAAACCCTTCCTATTCATATATCCATCCAGATGCCTTTTAAATGTTGCAATTGTACCAGCCTCCACCACTTCCTCTGGCAGCTCATTCCATACACGTACCACCCTCTGTGTGAAAACGTTGCCCCATGGGGATCCTTGTCAAATGCCTTACTGAAGTCCATACAGATTACATCTACCGCTCTGCCCTTATCAATCCTCTTTGTTACTTCTTCAAAACACGCAATCAAGTTTGTGAGACATGATTTCCCATGCACAAAGCCATGTTGACTATCTCTAATCAGTCCTTGCCTTTCCAAATGCATGTATATCCTGTCCCTCAGGACTTCCTCCAACAACTTGCCCACCACCGATGTCAGGCTCACTGGTCTATATTCCCTGGCTTGTCCTTACCACCTTTCTTAAACAGTGGCGCCATATTAGCCAACCTCCAGTCTTCTGGCACCTCACCACACCAGGCCTAGAGGACTCCACACTGAGACACTGGGAAATTACCACGCCAGGCCAAGGAAACTCCACACTGGGGCACTGGGAGATCACCACACCAGGCCTACACGACTCACACTGGAGCACTGGGAAATCACCACGCCAGGCCTAGAGGACTCCACACCGGGGCACTGGGAGATCACCACACCAGGCCTACAGGACTCATACTGGGGACTTGGAAATCACCACGCCAGGCCAAGAGGACTCCACCCAGGGCACTGAGAGATCATCACACCAGGCCTACAGGACTCCACACTGGGCTGACAGACCACCATACTGGGTCTGTGATGAAGCCAGGAATCCCAAGGCCGAGAATGACCCAGTTGTCAAGATTTCCCAATCCTGAAGGTCACAAGCCCCAAACAAAAATTGCAACCCCTCCTCCCCTCCAGCCCCACCACACACAAATCATTAATTTTCATTTTTGAGTGTTATTTCTTGAATTGTGACCAATGTTTCATTGTAATCTACTGCCACCTTTTGTCACTGTAAAGAACTGCAATCCACATAGCTCTGCGCTCCCGTTGTTTCAAATTGTTCACACACAGCTTACTCACAGATTACATCCTGCATGATAGAAATGCAAGTTGTATTTCAGAAGAACAGGTCTTTAAATCTTATTCAGTGAAAATAGAAACAGGGGAAATGATTCAAATATCTCTCTTAAACCCAAACCTTTAGTTTTCTGCCTGATTTATGGTGTTGTATCGAGCTGAGCACTGACACTGCGTTCCCTTGTTTGTGTGCACGTGTGTTTTGTTACAGCCACAATTACATTTGGGTCTGGCTTCCTTCTTACACCCTGTACGAACTTCCTTCCCATTATTATCAGTCTGAAAGGAGCTCGTGCAAGAAAACTCCACTAGAGTTTATGGCAATGGGAGGGAAACTCGCAAAATCCTAAGAAAACTTCACAGTGTGGACATTTTATCCACGGAAGAGACTGGAAATTGGACACACTTTAAAACTAAGATGGATTCCAGTCAATGCTGAGATGGAGAGAGTTCTTTTCTCTCTCAGAGCTGTGTATCTGTGGGGTGGAAAGGATGAACATTTTGTATTTTTAAAGCAGGGGTTGATATATTCTCCCCAACGAGGGAGTCAAAGGGTATCCAGATCAGTGGGTAAGTGATGCTGAGTCCATAGACAGAGCAGAGGAGGGACCACATGACCTCTACCTGTTTCTAATGCATATGTTCACCCATATAATTGGCTGACAATTTGCTAACAACTGTTTTACACCCAGTCAGAGTTGAATATTCTGCCCAATACCTTGGAACACTTGTATGTAAATGTTATTACCCTACACTTTCAAACATTTCCTCCTCTGGGAAATTGCAGTCAAGTTCATTTGATGAACTATATGGGGTTTTAATTAACAAAACTCCTTCCTACTTCTGGACTGTTTTCTCCTCATCAATTCCATCCCGGGCTTTCTGACAATCTGAGAGAAAAATTCAGTATTTCTTGATGAGAAGCGAATTTTGAAATTGGTGGGGCTCCTCCATAACGTGACTGGAATGAATTTGCTTTGCTGCTCACACAGTGACTTACAACCATTTTCATCATGGTATTGTGGGTTCAGCCAAATTTGATGGAAAAAGGAAATGGGTCCCCGATGAGTAGGGTTCAAGAGGTAAGTGTGAATGCAGCATAGGCCAGTCACAACCTTAACATTTCACAGCCCCCTACGGAGTTCTGTATCCGGGAATGGGCACTGCCCTCAAAGGGAGCTCTGTATCTGGGAATGAGCACAGCCCTCAAGGGGAGCTCTGTATCCGGGATTGGGCACAGTCCCTTGGGGAGCTCTGTATCCGGGATTGGGCACAGTCCCTTGGGGAGTTCTGTATCCGGGATTGGGCACAGTCCCTTGAGGAGTTCTGTATCCGGGATTGGGCACAGTCCCTTGAGGAGCTCTGAATCCGGGATTGGGCACAGTCCCTTGGGGAGCTCTGTATCTGGGATTGGGCACAGTCCCTTGGGGAGCTCTGTATCCAGGATTGGGCACAGTCCCTTGAGGAGCTCTGTATCTGGGATTGGGCACAGTCCCTTGGGGAGCTCTGTATCTGGGATTGGGCACAGTCCCTTGGGGAGCTCTGTATCTGGGATTGGGCACAGTCCCTTGGGGAGCTCTGTATCCGGGATTGGGCAGAAATGAAAACTGAAATAACTTCAGATGCTGTACATCAGAAACATAAATAGAAGCTTCTGGAGAAGCTCAGTAAGTCTGGTAGCATCTGTGAAGAGAAATCAGAGTTAACGTTTCAGGTCTGGTGACCCTTCCTCAGAACTCAGAATGGGCAGGAACAAGTCACTTTCACAAGCCAGGGAGACCTGGCACTGTGAGACTGCGTACCAGCCTCTAACTGATTATAATGTTCTTCAAATTAGAATTAGAATCCTTACAGTGGGGAAACAGGCCCTTCAGCCCAACAAGTCCACACCGACCCTCCAAAGAATATCCCACCCAAATTCCCCATTTCTCTACATTTACCCTTGACTAATTCACTGAACCTACACATCCCTGACCAAATGGGCAATTTAGCACGGCCAGTTCACCTAGTCTGCACAGCTTTGGATTGTGGGAGGAAACTGGAGTACCCAGAGAAAATTCACCCAAATGCGGGGAGAATGTGCAAACTCCACACAGCCAGTCACCCGAGGTTGGAATCGAACCTGGGTCCCTGGCACTGTGAGGCATCAGTGCTAACCACTGAGCCACTGCTCCATCTAACATCAGCCCAGGAATAACTTTCTGGACAGCTTCAAAGGAATGGAGCCACTTCCTTTTAAAATTTCCTTTCCTTAACGCCTGTTCCCTTCAATCTTCTGATCTGAAAGGGCTGGAGAACAATGCCACATGGAGTGTACCTGTCCTTCTCCTTCATTACCAAGTCTGCCTCGGTCCTGCATCTGTTGTACGCACCCGCTGGAGCCATGAGGATCTTTATTTCATTTCCCTTCATTCATATGGGTGCCTCTGGCTGAGCCAGCATTGATCGCCTGTCCCTTGTTTCCCCTGACAAGGTGGGAGTGAGCCATATTCCATTTGGTACAGGTAGATGCCCCGTGGTGTGAGGGAGGGGATTCCAGGATTTTGACTCGGTGACAGTGAAGGGACAGCGATATAATTCCAAGTCAGGACAGAGTGGCTGCGAGGGAAACTTACAGGTCACGATGCTCCCATCATCTGCTGCTTTGTCTTTCCAGGTGGAAGTGGTTATGGGTTTGGAAAGTGCTATTTGAGGATCGTTGGTGAATTTCTATAGATAGTATGCACTGCTGCTACTGAGTGTTGGTGATGGATGGAGTGGATGCTTGTGGATGTGGTGTCAATTCAATAAGCTGCTTTGTCCTGGATGGTACCAAACTTCTTGAGCACTGTCGGAGCTGCACCCATCCAGGCAAATGATGAGTATTCCATCACACACCTGACTTGTGCCTTATGGGATAATGGACAGAATTTGGGGAGTCAGGAGGTAAAGTCCTTGCTACAGGATTCCCAGCCTGTGAGCTGATGTTGTTGCCACTTCATTTGTGTGGCTCATCCAGTTCAGCTTCTGGTCAACTTTAACCTCAGGGCAGAGATAGATGGGGATTTGGTGATGATAATGTCATTGAATGCCAAAGGGTAATATTTAGATTCTGTTGTGTTGGAGATGGTCATTGCCTGGCATTTCTGTGGCAGGAATGTTATTTACAACTTGTCAGCCCAAGCCTGGATATTGTCCCAATCTTGTTGCAGTTGACATGGACTGTTTCTGTATCTGAGGAGTCACAAATGGTGCTGAACATTGTGCATTCATCAGCGAACATCCCCATTTCTGATCTTATGTTGAAGGGAAGCTTACTGATGAAGCAGCTGAAGATGGTTGGACCTAGGACACTATCCTGATGAACTCCTGCAGAGATGTCCTGGAACCGCAATGACTTACCTCCAACAACAACAACCAATAAGTACAGAGTTTTGCCCCCAATTCTCACTGACTCCAGTTTTTCGAGACCTCCTTGATGCCATATTCAGTCAAATGCTGTCCATAGCTGAACCAAAGATGTAATGACATCAGGAGCTAGGTGATACTGGAGGAATCCAAACTGGGTATGAATCAGTATCAGTGATTCTAAGCTGCTTAATTGTACTATTGATGACACCTTCCGAGACTTTACTGATGATTGAGAGTAGACTGATGTGGTTGTAATTGGCTGGGTCAGTTTTACCTGGGGTATACCTGGGCTATTTCCCGCATTGTCAAATAGATGGAAGTATGAGAACTGGACTGGAACAACTTCCTAGCGGCACATCTAGTTCTGACGCATAAGTTTTTAGCACAATCACCAGAATGAAGTCAGGGCCCTCAGCCTTTTTGGCATCCATTGTCTCCAACATGTTCTGGCATCCCATGGAGTGAATCAAATTGGTTGAAGATTGGCATCTGTGTAGAAAAGTCAAGAAAATACCTGGACTAAATAAAGGTGGCCATGATGCAACATTTTTGTAATCTTTCCAGGACCCCTGTGTAATGGGGTGCTCTCTGACTGCCAGCTCACCAACAAAATTAAGGGTCACAAAAATCCAACTGAGCCTCAGGTAAATTCACAGACTCTCTGTTCAGTATGAATGGAAATGAGCTCAAATTGAAACAAAAGATAGGTCACAAGAGGAACTATCTTCATGAGATTAAATTGATACAGTGAAATCTGCAAATTACAGGTGCTTACTTTCAAAATAATCAACGTTTGTGCAGAATGGTACAAATTGCCCTAACAATCTTGAGGAACCAACTGAGATTATGATCAATACCTAAGCTGCTGTATTAAGGATTTAAGTTTGGAAGAAGATGCAATAACAAAACTGATGTGCCAAATGCAGCACCAATGGGATAGAACTGGTTCCTCAGGTTCACTCAGACGGGGGACAACTGGTCCACAGGATGTGTACGAGGCCCCTCTTATTAGCCACATCAGGGTCAGGGTCCTGCCCATTTCCTGTGTGAACTGTCAACAAAGCTGCTTTTGGGAGAGTGTCACAGGGGATGATTCGAACCTCAATAAAGGCTTCAAGAAAAAGAATCCATCACCCATTAGTGTTCCCACTCCATCTCAGGTGGGGTTCTGAATGTACGAATCTTCCGTGCCTCAGGCAGGAAGGGAACATTGTCAGAGGCAGGATCCTCTTCCAGCCTCCAGCCAAATAGAGTTCTGGGTGATCAATGACAAGGCTGGTACTTATTACCCACCCCGAATTGCCTTTGGAGTGGCTTGCTAGCCGATTTTCAGAGAGCAGTCTAGTGCCAACCATATTGGAGTCACATGTAGGTCAGACCAGGTAAGGATAGCAAATTTCCTTCTCATTGAGCCACATAGGTTTTTAGAACAATCGATGATAGCTTTGTGGTCACTATTACTCTAACCAGCTTTCAATCCTTGAACTAGATTCATTAAATTTAAATTTCACCATCTGTTGGGATAGGATTTGAATCCATTTCCCCAGAATTTTAGCCTAAGTCTCGGGATTAACAGTCCACTGACCTTACCACTTCTGTACCACCTCCCTCGAAGTTAACATGATCTGTACCAGTCAAGTCTGTCACAAATGCTGAGCAGATTGAGCTGCTTGACGATATACCTCTGAGGAGCAGGGTGTTGACACCCTGGTGTCGGAGGAATGCCGGAGGAAAGATCACAGAAGCGCTTCACAGGAGGCTCCCAAGCACCGAGGATGTCACCTAGACAGGGGACGAAACGTCTGCAACACAAATTCCCAGCTCGGCGAACAGAACCACAACAACGTATTGACACCCATCAGGATTTCTGCCGACAATGCCAAGGAAACATACAGTAGGTACACTAGGTGTTACATCAGCATAAGAGCTGTCACTAAGCTTGCTGAAAGTGAGATTCAGATATTTCAAAGTTCCTGGAGTGTCGTTCAGTCAGAGTAGGAGTTGTACATTGGGTCAAACATATTTTCCTTGTTTTTTCACCATGTGCCTTTTTGGAGAGAACAAAAAACTCTACTGGGCCTTTTTAAGATTAGGCTGTGAAGCTTATAATTGAGCTAAGAATGGACTAAGTAATCTAAGTGATTCTGATCGTCTGAAATATTTTCAATGCAAATGGTATTTATTGATGTAATGTCATATTCTCACCACCAGATGGTAATGTTGCCCACTAAGTAACAGCCTGTACACAATCCAACTGCGCCACCTGTGGGGGGTCTAGTTATTACAATCCTTGCTGTTCTCTTAGGTTCTTTGTACTCCTTTAAATTAAATAGAATGTAAATCTTCCTCGACTCTTTAAAACTGAACGTAAAGTTCCCTTGACATTGTCCCCATCAAATGCAAAGGATGATTCTACTCTGTAGGTAATGCTGAACCTTTAGTTACCTACCTTGATATGTAACAGTCATGAGCACTGCCTCTTCAATGATGTAGGTTGGAATTTTCTGCCAACAGATGAAAATGAACTCGCGTCAGGAAGAGTGTCTGTGCTCAATATGTTTAAATCAGCATCATATTACTTTATCAAATTCCCACCCTGACCTGCAACAATTTGCCTTTTGTGTAGCAGGCTGTTTGTTCTGTATGTCTCATGAATTACACCTCAGAAACATTACAAACTTTCAGTCATAACTGGACAGGAAACCTGCATGAAATCTCTCTGCTTTCACATGTGCCTCAGGATCTCCCTATGAAAATCATACATTCCGCAAGCTGTTTTCCCAAAGCACAAAAGACTTGCATGGGTTGAAACAATCTTTACACTAATGAAAGGCACCTCATTGAGGTTCAACATTGTACCATTGTATCATGACTCAAATTGGTTGTATAAAGCATTGCAGGATGTGACTTTGAATCAATCACACTGTGGCCCCACAAGGGCCACTGTGAGTCCATTATTCAAAATGCATGCAAGTGTGACTGTAAGGTTTTGCGAGAAGCTGGTGGTCCAATCAGAGGCCAATTCTCTCCCACGGCTGCTGTTGATTAGTTCATTAGTGGCATAAAGTCGTCTTTGATTGGAGGCACGGTAAACAGGGCACTATTATTGTTATTAATTTGGTGACGAGTCTGTGGAGTGGGCATACCAGGTTTTCAGGGGATTCTGGCCTGAAGGTGAGGGGATTGCAAAACCAGCCAGTGGAGAGTGTGGGCAGAGTAAGAGTCAGGCCACCAGGGACAGGGAGTGAGAGTCAGCTGTTGGTGCTGGAGGGGGAGTGAGAGGGGCTGCTGATGGTTGGGCCATCAGGGGGAGTTAGTTGAGCAGCTTGAGAGTGAAACCATTGTTCTTTCCCACAAACCTTTTCTTTTGCCCCAAAAGTGGTGGGAAGTTTTTGACAGCTATGAAAAGCATACATATCTTAAAACTCCTGGAGTTTGGTTTTTAAACTTCTGGCATATGGTTTCAGCTGAATTGTTTGTGGGGTGTTTAATAATTAACGAGGTTAGTCTTCTCAGAGCTATGGTTTTAAACCAGTATGTCCAGTAACAGTCACTCACTAATGAGTGTTATAATCCACCCGTGATATCTTGTGGCATTTGTCATGAGTTCTACAGATTCTTGTGTGATTGATGAGCCTGATTTGAGAGCCACATTGCCAACCACCCATTTTGCAGGATATGGAATTGTTCCTTGACCTTGCAATTGCTGACATTACTTCCTCCTATATACATGCAGATTTATCATACATAACACCAAAATCCTTTATCTTTTGACACCTATCAAGTAACTTTTTAAAATCCAAATGCACAACATCTACTCATTCCCCCTCCATCCACCTTGCTTCTTACATCTTGAAAGAATTCTAATACATTTATCCAATATAGCTTTTGCTTAATAAAGCTATGTTGATGCTGCCTGATAGTAGCATGAATTTCTGATTGCCCTCCTGCTATCTGTTTAATAATAGACTCAAGCATTTGCCCAATTACAGGTATTAGGCTGCCTAGCCAGTAGTTTCCTGTTTTCAGAATTGCACTGAATAGTTTACCAATCTGATGGGATCTTTCCAGAATTTTGGGAATCTTAGAAGATTACTATCTATACATTCATTTGTTCTGCAGTCATTTCACAGAATCATAGAATCCCTACAGTGTGGAAACATGCCATTTCTTTTAAGATTGAAGTGAACCATCAGGAATCTTGTCAGCTTTAGGTTCCATTTGTTTCTGCAATGTCTTTTCTCTAGAGATAGTTAAGTTCTTCGCTTACTTTTGCCTCTTGCCTATCTAATATTCCTGGGATTCTGCATCTTCTAGTATGAGGATGGATGCAAAACCATTGTTCAAAGCATCTGTCATTTCCTCATTTTCCATTATTAATTCCCTGGTCTCGCCTTTTAAGGAATTTATGTTCTCTTCGGCTACTCTTTTCCATTTTTTGTTACTTGTCGAAGCTTTTGTTTTGGAATTAGAATCCCTACAGTGTGGAAACAGGCCCTTCAGCCCAACAAGTCTACACTGACTCTCTGAAGAGAATCCCACCCAGACCTATTCACATCCATTTACCACTGACTGATGCATCTAATCTACACATCCCTGAACACTGCAGACAATTTAGCATGGCCAGTTCACCTAATCTGCATATTTTTGGATTGTGGGAGGAAACCCACACAGACAGTCACCCAAGGATGGAATCGAACCCGGGTCCCTGGTGCTAACCGCTGATCCACCGTGCCGTTTTCTATCAATGTATTTCTTGCCTGTTTTCTGTCATATGTCAATTTCTCCTTTTTCTTTCTTCCTTTTTTGAGAGTTTCTCAATCGTTTGGTTTAACCTTCGCAGCATTGTATGTGTTAGATTCAGCAGATTCCAGAAAACCCAATTCCTTCATCATGTTGGAATTATGTCAGGAGCATAGAGCAGCTGCAGGCCATTCAGCCCATCGCGCCTGCTCCACCATTTAGATACACCATGATTGATCATCCACTTCCCATTCTACTTCCAAGACCTTTGATATCACTCGGATCTAAAAACCTATTGATTTCTACCTTGAACATGTTCAGTGTGGATCCACCCATAAGAGGAACCATCCTTCCCATGTTCACTTTGTCAAGACCATTCTGGATCTTATACACTTCAATCAAATCGCTCCCTCTCTTCTAAGCTCCAGTGGACGTAAGCCTAATCTGTCCAACCTATCCTCATAAAACAGCTCACTTATTCCAGGTATCAAACCTCCTCTGAAGTGTGTGCAATGAATTTACATCATTCCTTAAGGAGGCCAAAAATGTACATAATATTCAAGACTTGTTCTTTATAATATCCTGTATAACTGAGGCATAACGACCTTAGTTTTATACTTAATTCCTCTCATTGTAAAGATAGGATTCTATTAACCTTCTTGACTATATCCTGTACCTGAACATGAATGCTTTTTCTTAATTCAGGTACTGGAAACACTCCTAAATCCCTCTGTACCTTGGATTTCCACAGTCATTCTCCATTTAGGAAATACTCAATTTTTTCATTCTTTCTGCCAAATTGGCAACCTCACGTTTTTTCATGGTAAAAACAATAACTGCAGATGCTGAAAATCAAATACTGGATTAGTGGTGCTGGAAGAGCACAGCAGTTCAGGCAGCATCCAACGAGCAGCGAAATCAACGTTTCGGGCAAAAGCCCTTCATCAGGAATATTCAATCTGCCAGATAGTTTGTTGACACACTCAATCTATTTTTGAATGGCCAGAGATTGGAACAGTGTTAGTGGCCATTTGGGTTTCATCACAA
Organism: Chiloscyllium punctatum; assembly: GCF_047496795.1. NCBI lineage: Eukaryota > Metazoa > Chordata > Chondrichthyes > Orectolobiformes > Hemiscylliidae > Chiloscyllium > Chiloscyllium punctatum. The sequence continues at coordinate 64,695,158 of NC_092762.1, forward strand.
AGAGCTCTGAGTACAGAATTTAAACTGTCTTTCTGCAGTTGTATGCAGCCTTGTTGAGATTGCATCGAGAGTGTTGTGTCCAGTTTTGGTCTTCTCTCTAAGTGAGAATATATTCGCCATAGAGAGCTTGCAGGAAAGGTTTACCAGACTAATCCCTGTGATAGTATACGATCTGCTCAGGAGAGAGTGAGGAACCTGATTCTGCATTCTGTCGAGTTTTGATGATCTGGGCACAGCGACACTGTTTTAAAATTATGGATGGACCGTTCAAGCTGAAAAGGAGGAGTTTGTTCAGGATTGTGCAACTTTGTAACTCTTTCCTTCAGTGAGTATTGGAAATGGGGTCATGGAGTATTTTTAATTCAGTGATGGATTGATTCTTGTTGGAAAAAGGAATCAAAGGTGTTGGAGGGAATGTGGAATTCAAAACACAAATAGATCACTCATAGTCTTATTGAATGGTGGAGCAAGCTCATGGTCTACTTCTGCTTCTATTCCTTATGTTTTTAAATTCCTGCTTTTTTCTGTTTATTTTTCTTTGAATTTCTTTAACTTCATACCCATTGATATTGTATTCCATCTCTCATATTCTTGCCCAGTCACTTATTCCATCATGTCTTCTTTGTCTTGGCATTTTCCTCACATTCTTTTTGTTTTGTGTGCTCATCAGATTTGGAAATGTTACATTTGGTCCCGATATCCAAACCAGTGATGCAGATTGTGAACAGTTTTGGTGCCAGCGCTGATCCACGTGAGGAACAGCCGGCCATCCTGAGAATGACCTGTTTATTCCTACTCTCTGTTTACTGCTGGATAACCAATTCCAATCCATTACAATATTTTGTTCTAATTTGGGTTATGCATCTCCTGTATAGGACCTTATTAAATGCCTTCTGAAAATCCAAATACACCCTGCCCACTGGATCCACTTTACGTATGCTCCAAGTTACATCCTCAGAAAACCTCCAACAGGTTTGTCAGACATAATATGCCCAAAACATGACTCTGCCCAATTTTACCATTATTTTCTAAGAGTCATGCTATCACATCCTATATATTAGACAGTAATATTCTCCCTAATACCAATGCCAAACAAACATGACTACAGTTTTCCATTCACTTCCTCAATAGTGGGATTACGAATGCTCCTTCCCAGTCTGAGGATCTATAGAATTTTTAAAATCTTTTCCTCTTCACTTGCTTAAAGAAGCTGTTTACAGTCAACCTTCATGTTTAACACTAGCTTCACGAATACTCTGTTTTCCCTTTCGTTATCAGCTTCCTGATCATCCTTTGCTGGATTCTAACCCACCCGCAAACCTCCAGTCTACCTTTTAATCCTCGTCTTTTGATCATTAACTTGTCTTGTTAGCCATGTTTGATCCAACATTCCTGTTGGATTTATGCACCTCAGGAATGTATATTTGTTGCAGATCATGTAATACTTTGTTCAATCTTGGCCATTGCCTGTCTTCCATCAAGTCTTACTGTGTAAATCCAACATAATCCTCAAAATTTTAGATTAGATTCCATACAGTGTGGAAACAGGCCCTTTGGCCTAATAAGCCCACACTGACCCTCCAAAGAGTAACCCACCCAGACCCAGTCCTTTACTCTATATTTACCTGATTAATACACCTAACACTTTGGGCAATTTAGCATGGCCAATTCACCTGACCTGTACATCTTTGGAGCATGGGAAAAAGCCAGAGCATCCAGAGGGAACCCGCACAGACACAGGGAGAATGTGCAAAGTCCACATGGACAGTCAGCCAAGGGGGGATTTGAACCCAGGTCCCTGGCTCTGTGAGGCAGCAGTGCTAACCACTGAGTCACTATGCCACCCATTTATACTTGCCTTTGTTAAGGTTTAAGACCCTATGTTTAGAATGAACTCTATCACTTTCAAATTGAATTCTATCATATTAAGCTCGCTATTTCTTAAATGCACCTTTAAAGCAAAGTTATTAAGGAGCCCTTTCTTGTTACATAATGCCAAATCTAAACTATCCTTTGTCTATTCTGTTCTTCAACATAATGTTCAGAAACCCATCTTGTACACCGTTCAGGAATCCATCCTTCACTGCATTAGTGTTAAATAGGTTTACTCAATTTATGTGTGAATTAAAATTGCCCTTTAATACTGTTCATGTTTCCAGCTTTTTCAGTGTTTCGCTCTGGCAAAAGGGGAGTACCAGAGAGTGGAATTACAACAGATGCATGCATTTGACTTTGGGGCAAGATTTTCAATTATCCATTGGGATGAAGTCAGGACGGGGTGTGCTCTGAAAATAGCACACTTAAACGAGGTGTCAATCTTCCGGCACCTGTATAAAGCACTGAAATGTTTGAAAGGGAGGGTGGGAGCTAATTAATTTCCTGTTGTGCTCATTAAAGAGCTTGTTAAAGGCTGGAGAGGGACAGAATTGCATTTTCAATAATAGGAAGAGCGGGAGGCTTCAGTGACACAGTTGCAGTCCCACCTGCCCAGAGGTATTGCACAACGTGTCTGAGCAGGTTTATTGCTGCAAGGAAAAGGGAACAGTGAAGGTCTGGGACATTGTTAGTGCACATTGTTGGGAGCATCATGGGAATTATTATTGATAATGGTCAATGATGGAAAATTTTATACGAAATGAACAGACAGACTTTGATGATCACGCAGTAGCACAAAGCTGCTCTTACTTTACTAGTTTGAATTGAGTATCTGAGGGTGGGGATTTGGCCAATTGCATTGTCCCCGAGACTGTCTGTTCTCCTACCTAACCCATTCCTCTGGCCAACAGCAAGCCCAGTACTAGCTGCTATTTGCTTTAAAAATCAGTCTCCAGACCTAGTTCCTACCTCCCCTCTGTGCCCAATGAACCTATTTGGTCACAGAACTCACCTTCTGGCCAGGTAAGAGCTTTATCTTTGGAAAGCACACTGCAGTACTGACCCCAGATGGAAAATCCATGTCTTAGATGATCTGTGATCACACAAGTCTCCAATCTTCAGCTCATAGAGACGGAGAGCAGGGGCTAACTGGATTAGGCATGACATGTATGAATAATTGGCTGTGTAGGTATAATTTCTACCTCAGTTTGATGAAAATAATAAACATGCAAAAGTTAATTTGGTGCCTAAGGGATACAGAATCAGTGCATGTCACTTATTGGTCACTTATACCATAACGTAGATGATTTCAGTGCTAACCTGAGACCTTTTCCAAAGGCAGAAAAGATTTACAAGAATGCTACCAGGGTTGGAGGATTTGAGCTATTGGGAGAGGTTGAATAGGATAGGGCTGATTTCCCTGGAGCATTGGAGGCTGAGGAGTGACCTTATAGAGGTTTATAAGATCATGAGGGGCATGAGTAGGGTAAATAGACAAGGTCTTTTCCCTGGGGTGGGGGAGTCCAGAACTAGAGGGCATAGGTTTAGGGTGAGAGGGGAAAGATATAAAAGAGACCTAAGGGGCAACATTTTCAGATGGTCTTGCATGTGTGGAATGAGCTGCCAGAGGAAGTGGTGGAGGCTGGTACAATTGCAACATTTAAAAGGCATCTGGATGGGTTTATGAATAGGAAGGCTTTGAAGGGATATGGGCTGGGTGCTGGCAGGTGGGACGAGATTGGGTTGGGATATCTGGTCGGCATGGACAAGTTGGACAGAAGTGTCTATTTCCATGCTGTGCATCTCTTTGACTCAATGACTCTATGACTGCATCTTTAACGATTAACTTTTCTTGTAATTATGCATAAGGTTACACACTAAAATGAGTTTATGTAACCTACTGTAACTTGCAGCAAATCCACATAACTGACATGTCTGAGTATTCAGTCGTGTGAATTTCTTTCTATGCCTTCACATCAAATCTCAGTGTGTTCTATTTTAACAAAGCCAGTAAAACATTGCCAAAAATGTTCACCTTTAACATATGAGCAAATTCTTGGCTGTCACCAATGAACTAGTTATCTCAACAACAATATATACTGATATGATTTGGAGATGCTGGAGTTGGACTGGGGTGTACAAAGTTAAAAATCACACAACACCAGGTTATAGTCCAACAGGTTTAATTGGAAGCACCCTAGCTTTCGGAGTGACGCTCCTTCATCAGGTGACAGTGGAGGGCTCAATCCTAACACACAGAGTTTATAGCAAAAATTTACAGGGTGATGTAACTGAAATTATACATTGAAAAATTGATTGTTAAGCCTTTCATCTGTTAGGATACAGTGATAGTTTCACTTCTTTCATGTGTAAATCACAAAACCTTTTTTTAAAAAGTTGCATTCTCGGGTTAACTGTTAACAATGGTGATAGCTAGACAATATGTTGAAGGTGTTGGCCCCCTGTGTTCTCTGTCTATGCCATGATGTTTAGATTGATTCTAATCTAAAAAGTGAGATAATGGAGTTCAACATGAATGCATGCAGTTTTTGAGCAGAGTACAATGTAACCCTGCAAGTACAAATTCACCCCACAAAATATATGTGTGCATGTGGGTCTTTATCTGTCCGTGTGTGTGTGTGTCTGTCTGGGTTGGGGGTTGTGAGTGTGAGAAAGTGTATGTGTGTGTGTGTGTGTAGTGAGTGTAGTGTCTTAAGTCTGTGAGGGGGTGCATGTGTGAGTGTGGGAGTGTGTGTGTCTGTAAGGGTGTGTGGGTGTCTGTGTGCGCGTCTGTGTGTATGTGTGTCCGTGTGCATGTGTGTATAGGAGTGCCTGTGTGTGTGTGTGTGTGTAAGAGTGTGTGTGTGTAGTAGTGTCTGTGTGTCTGTATATAGTGCAGTGGTGGTCACCCAAGGTCCCGTTGAGGCCCTCCCTATGGGTACTGAGCTTAGCTATCAGCCTCTGCTCGGCCACTTTTCCCTCCCAGTTGGGGAACACTTCAGTGGTCCATGACATTCGACCTCGGACCTTTGGGTGACCATCCTCCAAGGTGGACTTCGGGACAGGCAGCAGAGAAATGTGGCCAAGCAGAGGCTGATAGCTAAGTTCGGTACCCGTAGGGAGGGCCTCAACTGGGACCTTGGGTTCATGTCACATTACAGGTGATCATCATTGCACTATACACACACACACAGATACTCCTACACACACACACTCTCACACACACACACACAAAGACCCACATGCACACATATATTTTGTGGGGTGAATTTGTATTTGCAGGGTTACATTGTACTCTGCTTAAAAACTGCATGCATTCATGTAGAACTCTGAGCTCAAAAACTGCATGAATTCATGTTGAACTCCGTTATCTCACTTTTTAGATTAGAATCAATCTAAACATCATGGCATAGACAGAGAACACAGGGGGCCAACACCTTCAACATATTGTCTAGCTATCACCATTGTTAACAGCTAAACTGAGAATGCAACGTTTTAAAAAAAGGTTTTGTGATTTACACATGAAAGAAGTGAAACTATCACGGTATTCTAACAGATGAAAGGCTTAACAGATAATCAATTTTTCAATGTATAATTTCAGTTACATTACACTGTAAATTTTTACTATTAATTCTGTGTGTTAGGATTGAGCCCTCCACAATCATCTGATGAAGGAGCGACGCTCCGAAAGCTAGTGTGCTTCCAATTAAACCTGTTGGACTATAACCTGGTGTTGTGTGATTTTTAACTATATACTGATATGGCATCTTTAATAAAATAGTTCTAAAGTGTTTTCCTGGTGCCTATGATACAAAATGTACATGACAATGAGCCACAGAAGGAAATATTAGGTGTGATGACCAAAAGCTTGGTCAATGAGTTCAGGTTTAAAGAGTAAAAGAGAAGCGAACGAGTAGAGATGGAGAGAAAGACATGTCAGAGCCTAAGGCTGAGGCAGCAGTCATTACAGATGGAACGATTAAAATCTTGGGTCAAGACATCAAATAAATAGATGAGTGAAATATCTAGGACTTGTGTAATTGAAGGACATTCCAGACATAGGGAAGATCAAGGTCATAGAGAAGCTTAAAAACAAAGATGAGAATTGTTAAATCAGGATGGTGCTTGTATTGATTGTAACGAGGTCAGTCTGGTGGTCCTCATGTAATATGAGTACCCTGTTTGAGGATGTTGATCTGGTCCAACCAGGGAGCTCTGGCTGATCAGATAAGAACAGGCATGTCACACATCCTGTTCACTCTGAGAGCTGGCTCTGAGGGAGCTGGATCAATGTCAATAACTCTCCACATTTTGAATAAAGGGTGACTTGGTGACGGGATATCAGCCTCAATGGAGTTATTTCCCTGCTTGATATGGGGTACTAGATGAATAAGACGTGGAATAAGTTCAGATGCAGACTGCAAAAACTTGGCTATCTTCATGTTGATGCAGTGTAGAATTGGGAGACCACTAGGAGTGCGTTGGAAACGTCAAGTCGAGAGGTAATGATGGAGGCTGAAGAGGGGACGTGATTGAGGTCTACAAAAGCATGAGAGGAATAGACAGAGTGGATAGCAAGAAGTCTTTTCCCCAGAGTGGGGGACTCAATTAGTAGAGGTCACAAATTCAAAGTGAGAGGTGAAAGGTTTAGGGGAGACAGGCGTGGAAAGTTCTTTACGCAGAGGATGGTAGGGGCCTGGAACGCGTTGCCAGCGGAGGTGGTAGAGATAGGCATGATAACATAATATAAGATGTATCTAAGCAGGTACATGAATGGGCAGGGAGCAGAGGGATACAGATTCTTAAAAAATAGGCGACAGGTTTAGATAGTGGATCTGGATCAGCGCAGGTTTGGAGGGCCAAAGGGCCTGTTCTTGTGCTGTAATGTTCTTTTGTTGTTTTGTTCTTTGTTCTTAATTGCTCATTCTTAAAAGGTACAGATGAGAGATTCAGCAGCAGTTGAGCTGAGACAAGGGTGAAGCTGTGTAATAGTTTACAAAATCATGAGGGCATGGATAGGATAAATAGACAAAGTCTTTTCCCTGGGGTGGGTGAGTCCAGAACTAGAGGGCATAGGTTTAGGGTGAGAGGGGAAAGGTATAAAAGGGACCTAAGGGGCAACTTTTTCACGCAGAGGGTAGTACATGTATGGAATGAGCTGCAAGAGGAAGTGGTGGAGACTGATACAATTGCAACATTTAAAAGGCATTTGGATGGGTATATGTATAGGAAGGGTTTGAAGGGATATGGGCCGGGTGCTGGCAGGTGGGACTAGATTGCATTGGGATATCTGGTCGGCATGGACGGGTTGGATCAAAGGGTCTGTTTCCATGCTGTACATCTCTATGATTCTATGACTCTATGGAAATAGACAGTCTTAATGATGATATGTGGTCAAAAGCTTATCTTGGGATCAAGTATTTTAACAATGTTGTGAGAAGTCTGCTTACATGGCAGACTGTTGCAAAGACAGAGTTCTTAGCTAGGCAACAGAGTTTAAAGCAAGACTCAGAAAGAATTGCTTGGAGGAAATGTCTAATCCTAGATGCTCCATAATCAGTCTGATAACCTAGCAACAGTGGAGGAGTTGAAAGAATTGTGGTGGGGTTTAGCTTGGTTCATTAGTGTATCTGTGAAAACTAATGTTATCCTTTTCAATGATGTTACTCGGGGACAGGAGAAGGAAGTGGGAGCCGGCCAAGAATCACAGAATTCTTACAGTACAGAAAAAGGCCATTCAGCCCATAGTGCCTACGCCACTCCTTCATACCAGCCTCGTAACTTCTTCCAATGCCTTTGTACACTATTTATATCCAAACAAATATCCAATGTCTCATTGAATGCCTCAATTGAATCTGCTTCCTCCCCATTTCCAGACAGGGAATTCCATGCCCTAACTATTCACTATGTGAAAAAAGCTTTTTCTTGCATCATCCTTGCTTCATTTGCATATCACTTTAAATCTACACCCTCTCATTCTCAATCCTTTCACAAAGAGGCACAGCTTCTCCCTATCTCCTCTATCCAGCCGGTTCATGATCTTGCAAACCTCTATTAAATTTCCTCTCCACCTTTGCCTCTCTAAGAAGAACAGCTCCAACGTCTTCAATCCATCCTCAGAACTGAAGTTTCTCATTCTTGCATCCATTTTAGTAAATCACTTTTGCACTCTCACCAATGCATCCGTATCTTTCCTATAATGTAGCACCTACACCACTGCACATCTGTCCAGCTGAGGTCTTAACAAGTGTCTTATATGAATCAATCGTTGGGAGACAGCAGAGCTAAAGATAGAGCAATGATGGCTGGGGACAGTAGACATTGCAAATAATACTCTGGCTGCAGTTGGATCGATATAAATGGAACTGGGTGGGAATACTCCCAATCAGCAAGATGATAATGCAACCACATTGGAGGAGGTTGGCCTGGTTAACTCTGTCAAAAGATGCAAGGGCTGAAAGACACAAGGAAAGACAATCAGATTGGATATCCTTTATGACATTGATAAACTGTGGCAGCTAGGAGAGGAAGGCTGACTGGAGACATTCAATACTGGATTAGTGGTGCTGGAAGAGCACAGCAGTTCAGGCAGCATCCAACGAGCAGCGGGAAATCAACGTTTCGGGCAAAAGCCCTTCATCAGGAATAAAGGGCTTTTGCCCGAAACGTTGATTTCGCTGCTCGTTGGATGCTGCCTGAACTGCTGTGCTCTTCCAGCACCACTAATCCAGTATTTGGTTTTCAGCATCTGCAGTCATTGTTTTTACCATGGAGACATTCAAGCGTGGAAAGATTGGTTTGGTTTGCAACATGACAATATGTTGAATGATTTTGGAAAGAATAGGACTTTTGGAAATGGGGCAATATTTTGCAAAAAACAGTGGAGTCAAGGGTTAATTTCGAGAAGGATAATTTAAAGGAGAGAAGGACAACTCTTGAAGAAAGCAAGCCATTAACAATCTTGTCTAAGGCGGAGATGGAGAGGTCAAGTTGGTCATCAGCAGTTTAGTGGAAACACGAGCCACAGAACAGGGGTTTTGGTCTCAATTATAAGCTGAGCTCAGAGGAGGCATGGGCAAGGGAGGAGAGAAATTAGAGAATGATGAAATTTCAGGGATAGGACAAGGGATCTTTTTTGTGGAAGCGTGGTCTGCTCAGGTATGGGGGTAGCCAAAGCACCTGTCAGATAGACTCAGTCATAATGACAAAAAGATTTGTGAACTCCTTGATATTATTATTGGAGGTAACTCTGCAGGCGACAGGGTTTAGAAGACAATTTGCAATAACGAGAAGAAGCAGATAAGCATTCTCACTACATTCTAGAATGATCCTGGAATAGTTACCAGGGTTAGCAGCTGAAATGGTACTTTGTGGTTCATCCAGATCTAGCAGTGAATTATTATATCAGTTGTACAATACACCGCTTCACATCTGTAACGCTTGGACTTAAGGAAGGATACCTGACCTTCTATCAGGGAAATAATAGACTTAGATGGAACAATAATTCTATTGGGAATTGGAGCTCAGACACAGAGGTAAGTGTGAAGTTGAGGAATATCAGTGATTGCAGGCAGGTAAAATGTTCGATAGTTGACATTTTGAAAGTGCAGTGTAAGTAAATTTGGCAATAGTTCTTTTCTGGAAGTAAATCTGGAAGGAAGTAGAGTTGGGATGTGAAAGAAATTGAATGGAGAATCGTACAAAAATGTGATCAAAGATGATTTATCACTGATTAATAAAAGAAAACTACCAAGATCACACAAGGCTATAATGCCAATAGATGGCTGTGAATATGTGTTGAGGGCCCTTCATAAAGAGAAACATCTAGAGTGAAGAAGGGGTCAGTAAACTCAGAGGAGAGGAAGCATGATGAGCTGAGATGCGGATGAAAATTTGTTTCGTGTTAAGGGAGGAAAGCAGTAAAGATAACTGAGTGAGAACATTTTTATCACATTCAGGAAGGCAGTAGCGAATGATGGATGAAAGGTGAGATGGGGAGAACAACATGAGAGGTTGAAAAGAGGGAAAGTTAAAGAAGTTGAGCATCAAGCTAAGTCAGGATTTGGACATAAGCAACCAGACCACCACCATGATGGTCATGACACAGCAAGTAGTGGAAGATATGGCCAGGTGAGGAGGTTACATTAAGGAGAAAGGTTTCTGTTAAATACTAAGTTTATGGATGGAAAGAGGCTCAGACATCGGGAGCAGACATCCTGAATGGAGATGCCATAAAGTAATACAAGTCTGACATCAGTGAAAGAACTGTACTAAATACTCATCAATTCATTGAACTATGATCTAATCAATCATAGTAAAAGCCATATTTGTAACAAACCTCTACAAAAACCCCTTCCACACACATCAAAACTACATTGCTTCTGTCTATTCCTCCAGTTCAAGTGCTACTCAATAATCTCTGTGAAATGAATAAGGATGAACTTTTATGAACTGCTTTCTACTCAACACAATCCTACCCTGTGGTCGTGATCACTGCCCAAGGGAATTTCATCTTTTAAAGGTTAGATCATATATTAGCTGCAAATCATTGGATCATATCTGATTTAGCTAGAAATGACTGAGCCAGGAAAACCTGAACTTCTGTGGAAATGAAGGCCCAGAACAGATTGCATTAAATAATAGATGGAGACGGTGGTGTATGTTTGGGCAATTTAGCAATTACAGCTGAAAGATGATTCTTGTATGTTGAATATTGTTCGTCCCAGAATAACAGTCCAGTTTTCATCAGGTTGTAACCAACCAATTACACAGTATGGATAAACATTCATATGAAGCAAGTAATCAAATCTTGCATTTCTACTGTGTGTGCTAAACTTCATTTTCCTCTGGCCTGTACCTGCTCTACTCAGGCCATAGCCCTATAACCAGGATGCTTTCCCAGAAAAACCCCAGACTTGTGTTGTGCTGGTTTTCCTAAGGATACTAAAGTTAATCGTAAAACAAGTGAGGAATTCAGTAATTCTCTGACTGTTAAACATGAAAATAAAGCAAAAAGGAGAAACAAAAGTGCTGGTGAAAACAAACATCATGCCTGAGTATGTGTACAGTTTATTACAATATCCAATATTAGGAAAACAGATACCAGAAGATAGAGGCAGTGAAGGTGCAATCTGCCTGCACAAGATTTTTTTTAAGAACTCCTCTTGGGTGTAACAAGAATTGGAGTCAATTACCAGTGTGCCTTTGATAAGGATTAAAGATGTTAACACTTTCTAGGTTTGCAGGACTTCCGTTCCATTTTCACATGGTTATGTGGAACGTTCCCTCCAGGTTGTTGAATACTGATATAAATAGATCATGTTTTCTCGGATGGAGCCTACAATCCAGTACACATAACACATTGCCACAATCGTGCTGAAGTAAGCCTCCCACTGGATGTACCAACTAACATACACAACAACAGATAAAGCAGTTCCTTGCTGGCCTTTTATTACTTACAACCCACAGCATGTGGGAGCTTAATTAGTGTTTTGCGCAACAAAACCACTGTTTAGTGAGAATGTTTGGTTCAAAACATTATATCGCTTTTTAATGTACTGTGTACGATTTTCATTTTTGTTGTTACAAATTTCTAAGCACATAAATCCCTTTGACCAAGTTACTTGTACTGAGACACCACACAGCTTTTGCTGGAGGAGAGGATTTTGCTTTTAATAACAGTATTTTTCTTTCTTCAGTGACCCTCCCTTATTTTTAGAAGCCACAGGCATATTTCCATATAAACTCATTGTTTGTATAAATGTAAAGAGTTTGTTTTAATGTGGTTAATGTTTCCCCCTCCACCCAAATATTGCCCGCAAAGGCAATTGGGATAGAAAGTATGTTTAATCTATTATTATAAGAAACCTTAATAAGATCATACGTTATTCTATTCTGAGAACAGCGTCTTCCCCTTTATTTGCAGTCTTGAGTATGGTTGAACAGTAATGACATCAACTGTGTTCTGCAATAAACCAGTTGATCTCATCAGAAATGCAATCCCATTGAAAATGGTACAACCACACAATAAAACCACTCTGTATGAAAGTCAGATTACTTTACAGTAGACTCATTGTTTCCTCCCTCCTGTTTCATAAGATTATTGTCTTCTTAAAACTAATTGTTTTCTCATTAAAGTTAAGCTGACCCTTTCACAATTGATGTTGACCGTAGCATTGTACTTGTCAGTTAAAGGCATCAGTCCTTTAACAACAACTTGACGATTCACTTCCCATACGTTACAGTGGAAAACCTGATGTATTATAACAGCTCAGACTGTGGTCATTTTATAGGCGATGAGTTAGAGCCAACATTACAACTGGTTCCTTCATGAATTAGGAGAAAGTATTTTAAAGAAAAACAATTGTCAGGGCATTAGTTGCATAGAGTAGGCAAATATCTGTGATGTGTTTTCTTTCCAAAAACAGTTGAACAATTACAGCATGAGAACTTCAGTAAATGCCACAAACCCTCTTCCATCGCCCACCCAATAGCACAAGACTTGGCTTGTTAAATGTCCTGTCAGTACCTAGAAGCCATAAATGAGTCAAGATACTGCAGTTTACATTAGTTGATAATAAGAGGTCAAACTGGCATTTCACAGAATGACTAACGCTACATAGATGAAATGTCATAGTTAATAGACAATGCTAATTATATCTTCCATGATTTAACATTATATTTCCCTCTGTAGTCTTTCTCTTGGGAGTTTTCACAGGAAATACATAACGAGCGCAGTTGATGGTCTCATCAAAGAAGTGCAACAGATTTTCCTTAAGTGTTTTAGACAGCATGGAGATTAAGCTTTATGGAAAGTTGCTCTAATCATTACATTGCAATGACTTGTACTTCTAGCTACACTTAAGCAATTTTGCTGGTAAATATGGATTTGCACACGTTTTAAGGTTGTTTATGTACTGTTCTAATGAGGTAATTTTGTACATGCCACATAGGTATCTCATGAAGATGCCAGTCCTCTGTCTTCACAGTAGGTGAGTATATGATCACAAAGGTTTTTCCCTGGAATGAGGTCTGTTAATTGATTAATTGGTAAAATTAGAAAAGGAAAAAAATTCGTAATTGATAATTGATCAGTTTTTCAGTCACTCTGAAGCAGTCATAAACAAATATACGCTGAATTGACTGATTTACTACTGTTTATACAGTCATAGAGATGTACAGCATGGAAACAGACCCTTCGGTCCAATCCGTCCATGCCGACCAGATATCCCAACCCAATCTAGTCCCACCTGCCAGCGCCCGGCCTATATCCCTCCAAACCCTTCCTATTCATATACCCATCCAAATGCCTCTTAAATGTTGCAATTGTACCAGCCTCCACCACATCCTCTGGCAGCTCATTCCATACCCGTACCACCCTCTGCGTGAAAAGGTTGCCCCTTAGGTCTCTTTTATATCTTTCCTCTCTCACCATAAACCTATGCCCTCTAGTTCTGGACTCCCCCACCCCAGGGAAAAGACTTTGCCTATTTACCCTATCTATGCCCGTCATAATTTTGTAAACCTCTATAAGGTCACCCCTCAGCCTCCGACACTCCAGGGAAATCAGCCCCAGCCTGTTCAGCCTCTCCCTATAGCTCAAATCCTCCAACCCTGGCAACATCCTTATAAATCTTTTCTGAACCCTTTCAAGTTTCACAACATCTTTAGGTACAGTAAAAAGTTTTGTTTTGCGTGCAGTACATGCAGATCATGCCAAATAAAGAACGTAGGGTGATAACAGGGAAGAAGCTGTTCTTGAACCTATTGATGCATCTCTTTAAGCTTTTGTGCCTTCTGACTGAAGAGGTTAGAAGAGATAATAACTGGCGTGGGAGAGATCTTTGATGATGGTGGCTGCCTTTCCGAGGCAGTGAGAAGTGTAGATGGAGTCATTGGACAGAAGGTTGGCTTGTATGATGGACTGGGCTTTGTTCATCATTCTCTGTGGTTTTTTGTGGTCTTGCCAGAACAGTTGTTGTACCAAGGCATGATGCACTCAAATAGAATGTTTTCTATGGTGCATCTACAAAAGTTAGTGAGAGTGCGTATGGACATATTGAATTTCCTTAGCCTTCTGAGGAAGAAGAGGCATTTTTGTTGTTGTTGTATGTAAAAACAATCTGATTTTAGATTTAAATGTGTTACACTGACCACATAGTGTGATTTTTGTGTTAAGAACAAGTTAAAATAAAAGGCCACTAGAAATGACCTTAACATTCACTATTTCCAAGTTGTAGGAAGACAGTTGCAGATCTGAGCTGTTGACATTAGAGGAAAATAAAGAACATGGTTGATCAGATATAGTCATGGAGTCCTATAGCATGGAGACAGGCCCTTTGGTCCAAACTTGTCCATGCTGACCGAAATGTCCATCCACGCTAACTCCATTTCCCTGTATTTGGCCTGTATCCTTGTAATCCTTTCTAATCCATGTATTTGTCCAAATGCCTATTAAATGTTGTTAATGTACCCACCTCAACCACTTCTACTGGCAGTTCATTCCTTATGTGTACTGCCCTCTGTGTAAAAAGGTTGACCCTCACATTCCCTTTTATTCTTTCCTCTCTAACCTTAAACTAATACTATACTCTTCAATTCTCCAACTCTGGGAAAAAGACTGAGTGCATGCTTCTCATGATCTTATATTCCTCTATAAGGTCCCCCCACAGTCCCGTATGCTCTAAAGAAAAAAGTCCTATCTTGTCAAACCTCTCCCCATAACTCAGACTGTTGAGTCTAGGCAACATTCTTGCAAATTTCTTTTGTACTCTTTCCAGTTTAATAACATCTTTCTTATAGCAAGATGATGAAAACTGAATACAAAACTCTGAGTGCAGCCTCACCAATGTCTTTTATAACTGCAACATAACTTCCCAACTTCTATACTCAATACCCTAACTTATGAAGGTCAATATGCCAAAAGGCTTCTTCACTGCCCTGTCTACCTGTGACTCCTCTTTCAAGGAACTGTGAACATGAATTCTAAGATCCCTCTGTTCCACTACATTACTTTAGGCCCTAGCATTCACAATGAAATTCCTATCTTGATTTGACTTTCCAAAATGCAAGACCTCACACTTCTCTATATTAAACTCCATTTGTTATTTCTCAGCCCACTTCTCCAGCTGATCAAGGTCCTGCTGCAATTTCTGATAACCTTCCTCACTCTCCACGATACTGCCTATTTTAGAGTCATCAGCAAACTTACTAATCATGCCTTGTACATTCTCATCCAAATCATTGAGATAGATAACAAACATCAATGGGCCCAGCACTGACCCCTGAGCCCTCCAGTGTGACAAGCATCCTTCTACTATTACCATCAAGCCAACTTTGTATCCAATTTATCAGCTCACCCTGGATTCCACGTGATCTAACCTTCCAGACTGGCCTACTATGTGGAACCTTATCAAAGGCCTTACTGAAATCCATATAGACCAAATCTACCGCCCTGCCTCATCAACCTTTCTGGTCACTTCATCAAAGAATTCTAACAAATTTGTGAGGCATGATCTCCCACTCACAAAGCCAAGTTGATTACTCCTAATCAAACTCTGTCTTTCCAAATACATGTATATCTTGGCCCTCAGAATCTTCTCAAGTAACTTAGTGACCGCAGATGTTAAGCTTACTGGTCTATAGTTCCCAGGCTTTTCTTTGCAGCTCTTCTTAAATAATGGCACAACACTCACTACCCTCCAGTCTTCCAGGACCTCACCCGTGGCTAACATTGATGTAAAAATATTGGCCAGAGCCCCTGCCATCTCTTCTCTAGCCCCTTGCAATGTTCTTAGATATACCTGATCAGCGCCAGGAGATTCATCTACCCTCATCCATTCTAATACATCCAACACCTCCTCTACTGTCCCCAAGATATCACCACTAACTTCCCCAAGTTCCCAAGTCTTCAGGTCTTTCGACATAGTAAACACAGAGGAGAAATATTAATTGAGAACCTTGCCCATCTACACATTCATGTCGACTTTGGTCCTGGAGGGGCCCTATACTCTCTCCAGTTATTCTTTTACCTTCAATATACTTAAAGTACCTCTTTGGATTCACCCTCATCTTCTCAGCCAAGGCTATCTTGATTGGGGGATGGAGAGGAAAGATGGTAATTTTAAATTTATATGGAACTTTAATCAAGGAAAAAATGAGCATTGGAGAAAGAAATAGACTGAATTAGAGTCAAGTTGGATACAAAAGTAGAAATAAGGAGTAGAAATAAAGATCTTTAAAGTATAAGAAACATATTAGATTTCAGCAAACATTTTCTTTTGGACAATGAGTACTCAAGCATTCAGAACTCTCCTTTTTGAATTATTCCCGTCACATTTTCCTTTACACTGTCCTTACTTACAAGCTATTCTTCTGAAGTTATATTCCAGTTCTAAGATAAAGAAATTAACCTGAAACATTGGTGTAAAATTTTGCAGGAATTAACAACAAATTCTAACAATGAAACATTGCATCAAATCCCAACTGAAAGTGTGGTGTCCCATCACTGCAGATAATAAATTGTTTCTAGAAGTTTTCAAAATGTAACTTCCTGCTCCTTCCTTATCTCTCATATTATAATATTTATTTCTCTCTCTTTATTTCTACTTTTATATCCAATTTGACTCTAATTCACTCTATTTATTTCTCCAGTGCCCAGCTGTTTCTTTCTTCAATTAAAGTTCCATATAAATTTAAAATTACCATATTTCCCCACCTCCCTCCAATCCCTCAAATTCTGTATTCTATACTTCTAGGCATGAAACCAACTGTTTTATTTGAATACTTTCATTATGGTGTCAATATAGTTGCTACTTTGAATGATTTATGTGTTAGTATTCCCATCTCCCTTTATCCCACAATCTCATTTCTTTTACTTTCTAAGGTATACAAAACCTCTTCATACCTTCTACAAAATGAATCACTCACATGTCTATACATTGAATATAATTTGTAATTTCTCTGCCCAGTCGAAAAGCCTGTTTACACCTTCACTGAACCCTTGTATATAATGTATATATACCTACGTAAATGTCAGAAGAAGTAGCATTTATTAGCATGTTAAAACTAAACACTTGAATATTTTAAGGAAGGTTAGGTAACTGACCAGCTGAACAACGCACAAGCATTATATAGCTGATGTATGGAGTTTGGTTAGTTCAGTTGATTGGATGGTTGGTCTGCAAGCAGAGCTCTGCAAGCTCTCCACTCAGAGCATTTTTTCTTCTGGACTTCTTGTTTTCAAGACTGTGAAACAGTTGACATTGTAGGCCTTCTGTTTCTGAATGACCTGCTTCTCCCTTTAAAAGTAACCTGAGTACTTTCTACTCTTCTGGATGGTACTGTCTCTCTCTAAATGAATTTATATCCCTGTCTCCTTGTGTCATTGGACACCTTGTTGCTAGGCGAAAGGTCTTTTTCCCTCCTCCCCACCCTACTTTCTAAGCACTGTGCTATTCACTTCAAATGCTCATCTAAATGCTTGTAAACAACTTTCCAGATAACTTGATACCATTCACAGAACTCAATATGAAGATAAAGCCATGTCTCCTGTTCATACAATATAGAAGTAAATATCAAGGTTAAAGCAATGCATTGTTTATTAATTATATTAGAACATACAAACATGTGTATTAGGGCCAGAAGTAGGTCACTAGGCCTTTCAAGCCTGCTCTGCCATTCAATAGAATCATGGATGATCTGATTTAACTTCAATTCCACAATCTTGCACACTTTGCTCATCAAGAATCTCTCTACTTCTGCCTTAAAAATATTAAAATATTCTATCTCTGCCACCATTAGAGGAAGAGTTCCAAAAATTCTCACACCTCAGTGAGAATTAAAAATCTCCACATCTTTGTCTTAAATGGGCAACCCCTTTTCTTTAAACAATGACACCTCATTCTAGATTCTCCCAACACAGGAAACATCCTTTCATACCCACCCTGTCAAATTCCCTCAGGATCTTGTATTTTTCGTAATTCTTCTAACCTCCAGCAGTCACAGACAATAAGACAATCCACCCATTCCAGGTAATGGTGAAGTAAACCTTCTCTGAACTCATTCCACCATTCTTACATCCTTCCTTAAATAGGGTGATCAATTCCTATGCTCAATTGAGAGCTCAAGCTTCCAAATAGTACATCACAATCTTCATGAAAGCATCAAGCACTAAAAAAAAGGAAACAAATTATTAATTCAGTTCATGTCACATACAATACCCAGAGCATACCCACGCAGAGGCAAAACATGAGAATTAATAATTGTGAGGAGCAATGATAAATTTAATTTATTGCTGCTATTTATTTAGAGTCTGCATTTAAATTGTGTTGTTGTGTAAGGTATTTGTGTAGTTGCTGAAAATGAGCAATGTTTTTGCTGGATTCTGGGATTTATGAAGTGCCTCAGTGTTGACTTTGGATATGTCAGCCAGAGACAGGCTGGAGCTTTGGCAAACAATCATAGGTTATGTGTTGATCACTAGAGAAATGACTGTTGCAATTCTTCCCCAGTTGCTTCAATAAAAACCAAAAATTCAATATGGAAAGTGGGCAGGAGGAGGGAGAAGATGTATTTTATAATCATGTAAATAGCTAGTTTTAAAAAAAAATCTGGGTCCATAGCGGAAAGAGAAAATGTTTACGTGCAGCAATCCCACCATAGAAAGTACTTTATAATGTAAGCAAGTAAACTGAACATGTTTCATGAAGGACCAAAAAAGTTACGTGAATCTTAAATTAATTCAGTAAAATGTTAAGTAAATAGAATTTCAAGTATATCTCTCTATATCACAGATGTAACCATGTGGTAATATTGTACTTAAGGCAATTTGGACTATTGCAACAATCGGTGAATAAATTATTGTCACAGTTGGAGCAGATTGGGATGAAATTCTCTGCCAGGAAGAGCAGACATATTTTGCAATGAGGAAAACAACTAGGCTCATACAAGAAAAATCTTCAAGTCTGCCATTGCGGAATCCAATTGGTTCTTAAATAATTTGCAGTTTACCACCAAGATGCTATTTACAGTTCCATTCTTTGGTTATTCTTTGCGTAAAACAGAATTTCTTGACAGAAATACCAAACTTGCCTTTTTCTAATCCCTACATAAGCCACCTTGCCCTACTTTCATAGTTTGGTGTGAAGTAATGGCCCTGGTGGAAGTCTTCCACCCATGCCTGCCACTGGTGGAGGCCACAGCTTCATCTCCACTCCTCCCTGAAGGCCTCAGCTCATTTTGAAAGCAAACCTACCCCTTCTCCAGCTCCTGGCTACAGTCTTTGTCTCTGCTCCCAGTGAAGCTTCAGCTGCTGGCTTGTCACCTTAAACCCCCAAATCCCTTTGTCAGCAGTGCATGCGCTGACCCTGACATCACTGCACAGAATGTGGTGACATGATCGGCACATGCGTTGAGGCTTCCTGTCACATTTCCCAACACGGTCAAATGATGTCACCGGCTATGTCTGTGCATGCGTGGGCTGCATGTATGCTACAGAAACTTCAGTACATCATTCATCATTCTGCTTGATTTGTAAAGTACTCCCCTGCAGAGATGGGATATATTGATATAAGCCAAATTATTACAAAACATACACTGGAATGCAATTGATTTTCCTGTCTGTGATATACTGCTGTGTTTCCTTGTATACTAATGTATTTTCATATCTTAATGAAATAATTATCAAACACATCATAAATTCGATCCTTCGTCTTTCTAATTTTGTTTTATTGTTGCGTTTGTTTTCTTTAGTATCTCAGATCATCACCAAATGCTTGCTTCCTTTGCCTGCGTTAACTTTGTTCAGTTACCTCTTTATTTTCCACCCTATGGGAAAATAGTGAAGGGAGCAATAGCTCTTTGTTTCCAGCTCTGCAGCAGAAAACTGAGGTGCAAGGTGGGCACACAGTCAACTTCTTTCTTTCATCGAGACATTTTGTACTCATGAAATTCCCAAGTAGGAAGAAACTGCTTTGTGCCATTGTAAAAGGAATGTTTGTGCATTTTAAACATTGACCATTAACCCTTAGCCTGCTGATATCTGCCATGATCTCCATACTAGCCATTTCCTTTGGAGAAAAACAAACATTTTTAAGAGAATTGAAAAGCCATTAAATTGTCTTTTTGACTATACTTGATGGCATGCCCCCATCTTTTTACTAAAGCAACCACTGTTATTTCTTCAAAAAAAAGATATTTGAATCTGTTTGTATATCTGTTTCAGCAGCCAGTTCTGGTGTCTAGTTTCACAAATATGAGCTCCCTCCTAGTTCTAACTTTACAAGATGTAACCTGTGAACCTTGGCAGTTGAACTCTTCACCAGAGAGAATGATTTATCAAACTACTGAATAATTCCAAAGACTTTAATTATTTCACTTTGAGGGTTTCTCTTTTCCAAAGAGAAATGCTCAACTGTTCAAAATTAATTTAATTGTGAATTATCATACCTGCTCCACTGTTTACACATTTAAGCTGAATAATATCCTTCCTATGATTAGTTGACTAATATCACATATATTACTCCAGACAAAGTCTGACCAAAATCCTCAACAGCAGTAGTACAAACCTTTCTAATTTGTTTTCTATTCCTTTGGTGGTACAAACTGTGCCAACAGTTTCATAGAAAATCCTGAGATGACTAAAGTATCAACCTTACTCAGTATAAGAACCTTTGTTCCTGATGAAAAGGTCATGGATTAAGATCTCACACCAAAAGATTGGCTCTCAGAAAGTAATGCTTAGCCCTTACCTAAGCTTCTTGTCCCTATCTCCATAAATAAACAGACAGACAGACAGAGAAGTGACAATACCTGACAGCAAGATCAGGAACCGAGCTCACATGGGAATTTCTGCAAGCAGACCAGCGAACTGCATAGAGTGAGTAGTTGTATGGGGAACTGATGGTGTCTGAGTACACAATGTACACTAATGGGAAGTCATGAATTTTGTTCACAAGGGAAATTCTAGTATGTTTTTCTCATATTTAAATTTAAATTCAGATAAAGAGTCAGACTTTAGCATAACTGGAAACTAGTTAAGTAGTCTAGTTAAACAGGAGCTGATTGATAGTATCAGTTTGCCACATTCCTGATGAAGGGCTTTTGCCCAAAACGTTGATTTGCCTGCTCCTCAGATGCTGCCTGACCTGCTGTGCTTTTCCAGCACCACTCTAATCTTGACTCTTAATCTCCAGCATCTGCAGTACCCACTTCTGCCCTGATAGTATCAGTTATCTGTTGATCAGTTCAAAGTGGTTGCCTTGTTTAAGTGCTAATTTTTGTGGAAGGGAACTGAGCTACTTAGGAGTAAATCATAAGTAGACTTTAAAGACAGTTTAAATCTATTACCTTTGGTTATTAAACCCACTCATGAAAGGGAAAAGATTTTGTTTTTATCTGCCCTATCAAAGCCTCTCATCATCATGAAGTTGAATCAGTGATTTATGGAATTGTAACATAATTTCTTTGGTTTATTTTCTATTCCTCTATTGATAACTAGAACTAATCTAATTTGTTAGTTACTTCACGAAATTTTAATGTAATCCTTCAAACCTATGTAAATGAATACTGACATCTTTGTGCTCTTTTATACTTTTCAAAATAGTAACAATTATAAGCATACTCTCCTTCTATACTAGTCTTTCCTAGTGTTCCATATCATAATTTTCCACACATATTTATCCACCTATGTGCTATCTATTTACAATGTTTTTGCTTGTTCCGCCATCCTGTCCCTATCTTCATGAAGCCTATAACATTCCTCTTGCTCCCTTCTACTTTGCCAAGTTTTGTTCTTATCTATAAATGTTATGATCCTGCTCCTTACACCTCAGTCTAGACCACTTATAAAATACATAAAAACTGATCTTTGGGGAGCAACACTGCAAAAGACCTACTAATCTAAAAAAACCCAACCCTTCCCTTTGTTTCTTGTCACTGAGCCAATTTTACATACATAGCATCATTTTCTCCTTAGTTCCATCTGCTTAGTAGTTCTCCAGTGACAAATATTGTCAGATGTCTTCTGAAAATCCACATATACAGCATTTCCTACACTGGCTTAGGTAACTTCCTTTGTTACCTCAACAAAGAATGTAACCGTTGATTTGACCCAATTTGCCTTTAACAAATTCACACTTGATGAGCCCTTGCCTTTCCAATGAAAGTTTATTTTAGCCCCAAAAATGGTTTCCAATAAATTCACCATCACTGACATTAGATTGGGTGGTCTGTGGTTTCTTGGGTTTGCTCTTATAATTTCTGAAAGTCTTAAAAATGAGTAGCTCCTCAGTCCGCCAACACTCTTAAATTCAAGTTTGGCTAATGCCTCTACTTTTGCTTCTTTTGCCAATTGGCATACTAACATCTAGCAATCCTAATCTTGTTAGTATGTCTTCTCCATCATGACT
The DNA here is from genome assembly GCF_047496795.1 of Chiloscyllium punctatum. Classification (NCBI taxonomy): domain Eukaryota; kingdom Metazoa; phylum Chordata; class Chondrichthyes; order Orectolobiformes; family Hemiscylliidae; genus Chiloscyllium; species Chiloscyllium punctatum. The sequence goes on from NC_092762.1 coordinate 64,717,441, forward strand.
CACCACTTCATGACTTCTGTCTTCTCTTTCAGATTAACCTTCTCTTTTAGATTGTTTGGACAGAGTATTCATATAATTACATCTTTCTCCTCTAAATGAAGGGTTTTTTGGCTCCATAATAGGCTTGACATTTTCCCTTGCTAATTGCGTAGACTTTACATGTTTATAAAATGTTTTCAGGCCCATTTTAATACTGCCTGCTCATGAGTTTTAATAATCATTCTTTGTCTCCCGGGTGAGCTTTTACAATTCTCTTCTGTATGTTACATAATATTTCTGATTATAAATTAATCTTGTCCCAGACATTTGTTGCTGTTGTTTAACTATGTTCTTCTTTTGTCATCCAGTATACATTAGCTATAGGGATTCTATAGTGTTCCTTCAAAGGAATGGACCTAAGTTGTACTGAACCACTCCTTACATGAATGTCCAGTATTGCTCCATTGCATTCTACCTCTGCTAAGTATTTTTTTAAGTCAGTGCAATTAACTCTTCCCCAATTGTCATTTTCATTTCTGATATTTTCCATTCTCTTTCCATAACTTCATTAAACTAAGTAATGTGTGAGTGAAGTGATCTCCCTTTGTAATACACTGAACTTCCCTGCTTCATTCTCTCGAACCAGAAAATTTAGGTTAACATTCTCATGGAGTCCTGAGGAAGGGTTGCATCATTAGAGTTGCTATCTTTCATATAAGCATGGACGTATCTGCTCAATGAATATAAAATAATCCTATAATACTTGGAGAAATTTCCGCACACACTCACTAATACATATCGCTCAGCAAACATTATGTTTAAAAAGCAATTTAATTGGACAATTACCTCTGCTGCTTGAAGGATCTTGTTGAATGCAAATTCTCTGCCATTTGTCCTTGCATTATGGCAATGACTATACTTGTAAAATATTTAATTGGATGTAATGGTTTGAGTTGTCTTGAGGTTGTGGAACTGTTATTTAAATAAAAGTCCTTTCTGCTTTCTAACCACAATCCCTCAAGCCACATATGCCCGAAGTGTGTCTCTTTGAAGTCCAAGGGACACCAACATTCTTTTACAAATTCACATGTGCATCCAAAGAATGTACACTATGATGTATTTATTAATTGTATTGCCACAAAACCTAACCATCTCAGCCATTGCTGGTTGTGATTAGTTTACTCATTCCAAGCCCCATAACTTTCATCAGCTAGGTTTAATTGAGAACTGAAAGTGAGCATGGAAATCTCGTGAGACTTCAACAAACATTGCAAGAAGAAAGACTTGATTCCAATCAAAGAAACTCCAACTTGACTACTTCTCAACATTTAGAGAAGAAAATTTCAATCTTGATATTTTAGACTTAGTATTTTCTTGTGTGTTAACTGTTTGGCTTTTTCTCAACTCACAATGTATCAATGCATTGGGCTGTGTAGAATATTTAGGAGGCTTACACAAAGTTTAAGGAATATTACAGACTAGATCATCCTTCCTGAGGCAGGAAAAAGAGGTGAACCACCTGATCCTGGGTTTGGGGCTGATTGGAGGGAAAGTTATTATTTTATCTCCAGGCAGTGATTAAAGACCACAGGGCAGATCAGTATCTAAGTAGCAGTGGTGACATGGTCTCAAAGTTGGATGGCCAATCAGGGCCCATCCTATTTGAAAGTAGTTACAAGCTGTAATGAGGTAAGTGAGAGAGAGAGAGAGAGAGAGAGAGACCTTGAGCATGGATACAGCTTCCAACTTCTTTGAATCTTTAATTTTAAAAATGACTATTGGTGGAAGCAGCCACCTGTGGTACTTAACTGGCATAAGTCACATACAGGGCCCTAGATCTGATTGGAAATTTCCAGACAGCTTCAGCCAACATGCCGTAATAGACTTTTAAATGGTTTGGTAGGCTACCTACCACGTGAGAGTTTTAAGTCATTTATAATTGCCCATCTCAATGTCACTAAATGTTTACAATTTAGTGACTTTTACTGGAAGTATGTGTTGGGAAGCATTTCCAAACAACCTTACAACATTAAAGGTGTGCATAATATTGTTTATCAAAGGACTGTGGATGCTGGAAATCTGAAACAAAAACAGAATTTCCTGGAGAAACTCAGCAAGTCCGGCAGCATCTGTGAAAAGAAAACAAAGTTAACATGTGTAGTGATTGGAACCTGGTGAACCTCATTAACTATGAGGATTTTGATTGGGGTTGTTAACCTGTGCCAATCAGGAAAGCCTGGGCTGATGAATATAGCCAGGAGATTAGAATCTCCTCAGTTGAGGACTGACTCTGAGCTGACTGGCCACAGCCAATATATTGTGATTTAGTAAATAAAGAGTGACTTGGTGACACGACACCAGCCTTTGTGCAGTTATTTCAGTTGAGATGGGAGAAAACAAAATGTGCCTGAAGAAAGTTCCCTGACAACAGTCATCTTGGAATTGGGATATGCATTTTTGATATCATGTCTCTATTTGGGAAGCATGACTCATTTGACCCTGCTGTAGAAGACTGAGCCCAGTATGTCAAAATAATGCAATATTTTTTCCAGGTAAATGACATTGTGGCAAATGAAAAGCAACAAGTAATCGTTTTGAATGTGTGTGGGGACCCGTAGCATTTTCAGTAATAAGGGCTTATAGAGGCACCGGACACTAAAATCTTTGAAGAGTTGACAGAGTTAGTTAAGGAATATTACAACCCCAAACCTCCTCAAATCCTGAGACGCTGTTAGTTTTATTCAGCTGTATGAAAAGCAGAGGATTCCATATCAAGGTCACAATGACTGGCAGAGGCATGGGAGTTTGGGTTAACCATGAATGACATAGTGAGAGACTGTTTGTCTGATTATGTGACATCAATGATGTAACCATGCAGAAATGCCTACTAACTCAAGTCCGACTTGGACTTCAAGCAGGTACTGCAGCTGGCCTTGTCATTAGAAAATGCAGAAAATGGAGCATGGGAACTACAGGGGATCCCAATGGAAGTGGACACCCTGATCTGTCCAGCTGCGCTTGGAGAAATCCACTTAGTATAGGCAATCATAGAGCTTCATGCATGGCATGGTCTGAGGAAGGGACCCTAGGTCGATCCACAGCAGAACCCCACAACATGCCAAGCCTCAGCCAAGGGCTAAATATTTCTTCTGAATCTGGGCTGGCGAGTTGTTGCCAGTATATGGATTCAAGACAGCAAAGGAGTCCTTTGAGGCCTGACTTGAGTTGGAAACTCAGAAGCTGGTATTCAGGAAAGTGCATGCCCTGGAAAGGTGTTGAAACAATTAATTTGCTTAGTGGCACCCAAATCAGAGCCAAGTAAAATTAATGTTTTGTTAAATGGTCACCCAGTTCCCATGGAGGTCAATACCAGCGCAGCTGTATCTGTCGTTATACAATCTGTCTTTAAAAATACTTGCTTGGGTCTCCAACCTTTAAGTTTGTGCAAGACCTCAGCCACAACTGAGAACATACTAATTAAGGGTATGACTTTGATTCTGATCTCCCATAAGGAGCATTTGGTGTAGTTACCACTGATGGAAGTAAAAGGGTTAGGCCAAGCCTACTGGGCTAGAATTGGTTGAAAAAGATTCACCTTGACTGGCTCAGCATTTTTTGATTAGAAAATGGCTGCATCAGTGTAGTCCCGGTGAAATATCCAGGAGTTCTTCAAGAAGGTCTTGGGACTATCAAAGGGGCTAAAGCCAGTTTTATATGTAGACCAGGACGCAATTCTGAGATTTTGCAAGGCCGGTCCTAGGCAATTTGCATTATGGGCAAAGTTAGAGGTGGAAATCAGAAGGCTGCAGAATGAAGGGATCATCAAATCAGTGCAGTCTGCTGAATGGTCAACACTGGTCATACTGATTGTGAAGCCTGATGGCTCAGTTCGCCTTTGTGGGGTTTTTTCAGCAAATGATAAAACACTTCTCACAGCTGGATAAATACCCAATCCCTTGCATTGAGGACATGAAAAGTTGATGGGGGGGTGTGGGGGGGCGATGTCCTTTATGTAGCTGGATATAAGCCACACCTACCTGCAATTGCGACTGGATGAGGAGTCCCAGAGATATGCCACACTTAATACCAGTAAAGATTTATATCGATATACAGTACTGCCATTTGGGGTATGATTAGCCAACGCTCTTTTCCAGTGGACTATGTAGAACATTTTACAAGGGATACTCCAGGTTACCATTTATCTAAATGACAAACTACTAACAGGGAAGACCAATAAAGAGCGCTTTGAGAATTGGACATGGTGTTTAAACGTTTCTCCAAGGTGGGGGCATGCCTCAGAATGGAAAAATGTGTGTTCCAGGCACCCCAAGTGACCTACATGGGTTACAGAGTCAACAAAACCAGCTTACACCCGTTGGAAGAAAACGTGAGGATGATCAAACGTGCCCTGGCTCCCATGTCTGTATCGGAGCTTAGGTCTTTTCATGGGTTAATGAATTACTACGGAAAATTCATACATAACCTGGTCTCCATCTTGGCACCCTTACACCTGCTGTTGATAAAAGGGTCAGCCTTGAAAATGGTCGAGTAGCTAAGAAGCAGCTTTTAGGGAAGTGAAAAAGCTATCTTCCTCTAAGGTGTTGGCCCACTACGATCTGAAGCGAGAAGTAGTGCTGAAACGTGATGTCTTCCTGGAGAGTATCTGAGTAGTGTTGGCTCACCAGTGGCCCAACTTAGAGGAATGCCTGATAGCATGTGCTGCCCAGACTTTGACTAATGCCAAATGCAAGTATGCCCAGACAGAGAAGGACGGCTTGGTGGTCATCTTTGGGGTGAAGAAATACCACCAGTAGATTTACGGACAGGAATTTGTCATAGTAACAGATCACAAACCCCTGCTAAGGCTTCTGAAGGAAGACAAAGCAATGCTGCCCTTAGTTTCTGGTAGAATTCAGCGCTGGGCCCTTATTTGCAGCACTTACAAGTTAGAACACCTTCCAGGAAGCCAAGTGGCTAAAGCTGATGCCCTGAGCAGCCTCCCACTGGCAGATACTCCACCACTGATGCCTCCCCTGGAAGTGTCTGCTTTTGTTTCAAACTTCCTGAACACCCTTCCAGTCACCACGGACAATATCCAACACAAGGATCCCGCCCTAGCGAAACTGAGACAGCTGGTGGTAATGTGGGAAACAGAAGGGCCATTGCAATTAGGAAAGGTCTGTGCCTGGTGAGACCAGATCCCTGTAGAAGTCAGCACACTACTGTGGGGAGCAAGGGTGATTGTCCTGAGTAAAGGTCACCCCCAGATAGTTGCCAAACTCCACCAGGGTCTTCTGGGGAAGAAGCAATGTCTGGTGCCAGGGTTGGATGATGACATAGCTGCTTTGGCAGGGCAGATCCCAGAGTGCCAATGAGGACAAAAATTGCCACCAGCAGCACCTTCACATTCGTGGGAATGGCCGGACTTGGTGACGTGTCAACTATGCCAGCCCTGTCATGGGCCCAATGTTCCTGGTCACGGTGAGCACCTATTCAAAGTGATTGGACGTACATAAGGTTCATTCAGCAAACACGGGGACGATGATTGAGAAGCTGCGAGCATCATTCATGATATATGGACTCCTGGAAGTGTTGGTCATGGACAATGGGACATCATTTACCAGCAAGGAATTTGAATATTTCCTAAAGTCCAATGGCATTCAACACATAATATCCATTGTCCAATGTCTAGAAGAAACAGTGGCCCAAACATTGAAGGCAGGCTTAAAGAAGCAGCCTACAGCGTCAATTGAAACCAACTGTCCCGGTTCTTTTCCTCTAAATGAGAGAGGCAATTTAATTCAGAGGATGAAGTTTGGTGCTGGAACCACGAGAATGGCCCTGTATTAGTAAGAGGCGAGGTTGACGCGAGGTCAGGTCCCGTCACTGACAAAGATCGGGTAGTCCTGAACAAAAACACATGGATCGCCTGAAAGCTGTTACCTCACAAACAAGGCAGGAGCAAAACATACCAGGCCCCTCAGAACAGCCCGAAGGCCCAGCAAAACCCATAGGTGCTTCCTCTCTGTTTAGTGCTTAAAAATGTGTTGCTGGAAAAGCGCAGCAGGTCAGGCAGCATCAAAGGAACAGGAGAATCGAAGTTTCGGGCATAAGCCCTTCTTCAGGAATGACCTGCTTCTCATTCCTGAAGAAGGGCTTATGCCTGAAACATCGATTCTCCTGTTCCTTTGATGCTGCCTGACCTTCTGTGCTTTTCCAGCAACACATTTTTAAGCTCTGATCTCCAGCATCTGCAGTCCTCACTTTCTCCTCTCTGTTTAGTGTCAAGGAAACACCCAAGTCCAAAATGGATGCAGCCTCAGTACCATTGCCACCAGAATAAAAAGAGGACACCCTTCCAAGACTTTCCGGATGCAAAAGATGGGTCGTGGTCTGGTACCTGCCATCTGTGTCTGAGTCCGAGTCAGAGGAACCAGACCTGGGGCAAAAGCATTGCAAGAGAAATTACAAGTGAAAGATCAGGCCTACATCCCCAGACTGGGATGGGATGGCGGGTGGGAAATGGAATGGTTGGAACCAGGGGATATGGTTCATTATGAGATTCTTGCTTGGCCCAGGTTAATAACGCCAATCAGAAACGACTTGTCTGTCCAATATAACCAGAAGATTAGAATCTCTTCATTAGAGGACTGGCTTCAAGCTGGCTGGCCACAGCCAGTGTTCTGGGCACTAGTCAATACAGAATGATTTGGTGGTGGACACCATCCTCAGGGCAGTTATTTCACATTTCAAATCCAGTGACCCTGCTTAGGAACCCTTTAGAATCTTTTTGCTTTAACTTTGTTTTATTTCCATCGGTGTTGCCAGATCTACTCAGCATTTGTAGTACTTTGCTTTTTAGAAGATAGAAAGGAGGTTGATATATAAACTTTCAAAGTTGGAAGAGGTCTAATCAGAGGAGATAGAAATAGACACTTCCCATTAGTAGAGCGGTGTAAAACCTGATGACAATAATTTAATGTGATTGACAAAATAATCAACAGAGAAGTGAGGAAAATCATTTTATGCAGTGAGTGGTCAGGATCTAGAATATATTGCCTGATGGCCTGCAGAAGGTAGGTCCGATCATGGCTTTCAAATGGATTTGGATAAATTGCTGAAGAGCAAGGACTAGAGAATGGCTGTGGGAGATAACATAATGAAATGAATTGCTCTCACAGAGAGCAGACACAGACATGACAGATCAAATGGCCTCCTTCTGGATTGTCATCATGTTATCATTCTGTATGGAGTTGCTTCAATCACTGCCCAACCTTAGAAATTGCTTCAGGATTTACTGATTGTACAAATTTATATTAAAGCTTCGCTGTTTTTAGTATCTAGCTCTTTTAAATTTCATTGTGTAGAATTTTCAGCTCAAATGTTTAAATATTAATCATTCTGATTGGTGAAAGCCCCAATAATTAAACTAGATAGTGGCTGTCACCTATTTTGTTGTGTAGAGACAAATGCAATGTGACTATATGTTCCTTATGTCTTCAAAGAACAGGGCTTGTGCATTCATGTATGTACAGCTTCTTGTACACTCATTTGTGCCAAACTGTGAACCCAACTGACAGTCCTAAATTGATGATAATAATTGACAATATTCACAATCTCATTGTTATGTAGCAAATATTGCCTACATAATCGGATTTTGAATCTATTAAACCCAACTCAAAGTGGGTCCTTGCTCACAGCACAAAGCTGACATTAACTTAGGCTTAACTAACAATGTCATTCAGACATGCTGTTGAGGATTAATGGGGGGTGGAATCAAAAAATGCTTCATTAATTCAGCAATATTTGCTGTTCTTAAATTGGAATTGTGATGCTGTGGCAAAGTAGTGGAAGCTTCACAACATGTGCAGGAGAAAAAGCAAGAATGAATCACACAACTACAGGTTAGCCAGTCCAAGTCCACCTCTGTACATGCTTCCCATGTAGGCCTTCACATGAATCATCTGTTTGTCCTGTTCCTAACCTTTGTCTTTAATCCCATTTTCTCCCCTTCCGGTAAAATGTTAGTAAACGACTGATGAAGCATTTCACTTCAGCATGATCACGACTGTAAACATGGCATTGATACTTCCACCTTCAATGATTATTTTACCAAAAAAAGGTCTCTGCATTCCAATATTTCAATATTTAAGTTAGTTCTACTTAAGAATTTGTCTAGAAGAATCACTGTGACTGTTTTATCTCCTTCTTTACTGCATGACCTTTGATATCTGCTTCACAACTGTAGTGATTGGAACAAGGGCTAGGTGGATCTCATTGATTGTGAGAACTTTGATTGGGGTTGTTAACCTGGGCCAATCAAGGAGCCCTGGCTGACAGATGTAAATAGGAGATTCAGAGAGTACCTCATTCTAGGGTCTGGCTCTGAGCTGGCTGGTCAGAGTCCATATACTGTGCATATGTAAATAAAGGGTGACTTGGTAACAGGATACTGGCCTCTGCGCAGTTATTTCCACAGCCCTCTCACTTATCAACATGACTGTTTTCAGATATAGGATTAGTGGTGCTGGAAGAGCACAGCAGTTCAAGCAGCATCCAACGAGCAGCGAAATCGACGTTTCGGGCAAAAGCCCTTCATCAGGAATAAAGGCAGTGAGCCTGAAGCATGGAGAGATAAGCTAGAGGAGGGTGGGGGTGGGGAGAGAGTAGCATAGAGTACAATGGGTGAGTGGGGGAGGGGATGAAGGTGATAGGTCAAGGAGGAGAGGGTGGAGTGGATAGGTGGAAAAGAAGATAGGCAGGTCGGACAAGTCAAGGAGACAGTAACTGAGCTGGAAGTTTGAAACTAGGATGAGGTGGGGGAAGGGGAAATGAGGAAGCTGTTGAAGTCCACATTGATGCCCTGGGGTTGAAGTGTTCCGAGGCGGAAGATGAGGCGTTCTTCCTCCAGGTGTCTGGTGGTGAGGGAGCGGCGGTGAAGGAGGCCCAGGACCTCCATGTCCTCGGCAGAGTGGGAGGGGGAGTTGAAATGTTGGGCCACGGGGCGGTTTGGTTGATTGGTGCGGGTGTCTCGGAGATGTTCCCTAAAGCGCTCTGCTAGGAGGCGCCCAGTCTCCCCAATGTAGAGGAGACCACATCGGGAGCAGCGGATACAATAAATGATATTGGTGGATGTGCAGGTGAAACTTTGATGGATGTGGAAGGCTCCTTTAGGGCCTTGGATAGAGATGAGGGAGGAGGTGTGGGCACAAGTTTTACAGTTCCTGCGGTGGCAGGGGAAAGTGCCAGAAAGGGAGGGTGGGTCGTAGGGGGTTGTGGACCTGACCAGGTAGTCATGGAGGGAACGGTCTTTGCGGAAGGCGGAAAGGGTGGGGAGGGAAATATATCCCTGGTGGTGGGGTCTTTTTGGAGGTGGCGGAAATGTCGGTGGACGATTTGGTTGATGCGAAGGTTTGTAGGGTGGAAGGTGAGCACCAGGGGCGTTCTGTCCTTGTTACGGTTGGAGGGGTGGGGTCTGAGGGCGGAGGTGCGGGATGTGGACGAGATGCGTTGGAGGGCATCTTTAACCACGTGGGAAGGGAAATTGCGGTCTCTAAAGAAGGAGGCCATCTGGTGTGTCCTATGGTGGAACTGGTCCTCCTGGGAGCAGATACGGCGGAGGTGGAGAAATTGGGAATACGGGATGGCATTTTTGCAAGAGATAGGGTGGGAAGAGGTGTAATCCAGGTAGCTATGGGAGTCAGTGGGTTTGTAAAAAATGTCGGTGTCAAGTCGGTCGTCACTAATGGAGATGGAGAGGTCCAGGAAGGGGATCGAGGTGTCAGAGATAGTCCAGGTAAATTTAAGGTCAGGGTGGAATGTGTTGGTGAAGTTGATGAATTGCTCAACCTCCTCGCGGGAGCACGAGGTGGCGCCAATGCAGTCATCAATGTAGCGGAGGAAGAGGTGGGGAGTGGTGCCGGTGTAATTACGGAAGATCAACTGTTCTACATAGCCAACAAAGAGACAAGCATAGCTGGGGCCCATACGTGTGCCCATGGCTACGCCTTTGGTCTGGAGGAAGTGGGAGGATTCAAAGGAGAAATAGTTAAGGTGAGGACCAGTTCGGCCAAACGAATGAGAGTGTCAGTGGAAGGGTACTGTTGGGGACGTCTGGAGAGGAAAAAACGGAGGGCTTGGAGGCCCTGGTCATGGCAAATGGAGGTGTAGAGGGATTGGATATCCATGGTGAAGATAAGGCGTTGGGGGCCGGGGAAATGGAAGTCTTGGAGGAGGTGGAGGGCGTGGGTGGTGTCTCGAACGTATGTGGGGAGTTCCTGGACTAGGGGGGATAGGACAGTGTCAAGGTAGGTAGAGATGGGTTCAGTGGGGCAGGAGCATGCTGAGACAATGGGTCGGCCAGGGTGGTCAGGCTTGTGGATCTTGGGAAGGAGGTAGAACCGGGCAGTGCAGGGTTCCCGGACTATGAGGTTGGAAGCTGTGGGTGGGAGATGTCCTGAGGTGATGAGGTTCTGTATGGTCTGGGAGATGATGGTTTGGTGATGGGGGGTGGGGTCATGGTCGAGGGAGCAGTAGGAAGAGGTGTCCTCGAGTTGGCGTTTGGCTTCAGCGGTGTAGAGGTCAGTGCGCCAGACTACCACTGCGCCCCCTTTATCCGCTGGCTTGATGGTGAGGTTGGGATTGGAGCAGAGGAATTGGAGGGCTGCGCGTTGTGAGGGTGAGAGGTTGGAGTGGGGGAGGGGGGACGACAGGTTGAGGCGGTTAATGTCCCGGTGGCAATTGGAAATGAAGAGGTCGAGGGCAGGTAATAGGCCAGCGCGGGGTGTCCAGGTGGATGCAGTGTGTTGGAGGTGGGCGAAGGGGTCCTCGGAAGGTGGGCGGGAGTCCTGATTGTGAAAGTAAGCTCGGAGGCGGAGGCGACGGAAGAATTGTTCGATGTCACGTTGTGTATTAAATTCATTGATGCGTGGACGATATGAACCTTTACATTTTAGACATAAGAGTAAAGAAAGAAAATGCTCCTTAAATATTGTGATTTTAAATGAATTGAAGGAATGGAGGACCAATAGATCATTAAAGTTGGTGATGCAAACCAATAAGACGATAGAGAACAAGTGAGATTTCTCTGTTTGTACCAAGAAGCATATATTACAAACACAAGGATATAACATAGAACTTCTCAAAGAATTCATGTCACAATTGGAGGAATGCCAATGTCTTTGAGCACCCTGTTGTACATTTGATAGAAAAACCAAAAAAAGTATGATCATATCAGAATTAAATTGTTACAGTGACAAAGAAAGACTTGTCATCAGGGCCTGACTGCTATTTTAATGGGGGCCCTGTGTGGGGAAATGATTGCCAGGTGATTGCTCGTTGAAGTTAGCAAGAACAAAGATAGCAAAGAAGTAATTTTTTTTTAACTAACTTTGCTGTGAAACCTGAAGGAGTGTGTGCTTTCTTGATTGGCACAAGGAAAGTTTAGATTTCTCTGGCTGTAGAATTGAGTTTGTTCCTACAACTTACCTTTGTGAAGGTCTTACAGCTGGCTGCCTCCTCTCGCCACTGTTCAATCATCCCTTTTTGGCTTCCCACTAGTTCCCTCCAGTGCTTTGTCGGTAGTAGCCATATTCAGGAGTGAAGGGAGGAATTGGGTGAGTTCATCCAGATTAGCTGTTGGCACCTTACAATGCAGAGGTCAATAGAATTTGTGGCCGCCTTTAGCTCCCATTATGTGATTACCAGTCCAAGTTAAAAGTGGAGCTTTCATGTCAATGATTGATGAACATATTTGTTTTATTGTCAATGCGAGTTTGAGGTCAATAACAATATTGGTGTCCTTTGTGATTACATTAATTGTGATCTAAGGACAGGTTGACCTGTTGGGCTGCAAGAGATTTCAGATCATCTACCCTGCTTCCATTGTTCTTTACTGTAAATATTCATGAATTTTGATCTTGTTACCTGGCCTGTATTTCCTTCAGTATAGCAAGTTGGTGTGCAATCTAATAAATATGTTTAAAACAGCAACATTTACTAGATAACAAACAGATAAACTATTTCCATTAGAGCAGGAATCCAGAAAAAGAGGATAAAATCTGAAAATTTAAGTTGGATCATTCAGAAACAACATGAAGAAACCTTTTTACATAGAGTGTAAAGTAAATTTGGAACTGTCTCCCCTGAAAACTCGTACAATTCTGAATCAATTGAAGTTTTCAAAACTACAAGTTTTGTGATGGTACCTATGAATGGGTAAATGGAATTGAACTACACATTGACCATGAACTAATCAATGTTAAGTGGCCCAAAGAGGCTGAATTCTTGTTCTCATGTGAAAGATGATTTAACTAAAAGACTTCTTCTGATTGAATTGTTGCGGCACCATAGAACTAGTGTCCATGCACAATTAGACATAGTATTACACAAAAGATTTCTAATGTTATCAATGTGAGTTGACATTTTCATTTTCTAAACTTAAGGTAGACGTATTTTTGAAATTAAAAAGAAGCAGGAGTATTGCACTGGTATGAAAGATTATTCTATTTAAACAATCTTCTACTGAGTACTATTGACATTGTAATAATTGATACAGGAGCAATGACAGAATCATTTGACATGAATCTTGTTTTTATTTGTTCATTGGTTCAGCCAGTAATGCCTGCATCCAATGTTAACACTTAGTGTTAGAGGTATACATGGAGCAGAATTTGTAAGAAGCATCCAGGAGGGTTTTCTGGAGCAGTATGTGAATAGTCCAACTTGGGAAGGGGCCATACTGAACCTGACGTTGAGGAATGAGCCCGGCCAGATGGTTGAAGTTTCAGTAAAGGATTACTTTGGGAATAGTGATCACAATTCCGTAAGTTTTAGAATACTCATGGACAAAGACAAGAGTGGCCCTAAAGGAAAAGTGCGAAACTGGGGGAAGGCCAACTATATTAAAATTCGCCAGGAGCTGTGAAATGTAGATTGGGAGTAGTTGTTTGAAGGTAAATCCACATTTGATACATGAGAAGCTTTTAAAGAGAGTTTGATTAAAGTGTATGAGAGACATGTTCCTGTGAAAATGAGGGATAGAAATGGCAAGATTAGCGAACCATAGATGACAGGTGAAATTGTGAGACTAGCTAAGAGGAAAAAGGAAGCATACATAAGGTCTAGGTGCCTGAAGAGAGACAAAGCATTGAAAATGTAGGACCAATCTGAAACGAGGGATTAAAAGGGCTAAAAGAGGTCATGAGACATCTTTAGCAAACAGGGTTAAAGAAAATCCCAATGCATTTTATTCATATATAAGGAGCAAGAGAGTAACTAGAGAAAAGGTTGGCCCATTTAAGGACGAAGGAGGAAAGTTATGCACGGAGTCAGATGAAACAGGTGAACTCTTAACAAATACTTTGCATCAGTATTCACTGAGGAGAAAGACATGACGGATATTGAGGTTAGAGAAAGATGTTTGGTTACTATGGGTCAAGGCAGCATAAGGAGGGAGGAAGTATTGGGTATTCTAAAAGACATTAAGGTGGACAAGTCCCCAGGTCCGGATGTAATCTATCCCAGGTTACTGAGGGAAGCAAGAGAGGAAATTGCAGCATCCTTGAAGACAGGTAAGGTCCTGGAAGGATGGAGAATTGTTCATGTTGTCCCCTTCTTTAAGAAAGGTAGCAAGGATAATCCAGGTAATTATAGACTGGTGAGCCTGATGTTAGTGGTAGGGAAGCAGCTGGAGAAGATACTGAGGGATAGGATCTATTTAGATTTGGAAGAAAATGGGCTTATCAGTGATAGGCAACATGGTTTTGTGCAGGGAAGGTCATGTCTTATCAACTTCACAGACTTCTTTGAGCAAGTGACAAAGTTGATTGATGAGGGAAGGACTGTAGATGTCATATACATGGACTTCAGCAAGGTTTTTGATAAGGCTACCATGATAGACTAATGGAGGAAGTGAAGTTGCATGGGTTCCAGACTGTACTAGCAAAATGGATAAAGAACTAGCTGGGCAACAGGAGAGAGGGATTAGTAGTGGAGAACTGTGAACAATGGTGTTCCACAGGGATCTGTGCTGGGAGCACTGTTGTTTGTGATATACGCAAATGATTTGGAGGAAAGTATAAGTGGTCTGGTTAGCAAGTTTGCAGATCACATTAAAATTGGTGGAGTAGCAGATAGCGAAGGAGACTGTTAGAGAATACAGTAGAATATAGATAGATTTGAGAGTTGGGCAAAGAAACGATAGATGGAGTTCAATACGAGGTGATGCAGTTTGGAAGATCCAATTCAACTATACAGTGAACTATACAGTAAATGGAAATGTCCTGAGGAAAATTGATGAACAGAGAGATCTGGGTGTTTAGATCCATTGTTCCCTGAAGGTGGCAACGCAGGTCGATAGAAGGCAGACAGCATGCTTTCCTTCATTGGATAAGGTATTGAGTACAAGAGTTGGCAGGTCATATTGCTGTTGTACAAGATTTTGGTTCAGCCACATTTGGATATCTGTGCATAGTTCTGGTCACCACATTCCAAAAGGATGTGGATGCATTGGAGAGGGTGCATAGGAGGTTCACCAGGATATTGCCTGGTATGGAGGATGTTAGCTATGAAGAGAGGTTGAGTAGATTAGGATTATTTTCATCAGAAAGACTGAGGTTGGGTCGGGGGGAGGAGTGTACCTGATTAAGGTCTACAAAATCATGAGAGGTATAGACAGGGTGGATAGCAAGAAATTTTTTTTCCCAGAGGGGGGGATTCATTCACTTGGGGCCATGAGTTCAAAGTGAAAGGGGAAAAGTTTAGGGAAAATATGCGTGGAAAGTTCTTTATGCAAAGGGTGGTGTGTGTCTGGAATGCGTTGCCAGCGGAGGCGGTGGAGGCGAGCTTGATAGAATCATTTAAGATGCATCTCGACAGATACATGATTGGGCAGGGAGCAAAGGAATACAGACCTTTAGAAAATAGGTGACAGGTTCAGATAGAGGATCTGGATCAATGCAGGATTGGAGGATCAAAGGGCTTGTTCCTGTGCTGTAATTTTCTTTGTTCTTTATTCTTAATTGCTCATCCCTAATTGTCCCTTGATTTAAGTAGCTTGCTAAGGCCAATTTCAGGGGCCATTCTGTGAGTCTGAAGTCACATGTAGGCCAAAACTGATAAAAACAACAGATTTTGTTTGTGAATCAGATGCATTTTTAAAGATCACCAACAATGGTTACATGGTCGCCATTAAATTCCAGATTTTTTACTTTTTTAACCATCTTCAATAGTGGGATTCAAACCCATCTCTCTCAGAATATTGCCCTGGGGATCTAGCCCAGTGACATTACCACAATGCCCTAAATATGTTCACCAATTTAAAACCAACTTGTGTAATACTCAGTGGTTCATCACTCCATGCATTTATATGCTCATCATGCAACTTGTTTGTTTATTATGTTGGCTGAATTTCCAAATTCAGTTGATTCTGACAAATTGAAATAACATAGATATTGTATTTTGTAAGTATTTGCTGTGACAGAACATGAGGAACGTTCCTTATGACACAAGTTCTTAGTAATGTTAATAACACGCCAGGTTTTTCATACGCTATAAAGCGTAAATCATATGAGAAATTTTTCTTTTCTAGTTATAACATGGTCTGCGAAATTTATTTTGCAGTCAATATTAAATACATGAAATTGATGCAAAGAAACATTGGCAATTATTGTTAGATGTAAATATACCCTGCATTCCACAACATGCTGACTGATTTCAGGTAAATGAATCACCTATTATATTAAAGCAACATCAAAGGATAAAAGGTTTAACTTTCTGCAGGAAAGGAATGTTTTAGGAACAATGGTTAAAATGCAAATAGCTAAGATAATCCATTGACTGCCATGAGTAGAACATTATATTACAAGCATTTCAACTCCTCCGTTTTGGACAACATGACCTAACCTGTTTTTAAAGGCCATAGTTTAGCTTTTTATTGCTTGAATTAACAACATTGTAAAGCCATAAAGTCCATAAATTCAAAAGGTGCTTTTGTTTATTGAACTGAAGTAAGGGTAACATTGAACATATCAAATCAACATTAATCCAATGGAAAGGTAGCTAGCACTTTCAAGTCAGTGCTAAAGTCAGCCATTTATTCACTCTAATAATTTTCTTAATGTTTTAATTTTATTTTTTAATTCACAAATGTATAACATCATGACATTTGATGCTCATTTTGGTAAAGGTATGCAGTGTACAAAAGAGAATGTTTTAATTGTTGGGTGCTAATTGTGCTTGCTTTATGCAGGAATGTTTATAATGCTCCAGGATCATCTGACCAAAATACAGACTGCTTTGGAGAATAATTACCCCCAGGGTAATTATTGCAAATGTCAGAATGGCTGTTGCCACATTTGCAAACAATGTCAATGACATCAACTGAGTACTATAGGTTTCAGGAGATATCAGTGCCAGCACATGCACACACTGCTACACCCTTGTTTTAGATTTGAGTTTTTAATTATGTATTTCACCATGTTTCTATTTCTCCTGTTTCCTTAGTTTACATATAAGAATGGAGTATATGTTGCTTCATGTCAACAGCAAATTGGTGCTAGTTCAGGTGTACATTATACTTAGAATATAGAGGTCCAGCAGTTTGTGTTATACAATAACGTAACCATAACTGATTTTCCAGCCTATGTATTTTGTCACTACTACCTTACACCATATGCACTGGGTTACAGGCACATTTCTAATATGCTGTATTGGTGCTACCCTGTTCAAGAGCTATATTTGTGACGGGACTGCTGTTGCTGTCCCATTACTGGGTGGTAACATCGCAGTGTAACACTGTGTTCCTGCACACGCAGTTTGTTGCTCCACCTGGTGGTGACGTTCACAACAAACGCAGTCAACATCCACAATTACAGGTCATTCGGCTACAACACGTGTTTCGTTAACACAAAATTGCTGTAACCTGATTGACGAACTGGGGACCCTGTTTCTAAAGCATGAACTTTTAAAACGTGTATTGGCTGTAACATCATTTGGAAATGCCAGTGTTGGACTGGGGTGTACGAAGTTAAAAACCACACAACACCAAGTTATAGTCCAACAGGTTTAATTGAAGCACTAGCTTTCAGGGTGTCGTTCTTTCATCAGGTGGTTGTGGAGTACAACCATCTGATGTAACATGATTACATCGCAAACACTCTTTAGAAGCGCTGTTTCTAAAGCACGATTTTCGATAATGCAGGGTTGCACAAGAACAAAACCATCACGCTATAGAAGAACTACCTGTATCTGCTATGGCGTTCCCTCTCACCAAAGCCATGTTCAGGCATAACACCCCTTTTGGTGCACTTTACACAAGAAGTAAATAGATTTGCATCAATGTTGGGTTACCTCATGTTGAAATATGCAGAGTTCCTCTTATATGAGGCAAATAATAGAGGAGGCATTGCATTATATTGAGCCATTTTGCAGGTTGTGAAAAATGCCTGAATTCCTTTTCTTTGGAAATCAATGAAAAGGAAATTGAATGTGGTGTACATTGAGATGCCAATTCACTATCAAGTACTTGATAACATAAATCAAGATTAATCTCACCCACTTGAATTGTTGGCAGATGCCATGAACAGTAATGTACTTTCAAGAGGAAGGAAGTACCTGAATGACAATGGATTCCCTTGCAGCAGCTAGTTTACGGAGGTTTGGGGAGCATGTGTTCATTCATTAGAACACATATTTCATTCATTAGATTTTGGTCCTAAGGATTGTCATGAACCATGGAATGTAAGTACCTGAGGTATGACCAGGTCATTTTTAATTACTTTATAGCATGCAATACCCCCTAGCATTTAGCTCTTGGACAAGTTAGTATTAAAGGCAACAAACTCCAATGACCACGATTTGCTACCACCAGTCATTATTCCAGCAATGATGGAAATTGCTCATGGGGACCTTACAGAATCCACATTGCAAAACACTCCACAGGAATTTCTTCAGACATCTGTGGGGCAGTTCCTCCACTCCTGGAGCCCTCTGAAAGTCTCCATTTCAATCGGAGACTTCAGACAGTCCTGAGGAAGGTAGTTACTCCAGAAAGGTTAGACTATTCATTACTTAGTCTCACTCTTGAGTAACAATCAAACTGATCCCCATACTGACCTCATACAGACTATAATCTCCCCTAGATCCTTTACACCCTCCAAACCCTGAACTAACAAGGCTCCAGGACCCCCACCACCCTTCTGGCCTCGATCCAACCAATTGCCTACACATGGCAAACTCCATCCTCCCACCACCATCTCTGGACCTGACCACAACCCACCACCACCACCTCTTCCCCAGACTGCCACAGGATCTGACCGGACAGCACTCCCCCCACTCCACGACCTGGCCTAAAGTCTACCAACCCTAAAAGATCCAGATATCCCCCGCAGCCTGACTTTCCCTAAATAGCATATGACTTTCCTTGCAACTTTGCACCTTGGCCACCCAACCCACTTGCGGACCTACCTTCTGCCCAGTTGGTACTCTACTTACCTATTCATGTGGCATCCTTCACTGGCACACTACCTGCCAACCAGTTTACCTGCCAACCCTATTTACCTGGCACTTCAGCACCCTGCTCAGCTGACACCTTACTTAAGTGGCACTCTTTTCCCTACTGGGATGCTACCCCAGCACCCTACTCTTACCCAGTTGGTACCAGTTCTCAGCTGGCACTCTACCTACCTGGCACCCTACACATTTAGTATCCAAACATCACACTTACCTTACGTACAGTTTGACAGGAGCTGTCAAAGTGACTGTGAGGACCTTTAAATTTCAAAATGGGACAGCTGAGTGCTGTGAAAAGGGAGTGTGATTTGCCTTCCTGTGACAGTTTTCTTTTACAAAGCAGCTATCAGAATGGCAGTTTAGTTTTTCATTTCTGAGGGTGACCTGAACGGAATCTCTTCTCAGAAATGCAGAGCTGCCTATTTCTGTAAAAGGGAAGGGCTGGAAGAGCAAGCTGCACCACTCCTCAGAACATCCAATGCTGGAATTCTAAAAGATCCTTTAAATTTGGCTGCAGATAACTTTCTCTACAGTGAACCTCTCTGTACCTGATACTTTACAGTGCAATGGTGAAATATAGAATCTGTTTACAACCAGATTACTGAATTCAGAATGTTGAGGTAAAAGACGGATAACCATTTACTTATCATCTCTTTCATGGGACACCTCACCTTTTCATCCACCAGCTGGTATTTGTCTGTACTGACATCTTGGATTATTTGTTTGGATTTCATATTCCCTTCCATATACGTTTGTTATGTTATGGGAGACAAAAATCAACAATTATGAAATGAGATATTGAAAGACACAAACTTCAGTGTTTTTTCAGTGCCATTATTTCATGGTGTAGAGAGTATTTGCATTCTATTGAGATCTAACAACACACATCTGCTGAATAAGCTGCTTTTTTTTTCCTTTATAAATCATTGTTTTTCTTTTCCTTGAAATCCATTCTGGTCCTGTTGGTTCTTCCAACGAAAGAAACAGACTCTAAAGGATTCCAGGATGGATAAAGTAAGGACTGTAGATGCTGGAGAGTCAGAGACAAAAAGTGTGGCACTGGAAAAGCACAGCTGGTCAGGCAGCATCTGAGGAGCAGGAGAGTCAATGTTTCGAGCATAAGCTCTTCATCAGGATGCTCGAAACATCGACTCTCCTGCTCCTCGGATGCTGCCTGACCGGCTGTGCTTTTCTTGCGCCACACTTTTTGACTCTAAAGGATTCCAGGTGTACAAATTGCTTCTCCAGTTTTCTTCAGTGAACTTGCAAAAAACTGTATAGATACAGGTATAAACTATGCATGGGGATAGATTGTTAATCAGGGTGTATTGAAACAATGTGCATGGTGCATTTCAGTGGCACAATTCACAAGAACGAAGAAAAACATACTCAAATCTGGTTATAAGTATTAAGGAAAGTAGTTTGTTGTATAGATTAGCAATAAGAATTCAGTTTACATTCCACTGCCTAATATTAATGTCAAAGAGCATAATGCCACAGATTAGCCACAAGTAATGGTGATTAATGTAAAGGTGCTGCTCATAGCTTGAATAGATCTGGTGGGAACATTAGTTCTCCTGAAAATCCATTGTTTTACCCAAGAGATTTATTTGTTGTTTGATGGGATTCACAGTGCCACAGCCCAAAAGTAATACATCTGAGAGAATAGGTGATCTGCAAATCATTACTGGAACAGCAACGTTGGCTAGATCTATCTGTACCACTCACTTCAGCAATAAAAGGTCAACGTGTAGTGTTATTAATGGTGCACATATCCGCACCTGTTAGAGATGCAGCAAATGCAATTACAAAAGATTTTGCCAACAAACTCATCCAAATACATTTAATTTGTTTATAAGAATTGACTCTAAATTGATTTTACTTCTACAAGCTGTTAGAAAGGCATTTGGAATGCTTGCTAGAGTGATACCAGTGATACAGGGTATAATTGTACAGAGAAACAATAGGCAGTTGGTTAGTTTTTGCAGTGAGGGAGGTCAAGAGAAGATTTGGTGAAGTTATTCAAAATTGAGAAAGAGGGTGTTGATGGAGAAAATGAAGAGAAAATGTTTCCATTTGGAAGAACGGTCAGTACTTTGGGACATAAATTCAAGAAGACTGACAAAGAAAGACATTTTTCACAAAATAAGTTGTTATGATCTGCCTTAGAGCACAGACAAAACATATTTAATAATAACTTTTGAAAGGAAATGTAATAAATACTTGAAAATTAAATACATAGATTACAAAATGTATGCTTTTGTACTTCTACTTGGAAATATAAAGGATTGAGCTCAAAGCATTTTTCAGAGGACTATTTTCATTTTGGATGTAGGTTTGCTCGTTGAGCTGGAAGGTCCATTTCCAAATGTTTCATTACCCTACTAGGTAACATCTTCAGTGGGCCTCAGGCGAAGCAATGCTGAAAATTCCTGCTTTCTATTTATATGTTTGGGTTTCTTTAGGTTGGGGATGTCAATTTCTGTGGTGATGTTATTTTCTGTGGTGAAGTCGCTTATGTTCCTTTTCTCAGGGGGTGGTGTAAATTAGCAAAACTAATGTCACTTACAAAATACCATGCAAGGACTATAACAAACACTACATTGGACAAACAGGCAGAAAACTAGCCACCAGGATACATGAACACCAACTAGCCACAAAAAGATGTGGTCCTCTCTCACTAGTATCCTCATATACAGATGAGGAAGGACACCACTTCGACTGGGACAGCACATCCATCCTAGGATTTGCCAAACATAGGCACGCACGAGAATTCCTAGAAGCATGGCATTCCAACCAGAACTCGATCAACAAACACATCGAGTTAGACCCCATCTACTACCCCGAAGACAACGAACAGGAAGTGACTTCACCACAGAAAATAACATCACCACAGGAAATGACATCACCAACTCAAAGAAACCCAAACATATAAATAGAAAGCAGGAATATTCAGCAGTGTTTCGCCCGGAGGCCTTCTGAAGATGTTACCTAGTAGGGTAATGAAACGTCTGGAAATTAACCTTCCAGCTCAGCGAACAAACCTACATCCAAAACCTCAACCTGAGGGGCAAATCTTCTCAAAACTCACTATTTTCATTATTATAGCATGGCCCGTGAAAACTAAAGAGAAATTTTGAAAGTGGCTGTCAGAAGAGGAAGTAAACCAGCAGTTTGGAGGATGGCTAAAACAATTATGGAAAGTTGACAGCTATTTCATTGTAATAAAGCAGAGAGTCAGCTATGCCCTCAGCAACCAAATACTCCTCCTCTTTCAGTATGAAACCTGACAGAGATGTGAATATGATTATTACTTCTGACAAAATTACAGAGCCAGAAAACTCAGTGAAGAAAATAAATGCTTGATGTCCAATGACTTTGGTCTTTGGAGTGTATTGACTGAGGATGCTACTTAATTCTGGATGCAGAAGTTTCCCCTAGAATTTCAATGTTGGAATGGTCCATTTAAGAATTCAGAGCAGTTATTCAAAGGAAAAGAGATATTGTTTGAAGAGTTTATTTCATTCAACAAAAGTTATGGTGAAAAATACAATTAGGAGTTGCTAGTGTACTTGTCAAGATCCAGTTGTGTTTACTGTTTTGTATGCAAACTCTTCTGAACATCGCTGACAGCACTGACAAGTGATAAGTTAAATGACTGTTGGAATTTAAAATCACGAGCACTCTGAGGATCATAGAAATGCTTTACTTACATATTTGATGAGGCAAAATGGATTAACTTTGATTTAATATCTGAAGGAACAAATAAAAAAGGACAGAAGGCATTTTCGTAAGCATGTTACTGCAAATGTGTACTCATCAGCAGATAGTGAACTAGCTTTTAGGGGAGGCAATAACAAGTTTGGCTTGCTATATAATATGAACTTGCTTGTCTAGATAGATCTCATTGCTTAGTTTGATCAACCTCTTGTCAAGTATAAAAAGAATGTTGTGGAAGCAATGGATTTTGAAAGCTTACATATTTGTCCAAAATAATTTGTGATGAATTCATCCAGCTTATGACTAAAAATGTAAGAAGATCTACTTTGGATTAAAGTGAGAACAGTTTGTCAGTTAGCTGTTAATTATCTCCTTATTGATTTTAAAAATCAGACATTTTTAACTTTGTACACCCCAGTCCAACACCAGCATCTCTAATTCATGACTCCTTATTGATGACAGTGATAAAACTGACTGAAGAAGTGAAGCAGAACATGCAGCCAACAATGAAGGAATTCGAGTCTGTATTAGATTAGATTAGATTAGATTCCCTACAGTGTAGAGACAGGCCATTTGGCTGAACTAGTCCACACCAACCCTCCGAAGAGTATCCCATACAGACCCATTCCCCTACCTTACATTTACCCCTGACTAATGCACTTAATGTGATGGGCAATTTAGCATGGCCAATTCACCTGACCTGTATATGTGTTTAAATATTGAATTATTCAGTTGATCAGTTCTTCAAAACCAGTAACACTCTAGACAATGCATAGATAGCCCTTAGTTCATGTGCAATGTTTTACATGTCACTCTCTAACTTCTTGAAATAAACCCCACCTTGAAAAAATTGGTGAAATTGAACTCGAAGCAAAAGAAAACCTGCCTGATGAAGTCTACAAGTGTGTGAATAAAAGGAAAAGAATGAGAAAGAAAATTAGCAAAGGTGATACGCGTAATGCTGATGAAATGCTTTCTAAAAAAATAGGTGTCAAATGTATTCCTATGATGGATGCACTTGAAACCAACTTAAAGAAAGGAGCAATCGTATTTGGGAAATTTTTCATTATTGGTAAATCTAGGTGTCTTGGAAAGCAACCATGTGAAAGTATAAATCTTATGATGAAAAGTTATTGTGATGATGCTAATGCTGTTCTCAAAGGAGAAACAAAACACTTCCAAGATTATATCAAGGAAAATCATTCAGATAAAGGGCACTTCTGCTACCAAAACCTGGGTGAAATTATTATCCTTCAGTTGGCTTTGCAGTATGGCACTACTTACAGTAGAAGTGGAATTGCATCTCTTTTAGAGTCTGACAGTCACAAGCAGCTCAGGAGAGCAGTCACTTTCATTACTGAAAAACATCAAGAATGACACTCAGACACTCAGCAACAGCTGTCCATGCTAACCAATATGTGCAGAGATCATGATAAACCTCACAGCTTATCACAGGAAATTATCAGTGACTTCACTGTCCAAAAATCAGGAAAGGAAATGTTTTAAATTCCATGCATGTTGTAATGCTGCTTCCATTTAATAAGTGCTGGCCTTCTTGTGTTCTAATTGTTCTTGTGCCATTGTAGATCAAACGTTTTTGTGACTGATTAGAGATAGTCATCGTGGTTTTGTGTGTGGGAAATTATGTCTCACTAACTTGATTAAGTTTTTTGAAGAAGTGGCAAAAAAGATTGATGATGGCAGAGCAATGGACATTATCTATATGGACTTCAGCAAAGCAGTAGAAAAGATTCCACTTGGAGACCTGGGTAGCAAAGTTTGATCATATGGAATCCAGGGAGAGCTAGCCATTTGGATAAAAGAAATTAGATTGAAGATAGGAGACAGAGAGTGCTGGTGGAGCATTGTTTTTCAGACTGGAGGCTTGTGACGAGTAGTGTACCACAAAAATCAGCGCTGGGTTTACCACTTTTTGTCATTGATATATATGATTTGAATAAGAAGGGTTTAGAGGGATATGAGTCTAATGTTGGGAAATGGGGCTGGATTAATGTAGGGTATCTGGTCAGCATGGACAAGTTGGACCGAAGGGTCTGTTTCCATGCTGTACAACTCTATGATATACCAATTAAATATCATAAGTATTTTCATAGAGTCCCTAGTGAGTGCAAGCAGGCCATTTGGCCCATTGAGTCCTCAACAACCCTCTGAAGAGTATCCCATCCAGACTCATCCCCTGTCCTATCCCTGTAACCCTGCATTTCCCATGGCTAATCCACCTAGTCTACACATCCCTGGATACTATGGGCAATTTAGTATGGTCAATCCACCAAACCTGAACATCTTTGGGCTGTGGGAGGAAACTGGAGCACCCAACAGGAACCCACAGACATAAGGAGAATATGCAAACTTCACACAGACAGTTGCCCGAGGGGTGGAATTGAACCCAGGTCCCTGGAGCTATGAGGCAGTAGAGCTAACCACTGAGCCACTATGCTGTCCTCTCATTTGAAAGAATTTCATAATTTTATTTATTCACTTGTGGGCATGGATATTGCTGACTGGGTCAGCATTTATTGTCAGTCCCTAGTTGCCCCTGAGAAGGTGGTGGTGAGCTGTCTGCTTGAACCGCTGCAGCCCACATGCTTTAAATAAAGCTACAATGTCATTAGGAAGGGAATTCAGGATCCTGACCCAATGATGCTGAAGGAACAGCAAATATTTCCAACTCAGGATGGTGTGTGGCACGAATGTTACTTGTCACTTTTCAGTCCATGCCTGGATATTATACAGATTTTGCTGCAATTGGATATGGACTGCTTCAGTATCTGAAGAGTTGCAAATAGTGCTGAAAATGGGCATTCATCAGCAAACATCCCCACTTCTAACTTTATGATGGAGAGAAGGTTATTGACAAAACAGTTGAGTATGGTTCAGTCTAGGAGTTTTCACACTGCATGATAAGATCATAAGACATCAGAGCAGAAGTTAGGCCATTCAGCCCATCAAGTCTGCTCCACCATTCAATCATAGCTAATATGCTTCTCAACCCCAATCTTCTGCTTTCTCCCTGTCACCCTTGATTCTCTTGACAATGAAAAACCTATCAATCTCAGCCTTAAATACACTCAATGAACAGGCCTCCACAGCCTTCTGTGGCATTGAGTTCATTAGATTCACCACTCTCTGGGTGAAGACGTTCTCCTTCTCTCCATTTTAAAAGGTCTTCCCTTTACTCTAAGGCTGTGCCCTCGGGTCCTAATCTCTATTACCAATGGAAACATTTTCCCAACATCCACTCTATCCAGGCCATTCAGTATTTTGTAAATTTCAATGGATGCCCCTCTTCCTTCTAAACCCATTAAGTATAGCTCGAGGATCCTCAACGGTTTCTCATTGGTTAAGCTTTTCATTCCTGGGACCATTCTTGTGAACCTCCTTTGAACATGCTCCAGGAGATGACATTAGCGAGCCATCTTCTTCCTTCAGGCTCCTGAGCACAGAGCTCTTTGGACATCCTTCCTGAGATATGGGGCCCAAAACTGCACATACTATTCCAATCTGTTCTTTGTAATGTTAAGACATGCAATGTATATATCTATGAACGACATGGCAAATTGAACAAGTACCAAAGATTTATTTCTATGAATAAAGTATATTTTGAAAAAAAAAGGTTTATTTGTGATCGCTTCTTGGTCTTTTGGCTCAGAATATGTGGTTGGACTTTGGAGGATCGTTTGGTTGTGCTGACCTGCTCTTGGTGGATCTTTATGCTGGCTTCGGCCTAACGCCAATTTAGGTACCAGCCAACCTCAGATCTATGGCCTCAGCAGCCGCTCGCAGCCCAGGCCAGGGCATTCGCAACACAGTCAGGGTGACTGTGAGGAAGGTGGAGGAGCACACACCAGTGGATCGGACGGTGTTCGTGAAGAAGATTTTGCTGGAGTGCTGCGGGTTCGAAGCAGCGGATGTGTACTGCCTGCAGGATTTCCCTGCGACCTTCAGGAGTATGAAGAATTGCGAGCAGCTCCTGAAGGTCTTCAAGGACAAGGAAGGGGAACCTCTGTTTTCCATCTTGTCGGCGGTCCTGTTGTGTGTGCTTCCTGTGCAAAGGAGTCGGGTTGTAACAATCCAGATGTACAACCCTCACATCCCAGCAGCAGATGTCCTGACCTTCTTGAGAAGATACGTCCAGGTCGAGGGAGAGAATACCGATGTGGTCGATCCTTTCAGGATCTGGACCAGCAAACGACAGGTCAGGGTAACCCTGAGGGTCAATGCCAGTGGGAACATCCTCTACCCACCCTCTAGCTTTGCCATTGGAGGAAGCAGAGGTTACCTGACATACGCAGGGCAGTCAAAAGTGTACCGAACCTGCGGGAGGTCAGGCCACATGGCGGCGGATTGTAAGGTGACTGTCTGCCAAAACTGCAAGCAGGAAGGGGCACCCAGAAGGAAGGGAAGGCTGTAGCGGAGCAGACGGCAGACAGCAGGGAGATGCAGCAGCCGATCCAAGCTCCTTCAAGACAGATGGAGGAAATGGAAGAGGAGGGATCAAAGGAGGCAGAGGATTGGATTACTGTCAAAAGCAGGAGGAGGAAACCTCCCAAAGCCACCCAGCGAAGGACGCAGCGACACCTACACGACGAGGATACAGGCAGCTCTTCCGACGGTGAGGACGGGCGCAAGGAGGGTCGTCACCAGAGGAAGAGACAGAGCGTCGTGGGGAAAAAGGAGGGCAACACCGCCCAAACAGGAAAAGACGATCCCTCTGAGGGGATGGGTAAAGGCCTTCCCCCACCCGGTGAGAACCAAGAGGTACCCACCATCCCACAGCTCCAGGTAACTGGGAGCAGCGGTCCTGTGACAGCCCCGCTGTCAGATGGAGAACTGGACTGTGCGGACCCTGGGCCCGATCTGAAGACACCAGAGTGGGAAAATGGCTTTAGCGTGGAGCCGGACAGCTACCTTAGCCCTGGGAGGGTCCCGCAGTTTGCCGTCACCACAGGGATGCACACAGCTACCCCAGAGAGGCAAGACCAGCAGCAAATGGACAGTGTCAACCTTGTAAACTGTTAAAATGGGGTTAAAAGTTGCCAGCATCAATGTGCGTAGCATCAAATCAGCTACGCGATGTGTTTCTACGATGGCCTTCCTGGCCAACATTAAAGTCAACGTCCTGTTTCCGCAGGAGTGTGGGATACTGCACCTCAGCAGCTACAGGAGATGGTCGAGCTTGTGGGCCCATGGGCCATCAGTTTGGTCGGGGGGGCAATGATAGCCGCGCCTCCGGCCTGGGTATCCTGTTGCGAGGAGGCAACTTCACAATCTCCGAGGTTAAGGAGGTGGTGGGCGGGCGCCTCCTCGTCACTGACGTCATGTACAGGAATGGTCCCTGAGACTGATTAATGTGTACGCCCCAGTGGGTAAGAGTGAACGGTTGGCCGTCCTGCAGCAGCTTCCACTGTTGCTGGCTATGTCCAGGCCGGTCATTCTGTTCGGAGACTTCAACTGTATCATTGATGCAGATGGACGATCCGGCGGGGGGGCGGGGGGGGGGAACAGTAAACTGGACGCCACATCCAGAGCCCTGATGGACACGGTAAAAGATGCCAAGCTGCACGACATTTTCAGCACCCCTGCAGACGGAGCGCAGCGTAGATACACCTGGTCACGGGCAGACGGGTCTATCTGTTGAGCAGTGGGCTCGTAAGGGAACGTGGAAGCTGAACACAAAGCTGTTGACCCCGGGAAACATTGAGGAGCTCAAGAGGGACTATGCAGGTTGGAGAACCGTGAAGCCCCTCTTTGAGTCCCCAGCGGACTGGTGGGAAACAGTAAAAAGGAACATCAAGAGGTTCTTCATCCTCAAAGATGTTCAGGAGGCGAGAGAGAGCCGGGGAAAACTGTCCCAGCTCCAGGAAAGTATGCAGAACCTGCTCCTGCTGCAGACGATGGGGGTGGATGTCACGGAGGACCTCAAGGAGGTGAAGGGCCAGCAAGCCTCGCTCTTTGCCTCAGAGGCCTCCAAGGTAATCTTCTAGTCCAGGGTCCGCTCAGTGGAACAAGACGAGACGTGCTCATGTTTCTTCTTCCAGAAGGTGCACAAAGAGAGCTCCGTGCTCAGCAGCCTGAAGAAAGAAGATAGCTTGCTAATGTCATCTCAGGCTGACGTCATGAGGATCAGCAAATCCTTCAATGCCAGTCTGTATGACACGAAGCCAACTGACAGCGCGGCCTCCCAGACATTCCTGTCCTCTATCACAGAGGTCTTAGATGACAGAACACGCGAGAGGCTGGACCAGCCACTATCTCTGGACGAGCTGACCAAGTCCCTTGAGTCCTTCGAAAAGAATAAAACTCCCGGAAGCGACGGCTTACCGGTCGAGCTCTATTCCGCTCTGTGGGACTTGATTGGCCAGGACCTGCTGGAGGTGTATGTCAGTATGCTTCGGGCAGGTACCATGAGTGAATCCATGAGGAAAGGCATCATCACCCTCATCTACAAGCAGAAGGGGGAGTGGGAGGAACTAAAAATTGGAGACCAATCTCACTGTTAAATGTGGATTACAAAATTCTGTCAAAGGTAATTGCCAACCAGGCCAGGTCTGCTCTGGGGTCAGTGATTCACCCTGACCAAACCTGTTCTGTACCGGGCAGGAAGATCGCTGAGAGTCTCACGCTCCTCAGGGATATGATCGCCTACATGCAGGACAGAGGGTTGGACACCTGCCTGATCAGCCTGGACCAGGAGAAAGCCTTTGACAGGATATCACACAGGTATATGAGAGATATTCTCTCCAAAAGGGCTTTGGGGAGGGAATCTGCAATTGGATCAGACTGCTCTACACCAACATTGTCAGTGCAGTCTCAATCAATGGGTGGGAATCAGATAGCTTCCCAGTCAGATCTGGAGTCAGGCAGGGCTGCCCTCTCTCTCCTGCCTTGTTTGTGTGCTGCATAGAGCCATTTGCCAAGTCCATCAGGAAGGATGTGAGTCTGAGAGGGGTGAATATTCCTGGCAGCGGGGGCCTACAGGTTGAGGCCTCCCTGTACATGGATGACGTCGCCGTTTTCTGCTCTGATCTGCTGTCTGTGTGCAGACTCATGTACATCTGTGACCAGTTCGAACGGGCCTCAGGGGCCAAGGTAAACCGAGGCAAGAGCGAGACCATGCTCTTCAGGAACTGGGCGGACCAATCCTCGATCCCCTTCACCATCAGGACCGGTCACCTGAAGGTGCTGGGTATTTGGTCCGGGGGGCTGGGCCGTGCGCCAAGTCTTGGGAGGAGCGTATCAGCAAAATGAGGCAGAAACTGGGCAGATGGAAGCTATGGTCGCTCTCCATTGCGGGTAAAAACCTGGTCATCAGGTGTGAGGCACTGTCATTGCTATTATACGTGGCACAGGTCTGGCCTATTCCCAGAACCTGTACCACTGCAGTCACCCGGGCCATCTTCCAGTTTTTATGGAGGTCAAAGATGGACCAGGTCCGAAGGGACTCGCTGTACAAAGATCTGGGAAACAGGTGACAAAATACACCCAATGCCACCCTCACCCTGATGGCCACCTTTGTGTGTCGCTGCATCAAGCTGTGCGTGGATCCCCGGTACGCAAACACCAAGTGTCACTACGTACTGAGATTCTACCTGTCCCCGGTGTTGCGAAGGATGGGCCTGGCCTCGTTGCCGCGGAATGCTCTGACTAGTTGGACCATTCCGTATCACCTGTCCTTCGTGGAGAAATTTATGAAGAAAAACACCTTTGACCACAAGTCCATCAGGAAGTGGTCAGCACGTAGTGTCCTTGAGACCCTTTGGGAAAAGGAGAGGGCGGATCCTATCGAGCGGTTCCCTGAGCAGACTGTCAAAGCCATTTGGCAGAATGCCTCATCGCCAGAACTTTCCAACAAGCACCAAGACATGGCTTGGCTGGTGGTGAGAAGGGCTCTGCCGCCTGTGAGATCCTTTATGCACGCCCGGACTCTCAGCCGCACCGCACGCTGCCCTCGAAGCGGCTGTGGGGGGTACGAGACTGTCACACACCTCCTTCTGGAATGTGCCTATGCAGAAGAAGTCTGGAGAGGAATGCAGTGGTGTTTGTCGAGGTTCGTCCCGAGCAGCGCCGTGATGCGGGACTCCGTGCTCTACAGTCTGTTCCCCGGGACGCACACTGAGATGAACATCAACTGTGCCTGGAGGATCATCAACTCGGTGAAGGACGCTCTCTGGGCGGTCCGAAACCTGTTGATCTTCCAGCTGAAGGAGTTGACCCCGACTGAGTGTTGCAGACTGGCACATTCCAAGGTCCAGGACTACGGGTTGAGGGACGCGCTGAAGCTTGGGGCAGCTGCCGCCAAGGCGCGATGGGGAAAGACCACCGTGTAACATCTGCCTGCCTAAGAAGAACAGGGGGCCCACGCAGTCATTTGGGCTCGGCTGACGCCTCAGCTAAAGGTGTAATCATAAAGACCTGTAAATAGGAATGATTACTCTGTTTCGGTATGCAAACAAATAGAATGTTTACATATGTATGGCATGTCCAACTGTACAGACCATTAAAGTATTTTATGAATAAAGTATATTTTTGTAATTAAAAAAAAGTTTGTTTGTGACTTTCTTAGAAAATAGCTTTATCTCTGTTTATCCTTTTAAAACATTACGAGCACCTACTTGATGGAACATATTATTCCCATTTCAGTTTTTCCAAGTGATCCAAGGTTGGGTCAATCAGAAACAATCCGCTGGATTTAGTCAGCCCATTACAGCAAGGACCATTAAGGGTGGGTCCACTTAATTGTCAGAGAGGGCACAAATCAGTCTGCTCGAGGTAGGAAAACATCCCAGGGATTGTGTCAAAGGGAAGAAGAAACTGGTACAGGCAGCCTTGCCAGTACTGGTGAGTCATTGATTAGGCTCATTAATGAGCCAATTGATACACTTGGTCCTGAGCCCATTGCACGTAAGTGGTTCAGAGGTTAAATGGAGACCACCTGGGATTCCTCCATACTCGGCAGATCTCCAACAAAGCCTGTTGAGTTTGTCAGCAGCTTTCTCGGGGAGTGGGGAAGTGCCTGATTTCCAAGCATCACGGATGTTGACCACCGAAAGCCATTCACTTGCCCTTGCCTCTCACCATCCTTCACCGTTTCCTGTGACTTCCACCTGTAATCCCCAGCCCTCCATCTGTGGCCCAGCGACCCTCCACAATCCTGGCCTGCAGCCAGTACAGCCTCTGGCCCTGGTGGAAATCATGAGCTGATTATTCAGCAGCTCAAAGCAGGTGATGTCTGACACCTAGAATTTCAATCATGGGTGACTTCTGACAGCAGTCAGTTAATTACCTGAAGGATACTTATTTCAGTCAGACCACCTTATGAAACAGAAATTCCTACCAGTTTTCCAAATGTTAGCCAAGACCACTACCTGCCTAACAAAATCCCATCAATTATGCTTTTTTCATAAAATTGGCCATCTTTGGTTATACTGAAATAAGCCATGAGTCTTAAGAAGTAGCCCAAGGATAACTTTGATTCTAAACTAACCATTAATGCTCTGTGAAGGCTAGTAAAATTAATTTTTGACTGAATATAGGTTTTGGGTGATTATTGCAAACTTTAAAAGCTTTCTTTACACCACAAGTTTTTATTCAATACTGGTTAACATTTGTGAAACAAAACAATACTCACTTCTCGAGCTTCTATCACAAGGGCTTATGAATTTTTTTAAAAAGTCTTAATACCACAGGTACAGTGTTTCCCTCATGTCATGGTTTCTTCACAATAATCAGCCATTTTCTCAACAGTTTGACAGAGTGTTTTGTTTGATTCCTCAGAGACAAACTTATAGTTCTTAGGCTTATGACTTGTTAACAAATCACCAAGAAGAAAACATTAACTTCCTTCTCCTTGTTAGTGATCTCTTGTTTTGATTGTTCCAAAATCTTCTTTACCTTCAATACATTCTGCAATCTTACAGCTACGTGATATTTCACTGGTGCCTAATCACCTGTAAGTGATGAGGGAGAAATGTCTCTTGGGCAGGAAACCAAAATGGTCAAGACCATATTGGCTGCACCCTGAACTGCTGAATAGCTGAGTATAGAAATGCAGTCGTAGAGTTCCTACCTCTTGGTCAGGAGGTCAGGGTTTGAGTCCCACTTGCCCCAGACCTGTGAAGAGGTTAATTACAAATATCTATTGATATGCCTACTGATATTATTAGAGCTATTTTGGTGCCAGGTTAATGTTCCTGCCTCTGGACTAGGAGGCCTGAGTTCAATTCTGACCTGCACTAGAGGTGTGTCATAACATGTCTGAGCAGAAATATCTTTACAAAATGCACAAATTCACCCACTTGTACTGTTCAACTGCTCAAAATGGGCTTTTACGTCAACCAAGCCATGTCCCTTTTTCAATGTCATGGTGTACCTGAGTTAAAAATAGTTTTCTCTATTACAATTGTCTAAATGATTCTGAACCACAAGGAAATGTTTTCATTATTGTATGAGCTTTCCTGCCAAGGTCAATTCCCTCTTTTGATAAAACAGTCCTTCCTCCCTTGACTAAAATCTTATCAATTTCTACCACCAGATGGCAATAACCTCCTAACCATGGCAACGGTGGGACGGCATTTCACAATGAAGTTTTCTCAATGGGGGTGGGGCAAGAGAGTGTGAGTGAAGTTATTTTGGTGCAGTTTTGGCTATACATACTTATACAATATGTGTGAATATTCTGGTTCAAGTGTATGAAGGTGAAGCTGTATATGTCGTTCAGAATGTCTAGGGGTGGCCTACAGAGTAGCTGCTGAACTCTCCGAGGGGAAATTAGAACAGGGCACACAGTTTCAAAATACGGCATTTCCCATTTAAGATGGAGGTGAGGAGGAGTTTCCTCTTTCAGGGAGCCATTAGTGCTTTGGATTCTCTTCCTCCGCAAACCCTGGAGGTTGGATGATTGAATATATTCCAAGCTGAGCTACATAGATTTTCGGTCAACAAAGGAGTTATGGTTTATGGGGGTCAGCCAAGAAAGAGAAGTTAAGACTATTGTGAGATTAGTCGTGATCATATTGAATGGCAGAAAAGGCTTGAAGGGCCAAATGGCCTGCACCTGTCCCAGTTTCATATGTTTATCTGTCTGTGGGCAAAAGGTACAACATGGAAGTAAGTGCATTGAGGCAGAAGGTATATCAGCAGGTTGAAAGAGTGGTCAGAGCAAGTTGCTCACATGGATTGAAGCAACATGAGTATTGAAGATCTACTGGTGTGATTAAGGCATATCAGTCCGAAAGTTATTCACAACTCAACAACAATAATAATTATAGAATTACTCATTGGATCATATGCAATGGATGAATGTATGAATGAATTTAAAAAATTACAGTTACAGCAATATAGTGAATGTCTGTAGAGATGGTAAGATGGAAAGGGATCATATTCCTGTTGGGATATTGGGACCAGTTCTAAGCTGAGAATGATTGACCATGGTGAATAGGTTTCACCTAAACAAACCCTGGAGCAGAAGTCCTTGTTAGCTGTGTTATTAATGCTCTAGGGGAAAATTTAAATAATAGGTAGGAAACAGAAAAATGCAATCAGCTAAATTAAGGTTTGCACTTACTGACCCAAACAGAATAAGAAGTGAAGAAGTTAAATATAAATTTTAAAAATTAGAAAAAGAAAGTGGAAGGAAATACAATGAGCAGAGTGCAGGGGGAAGATCAGAAATTTTAAAAAACACAAGGGAAAGATAAAACAAGATTTCTAAAGGGAAGTATATGACTTACGTGTGTAAATGCAGAAAGTATTCCAAATCAAATTAGTACACTAGAAGCTCAAAAATGCTATTGAGTGTGCCATATAATAGTCACAATAGAGATTACTTAGTGACGAACAAGATTCGGAACTGAACAGATTATAAAATGTTCAGCACAGATGGACTAGAAAAACAGAGGGAGAAAGACTTGTTAATCAAGATTACATTGTAATGTGGGGTGATTTCGAGGATAGAGTCAAAGATGAATTTATTTGGCTACAGTTGAAAAATACAAAGAAAATTGTAAATTTGTTGCATGTATATAATAGACTGTTAAACAGTATAAAGGTATTGGAATAAGATGCATCTAGATAGGCTGGAGACAAATGTTGCAGCAGTAGGCACAAAATAATAGATGACATTAATAATCCAAAGGTAGTTGGCTTACCCCTCATGTAAATGATTGAGAAAGAGGGCACTTTCGGTAATGTATTGAGTAGTGCTTTCTAAATTGATATATTTTTAGTCTAAAGATGAAATAGTCTGAATTGGATCTAGTTCTATGAAATGTATTAGCATAAATGGGTATTTTAAGAGTAGGGGAGTATCTGATAAACAATGACTTTCATGTAGTGTAGGTTTGTTAAAAAAGTTGAAAAGGAAAGAGAGCAATCATGGATAAAATTTGTTTACTCGAAAACAAAAGCCAAAACCAATCAAATAAGAAGGAAACTAGCACCATTAAATAGGGAAGAAACACTGACAAATTGTAAATTATCAAAAAGATGATGATTAGGATAAAGACTTCCTTGGATGACTAGAGAAATTAATATTAAAATGAGATTCTAGAAGACAAATAATATCTGACAAATCTAGGGTTTAGAATATGAAAAGAAAATTAATTCAAACAAAGAAAATATACTGAATAAGCAAAAGATTAGAACAATTTAAGGAAGATATGAACAAAGATGACAGATAACCTAAATGAAAAATAGTAAAGGTCGTATAATGTATAAAAATAAATTAAAGGGTAGAGCCAATCAAAGCTGAAAGATCATTGGGCAAGGAAAGAATAGCAGATATACGAAAGGAGTACTTTGCAACAGTACATTGAAGTGTGTGGTAAGGAAATGAAAAAGACAAGACATAAAATTGGAGCACTTGATATAGAAAAGAAAGTTGTAGTGAAAAGAATATTTTGTTAAAAACAGTGGATCCCAATGCCATGCATTTGCAAAAGAAGAAAGAGTTGGAAAGCAAATAGCAGAGGATCTGCTGCAATCTTTCAAACAGCCTCAGATATTGAAATTGTCAAAAGACTGCAGGGTTGTCACTATAATAATTTCCCATCTTCCTTGTTCAGGTAGACTTCATAAGTTCTATGCAGTTTGCAAGAAAAGGGGAACTCTCATTGTGTCTGGATTAACATCCGTCCTTCAACCAACATTACT
Source organism: Chiloscyllium punctatum (assembly GCF_047496795.1). Classification (NCBI taxonomy): domain Eukaryota; kingdom Metazoa; phylum Chordata; class Chondrichthyes; order Orectolobiformes; family Hemiscylliidae; genus Chiloscyllium; species Chiloscyllium punctatum. The sequence goes on from NC_092762.1 coordinate 64,752,820, forward strand.
AAAACAGTTTCTCTCATTTCTGCTTGTGGGGAATTTTTATCTGCAAACTGGCTGTCGTGTTTCTCTACATTAAAACAGAGGCCGTGTTTCAAAATGTTGAATTGGCTGCTTGCATTTTGTAACATTTTAAGGATGTAAATGTAATATGTAGCTTTGTCATTCCATCCTACTATTCAAAAAGCAATTATCAGTTAACTACCAACTAAATAGTTTAAAAACTGTAGTTGATGAGCTTCAAACAGCTATCATACAGGATAAAATTGAGACTTAACCAAATGATCAGTTATGGACAATGAATATCTTAGTATGGATTTAGAAAAGGTAAGGCATGCTTAATACAGTTATTAAGTTATTTGGTGAATTAGTGGAGTTCATTAATGAATGAAATGCAACAAATGATGTATATATGACTGTCAAAAAGCATTTGATAATGTAAAATGTGGAAAGCTTGTTGGTCAACTTAGGCGAATGCGAAAGGGTGTGTGGTGTCATGGTTAGAAAATTGTTTAAGGTTCAGAGAGAACTAACTGATGTTTTTCATATCAAAGAAATTTAAAGTGTTCAGTGTTAGCACCATTATTCTTCTTAATAAATGTATAATGGAAGAAATGGCTTTATGTGATTTTAAAAGTACAATATCAAAGTTTGCAAATGGTACAGGAATAGATAACATGGTTTGCTGTCAGAAAGTATAAATAATGAAGAATGGACATAGGCAAGTTAATAAGTGGAACAGATGCTAGTTGAAGTTTAATGAAGTGAAATGTGAGATGATGCATTTTGAGTGGAAGAGTGTGATGAGAATGTATACAGTAAGTAATAAACTTTAAAGTGAGCAGAGATGCCGTATGGCTAAGTTCAAACATGAATCATTAGATGTGAGGGGACATGTTGATAAAACTGTTTTTAAAAATACCTTGGTATAAGCAAAGATTTACTACTAAAACTATATAAACCAGTAGTTAAACAATAATTAGCATATTTGCCCCAAATTGCATGCTCCTGTCCTATTTCAGCATAGGACGGGAATGAAATGAGTAGATTGAAAAGGTGGCATACCAAGTCGATGTACCCTAGGTAAAAGTTTGTCAGAATGGATTATTTGGAGAGTGTAGATAAGTTGGAGATGGGGCATCAGTGGCTGTTACAGTGGCATCAATAACGCATGTATCTTGAGGAAACAGGTTGCTGTTGTCTCTGCAAAGACACCACAAACCTCTTAGGGACCACAACCCATAAGCACCCTCCCCCATCACACCCAGTTTTCTATTTACTGCTTTTGTTTCAACATTATTTTATTAATTGCAGGTGTTTGGAAAGCACTTGTTTTGCACCGAATGTGAAACACTCGGTTCAAGAAGCCTGTTCCTTGAGTTCCTGAGTATGATGTTGTGAGGGCTAAATACAGTCAAAATTACAAATTTCTTAGGTTACAAATTTGAACGTAAAGGGCTTGAAGCACAAATGAACAACTCAAAAGAAGGCATAAATTAAACTTTTGATCATAACCTCAGGTCTGTTTTAATAACATATACTTCAGCAACACATTCACACAGCTGCTACATATAGTGTTAAATAGCAAAATAAAACAAGACACTTAACACTTACTAAAGAAATATGTTCTTAGCGGGTTTTTTAAGCATAAACGGATGATTTATTCCCTTTGGTTGGCGTCTAAACGACATGAAAGGTCGTGTTTCAGCGGCTGTGAGAAGAGTTTGGGGAAAATCTGTACAGGGAGAAAACTTTTTTTTGCTCTTGCAAAGCTGGTGAAACTTCCATCTCGCTCGCACAGTTTCGAAGCGGCAGATATCTCGGTGAATAATTTATTCCTGTCTGCTGGCAATCTCCCCTTACCCCTGAGGTCTGCAGCCGAGCGCAGACGTGCTGTCTAGTTTTGTTGAAGTTTTATCACTGGCAGGTTAATCGCGCCAGCCCTTAGACAAAAGTGTGCACAAGGCTGGCGTGAGGAGAGTTTGTGTTTAAGGTTGTGTTGCCTTTGTTTCGGTGACATGCCTGTAAATACTGTCGGTCATCTCTGCTCCCACACATTCAGCATGTGTTGCAAAGCCACGCAGTTACATTTAAAAAGAAGTCATGTTGCATATTTACTCCACAGCCCCATCTGCACAGCGAATTGCTATTGGGAAAAACAAATAGTTATACGATCAAGTACAAATAAACACACGCCTGTAAATTGTAACATAGCAGTGTGCAATCTGTAAAAGTCTTGCCTGCATGTGTTCATTTGTACTTGATCGTATAACTATTTGAATAATTTCAGTCAGAGAGACAATACAGTATTAATGAAAAGTTGCCAGCGTTGAAGTGTTAAGAAAGCCTACTTCGCGTTACAACACTGTAATGCCAGCTCCAACTTACCACTGAAACTTGCTCCAATTGTCCCTTTTACAAAAGCCTATGGAACACTATATTGAACACTATATGGAACACAGTCAATTCAGGTGTGGGAGAAAATTAAGATGCAAAATCCTACGCAGGCGAGTCATGCCAATTGTTTGCATCCAATAGAGACTTTAGGATATTGTCCTGAAATAATCGTCTGCTTCAATTCTAAACCATTCACTTAATATTTAATTGGCGGTTAAGACTGAAAATAAAATGGAGCTTGTGTATATTAAGTATTAACATAGTCAAATAACCGTCCAACATTGTAAATACCAAGAGTGAATGTTATCACTTGAAACAGTAATGCCAAAGTAAAATGCTGCCGATGCTGGAAATCTTGAAATAAAACGAGAAAATACTGGAAGTGCGCAGCTACTCAAGCAACGTCTTTGAAAAGAGAGAGAAAAAAGTTAACGTCTCAGACGTACGACCGTTCACTTAACACAGATTTAATCCATCCTGAAAGTGTGTTAAATTGGTAACTATGTGCCAGATTTTCGGAATTGATGTCAACATAATTTTGAATTGTCCTAACTGTCGGGAGAGTTGTTTCTGATGAAGAATAATTGTACAGGAAAAGACAGACTCTGGATTGCTATTACTGACACTTCCTTAAATTTAAATCGGACCATTTCTGCTAGACAATTGTTACCCTAAACTATCACAGAACATTTGAGCCAGTGTCTGTGTTGATCAGTTAGCGGGGGGGATTTTACAAAGCACCTTGTAATTAGATAATTATAGTATAAACAGAATTCCAAGTTTTTGTAGTTTTTTTTGGTAACATATTCTAAATTATACATTTACTGGCAAACAGATCACGATCAAATACAAGTAATGATCAAAGGTACATAGGAAAGAATCCTGGGATGAATTAATAATGGTATTTGAATTTATAATAATGAAATACTGCCCCTCAAAACTAGAACTTCAGGTAGGTTTATACCAGTTCAGTAACATTAGCTTTATACAAAAAGCAAATGAGTAAACTCATGAGCAAGTTATTTAGAAAGTTCGAATGACTTTCTTTCATATTAATTGTTACTGTGACCAATTCTTTCACCATGTTAAATGTGTGCATGTCAAATGTGCTTATTACGGCTTTGCGAATCAATCATCAGAAAATTCAATAGAATTATCAAATAGAAACAAAAGATGAACTACTATGTCACATAATAGCTCACATAGTAGACAAATTTTAATTACAATGTACTTCTCACTTAAATTAACTCTGAAGCAGAAAATGAATATCTGCAAGTGATGACAGATAAACAAACTGTTACAGATCGAATTTATGTTCTCTCTTACCTCACACAATCTGTATATTTTGTATGGAAATAGGTTTGTCTTTCCCTATGCTTGGAGTGTGTGTGTTCTAGTTAAAAGGTTGAGCAGCAAGCTTGTGTAAGTTTAGAATGAAAGAATGATATTTATTCTCTCACATTTATCTTCAATTAACATTTCTTACACACAGTTGCCCTCACAAACATATACTCATGCCCCATAAAGATTGAATACTGATAAAGCTACTACATCTTTATAGATTATAGTTAACTCAATCTCCAATTCATAATATCCAATCTCCCATGTGACATGTTTTCAGTTTCTGAAATCAGTTCAATGATTTTGAATTGAAGTAAGGGCCTTTTGAAAAAAAAAAGGTTAACAGCAGGTTACAAGTTTTCTCGTAGTCTAATATCTAGGATGTGTTGTTTGGAACAGGTTATGTAATTTGGTGCCTGATGTCTAGCACCTTATATCCAAGTCTGGCTCACAGACGACCGTTCTGATGGTTCTGTTGGCTGTTGGGGATCTGCTTACGAATAGCTCTTAGTTGACCTCTTAAACAGAAAAAAGAAAACATGGCTATCTCCACTGGCATATACAATTTACAAATAAGTTGATTCCATATCCCAAGTAGTTGGATAACAATGCTGGGGTTTACCCTCGATACAATGAGAAGTTTTTAGGAGTCATTCACTTCCATACCACAAATTGAGTTTAAGTCTTCCCTCATTCCAGTATGAAGCATGAAGGGAGACAGTCTAGAAACTCCATAGTCTTTTGTGTTTGTTGATCCTTAAATAATGTGTGAATTCTCTAGATGGTTGTAAATGTCCATAGTTAATTAGGTATTTGTTTGAGACCCAATACTACTTATAGATTAAATAGTAAAGATCATCTGATTTGGGCAATCATCTTGCATCATGTTTGTGTACAGTTTCTAAAGTAGTGACTAAAAATTCATAACATGACATGATGCTGGGTGAGACAGTACATATTTACTGAAACCTGTTGTTGATGTTATTAACCAACCCGCTCCAATGTGTTTTGACACACCTTTGGATCAAGTGGGTCTTGAATGTAGATTTTCTCACTCACAGCTGGGGATACAAACCTCAGTGCATTATTTGAAATCTATTTATTGGTCCATAGCAAGTGCATTTTATTAGTGATAAAATTACTTAAAGAGTGATGGTAAGATGTAACAATTTAATGTTCCAAAATAACAGTTTACTTTCCTGAGGTGAGGATGGAGAATAATCGCAAAAGACTGAAGTTAGCATCTTCTGTAATAGGATCAGTCATCGTGAAGACCATGTGAGTTTCCAGCATAGAGTCACAAAGTCATAGAGATGTACAGCACGGAAACAGACTTTTCATTCTATCTCGTCCATGTTGACCAGGTATCCCAACCCAATGTAGTCCCACCTGCCAGCACCCAGCCATATCCCTCCAAACCCTTCCTATGCATATATCCATCCAGGTGCCTTTTAAATGTAGCAATTGCACTAGCCTTCATCACATCCTCTGGCAGCCCATTTCACACACCACCCTCTGCATGAAAAAGTTGCCTCTTAGGTCTCTTTTATACCTTTCCCCTCTCACCCTAAACCTATGCCCTCTAGTTCTGGACACCCCACCTCAGGGAAGAGACCTTGTCTATTTCCCCTATCCATGGCCCTCATGAGTTTATAAATCTCTATAAGGTCACCCCTCAGCCTCCAGCACTCCAGGGAAAACAGCCCCAGCCTATTCAACCTCTCCCTATAGCTCAAATCCTCCAATCCTGGCAACATCCTTGTAAATCTTTCCTGAACCCTTTCAAGTTTCACAACATCCTTCTGATAGGAAGGAGACCAGAATTGCACACAATATTCCAACAGTGGCCGAACCAATATCCTGTACAACCACAACATGATCTCCCAACTTCTATACTCAACACTCTGACCATTAAAGGAAAGCATACCAATCACCTTCTTCACTATCCTATCTACCTGCGACTACTTTTTTTAGATTAGATTAGATTCCCTACAGTGCAGAAACAGGCCCTTTCGCCCAACAAGTTCATACCGACCCTCTGAAGAGTAACCCACCCAGACTCAATCCCCTACTCATGCACCTATCACTATGGGCAAGGAGCTATGAACCTGCACTCCAAGGTCTCTTTGTTCAGCAACAAAGAGCAACTAGGACCTTACCATTAAGTGTATAAATCCTGCTAAGATTTGCTTTCCCAAAATGCAGCACCTCACATTTATCTAAATTAAACTCCATCTGCCACTCCTCAGCCTTTAGCTCACCTGAATCAAGATCCCATTGTAATCCGAGGTAACTTTCTTCACTGTCCAATACACCTCCAATCTTGGTGTCATCTGCAAACTTACTGACTGTACCTCTTAAGCTCACATCCAAATCATTTATATAAATGACAAAAAGTAATGAACCCAGCACCGGTCCTTGTGGCATTCCACTGGTCACAGGTCACCAGTCTGAAAAACAACCCTCCACAACCACCCTCTGTCTTCTACCTTTGAGCCAGTTCTATATCCAAATGGCTAGTTCTCCCTGTATTCCATGAGATCTAACCTTGCTAATCAATCTTCTATGGGGAACCTTGTTGAACACCTTACTGAAGTCCAGATAGATCACATCTACTGCTCTGCCCTCATCAATCCTCTTTGTTACTTCTTCAAAAAACTCAATCAGGTTTGTGAGACATGATTTCCCATGCACAAAGCCATATTGACTATCCTTAATCAGTCCTTGCCTTTCCAAATACATGTACATCCTGTCCCTCAGGATTCCCTCCAACAACTTGCCCACCACCGACATCAGGGCTCATTGGTCTATAGTTCCCTGGCTTGTCCTTACCACCTTTCTTAAATAGTGGCACCACGTTAGCCAACCTCCAGTCTTCCAGCACCTCACCTTTGACTATCGATGATACAAGTATCTCAGTAAAAGGCCCAGCAATCCCTTCTCGAGCTTCCCACAGAGTTCGAGGGTACACCTGATCAGGTCCTGGGGATTTAGAGCTGAAAATGTGTTGTTGGAAAAGCGCAGCAGGTCAGGCAGCATCCAAGGAGCAGGAGAATCGACGTTTTGGGCATGAGCCCTTCTTCAGGCTCATGCCCGAAACGTCGATTCTCCTGCTCCTTGGATGCTGCCTGACCTGCTGCGCTTTTCCAGCAACACATTTTCAGCTCCGATCTCCAGCATCTGCAGTCCTCACTTTCTCCTGGGGATTTATCCAATTTTATGTGTTTCAAGACATCCACCACTTCCACCTCTGTTAATTTGGACATTTTTCACGACGTCACCATCTATTTACCTACATTCTATATCTTCCGTGTCCTTTTCCACAGTAAGCACTGATGCAAAATACTCGTTTAATATCTCCCCCATCTCCTGGGGCTCCATACAAAGACTGCCTTTGTTTATATAAAGCACTATCTTTATATTGTAGGTGCACTTATTGTGCGTAGTGAACTTGAAAAAGGTGGGCTGAATTTTATGAGGCTGAAGTCAACAACAGGAAGCAAATCCATTTCAGCCAGCAGCAGGAACTGACAAAGCAAATCCATGTTGGTATCATCCCTATTAAAAATGGCAGCCAGTGTTCAAAAGCTGCATTTCCAATCTGAGTGCCACTAGCTTAGCAACTTCAGCAATACCACAATAAGGTGGTGGTCTATCAGTGGCTGAAACTCTCAGAGCTGAGTGGGATGCAATTGCCAGATAATCAGATGCTCATTTGGGAGGAAGGAGTTGAGGTGGGGAGGAGTCATTGAGATTCAGGGGCAGCATTGCATCTTGAGTTACCTGCTTGTGGACCAGAGGGTGTCCAAAAAGGAGGTACCCCAAAGCCATCAGGTTTCAGTGGATAGTCTCCCCATGCAGTCATTGGGCAGTCATTCCCACTGACAAATTCCAGTAAAGGTGGGGAGGGGGAAAGACCTTTAAATGCCACCTAACCTCTTGAGTCGTGATCTAAGTGGGTGACCTATCTATCAGCTTTTCAGCTCCTGGCAGAACTTTTCCCTAGCATTCCTGTCTCCTCACCCATCACTAAGGGTTGGAAAATTCTGCCCAATAATTCTCTTTTGGCATAGAATCGGTGTCCTATGCAGTTCCAATCAATTTCAACATTTACTTTTTTTGTTGTATGGTTACTACAAATGGATGAATAAATCTTACATTTGCATAAATGTGAATTTGGGCTATAATTGCATCAGTGAAAAGGCATCATCCAAAACTAACAATGTAAGGTATCATAACCAAAGTTCAGAATCCCAAAGTACTAAGGACATTTTTAAGTCGTAATTCTTGTTTTGTTAAAAAAAATGGACTTATGCAGCCAAAAATGACAGAGGCTGTAAATTATAGAACATAGAACATAGAACATAGAAAAATACAGAGCAGTACAGGCGCTTCAGCCCTCGATGTCGCGCCGACCGAAGACAACCTAACCTACACTAGCCCAATAACCTCCATATGCTTATCCAATGCCCGCTTGAATGACCATAAAGAGGGAGAGTCCACCACTGCTACTGGCAGGGCATTCCATGAACTCACAACCCGCTGAGTAAAGAATCTACCCCTAACATCTGTCCTATACCTACCACCCCTTAATATAAAGCTGTGTCCCCTAGTAACAGCTGACTCCATACGCGGAAAAAGGTTCTCACTGTCAACCCTATCTAAACCCCTAATCATCTTGTACACCTCTATCAAATCATCCCTAAATCTTCTTTTCTCCAATGAGAACAGCCCCAAGTGCCTCAGCCTCTCCTCATATGATCTTCCTACCATGCCAGGCAACATCCTGGTAAACCTCCTCTGCACCCCTTCCAGTGCCTCCACATCCTTCCTATAGTATGGCGACCAAAACTGTACACAATACTCCAGATAAGGCCGCACCAGAGTCTTATACAACTGCAACATGACCTCAGGACTCCGGAACTCAATTCCTCTACCAATAAAGCCCAGTACGCCATATGCCTTCTTCACAGCACTATTTACCTGGGTGGCAACTTTCAGAGATCTGTGTACATGGACACCAAGATCCCTCTTCTCATCCACACTATCAAGTAGTCTACCATTAGCCCAGTAATCCATCTTCTTGTTACTCCTACCAAAGTGAATGACTTCACACTTAGCTACATTGAACTCCATTTGCCACCTTTCTGCCCAGCTCTGCAACTTATCTATATCCTGCTGTAACCTGTGACATTCTTCTTCGCTGTCCACCACTCCACCGACTTTCGTATCATCCGCAAACTTGCTCACCCAGCCTTCAAGCCCCTCCTCCAGGTCATTTATAAAAATGACAAACAGCAATGGTCCCAAAACAGATCCTTGTGGAACACCGCTAGTAACTGCACTCCAAGATGAACCTTTACCATCAACCACTATCCTCTGTCTCCTTCCAGCCAGCCAATTCCTAATCCAAACCTCTAATGCACCCTCAATGCCATACCTCCGTAATTTTTGCAGTAGCCTACCATGGGGTACCTTATTGAACGCCTTGCTAAAATCTATATACACCACATCTACTGCTTTACCCTCGTCCACTTCCTTCAGTAAATTAGGTGGCTGTCTGGAAAGAAATCATGGAATGTCACACTTACTGATCTGAAGTAAACTTCAAAAAACAGCCCTACAAAAAGCAAATCAAAACAGACTGGATTGTGATCTCATGTGATTACAAAGCTAACAAGGAGCTGATGAACCACCTACTGAACAGCAAGTTACTCCTGTGACTTAGGTCCCAAACTGCAGACACATATAAGGTTTTTCCTAATGAAGAATACACAAAGACACTGCTTTAAAAGCCAGTTTCAACCTCACTGGAATGTGCTTGTGGGACTGAAAATTCTTGTGTGTGCTAATCTGGGTTTGAGCGTTAGCATCCTCTCAAGGTCATAGTTGAAGAATTATCCCCTTGTCACCCCTTTGTTGCCAGTAAAGGAATATGCTGTCTCACTCCAAGTGCTGCAAACCAAACAAAAGATAATGGGATAAAAAGATTCTGACTCACCCTGAAAACTAGAATTTGATCATGTCGAAAGAAACCAGTACCACAGAATCTCAACCAATCTGTCAAACCAAGGAACATGAAACCAACTGTCCAACTAGTTTCCTGTCCAACTATCAACAGTAATCTCCACTTCAATGGCTACAATGTTCAGCTATCCATATTTCTCCAAGTCAACAATTCTGATTGATCTGTAAATTTGTTTTAACTTTCACCTTTTTGGACTCTTCTCTTATTTCTACTCTGCACGTATGTGTGTTGCATTACTAATTCATCTCATGTGTAGTAGTTAGTAAACTTACACTTTGTTAATTCTGGTTGAATTGACCTCTTTTAAAACGTAAGTTCATTTGGATCTGGGAAAAAAGTATCCACAAGGGAAGGGATCTGTTTTCACATTAACCTTATGGCTCCCAACTTGCGGGAGGGGGAGTTGGTGAATAAAGTTTAACTTTCCATATCTGAGAGATTAACTTTGGGTTATTCAGTTTAGAACAAGAGTAAACCAGGGAACATTGTCCAGGTTCTGGCAAAACAATAGTATGGCATCTACATTCCTATATATAAAATGCTACATACTGAAAAATGTATTATAAGTCTGTATTCATCTTTATTGAAGTTACATCTGAAGTTATGGGGAGATGATTTCCTGGTGAAATGTTACTGGACTAGTAATCTCAAAATTCAAGCTAATACTGTTTCAACTGGTGGAATTTAAATTCAAATAATAAAACCTGGAATATCGAGTTAGTCTCAGTAGCCGAAGAGTGTGGTGCTGGAAAAGCACAGCCAATCAGGCAGCATCCGAGGAGCAGGAGAATCAACATTTCGAGCTTAAGCTCTTCAATGATTCCTGATGAATTTCCAGCACCACACTCTTTGACTCTGATCTCCAGTATCTGCAGTGCTCACTTTCTCCTTCATCTCAGTAATGGTGACCATGAGAACTATCACCAATTTCAGTAAAAATATAACATATTCACGAAGTCCTTTAGTAAAGGGAGTTTGCCAACCTTACCTGATCTGGCTGCTAATTGATTCCAGACTCCAGCCAGCAATGTGATTTATTCTTAATTGCCCACTGAAATGGACCACTCAGTTCAAGGACATTTAGGGTTGGGCAATAAATGCTAACTGCACTAGCTTCAGCCACATTCCACAAAAGAGTAAAATAGGCATTTATTACTAAAATTAAAACTACTTGTGATAGAACTGGGAATTATGTTTCTTTCTTTTAATTTGTTTAATTGCAATCCTGAAATATTAAATAAGTGATTGTGATAAAGCGGTGAGAAGCAGTGTATATATCAAAGTCTATATTTATGTCAAACTAATATTTATGAAAAATCCAGATGGCTAGTGTGTGATACAGAATGAGGCCAATCTCATGGTTCAAACCTTATACTGGCTGTGATGGTTTACAGAGGCTCACCTCCTTGCCTTGTCTCGCACTTTTGGAATGGTGCCCCTTAAACTGCATATAACCTTTTGTTTCTCACAAATGGAAAGCAATGTCTATGTTCCTTTAAAGATCATGGCCAAATACCTACCAAATGTAACAGCATACACTTCCTTGCTTTCATAATCTGTTTTCACACTTTTGATTAGCTGCAGTAAAGATGGTAAAGTACAAGTCTAACTGTTCTGACCACCATGTGTTCTATGCAGACTAACAAGAAAACCTACCAATTTTAAAATCAATCAAATAAATTGCTCAGAAGAAATATCAGTCTATTGCTTCTTATAAACTGCAATGTTTAATATCCAGAATGACATGTATCAAATTAAATATGTATATCATGATTAAAGCATGATTAAAGTACCAACATAATTATCAGTTTTGACTTTGAAGAGCATCACTAGTGTTTCTGTTTGTGGACTTAAAACTTGGCTTCACCCTGGGAATTTTCCCTGAACCATTACTCTGTTAACTAAAGACAGACACTACAATGTGAGCACATACAGAATTCCTGGCATGTCTTAGTGCAAGTGTCTCGTGATTGTGTCTCTTTACAGTGTAAAAAGATTTCTATGTTTTCTAAGTAATTTGAAATAGCTGTAGGAATGACTTTTTCAAGTCAAATTTCATTTGGTGACAATTCTTAATCATAAGTTCAGTTAAAAACAACGCATTGAGAAGGATAGACAGTGAAATAGACTTATTCATGGGATGTAGACTTAATGGTATCAAATTTTATGTAGTTTCATCAGTTTACTTCCTCATGGCATCTAAATGGCATGTGCGTTCCTCTCTTTGCAAAAATAAGTTCAATTATTTATAAGTTTTCAGGTAAGCACAAAAGGCTGGTTTTACTCCTGCTCTGCATTCCACTCCTTTGCATTAGCCAATGGGAGCTAGTTGCTAGTTTCAGCATGAATCAGGTGGGCTCTATGCAGATAAAGCCTGTGAGTGAAACATTCCTTGGTCTTGTCCAACTGAGGTCAGAACAAGTCATGTACCTCACATTCCCTCAGCTCCTGCCTTGAGTTGGAATTGGGGTTGAAGACTTTAATCAGTCGCTTGTGTTTTTTTGTTTATGGTTAGAAAATTATAATAAGCATTTTAATTAATGACATCTGCATCATTTATATAATTGTAGTTTGTAATGGAAAACAAAATAATGGGAACTTAAAAGGCATTTTTGGTAAAAATGTTTCAGATGCAGTCAGTAAGTCTAAAATTTTGTTAATCCAAATTCTGCCCTCCCATGTGTATGTTTTGCAACCACAGATTTCCCTCCCTGTTGCTCCACACCCTGTTGTTTTCTTGGAATCATTCTCCTTTTCAAAATTAAAATTCATCTCTCCCTGTGGCTCTTGAATTGATCCCATTATCTCTGTCTCTCCTGGATCACTTTAGAGACAATAGATTTGTTACTGGATTAGTAATCCAGAGACCATTGTGACCGCTCACTCCTAGGACTGGACTTTAAAATTATGAAAGGGTTTGACGTGGTAGACAAGGAATTGATTTTTCCACTTGCAGAAATTAGGGGCCATAAGTTCAAAATAGTGGCTAATAAATCCAAATGAGAATTCCTTACTCAAGAAATGTTTAGAATGTGAAACTCACCAGCATCAAGATCAATGGAGAAAAATATAAGATTGATAGATTGAAGGAGAAATTGTATAAACAGATGTGAAGGGATAAACCATTACATTGATAGTGAGTTAGCTGAAGAGGAATAGGAGTTTGTTCTTGTTGAACATAAACACCACTAATAGGAGAGATGTTCCACAGACAAGTTAGGCATTGGGCTAACATAATCATATTCACCAAATCACACCTTGAAGCCTTTCTCCCAAACACGTCCATCTCCATTCCCTGCTATACCTTGTCCCAAAGTAGGAAAGACCACCAGAAGTAGCAACACGGTAGTTTACAGACACGACAGAGTAGCCTGGGAGCCCTCAACATTTACTCTGACCTTTCATGGCATCAAGTAAAATGGTTCTGCTATCACCACTTACTGCATTCCGACATCAAATGGACTGATCAAAGGTCTGCAGTCCTGTCGTACCTAAACATTGGTGGTGCTGGATAATTAACAGGAGGTGAAGGTTTCACAAATATTCCCATTCTCTATGATGCAGAAGCATGGATGTAAAGGTGAAAGACAATGCTGAAGTATTTGCATGCACCTTCAGCCGTAAGTTCCAAGTGGACGCTCAATCTCAGCTCCACTAGAGGTCCCCAACATCACAGGTGCCAGTCTTCAAACAATTTGATTCACTCCACGTGATTTCAAGAAATTACTGAAAACAGTGAAAACTGCAAAGGCTTTGGGCCCTGACACCATTCTGGCAATAATACTCCAAAACCAGCTGCACCTCTGGTCCAGCTGTTTTATAGCAGCTACAACACTGGCATCGACCCTGAAATGTGGAACATTTTCTGTGTCCTATAAACAGAAAGGTGGACAAATCCAGCCAAGCTAATTATAGGGTCCAACAGTCGACTCTAGATCAATAGTAAAGTGATGGAAGATGTCATCAACAGTGCTATCAAGCAACAGTTATTTATCAATAGCCTACTCAATGACTTGGTTGGATTCTGCCAAGATCACTCAGCTCATTGCAGTCTTGGTTCAAATACAGACAAAAGAGCTGAATTCCAGAGGTGAGGTGAGAGTGACAGCCCTTGAGATCAATGTAGCCTTCAACCAAGTATGGCATCAAGGAATCAATGAGAATGAGGAGCAAACTCTCTGCTACTGAAGTCACACCTAACACAAATAAAGATGACTGTAGTGAAAGTTGATCATCTCAGCACCAGGGCATCCCTGCAAAACTTGCGCAGGATAGTGTTCTGGACCTTCAGTTGTGTTACCAATGATGTTTCCTCCCTCATAACATCAGAGGTGGAGATGATTACTGATGATTGCACAATATTCAGTATCATTTATAATTCCTCAGACACTGAAGCAGGTCTTGACCATATGCAGAAAGATCTAGACAGCATCCAGGCTTACATTAATAAATGGTGAGTAACATTTGTGCCACACAAATATCAGGCAATGACCATCTCCATCAAGGGAGAATCCAACCATTGCCTCTTGTTGTTCAATGGTATCATCATCGCCGAATCACTCACTATCAACATCCTGGATGTTTGGATTGTACTACAATCATGTACAATTAACTGTCTTAGTGTGCCATAGTCATGTGTCCTCTGCCATGAGGTACACAATCTGTAGGCAAACATCGTGAGTTCACATCAATAAAGGCCTTGTGTTAACACACTGCTTTGTTGTACATTTTAAACTCGTGTGTCAGAACAGGCACTGAGATGAGTGTTGCTGTCAGGAAGAAAGTATAGCTACTGACAGGGAGACATCAGTACATGCTGAGCTGTAAGCTGCCAGTCAAGAGAAAACAATGCAGGTCGATAAAGCAAGCCACAATTATAACACTGGTTACAAGAAAATGGTTGCAGCCTCCCTCATACCAATTCCTGTTCAAATGATAAGGAATATGAAGCAAAATTGAAAGTTCTTCCATGCACAATATCAGAATTAAGCAATAGCTACAGATTTGTTGAGCAAATAGACCAAGTATAAGTCACCACACTTCTATCACTGTTGGGAAGAGAAAGTTTCTAAATATGTTATACCCTAAAAGTCTAAAAGAAAAAGTTAGAAATTTGAAAGCTCTGATGGCACACTTTCAGCCCCACATGAATGCTATGTTGAATGTACAAGGTTCAATACTGGAAACCAAAGGGAATAAAGGTTGATAAGTATGTAGTGTCTTTAACTCAGCTCAGCAAAACCTGTAACCAGTGAAACTGAAACCTGAGCTAATTAAAGGTTGGATCATCTTAGGCAAAATAGAACCTATTATAACAGTGTGACTGCTAAGAGAGGAGAAACTGATTCTTGAAGAAGTTATGAACATGTATAGACGTTCTGAGCTTGTAATCCAGTAGTGACAGTAGGCGATGTTTGACCACAATGTGGAGGAACAGCTCAGACCTAAGAACTATGTTGATAAGTTGCTCAGACCTGTTCACTCTGTTGAAACACAGCCTGCACCTTACACCTGGAATAAACGGCAGTATCCACAGAAGAGCCAGTGTGAAAATCCATCTCAAAGGATAGTTTGCAAATATTGTGGAGATCACTACACAAAACAAAAGACAGCTCAGATTATTAAACCTAAATGCTCCAGAAGAGATATATAGTGTTTAACAGGCCACATTGACTGACAAATAGACAAACAAACTGCACAATACAGAGAGAGTCCAACTGCAGAAAAACCATCTCAAAGCTCAAGTCACGAAAATGAAAAGATTTTGTATGCCAGATGCAACTAATGCACCTCGAGGTGATTTTGATCATTTCAACCAGAAGGTGAGATAAAGCTAAAAACCCACATATGTGTGATCACAAGGTCCAAATATTTTTAAAATCATGTGGGCCATAAGCGTAAGTAAATAGACATAAGTAGGACTAGCGGAAATAACAAACGGTTGCTCATGCATGAAAACACTAGTGTATATATTTGGTAACTGGAGTAACTAAAAATCTACATGTGCATGCTTTTCTCCCCCTTTTTTGTACCAAAGGGGGCCTGTTTAGAATAAACTGGATCCATTACAAATATCTGTGCTAGTCTACTGTCGTTATGTCATTTACTGCAAGGCACGCATCCTGTTGCAAACATCTTAGGGTCAAATCAATAAAGTTTTGTCTTAACAGTCTCAAAGTACTGAGGGATATCGATGACCAGAAATTGTATTGGACCAGACATATAGATACTGTGGCTACAAGAATAGGTCAAAGCCTAGGAATTCCGCACTGAGTAGCTCACCCCCTGTCTCCCCAAAGTCTGTCCACCATCTACAATTCCATCTATAACTATAATCAAATACTCTCCACTTGCCTGGATGGTGCAGCTTCCAACAATATTCAAGAACCTTGATACTATTCAAGCCAAAGCAACTTGCTTGACTGGCACCCTCCCACCAGCTTCAACATTCATTCCCTTCACCATCAACAAACAATGACAGAAATACATACCAACTACAAGATGCACTGCAGTAATTCACCAAAGCTCCCTTTGACTGCATCATCCAAATCCACAACCTTCATCATCTAGAAGGACAAGCGACGCATAGGAAGACCACCACCTGCAAGTTCCCTCTCCAAGAAGCACGGCATCCTGACTTGGAATTGTTTCACTGTCACTGAGTCAAAATCCTGAAACTCTCTCCCTAACAGCTCTGTAGACGTTCCTGTAGTTCAAGATATTTGTTCAAGACAGCTTGTCACCACCTTCTCCTGAGCAATTAGGGAGGGGTAATAAACTCTGACCAAGGCAATGTTGCACACATCCTATGAATAAATTCATAAAAGCACTGCTGCTGATTGAGCTGACCATACTCATCCTCACTAATCTACATGTCACAGCTGCATTTCTGCATGTTAGTATTGGAAGAATTGAGTACGACACAAAGTTTGAGAAAACATAGCTCTGTCAGCAAACTAACGATATCATCCAACATGATGTGTGTCTCTACACCATGCTAAATGGAATATACTCAGAACAGACCTAATGGCTCAGAACCAGACAACAGTGATGTGCTGTAAATCATCAGCAGCAGAACTATAATCAATCACAATCTTTAATCCCATGGCCCAGCATCTTCCTTACATTACTATTGTTGTCAAGCCAGGGGGCCAACTCTGGTTCAATGAGGATTGTAGCAGCACCAGGCATTCCTCGAAAGGATATGCAAATCTCGTGAAGTTACAGCCCAGGTGGTATGGTAAATAGTGCAAGCAGCATGCCAAACACTGAGCTAAGTAATCTAATGCCCAATGGATCAGAGTATTGTTCTGCAGTCCGTTTACATCCAGTTGTGAACAATTAAACAACCTAAAAACATCCCCAATCCGAATAATAACAGACCCCATCACATCAGTGCAAAAAACAAGGCTGAACCATTTTAAACCATCTTCAGCCAAAAGTGCTGTGGGAATAATCCACCCCATGTTCTTCTTAAGTTTTCCTCATCAAAAGTGATGGTCTTCTGACAATTTGACTCATTCTATCTGGCATCAAGAAGTGGCTGGGTATTTGATAATGCAAAGACAATGGATTCTCACATCAGTGCAGCTGTGATACTGAACATGTGCCCTAGAATTAACTGCACCCTTAACATAGTCATCTATGTCCAATCGAGGGAAAAGCAGGACAAATCTAATACCAATAAGAGAGGATCTGACCATTTCTCTTTGATATTCAATAACATAAACATCACTGAACTCCCCAGCATCAACATGTTGGGAGTTGTCATTATCCAGAAGACTAGCTGTATCAGTCATGTAAATAGTGTGGTTAGAAAAGCAGGTTGGATGTCTGTTATCCTGTGGTAACTAATTTATTTCCTAGCTCTGCAAAATGTGGTTACCATCTAGTCAGAAGTGTGCACTAGTCAGAAGTGTGATGGAATACTCTCCACTTGCCTGGATGAGTATAGTTCCAACAACTCTCAAGAAGCTTGAGACAATCAAGACAAATCAGTCTATTTGATCAGTATTCCATCCACAATTTAAACATGCACTGCTTCAATACTGATGCACATTAGGCAGCAGTGTGTGCCATCTACAAATGCACTGCACCAAATATTAAGCTGCCAAAAACAGCATATCCAATACCTGCAAATTGTATCAGTTAAGAGCACAATTGCCAGGATGCACACAGGAGCATCACCATGTTGGTTCTGTCAAAACTATCCTGATATAAAACTATATCACTGTTCTTTCACTGTTGCTGGTCAAAACCCTGGAACAATCTCTCTAACAACCCAATGGGTGCACACAACATGCACTGCAGTGTTTTAGAAGGTATCTCACTACTACCTTTAAAAGTACAATTTGACATCCATAAACATTGCTTCTTTCACTACTAATGCTCAGTAGCAGCAGTGTGAACGCTTTAAAGTTCACCAAGGCATCCTCGACAACTTCCAATTCCACAACCCCCACCATCTAGAAGGACAGAAGCAGGAGATCCACGAGAACATGTCAACCTACATGGTCTTCTCCAAGCCACTCACCATCCTGACTTGGAAATATATTGCTATTCCTTCATTGTTGTTGGTTCAAAATCCTGGAACTCCCTTAATACACCATTGTGGGTCTAGCAATACCAAATGGACTGCAGTTGGTCAAGACAGCTCATTACAACCTCCTCATGGACAACTAAGGATGGGCACTAAATGTTTGCCAAACAATGATGCCCACCTCTCATGAAGAAAAATGAATAGAAAATTGAACAATAAATTGAGGTGGCCAATAAATGCTAGCACTGCCAAAGACACTCACATCTTGTGAACAAATCCAAAAAGCTTCCATCTGTGCTTTAAGATTCGATGATTCAGTTTAGTATTTCCTCCATTATCTTTTGGATAGAGGTTCTTTGAAGTGCAGACACATTCGTGGCTAATACAATGGTCTCCAATGGCTGTTTCACCTTCAATTTATTAATAGAATGTTTCTCTTCACTAAAGAGATTAGTTCACTCTACTTCCACATCATCAAGTCATTAATCTTTGGACAAAATTCTCTGGTCTGAGGTATGAGTTCAATGGAGGGAATGGAATACAGCATTACGCCTGTTCAGGAACTGGTCAGCTTTGCTTGCACAATCGTGCAGTTGTCTGCTGTTATGTTTGAAAATGCAAGGAGCACAACAAATCTTGTTGTGGCATGGATAGAAAGTCAATGCCTGTGTCATTAACTTATGGGATGGAATGTCTTAGAGGTATAATTAAAGGTCACCCATTCATTCCTTGATAGCCAGGATTATCAATCAGACTCTCAACTGAATGTAGTTGAACATTCTTGCCCATCCACTCATCCCCAGTTAGTATGTCTCTCTTGCCCAGACAATCCTCCACCTTAGCCAGACTTTCTCTCCTGAGCAGTCTCCTTAACCAGTGTTCATTAAGCTGCAGTCTCTGCCCCTCTGTCATCCTCCATGCTTCATGCCACTACCACTGCCCAATCTCAATAATGGCCTGTCATGGAAGAATGCTCCCCAAACAGGACAAAGCAGCAGCTAGTCACTTCCATTCTTGCATGTTATCCGCCTGCTTTATGACTGCATGCCATCCACATAATTACTGCTCATGTAGAACTTAATTGGGAAGGGAAACTTAATTCCAGTGAGATGACCTTTAAATAAGCATGGATGAGATAAAAAAGGGCTTCCTGACAAGTGCCTTCAGAAATTAAACTCTAGCTTCAAATAGAACTTAATTGCAAACTTTCATCCTATCCCCAGAATCTGATTTCTTGCCTCTTGCCCAATTATGTTCCCTCATTCATAGCCGCAGCACAAGCTTCTACCTTTTGTTTCTAAATCCCATATTGCTTCAAGCATCTTCAATCCTTTTTTCATTTCTCGCTGGAATTTCTTTCTGCTGCATTGTAGCATGATATACTGTTGTAGATAACTAAGTGACTATCTAACTTGCTGAGCAACATTATTACAGTTGTGTCCAAATTTGATGCAAAGTTGTATATTATTTTTAAATGGAAACTTACCATTGTGCAACAAAAGGTACTTCACCCTAAGATAGTAGATGTCCTCAACCAACTGTTGTGATGAGCATGGAGACCATTGGTCCTGATCACAGAGGCTGATCTAGGGTAACTAAAAACTTCAGTACTAGATGTAGTGTTCTAGTTAACAAGCAAAACTAATATTATTTACAAAATATCATGCAAGGACTGTAACAAACACTAAATTGGACAAACAGGCAGAACACTAGCCACCAGGATACATGAACATCAACTAGCCTCAAAATGACATGAACCTCTTTCACTAGTATCCTTACATCCAGATAAGGAAGAACACCACTTCGACTGGGACAACACATCCATCCTAGGACAAGCCAAACAGAGACACATACGAGAATTCCTAGAAGCATGGCATTCCAATTGGAAATCTATCAACAAACACATTGAGTTAGACCCCATCTATCACTCCCTGAGAAAAAGTACAGGAAATGACATCACCACAGGAAATTGTGTCACCGCAGGAAATGACATCAACAACCCAAAGAAACCCAAACATTTAAATAGAAAGCAGGAATTATCAAAAGCGCTTTGCCTGGAGGCCCACTGAAGATGTTACCTAGTAAGGTGACGAAATGTCTGAAATGAACTTTCCAGTTCAGTGAGCAAACCTATATCCAGAACCTCAACCTGAGCTACAAATATTGTCAAAACTTGCTAAAACTTCAGTACTGGCCAGTACTTCAGCTAGACTATGGATCATTTAACGCAATTAGTCTGCATTTTTTCCCTGTGCCTGTGTGGGTTTCTGCTGGCTGCTCTGGTTTCTTTCCACAGCCCAGATTAGGTGGATTGGCAATGCTAAATTGCCCCTGGTGTCCAGGGATATGCAGTTTGGGTGGATTAGGCATGATAAATGTGAGGTCCTGGGGATAGGGTGGGTGATGGATTCAGGTAGGATACTCTTTGGAGGGTCAGTGCAGATTCGATGGGCCATGTGTCCTCTATCTGCAGTATAGGGATTCTATGATTCAACTAATTAAAATATTATGAACACTCACAGGCAAGATAACTTCAGTCAGTTATTAGCTCTAATCATTTTTTGAATGGCTGTACATTTTATTTTAACTGAAATTAACATCTATCTGTGGGTTGCATCACATAGACTTTGCACTACAGTATAATGTTTTACTCTAAATGCTTAAGAATATAACTCAATTGATTATTCTGGTTTTCCTTGAAAGCAATGGACTTAATAGTGTCTCCTCCTTCCTTCCAGTCAAACACTCCCTAAAATTTGGCACACTCTTGAACCTACATTACCATTTTAATACAGAAATTTAATTTTTATTACGCTTTTACAAGTTCTGTGCCACAATATTTTCATACCTGTAGCATTAAGTTAATGAGGACTGTATTTTTGTATTCTATTTTGATTTTGTTTTTTTTTCATGTTTTCTTGTAGATAGTATTAACACTTTTCTTTACAAAGTTAATAATATGGGAAATAATACCTTGGTTAGCATGAAATTAAGAATGCTGGTAGGATTTATAAGATGATCAGAGGAATAGATAGAGTAGACAGTCAGAAACTTTTTCCCCGGGTACAACAGAGTGTTACAAGGGGACATAAATTTAAGGTGAAGGGTGGAAGGTATAGGGGAGATGTCAGGGGTGGGTTCTTTACCCAGAGAGTGGTGGGGGCATGGAATGCGCTGCCCGAGGGAGTGGTAGAGTCAGATTCATTGGCGACCTTTAAGCGGCATTTGGATAGGTACATGGATGGGTGCTTAATCTAGGATAGAAGTTCGGCACAACATCGTGGGCCGAAGGGCCTGTTCTGTGCTGTATTGTTCTATGTTCTATGTTCTATGTTCTATGTTCTATGAATCACAAGAGAGATCATTGCTCAGCATAACTTGGAGATTACAGTAGAAATGTATAAATGCAAGGATATTTTCCTGTGTCTGTGAAAATATTTTATGGTGCCTTGTTTCAAAAACATTCCTGAATACTGTTAATTCAGAGTAGTACTTACCATGGAATTAAAGAAATTTACATAAACCTTACAAAGCTGTTGATGGGAATTCATTCTGTAGAGAAAACTATCTCAGTATAGTTTCAGGCATTTTCTACAGAACAAGATTTATTTTTCCCTTTGCCATTTCAATTTATTTCTAACTTCTCCACTCTTTAACCTTCCGAGGTTCCTTGATAAGACTGATGATCAACTGTATATTCTCAGGCTGTGCCAGATGCTACATGATGGTCAAACGTTAAAGAGAATCTAGCCAACTGCAAACATTTTTAGTAACTCACTAGTAGTCTCTGCTTGCCATTTGATGCCAGTAATTTGATTAAGACTGGCAGGTTGGAATTTGGAGAAACCTACATCTAGTTTGATGTGACAATATGTGACAACCTGACGCGATGTGACCGTATGAACAGACCTCCATTATTGATTTGGGTATCCTGCCCTGTGGTACAATATAGTAGCCCAGATTGTTCTAGTCTGTTTAATATGTCATTGTACAAGTTTGCACTTGATGTGCCCTATCTCCTACGGATGCAAGCCTTTTGCATTCTTTGTTACTTGTTGCAGAAGTTAATGTGCTGAATTTAAAAATAGTCACAGCAATAGGGTTGAGTCTGCATGTAATGTGAATCTCATCAGGGATGTAAATGATATATTTTGAATTTTTCCAACCAACACTCTATCAATAGCATGAGGAGTTATGAGGATAGTGTGGGGAAATGGCATTGAAATGTTTGATCAGCTTTGGTGGAGCAAACTTGATGGACTGAATGGCCTACTCCTGTTTCCATGTTCCTAAATATAGCCTGAAATAGTAAGTAACCCATATTTTCAATATCACTAAAACTTACAAAATATCAATACAAATTCTCGAAATGAGCATCAAGTTGGATTATGCACTTGAACTGATGAAGTTTAAGTTTAACTTTTGTAAATACAGTTGCATTCAGGAACTACCACAGCATTGATGCAGGTGAATACAGTAGTAGTTTCATCTGTTACAGAACAAACTATTTCTGAGTATTGATCTTCAGCTACATAAACATCAAGTCAAGACAAAGAGAGCTGCATGAGGAGGTTGTATTCATGCACTGCGTAAGAGAGGGCAGAGGAGGTGCCACCTGACCCACAAAATCCATTAGGCCATAAAACATAACAGCATAAGTAGGCCATCGAGCTCATCAAGGTCGAGAGTGTGGTGCTGGAAAAGCACAGCAGGTCAGGCAGCTTCCAAGGAGCAAGAGAATCAACATTTCAGGCATAAGCCCTTCATAGGAATGAGGCTTGTGGGCCGGGGTACTGACAGATGAATGGGAGGAGGGTGAGGCTGGGGGGAAGGTAACTGAGAAAGTGATAGGTAGATTATGGTGAGGGAGAAGGTGATTGGTCAGGGGTGGTGGAGCAGATACATGGGAAAGGTGATGGACAGCTCAGGAGGGTGGTGCTGAGTTGGAGGCTTGGGACAGTGATAATGTGCGGGGACAGGGAATGAGGAAACTATTGAAATCCACATCGATCCCACGTGTTTGCAGTGTCCCAAGGCGAAATATGAGGCGATCTTTCTCCAGGCATCAGATGGTAACAGTTTAGCGATGGAGGATTCCCAGGACCTGCATGTTCTTGACAGAGTAGGAGGGGGAGTTGAAGTATTCAGCCACAGTGCAGTGGGGTCAGGTGTAGGTGTCCCAGAGTTGTTCTCTGAAATGATCTGCAAGTAGGCATCCTGTCACCTCGATGTAGTGGAGACCACATCAGGTGTAACAGGTACAGTAGATGACATTGGGCGGCACGGTGGCACAGTGGTTAGCACTGCTGCCTCACAGCGCCAGAGACCTGGGTTCAATTCCCACCTCAGGCGACTGACTGTGTGGAGTTTGCACATTCTCCCCGTGTCTGCATGGGTTTCCTCTGGGTGCTCCGGTTTCCTCCCACAGTTCAAAGATGTGCAGGTCAGGTGGATTGGCCATGCTAAATTGCCCGTAGTGTTAGGTAAGGGGTAGATGTAGGGGTATGGGTGGGTTGCGCTTCGGCGGGGCGGTGTGGACTTGTTGGGCCGAAGGGCCTGTTTCCACACTGTCAGTAATCTCATCTAAAAGAAAAATTGGTGGAGGTACAGGTAAGTTTCTGTTCTATTTGAAAGGATCCTTTGGAGCCTTGGATGGAGGCAAGGGAAGTGGTGTGGGTGCAGGTTTTACACTTCCTGCGGTGGCAGGGAAAGGTGCCAGAAGTCGGATGTGGGCTGGTGAGGGGCATGGACCGGTGAGGGGCGTGGACCTGACAAGGGAGTCACGGAGGGAATGCTGTCCAGAATGTTGATGGGGATGGGGAGGAAAATATACCTCTGGTGGTGGGAGTCTGTTTCTAGGTGGTGGAAGTGGTGGAGGTGATGCGATGTATGCGGAGGTAGGTGGGGTGGACGGTGAGGACCAGTGGGGTGCTGTCCTTATTGCATTGGGAGGGGTAGGTTTCAAGTGCAGTGGTGCTGGAAGTGGAGGAAATGTGCTGGAGGGCATCGTTGATCACATAGAGTCATAGAGTCATAGAGATGTACAGCATGGACACAGACCCTTCGGTCCAACTTGTCCATGCCGACCAGATATCCCAACCCAATCTAGTCCCACCTACCTGCACCCAGCCCATATCCCTCCAAACCCTTCCTATGCATATATCCATCCAGATGCCTTTTAAATGTTACAACTGAACTAGCCACCACTACTTCCTCTGGCAGCTCATTCCGTACACGTACCACCCTCTGTGTGCAAGCGTTGCCCCTTAGGTCTCTTTTATATCTTTTCCTACTCACCCTAAACCTATGCCCTCTAGGTCTGGACTCCCCCCACCACAGGGAAAAGACTTTGTCTATTTATCCTATCCATGCCCCTCATGATTTTATAAACCTCCATAAGGTCACACCTCAGCCTTCGACGTTCCAGGGAAAACAGCCCCAGACTATTCAACCTCTTCTGTAGCTTCACATGGGAAGGGAAATTGCGATCTTGGAAGAAGGAGGCCATCTGGGATTTTCTAAGGTGGAATTGGTCATCCTGGGAATAGATGCGGCGAATTTGGTCTGCTATTTAACTAGAGCACGGCTGATTTGTAATCCTCAACTCCATTTTCCTGCCTTTTCTTTATAACCCTTGGTTCCCTTAATGATTAAATATCTGTCCACCCCAACCTTGAATATACTTAATGACCTGGCCTTGACAGCCATCTTTGGAAAAGAATTCCATGGATTCACCACATTCTGAGAAAGGAAATTCCTCCTCATCATAAACGAGTGGCCATTTTTCTGAGATTATGCCTTCTGGTCCTAGACTCTTCCACAAGGGGTACCAGTCTTTCCACACCTACCCCATAAAGTCCCGAAAGAATTATGTACGTTTAGAAAGATCATCCTTTGGAGGGATCCAAGATGGTGGTGATCTAGACGGATCACTTTGCTGGGCTCTGCACCACAATACAGGCAAGGCAGAGTTGTAACCCACCCCAGTCAAATTAGTTTTATATATTAAGATTCTGAAAAAAAATTGTAGACTCCCAGAATTTTTCTTGCCTTCGTTTTCATCATGAGGGAAATGCCTAGAAAAGGAGCAAGCTCCCCCAAGGCCAGGGCTGTGGCCCAACCAACTGGAGCAGTGGACCTGATTACTCACCAAGCTTTGGTAGTGGAACTCACAAAGCCTCGCAAGGTACTGGGAAAGCAGATGGAGGCTAAGCTGGCCCCAATCTCTGCTATGCGTCATAGTTTACTTGATCAGGTTGATGATCTTGAGAACAGGGGCAGGAGGAAAAATCTTTGTATTGTCGGTCAGCCGGAGAAAAAGGAAGGTGAGCAGCCAGTGGAATTTTTCAAGAAATGGCTGCCGGAATTCCTTACGTTGGAGGCTGAAATGGAAAGAATGAAGATAGAAAGAGCTCCCCGGCTCATGGCACAGAGGCCAGGTCTGGACCAACACCCTTGCCCTATTCTGTGTGGTTCCACAATTATAGAGACAAACAAAGAATCATGGAAGCTTCCAGAACCCAGGGGAAAGATCCAAAGGCTTTAGTTTTCAAGGGTTCCAGGATCATGTTTTTTCAGGACTTCTCAGCAGCGGTATTCTGGAAAAGGAAATCCTATGATGGCATCAAGAAAAGATTGAGGGAACTCAGGATCCAGTTCTCTCTCAGGCACCCAGCAGTGCTTCGGCTTACCTTTAATGGTCCATACACTTACATGACTCATCAGAAAAAGCAAGAAACTTTGTGGACACATTAACTTAGACCGGACGATTTAATGGGTACAGATAATGGCATTGTTCAAGTTTATCTTTCTTTACGGAAGTCTTATTGGGGTGTCCTTTTTTTTGATAACAATCTGTGTTAAATTATACTTGGGGATGGACAGAGTATTCACTTTTAGCTTCTAAGTTAAGCTATACTAGGGGATGTGTGGGGTATTTACTTTTAACGCCTTTGTTCACATTGCTATTCTGTTTTCTTTTCTCTTTTTCAGCTTATGTTTGGGGTGCAGTTCTAGCCAGGAGTAGTTAAGAAGGTGGCTGGGATAAGGCTAGACACCTACATACAGGCAGTTTAAGCCTGGTTTTGGTATTTAATTACCCTGGTTGCCATATCAGCATAGGGCGGGAAATAGGGTTTTGGGGTGTGTAGGTATCCCCTTTAGGCGGGTGGTAAATTACCTTACTCCATGCCATTGGCACTTTATACGTAGTTTGTTTTTGATTTGAAAGTATTGCAGGTGTGTTAATTGTAGTTTTTTAAATTTGTATAGTTTTGATGTTCTGTGGCTCAATGATTTGTGATTCAAGTTCTTCCTCTCTGAAGTCTAAATGTTGCTACAGAATGTTATGGCTAATGACGTGCTTAAATGGTGTACCTGGAACATGAAGGGGCGCCACTCGCCAGTCAAGAGGGAAAGGTACTCACCAGTCTTAAAAAAGAAAGGGTGGATTTCATCTTATTGCAGGAGACACACCTGGATGATAGGGAACACTTGAAGTTGCAGCAGAATGGGTTTGATCAGGTTTATTTCTCATTTTTTAATGCTAGGAGTAAGGGAGTGGCCATACTTGTTAGGAGAAATCTCCTATTTAAGTTACTAGAGTGTGTTAAAGACACATGGTTGGCGGGGGGGGGGGGGGGAGGGGGTCGAAATCCTTAAAGCCTTGATAAATGGAGAAGAAACGATATTATAAATGTTACTCTCCTGGCCCACCCCCTCAAATTCCTGGTAGATGCATTCTCTAAATTGATTCGTCTTGCATCTCAGCATCTTATCACAGGGGGAGAATTTAATTGTCTTATGGATCCCACGATAGATGGATTGCCCAAAAGCCACCCCTGATTCCTTCTTTACAATCTTAACGATCAGGGATTTGTGTATTGAACTAGGGTTGGTGGACATCTGGTGGTGTCTCCACCTTACCGGCAGCGCTTTTACATTTTTCTCCAAACCACACAAGTGCCACACTAGGATTGATCTCTTCTTGACTCCCACAGCACTTGGACTCGGCGGTGTCCTGTACAATTGGTAATATTACCATCTCTGATCACATTCCAGTGTATTTATTGATTAAGACTAAGATCACTATAGCAGGTCCAGGACACTGGCGAATGGATCCCTTCATCCTTAAGGATAGTAAGTTTGTTTAGTATTTCTCCAATGATTTCAGGGCTTTCCTCAACCTTAATTCAGGCTTGGCCAGTAACCTATCCATTCTCTGGGAAATTACTAAAGCCTATGCCAGGGAGTTGGTGATTTCCTATTCTGCCAGTAAGTAGCGGCAGAAGGGTGTGCAGCAACTTTTGCTCAAAATACAGTTGAAGGCAGCCGAGAAGGCATACTTTGATAGGCCCTCGTTGGCTAAGCTACATAGGATCACAGCACTTTGGTCCACACTGAACTCCCTGCTCACACAGACAGCTAAGCAGGAGCTTACTTTTGCAAAACAAAGGTTGTTTGAGCATGATGATAAACTGGGCAAGTACTTAGCGTAACTTGCCAGGAAAAAGAGTGCCCCTCAAATTATCACCTCAATCAGGGAAGGTGCTGGAAACCTAACCCATGATTCTAAAAGGATTATCATGGCATTTCGGAGGTTTTACTCCGAATTATATCAGTCTGAAAGTTGTGAGGATGGGTGGGTTACAATGGAGCCTTTTTTCAAGAATCTGGATCTCCCGGGTATAACACCACGAACAAGAGTCTTTACTTAATGCCCCCTAATCAATGCAAGTGGTGCAGGAGGCTGTGAAGCAGCTTCAAAGTGGAAAGGTGCCTGGTCCTGATGGACATCCCAGTGAATTTTATAAAGAATTTATAAAAACACTGTCAGGACGGATGCTTAGCATGTTCAATGATTCTTACAGTTATGAGAGCTTCCTGCCATCCTTAAGAGAGGCCAATTTCTCTCTTTTTCTTAAAAAAAGGGACGGCCCCAGGGGACTGTGTTTCTCAAAATTTAAACTGGGAGTATCCTCAACATCTTTCAACTGCAAAAATGAGTACAAGCACTCTCACTCATTGTCTCTGGTCCTGCCACAGTCTCCGGACATACTGGAGCACCATAGTAGGTCCAATAGAGAGGATCTTGGAAACAGAAGTGCAGATGGACCTGGTCTCTCTTCTTCTTGGACTGGCTAATATACTTCTTTTAGATGCTCATTAAAAAAAAGTTTCAATATCATTAAATTCTGCGCAAGAAAAACACAGTCTGCTAAGCTGGGTATCTGACAATCCCCAGGTTTGTCGGGCTGATGTCAGCTAGTCATGGAGAAAGGACTGATTCGGGATAGTCAACATGGCTTTGTGCGTGGGAAATCATGTCTCACAAACTTGATTGAGTTTTTTGAAGAAGTAACAAAGAAGATTGATGAGGACAGAGCAGTAGATGTGATCTATCTGGACTTCAGTAAGGTGTTCGACAAAGTTCCCCATGGGAGACTGATTAGCAAGGTTAGATCTCATGGAATACAGGGAGAACTAGCCATTTGGATACAGAACTGGCTCAAAGGTAGAAGACAGAGGGTGGTGGTGGAGGGTAGTTTTTCAGACTGGAGGCCTGTAACCAGTGGAGTGCCACAAGGATTGGTGCTGGGTCCTCTACGTTTTGTCATTTACATAAATGATTTGGATGCAAGCATAAGAGGTACAGTTAGTAAGTTTGCAGATGACACCAAAATTGGAGGTGTAATGGACAGTGAAGAGGGTTACCTCAGATTACAACAGGATCTGGACCAGGTAGGCCAATGGGCTGAGAAGTGGCAGATGGAGTTTAATTCAGATAAATGTGAGGTGCTGCATTTTGGGAAAGCAAATTTTAGCAGGACTTATACACTTAATGAGGTAAAAACAATGACTGCAGATGCTGGAAAGCAAATACTGAATTAGTGATGCTGGAAGAGCACAGCAGTTCAGGCAGCATCCAACGAGCAGCAAAATCGACGTTTCGGTCAAAAGCCCTTCATCAGGCTTCATGAAGGGCTTTTGCCCGAAACGTCGATTTCGCTGCTCATTGGATTCTGCCTGAACTGCTGTGCTCTTACAGCATCACTAATCCAGTATTATACACTTAATGGTAAGGTCCTAGGGAGTGTTGCTGAACAAAGAGACCTTGGAGTGCAGGTTCATAGCTCCTTGAAAGTGGAGTTGCAGGTAGATAGGATAGTGAAGAAGGTATTTGGTATGCTTTCTTTTAGTGGTCAGAGTATTGAGTACAGGAGTTGGGAGGTCATGTTGTGGCTTTACAGGACATTGGTTAGGCCACTGTTGGAATATTGTGTACAATTCTGGTCTCCTTCCTATCGGAAAGATGTTGTGAAACTTGAAAGGGTTCAAAAAAGATTTACAAGGATGTTGCCAGGGTTGGAGGATCTGAGCTGTTGGGAGACACTGAACAGGCTGGGGCTGTTTTCCCTGGAGCGTCAGAGGTTGAGGGGTAACCTTATAGAGGTTTACAAAATTATGAGGGGCATGGATAGGATAAATAGACAAAGTCTTTTCCCTGGGGTTGGGGAGTCCAGAACTAGAGGGCAAAGGTTTAGGGTGAGAGGAGAAAGATATAAAAGAGATCTAAGGGGCAACATTTTCACGCAGACGGTGGTACGTCTATGGAATGAACTGCCAGAGGATGTGGTGGAGGCTGGTACAATTGCAACATTTAAGAGGCATTTGGACGGGTATATGAATAGGAAGGGTTTGGAGGGATATGGGCCAGGTGCTGGCAGGTGGGACTAGATTGGGTTGGGATATCTGGTTGGCATGGACGGGTTGGACTGAAGGGTCTGTTTCCATGCTGCACATCTCTATGGCTCTATGACATAGCCCTTTGGATTTTCTTACAAGTATGGTGCACCATAAAACTGAGAATTTCTATAAAATGTTACGGCATTTTTTGGATTAACTGGACTCAGATTTGTCTGCCACACTAATAAGGGCTTTGATATAGACATAACGATTGTGTTTAATGAATCTAACACCCAGAGGGGAAGAATTACAAACATATGAATATTTATAAATTAATACTCTCGATGGTCGAGAGCTATTGTTTTGTCTCACTGAGCCGTATTATTATTTATTAGTTAGTTGTTAGTTATTCGTTATTATTTATTTAGTTGGTCCTTTTTTCATATATATATATATTTATATTATACGTAGGGAAGAGGTCTGGGGAATACTGGAAAGGATGAAAATAGATAAGTCCCCTGGGCCTGATGGCATTTATCCTAGGATCCTCTGGGAAGCTAGGGAGGAGATAGCGGAGCCATTGGCCTTGATTTGTATGTCGTCGTTGTCTACAGGAATAGTGCCAGAAGACTGGAGGATAGCGAATGTGGTCCCCTTGTTCAAGAAGGGGAGCAGGGATAGCCCGAGTAACTATAGGCCAGTGAGTCTCACTTCTGTTGTGGGCAAAGTCTTAGAGACAATTGTAAGGGATAGGCTTTATGAACATCTGGAACGGAATAGTGTGATCAAGGATAGTCAGCATGGTTTTGTGAAGGGCAGGTCGTGCCCCACAAACCTTATTGAATTCTTTGAGAAGGTGACCAAGGAAGTGGACGAGGGTAAAGCAGTAAATGTGGTGTATATGGATTTTAGCAAGGTGTTCGATAAGCTACCCCATGGCAGGCTAATGCAAAAACTATGGAGGTATGGCATTGAGGGTGCATTAGAGGTTTGGATTAGGAATTGGCTGGCTGGAAGGAGACAAAGGGTAGTAGTTGATGGTATAGGTTCATCTTGGAGTGCAGTTACTAGCGGTGTTCCACAAGGATCTGTTTTGGGACCATTGCTGTTTGTCATTTTTATAAATGACCTGGAGGAGGGGCTTGAAGGCTGGGTGAGCAAGTTTGTGGATGACACAAAAGTCGGTGGAGTTGTGGACAGCGAAGAAGGATGTGGCAGGTTACAGCGCGATATAGATAAGTTGCAGAGCTGGGCAGTAAGGTGGCAAATGGAATTCAATGTAGCTAAGTGTGAAGTCATTCACTTTGGTAGGAGTAACAAGAAGATGGATTACTGGGCTAATGGTAGGCTACTTGATAGTGTGGATGAGCAGAGGGATCTTGGTGTCCATGTACACAGATCTCTGAAAGTTGCCACCCAGGTAAATAGTGCTGTGAAGAAGGCATATGGCGTACTGGGCTTTATTGGTAGAGGAATTGAGTTCCGGAGTCCTGAGGTCATGTTGCAGTTGTATAAGACTCTGGTGCGGCCTCATCTGGAGTATTGTGTGCAGTTTTAGTCGCCATACTATAGGAAGGATGTGGAGGTATTGGAACGTGTGCAGAGGAGGTTTACCAGGATGTTGCCTGGCATGGTAGGAAGATCGTATGAGGAAAGGCTGAGGCACTTGGGACTTTTCTCATTGGAGAAAAGAAGGTTTAGGGGAGATTTGATAGAGGTGTACAAGATGATTAAGGGTTTAGATAGGGTTGACAGTGAGAACCTTTTTCCGCGTATGGAGTCAGCTGTTACTAGGGGACACAGCTTTAAATTAAGGGGTGGTAGGTATAGGACAGATGTTAGGGGTAGATTTTTTACTCAGCGGGTTGTGAGTTCATGGAATGCCCTGTCAGTAGCAGTGGTAGACTCTCCCTCTTTATGGTAATTTAAGCGGGCATTGGACAAACATATGGAGGTTATTGGACTAGTGTAGGTTAGGTAGGCTTCGGTCGGCGCAACATCGAGGGCCGGAGGGCCTGTACTGCGCTGTATTTTTCTAAAAAAAAACGTACTTGTACATGAGTGTAGTTTTGTTATTTTTCTTTGTCCTGTTTTGAATTTGTATTGTTTTTGATTTGTTGTAATATTAAAAAAACTCTTTTTCAATAAAATGTATGTTAAAAAAAAGAAATGTCACTGTTTAAGCAATCACTCAGAGTGTGCTACCAATGTCAGTGAATGCCATCACTATCCCTAACTTAGTGTCACAGGAAGCCTTCCAGGTACCCATAGGCAAGATCACAGAAAACAACAGCATGGTTCATTGCATTAATTTCTGTTTTACCACAACTACTTTACATACATTACTGTTGCCATTCCCCTCAGTGTGGTCACCAATGTAGTCATTTCTGTACCAAATAAATATTATTGCAGTTTGGAGATAGGAATATTTGTGTCAGTAAAAACAGATGGGAAGGCTTTCCCTTCCTGAATATTCCTTTCTTGCAGCTTTCTGCCTGGCAGTTTTTCAGTCTGGAGCTTTGATTACAGCTCCTGTATTCAGCACAAAGCTGCCACTGTCCAACAAGAGAATCAAACTGTTTTGATTTTGTTATTACTTTGAACATTAAAAACCAAATGAAAATCCATGAAAATCCCGATACGTTTTCAAGTTTGAGCTACTTGAATTGCTGAATCAGTACAGGAACTATAAAGAATTGCAAAAACTGGGATTTAGGAAAGAATAAAGTCCCAGTTATTCTGTCAATCGTAAGTCAAGTTAAATCCAAAACTGCCACAGTTCGCCTGCAATTGCCAATCTGAATTACTACTGAATTTTCCCAGTTAATGTCTTTTGTGGAGTGAGATTCATAGGTCCCCATTCATCATGGCTTGCAGTGACTTTTTGCACACAATCTTTGGCTCTTCACCTCCTTAATTATGCAACGAGGCTGTTTGGGCCCTTGTTGTGGAAGCATGCAGTAGGAAAGGTGAAAGTGTTCAACATTGCTGGGATCTTACAGCATTCACACATCTGACACCATATTTCACGTTCAGCTGCACATCACTTCAGATGCTGCAAGCCAGGAACTGCCTCTATGGTACTTGATCATTATCAGTGAAAACTTGGAAAAGAAAGCAAAACTTGAATTTTTTGGACTGAGACTGTGAAGTGCTGGTGGATAGGGAGCTGGAGAATAGGAACCTTTTTCCTGCTGACCACTAAAGGAGGCTCACAATCAGACCCATCCGTCCAGCTGGCAGCCAGGTCAGTCCTATGTCACAGAAAGGAAAAAAGGAAAGGCTAAAAGGAAAGCCCTGAATTCCAGGAAGAATTTAATGAGCTTCTGCACTCTGCAAGAGTAAGTGCCACCATATTTCTCTACTACCTCACATTCATAAGGCCACAACTCACACCATTATTGTACTGCAGACTAAGACAACTCTCACTACTGCATGCATCATGTCTGCTTAACAGCTGTCACCAACTCATCCTCCCAAACTATTCATTTTCCTACCTTCTGTGTTTCCTACTCACTCACTGGGGACATCTCATCCAAGTCCTGCTTCTGCACCACCATTAAGTTCTCATCCAGCCACTTTGACCATACTCATTCTGTCTCCTTATTTCATTTCAGCAAAAAAAGCACTCCACTCACCAACCGGGACTGAAGTCCTCACAGCAGACTAACTTGGAATCCCCAGGCTGTTTGTACTTGGTCAGGACTGACCATGGTGCAATCCCTGAACTTTGGTAACAGACCAAGTGCTTGACTGGCTGTGGCAAACCTCCTGGACTTTAATTGGATGAGCCCCTTCTCAGACCATGGTGATTACCTGATGAATGACTATAGCCACCTTGACCTCCCTAAGGACTGCTCTTCTTTGAGTTTCAGACATAGCCATTTACTTGAAACACCAGATAGTATGTAGGTTTCTAGCATATGCTGCAGGTATAATGATGTGTGGACTGGTCCACACAGGGACACACTGAACACTTTAAATGTTGAGCACTTTCAACCATGACGAGTTGCCTGCATCTTCCTATAAATAAAAAGCAACAGGGGCTGGCAGCCTCCAAGTAAGGACAAAGTGAGTGAGCACTAAAAAAAACACAAACCTGACAGAAGCATGCATGTCAAATGATCTGTGTCTGTGAGCTCCAAAATAAATTATTGAAGGGCTGAAGTGGTGTGCGGGTTAGTCCAAGGCCAAGCCTGAAAGTGTGGTGAGGTTGGTGGTTTGTCACTGCAGACTTGTATGGACAAAGACTGAGGGAGGATGGTGTTCAACATAAGAACTAGGAGTAGGACTAGGCCATCTGGCCCTTCGAGCCTGCTCCACCATCAATAAGATCATGGCTGATCTTTTCATGGACTCAGATCCACTTACCCACCCTCTCACAGTGTCCCTTAACCCCTTTATTGTTCACAAAATATCTACCTTAGCTTTCAAAACATTTACTGAAGTAGCATCAACTACTCCACTGGGCAGGGAATTCCATAGATTCACAAACCTCTGGGTGAAGAAGTTCCTTCTCAATTCAATCCTAAATCTGCTTCCTCTAATCTTGAGGCTGTGCCCTCTTGTCCTAGTTTCATCTGCAAGTGGAAACATCCTTTCTACTTCTATCTTATCTATTATCTATTACCTTCCTAATTTTATATGTTTCTATAAGATCCCCCCTCAATCTTCTGAATTCCAATCAATATGATCCCAATCTATTCAGTCTGTCCTCATAAGGCAATCCCCTCAACTCCGGAACCTCCTCTGCACTCCCTCCAGTGTCAGTACATCCTTTCTCAAGTTAAGGAGACCAAAACTGCACACAGTACTCCAGATGTGGCCTCACTAGCACCCTACACAACTGCAACATAACCTCCCTGCTTTTAAACTCAACCCTTTTAGCAATGAAAGACAAAATTCCATTTGCCTTCCTAATTATTTGTTGTACCTGCAGACCAATCTTCTGTGATTCATGCACAAGGACACCCAGGTCCCTCTGCATAGCAGCATGCTGCAATATTTTGCCGTTCAAGTAATAATCCTTTTTACTATTACTCCTACCAAAACGTATGACTTCACATTTATTAACATCTTCTTCCATTTGCCAGACCTTTGCCCACTCACTCAATGTATCTATGTTCCTTTGCAATGCTCATGGGCCACATAGGGACATGGTGGTGAAGATGTTGTTTGATGATATCCAGAACAAGCAATCAGTGAGCTCCAGTCACTAGGTACCTGTTCTGACTCAGATTTTGGGAATTTTCTCAGGATGGAGAGAAGAATTGAAAGTGCTATATAAATAAGGTGATTCGAACTGATAATGAGGTGCAACTAATGGAAATAAAATAGTTGTCACTCAGCAGAGAGGTTCTGAAGTTGCCTTTTAAAGCTTCGGACAAAAATCAGGAAAAAAATCTTAACATCAAAATTCTGATGTTTTCATTCTCGCCATATTTTCCCAGCGTTCTCGTCATTGCCCATGTCACACCAAGGAGGGAAAATTGTGCCTTATGTACTTGAGTTGGTTCTGGCTTCAAGAAACAGCTCTGAGTCAAGTTTCTAGCTGGGATCAATTAAAAGGTACTCTTCCCCCATTTATCCCTACTGTCCCCCTCATAGCTTCTCTAAACTGATTTCTTTAGTTACTGATGCTCTGCAGCTATCTAATTGACAGTAGGCAGTGAAAACAGAGCAGGTCCAGACAATCCACTCAGTCTGCAGACAGAGGCAGTGCAACTCTATATAAACACTAGCAGATACGCTGACTGCTTCAGTAAGCTATGTTTCGTTTTGTGCTAGTTGTATTTCATGCATATCCTCAGGAGTGGAATTTATTCACACACTTCTACAGGTAAGATTATCTGATTCTTTAAAAGAAGCTCAAAGTCTTCTTTATGGAGTAAATGCTGTCAGCCATTCTAGAAATGGTTTGGAGATGTCGGTGTTGGACTGGGGTGTACAAAGTTAAAAATCACACAACACCAGGATATAGTCCTACAGGTTTAATTGGAAGCACACTCGCTTTCGGAACACTGCTCCTTCATCAGGAAGGTAGTGCTTCCAATTAAACCTGTTGGACTTTTACCTGGTGTTGTGTGATTTTT
Organism: Chiloscyllium punctatum; assembly: GCF_047496795.1. Taxonomy (NCBI): domain Eukaryota; kingdom Metazoa; phylum Chordata; class Chondrichthyes; order Orectolobiformes; family Hemiscylliidae; genus Chiloscyllium; species Chiloscyllium punctatum. The sequence goes on from NC_092762.1 coordinate 64,788,896, forward strand.
AACTTTCTAGAATTGGAACGTGTAAGAAATATTAAGATTAATGTTTGTGTACTTCTGAAGAATGTTTTTTCAATATTGTCTTATCAGTTTTGGAGGACCTTTCAAACTGCTTGCAAAAAGGAGATAAGTAGAAATGAACTGAAAGTTGAACAAAAAAAAAATAGCTAGATGCATTTACAAGTCTCGAAGAGTTTTGAACAGGAAAAATCCAAGTTCTCCATTTCCAACATATATCTCCTGTCCTCTGGTCAATCAATGTCATGCAAGCTACTGTCAATATAAAATGATCAGTCAACCACACTCTCTCAGTTCTCATTTTAAGCTGTCAGTCCAAGACAGCACCAAGATAGTAAATGGAATAAATCACAAAATAGAAGGACAGAGCATTAAGATCACGTGCAAACATCTATTCACTTTGTCTGCAGCACAGCCTCAAATTATCAAGCTTAAAACTATGGTTTTAGGCTCAATCTGTAAATGTGGTGGTGGTGGTGGCATCCATTAGTTTCGCGAGACCATGGGTATGTGCCTGGGAAGTTTTGCTTCAGTCTTTGTTGGGAGAGCAGCATCTGTTGTGGCTGTAGAGGTCCACACAGAAGTGGCAGTCTCAGTTGCCACGATTGCACTTGAAGGCGCTGTCCTCCAGTGTTCTCTTGGTGCTGTTTTTTCACTGGGTACACTTTTTTTCAGCAGCAATCTTGTCTTCTGTTTTTAGACCTCCGTGTACTTCCAGCCTCCAGCGAGAACGATTGCTTGCAATGTCCTCCCACTTCTCGACGTTCATGTTCAGTGACTTCATGTCTCTCTTGCAGACATCTTTGAAATGAAGATGGGGCCACCCTTGTGCTCTCTTGTTGTAGGCCAGTTTCCCGTACAGCAGCTTTTTTGGGATCCTCCCATCTCACATGCAGTGTACATGGCCCAGCCAGCGGAGATGGCGTTCTTGGAGCAGGGTGAAAATGTGGGTGTCTGGGCATAGGCCAGGACCTCATTGTTGGTGACTCGGTCAGTCCACTTGATGTCCTGGATGCATCCCAGGCTGCTAAGGTAGAAGTCATTGAGACACTGCTCTTGTCTGAAGGAAAGGCTCCAGGTCTTGTTGCTGTAAAGCAATGTGCTGAGGATGCAGGCCTTGTAGACTACAACCCTGGTTTCCTATTCTCCCAGACTCTATTTATCTGCCTGACGAATGCTGAGGCTGCTCTTCTGATCCGTCTGTTGATCTCAGAGTCTAGGGAAAGACTGTCCGTGATGGTAGAGTCAAGGTATGTAAACTCGTGGACTACCTCGATAGTTGTTGATGGTAATGTTAGGGGGGTGCTTAGCGCCTTGATCCAACATGTTGGTCTTCTTCAAGCTGATGGTCAAGCTGAAAGGTGTGAGTCATGAGCACGTTTCTCATTTGGCAGTGTTTGGTGATTATCAGGTCTATCTGATGCCAATATTTGGAGTGTGAATGTCGCCAAGACAGTTTGTGCTGAGCTTTGGTTTGGAAGTAGGTGCCGGTGACACACAATTCATGGAGCATGCAGAGCTAGAGCAGTTGTTGCCCATTGTCATTCATACTGCCAATTCCATATCACCCCAGGTAGCTTGGCCAGGGGTTGTGGTCGGTGTCCACTCTGGCGTTGAAGTCGTCAAGTAGCAGCAACTGTTCCTAACTTGGGATCCCTTGTATTAGCCATTGAGAGCTGGTTGTAGAACCTGTCTTTTGTCATATACCAGTGGTCATGGTCCGTATGTTCAAGCATCCTAGTCTGAGTGCTGGCTTCTTTCTTTGTCTTCTTGCTGTGCTTGGTGCAGTGGTCACAGTCCACAATTCAGGCTACAGGTATCCCTGAGCCCCACGCACCCAGTGGAGCAGGCGGACTGTGGAGGGACAGCATCTAATTGGCTGGGCTGCCTAGCTTGAGGTGGGCGGTAACTGTCCAGTGAGGTGCGATGGCCTCTCCCTTCATCAAAAGCAACCCCTGGCACCTTGCTCTACACCAATCGAGCACAGGCTTTTAACAGATAGATTGCTGCTTCCGTGTGGTGCCATCACGGTAAGGCGACGCTGAAGTGTCCTCTCCAGGGCTCAGGCCTGGGCAAGATTATATGGAAGGCCAGTAGTTGCCCATGCCCCAGGTCTCCCCTCTCCATGATGTTGTCCTAGGGAAGGGCAAGGGCTGATACAGTTTGGCACCAGTGTCATTGCAGGAGTTGCAAGAATGAGGTTGAAGATAAAGTTGGACTGCCTTAAGGACTCCAGCTCTATATTTTCCCTCAGGGTTTACCGCCGCAGCCTTTCCTATGAGTGGGTACGGCCGCAAGCTAGTGGAGGTTTGGAATCAGAGTTTTCCCTCTTCTAGATGGACTATCTTCCCAGGCTGACGAGTTCCATCTACCTGAAGCAATGGTTTTAAGGCACCAGGACCTGCCTTCGCCCTTTTTCCTATCAGTCAAAACAGTTCTGTCGGGCTCAGAGGGTAAGCCACACAAGAAGGCCAGGAGTTGGACTTGGTTGTCAGAGGTTATTTGAGACACAAGCCGTGAGGTGCATGTTTTAGGCAATGGGAGCTTGTCCCCATTACTACTCCTCAGCTTGACAACTTCGGAAACAAAATTAAATGTAACTGTCTTCAAATATGTAAACATGAGGCTCCCTCACATAGTGCATAATGATTTCTCCAATCTAATTCCACAGTTTTGTTGCCAAGTTTTGCAATTTAAATAAAATCTGTTAAAAAAACACAAAAATCAGAACATAAAAATGTATTTTTTTATAATTATCCATTTCTTTATCCTCTTTTCCTCCAGAAAGCATTGACTCATCTCAGTAATGTGCCATAGATGCTTCATTCCCATTCAAGGTTTGTGTAGATTTGTAGCTTGTGTGCCAGTTGCAGTTGTTGTGGTTATGTTCACCGATCTGGGAATTTGCAAACGCTTTGTCCCCTTTCTTGGTGACATCCTCAGTGCTGTGGAGCCTCCTGTGAATTTATTTGGTTTCATTTCCACTGCATCCAGTTGCCAGTTCGGGTTGTTCCTGGACGGTATATTAGGTCTAGCGTCTGTGTATATTGATGGAGTTTGTGGTTGGATACCAAGCTTCTAGGGACTCTCTGGCTGTCCTCTGTTTTGCTTGTCCTATTATTGTTTTGTTGCCTTAGTCAAATGTATAGTCCCTGCTGTCTGTGTGTATAGATACTAAGGATAGTTGGTCGTGGCATTTCGTAGCTAGTTGATGTTCATGAATGTGGATAATTCGTTGTCTACCTGTTTGTCCTATATAGTGTTTTGTGCAGTCTCTGCATGGAATCTTGTACACTGTGTTTATCTTGCACATGATGGGTATTGGTCTTTTGTTCTAGTGAGTTGTTGTCTGAGCGTGGTTGTCGGTTGGTGTGCTATCATAAATCTGAATGGACGGAGGAATCTGGCTGTCAGTTAGAACATAGAATATAGAAAAGTACAGCACAGAACAGACACTTTGGCCCATGATGTTGTGCCAATGATTAATCCTAATGTAAAATAAAATAACGTAACCTACCTCAATTCACAGCTATCCCTGTGCATGTCCAGCAGTCGCTTAAATGTCCCTAATGACTCTGCTTCCATCACCATCGTTGGCAATGCATTCCATGCATTCACAACTCTCTGCGTAAAGAACCTTCCACTGATGTCTCCTCTATACCTTTCTCCTAATATCTTAAAACTATGACCCCTTGTACCAGTCAATCCTACCCTAGGGAAAAGTCTCTGGCTCTATCCATGCCTCTCATTATCTTGTAAACCTCAATCAGGTCACCGGTCTTCCTCCTTTTCTCCAGACAGAAATGTCCGGGCTTAGTCAACCTTTCTTCATAAGGCAAGCCCTCCAGACCAGGCCGCATCCTGGTAAACCTTCTTTGCACCCTCTCCAAAGCCTCTGTATCTTTCCTATAGTAGGGCGACCAGAACTGGACACAATATTCCAAGTGTGGTCTCACCAGGGACTTGTAGAGCTGCAGCAAAACCTCGTGGCTCTTAAACTCAATCCCCCTGTTAATGAAAGCCAAAACACCATAAGCTTTCTTAATAATCCTAACCACTTGGGTGGCAACTTTGAGGGATCTATGTACTTGCACACCCAGATCCCTCTGTTCCTCCACACTGCCAAGAATCCTGTCTTTAATCCTATATTCAGCATTCAAGTTCGACCTTCCAAAATGCATCACTTCACATTTATTCACGTTGAACTCCACCTGTCATTTCTCAGCCCAGCTCTGCATCCTGTCTATGACATGCTGCAGCCTGCAATAGCCCTCATTACTATCAATGGCACCTTCAACCTTTGTGTCATCTGCAAATTTACTAACCCACCCCTCAATCTCCTCATCCAAGTCATTTATAAAAACTACAAAGAGCAGAGGCCCAAGAACAGAGCCCTGCGGGACCCACTCAACACTGTCTTCCAGGCAGAATACTTTCCATCTACAACCACTCTCTGCCTTCTGTCAGCCAACCAATTCTGAATCCAGATAGCCAAATCTCCCTGTATCCCATACTTCCTGACTTTATGAATGAGCATACCACGGGGAACCTTATCAAATGCCTTGCTGAAGTTCCAAGATTTTTTTTTAATATAGAGTACAGTCGTTCATGTGTTGGGTCGTGGCATGTCCTTATCGCATTGTTTGTCTTCCAGACAACTGTGGATGAAATTGCAGGGATATGTATTCTTGGCAAAGACTTTGTAGAGGTGTTCTTCTCTTTGCAGGTCGGGAGTGCTGCAGTGTGTTGTCCCCCTTTTGAACAGGGTCCTACTGCAGTTTCTCTTGTGTGTGTTTGGATGGTGCTGTTATAATTCAGGGTCTGGCCTGTGTGTGTGGCTTTTTCTGTATATTTTTGTTGTGCATTCACCCCTCTGTGTTCTTTCTACCATTGCACCCAGGAATGGGAGTTGGTTGTTAATTTCCTCGTGTCTCGTAAGTTTGATCCCTGTGAGCATGGTGTCGATAATCCACAACCAGAAGCAGCAGAAATGAAACCAAGTAAATTCCAACTGATACAATACAGCAGCGCTTCACAGGAGGCTCCACAGCACTGAGGATTTCACTGAGAAAGGGGATCAAACGTTTGCAAAACAAATACCCAGCTCGGCGAATGTACCCACAACAACTGCAAATTAATTCATATGCCCAATATTCACATGTAGGTTTTGAAGACTGAGTATTTTCCACCCAATTGTCTCCGGGGTGGGGGGGGTGGTGAGGCTGATCTTTCCTTTACCTGGAGGATGCATGAACAAATAAGTCCAGCCAGGGTTACAGTCTCAAAATAACTGGGACCCTCCTGGTCTCTACAACATTGCCTCTCAACAGCTTGAACTTTTTTTTTAATTTTTCTGATGATGAGACTATTTATTTGAACTCCACTGGTTAATACTTGGTCCCTTTATAGCATATGTTTCTATTTACCAGAATCTGCCAATCTCTAGTTTTAAGTTCAAGCCACTATAAGAGCAGTGAATGCTGACTGGGAGTTCTGCTGTCAGTGATTTCAACCTGCAAAGATATAGCTAGAGATCTTAGAGTATATCAAGGGCACAGCCATGCTTGACTTAAGAAATAAATAAAATACTGTCTTGGTAGTGTAATACGGAGTTGTAGCAAAATACTCAGATGACAAGATACAGTGATAACACAGCAAGTAAGAAATAGTTGGAATGGTAGAATGTAACACTACCTTCTGATTCCTGAAACCCTAATTCGATTTTCTTGGGTCATTCACTACCAAAGTAAGATAATTTGCCTCCATTTCTTGATCAGCTTAATGTTTACTAAATGGTTTCTGCATAATTAGTAGGGCTTCATTGCATTATTATTGTGTTTAAAAATAACTCACCGGTGCCTAACCATGCCATCAATGCTGCCAGTATAACATCTTGTCAGATGCAATTCATTAAAATATGGCACAAACTGCCCAATTGCAGAAGTGTGACTAAAACATGGAATCACACCGTGAGCAGAACTAAGCTGGAAATGACTGGCGGAGGGCCATCTGAGTACATTAAATACATTTGAATTGAGAATGTTGTTTATTTTTATTAATGATTTATGTGAATGCAATAGACATTTGCCAGTGATGTCATTTGTGATCTGTAGTGGAAACTATTTCCCAACAGATGGCAAGTTTTCAACCAATCACATCATGTGTTTTTCACTCAAGTTATATAATATTCTGATGAACACACCCACAGAGATGAAAGTTACTTCTCCTGGCTCCTAGTTTATCTAAGAATGTTAATAATTAAGATGTAAAAGTGTCTGAAGTTTTGTAACAGTACATCTGGTATTGCATTAATGTGAAATAACTTCAGAAAGTGAAAATCAAAACTGGGCTGGAGACGTATAAAGAGTAACAGGCAGCAGACAAATTCAAGGGGCACAATGAAGGTCAACACTATATCTCATTTTGAAAATAAATAGAAAGCTATCTGTCAATGATGCCAGTGTGTACTTTTCTACAGATTGCTAGGTTACAGCTTGGTGATACCACTGTGAGATGACATTGAGGGGTTGGATATAATCAATGATCTCACCATGTTGTGCAATAGAGTGGCAAGATGCAGCTAAATAATACCAATGAGGTGTCATATGGAGTGGAAGGATGCGGAATTTGCTGGTATCTCCCACACAGCTAGCTCCAAACCCAGAAGAGATTATGAAGGGGACATACATAGTAGATAATTGAGGAAAAATGCCTTGGATAATTTGGTGGTGAGGATAAAGACCATTTGGTTGTGTGTGATAACACTTTTGGATATAAAATAATAGGGAATATGCTGAAACATTTAATGATCTGTGCCAAAATTGAAAGAATTAGACCAGTTAAGCAACAACCTAACATAGACCTATTGGAGAATTGTACATTTTAGCCAATATCTGTCACAATTTCTGTGTGTGTTCTATCAGACTCACAGAACAAACCCACCAGAGGTGGCATCTTACAGGTACACAGTTGGAAGGGAATAACCCTGAGACTCCTCAACATTGACTGGACTCCAGGAGGTCTTTTGCTCTCAGATCAATCACAGGCATGATCACATTATACAGACTGTAATGTACCAACCTCCCTCAATTGATAAATTGGCATCCTTCCATGCTGATCATCACTTGAAAAAAAATTGAATGTACACTGAATGGGGAAATTCAAAGACTAAGAATGATTTGATAACACTACTATTAACTGAGCTAGCTGAGTCTCTCAGAACATAGCTGCAAGACTGGGCCTGTAGCAGATTCTGAGAGAATCAACACACAGGAGAAATCAATTTGAGCTTATTCACGTCAATCTTCCTTTTTGTTCATTCAGGGAATGTGGGCTTCACTGGCTGAACCAGCCTGGATTGTCAATCTAACAATTAGAGATGCATCTAGCTACGACAGCATTGGCAGGGGTTGCCACTGCATAATCCTGTGGAGCCAAGTTTCCATCTTCAAAATTAAGATACCCTCCATTGTACAACATTACAATGGTCCTAAGTAGAATAAATTCATTATTTAACAGCTCAAAATTTGACAATATCCTGGTGGCTATTAATGACAGGAGACTGAACTGGCCCATCCATGTAATTACTTTCGTGATAAGAGCAGGTCAGTATTTGAGTATTCTGTTGTGAGTTACTGACTTTTTGACTTGCCAAAGCTCACCATCTATGAGGTACAAATTGTAAATATGATTAAATACTCTCCCCTTGCCTAAATGAGTGCAACTCCACTAGAATCTTGGCATCAATCAGAAAAAGATAGACCCCTTTGTGGTACCCCATGCACCACCTTAAACATTTACCTCTGCCATCACCAATATACTGTAGCTTCAGAGTTTACCACAATTAAGATGTACTGCAGCAATTCACTAAGTGTGACTCAACAGCATTACTATTGACTGGGCAAGTTGAATCCCTTGCTACCCAGAAGGACTAGGGAAGCAAACAAATGAGAATGCCAACATACACATGGTTCCCTTCAAGTTGCATAGCATCATCACTTTGAAGTAAATCCCTGTTGCTTCACTGTCTCAGGATGAAAATCCTGCATGTTCTTATTTAACAACCCTGCCAGAGTGCCTTCACATAGACTGCAGCTGTTCAAAAAGGCAACTTATCACCTCTTTGCAAAGGCAACTAGAAATGGGGTATAACTCATTCTTTTCCAGTTATACCCACATTCCATCAATAAATGAAAAGATAAAGTTTGTCTCGAGTTGATATATGGCCTGTTCAAGACAATACTAATGTAGTTCATGCAGTGTGGATGGGGTCATTAGTAAATGAGTTGGTTTTGAGGTTATTAGCGACATGATGAATAAAAACATTTCTTTTCTAAAGCAAACATACTTACAAGGCACTATTTAATGTGTTTGTTATGTTTGACTTCTTTATTTTATATTTTTGTGTGTATCATTGGGTGGAAAAAGTAAAGTTTTGATTTCTGTGTGCGAGAACAAAATGTGCGTTGGTTTGGACTTTGATGCAGATTACAGACTGACCACGCACAGCTGTGTATTTGAATTGTTGGAGCCATTGCAGGTGTAGTTTCAGTCACTTTATGAAACAAAGCATTCATTCCACTTTATGCCTAACTAAGTGTGGTATAAATAGATGTTTCTGCTGTCTGAGAAATGTTCACTCATTCTGTGTGACTATTTTTGTCACAAATATGAGTTTTTCACGATCACATAGTGAACTTCTATCGTTTGCAAAATACTAAGTTGGTTTTTGCCCAAGCACCAGCCTTTTTAATATCTACACCAGCTTTAAATCACACTGTCCTCCCATTTTCATTTGTAATCCTTTATCACACAATCTGCTCCTTTGAATCTCCTTCTCAGCTTTACTGGTCTCACTTTCACTCACATAACTTTGCACACAATTCATTGCCTTTCTCTCTCTCTGTCACAAGCGATGTCTATCTACTTTCCCAAATGTCCCTTTCTCTATCTCTCCCATTTTTTTTCTGCTGTTGACATCATTATTGAATCTGGATGTTGATTGTTTTATTTCAAAACTGTGTGATACGTTACTTCATTTTACATAAAATAAGTCTGAAAATGAAACAAACATTTCAATTGCATTTCTTCAATTTGTTCATGTTCTGTGGGTGCCATTGACTAGGCCAACAGATTTTGCCTATCCATAATTGCCCTCCATAAGATGGTTGTGAGCTGTTATCTTGAAACACTCCAGTCCTTGGGATGTTAGTATAGCCACAACTGACTGGATCTTTCTTCCTAAAGTACTAATCTGACTTTTTTTATGTTAAGAATAATGTCAGACAAACAAATATCAATTTCACAAAAGGTGCCTGGATAGTAGCTTTCAAACTCATGGATCACTCATCTAGAAGGACAGGGAAAACAGATACATAGGAACACCAACACCTGCGAGTTGCCCTCCAAGCCACTCACCATCCTGACTTGGAAATATATCATTGTTCCTTCAGTGTTGCTGTGTCAAAATAATGGAATTCTCTCCCTAACAACATTGTAGGTATATCTAAAGCAGATGGACTGCAGTGGTTCAAGAAGGCAGCTCACCATCACCTTCTCAAGGGCACGAGGGATGGGGAATAAAATTCCTGGCCAACAGCAATGCCCATATCCCATGAGTGATTAAAATAAATTACACTGCATATTGTATTTCTTACATTCCATTGTCAACCATTTCCACTGCCAATGAAATTATCTCATACATCTACAGGCTTTTAGTTATAAATATTTGCAATACCACATCTCCAGCACCAACCAACCTCAATCAAATCATTTAATCATAAAAGATGGTCTGGAAATTATTTTAATGCATGAATGTATAAATACTTAGTACCCAGATGCCTTTTCTAAGTCTGCAATTTTAATTGAAACATCGTTGTAGAAACTCAGCAGGTTTGGCAGTATCCATTTCGAGTCAAATGACCTTCCTCAGAACTGATGGTGGTTCGATAAAAGACATATTTATGCTAAAGACAGGAGTTGGGGTGGAAAGCAGTGGGAAGATAGTCAGAGGTAGAGCCTGGAGAGAGAACAACAAGTAACAAAAAAGGGATGGATACTGAGATGATCAGGAGAAAAGAATTCTAGCAATGGAGTCCATAAATAGTTAAAATGGGCTGGTTGTGCTGAAAGCAGCCCATGATATGATAGGGCCTTGCTTGTGGGGTGAGTAAAGGGCATGGAAGAAGGTGTTCAGGTTTTAAAATTATTGTACTCAAGATTGAGTCCTGGAGGCTGCATGGTCCTCCAGCAGAAAATAAGATGCTGTTTTTCCAGCTGATTCTAAGCTGCATTCTGCCCAAGACAGAAAAGGTTGTCAAGGAACATTGAGGTGTGTTGAAGTGGCATGCAACCTGAAACTTGGAATCATTGATGCTGTGTAGATAACCCAGAGAGTTTTATTTTTGCCACTGTCTTGTATGGATAGGGTAAATAGGCAAAGTCTTTTCCCTGGGGTCGGGGAGTTCAGAACTAGAGGGCATAGGTTTAGGGTGACAGGGGAAAGATATAAAAGAGACCTAAGGGGCAACGTTTTCATGCAGAGGTTGGTACGTGTATGGATGAGCTGCCAGAGGCAGTGGTGGAGGCTGGTACAATTGCAACATTTAAGAGTGATTTGGATGAGTATGTGAATAGGAAGGGTTTGGAGGGACATGGGCCAGGTGCTGGCAGGTGGGACTAGATTGGGTTGGGATATCTGGTTGGCATGGACTGGTTGAACCAAAGGGTCTGTTTCCACGCTGTACATCTCTATGACTCTGTGACTCTGTGAGAAGCAGCACTCCTTTGCAGTTCACCAAGACAATGTGTTTCAGTTGTGAGGGCCTTATTTCAGTTAGCCATACTCCATAAAACTCATACTAGCTCCTTACAATTATGCAACTAATTCAAACCAAATTCTATTCACTGTGCCATCTAAGCCGCTGCTGATGGAGAATTTCCGACCGTACATTTTGTAATCACATGATCAGAGGAAATGCCAAGCATCCTCTCCTGCAGCTGTTTTGTCTCTCAGACCTCACTGAGCTTCTAGGAAACCACTGGAGATGCTATTAACCTGGATCCTGACAACTCATTGTTAGCATGCAGGTTAACTTAGTCCACAAGCAACCTAAGGACTGCTCCCACAATTATTAGTCCTGAGACAAGGTCACACCCCTCGTACATCTGATACAGAGTAATGGGCTTTTCCCATTGTTCCTCCTCATTACTAGCTTGCTAGCATGTACTTCAATAACATGTCTTTGACAACAGGGAGTTCCAGAAGTTAACTGAGGTCTTGGTTTAAATGGTTGCTTCATTGACCACACAGCTTCACTGCAGCAAAGCATGAACATCACATTAAAATCCTCAAGAGCTAGCACCAGTGATGCTTATGTCAAATCCTGGGCGTAAATTGGGGGGATCTGCCAGACTAGATGGCCATACTCCATGGACATAAAAAAATAGGAACATGGAGCGGAACTTGGCCATTCAGGCCCTCAAACATTTTCCACCATTCAATAGAATCGTGGCTAATGTGATAGCAACTTCAAATCCACATTCCCACCTACCCCTGATAACCTTTCGCCCCTTTGCTAAACAAGAATAATGAAGTTTTGTCCATCAACATTGAAGCCCTGTTCCTAAAGAATCTATTCTGTTGGACAGTCCAATGTGTCTGGATGCCTGAAAATCACTCCCTTTGGCAGTTCACTTCTCCCAAAAGTCAAAAGACAGTCAAAGGAAAAGGTGTAAGTTTACCTAAAGCACAGAGGCTTTGACACCACTAATTGGAAGGAGAAATTTGCCATCCACTCGACATGGCACCTCCTGATCGTCCTAAGAACATGCTACCTTGAGGCTTAGTGACTCATCCGCGAGAGAAGAAAGAGGAAACCGAGCTGAGGTTGTGAATTCCATTTCCCCATGCAACAATATGCACCCCACTGTTTAAAATTTTGTTAATCCAAAATTGAGTTTCAAAGTCATCTGAATACTCATTGAACCTGCCAGATGTCGAGCTAGGTTCTGAGACTACGCTGATGATGAGCACTTTCACTGCATTATTTGATAAGAAAGTCATGCTTTTTCACAGCAGTAGGCATTGACTGGCCTTCATATTCTTCAGTATTAATATAGGCTTGCTTGTTTCACCCTAAAGAATGTGGCCACCCTTCTTTTAGATACTAACAGCCGTAACTGTCCGGGATTTGCTTACCTTCATCCATACTCAGAGGAATATCTTTGCAGGGCATTTGTATCCAAACATTAGTGTCCTAGCATGGTTTGTTAGGGTCTCTGAATAGCTCCTATTCTTTGCACAGCACATATGGGCTCTGAAATATCCCACTGGAAATGTCCTACTTTTTAGCAGTTAGAAACCTTGGTTTCTTAGCCTCACTTTTCAACTCAGCACCATCTTTCTACACTGAGAATGTGTGCCAGCATTTCCTCTTATCACATTAAAATGTGATGACTGCAGCTGCTAGAAGGTCAGAGTCAAAACGTGTGGCACTAGAAAAGCACAGCTGGTCAGGCAGCATCCGAGGAGCAGGACTGTCAATGTTTCAGGCATTAGCGCTTCATCAGGAATATCTGATGACGGGCTAATGTGCAAACCGTCAACTGTCCTCCTCGGATGCTGACTGACCTGCTGTGCCTGTCCAGTTCCACGTGTTTCAACTCTCCCCATGGGTGCTTAATTTCTAATTGGACTCTCTAAGTCTCTCCTTTCCTGTTGGTTGGAAATGACTAACGAAAGGTCTTTTCCAGCACAAGGCTTTGTGAATTAGCTCATAGCGTGACTGCTTAGACTCTGATCTGCTCTGTTCCTCTAGGTGTGTGCTATTGGAAAGCACATGAAGTTTTTAAATGCCTGAAGGAGAGGTATTTTACAGAGATCTTTGATAGTGGCTTCCATTTTAAGCAACGATACCAACTGGTCAAATGCAAGCTGCTCAGGCCTTCAAATTCCAATTTAGGCTATTTCCCAAGAAAATTGAATTTCTAATTGTCCACCTCCAGCACTAATTAGTACATACTTAATGTAGCCCTTTATGTTACATCACAGTTAATGGTATTGTACTCACCTAAGTAGGAGTAAAGCTTGTCAGATTTCCTTGAATATTTACTCTACAGTAACATTGGATTGACTGCTTTAACTGCCATACAACTGCTCAAAAGTAATAAAGAAGGTTTCCACTTCTACTTCATCCAACCAGTGGATTAAATGAGCAAATCAAGTTTCCTATGCCTATAAACTAGAGTTAGTAGTGTCCTCAAGGAATACAGTAGGATTTCTGTCCCTCAGCTTGACCACTTTTATTTTAAACTCTCCATCCCTCTTTCTGTCCTGAAACTCTCCCTCTTGGCAATGTTCTTTCTTCTTTCTCACTTTCCCATCCTCCCTTCACCTTCCTCTGCCTTTTTCTTTCCTTTGTTAGAAATTCTAACTTCCACTGCTCCAGTTTCAATTTTTCCAGCATTACTCCATTCATTTCATTGTCCTCATAGAGTCATAGAGTCATAGAGATGTACAGCATGGAAACAGACCCTTCGGTCCAACCCATGTATGCCGACAGGTATCCCAACCCAACCTAGTCCCACCTGCCAGCACCTGGCCCATATCCCGCCAAACCCTTCCTATTCATTTACCCATCCAAATGCCTCTTATATGTTGCAATTGTACCAGCCTCCACCACTTCCTCTGGCAGCTCATTCCATACACGTACCACCATCTGCATGAAAGAGTTGCCCCTTAGGTCTCTTTTATATCTCTCCCCTCTTACCCTAAACCTATGCCCTCTAGTTCTAGATTCCCCCACCTCAGGGAAAAGACTTTGCCTACTTTGGCCAACTCTTTTAAAATTTGGGGTTTACTGGCTTTCAGGCAGAATTCTAATCCATGAGTGCCTTCCTCACACTTTTAACTGTTCAAGGGACAGCATTTTAAATACTCAGAACTAATTTTCCTTCATTTTCGTCGAAAAGCATTGGCAGAAAATGCAGATATTTCTATTTATTAGCAGTAAAAACTCAAAAAAGCCTATTTGCAGCCTTAATAATTGATTTTGAAGAAACAATTCACTCTTCCCACTTTAATTTTTGTTTCCTCTGTGGGTAATAACTTCAAATATGAGCCAATCTATTATGATCAATGCAGAGCAAGGGTCCCCAATTCATTATCTTTTCTCTTCTTAATTCAATCCTACTCTTGGTTGGTCACAACAAGGTTAATTTTAAAAAGGAGTTTTTCCCTCTTTTCGCAATTGAAATGCATTTATGTTTTAAAAGAAAGCAAATTAAATTGGCTTTCTTAAGTTAAAGAAAGCTTGCATTTATTAATTATTAAATCCAGAAAAGATAATAAAATTGACATGTAAACATAAATTGGAAATTTGAATTGATTAAAGCAATAACTGTTAAAAAGATATACAAATCACTCTTTGGGTTTCATGAAGAGCAGATGGTGGAATGGTGCAACTGTTAATTTGAATGATACCAGTAATGATGATATTACTGATTGATTTCTGAGTGAGTAATAATTGATTTCAAGGTTCTTTCCTCTGTAGGTAACTGTAGGCTTTTGTCCTGTTTCCTTCTCAAACTGATAAATTGTCTTTCCTTTACCTGCAATGTAGGGTTATGTAATTGCTTTCCTCAACCTGTGACCTCTATGGCACACTAATTCATACTAGCATCTCAGCCCAAGAACACATACAGATTAAGATCTGTAGTTTGATTTCAATCCTTCTTTTTGTATATTGCAGGAAGGATTTTAAAAAGTCATGTTTGGAACATAATCTCCAGTAGATAGCTTTCTACTTACAGGGATGAACAGCTCCTCACTACCCCTTCCTTTTAATTCACTACGTTTGAAACTTCCCTGACATTTTACAAGTGTGACTTACCATGGGTCCAGCCATGACTTTGCCAGATAGCTATTGAATGTAGACCCATAGATACCTTTTAGTTATATGTTCTCTTTTTTAAAAAAACACAAGGTGTAATTAAAATTTTGACATGTCTATTAGTAATCCAGAGTTAGCATCCATTATTGTGAAAAGTGTATCAGAGACTCATCAGGAAGAGGGGAGGTTAATTGTGGAAGGTGGCTCACAGTCACTTTACCTCATCATTTGTTAATGTATTGATGTGCATTGCAAAGGTGTCAGTAGCCAGACCTTTTGTATAAATTGTATATTTTAGGTCAGAAAAAAGTACAACACATATTCATCAACCCATTTATGCTTCCTACTTGCACAGGTTTTTGCCTGTGTTAACAAATGAAGGGGATGGGGGAGGGAAATGAGGTTTCTGCAAGGATTTCTTCATTTCTTTCATAGACATTATTTTCAGAATCCATGGAGACCCTGGTGAGGGTAGAGAACGACTCAATCTCAATCAAACTTGGTGTGTTCAAAACCATAGACTTTTAATTCATTGCCAGCCCTCCAGGATGTGAGCACGTTATTTCAATGTAGTACAGAGCATTACATTGATGTATTTGAATCATGGGTTTGCAGCTACTCTCCTGATAAGAAAATAAAAGTAATGGCATCCAGTGTAATTTTTGTGGTGAAATTGTAAAAAAAAATTTGTATTTTGGAATATATCAGAAAGCCAGCAGATTTTGCAACGTAATTACATGATGTGTGCTCTCTGTCTCAGCTATGGCATCATGTGTTGCTACTAAGATTTATCATTACAAAGTTTTGGTTCTGAAAGGAAGCGGTTGAAGACAGGAAAATTAAAGTTACCTGGTGCCGAGCAGGGTTTCCTATTAGGTCGATTACTATCTAAAGTTATCCCCATACTTACTTGCAGTTGATACAGTTTCAAAAATGGCCAGGTAGCTATTATTACGTCAGATTGCTCTTCACTACAAGGTGAAAATAGCCTAGGCTGTGGACATATTAATCTATATAATGGCACGTGCTGCGCCTCATGAATGCTGCAGTACGTCACCACACGACTATAATGTGAAAGGAAGGGACGAGATAGCTGTTAATGCATTTTATTAATTATGCACTTGAATCATATTGGCTTGACATAACTTCACTGTCAACTCGGATTATAGTAGAGACAGACACCGAGAATATATTTCAAATCAAAAGATTAATTTGGAGTGAGAAAGATTCAGCTAGTGCCAATTATAGAGCTCTCTGAATCTAAACTTCTCGGTGATTCGTCCACTCCTCATCTCACCTGCGGGTGCCAACTACTGATCCTAGTTGAATTTCAGTCAGAGACTGTATCAAATTTACATTGAATTGTTTCTTAGGGTGTTCACTTTGGTAACTCACCGTGAGATGATTATGTAACGATTCCTTTTGAACTCGTTTCATTTCACGGTTGGACTTATTAACTTGTTACCATTGTATCCCTCGGCATCAGTGTCAGCTGGAATAAGATTCCGAGATTGGAAAGTAAGGCTTAAAGTGATTTTTCCCTTCAGTTTTGTTTTATGTCAGGGAGGGTGTTTGTTTCCATTGCCTTTAGTACTTTTTTCCTCTTTCTATGGTGATCTTTCCGCAAACTCAATTTTAACACCTTTTCAAAACATGGAGTCGTACCAGCCCACTATAAATATCATAGAGTCATAGAAAACGGAAATAAACCCTTTGATCCAACTCGTCCATGCCAACCAGATTTCCCACACTAAACTAGTCCCACTTGCTTGTGTTTGTGATAAAGTGCTGTTCAAGTGGAAAGTCTTTTTACAGCTCTAAGTTGATACTGTTGTCAAAAGTGGATTAAACACTCAATGTCTCTCAATATTGTATAAACACCTAGAAGGAATCAAAATCTTGAAGCAACTCAGCAGGTCCATCAGCATCTATGGATGGAGAAACAGAGTCAACTTTGAGTCTAATCTGGCCACTGGAAATCGAAGTGATTCTCCACCCAAAACATCAACTCTCTCTCTCTCCACAGATGCTGCCAGACTCATTGAGGTTCTCCAGCATTCCGTTTGCATTTCAGATTTCAAGCATCCACAGTATTTTGCCTTAATTCTGAAAGGAAATGTTTTGCAGTCGTTATCAATAAGACAGTCATTTAAAAGCAAACGCTATTACCTTTTAAAGATTGCAGGGGTATTTTGTAGAGATTAAATGTGGATTCAAATTCAATAACTGCTGCTTTGTATTAACTTTATTCTCCTTGCGAGAAAATCTCTTCAACTGCATCATAACCCAGGCTTGTGCAGATGAAGGTAGTTTTGCAATGGTACCCATATTTAGTACTGAAGTGATATTCACTAATATTGCACTGCACATAGCAATGCACAACAACATTGCGTGCTACCGTGTCGCGTTGTCCTGAATAAGACTTCCCTCTCCTCAATGATGACGAACATGCAGCAGGTGTTGGTCGATCGTGTACCTGACGTCTCCCAAAGGGGTGGACTGGTGTCTGTGGTGGACTCTGATAAGTGCACTGATGCTAAACACGGCAAAATCATAGAGGTCCATTTCACCATGAAAATTTTGTTTTTGTTTTACTCTTTCTGTAGTTGTAAAAATAAGAACTCTGAGCATCTCATAGAGCCCCTCAAACACAGTGCCTTTCAGTGAGATCATGGCTGGCATTTAACTTCCATTCCTTGTCCTCGTCCGATTCTCTTAGAGTCCAAACAAAAACCAGTGAATTATCAATAATTATGGTTCTGCAGTTCAATATAAAAGGCATGTGTTCCCCAATTAATCTTCGATGGAAGAATGCATCATTTGCCTGTTTGAAAAAATTAAAATTAAAATCCGGATCTTTCCTCAAAGTTGCATGAGAAGTGCAGCCTCAAATCTGCAGCTCTGCAGCTCTCACCTATTCTTGAAACGGCAGTTTCTGATTCCTGTTCTCTAATTTACAGTTATCAATAATGTAAAGTGTAATCGTGCTCATATAGCAAGCATAGTTTTATTAAATATTCATAACCAGCAGCTTTCCTGTGACGTGCCAAAGATTCTTTATCGACTCTGGTTCTAAAATAGATGGAGAATACGAACTTTAATAAAGTGCATTCCATTCGCGAATGCTAACCAAGTAGCGAGCCTCAGTTATTTTCTTTCGAGCTGCTCTGTTTAAATATTTATTGAGGTTTTACTGGAAATATTTGGTAGCACTTACAGTACTTGGATTGTGTTTCCGGATCCTGCACACTGTCAAAACTTACTCGTCCCTCCCTATACCCGTTACCGCTTCCCAATGCTGGCGTGACCCCAGGGAGTCCCGGTTATTTATACAATCATTGTCTGGAAACCTGGGCCACACTGCACCCTCTCCATCTCCACCCCAACACACCCCGATTTTTTTTTAGATCATGTTAGTTACAAACATTTATTAAAGCATTTCTGAGTTAAACAATCGGAAATGTGCGCATCTTCTCTAACAGACTTATAAATCTAGTGGCATTTGCGGAACTTCGAAGTTAATCTTAAGTTTTCTCTTTGAATGCCAATACTTGATCCCTCCATGAGCCTATACGAAAGCATGCAGCCTGGGCACTTTGCTGACCCCATTTCTCAATGTCTTATTTTAAACCTGAATATCTCTTTCTGTTGTATTGAAATCTTATGATCTAGTAGAATGGTTTATTAAAGGTAGTGGTAAGCAACGATTGTCTTATTTGCATAGTTTTGAATATTAGTTACTCTGCTTTTAAGAACTCCACTGATTTATTATATAATGCAAAAAAGTCGAATCTCGACCTGCATAAATGATTGAAGGAATATCGCGAAAATACAAGCATTGTTTCCAATGTTTTTGGTTAGTCTGGGTGCCAGATGCGCTAAATGAAATGAACTGCAGCGACTCCCATTCAGAAACAATGTGGTTGAGTAATTAGCATCTCGACCTCGTAACAATAACTGATGCCTAGCATGAGACACCTATCATTCGCAGTTCCTCGCCGAGGTGAGAGATTACAAATGTAAAGTGCCAATTATTCTTCAAGTTCACGTCGTATCTGTGGACGTAGGAAGAAATGAAACATAAACATTCCCACAACGTTATTTTTGTTTCAAAATTACACACTGAAGCGCATCACCTCAACTTTGATGGGTTTGTGAAACTGGTCGCAACTATTCATCTGTTTGCACAGAATCGCGACTTGTATTAATGCTGCGATAAAGGATACCTGCAGGTTTATTTTTATAAAAGACATGAGTTGGAGATGCCGGCGTTGGACTGGGATGTACAAAGTTAAAAATCACACAACACCAGGTTATAGTCCAACAGGTTTATTTGGAAGCACTCGCTTTCAGAGCGCTGCTTCTTCATCAGGTGGTTGTCCAGGGCTCCGAAAGCTAGTGTCTCCAAATAACCTGTTGGACTATAACCTGGTGTTGTGTGATTTTTAACTTTTTTTTAAAAGACGGCAGCAATAAAGACATTGCCCGGAATCTGGACTAACTACGTTGCAACATACAGACTGATGGAGGACAAGATGCCAGAAAATCCACCCCAAGGCTGTGGAAATGCCTGATGCTTGTTATCCGTTGATAGAAGGCTGGGTGTGCGCGGTGAAACCAACAGTTACTAACTCACCTGGGTGTTTTTTTTTGTTGTCTTTTAAATTAAAGCCTTGCAAAAGTTGTCACAACTTTTTATCTGTACTGTTTATAGTTCAGTATCAGGGGAAAGCGCAGTTCTATAAACGAAGGATCCAGAAAAATCAATACATTGTCATTCCCTCCTCCAAGCCTTTGTACAAATTTTATTATTGCAGGTGCAGTGATATTTTTGTTTGATGCTGTACCTCCCCCTCAGTCAGTTATTGCTCAAGTCTTAAGTGTTATTCTGTTCGCAATTAGAAAGTGAGGATTATGTTTTGCTTCACTATCCTCGAAATGAGTTTTGATTTTGGCTATCGCACACGGAAAGTGAACATCATCCAATTTACCCAAGAAACAGAAGCTGAAATGAAGGATTGCTTTGGGGTTTCAAAATTTCGTTACGTTTGTTGAATTCTATTCACTGGAATCAGTTGATATTTTGCGCAAACATTGAATTATAAATAAACATCACTTGAATGGGGGAACAAAATCAACATACTAATTGGATATCACTTATAAAAGTTAAAAAAAAGCAGAAATGTATATTTGGCATTTCCCTAACTTAAAGACACTGGAACAACTTCGAAAGTCCAATTGTGATGACAACAGTCAAGTTAACATTTTAGGTGTGGACTATTAATCCTAACTCTTATTTCTTGCCTGTTCTGCACTGAAAGCAGTGCAAGGATCTGACTTTCGCCAGATTTATTTTTATTGAAAAGTACAAATCCAGAATAGATTTGCGTTTTTAATTTAAAATTGAAGGCCAAGTTACAGCTCCTCTCATCAATCTAGTTTCAGCGTTACAGCAGTAACAGAACAGTTACTGGTTTATCCCTGTATGTCAATGATAATTACTATCATTTAAAGGTCGTCGGTGTCTGATGATAGTCCAATAATCGAGGCGTTACAAAAGATATCACCTCCGCTAGGAACAGGTGCAGCCAGTGTTTTTTTCAATTGGTTTAACTTTGTCTGGAATAAGCTGCCATCTGTTCCACCAAAAATGCCGCTTTTGATGCTTGAACTCGGCTTCAGATTCACTCTACGTACTGGGTACGTTTCCTGAAATGCATATAAAAGATTGCAATGTTATGTCAATCGATGACATTAAGCAGAGTAAATTATTTTCTATTACTCTCTACTTTCTGGACTTCAATTGATTACACATATGCTCTCCGCGATTTCCGTCTCATCGATTCTTTTCTGTTACATTTGCCAGTCCATGCATTTTTAAGTGTGACATTTGTGTCTTAATGTTTTATCAATAACTTATTTTGCAGTGAAATGAATTGTGTTGTTGCATGATCATGGGAAGCTACTCAGGACAAACTTGCTCCAAAGTTTGCCAGGTGCCGTGTATGGTTAAGCAGTGATCTAACCGCTGCATTTCACAAAGGATGAACAAAATGTGTACATGGATGCAGAGAAACAATACCCTTTGGTAGGGGATTCCTTAAAAGTATCTTAAAATTAGAGGGGCGAAATCAGGAAGCACTATTGCACGTATGGGTCTGAATATCAGTAAATCTGAGATATTTTTCCACCAAAAATTATCGGGTCAGTGAAAGATGTCTATTGTCTGAAAACAATAGATTATCGTGTCAGGATATTAATGGATATGACATAGAGGCAGGTAAATGGAGTTGAGATACATTTTAGCCGCCATCCAGACTGAAAGGGGCTGAATGGCCTACTGTTATGGAAAGATATGGAGTTGGAGTTAAACATTGAAGTGTTTCTGTGATAAAACTATTTTAAGTTAATGTTCTCTTCTGCAATTCGAGAGGGATTCATGCTTTAAAAGGACTTCAAAGCAGCCTCCACCCTCTCCCAGACCCAAACAATTCCAAACGAGACTGCTGAGCAATAAGTAATGGAAAGTTCATTCCCATTTGATCCGACTTATTTTCCGGTACGGTGGCGATTTCAATGTCAAAAGCGGATTTCCTGATAAATAATAGAGACGTTCTTGAGGCCAGACAAATAGGTTGGATTACAAGTTAAGGTTTATTTTTTTTTCCTGTTTTAAAATAAACAATGTCCTGATGTTGGCAATTTTTGATTTCCACAGATCATCTTGATGCTTTTGGGAAGCAAAATCTAATCGTTTAACATTCCAAAAAAAAAGTTAACTGAGTTGAGAAATGTCTATATATATTTCAACATATTTATCCTGAAGTCATTAGGAAATCGGAACTATTTATTTGAGTGACCTTGATTTATTTTGTGCTGACAAACTCTCTTGCTCCAAAAGGTTTATAGAATCGCCACATCGCTCCCGTCCAGCACCACGTGTTCATCGCTTTAAGATTATTGGCAGCATTTGTGCAAATGCCGTTCGAACCTCTAATTTAGCAAAGGATTGCGATGGTGCACAGAGATGGCTGGATAACCATGGCAAAATCCAGGCACATAGTCTTCTCTTTATAGCGATGGATGTGTGCAGAAAGCTCAGACCTTATGGTAATGATGTGATTTCCTTATGCAAATAAGCCATTGCGGAAATAAACAGTACGCCTCGCTCGCTCCCTTTACTTCTGTAATATTTTTATACTACGCCATCAATTCATCACTAAAGCGGCCAAGGCAACCCTCCCCCATCTTTCTCCTGGGCAATCAGGATCCGCCGGTTGCCTTCACTTTTCCATCGGATGTGTTAGAAAGCAGCGAGAGGGAGAGACAGAGAGGGGGAGGAAAAATAACCCGCACACACACACACACAACACCACACAGAGACCGAAGGCAGATATTCCTCCGGATGAAGTAGGAAAATTGCAAAGGAATACAAATGAGGCGCGAGACAAGCTTCTAATTCGACTGCAAGTTGATTACGTACTTTCACATGGCAATGGTACGTATATTTTATTGCACCGTCTTGCTCGAGCCGTGTGTTGGTTCCGGTGTCTGTCTGTCTGTGCCTCACTCTCTTGTGTTGCTTATGCGATCGGGTTTGTGCCAAGATTTTGTGGTGTTTAAAGGGGAGGGGATGGGGAGGGAGGGGGGAAGAGAGAGACAGAAAGCAAAAGCGCTGAGCTTGGCAGATTTCCCATCTGTGAGCAGTTTGCCTGCCAGCTGAAATAAATTTATGCGTGATCTGTATACGTGTGCATTGGCGACGTACATTTCGAGCCCAAGTTCAAGCGGGGAGCCAAGTGTGTGTGATCGTAGCGGTAATGGCCGAGCAGCTCGGGAGAGCCGCCGGCTTGAACTTGACTCATGAACCGCGACGCTGCGACCAAGGCTGGGACATGTTGCTAATCCACCTCCCTTTTAAAGGGACATTACACTTTCTCGGCCTGTTAAAATGCGCACCATCCCCTTATGCAAGAGATTGCGGGGTTCTCGCCACAGGTCATTCTGCAGCTTATTTTAAACACACAATTTGAAAAGTCCGCTATACTTTAAGAAAGCGCAAGCAAGAAGAGCTTTGCGGCCCGTAGATTTGTTGGTTTTCGTTCGCCGTTCTGAAATACATTTCCCAGCCCACATTCGGAAAGTTCAGAGAATGAAGCAGTGCAGTTCCAGTTTTGTCTTTACCGTTCTCTCTTTCTATATATATATAGGCCCAGTAAATGGATAAGCTCTTTAAATTCGCTGTAACCATTCAGAAATAAAAAATGTATTGATTACAAATATTGATTGCATACCTAAGGCATAGGAAGCCTTCTTTCTCCAAAATTTCACTGAATTTAACACTTGCAGCGTTTCTGCAGCAGATTGTTGTATAGTGGAATGTTTGTGCAAATATGCAAAAGTGAAAGATGGCTTGATCTATAAAGTTTGTTTGACAGAATACCAGTTCTCTTGTATTTTAGAGATTGTATGAAGCAATCTGCAAAACATTTTATGAAATAGCTTGCAGTGTTCTGAAATGTATCTACCTGCGGAATCATGCAAACTTCACTCCTATTGTTGAGCTGGGGAATATTGTGGAGACAAAAATGCTGTCCTGACCGAAAGCGGAATGCGCTTGGCATCACGGTGGCATCTGGCAAATTTCGATGGTCCAGCTTGATAGAAAAGACATTTCATATTTAAGAGACCAAATTCTATTTGAATATACTGCAGACGTAAAACGTACTTTTTGCCTTCCGTTTGCTGTTGGCCCTTTATGCAGTCAGAATGACTTGCCCTCATGCATTGAGGAGAAAAGAGTATGACCGATTAACTCGGACACATTGCGCCGGGCCATTGGTGCATAGAATGGGTTGTTCTGCTAACGTCAGTTAGTAAAAAGCAATACAGTGTCTGGCAGAGTAAATGGTCAATTTGATAATGTACTGTGGTCAATGCTTCCCCAATGGCTTCTAGTATTAATAAATATACAAATCACGACAGTACTACAATCACTCTTCAATTATCCATACCAAAGTCTCACGATTTATTCTCCTACATTCTGCTGGGAAACAATCATTGTCTTGGCCTACTTTGGAAACTATTTCCTCATGTCACGTACACCAGCTTTCAACAAAGTCCTGTGCATTGTCATGACTTTACCATTGACTTTGACTTCTGCAGTTTTGCGCACGCCGACTGGAACCTTTCATTTGACTTAATTCAATATTTGAACTTCATCATAAAAGTTGAGGGGCCGCGGCAGTATCTGTCTGTGTTCCTAGATTTCATTTTACTTTCTGATGCAATGATTTGGGATGGAGGGTGGTGCTGGTGGTTGGAGTGGCGGCTGGGGTGGAGAATTGAGATTGGATTCGAGCAACGTTTCTTTCAGCAGAATTGTACGGGGTAATCGCAACATTGCAGTCTGTCACAAAGGGTGATGATATATTGGAGGCTCCTGTATAGGAATGCCTGCTTTGTCATGCTGTCCCTGAGCTTTATTGTGATTTCTTTAAAATATCATCAGAGGGTGGAAAAGAGGGGAGGCCAGTAGGCAGCTAGATTGCAGCCCAGTCTTTTTTTTTAATCCAGGATAGGCACCCGTTGTGTGTGTTTAAACGCAGCGGCTGCGTCGTGTCTGGGGCAAGTCTGCCTTTAAAGCGCGGCTCTTAAAGCGGCGCTAACTTTTTTTTCGCGTGTTGTTTTTTTTAATTGCCCAGTGCGTTTTGACGAACGGTCGTGAGCAATGAAGAGTTAAAGGAGAGGGGAGGAGGGAAGTAGCTGGGCTTATTTACATTGCTGGCGATCTCCCAGTGGCCTCGGTCCATTGGCTGACAGCGGGGCTGCGAGTGGTGCTGAAATTTGGGTCTAATGGCAGAAATTCCCTGAAGTCAGACGTTTTTTGGGGCTTGGTCAGGACAGTCGCGTCATTCCTGGTCCGCTCTCCTTTATTCCTCTCCCTCTCCCACCGTTTGACAGATGAAGCCCAGTTTCCAGGGCTGCTTTCTTTCAGATACTCCGTGCTAAGTGCCACTTCTCTCCCTCCTCTCTCTCTCTATATAATTATTAATTGTGTTTGGGGGTGGGATTTAGTCGCTGTGAGGCGAGATGTCACGATGATCCAGTAACTTTTGGATGATCTGCGACTTTAACTCCAGGTCGTCATGATGTATTCCCCGCTCTGCCTGACTCAGGTAATGTCCATCTCTGAGGTAATTTAGTTATCAGTTCGGTTGCTGCTGCCAGTGGACGCTTTCCGCTCCCCACGCCCCCGCCACTTGGCCACATTCACCGCATTGTATTTTCCTCAGGACGCGGTTACTGTTAAAAATGGCGGGATAATTTCTGCAGCATGCTTTCAGTGCCCGGAGCTCCCCGGGTTAGTCCTTTCCTCCTCTGGCTCTCCCCAGGCAGCTCCTGCCAACGCAATCCGTGTTGACACACACCAGAAAACAAATCCAAGCCCGACGCTCAAGTTTGTTTTTGTGTATGTGTGTGTGTGTGTGAGAAAATCCAATGGAAAACGCAGCTTTGGCTCCTTCCAACTTCGCCCAGTTCCATGCACGACTGTTCCACCCGCCGCTACGAAGTTTGACAAAAATGTTTCTGTGGTTATTAGAAATAAGAAGAACTTCTGCAGAGCGCGGAGGGCTTTTATTTCCCTCCCCCTCTCTCTGTCCCTCTCCACCTCCCTCCTCCTCCCCCCCCCCCAAGTTGATATTATTGAAAGGTGCACATATTTATTGCTGTGAACTTTCAAATCTTTTCGTTAAGCCCAGATACTGAGGTGTGATAGGTATGGGAATTTGGGATGGTGGGTAGTGAGGGGTGATTTGAGCAAGACGTTTGATATTTTAGCAGGTGTCAAATGAGCACATTTAGTGCATTTTTGGAAATCCTACAAGTTAAAGTTCTTGGGTGCTCCTTAAACTCTGTGTCCACTGAAATTGGTTTGATTTCATGCAGGTTGTTTAATCTCTTTATTTATTTTCTTAGTGGAAGCATAAT
The DNA here is from genome assembly GCF_047496795.1 of Chiloscyllium punctatum. Lineage (NCBI taxonomy): Eukaryota > Metazoa > Chordata > Chondrichthyes > Orectolobiformes > Hemiscylliidae > Chiloscyllium > Chiloscyllium punctatum. The sequence goes on from NC_092762.1 coordinate 64,814,794, forward strand.
ATTGATTGTTTAAATGTTTCAGATATGTTTTCTCAATGTAGTTTAAGAAGGGAGCCCTTCTCCCAATGTGCTTATTCATAAAGTGGCGCTGTTTAAGTTTTTGTTCTGGTTAGAATGTATACCTGTTCGGAAAGGTTGTATTCTGAAGCTGTTGTACTTAATAGAGACAAGATATGGTGGTGATTTAATCCATAAGAGTACTGTAATTTCACCAGCTCCTGACTAGAAATTTTAGTTCGTTTATTCTTGAAGAGTTGTTTAATAAATTCTGCAGGGTTGTAAATTTCACCTGAAAAGAAAACTTTGCCGATACAGTTTCCTTTTTCTTTACTTCAGCTATGCAAATTTATATCTCAGAGCAATTGACTTAGAAGGAAACAGAAAGAATGGTTGGTAAATAAAATCTTCAGTTACGGCAGGAATAGAAGATGTGAATAAAGTGATCTCTAAAAATGTCATACATATAATTTGTTTATCTATGTTTTATTTTCTAAGGACCAAGAATGTGAAATCTATTTTGAAGAAGGAGAGCAGCTTGCAGTAATCTGAAAGCAGTTCAAGTGTAGCTAATCAGTCCAGACAGTCTGTATTGGATAACAAAGCTGCATTATTGTCCTATTAATTATTTAAATAGTTTCATGGTCTAGAAGCATAATAAACATTCTTTAATAATAACAGACAAAGGGAACTTCCCAAATAGAACAAAAAGACATTTCATATGTGTCTTAAGAAAAACGAAAGTGAAAGGGTTTGGCATAATGTATACATTATAGTTCGGAACTTGAATGCTCATTTGACTTTATACATTATGTTCTTAGTCTTACAGTATTGCAGTATTTCCTTTATCACATTTATAGTCTTTCGTTTAGAGTACCATCACTTAATAGAATTTCCTTCTTTATGTCAAAATCTTCTTTCCTTTTTATTCCTTGCTTTGCGTTTTTGTTCTTGTTCTATTCATTCGCCTTTGACTTGCTCCTTCCTCTTCTCTGGTATATTATTACTCCTATTTCAATTTCTATAAAATTCTGTTATTTTACCAGAAAATTGGGAGACCTTATAAATGTATATTATTGCTAATGCCCATATTTCATTTGGTAACTTTAAATTAACTGACAGCCAGTGGATCACCAAGCCTTAGAAAATTCACGAACATGAAATAGAAAACAGTGTTCATATGTATATATTTTCAAAACATATTGATCTTGGAAACTATCTTTAGTCAGGTCTGTAGTATTAATTACAGCTGTAGTGTGAAGGCATGCAAAAAACTGTGAAACTGTGAAATTGAGGCCTGTGGCTTGTGGGTGTTTGAGTGCTATAATTTAGGGAGGCCAATACTGGCTGATAGATTAAAAAAAAATTAGGATTCACAAATATCCTGGGTTTTTGTACATTTCTTTACTATTGCTAATTTTTTTTGGAGGAGGTGAGAGTTTAATAATGTAATTTTAATGTGGATTGACATATTCTTTCAATATTACTTTCTCATTTTTGTGCACATGGTGTTTATGTTAAAGTATGTGTTATCTTCAATGTTATTTCAACAGTTCTTAAAAGCAAAGAAACAAAATTAATCCAGATGTTGTCTGGCTACAGTTTCTGACATCTTGCTATATCAATAATGTAGCATGGAATGTAAATTACCGAGTGACATATTCATTCAGTACAGTGTAGAAGATTGTGTTATGCATACATTGATTAGTTCAGAGAGAAAACATTAGTTTATTTGTTTATAATTAAGAATTTTTAATTAAATAGCGGAACAGCTTCATTTATTATATTTTCAACTTGGAAACCTAATTATGAGTTTGCTTAGATTGATTCATTTCTTTTATCTACTGATCGTGGGCATTCAGTGTGGAATATAAGTAGACTACTATGGTTGCCATTCTATACAAACCACTGGAGAAAACAGATCTGAGGCACATTGTGTGTGCCTGTGAGTCAGGTGGAGGGGAGAGGTGGTTACAAAAATGTATCAGCATTAAACTAAACCGATTTAAGTTATGTGCTCCAGAAATAATGGGGTATATTCCTGGAGGGTGAAAAAGTTCAATCTACTGTTTAAGAAACTAGTACCAATCAAACAAGCAGCTGTCAAGTCCCAACTGTCAGCCCAATCAGCAAGGCAAATACAGTTATCTCTGAAACAACTTCCTTTAGTCACTTGAGGCAGGCTTGTTTCTCAGTATCAGTTTGGCTTCTTAAAGATGTTTAAATTATATGCACAGCCATAAAGTTCCGCTTTCCAGCAGTTATCTGGAGCATTGGAAACTTGAATTCACTGATTTTGTTGAAAGTCAGACCAGTAATTTGTAGAAATGAACTTACATTGACTCTCATTATCTCTACTGTGTGTCTGCAGTCTCAAAGCAGTTATTAGTGGATTTAAGGCCGTAATATAAATACACGCATGTTTTTGATAAGATGTGAATTTCCTTAAAGTGCCTTTAAATTCCGCAGACACAGCTTTCACAGAGAAAGAGTTTGATATGGTGCAGCCATAACTTTTTAGGTTGTACCATCCAGACAAATATCAGACCAAACCAGAGAGAACATTTTGCTTTTAGAGGCACTATATCTTAAACTACTAATGCTTGATGCTGACAGTAGAGATCAAAGTGAAAGAAAGTCCATTCCTTCCATAACAATTCAAAAAAGTAAAAAGACAGTTAGTCAAGTAACTCTAAGCAATTAAAGCAGTTACAATTAATACCATAATGCATGTTAATAGTTTAATAGCTTTACGCATATGCCTTGGATATATTTACTGTGTTTGTCATCTTCTGAAAAGCTAGTTTCAATGGATTGTTTTAACCAAACGAGCAGGAGAATTGCTAGAGTTCTTTTATGTCCTTGGGGCAACTGGTTTCAACTCTCAGCCATCCCATTTTGCACCTGAAAAATGGACAGCTGTAAATTCTGACTGAGTTGAGCACCTCAGCTTGACTGTAACAGGTTTTAAGCAAGAACGGTGGTAGGCAAAGGGCCCATTCAACAACAGTGAAGTTTTGTGGGAGGATGCAAGGCAAGAGTGATGAAGTGATAAAGGGATGATGTTGCATGGTCACGGATTAAGTCAAGGATCAAAAAATGTGTCCAGAGAAGGTGTAAATGGGAAAAGCAGACTCATTGTCAATACCATCGAAACAAAATTTGAAACACACACACAAATTAAAAAAAACATGAAGGCAGAGATTATGAACTTAGTATTGAGTGAGGAAGACTGTAAAGTGCCTCTTGGCAATGAAGTAATGTTCCATCAGTTTATGTTGGGCTGATTGGAACAGTGTAGGAGGCTGAGTACAGAATGAGAATGGAGCAGAGAATTATAATGACAGGCAACTGGAAGCTCAGGGTCAAGCTTGCAGACTCAATGCAGGTGTTCCCACAAAGGCATCATGGAATCTGCATTTCATCTCTCTACTTCTTAATGTAGTAATTGATCTCAGCTGCATTTTGTGCTAACTTCTGGGCACCATACTTTAGTAATACTTTCAAGACCTGAGAGTTAGCACAGATGTGATTTACTCGAATGCTACTATGGATGAGGGACTACAGTCATGTGGAAAGCCTGGAGAACCTGAAGTTGTTCTTCATAGAGCAGAGAGGATTAAGAGCCGGATTTTGATTGAGGTGTTCAAAATCCTGAGCAATTTTGATGCAGTAAATATAGGGCAGATAGATGGGTAATCAGAGGGCATAGATTTAAATTAATTAGCACGAGGGCCAGGGCTGACCTGTAGAAAAGATTTTTACATTATTATTATCTGGAATTCATGACCTGAAAGGATAATAGAAGAGGTTTCAAATGACAGTGTTTCAATAAGGATTCAGGTAAATATTTGAAAGAGGGAAAATTGCCTGGTTGTCAGCAATGAGTGGGAGAGAGAGAAAAGGACTCATTGGACCGCATTACCAAAGTGTTGATGTAGGTTTTAATGGACTGAATGGTCATCTTTTGTGTTAGAAAATTCTATGATACATTTCTATGACTTAATATCTAAATGTGTAACTTGAGGATTATGGCTGTAAAATGAATGGGGCTTATATTCCAAATAACTACTTCATTTTGCAGGTGTAAAACAAGTGCAACCATGACAAATTTAAAAGTGGAAATTTAAAAGTTCCCGTCCCAATTTTGTACATGTACCAAGGCCACTGCTAAATTTGTCAGGGCCTTACTTTTTAGATGGATTCTTTTGCAAAATTTGTTTAGACAGAACTTAAAGTGCCCAGCCACAATTATTTTCTCATGCTTGAGTAAATGAACTAAGAGTTTTTCAAGGAACTCCTATAAACTGTATTGATTGCACATAGTTCAGGACATTAATGAATTTAAACCCCAAGTAAAATACAGTCAGTCTGCTTGGAGCTTCAAAAAACATTTCCCTCACATTAGGTTAGTATACTAGAAATAGATATACCATATGGTTAGAAAAGGTTTTGGAAGTATCCAGATGGATATAGACTTGGATTAACAAATGCATCATGGGATATGATGAATTGTTTGCATCCTAGACTGAATGAAGTATATTGTGTCAGGGGATGGGTAAGAAGAGTAAGAGAGATGGTGACTTAATGGTAATGGACTAGTAATCCTGAGCCCAGGATAGCACTTTGTAGATTTGAGTTTCACCACGATAGCTGATCGAAATTCAGTTGTACAGAATCTGGAGTATGGAGCTATCTCAGGAATGGTCGCTATGATTATTGTAAAAACCATCTGGTTCACAATGTCCTTTCTGTAGGAAAATTGGCCTTCTTATCATATGTGTCCTCCAATGTGGTTGACTCTGAACTGTCCCTGAAATGGTTTAGCAAACCACTCAGTTCAAAGGACCACAAGCCTTGTCAGCAACCTCCACATCCCATTAAAAGAATAACAGTGGAGGTAGTGAAACATTTTAACATTTGGCTTTATTTTCTATGGTGGACACTCTGCTTTTTTTGTGGAATTTCTTCTGATGATATTAAGTAGAATGGATAGGACCCATGTTTTAATCGATTTTATCTGACCTTTGGAAAGGTAGGCCTCAATGATATTTTCTCACCTTCACTGCTTTTTATGATGCAATTTGATTGTAGAATGTATAGTTTGAGCTATATTTTAAATAAGTACTGACACAAAAACAAAGTTAGCATGTGTAATAAATTTCAAACTAATATTTTATTATTGATTGGAAAGATGATTAAATATTGCTCAAGCCGACTGAGAGTTTATTATGTATTGGAAACATTATTTAGCCTGCTTAATTTCCTTAGTTCTTGCTTTCAAGAGGGAAAATGGGATAATTTACTAGTGATATGTTTTGTGCTAGAGGGCTAGGTTGCAAGCTGGATTTTCATTTTTGCAAGTTGTTTGGATTTATTCTAGATTGATGGGCCTGCTGTTGGCTATAAAGATCCAATTTAGAATTAATTTAGACAGTACGATCCAAAGCACAATATGTCCCTAAGTCAGCAGTTGTTGAGACACATGATCAGGGAGGCTGAAGGATGCTGTCGATGGAATTGGTAAAGTTGCATTCATGATATTGTGAGTGTTACCCCTAAATAGAAACAAGGTACATGCTGGAACAGCAGTGGAGTTTCTCGTTGTGCCATAGCTGACTGAAAGTACTTAAATGTTGACACCATGTGACTAAAATGTGAAATGTGAAAGCTATTCTGTTGCCCAGGAGTGATATCTTCCACTTTGACAAACAGAAATGTATCAAAGCAAATGCAGGGTGCAGAAGACATTTCTCTAAGGGAATCTGAATAAGGATTTATTGTACTGTTTGGAAATTATGATTTTAGCATTGCCTCAGTATATTCCAAAGGGTTGCCCTGTCATCTAAGTAGACAGAGGTTGGTTAAAAGGTGGTTCTTTCTCAAGTATATTTGTTTCTATGAAACTGCTGCATATTCTTCCATCAGAGAAAATAAATCTTCTTGCAACTGAATCTTTCTGACTTTATGGGCAGAACAGCACAAAGGAAAGATATGGCAACAGTGCTAAATTTTTGTTTTATTAACAAATTAAGGCCTTACTTTTGGTACTTGGGTTACACACTCAATTTTATGAAGTTGCAATATTTTTTGCTCTTTGTCATGCACTGACCTTGATTTTAATATTCTACTCACCCACCAATTGCTGGGAACTCTAAATATCCACAGAGAAATCAATACAGGAATCAATCAAAATCTCCTTTGAGTCAGCATATTAAATGATATGTAACGTTTTGACTTAAATATATAGTAGCGAATCCTAATTGTACTACACAGACCACTATTATATTCCAGAATGTTACTATATTTCTAGAAATGCACAATGCTTGGACAATATTTTTATTGTTGGTGGATCACCTGCAATGTTGCTTCTGGTCTGTGGCATTTGGCCAATGGTTTTAATGGTAGGCAGGTAGCAGTGAGACTGTGAATGGTGTAGTGATGTCATTCAGAATCAGCCCAAGAACTGGAGTCAGTGGAATTCTGCTGTATTAGACCCAGTATTGAAGAGAAAGCTGAAATCCAATAAGGGAAGAGTTCAAATAGGCAGGCAGTCACATTGCATTTTATTCAGTGTCTATTTATTTCTGAGTGTTTAATAATTTCTATATAATAACAAAATTTAAGTATTTCACCACTGATTTGACCATGTCGCAGGAGTATGTCCAAATGTGAGACTCTTATGAGATTCTTGAACCATTTACAAAGGAAGAGAGCTGAGATGGATTCTATTACTTTATTTAACATTTCATATTCAGAATACCCCCTTAAGTTGTTTGCAGTCAAGACTAGAGAACCCTACCACCCTTTTTATGATGATGGGGGAAGAGGTGGGATGCACACCTACCTCTCAGCAGCTGGAGCAGTGCCCACTCAGTCTGGATGCATGTACCCCACTGGATGTCTACATTTAGAGTCTTTATTCCAGCCCCCACTTCTTAGGGATGTCTGCACCGAGGCTCAAACATTTCACCATGTGACTTGGAGGTGGGAATCCTATCTTAAGTCCAAATCTCACTTCACATTATAATAACTACTGTTAACAGTCTACCAGTTTAACTTTATTAATGACTAAGATGCAGGGAGTTTTCATAGTAGCTGTATGGCACAGAAGGCATTCAATATGTGTGTCATAAGAATAACTAACCAGGAATTACAATCCAAACAATAATCACAACCAAAAGAAACATAACCATCAGAAAGATAAGACATGGGTTTTCAAAGAGCATGTTGGATGAGTCACCAGAAATATGGGCATTCAAATTATTTTGTGGATTAATATATTCTTAATGACACTAAATCATTAAGGATGCTGGGCAGAAAGCAGAGTTTTGGGACTGTAACTCTGTCAAACAGTTTAATCTGTCATCCCTCACAATGAAAGATGGCAGCAGATATGCAAATAATTAATACAGGAATTATGGAGAAAATGTTATATCTGTGATATTTCTGTTCATTCTTTGTTGTAAAACCACATTTTAATTTTATAGTCAAAAATACCATAGACATATCTCTGTTACCGTTTTCACTACATTTCCAAGACAGATATTCATGAAGTATACCTTTAAAGATTATGTGGTATGGTAGTATTTTTGTGAGCACATGTGGATAATGTTGATCAATGCTGTGTGTGAAACAGGCTAATAGTCAGTAATTTCAGATTTTTCATGGAGAAACATTTAAAACTGGCTGTGAGAAGTGAGAACATTTGATACAAAATCTAGTCTGATGGGTGGAGTACAGTCTAATTGTAAACCTGCAACAAACAGTTATTACTGTACCGTTGTTTTTTTGATGACACTTTTTAGATCAACTTGTTTGCTGATTCTGAAGGAATGTGATTTCTGCAGCAACTCAAATGAATAGTATGGAAATAGGTACGAAGAGTATAAAGCACTATATCCATTGTATTTCCTTTTGACTTTTAACAAAAGTCATTTTGAAATGTACCAAAGTTTAATTTGTCTGTGGTCTAATGTGAGTTTGTACAACCTTATTAAAAGTTATATGATCTTTCTCCATTAGGTTTTTTTTTTCTTTAATACTTCTGTTCTAAAAGTCAAAAGAATTCTTATTAAGTGGCTAAGTATAGAAAACAATGGGAATATATAATTTTCATTTACTTTGGAGATTATCCAATGAATGAATCAATGTTTTCTAATACCTGTCTAAGATTTACATTTGCTTTATTGCACTGTATTCTCTTGTCATATTTGCCTTACGATGAAACATATTCTGTGTTCACTTTATATATAACATTTAATACTTAAATCAATTTGTTGGGGGCTTCTGTGGCTCAGTATCTTCTTTAATGCACATACCTTCCCCTATCTGCCATTGTATCTCTCAAAAATGCTGTTTCCCTTTTTAATACCACTTATATACTTGTTATCCCTGGATTTTCATGACCTCCCAACTGTGACAATTTGTCAAACATCATCAGGAGAAAAAAGCAACAAGAACAACAGCCTGAATTTGCTTTACCTTTTAAATGAATTAAACATCATAAAACTGTTTCCATAAAATGGATGCTGAACTGAAATTGAGAGGAGGGTTAGTTCAAAGCCTTGTTAAAGAACTGGATTTCGAGAGGGTCTTTAAAGGTGGTGTAGAGGAATAGAGGAAGGAATTCAGCAGATCATGACTAAGGATAATGGGTAAGAAGATGAGAATGAGGAAGGGCTGGGCAAAGGGAACAGAATTCTAGAGTAACTGTGCCATAGCACAAGAGACGAGTGGCAATACTGAAGAAGTTCACAAAGGTAATGTGAGGCAGAGCCATGGAGCAACCTCCAGATAAGAACTGTAAGATTTTGGGGAAGAGTGAAATGTATGAAGAAAGAGAATAGAGCACATGTGTGTCTTGATGCAGGACAATACATATGTGGCAGAGTTTTAGAGAAGTTCTTTTATGAAGGGAGTAAAATTATGGAGAGCTTTGGAGTAGGAAGTAGCATTTTCAAAAGTGAAGAAGGCTTTGGAGTAATTGAGCCAATGGTATTAGTCAATGATGGAGTAGGTAATGTTGAGAAGGTAGACATGAGTGGTCATACTGAAAGATACAATGGTTTAAAGTATCATGGGTAGATATCATTTGTGTTTTTATAATGAAACTTGCTCTGTGGATGATGTTAATAAGGGACAATGTCTAGACAAATTTGGTGGAATTCAACCATATTGGTAATGTTCTCAAGCAGGTTGAAAAAGTTCATCATGTAGGATTTACCTTTTCTAAATCCACATTGGCAGTGTCTTCATAAGTTATTAGTACCTAGGAATTTGTACAACTCATTTCTTAGAATAATTTTCAGTACTTTATATCTTTAGTACTGTCACTAGTAGTGTGCCACAAGGATCGGTGCTGGGTTCACTGCTTTTCAACATTTATATAAATGATTTGGGTGTTAAAATAGGAGTATGGTTAGTCAGTTTGCACATGATCCTAAAATTGGAGGTGTAGTGGACTCTGAAGAAAGTTACCTCAGATTGCAATGGGATCTTCATCAGGTGAGCCAGTGGGCTGAGGAGTGGTTGATGGAGTTTAATTTAGATAAATGTGAGGTGCTACATTTTGGAAAGGCAAGTCAGGGCAGGACTTTTACACATGATAGTGTAAAAGGAAGTGTTGCTGAACAAAGAAACCTTGGAGTGAAGGTTCACAGTTCCTTGAAAATGGAGTCACAGGTAGATAGGTTAGTGAAGAAGGCATTTGGTATGATTTTCTTTATTGGTGAGTAAAGGAGTTGGGAGGTCATTTTGTAGCTGTACACCACTGTGGTTCGGCCACGTTTGGAATACTGTGTGCAATTCTTGTCTCCCTGCTGTAGGAAGGATATTGTGAAACTTGAAAGAGTTCAGAAGAGATTTACAAAGATTTTGCCATGGTTGGAGGATTTGAGTTATCAGGAGAGGCTGAGTAGGCTGGGGCTTTATTCGCTGGAGCATCGGAAGTTGAGGGGAGACCTTTATAGAGGTTTATAAATTTATGAGGGGCATGGATATGGTAACTAGTCAAGGTCTTTTCCCCAGAGTCCAAAATTTGAAGGCATAGGTTTAGGGTGAGAGGGGAAAGATTTAAAGGGGACCTAAGGGCCACTTTTTCATGCAAAGGGTGGTGCGTGTATGGAATGAGCCACCAGAGGAAATGGTGAAGGCTGTTATAATTACAACATTGAAAATGCATCTGGATGGGTATATGAGTAGGAAGGGTTTAGAGGGATATGGGCCCAATGCTGGCAAACGGGACTAGATTAATTCAGAATATCTGTTCAGCATGGATGAGTTGGACCAAAGGATCTGTTTCAGTGATGTACATCTCTATAATTCTATGACTTTAATCCAACTCAGTCTAATTCCTTCAGTCCAACTCGTTCATGCTGACCAGATATTCCAACTTAATCTAGTCCCACTTGCCAGCACCCAGCCCATATCCCTCTAAACCCTTCCTATACATAAATCCATCCAGATGCCCTTTAAACATTGTAATTGCACTTGCCTTCACCACTTCCTTTGACAGCTCATTCTGTACCACCCTCTGCATGAAAAAAAGGTTGCCTCTTAAATCTCTTTTATATCTTTGCCTTCTCACCCTAAACCTATGCACTCTAGTTCTGGGCTCCCCCACTCCAGGGAAAAGGCTTTGTCTCTTTACCCTATCTATGATTTTATAAACCTCTATAAGGTCACCCCTCAGCCTCCGATGCTCCAGGGAAAACAGCCCCAGCCTGTTCAGCCTCTCCCTAAAGCTCAACTCCTCCAACCCTGGCAGCATCCTTGTAAATCTTTTCTGGACCCTTTCAAGTTTCAAAACATCCTTCCGAAAGGAAGGAGACAAGAATTGCACGCAATATTCCAAAAATGACCTAACCAATGTCCTGTACAGCTGCAACATGACCTCCCACCTCCTGTATTCAATACTCTGACCAATAAAGGAATGCACACCAAACACCTTCTTCACGATCATATCTACCTGTGACTCTACTTTCAAGGAGCTATGAACCTGCTTTGCAAGGTCTCTTTGTTCAGCAACACTCCCAGGACCTTACCATTAAGTGTATAAATCCTACTAAGATTCGCTTTCCCAAAATGCAGCACCTCACATTTATCTAAATCAAACTTCATCTGCTTCTCCTCAGCTCATTGGCCCATCTGATCAAGGTCCCATTGTAATCTGAGGTAATCATCTTTGCTATCCACTACACCTCCAATTTTGGTGTCATCTGCAAATTTACTAACCACGCCTCTTATGCTCACATCCAAATCACTTATATAAATGATGAAAAGCAGTAGAACCAGCACTGAACCTTGTGGCACTCCACTGGTCACAGCCCTCCAGTCTGAAAAGCAATCGTTCACCACCACCCTCTGACTTCTGCTTTTGAGCCAGTTCTCCCTGTTTTCCATGAGATCTATTCTTGCAAACCAGTCTCCCATGGGGAACCTTGTTGAATGCCTTCATGAATATAGTATTGATGTTGGACTAATGCTTTGATCGTTGACAGGTTTAGCTTTATTCTCCTTTTATGAATAGATGTGTATTTGCTAACTTTGATTCCTCCAGGATGGCAGCAGCATGCAATCTTGCTTGGATGACCCTAGCCAGTACCCACTAGCTTCTTTGCTAATTTTTATTCTAAGTGCAATTCCCTTGACTCAGTGAATTAGTTAATTTTCAGTTTCTTTAAACCACTAAGTTATTCCTCCACATTAATTTTGAAAATCTTTTTGGATTTTCATTATACTACAGTTCAATTAGTTAGGAAGTTGGTGTTATCCTCCTTAATGAATATTTCTAGCAAATAATTAATTGATGCAACTGTTTTCATTCATCTTAAATTCCTGTTACATCTTCCCATAAAGTGTTACTATCTTGTTGATAGCTTGTTTTGTTGATACTAGAGTACATGTGTTATTGTTATGCTGAAGAACAGTTTGCTAAATTCATTTCTTATACTTACCAAACTCTTAAAAATTAATCAAGTACACGTTCATGTGTTCAGACACCATTTGTAACAATTTATGACCAATCATTACATGAAAGCAAGAGATCAGAATTTTCTTTTTCAATTCGAAGGGGAGATGTTTTTGAGGAGGCCTCAACAAAATCATCTGCAAAAAAAAACTAGCAACACATAAAGGACACTCCCAGTTTCAGCCTTGAGGTTGAATTAACAAAACTTTGCTGGGATCAATGATAGAGAAGGAAATGTACACTGGAAATGTCCCACCCTGTCGATAGGCAGACCATCCTGTTCCAGATATCCATACCCGAAAAGAAATATTAACATTTGGATGTTCTGGTTAGTGGAAAAATTCAAACTTAAAATCCAAACAGTAGGGAACATCGGATATGATGTCAGAGAATGGAATGTCCATTCAGAAGAAATAGTTTAATGGATTAGTCTAATACAGCATTGTGAAAATCTTTTGGTCTACAGGTTAAGTATGGTGTACGTTCTGACCTCATTTGTTAAATGGTACCTGTAATGTACCCCTAGTGATTCAGATTTCTTCTGTCATTATTTAAATTAAGAGATTGAAATGGCATTCTATGGATTTTCAGAGTCATGAGCAATCATGATATGAGCACTGGAATGATTATATTTCATAAATTTGTCAGTACCTTCCAATAAATTTTTTGCTGTACATTTTTTCTTTCCGAAAGGGTTAACCAATTTTGCCAACAGCTGCTTTAATAGGTATCTTTTCCACCCATTTGAGAATCAAAATCTCAAACTTTAGTTGAGGCTTTTTACTTATGTCTTCTATTCACATGAACAAAATTTCAATTATATTTCTTGTATGGGGCTTCCACCTTTTTCAGCAGGTTACACTATGTAAGTTGAGCTCTTTTGATAAAGAAATGCCTGATCCTTGTTGAGTTAGTTTATTTCAGGTATTGAATGAATTAGGTTTTACTTAGACATGTCTGGTATAGGGCGAAGAAAATTGAGTAAGGGATTTTACACTTGGTCTCTATTTAACGACATCTGTTGTAAAATAGCCATGTCAACACCATGCATGCATAGGGATTGATCAAACTATAGTATCTCTTCCAATGCTCCTCAACTCCCATCCTCAAACCCTTCTCGCAGTACTTGTTCTTTAAGCTTATACACAAAGAAAAAATTTGTGGATGAAATGCAACATTTCATGAGTTAACTCCCTTCCGTTAAAGACAAGACAGGAAGAAAGGGAGAAAAGATTGATCGAATAAGGTGTGTCAAATTAATAGTATCTTTCTTTGTCAGTATTGTTAAATGCTGTGGGCAAAATTTCTGCTGTTTAATTATTTCGCTATAAATAACAATGTATCCATTAGACATTGTTATGCTGTTAATAGTGAACATAAAAGCTTCCTCACAGTACAAACTTATTCTTTCTTCTTTCAAAAACAAGCTTGCTCATGTAAGTCTTTTATTTTAATTTCAAAGTTTTTAATTTGAGAATCATTCCTGGTTTATTTTTCTAAATGTCCCCCAATCCATTAAGATCTTCCTAAATGTGGTTTTGCCATATTTAGATGGCATGCTAGAATTAAATATTTCCATTTCATGCAGGAAATTACACTTATGTACAACCCAAATCATGACATGTCCTGAATTGCTTTATAACTACTGGATTATTTTAAACCCTCAATCACTGTTGTTATGCAGACAAGCATGGCTGCCAATTTGCAGATAGTAATGTCCAACAAACAGCAGTAAGTACTGGAAATCTAAAAAATGCTGAAAATATTCAGCATATAGAGAAAGAAGCAGAATTGATGTTTCGGGACTACCACCTCTTATCTGAACCAGAAAAGGATTAAGATGTAGCTCAAACCTTCCCCTTAACATATCTTCCCTTTTTTCATTTCTCTGGCTTTCTACTTTCTGAGAGCATGTTGCATCTCTAATTATTTTCAATTCTAACAGAAGACAACTTGAAATATTAACTTTGTTTCTCCCTCCACAAATACTCCAAGACCTGCTGGGTATTCCAGCATTTTCTATTTTATGATAGTAATATTTGTGCGAGAAATATTGTCTTTGATACAGGGTGAAGCTCTTGCTTTATTTGACGTAGTGCTATTTATTATTGAATTTATTACCAGAAAGAAGCTCTGATCAGCCAGTTATCTTGGTATGAATAAATATGCAAGACATTTTCTCTTTGCAACTACAGCAGATATCTTAATGAATTATTATAGGATGAAGGCCAGCTCAAATCTGATCTGGCTGACCCTGAAGTGAAAAATAATTGTTTGAAACAGACTAGAATACTGACATATTTTAAGCCTCTCAAAATTATTAGTTGCATGCCTTCCGTCTCCTAGTCCTATTGGACTCTATGGTTAATTAAAGCTTGTAAAACTGACCAAACTTGATTGAAAATAGATCAAATAATCTTGAGTCAAAGTTCCAAGAACCCAATGTCCTGACGTTAGATTGTTCCAATTGAACATAGACTGAATTGGTATTTCCTTGACAGTATGCTCAAACAGAAAGAAGTGCATTTCCAGCATGAGAATACTGTTCCTGGGAGTAAAACAAAATCATTATGATGCTAAATTCTGGGAAAAAAAACACATGATAAATATGTTAGTTAACAAGCAATCTCATCATCCTGTATTAATGTAAGCTAAAACTATAGAACTCCATTAACACATGTAACGTATTGCCTGCACATTGCCCATTCAATAAATTCACTTTTTAGTGGCAGTTTTATTAGCAATAAAAGAATTATGCTAAATATAGTTCATTCGCCACCATGAGAAAAAAGCTGATGGGGCATATTAGATGTTGCTAATATTTGGCACTGTACATGTATGACATTGAGCTAATGTCTCTGCCATATGCTTGTCCTAGGTATATTTCACAGTCAGGCAACAATAAAAATGATATGCAATGTATTGTTACATAAAATGTCGAAGGGAAAACAGATCAGTTTACAAAGTAGCTCTGATTTTGGCAATTTTATATGGAACTTAATCTGAATAATCGGGATTCAGGTTCTGTAGAAAGGAGTATCAGGTATTTTTGTATGTGAGAAACAATTAATTCTTAGCTTAAAATAGAGCTATAAAAGCTGTTGCTTCTGAGCAGAGAAAAATTAATTCCAACCTGATTTTGTTTCAGTTTAATTGATTCTAGAATGTGTTATCCTATTCATCATTCTTTAATTGTTTGCCTAATGTTACAAGCCTCGCATTTTAATGAAGCAGGTCAGTTTGTTTTAACAGTCTTCTTCTGTGGAATTGTTAAGAAATTCTGCACCGCTGCTGAAAAAGATCAGGATCAGAATTTGTCAGTACATTCTTTGCACATTTCTCATAATTATGCATGTTTGATCACTACTGTCTTCACTATCCAGGTATGGTTAAAATGTAATTTCATTTCACTTCAAATCATTTCTGCATTTTAATTATATTTCCTTTCAATGTGTTTACTCTGTCATTAGCAAGAAAAAAAACTTCATGCAATTTAATAATGAGCAGTGGTTTATGAGAACTACTCCACTGAGTGAGATCAAACCTCACAACCCACAGCCACCACAGGTATGAGTGGGTGATGAGCTTGGCATCATGAGTGGGATTTCCTATAATGTAAACAACTGCTCTTTCTTACGTGTTCCTTTGACATACATTTTGAATTTTAAAAAATTAAACATGTTTTTGAATTAGACACATGAGATGAATAATGCTTATGCTGTTGGCTCCAAGCTGATATATACACTGCTGTAGAAGTTGTGATCACAGCAATATTACCTTCCTTCATTTCCCTCCTTCCTGTTATATCTCTCCACATTATGGTCTCACCAGAAAAGAAGTCAGTGACTTGTTCAGTGAGCTCAGCTGATGCCATGCTGTAACTGGTTATGGTTCCTAATTTGGTGAACAGAGCTGTTCTTATAGTGGTTCTGTGTATTTATTCATGGATCTATTCCACTGCTAAGAAAAGTACCCAGTGTATAATATGGGTCACATTCAGCAACAGAAATGTAAAAGTCTACAGCCAAGAAAAATGGCTGCCAACTGCTTCTTTGCCACTAGACTGCTACATTTGTTACAACAGTGCAGCACTTTCCACTGTTTGCCAAAGTTCTGCAAAATTATGGGTAGAAATTGTGTTTAAAAGATGTTTTTTGAATAAACACACACAATGTTTATTTTAAAATCTCATCAGAGCACTGTAGCCTTCTCATCTAAACGCCACATCTAACTATTCCATCTGTTCTAACTATTCTTCCTTCAGCATCACCTATTAATCCCCTGCTTCTGGGACATTTTGTTCCTCTCAGAAATTCCCTGGAAAAAAAATCCATCAATGTGGTTAAATATTTCTAAGGTGAGTCAGAAACCCGAGGCCACAAATTTAAGAACATCACCAGAAGAATGAAGGGTGGCAGTGGGTGTTCTTTTTAGAGGTTTATTAGGACATATATGAGACAAAGTGATGGAAGCCAGATTTTTTTGTAGGTACTGCATGATCCTGAATCAGCAACTTCTTGGAGATTTTGCATTTCTCTCTCAGTCTTGTGTTTGTTGTTCAATATATGTTTGCTCCCATTTTATCTGCAACATCCATTGTTTGATCTTACTTTCCTGCAAAGTTCAATAGAACCATATCTGCATTTCTTATAACTTAATCCTCTTAAGATCATTCTTGTCACTGTTCTTTGAACCTTTTCTAGTGTGTCAATATCTTTGAGGTAGGGCAATCAAAACTGTGTGCCATATACCAGAAATAATTTCAAGTTGATTTGTGTCATATCAATGTAACCCATTCTGATATAATAAAACAGTTTTCCTGCCTGTACTAGAGGAGACCTTGTCATAATTACAGAGACCCCATTCTGGTTCATTCAAAAATATGTTAACAATAAGAGTTGGGGGAGTTCTGCAATTATTTTTCATTCTTGTTTCCTAATCAGTCTTAGTCTGTTTTAAGCAATTTATTGGTTATGACCTTTCTCTAACCTCACGTAATGAATCTTGAGAAATATCATTTTTTGAAATCCAGGTAAAATACTGGGTTACCCTCATTCAATGTTATCAAAAAAGTGGCGTAAATTTGTAGGGCGTCATCTACTGTTGGCAAATCCATGTTGATAGCTCCAAATGATACCTTTTTTTATTTACACAATCATTTCTAGAACTTTGTAGAATGGTCTCAAGCATTTCCCCAGTTTGCATGTTAGGCTGTAATTGTAATTATGCGTTTGATGCATGTAATGTTCCACTTTTGAATATTGGAATTATCTTGAAGTTCTCGCCATTATTTTGAAGTAATGATACCTAAGACTTTACTGAGTTTCCTGGTGATATCACATGTATCTATGATCTGAATCCTGGCATGCAGTCATAATATAATTAGTGATTGAGCCAAAAATAGTTTTCATTCCATTGGAGAGTAGCGTGGAGAGAGACAGAGAAAAATTAGTGAGAGAATGGGATTTTGCCCACACTATCTGAATTGAAGGTGGAAGTTTCTGGCCTGTAGGCCACAGATTTCACTCTGTAGGTGTTTGTTTGATGTCAAGATTATGTTGCGCAGACTCCCACCAAATATTTGAGTCTGAGGGGTTTTCCATACTTCAGCAGGCTATCACCTTCAACACTATGTCCCATACCTCTCATAAATGGTCTTATGGTCTTATAAATACTATTTCTTTTCCTAACTCTTGGATTATCCACAAGCAACTCCACTGATATGTTTCCAAACTGTGGCACTCCCTTCTTTGTACAATATTAACAATTCAGTGGAACAAAAGATATGTTTCTGTGTGGAATATAAATATGTATGCTTTGTTACTTCTCTCATCTGATTTTCCTTACATGCCACACTTTTTTTTGTCTGAGCAGGAGGGAACATACAAAAGTCTCTGTGGCTGATCTAGTATTCATACTGTCATTCACAGATTATGATCGCCAAATGACTTTAACCATATACTAACAATAGGGATTTACTAGAAAGCATAATATCCTTGAGTTCTTTGTGTGTTCCGGCAGTAAAATAGTGATAAATGCATTGATAGAAATGCAAAATTCAATGGGACAGAGGCTAATAAAAATCAAATAGTAAAAAGCAAAGTAGTATGGATTAGCTGGAAATCTAAAAGAAGAAGAGAAAATGCTGGAGAAACTCAGCAAGAATGGCACCATCCACTTACTCTCCATGTTGTAATTAAGGCAACAAACAAGCCACATTAAAATATAGATTGTTAACATGAAAAAGAGTTTACTTTGACTTGGAGAGTTTTGGATAGCCCTAATAATGTTAATTCAGAGTAAAATAAGAAAACAAAATTTTTCTCATTGTTAGTTTAACAGATTCAGGTGTAAAGAAGTTGTGTACTGTTGGGTGAAACATATTCAGAGTACTGTAATGGTCCATTGTTTTCAGTTTGAGAATAAGTGAGTTAATCAAAGATTTATGAGTATGAATACCCAGTGTCTTTTAATAATATTTAGTGTAAAAGACACCTGGCAAATTGGACTAGACAAAAGAGGAAAATGGGTAGTGTGAAAGCAAAACCAGAGCAGAGGCCTGAAAATACATTCTTAATATTAAGAGATTGCAGATTTCATGTAGCAGGGTGGGAATATATTTTCTTTTCTTGAGCTTGGTACATTTTGAGCTTTTTCTGTTCTGATCTTGTCACGTGTCAGGTCTTAGTGGCATACTTTGTGCCAACCATGATCCCTAAACATGCTTTAGGATTCTTTAGCTACTTTGGGCTGTTGAGGAATTTAATGGAGTTGTAAAATTATTGGATGGAATTGGGATTAAGAGAGATTTAGTTCTCAAAGTCTCTTTCCATTATAACAAAGCTCCTGTGACATTGAAGCAACCAAGTTGTAAGGAACTGTAGAAGGGTAAGGAAACTTTCTCTGGAGCTCAGAAAGAATGTGATACTTTCTTAGGATTCTTTTTTACAGTGTTACAAATGTACAAACAAGGAGCAAGAGTGGGCCATTCAGTCCTTTGAGCTTTTACCTCTATTCAGTAAGATCATGGCTGATCTAATTTTAACCTCGCCTTTACATTTATGCACATCACGCGATAATCTTCAGTCCCCTTGGGAATCAATAATTAGCTTTCACTGCCTTAAAATATTTAAAGATTTTACATCCACTGCTTTTTAAGGAAGGAAATTCTAAAGATTTACAACCCGCTGAGATAAAAGTAAAATCCATGTCTCTGTTTCAAATGGGAAACCCTTTGTTTTTAAACTATGACTCCTAGTTCTAGATTCTCCCACAAGAGAAAACATCTTTTCTACATCCACCCAGTCAAGATCCCTCAGGATCTTACGTGTTTCAATTAAGTCACCTCTGACTCTTGGAAATTCCAGGGCCTTTTCTAATAAGGCAATCCGCTCGTTCCAGGTATTAGTTTTGGAAGCATTCTGTGAACCCTTTCCAATGCATTAACATTCTTCCGTAAGTACAGTTACCTGTACTGTACACCGCATTCAGATAAATCTTATGAATGCCCTATATAACTAATGCATGACCTAACTACTCTTATATTTAATTTCCTCACAACAAAATATAACATTCTGTTAACTGTCTCAATTACTTGCTGTACCCGGATACTAACCTTCTGCAATTCATGCATGATGGCATCCATATCTCTCTGCATCTCAGAGCTCTGCAACCTCTGACCATTTAGATCATGTGCTTTTTCTTCAGATCAGTCCAGCTGAAAGAACTGAAGCATTTGAGAGGGATTAATATTTGGGTGCAGGGAGAATTGATAACTTTTATGTTTAAGTTTTAGTGTATGATTAAATTATTGCTTATAACCTCCAAGAGGCAACTATTGCTATCCAGGAATCTTCACTTCATTAACAGTTGTTTAAATTCTTAGTGAGTTGTTGATATATCCTCAGTCTTCAATGTTGCTAACAATTCTGCAGTACTCGCATGGGTCCTTGTTATCCAGCTGGAATGAGAACTATTCATCTAGTAGAAAAGATAAATGCATAAGTGTTCAATTTTCAAAGTTCACCCACGAGTTTCCTCCTGTTCCATTGTCCTGCAATGATTTTACTCCATTGTAGATTTTTTTAAAACCATGAGCTAAGTACTACATCACTTGAAATACTTAGGAACAAATACTTACATTTATCCGTTCCAAATTGCAGCTGCCTTGTTCTTTGTGGAAAATAAAGACACCATACAACTGTGGTGACTATCTGTAATACTTTGACTTAACATCTTTGAACCACTTGTGTGCAGATATTATTCAGGGGTTCTTTGCCGCATGCTACCTGTTTTCTTCAAGAGAAAAAAAAACATCAAGATACTTATTAGAAAACATTTTACAGATCTTTTCATAGCAGTACCGGAAGAACGATTTCTGAACTGAAGACAATTTGAGATCAGGAAAGGAGTCAAAAAACATAACAAGGCAATTATTTTTCAATATATTATATTTTTTAAAGTAGGGAAGTTTCTTTATTCATTTCAATTATTTATTCATAGTGCAAGGTCCAGTTAGGCTGAAATAGCATTGCATCAGCTGAGCATAAGCCTCAGTCAATTATTTTACCGGACACAGTAATGGTTCAAAAATTAACAGCACTGATAAAATATTTATTAACTGAAGTGTTATGTCAAAGTGACAAGAGATAGGAAAGCAGAAAATGCTTCTATACTCATGCCTTACAGAATTCCAAGAATTGGAGTAGCCATTCTTCTCAAAACCTTCTAGATTAGGTCTTGGATTTTAGATGCAAGAAAATTCAGAAGGTGTTTTAATGTTGCGCTGCATAGTGATTTTAGTGTTAAGAAATTTCTTCACGGACAGTCATTGACTGTCTTGGCATCTGCAGGAATTCAACTTGACAGCCTTTATTACCTTTACCAAATTTCCTTTTTTAAAAGAAAGCAATTCAGTGCAAATGTTTAATAAATCATATGGTAGGAGTTCCACATTGCAGGTAACAGTTTTTCCAAGTTAGAAAGTAAATGCCAATGTATTGGTACTGTAAGATTTAGTTTATTCATTGATATTTAATTCTCTTGCAGTGACAAATTCTACAATGTGATTTGCATAGCTTCAATATATTCATAATCTTGCATCTGTGTATATTTCCCGTCTACAAAATGTTACTTCCTGTTAGATTTTTATCATATATTTGTGCCAATTTTTTCCTCAATTTATAAATTCCTGTGTCCGCAGTAATGAAAACTGCATACGTAAACTTGTTGAACTGTACTTTGGCCCTCTTATCAGCATTGGTCCTTTAATGCCACTTTCTTATGCCAACTTCTTGGACTGTCTCCAACCAAATTTACTTCTCAAATTTTCCTACGTTTTGCCAATTACCTATAAGTAAAATCATAGTATCATATAATAAGTGAATACCTGATTTAAAAATAGTGAATAACTTACAACTGTGAACTCTGCTACGATTATCTCTGCCCTTATCACCTAATGGCTGTACTTGGCTTGGCCTCCCATTATGCAACATGGCTGCAGTCCATTTGGTGTAGGTAACCACAGTGTTGTTAGGGAGAGTTTTGACCCAGTAACAGCAATATAATTGCAAGTTAGGATGGTAAGTTGATTGGAGGGGAACTCGGTGGTGTTTCCACGTACCTTGGGAATTCTGCCCTTGTTCTTTGAGCTATTAGTGATCGTAGATTTGGGATAAAGAGATTTTATGAATTTCTGCAATGCATCTTTTAAATAGTACTTACTGCTGCTAGTGAGCATTGGTGTGGAAGTGGAGTATCAAGTTTCTTAAATGTTGTTGAGATGCACTCATTCAAGCAAGTGGAGAGCATTCCATCACACTCCTGACACGTGCCATGATGGACAGGCTTTGAGGAGTCAGAAGGTGAACTATTTGCAACAGGATTCCAAGCTTCTGCCTTCCTCTTGTAACCAATGTATTTATGTGGCTAGTCTATTTCAGTTTCTGGTCAAGGGTAACCTCCAGAACATTGCTAATGGGAAATTCAATGATGGTATGAATGTCAAGGGACAATATATAGATGGTCTTTTATTGGAGATGGTCATTGCCTGGTAGTTAAGTAGGGTAAACGTTACTCACCACTTGCCAGCCCAAACCTGGATGTTAGGCGAAAGTGAGGACTGCTGATGCTGGAGATTAGAATCAAGATTAGAGTGGTACTGGAAATGCACAGCAGGTCAGGCAGCATCCAAGGAGCAGGAAAATCGGTGTTTCAGGCAGGAGTCCTTCATCGATTTTCCTGCTCCTTGGATGCTGCCTGACCTGCTGTGCATTTCCAGCACCACTCTAATCAAACTTGGATGTTGTCTAGGTCTTTGTATATTTCAACAGAGATTGCTTGCAATATCTGAGGAGTTATGAATAGTGCTGAACATTGTTTAGTCATGAGCGAGCATTGCCACTTCTGACTTTATGTTGGAGGGAAGGTCATGATGAAGCAGCTGATGATGATTGGGCCCAGGGCAGTACTCCGAGGAACACTTGCAGAGGTGTCCTAGAGTTGAGCTGACTGACATCCAACAGCTACTGACGTCTCCCTTTGTGCCAGCAATGACTCCGATCAGTGATGAGTCTTTTCTGCATATTCCCATTGACTCTAGTTTTGTTGAGGCATCTTGATTCCATTACTATATTAAATGCTGCCTTGCTATCAAGTTCAGTCACTCTGGGCACACACTTCAAATTCAGCTCTTTTCTCCATGTTCAAACCAATGCTGCAATGAAGTCAGGGGCTGAGTGGCTCTGGTGGAACCCAAACTGAACATCAATGATCAAGTTATTCCTTTAGATGTGCCACTTAATAGCTTTGTCACTGACTGACTGACTGTTTCATTTACTTTGCTGGTGATTATGAGCAGACTGTTAGGATGATAATTGGCTAGGTTGGATTTGTCCTGGTTTTTGCGCACAAGACATACCTGGACAATTTTCTACATTAGCGAGTTTTGATAAGGTTTGTAGGTCAGGTTGAGGTTCTGAATGCAGGTTTGCTTGTTTACAGATGTTTCGTCACCATACTAGGTAACATCTTCAGTGAGCCTCCAAATGAAGCACTAGTGGTGTAGCCTCCTTTCTATTTATATGTTTGAGTTACCTTGGTTTGGTGATGTTATTTCCTGTTCTTTTTCTCAGGGAATGGTAAATGGGATCCAAGTCAATGTTTGTTGATAGAGTTCCAGTTGGAATGCCGTGCTTCTAGGAATTCTTGTGTATGTCTCTGTTTGGCTTGTCTTAGGATGGATATGTTCTTCCAGTCAATGTGATGTCCTTTCTCATCTGTATATAAGGATACTAATGAGAGTGGGTCATGTTGTTTTGTGGCTAGTTGATGTTCGTATATTCTGGTGGCTAGTTTTCTGCCTGTTTGTCTGATGTGGTGTTTGTTACAGTTCTTGCTGTTTTCTACATTTGTCAGGTAGATGCCAATGTTGAGGCTGTACCAACTTGGCTTGGGACATGGCTAGTTCTGGAATCAAGTAAACAGTACTATTGCTAGAATATTATCAGGGCCCACATCCTTTGCAGTGTCTATTGCTTTTTGCTATTACTTGCTCTCAGGTGGAGTAAATAAAATTGGTTGAAAACTGGCATCTTTGATGCTGAGGATCTCAAGAGGAAATCAAGCATCCACTTTGCACCCTTGGTTGAAGATGCTGCAAATGCTTCAGCCTTGTCTTTTGTGTTATTTGTGGAGCCTCTAGCTCTTGTATAATTGTCGACCACCATTCATGATTGGATGTGGCAAGTCAGCAAGAGTTTAGATCTGACCTGTTGGTTATGGAATTGCTTAGCCCTTTCTGCATGCAAGTATTCCTGTCTTGTAGCTTCATTAGGTGGACACTTCATTTGTAGGTATGCCTGGTGCTGTTCATGGCATCCCCCCCCTGCACTCACCATTGAGCCAACTGTGATCATGCTGCTCCTTTAACAAGGTTATGTTGTCCGTTTTTTCAGAGGGGTCATAAAGGCAGAAGTTCCAATATGGAAAAAGCTTTTAAGTGTTTTTTTTAAAACACTTGTACAATGAAAGGGGAGCAGCCAGTTCTCCCAATTCAGGGTTTAGTTTGGTTTTAGCAAGCTGTTTTGTTTGCAGCTTCTGGTCAAGTCTAACCTGGGATCTTTTCTCTCTCTCTCTCTCTCTCTCTCTCTCTCTCTCTCTCTCTCTCTCTCTCTCTCTCTCTCTCTCTCTCTCTCTGACAGCTCTCCTGTAACAATCTGTGTTTGAATTTATCTTTTCTTTGCCAACAGGATGTCTATGGGGATGTAGCAAGTATTTGGAACAGCATCATAAATTTGCAATAGAGTCAATTGGGTTTTCAGATAGGTTAAGTTATTCTAAATTCAGTTTTCTTTTGTTCATGTTTCATTCAATAGTCTGTAAATGAATTCTGTCTTGTTTAAAACTGAGTGGATGGGCCAGCTGCATCACTCCTGGAATATCCACTGTACACCTGCTTACATCAAGTAGAAAAGTTAGGGTCTGGGCTGGCGTTTTGAAATGTTTTGAGGGAATCTGGCCTGGTCCATAACATAGTTGATCTCTCGGCTTGATGGTAATGGTATAGTGAGGGATATGTGAGGCTGTGTAGTCGCAGATTGTGATTGAATACAATTCTGTGGTTGTTGATGGCCTACAGCATCTTCTGGATGCCCAGTTTTGAGTTGCTAGATCTGTTTGCAGTCTGACCCATTTAACACAGAGATCGTGCAAAGCCAAATGAAGAAGGCTACCCTGACTGGGAAGATAGGACTTTGTTCCACAAAGACTGTGCAGGAGTCATTCTTACCATGGTACCCCAGATGGAAACATCTATCATAGATTGGTAAAAGCAAAGTCAAGCAGTTCTTTTTTTCCCCTCCACTCCTTTAATTCTGGCAGCAAACCCAATCCAGGAGCTGTGTCCTTTAGGACTGAGCCAGGTCAGTCATTAGTGGTGCACTGAGCCATTCTTGGTGACAGATATTGATGTTTCTTACTCAGAGTACATACTGTCTCCACCCTGATCCAAGTTGTGTTCAGCTTGGAGGAATCTTAGGTGTGGGGGGTATGGTGGTGATCAGCTGGAGGTTTCCTTGCCTATGTTTGACCTGATGTCATGTGGTCCAGAGTCAATGTTGAGGACTCCCTGGGCATCGTCTTCCTGAGTGTAAACCACTGTATTGTCACCTCAGGTGCTGTGCTTCTGGTGGGATATGGTATACCCAGGGATGCTGATTGTAATGTTTGCTACATTGTGTGTAATGTATGATAAGTGTCATGCTGATGCTTTATGTGTTTGTATGACTGCTCTCCCAATTTTGGAAACACTCCCTAAATGTTGGTAAGGAAGACTTTACAGGGTCAACAGGCTTGTGTGTGTGTCATTGTCTATTTCAGTGCTTAAGTCAGTGTCAGATGAGCTAACCAGTTTATTTCTTTCATTCGTATTTTGTAGCAGTTTGATACAACTGAGTGGCTTTTTAGGCACATCAGAGACAGTTGAGTCAAATACATTGTTGTAAGTCTGCTGTCATTGTATATAGTCCAGACTAGATAAAGAATGGTAGATTTCCTTCCCTAAATGACATAAGTGAACCAGATGGGTTTTTATGATAGTCAACAATTAGTAACAGGATCACCATTAGGCCAGCTTCTTTATTTCCAGATTTTATTGAATGTACGTTTTACTATCTGCCATGGTGCAATTCAAATTCATGTCCCCAGAGCATTGGCTTAGGGTTCAGGATTACTATCCCAGTGATATTACCACTACACTACCTCCTCTCCAGCGATTGTGTTTTGTATAGTACTAGAAATGCTTGAGAATAAGCAATCTTCAGCACTTTACTAAATTATGGATCATTTATTCAACTATCAATACATTAAGAAACTGAGTGGCAAGCTTGTTTTTTTAATCTGTTATTGGAGTGCATGTAGGTGGGAACAGTCTATCTGCCTGGACAATTCTACAGACCTCCACAGACTATAATTAGCTCAGATGTTTGGTGTGAGTCTGATTATAGGACTCGATCTTTCTATTGCCCAAATGACTTTTTTTTGTATCAGATTCTATTTTTAGTGAGACCTGTACAAACTCATCATGACAGCATTGCTCCTCATTCATTACTGCTCTGTAATTAACCATGATGGTGTGTGAAAACAATTAGGTCCTGGGTAAACTTTAGGACAATGTTAAACTTTCAGGTTGGGAAACTTGCCATCCAATTTAAACAAAGGAATGACACCAGGAATGCTGAGAAACATTATCTTTGACTATGGTTGCTGTTCTGTGGGAAGAGCTCAAATCAGCAGATTACAAGTTGACAATGCAGTTTTATGTACTGAAGCTCCACCCACACTGTGCTGATAATTGTGGCTACAGTGTAGAGAGGCCTCATTGCTGTTCAACAAGATACGAATATAGGAATGTGCATGTATTTATATACTGTATATTCAATACATGGTTACACTGAAATAGACTCTTAGACTTTTTTCATGGAGAACCCATCCTGCTTTTATTGGTGTCCTGTTTGATAATCATCCCATCATTAATTCATTTAACTGTAACCAGTTTAGGTGGAAAACACTTACTAAAGGTCCTTTTAATTGTGTGATAGTTACATGATGACAGTGACTGACTGA
This sequence comes from Chiloscyllium punctatum, assembly GCF_047496795.1. NCBI lineage: Eukaryota > Metazoa > Chordata > Chondrichthyes > Orectolobiformes > Hemiscylliidae > Chiloscyllium > Chiloscyllium punctatum. The sequence goes on from NC_092762.1 coordinate 64,841,384, forward strand.
CAGTCATTCTTCTGTATTAGTATTGAATTCCGAGCTGTCTGAAAGAGACTTAGAGGAGTTGGTGTGAGGTGGCAATTTCCACACTCAGTCTTTGTGTAGTGCACCTTGTAATTGAGGTCAGCTTGATGGGAGTAATTGGAAACAAAGGAGGCTAGAACGCCACTCCCCAACTCCAACTCCTGTTGTAAAGGGAAGGAGCTGAAAACAATGTGGATTAAAATAAAAAGATCCAACAACATTGTAGTTTCAAAACAAGGAAGCAGATCACCAAACTAATAGCCTTGAGAGAAAGATAGCCTCAAAGAGAATGTGGGTTTGGTCCGCTATTCAGTTGGGAAAAATTCCTTTGTTGATCTTATATTCTGTGTTCACCATCATGAGTGCTGAATGCAGTTTTGATTTCTTCACCTATTGTACAGATGATCACAATTCTAACAGATATAGATATGTATTTTCAGCCTTCACAGGAAACAGTTAAGCCATGGCAGCTGTAAGATGCAATCCAATTGTGTAGAGCCTTTGATATCAGTGTTATTTTGCAAGATGCTAAATGTATATTTTGTACATGAAAGGGGCAATGACATTAATGCACGTAGGAGGACGCAGTAGAAGTTTGCACCACAGTAAATGTGACATACATTGTTGCGTAGACTCACTGTGAACTCAGCATTCTGAAATTGCCTTAGAATTTTGAAATCGAGCTGGCGAAGATGCTGAACTTCTTCAAGCACCAGCTCCTGTGAGTATTGGATTTCGATCTGTGGCACAGAAAATCAGGGAAATTCCACGCTGTAATTTTGGCTGGCTCACATTGTGAAGAGTTAAGAAAGAAACAGCAGCAGCAACAGCATTTTTGTGATTATTTAGGTCAAGATTATAGTATTGCTGCTGATCAGAATAGTAGCTCTGGAATGCAACTGTCAAGGCTGTGGTCCCATCTTACATTTGCTTCCTGCCCTTTGTTATGAACTCATCAACATTGGAGCTTAGTGTGTGTAAACCTAAATAGTCCTGCTCCTCAGATTACTCATTTTTAATACGAGAAGAGAATGGACCAAAGTACCATTGATTCAAAATATCAAAAGATTGAAAAATGCATTTGTAGTGCATACTTCTCAAAATCTACCTTTGCATGGTTTACAGCAGAGGCTGTGTGAAATAATCTTTTCGAGGTAGTTTCTGACCCCTGCTTTAGTGGAAACTAGGTTCAGATCACAGAGCCAAATTGTCAGTTTTATTTCCACTTTCATGTTATGAAACATGTTTCTCATTGACACTAATGAACAGTTTAGCTGCATCTTCATTAGGAACACGTGAATTAGGAGCAAGAGTAGGCCACTTGATCTTTTAGGCCTCCTCAGCCATGCAGTAAGATCATGGCTGACCTGATTTCTCCACAACTTTGCCAATCAATGATTATCGTTCATCCATTTGCTTATCAAGAACCTATTTACTTCTATCTTAAAAAATGTAAATACTCTGCTTCCACCATTTTTGGGGGGAAACGAGTTCCAAAGAATTTTCTAAATGGGTGACCCCTTTCCCATTAGTTAACTAATGTTTTATCCATGTCAATATGTTTCCCCTTGTATCATGAACTCTTATTTTCTGATATGACCTTTGAAATGGCACTTTATGGAATGCCTTCTGGAAATCTCAGTATGGTACATCCACTGGTTCTCTTTTATCCACATCATATATTACTTCACAAAATCATGTTGATTCTCTAAATGCCCTCCAATAAAGTGTTTAAAAAAGCTTTCAAATGCTTCCCTACAGCAAATGTTAAATTAAATGGACTCTAGTTTTCAGCTTTTTGCCTGCGTCCCTTTTTGAATAATGGTAGTATCTGTAGGGAGAGAAACAGAGTTAATGTTTCACGACCAGTATGGCTCTTCTTCAGACCTGTTCCTCTCGCTACAGTTGCTGTTGGACCTGCTGAGTTGCTCCAGCACTTAATGTTTTTATTTCCCGTTATTTCTTCAGTTACTCCATCCAGCCACATGCTACTTTTTGGTGACCCTAACATCACTTCTGCAAATTACTTCTTGCCTTTATCATGTCTCAACCCCACCCAATCTACTTCTATGTCCTGATTTCCTGAACTTGCATCACCTTTCTCTATTGTACCAATATCATAATTAATTAACATAACCACATTTTTACCTTTTCCTAGCTTTCTGTCCTTCCTACACATCCCTACCTTTCAATATTCAGGTCCAAATCTATATAATTATGTAGACCTCCATCCTGGCCATATTGTATTATTAATTTCTGTTTGTGGTATTGGTTCATTTATTTTGTTTATGAATGCTACATACATTCAGAAGCAGAGTCTTACATTTTCCCCTTTATTATATAATTAATATTATTAAATTTAACTACTACCGTGCAGGCACAATGTTTAAGCTATTAATATGAGAAACGATAAGACTGTTACAGTGCCCCTATTTTATATCAATAGTGTACCTTTAAGTGTTGATCATAATTTGTAAATCTGGTCATTGTTATTGACAAAAATGCATAATCCAGAACTGTTTGGAGCATAAAATGCTGTGTAAAATATTGGATTTTACTATAATTTACCTTCTATCATCAACAAATATAGCCAGTGTTTAAACATTGGCCAGAGGAATTTTCTAATTGAGAATTAAAAAGGGTGAATGGCATATGTTTCTGACATTCTGACAATGACAATATCCAGAGTTGCCTAATTGGCAGTAAATTGGTTTGAGAGGCCTGATGGTCAAGAGAATAATTATATAAAGCAGTGTTTTTTGTGTGTTTTCATAGATAATCTAGTATCCCTGTCATGTGGGTGTAGTTTGGATTGACTAAAATTGTACATATCTCTATACATTGTTGAATTATGCCTCGCAGTCTTTCTTCAATGGTTCCCCAGTCCTTTGGCAAGTTTGTAAACTTCTTCAATTGTACAACTCTCCAGAAACCTGTATTGCTCTAGAGACTTGGTGTAACTCCAGTCCTTCATCTCCCCCACTGTTGGTGGCGATGCATTCAGCAATCTAGGTCCAAAGACCTTAAAAAAGGTCTTCATGGATGTTAACTGTCTAAAAGGTTACAGTTGGGTAATGCAATAGGACCATATCTTCACTGCCATCTGAATTCTGAAAATGTATACATCAGTAGAACTTCTGTTTTTTTGTTCATTATGAGTAAAATTACTCTCAGATTTTTGTATGCTGGGAAATACTGTAGTTTAGTTGAGAAGTCATCGCACAGGGCTGATGGTGCATTGCATTTTAAGAAGTGGTTTGAATAAATGTTGACATGACACCTTTGGCCTCTCAGTGACCAAGAAATTTATTGCATATCAGTTTTAAACTTCTCAGTCAATTTTAGTCTTTTTCAAAGTACTAAGGCAGAATTTAATTCCATTTCCTTTGGCAAGTCAGGTGCTAGGAATATATTTGGGAGAGTGCGTGGCCCCTACTACTTTCCTGCCTCTCCCCCAGTTAGACCTGGAGTGGGAAGGCTCATGGGCATGCTTCCTGCCCATTGCCCAATGATGCCCTTAAATTAACAATCACTGTCCACTTAACAACATAATTGCAATTCGGGTGGGTGAGCCACTGTGTGGATGTCTGTAAAGAAAATTCTTTTGAAGTTGCTAGCCTGCTTTGGGGGAGAATGGTGGTTGGGGGAGTGAGGATACAGTAGATTTTCACAATCAAGGGGCACTTAATTTCTGTTTGAGAAACCTGGCATCAGAAAGGCAGGGTAACCCATGCTGCTAACCCTCATGCGTAGCCTTCCCGATCTCGCCATGTTTTCATCTCCTCCTGTTATGACCCACCTTTACCTTGCTCCTGCAGTGATCCTGTGTATTACAGGTAGCGACTATTGCCTTCAAATGTTTCTGCAAAGCAATGAAGAGCTGTTGGCATACGATTGATCGGAATATCTCATCGAGGGGGCTGTCTGTCTCCAGGGATTTTTACATCTTGAACAGATCCTCTGCTGCTCACTTAAGAGCAATTAACAATTAACGTGGCAAATGTGATGTACAGAGCTCTTGTTGGCTCTGAAGTCAGAGGTCAAAACTCCCTTGCCTATGTTAAATTCTTCCCGAGTTGTCCGACTCCCCCTTTCACTAATACTGAAAAACTGCACAGTGCTTAGTTATCCGCATGTGCACCAAACTGTACTTTCTTATTAAAACACTGCGTGAAGATTGTAGTTTATTTGCATCACTCCAGATCATTCAACCTGTTAAAAATATAACTGAATCATACTAATGAAATATCTGTATTGTTTAATATGCATTTACAGTCTGTGTCTTAAGTAACAAGACTCTTATTTTATAGGTAAAATTCTTTTATTATAAGAGGACTGTAGAGTCAGCAGTTTTTGAAAATTCATTCAGGGAATGTAGGCCTTGCTGGCTGTGACATTGTTTAATTCTCAACCATAATTGTCCTCGCAACAGTGGTGGTGATCTGCTGCCTAATGAACTACTGCAATCCATTTGCTGTTGGTGTGGCAGTTCCAGGATTTTGACCCAGTGACAGTGAAGGAACAATGATATATTTCCAAGTTAGGATGGTGTGTGGCTTGGAGAGGAATGTGTAAATGGTAGTGTTCCCACATTTCTACTGCCCTTGTCCTTCTACATGGTAGAGTTCATGGGTTTCGAAGATGTTGTTGAAAAAGTGTTGATGAAATTTTGTAAATGGAACACACGCTGTTACAGTGGTGCAGGAGAATGTGGGAATGTGTTTCCAAATCTGGTGTGTTCTATCTATTCTATTAATCAACAATTTTGAAAGTGACAGAAACTAGACATTAGGAAAATGGTCAGATGTCCCTATAAATTAGAATTTCTATTTCTGAAAGAGATCAAAGCTGATTAAAGTTCATCCTACATATTGCTTTTACATTCAGATGTAAAGTTGGCTAAAGATTTGTTTAATAAGAAAACATGATGTCTTTATAACTGGAATCATTACAAAAGAATGCGTCAGAAAGTCTCTTACTTAAAATTGAAATATTGCCTGAAAATATACTTGTAAAATATGTGTAACGTGTAACAGCCTATTGCTGTTATAACTGACAAATATCTGGGAGACCTGGGAACGTTATTGTTATAATGTAAGTTCATAAAATATGAGAAAGAGGCCCAGATGTATTAATCACTACTTCTGATACTGTGTTATCTCTTATCAGGATGAATTTCATCCATTCATCGAGGCGCTTCTTCCACATGTTCGTGCGTTTGCTTACACGTGGTTCAACCTACAAGCCCGGAAACGAAAGTACTTTAAGAAGCATGAAAAGCGGATGACAAAGGACGAAGAGAGAGCAGTGAAAGATGAGTTACTGAGTGAGAAAGCAGAGGTAAAACAGAAGTGGGCATCGAGACTGCTTGCCAAACTGCGCAAGGACATCCGTCCTGAGTATCGTGAGGATTTCGTGCTGACCATCACAGGGAAGAAGCCTCCATGTTGTGTTCTCTCCAATCCGGACCAGAAAGGCAAAATAAGACGCATCGATTGTTTACGGCAAGCAGATAAAGTTTGGAGGTTGGATCTAGTGATGGTGATCCTGTTTAAAGGGATACCTTTGGAAAGTACTGATGGAGAACGTCTGGTGAAGTCCCAACAGTGTAATAACCCCATGCTGTGTGTGCAGCCCCATCACATAAGTGTTTCAGTTAAGGAACTTGATTTATACTTGGCATACTTTGTGCAAGAAAGAGGTAAGTGACATCATGGTCACCTGTTTAACTTGTGCCTTTTACCCTCTATCGCACCACTGTACCTGTGAATGTTTGCAATGTTTCTTTCTGTAAAAGTTATGCTTTTTCAAAAGTTGATTACCAACATGATATTGTTCTCAGCCTGTGGGACTGCAAAGGCATAAATAATAGGCAAACTGAAACTGACAAGGATACATTGCCAAGTTTTAGTGATGTCATTCATCTGGAAGCGCATTATCTGAATCTGTGAAGAGCCTGATGGAGAAATGCTTAATTTTAATAACAAAATATTATCTTGGGTATTACATTTTCAATTCTACAAGTCAGTTAATTAAAACTATTTTAATCCAAGCTCAGCAATATATCTTCAATCTGTCGAAGTTGTTTGAGTAATTTTTCAAAATCTGATTAACAAACAATATTATGAGAACAAATGAAGATCATACTTAACAGATTCTTATAACTTGAAGAATTATACAGTCATTAAACTAGGTATGCTGTCAAAATAGTCTACTAGATTCCAAATGCTCTATGAAACCATATGTGCTACATAATTAATACATAATGCTACATAATACATGTGCTACATAATTACACTCTAATATAAAAGTTTTACCGATATAAGTAAACTAAGATGTAACATACAGGTTAACATGTATCTCTTCACTATTTTAGCCAAAGTGTTAACCAATTTAAAATAGTTGGTCAATGTCTACTATGGTAGAGATTTATTAAATTTTCTAATATTGACGGCGATAATTCACAGCATGATGATTTTAATGGCTTTATCTAGTATTGAAACATAAAGTTTGATTTTCTTAATGTGTAAGTTAAGATTTGCTTTCCTGGAACTTCATGTTCCTGTGCAATCAGCCCCCTCGATTCCTGCGGGACTGACTTAACTGGATGTAAATAAAAGCTTCTCAGTTCTGCAAGTGAAGTACATTTCTAGTTCAGAGGTTAAAGAGACAATATTCATTTTGTTCATGTATGAGCTTATCAAAAGCCCCATTTACACTGCGAGGTTACTTTCCATTCTGATCTGAGTTGGAAAGGACACCTCCTTGCTTGCATATGCTTTTGGACGAATCAAAATCATACACTGTTGCTATCATACTGCTAGTCCAATATATTTTCTATAGCAATACTGAGGACACTAAGTCTAGCAAGACTTGAATAAGAGTATTCTTACTCAGATTGCAGTGCATGAATTCTGTGCTGGATCACCATATAAAATAGGAAAGATCGTAATATTCCTGTGCCTATCCCAGCACAGTATTATTTTACGCCTCTTCATTGGAAAGAAAATGGATACTGTGATTTCATATTGTAAGGGATTAAAAAGTATTATCAATTGTTCTTAAAGAATTTTTAAGTTGAGGTGTGGCACCAGTAGAAATTCGCAAGTCTCACTAGCAATGGCTCACATTTCAGGTCATTTACTCGCAACAAGCTGTTCCCTCAGCCTATCTTGTGCAAGGATTTGTCTGTATTTGCTTCTGGATTGTTTAAAGATCCATAAACAGTAGACAACAGTGTAACAAAAAATACACATGTTGATTATAAATGGACCTCCGTATAGGTGAATGAGTTTTGCAATTCAGTAGCAAGATAGTTTATTCTTTTATAAGATGCTTGGCATAATTTGTTATAGTTGTAACATATGCTGTATAACCTTGATAATTTTACATTTTAAGTAATTATTTACTCGTGTGTGAAAATTTTAGAGGTCTAAAATAGTAGTTTAAGTATCTGTTATAAGGGCGAAATAACACTCCACTTTTTTAAAAAGAGATTTGTAGATTGACAAGATGGAAAAGGTATTATTACAGCGATGGGCAGAGGGCATGTGTACTCAGGCCAATCCATTTTTTATCAGTTTGGATAAAAAAAGAAAGGAGATGGAGACATTTCAAAATGGGAAGGCATTGTAATGGTCCAGGAAATGACAGAAGTATTATTTCCTTCCATCTTTTAAGCACCTAATGGCACATGGTAGTCTATTGAATCCACTGTTTTTGAATCCAGCAGCTCAGATTCTGGGATATTTTTGTAATGACACCCTTTGACAAGATGTTAATAGCTTGATGGAGGAAACAGCTTGTGTTATGATGAGAATACTGTGACTCCATGCCCTTTCTGTCACAAGTACTCACGAGAGGTCCGCCACGTATTTAGAGGCTGAAGCATTGGTCTCCCGCCTGCTGGAGTCGGGAAAGGGAGTCGATGCTTCAGTCCCTTTTGCTCAGAATGTCAGTTCGGTATTCAGCAATCAAAACTCTCATCTCCATTTGCTAATGCTGTCTGGAGTTGGGCACAAACCCAATGTTTCCAGTGACAGGGATGTGACCACTAAACCACTGCTCATTTCTGAACATAACACTTATGGGTGAATTAATATTAAAAACAATTGTTATGACAAAACTTTATAGGAGCAGAAACTAGAAACCATTTTGAATGATAATTTGCATAATACGTCAACTGTGAATCATAATTGGGGAAGCTCCTGGACTCCAAAAGTTGTTTTGCAAAATCTTATTACTAATTTCTGTTACCTTGAATTTAAAACAGCACAAAACAAACTATACAAGGAGAATTGATCTATTTTTAAGTCTTCATAATTGAAGAGGTTAGTTCTTGGTGTGTGATTAAAAGGTCATTTCAATAGTGATGATGTCATTGAACTGGATCAAAGAGGAGTCTGTACTCCTACACCGTGTTTCAGGAAATCAGTTCTCTTAGTCCCTTCAGCACATACAGGGTACAGTAGAAATGCTGATATATTTCATCAATTTCTGTGGCATTTTGGAAAATATTTGATTTTAAAGCAAGGTCAGCAACATTTTCTCCTTTCAGTACTATTGTAATGATATTGTAACATTGGCTAGTAAGTGGCAATCAATCAATATATATTTTAATAACATTACTGGAGTTTCCCTTCAACGGATTGCCACTGACAATACTTCACCATCAATATGCTTTAGCTGTCATTGTGCAACTTTACTGGTGTTTTGTCAAAGGTTTCAGAATGTCTTTATCGACAGTCCTCTGGCTTCATGCTCAAAATTAGTGACCAATTTGCAGTGTGCAAAGCCACAAGAAGAGCAGCAGAGTTAAAGTGTTAGGTGCTCTGTTACTGAGCATCCTGCCCTCAGCATCTTTATCTAAATGAAAATCAGAAGTCTTTCCTTGGACAGTTTTTTTACCGCCCTCTATTTCAGTTTTACTGTGAAACGATGAGTAAACTAACTAAAAGATACACATCAGTGTTAGGCTTAGTTTGGATTAGTCATTTATGTTAAACATTTTCTAGTTTTTCATCATGCTGACCTGTATAGACAGGCCTTCTTTCTGCCCACTAATGAATGATTGACACAAGCTGTTCTATACTCATCGCGTCTTCTGTAACTCAGCCATTTTTTTCACACTGCTACCACTGCTGTTGCATCAGATCAAATTATGATGGCTGCAGAATTTATGATACTGTCAAAGTACCAGAACTTGCATTTTCAAATATATTAAGATCAATACATTATTCAACCTGAATCTTAAGTGTCCATTAAGGATAACAACCCCAAACCAGAAATCTTGTTGTTGTATTTGTTTGTAGATTAGTTTCAAGAAAACAAAAATCAATTAAATTGACGCTAAGGGATGTCATTCAGAGTTTAAAATGATATGTTCAAAACAAGGTAGTGAGTCTTGTTATTGGCATGCTTTATCCCATATGCTACACAGAGGTAGGAAGGAAATAAGCAGAATGTTAACAAATGATATACAGCTTGATTTGAGACACAGTTTTCTAAAAAACTTACAATAAAATATATATCTTTGAAAAACCTTTAATGTCAAGACAGTATTTATGTTTCAAAAACATCAGTTATTTGCGATTTTTGGAGAAAATTTGTAGCTGAGGTGGTGGATCAGGTTGTAAATTTGCTCACTGAACTGGTAGATTTGTTCTCATTTTGGCACCATGCTAGGTAACATCATCAGTGAACATCCGATGAAGTGTTCGTGTTCTGACCCGCTTGCTATTTATCTGTCTCAGTTTGTTGTGTTGGGTGATATAGTTTCCAGTTTTGTTTCTGAGAGGTTAGTAAATGGGGTCCAAATCAATATGTTTGTTAATGGAGTTCCGGTTTGAATGCCAGATCTCTAGGAATTCCTTTTGTTTAGCCTGTCCCAGGATGGATGTGTTGTCTCAGTAAAACTGGTGTCCCTCTTTGTCTGTGTGTATGGATACTAGTGATAGTTGGTCATATCTTTTGGTGGCTAGTTGGTGCTCATGTATCCCAGTGGCTAGTTTCCTGCCTGTTTGTCCAATGTAGTGTTTGTTTCAGTCTTTGCAGAGTATTTTGTATCTGATGTTCCCTTAAATTTAAAGACCTCATACCAATAAACATATACAAAAAACCCAGCAAGGACTGCAACAAACATTACATTGGACAGACAGGCAGGAAACTAGCCACCAGGGTACATGAACACCAACTAGCCACCAAAAGACATGACCAGATATCACTGGTATCCATACGCACAGATGAAGAGGGATACCAGTTCGGCTGAGACAATACATCCATCCTGGTACAGGCTAAACAAAGACACACATGGGAATTCCTAGAGGCCTGATATTCAAACTGCAACTCCATTAACAAACATCTTGATTTGGATCCCATTTACCAACCTTGCAGAAGCAGAACTGGAAGTGATATCACCCACCACCACAGATAAGTAGCAAGCGGGTCAGAACACTAATGCTTCCTCGGAGGCTCACTGATGATATTACCTTGCATGGTGACGAAAGATCTGGGAACAAATCTACTAGTTCAGCAAGCAAACTTACAACCTGATCCACAATCTGAGCTACAAATCTTCGCCAAAAATTGCAAACAGATAAATAGCAAGCAGGTGAGAACACTAACGCTTCATTGAAGGCTCACTGATGATGTTAACTAGCATAGTGATGAAACATCTGAGAACAAATCTACCAGCTCAGCGAGCAAATTTACAACCTGGATATCAGTTATCTTGACATTAAGGTGGCTATACCTTCACACTAAGTTTATATTGTTAGGGTCAGTTTTTGTTGTCTGACTCTTGTCTACGTTAGCCAGGTGATTCAGTGATGGCAAAACTTTTAAAATCAGGTGAGTTTATTCCTCACAATTAAAAGTTTAATTGTTTTAAATAGCCTGACCTTGCAGATGATGTACAATCCACATTAGCAGTTATCTAGTTGTAGTCATCTCCACACTGGACTTTACATGCACTAACACAATGTTTAGACCCATCTTGGCAGGTGGAATATGAAAGCATGGCTTTCCAATTTGACGTCATGAAACAACTAAAATACTTATTTGTAATATACAATTTACAAGAGTAAGGACACAAGGGATTAATTTTATCCTCTTTAGATGTCTGACCCCACAGAACTTGACATACAGTCTTCAGTTTCAACTACAAAATTCTAAAGACAATATCATGTCTTCACCCAGCAAATATTTTGATTATTGAGATCCTTTTTAGTAGTTTGATGAGACACAAAAGAAAATACATTGATTTTTCTGATATTTGTTTGCAAAGAAATATTTCTCACTTTCATTTAAAACAGTCTAAAATAAATTCATTATTGTGAATTAATGTATTTCTCTTAACTCTACAGAATAAAAAATCACCTTCAGAGAAACTTTTATTTTATACAATAGTCAAAATGGGGGAAATATGGCTGTCCCAGTTCGGAGGGGTACTTTTATGGCAATAGTTGTAATTTTGAAACTTCTTTTCAATAATTTCAAAGCCATAGTTAATTTTGTAAATTTCCTTTTGTGTGTGACTGGGTCTCCATTGAAATGAAATTGCAAATATTACCGGCACGTTCCAACATGCCATGTACAGGATGATAGTTAATCTCTAGACTGAGGAATGCTTCAAGAGGAGTTAAATTGCATTGGCAAATTAAACTTTCTTTTTGCTGGAGCAAATGATTGGATACAATCCTAGAAAAAGAAGTGTTAATCTGCACCTGCAGTTCCTCAAAGCAAGTAAAATATTTTGACTTGGGCAAATATGTATTATCTGGCAGGTTCTGGAGTTGAGCATACATTTCAGTTTTATTCTAATCTTGAATTCCCTCACTCTTTCCTTTTTAATACTTTGTTTGCAGGATCAGCTAATTTTCCTGCAACCTCCCACAGCTTGGAAATGAGGATAGCCTTGTCTCTGGAATCCACAGTGCTTGCAGAGTGGCCAGCCAACTATGTCAGTTTTAACTTCTCCACTATAAGATCCTGCCATAAGCTTTCACTCTACTAGATTTGGTGAGAGCTGACACAACTCATTCACAACTCACACAATGGATTTGAGTGACAGACTATCCTGGGACTTGATCCTGCAGCTGTAGATAGATACCGCTGAACTGCTGGAATCAACCAAAAGCTTGCCAGGCACCTTAGATCTAATTTTAGCCATCATGCTCCTTGCTATTAAGCAACCGATGTTGGATAGGAAGGCTTAGTTGTCAGATCTGCGTTGCTGTTGCCCCCTTTTGCTAAGCAGAGGTTTTCTTTGTGGGGTAACAGAGCTGACCCTTATCTCTTCCTTCCAAATGACATCACAAAGTTCCTAAATACTATACTTGATAGTTGATGTGTGAAATTTGTGCAAGTAAATGATTGCACTTGGCAAATTGAGGCAATTCAATAAAATATTCAAACAGACAAATATAAGATTTGTGTAGATGGTTCAGACTTAACATGGAGCTTCTAAGTTGCTAGGGTGAGCTGGGATAGGAAAGTCTAATCAGTGTTCAGTTTAAAAACAGAACATGAATGTGTTGGCAGAGATATAATGTTGAGGCAAGAATACGTTTACAAAACATATATATTTAATTGGCACCAAGGACTGAGCAACACTCCAAAAGCTGAAATGTTACAAATGTGGTGCCTGTTTAAAAAAAACTTTGGAGTTAGCTTTAAAGTTAAGTGTTCACACTTATGGACTTGATTTCAAATGAGTTAAATTATATTTGCTATTTTTATGTCAAGTACAACATACATTGTTAAGGTAAGTGTCAGCATAAGATTTCTAAAACATAGGAATTTTGAGCTTTGGAAACCATCTGGGAAAGTTGAAGAGACAATTTTTCAGCAGAATGCAAATCTTGAACGTATTCAGTTTTCACAACCTGAGACCAGAGGCGCAAATCTGGAGAACTCGATCACTTTTTTAAAAGAAGTATTTAGTTTAAATACATGTTGGCTCATTTTTTTTGCTGTAGCAGAGCATTTAATGTTCTGCTGATAGTTTGTCTTATCCGTGAATGTTTTGGTTTTTAAATATTTCGTATGGCAAGTTGCTGCAAGTGTGAGCTATCATGAAAAAACAGGGCTAACTCAGCTCAGAGCGCACAAGATAAAGGGTTGTACATCTCCTTAACCAATTGAATTGAAGAAGTAAGAAATAAACAGTGTAAGACTGGGAAATAATTTGTAAATTAAAGTTGGTGAATTCAATGCTAAATGTGATAAAAAAGAGAAAATAAAAAATTTGGTTGGGAGAAAAGCAAAAGGAAAAACAAAGATGATAAAAATCTCAAACAAAAATTAAAACCTGAGAGAATGACACTCCACATCTGTAAATGTTTTTTTTGCCAGTGTTTGACTGGCAGTAACTAAAAGTTATTACATCATTAAAAGTGTACTTCAAGTGAGATGGATGCAATGTAACTTTGTGGCATGAGTTCAGTTCCCATCGACTACTCAAACATCATAGTGCACATCAGTAATGAGGTCGACAGTAAAGTGTTGTTTCCATGTAGCAGTGTAACTTGGGCAGCAATTTTTGTGTATTCAAGTTTACCCATGCATCTGCCCTTTGGCTGAATTTGTTGTCACATTTGACCATAAATAATGATGAGCACCATTAGCTTTAATGGTATTCTGGCAGTAAATTCTGGACCATTGATTTCTTTTTAGACAAATCAAGGTAAATTATAACTTACTTAACAGAGAGTTGCTTGAATGATGTCATTGATGTAGAAGCTAAAAGAAAATCCAAGTACTGGATACATTGGATATCCAATGGTATGTTGGATACAAAGAGGTGTTAGTCAAGTTGTTTATTTGTGATATTTGATTATGTCGCTTAATGCATTGACAGAATATTCTCACATTTAATGGCTTTCACTTGAACTGTACTCAAGAGACAGTAACAGTTGAAATGAATTCCTGTCATTTGTTTAAGTTTCTGCACTGGGTTGATGCTCGACAATGTTTTAAGTTACTTAAGCTCCATGCAGCCATTCATTTTGAGGGCTCTTCATCTAGGAGTCCACTCAGCTTATTTTGGATTTATAAAATTGACAAGTACTGAAGATTGTTAAACACAAAATCACATGGCTTTGCGACAGTTAAATGGCAGGAGCAGCTGCTGGCTTTGCATCAGGTACTGCATGTACTAGATCAGGTTACTGATTCAGAACATATCGATCATGTTTCAGACGTATTGATGTGTCTAGTCAGAAGTAACTTTCAGATCCTGAGAACAGGGAACTGTGGGATTGTAAGAACCCGTTTGGCCTCAGAAGCAGTTCGTGCCAGTAGAAAATAAAATAAGATACCAATTACCTGTAAATCGTATTTTAATTTGCAACTTTTTTAACGGATTTAATAAAAAATGTGGAATACCATGCAATTCTGATTCCTACTCGTTTGCTTTATTAAATTCATACTAGTAGACTTTAGAAACGTTTAGGAGAAGGGAGAATGGAGAGTATTCTTATCATTCCTTATTTTAACAATTAAACCATCATTATAAAATGTTGCACTTGCGTCTTTGGTTTTGTGAACAGCAGCTTTTTGCATTTAAACACTTTAATGTCGGAAAGTTTGCCATGTGGAAATTTAATCAAAATATGATATCAGCAAGTTAAGGAACTATTACAGCAAGTGACTAAAATGTTTGATTTAAAGGAGGAAAAACAAGTAGAAAGGTGGCGATGTTTAGGGAGGGATTTCCAGAGCTTAGGGAGCCAGTAACTGAAGGCACAGCTATCTGTGGTAGAGCAGTTCAAATTGGAAATGCTCAGGAGGCAAGAATTGGAGGAATGCAAATATCTGAATGAATATAGAGTTGGAGGAAGTTACAGAGGTTGGCAGGGTGAGGACATGGAAAGACTCGAGAGAGAAGATGAGACTTTTAAAATTGCGGAGTGGCTTAACTGAGTACCATTAGAGGACAAATAGGAAAAAGGAATATTATATGAGTTTGGACGTGGATTATAGAGTTTTGGATGATCTTCAGTTTGTGGAAGATGGAAGGTTGTCAGAGTGCAATAAAATGGTCACATTGAGAGATAACAGTGTCATGGATGAGGGTTTGAGCAGCTCATGAACTGAGGCAGCCTTGACTATGGTGGTTGAAAGCTCAGTTCAGCGTTAAATATAACAGCAAAGTTGAAAACCATCTGGTTCAGGAACGGACAGTTGCCTGGATGGGGGTTGGGATCGATTGCTGGAAATCAGATTTTGTGGTTGGGACCAGAGTCAATGTCTTTGGCCTCCTCAGTATTCAGTTGAAGGAAAGTTTTGCACATCCAGTACTTGGTTTTGGAGAAGCAGAGTGAGAACTTAAGCCAGTGAAGGGACCAAGAGAGGTGGTTATGAGATAGAGCTGGGTGTCATCAGTATACATCTGGGACCTCACATATTTTTAGGTCAAGCTGTAGCAAAGGACAGACCTTCAAAGGCTATCAGAAGTCACTCTGTGGGCTGTGCAGGATTGAAAGAGAAGTCAATACAGTTATTCCTTGGCTATGACTGGATAGCTTAGAATAGAGTATAGACTGGAATTTCACCATTAAAATCTCATCCAATCAGACAGGAGATTTGGAACAGAACAGGGTTAGTATTTGAGTAGTGTAAACTCACTTGAGGGCCAAGGCAATCTCATTATTTTCCTTGTAATTGAATAGGGCTGGGATGAGAAAAAGAAAGACTTAATATAGATGTATTTGAAATATTTCTCTTCCAAGATGATTTTAAATTTGAGAGATTAGTCTTGTATTTGTGAAACTGATTTGTCAAACATATACACTTCGTTAGAAATACTGCTTGTAGTATTTCAAAATATGCAGGATCTTAATGTTTTTCAGTAGATTCCTGAAGGTTTTATTGGACTGTGGTAATATTTGAACATATAATTATAGTTTGTGGTGCCAGTGGATAAAGGAGTATGGAGCAGGTTGAGTATAGGGGTCAGTATTAATTAAATATTAAGTCTGATAACTGCTTTTAGACTCTAATAGTATTGTGACATAAAAGTACCTGCAGCCAGTGTTCTATTTGATGCAAGATCCTGATTGTGTAATGTACTGTGAATAAATTAAGTAACCCTGAACTAGAATGCCTCAGAGTTAACTTGGGTAGCAACAGGTGTTGATGTATCAGTTAACCAAACAGCAGTGCATATATGCAGTTTGATCCATTCAGCTGGCTTTGAACCCTAATATTAGCACCCAGTTGAAGTAAATAATTTGGGATTGCCCTTTCTAGGTGACAAATTTGATACGTATATCCCGCAGGTTATTACTTTTTATTTGGTCGCTTTGACCCTGTTTTGAAATTGGTAGTATCTGTTGCCTGTCCCCAGGGACTCACAGAGAAGCATGCATCTGAACCTTCATGATTGAGTACCTATCCCATCTCATAGTGGCATGTAGCTGTTGTTGTTTTGCATGCCATTGACCTAGTGTTTTAAACACCTACATGCTATTCAGTCTTTGTATCTAATATTGACCTAGCCAGCTGCCATTAACATCATCTATGATTAGTTTGCTGAGACAAAAGCAATATTGTATACAATTATGCTCCAGTAAATGTAATGGGAGACCTTAATGGTAGAAGTTAAAAGTCACACAACACCAGGTTATATTCCAACAGGTTTATTCGGAAGTATTAGCTTTCGGAACACTGCTCCTTTGTCAGGTAGCTAGTGGGGCAGGATCCTAAGACACAGAATATATAGTACCTTGATGTTCGGAGCTTATTTGGCAGAAGATAGTGAGGACAGGGGACTTCTATGAAGCCTGCAAATGCAAGTAATCCAGCTTAATTAAGCGGAAGCCAAAATTTCAGTTTCCCAATCGTGGGTTAAAATGCAAAGATTAAGACCGGAATCTTATAGGGCCTTCACAAATGTGGGTAATGGTGAGAAATATGAGGGTGTCACGTCAGAAGTTCAGTGAGGCTTATCTCAATGCCAGGAGCAACTAGCTGCCTTTTGCAAATAAGCTCCAGACATTAAGGTGAGATCTTTGCAAGATACGGGCAAAAGCCTTATTAAGGGGATTATTGTAAATTGCCGGCCTCATTAATTGCAGATCTTGCCTCACTAAAATGCATCTTTCTATCCAGTCATACCCTGTGAGGAAAGTAGATGCCAAGAATTCCTGACACGAAAGTCTTAGCAGGTCCCCAGTGGATCAGTTCACTGCTTGGTCTTCCAGATTGCCCTCTTGAACACTGGCAGCAAGGTGTCATTGCACATCCCAGAGCACCTGCCATACTTACTCTCTATCCACCTGCCAACCTCTCATGACCCTCCTGGCACCTCTTCGATCTACATACAGGAGTCTCCTGCACTTTAAAGCTGCACTTTGGAACAGACCAGCAACTACCTTGGAAGTTTTACTGCAAAAGACTCTTCCTGCGCACAACTCACAGATTGGACCAGGCTGCATCTTAGTCCTGCTCACTTGCTCTGTTAGCATTCATGCACCTTGAGCCTACTTGGATGCTCAGCAAGAAGTTGAGGTGTCCTAAGTGAGTGAATGGGCAGCACAGAGGGCCATTCAAGACTAGGAGGTTGGAGAGGGAATGAGAGCAAGTGAGGGAAGATGTTGCATGTTGTGGTGAGCAGGGTAGATAATGAGACTTGGTGCAAGGTGGGTAAAGTAGCCAAATGGCATGAGTGTCAGGCAGGAGAGGGAAAAGATGGTGATATTTACCCAGGCAGAGCAATGAAGGTTATTGATTTTCTTCCTTCTTTGATAGGAATTCTGCTCGACAATGACTGCAATGATGCCTGGCAACCTTGGATAAGGTTGGTAGGTTCTGATAGTGTTTACCCTTTTAGTGGTCTTGGGGGAAGACATCATCCCTTCTCTGCACCAACCCATCCACATATAGCCCTTGGTACATGTCTGCAGAATGGGGCACCTATTGCCCCATATCTGCCAGGAGCCTAGCAGGGCAACTCCAGACATTGCTAGTCCAGATGCACTAAAATGGTGTAGAGTATTCTGGGATGCCTGTTGCAATGTCAAGTTCTTTTGGGCATGGTGAGTTGGTGAATCAGCCCAGCATTGGATTGAGGTGTGCCATAGTGGTAGTTAATGAAGCAGGTTTTCGACACCTGAAATTAGGTCAATGGTACACAAGAATCACATGGCATCACATTCAAATTTCTTTAAAGAATGGAATCTAGCAATTAACTTAGTGCAGTTTTGTCTGAAGTCAGTAGTTCTCTTTGTTAGACTCTGCAGCGCAAAAGAGGGGAGCAAGAGGATAGCAGTTTGCAAAGAAGAGCAGAACCAGCAAGGATAAGGCAGGGATAAGATGGAGGCATGGTTGGGGCCATTTGAGCAGTGGAAGATGCATTGAAGATGTGGTTGGGGCATGGAGGAATGAAATGGGAGAGGCCTAGCATCATGGTTGTGATGGGGTTGGAGGGTTGTGGATTGCAGTGGGAGATTGAAGGATTACAAATAGAAGTGTAAAGAGATGCTGGGCAGATCAAGGGGACACGATGGTAAAAAGAGGAGGGTGGAAGATGACTGCTCTTATCGCACACATAGGAAATATGTTTTGTAAAGACACTAAAAGCACATATGCATGTTTGAAGTAGAAGAAATCTAGTGTAGGTTGGTTGTGCACAATGAAAGAAGATGAAAGTCTCACTGCTGCTCATCAGTTCTGTGACAATACTATGGCTTTAAGAGGTGGTATTTGTCCTCGTTTTTATGAAGAACGGTTGAGACAGAGGTACCGAGCAGTCTCCTCCAAAGCCAATAAAGCAAACAACTTGTGAGGCTTTGTTTTTTTTAAGATGGAACAATAGAAGCAGTCTGCATGGCGGGATCAAGCTCCCACAGATACAGGGTTTTTTGTTCTAACTTTCTTGGGTCATGAAGCTGGATGTGAAAGTTCTTATTCCTCTCTCTGTGACAACTAAAAGCTGAGGTTCTCTTCCTGCTGCTAGAATTACGTGTGAAACAATCTATTTTGCTGAATTTGCCTTTGCCAAGGGTGTGTTTATGGGATATTACTATATTGGAACAGTTAATTAATATGTATATATTACTTTGTTAAGCATTTCAATGGTGTAACAGTTAAACCAGTTCTTTTATTTTTATTTTGTCTGTATTTTAACTGTACTGTAAAACTAAAGTATGTTTTGTTTAAAGTCAAATAGTTTGATCAATTAAATTGCATTTGGAATGCAGCACTTTACACTTACCTTTAAAATAAGAAAATGCTATGGTCTAGACCAGAGGTGGGGAGCCAGCGGCCTTTTAGGCCATTGTGTGTGGCCTTTTGAATGAATCCAAATTTTGCAGAACAAATCTTTTATTTTTTATTAATATGTTTTTTTTGTCCTTTTATTATTTTTATTTTAATCTTAAAATGAATGTATTTAAAATGCCCGAGAGTAAAAGAAAATTCACCGTAATAATCTTCACAGACTGACTGCCACAATTAAAAATTGGTAAGTCATAAGGGCTATTTCGACACCTACTATGCTCATGATTTAGTTATAATGCAACTCTAGAATGTACGTTATCTTCCCCGCCTGACTGGCACCGCTACCGCCCGAGGCTGGTTGGCGAGAGCCTGTGGGTATTCAGTACGCCAGTATTTATCAATTTATGACAACTGTGCACGTGGCTTTCCACTTGAAGTGAAATTTGAGAATAGTTACACAGTCTAACCGTATCAACATTTATATAATTGAAGTTTCTTGGATGTGGCCTTATTAGATTACAACTAATATAATGCGGCCTTCCAACATGAAAAGTTCCCCATCTCTGGTCTAGACGAACTTCTTAATATATCTTGAGGGTGAGTTTGATGTGGTCCATAAAATGTTCTATGTGTAAAACCCATGGATATGCATGTTCTCATTTCACTTGTTGTTATTGATGGGATACATAGGTGTCTCATGTACCCAATATTCCTACATCATGGGAGACAGTGAAATGAAACAAACAATTGGAGGTTATAATGCCAGCGGTAGGCAGCACCAGAGAGGCAGCTAGTCAGGAGGCAGCCATTGTAAAAGCTGGGTACTAACACTTGCAGTGAAATTGTGGGCATGGTACAGACCTCCCTGTTTGTCCAGGACACTCTTTCACGGCCTGTCCATTGCATTGTCAACTAATAGAAGATGCCACAAAGAAAATGTTTTTCACCATATGGCTGCAAGTGTTTCCTATGCCTGCGGCCTATACTTAAATTTTAATTAGAGTTGCATTGGGACCAGCAATAAGGAAGGTCGTCAGAATGCCAAACATTTCTGGATTTGCTGTCATGAAAGGCAGGACACAAATAATATATTACCATGCTAGAGCGTCATTTGAAGTAGAAATTGAAGAGGCAAGGTCCTAATCAAGCATAAAATGTACTCAACATTTAATATACAGTAATGATTACTGGATTGGCAGGACATTTGCTGCTGCCAACCATTAAAGATCATTTAAGAGCACAATTTGGATCTATTAAGCCTATTTTAACAATATACTCCTTTATCACATATTAATGCCACTTTCTTGGCCAATTAGATCAATTAATCATTGTAATCTACCTGTGACATCAAACTGACCGCATACAATGTTGAGTAGTCCAGTTCCCATGTTTGCCTACACAGGAAAACACAGCAGTGAACAAACTGAAAATAAGCTCATTTATTCAATACATGGAGTTCGTTTTGACATGTATTTTCAATTCTTACAATTGGACTCCAGCTCTAACAATTGGACTCCAATTCAAGGGGAGCTTAAGAGTTCAGTCCATGATCAATACCTCTTTGTTGTTTATTTATTGTCAAAGTTTGAAATCCTTTGATCATTTTATCACAGAATCACATTAGAAATGTGTTTCAAAAGCATGGTTAGTATTTAAAGAAACGATGCATTAGGTGGCACCTTGGATACTAGCTTTGAAGTTTATTATAGACTGCAAATATTAAGCAAAACACCTCGCATCCATTGTTTCAGAGTGTTTCTGAACTTTTTCTGACTGAACAGCCAGGAAGAAAGCAGAATGTCAGAAACCTAAACACCAGTTGAGCCTTGTCAATAGAGAAGTTGGTGAAGCAGAAAGACCCTGGAAAAAGGCAGGCTTAAAAATTAGATTGCAAGGAATTCTCTGTTTGAGTCACGCAAGATGACTGATATAGCACAACAAAGCATGCTCATTATATTTCTGTTATTATGTGGAGGTTAGTTCTACTCTTTGAACAAAGTGAATCCGATCGTACGTACTGCTTTGTGCTTTCACTTTATTGTTTATAAAGGCAGCTTAATGATTCAAATCAGATCTTGCTCTATCTAATGTCAACTCAGATTCTCAGCGCAAAAAAAGCATGCAAATCTGATCCAGGTCACAAGGGCGAATTAATTATTGCATGAATGACCTTTGTACAAGTGGATGTGGGGTGATGTGAGTCTGTTGCTGTAAACGTGAGACTATTAGATCATTTAAAAGAGTAACTAAATCTTGACCCTAAGAAGGAAATTCTAGCACCTTCTCCTTGAGTCTGCTTTTTTTTTATGCATCTGTTTTAGTGGTGAGATTTACTTTGGCAGTTCTTCCTCCTGGAAAGAATACTCCTTGGTAGTAGCGAAGGTCCTTCTTCCATCTATCTCATGAAATAGCACCTTCTTGGTTGCATCCATTCTTGTGCTTGAACTTTCCAAAACCAATTAAAGTTGGAGTTTTCTCCCAAAATAGTTTCCCCAGAACTACAATACTTCTCCCTAAATCACTGTTGTCATGCTCAGGAACTCCAATCAGATGCATAGGGTTGAAAAAAAAACAGCCACATTGTGAAATTGATTACCCAGACAGGAAGCAGCATTAACAATGTGTAATGTCAAGACAATGCCCTGATGTGCACTGATTAATGTTGCCCAAAAGAGAAATTTACCCTCTACAGGCAAACTAGTAAAAGAGAAGCTCAGGACTCATGTAATAATGTAGTTTGTGCAAGAACTGTATCAAACCTAGATAAATATGCTGGATTGTAAAACCAAAAAGTTTGGACTCACTCAAAATGTAGTTAGATGCAGTGATGAGAGGAATTAAGTTTAGTTTGGGTAGGGATGAATGACTTCCAACATCTACATTTGCTCTTAAGTTGAAGAGATTCTGTGCAAATCCTTGGCTGAATTTAATAGCTACCATGGTGGCCTGGTCCTCCGGGCAGAAAGTAGGAAGCAACCTTACTGCAGCTGTTCTCTGAACCGCCCACCGATTAAAAACAAAATACAGCAAATGTTGAAAATCTGAAATAAAAACTGAAAGTGCTGGAGAAACACAGCAGGTCTGACAGTATCTGTGGGGAGAGGAAAACAGGGTCAGCGTTTTCAGTTCAGTGTGACTTTTTTAAACATGGAAACCCTAATGGGATTAAGTGTCATTGTTGGTGGGACATCTGTGCCTTTTAAGGGAGAAGATTTAACCTCAAGAGCTAAAGGCCAGTTAGAGGGCCAGCTGCTCATCTGTCCCAGCAATGCACTGGAGAAAGAGTGTACTGCTGGTACTGAAGCAACTCCAAAACCCTGCAGTGGGATAGCCTCCCCATTTGGCAAAGCCCCCCCCCCCTCCCAAGCCACCAAAAACATACCACCAGGAATGAATTGAGTTAAGGCCCTCACTGGCCTCCAAGTGCGAAGGGAATCCTCAGCTTTGCTAGTCCCTGACTTGATTTGAACAGTTAAGAAAGAAATGAGAACACAGTGTACTGCCTTCCCTCTTGATTCTGCAACCAACCCAAAATCTGACTCCCTCTGGGTGGATGGGGAGGGGGTGCGATAAGCAGTTAGAAATTAAATTCAGTCCTGCAGGTGTTTCATTTTCACATCAAATACCAATTATGATTTGCTGAAGTTGTAATATCCCTTTTTAAAGTAACAGATTTCTCTTTTATAACTTTGCAATGAACACAGAAGCATGGCAGGGAATGAATCCAAACAATAAAAATAAAATGTAATCAAGGGGCTTTGTACAGCTGATGTGGATTGGTGGTATGGTTGCAAATGTTTTAAAATTTTATAATTTTAAATTTTTCATTTTTACATTTTACACATTTAATCTGAAAGGTGCAGTAGCATTAGTGTTGACAAACTATTGTTTAAGATGGAAATTAAGAAGTGTCAATTGAGATCTAAAAGGGCATATTATTTGTTACATGTTATGAATATTATGATGAAGTGGCTAAGCTTTATGTTCTGGTGATTAAATCCCCTTTAAGAAGGGTGATAGACCAGCTGGTCACGGAAGAAACAAATCTATTAAGCAGTCTTTTTACATTGTGAGACCAATGAACAGTTCACTGCTCTTGACCCCAGCTGTCTGAGTAAAAACATTGGGACTTGGTTCTTGACCTGACGTCTGCAGCAGTCTGCCCAGTCACTGCACCAGAGGCAAGGAAGTTGTAGTTTTTGCTTTTCCTGCTGAAGCATTGGCAGCCTCAGCTGAACAAACTGTCACAGGGCCACCCTTTGGCTAAGCTAGCTGGAGGCGGCCTCTCAGTTATTTGGTGTGGTTAGATAGTGGTGCCTTTTCATTGTTGCTTTTGTTTGTTAATGGCTTGGCTTAAGTAGACAAATTGAAAGGCCACCCAAATGTAGTTGGCAGTCAATCCAAACAAACTCACTCAAAACACAATCCTTTTTTCCTCTTCTTGAAATTTATTTTGACCCTGGAGGCTTAAATCTTTTTTTCAAGTAATGCCTTTAAATAATTCCCTTCATTAGGCCTGTCTTACTAAGTCAATATAATACATTGCACAAAAAAATCTAAAAATGCACTACCCACTCATTACATTTGGATAATTGTTCACCATGCTTACTTTCTATCGGGAATGATTTGAGCTGCAGCACAAATACCTGTTTCCTGACACTGTTCATTACTGAACTAAAAGATCATTGCAACCTTGGATTTGTAAAATCATGCCAATGTACAACAATGTGAAAATTGGAAGTAATAAGAAATAAGACATTACCATTATATTTCTTCTACAAATTTATAACAGCAGTAACCATATTATTTGTAAATCCAGCAGTCACTAGTGAAGGATGGAAGGGTTGGTTAGCTCAGTTAGCTCGACAGCTAATTTGTGATGCAGAGTGATGCAAGCAGCATTGATTCAATTCCCACACCAGCTAACATGACCATGCAGGACATTCCTTCACCACTTCTTCCCCTTACCTGAAATACCTGATTCCTGATGAAGGGCTTTTGCCCGAAACATCCATTTTCCTGCTCCTTGGATGCTGCCTGACCTGCTGTGCCTTTGTAGCACCACACTCTTGACTCTAATCTCCAGCATCTGCAGTCCTCACTTTTGCCTTAAACAACCACTCTCTTTTTCTCTCTGCTCTGGTCCAGAAAGACTGGCCACTTTATTGAAGAGCATGCATAAGATGAATAAATGTTCTATAAACAGATTCAAGGATTCAATTGTAAATATCATAATTACTGAAATATTATCATACTAAACTAGATGAAACATATGTAAGGAGGATTTATGTTGGCAAAATAATAGCTTCTTTCATGAATCTTCTTGCACTGCTTCTTTAGGTTTGCATTGCAAGCATGTAAACTCACAGTTTGGTGTCTTGATCAGTCATTTATTCACTCAACAAGTCTATTTGTCTTGCAAGCAAATGCTTAACTGAATAGGAATGTACCCCATTGTGGTTTAATATGCTTTCCATTTCAGGGATGATTGATTGAGTTTAATAGATTATTCAGTTGGTGGAATGACATCTGGTGCCTCAGTTCTGTGCCTCACACCTTTAGTGTGGTGCTTCTTTGGCACTTCTACAAAAGAACAAGATACTTCAGAGGCCAACTGGATGCCAGAACCGAATTGGTTACACTTGTATAAGAAGGCTGAACTGCTGAATAATGAACGTTACAGCAAAACAACCTGCTTGAAGAGAAAACATGGCATGATAAACTCGACTGACTGTTACGTTTTAGAAGAGCAGTCTTCACTCATAAAGTCAGATTAGATTCCAACTTGCATCACCAACATCATCTTTGATATTACTGAGCTATTGTTGTCACTATGGCAACGCTTTTAAGATAGTCTGAGTTACATAACGAACAATGTGGTCCCACTTTGTTTTACCTTGACTTCAGCAGACAGGCCCTTAATCATAAAAAGATTGAACCAGCTGTTGCATAGCATCCAATCCATTTCCCTTTTCAGGATTAATTTTTGAGGCTGCAACTCAGCTCTAAATGAGAGTCTGTTGGTCTAACTTAGTATTCTCCTGTATTCAATTTGAAAATTCCTTTGCCTTGGACCTCAAGATAATAAATATAAAGCTCTCTGGCTAAAAGCACACAAGATGGTGTATAATTGTATAATATTATACAGGTTAATCTAGTAAATGGCTACATACACAAGAGCCTCTTATCAGTTGCCATGTGATGCTATACCTCTGAAGCTCAAACCTCACCATTTGCAGTAAAGTCTTGAATCTTCCCTCTTCAGCTACAGTGCCACTCAATGTTTTTGGTACAGATCGTAAAAACACGACATGGTGGATAACTCAATGTTTTTGGTACAAGTTGTAAGGACACTACTTGATGGATAAAGCAGTAAACCTTGGGAGACTTGAATAGTACTGATAATATGCTCAAAGTTTAGTACATCAGGAGAGTTCAATATTTTAAGTATTGTTTTAGTTCTTCTACAAAGTTGCATATATTTTCATAACTTAAATTTAATATTAGCTTAATGAATTGTAATTAAACTTCCTTTCCCTGCATCTTTCCAATTTCCAGTGTTTCAACTCCTGCGTTCCCTCCATTATTTCCTTCCCCCTCCTTCAGGCCATAATGGCAATATGAGCTGACAGTCCTTGATACCTCAAGTGGAGGATAATGTTTTTAGTTACCCTATTCGACAGGAGGTCAATAACCTAAACTTGATCCTGTCCTCATTTAGTGTTCTTTCCTCCAATCTTTTCCCCAACATTACTGAATAATATTTGAAAGCAGGAATCATGCCCGATCTCTCCAAGACCCTCATCACCACTGCTCTACTGTGCTGGTCTGGGGGCACAGGTCATTTATATTGATTCTGTGGCTCTTCTTCCAGGGATCTGGCAGAATTTGAGGAAGTTTATGTTCATATAATGATATTTCCTTATAGCCTTTAGATTTAACTGCTTGTGTAACTTGTCCCTCTGAACCCCTATATCAATTTGGTAATATTTGTGAATGTGACCAGAGGCTACTGAACTTCTTAATTTTGGTTGCAGCAGTAAATATCTTACCATTACCTACCGTCCCTGGGGCACTTTGTCAAGGGGTTTCCCCACCTCAATGTCATTTTACTAACATTTACCTGCTCTGTTCAACTCTTTAAATTATAACAGCTTCATTTTCAGTTTTTTTCTTTGAATCTGAACCACTTTTTCCACTGCACCTTCTGTGTAGAACTTCATCAAAGATGAATTAGAAGACTAAGTACATTACTGTCTACATGGGGTGTTGCCTCCTCAAACAAGTCAACGAGGCTTCTGTCTGGGATTCAAAGTAGTTTACTTTTGGTTAATGAATGTGGAGCATAGTGCCATTTCTTTAATCTGGAAAGTATAACATATTTTAATAATAGATTTATATTTAGACAGTGGTGATAGTTGTGTGTTGCTGAGCTTTTGAACAGTAGTGTCATGTGAGAAACATCTGTGATTGTTCAAAATGCAATTTTGTGTTAGAATAGGCATGTTATTATATATCTGGGATGTTCAAACATTGGCTGTTTACCTTGTTAATTATCTCACTCTTCACTTGAAGACATTGGTTCTGTACTGGGGTAACAGTCAGAAGATGTCTGAAGATCTAAATTACTGTGGCCAAGTGTTTATTCTTCACAAGTGAGTATTTGTGAAACTATTCAATCATTTCAGAAATCACCACTGAAACCAATTACCTTGCCAATACACAGGCATGCACAGGTGAACGCTTCCTGGGAGAGTCCGGAATTAAAAAAACCTGGTTGATGTATCCAATTCCTGGTGTCCAAAGGACAGTTGTAACCCTTCAGCTATGAGGTTTCCCAATCCACCAAGGACAATAAGGCAAACCAGAATTATTCAGTTCTCTGAAGATTAGAAGTACATTGAGGATAGGTCACCAAGGAATTTATGGAATGTATACAGTTGTCACAAGATTTGGAAGTTAACTGCTACAAGTAACTGAGGAGGGAGGATCAGCTGCCCTCTTTTTAACCTTCTTGGTTGGTCACAATTTTAAAAATAATGTTTTTTAGAATGCAGCTATCATATTTCATTTAAACATAGTTCCTTAGAAAATGAACGAGACAATTGCCAAGGTTTTCTTGACTAACTGAAAGAGGAATTTTATTATCTAATAACCCCAAGAGAAAAATGTAGCATCAACCATACACACACACAGATGACAATTGTAAAAGAGAATTTTACTTGGTACAATCAGGGGAAATGAATGTTACACCATCAAGCAGTTCTAGAGTCATTGAGGTATTAGATTCTTAACCTGAGCCATAGTGGATCTTTGAGTTCTCAGTGAATGGTTGCTTTCCCAATTTACTTTTTAACCAGGAACTGGTTGTTGAGATTGTGAAGTTGAGAGAAACAGACAGGGAGAGTGAGGGAGGTTAGCTGTTGTTCTCACAAGTTTATTTTTTCTTTTCTTTGTTCTACAATTCAAAAACAGCTGTTGAAGTATAGTTTAGTGTGTATTCTGGAGTCTGGCCTCATTATTTTATTAACTGTCAGGCAAACCTTTCAATTTCTAATCTGTGAAATTATAAAATATGTAAATAGGAGATATGCATTTTTTGGCTCTGACCCAGTTGCCTAGTTTTGATATTTTATAGATAAAATGATAACCTCAATGCTAAGGGCCTTGTTTAATCCACGTAAGTTTAATGCAGCTTGCTTCAATCTGTGGTCAGGGGAGCACAGCATCATTTTAGTTTCTTGGTTTTTAAAACCCATTTTAGTCATTAAAGGTTCAGGATATAACCATCAGATGATAAAGTTAAAATTCAGTTGTCCATATTTACAACTGTCATAACATTTCCCCACTATGAAGAACAAATGTGAACAATATTTCTCTTTTTCTTTATGGTGAATATTCCATTACAAGGTCAAATGCAATGACAGTACAAAGACTTGGACGATAATGCACAACATATTCTTCATTCACTCTCCTAATCTGGGATCAGCACTTGTTTTTGAAACTACTAGCCCCACTTGCTTTCTGGGATGCGCTGTCATTCTTAGCTTCCACGCTTCACTGCCGAATTCTATAGTTCCAGTATTGGATGCACTCATGTTTACAAATTTGGGACTACCCATCCGCTGTTACCAAACTTATAACAAGTTAACTGTCTAAGTAAACTTTAAGCCAGTGGCATTGCTATGCTGTTTCTCTTGAGCTCATTTATCAGCCCACTGAACTTTAATTTGCTTCCAGGGCAACATCTTTTATTTTCTCCACTCTCTTTGTAAGCAGTCACTGTTTTGGATAATGCTGATTGCTCCTTCTGAAGTTTAAAACAGTCAGTGGTTACCGCTCTTTTGGACACAAACACCTTTCAGCTATCCAGATTAGCGGTCATGTCTAAACAGACACTGAGCTATCTTTAATACTGCAGGGACTGGTCTAGTGGCTTGAATTTTTAGGGAACACTGGAACCAACCACTGCCTGGTTTACTGCAATGGAAGATCTTTGGGCAGTTTCCCACCTGTCTCCCATCTGTATCTTTCATTTCATTGGATAGGGATAGTTCTGTTCTTTTTCTACCTGGATTCCCTTGACTCCTGAGTTCTTCTCCGGGGTATTTAGAGTCACAGAGTCATAGAGATGTACAGCATGGAAACAGACCCTTCGGTTCAATCCGTCCATGCCGACCAGATATCCCATACCAATCTAGTCCCATCTGCCAGCACTCTTCCAAACCCTTCCTATTCATATACCCATCCAAATGCCTTTTAAATGTTGCAATTATACCAGCCTCCACCTCTTCCTCTGGCAGCTCATTCCATACACGTACCACCCTCTGCATGAAAAAGTGGCCCTGCAGGTCTCTTTTATATCTTTCCCCTCTCACCCTAAATCTATTCCCTCTCGTTCTGGACTCCCCACCCCAGGGAAGAGACTTTGTCTATTTATCCTATCCATGCCCCTCATGATTTTGTAAACCTCTATAAGGTCACCCCTCAACTTCCGACGCTCCATGGAAAACAGCCCCAACCTGTTCAGCCTCTCCCCATAGCTCAAATCTTCCAACTCTGGCAACATCCTTGTTAATCATTTTTGAACACTTTCAAGTTTCACAACATCTTTCCGATAGGAAGGAAACCAGAATTGCATGCAATATTCCAACAGTGGCCTAACCAATGTCCTGTACAGCCGCAACATGACGTCCCAACTCCTGTACTCAATACTCTGACCAATAAAAGAAAGCATACCAAACGCCTTCTTCACTATCTTATCTACCTGTGACTTCACTTTCAAGGAGTTATGAACCTGCACTCCAAGGTGTTTTTGTTCAGCAGCACTCCCAAGGACCTTACCATTATGTGTATAAGTCCTGCTAAATTTGCTTTCCCAAAATGCAGCACCTTGCATTTATCTGAATTAAACTCCACCTGCCACTTCTCAGCCAATTGGCCCATCTGGTCAAGATCCTGTTGTAATCTGAGGTAACCCTCTTCACTGTCCACTACACTTCCAATTTTGGTGTCATCTGCAAACTTACTAACTGTACCTCTTATACTCACATCCAAATGTATGCCATGAACTGTAACCTTGCTAACCAGTCTCCGATGGGGAACTTTGTCGAACACCTTACTGAAGTCCATATAGATCACATCTACCACTCTTCCCTCTTTAATCCTCTTTGTTACTTCAAAAAACTCAATCAAGTTTGTGAGACATGATTTTCCATGCACAAAGCCATGTTGACTATCCCTAATCAGTCCTTGCCTTTCCAAATACGTGTACATCCTGTCTCTCACGATTCCCTCCAACAACTTGCCCACCACCGACGTCAGGCTCACTGGTCTATAGTTCCCTGGCTTACTTCACCTTTTACCGTCTCTGATCTGTGACAGTTCCCAGACGTCAGCTTTCCTGAGTTTATCAACATGTCTCTTTTTTCCTCTTTCCATTCTTTCTCCTACCCCTGTCTCCTGCTCTCTGTTTCCCCTCTCCACTCTTTGATCCAGTCAAATCCTAGCTGATCCAATTTTAATTTAACTGTTTCATTATCCTCAGGTTCCACTTCTAGATATATTTCCAGTTCGGAATTTCTGTTTCCCTGGCTTTTAGGCAGAACTACACATCTCAGTGCCAAACTACCCATTTCAATTCTTCCAAGGTCAAGGCCATCAGTTTTTTATATATATAAATTATCAATTCAATCCAAATGTAGTTCCCTAGAAAGTGAAGGAGCTATTTATCAAAGGTTTTCTTTAGTGGAAGAAAGAGGAATTTTATTACCAGCTAACCCTGAGGAATAAAAATGAAAACACGACATCAGACACACTCACACACACACACACACACAAGCACAGGTGGTAAGTTTAAATGGGAGAGTGTCTAGTTCACAGAACTAGAGTGCTTCCAATTAAACCTGTTGGACTATAACCTGGTGTTGTGTGATTTTTAACTTAGTTCAGAGAAGTAATAAAAGCATTTGCACATTTAAGTGGTCCTTAGAGTCTTTGAGGTGTTAGATTCTTAAACAAAAACAGAAATTGCTGGAAAGGCTCTGCAGGTTTGGCAACATCTGTGGGGAGAAATCAGAGTTAGCGTTTTGGTTTCAGTGGCCCTTCCTTACAACAGATTTTTAACCTGAGACTGCTGTTGTTTAATGGCTGTCTTATCTCATTAGCAGTGGTAGAAGCTGTATATCTTTGAGGTTCTAAATAAATGATTGTTTTCCCTAATTTCTTTCTCATCAGGCACTAATTATGAGATCATGAGAGAAATAGGCAGGGAGAATCAGAGAGTTCTAGCTGTTGTTGTCACAAGTTCTTTTCTCATTCTCCCTGCTGTGCTGCAGAAAAAGAGCTATTGAACTGTAATGAACCTGTCGCTTTCTCCTCTATCCATTCTTTTTCCTATTCTGGAGTTTTAAGTCTATTGTCTCTGTAAACTGGTCAACTGGCAGGTGAGCCATTCATCTCCCAGCACTGAAAGTATAGCTCATGTGTGAGTTAAACAGGAGATGTGAGTTTCATGATGCTGACTCAATTGTCTGGTTTCATTGCCTTTAAATAAAGTTGCAATCTCAATGCCAATGAGCTTGATTATTCCACATGGGTCTGCTGAAGCTTGCTTTAATCTGTGATCAGGTGATCACTGCAGCCATTTTAGGTCCATGCTACTTTCTTTATATAAAAACATTTAGGCCATGAAGGATCTCTGGTACAACAATCAAATGGTGAAAATTGAATTTTGGTAGTCCATGTTAACCATGGTGGTAAAATAACTTGTGAGAAAATGAGAGTAGACATATATTTCTGGAGGCAACTGTGTATTTTGTTTATTGAGTCTAATTTGAAAATTGCATTTCTGAAGTACCAAATTGACAAAACATATTGCTTCCACTTCCAGTTGGTAATTCTGGTAATAAAATTTAAAAAATCTTCTTGAATTCTTTGCCAAAAGGTACATCTTTGGTGATTATTTGATGAACTATGTCTGGATGCCGTGATTTTTTTTTGTTAACCTTGTTTTTAGAGCAAGATGATAGGCCCTAGGACAGCTCCACCAGAATGGGGAGCAACTCACTTGTTGCTTACATTAAAAATATTCATGTGCTAGTTGTATAACTAAATGAGGTGATCAGGCCTATTGAACAAATCCATATACTAGCTGAGTGCCTTATTTAAACAAGTACAGCAAGAAAAAGCATATCTTAATTTGCATTGCATAGATTTGCTTTGACCTTTGCTCCAACAATACTCAAGGACCCCAAAAGCATCCAGGACAAAACAGCCCATCTGCCCTGGCAACCCATCATATAGTTTAAATATTCACTCCCTCTGCAATCATAAAAACAGTAACAGCATGTGTGGCATTTACAAGATTCACTTCAGGAATTCTCCTTCAACAGCATTTTTCAAACCTACAATTCTACCATGTAGAAGGGCAATGGCAGCAGATGCATACGAACACCACCAGCTGTAAATTCTTCTCCAATCCATATACCATATTCTAGCCTCGGGTGACTGTTTGTGTAGAGTTTGCACATTCTCCCCGTGTCTGCGTGGGTTTCCTCTGGATGCTCCGGTTTCCTCCCACAGTCCAAAGATGTGCAGCTCAGGTGAATTGGCCATGCTAAATTGCCCATAGTGTTAGGTGCATTAGTCAGAGGGAAATGGTTCTAGGTGGGTTACTCTTTGGAGGGTCGGTGTGGCATGGTTGGGCCGAAGGGCCTGTTTCCACACTGTAGGAAATCTAATCGAATCTAACCATCCTGATTTGGATTATATCTCAGTTCCCTCACTATCAAAGCTCAACTCATCTACACCAAATGGCCTGTAGTCATTTAAGAAGTTGCCTTTCTATCACGTTCTCAAGGATAATTAGGAATGGGTGACAAATGCCGACCTTGTCAGTGATGCCCACATTAGATTAGATTAGATTAGGCTACTTACAGTGTGGAAACAGGCCCTTCGGCCCAACAAGTCCACACCGACCCTCCGAAGAGCAACCCACCCAGACCCATTCCCCTACACTTACCCCTTCACCTAACATTTATGGGCAATTTAGCATGGCCAATTCACCTAACCTGCACATTTTTGGACCGTGGGAGGAAACCGGAGTACCCAGAGGAAACCCACGCAGACATGGGGAGAATGTGCAAATTCCACACAGACATTTGCCTGAGGCAGAAATTGAACCCGGGTCTCTGGCACTGTGAGGCAACGGTGCTCACCACTGTGCCAGTGTGCCGCCCATCTGTGCCACAGTGCCGCTCCTGTTTCTTGGGAACAAATAAATAAAAAGATTGATCAGCTAACTTCTGCTCTGATTTGAGATGTCTAGTCAACAAGGATTTGAGATTTATAGATATCTTCGATATATTTGTGGTCAACGGTGGCAGAAGATAGACAGAGAGAGCGTTCTCCTTTTCCCATGCTGCAAAAAGATCCTGAATTCCAACTTTTTTTTATTTGTTCCAAATATTTTTTCACTGAACTGGACTTCCCCCTCAAATACCTATCCTCTTGTCAATGAAATGGAGTCACTTCAGAGATGCAGTCAGTTCAAAACTGCTGGCTCAATTTTTATTTCTGTGTGTATATTTTAAGAATTCTGTTTAGGTAGTCAATTTAGCAAATTCAAATTAAGCAAGATTGTGTCATGGAACTTACCGACAAGTGCACTGTTAATATGTATTATTCTCTGTGAAAGGAGTATAAATACCTATAATTATTCCATTGTTCATTCTCTACCTCTGATTTTTCAAACTTAGCTGAAAACAGGTAAACAGCGTATTACTGGCATATTTGACAGCTTTTTTCAAAAAAGGAAACAAAACACATATTACCAGTTACCTTCTGAAGTTCTTGTTGGATGATTCATCTCTGCCTCTTTGAATGAATAACACTACTGGTAATCACATTGTTCAAACTAGGTCACAGTGGTTCATAAAAGCATCTTTCGAATAAGAAAGTGGCAGGTCACATAGTAAGTGAGTACAGGCAAACTGTAAAACATATTTTGTATCTTCCACTTCAGCAGTGTTTTACTTTTTGGGTGTGACATTTGTCGCATCTGTAGGGGCAAGGTTGAAAGTGGGCCTTGACGAAAGATGGGAAATCCCAATGCACAGATTATAGAACTGTGGAACACACTTGCAGTGAAGTAGAACCAAGTCAAAGTGCATCTGATCAAGGTTTGAAGAAGAGTAGAGGAAAAATAAAACTTGACTGGACTCTTGCATTAAGCACTTAATATTCTTATGTTAGCTTTAATCCAAATCAACTGATTAATGTTTTATAGCCTTATTTTAAGGCTATTCTATCAACAAACACATCGACCTGGACCCAATATACCGGCCACTGCAGTGGACAGCTGGAACTGACAACCGGAAGTGGCAGAGACAAACCACTATAAATGCCACAGGAAAGATCACAGAAGCGTTTCACAGGAGGCTCCCAAGCACTGAGGATGTCACCTAGACAGGGGACGAAATGTCTGCAACACAAATTCCCAGCTCGGCGAACAGAACCACAACAACGAGCACCCGAGCTACAAATCCTCTCACAAACTTTGAGCCTTATTCCAATAATTAATTTTAAATGAAAGAATCACATATTAGTAATCATAGTGCTGTAGTTAAATACTCATGGAATTCCTTTTCTGAAAATATAATTTTCTTTTTCTGCTTGTGAAATTATTGTTATACCATTCTACAGATTTATCAAAATAATCATGATGATCATCAGGTTGAATTTTTTGCAGATGTTCTCCTCATTATCAACTGTGACTTGAATTGGATATTCAGTTTTATGCTATTTGCTTGGAGGGTCTGCAAACCTCCTACCAATGCTGCTATGAATGATTGGTAGAAACCAGAGATATTCAGCCCCAATTTTTTAAAATATAAAATGGCCTGTGATTCTCACATTGGAGATAAAGGATGTAAGTCATATTTTAGAGAAATCTAATAAGCCAAGTTTGACCTGATGCCACTGAAACTTTGCTGGATATCTCTTTCATTATTCATTGAATCTCAAGAAAGCCCCTCATTCTTTCCTCATTGTAGTTTCAAACAATTTCCTCACAACTAAGGTAAAGTGTTCAAGTTGTAATTTAGCCATTTATCCTTTTAAAACAAGAGTCAAATTTCTCCTCTTTGAATCTCTGCGACGTGACCATGACCTAAATCCGGTAAGGCGCAATTGATATAACTGAGGGATAAACTAGAAGCTACAGGGACATAGTAATGCCAGAGAACAGAGGTAGCTGGGTAACAGTTAGAGGTGGGAAGGGGAGGAAGCAGGCAGTGCAGGGATCCCATGTGGTCGTTCCCCTCAACAATAAGTATACCGCTTTGGATATTGTTGGGGGGGGACGGCCTAGCAGGGGTAAGCTGCAGTGACCGGGTTTCTGACACAAGGTCCGGCTCTGAGGCCCAGAAGGGAAAGGGGGAGAGGTGGAAAGCGCTAGTTAAAGGAGACTGTATAGTTAGAGGGACAGACAGGCGGTTCTGTGGACATGGGCAAGACTCCCGGATGGTTTGTTGCCTCCCGGGTACCAGGGTCCGAGATGTCTCGGACCGTGTCTTCAGAATCCTTAAGGGGGAGGCTGTGCCGCCAGAAGTCGTGGTGCACATTGGCACCAACGACATAGGTAGGAAGAGGGGTGGGGAGGTCATTCAAGAGCTCAGGGAGTTAGGCTGGAAACTAAAAGCTAGGACGGACAGAGTCGTCATCTCTGGGTTGTTGCCGATGCCACGTGACAGTGAGGCAAGGAATAGGGAGAGAGTGCAGTTGAACACGCGGCTGCAAGGATGGTGTAGGAGGGAGGGCTTCAGGTATTTGGACAATTGGATTGCATTCTGGGGAAGGTGAGACCTGTACAAGCAGGATGGGTTGCACCTGAACCAGAAGGGCACCAATATCCTGGGAGGTAGGTTTTCTAGCACTCTTCAGGAGGGTTTAGACTAATTTGGCAGGGGGATGGGATCCGGACTTGCAGTCCAGCAAGTAGGTTAGCTGTTTTTCAGGATGTCCAAGAATGTAGGGAGGCTATGGAGAAGGTAGCACTGACAGGGAATACTTGCGGACACAGAGATGGGTTCAAGTGTGTATACTTCAACGCAAGGAGTATCAGAAATAAGGTGGGTGAACTTAAGGTGTGGATTGGTACTTGGGACTACGATGTTGTGGCCATCACGGAAACGTGGATAGAAGAGGGACAGGAATGGTTATTGGAGGTTCCTGGTTACAGATGTTTCAGTAAGATTAGGGGGGGTGGCAAAAAAGGAGGGGGGGTGGCGTTGCTAATTAGAAATGGTATAATGGCTGCAGAAAGGCAGTTTGAGGGGGCTCTGCCTTTGGAGGTAGTCAGAAATAGGAAAGGTGCAGTCACCTTGTTGGGTGTTTACCATAGGCCCCCCAGTAGCAGCAGAGATGTGGAGAAACAGATTGGGAAACAGATTTTGGAAAGGTGCAGAAGCCACAGGGTAGTAGTCATGGGCGATTTCAACTTCCCAAATATTAATTGGAAGCTCTTTAGATCAAGTAGATTGGACGGGGCGGTGTTTACGCAGTGTGTCCAGGAAGCTTTTCTAACTCAGTATGTAGATTGTCCGACCAGAGGGGAGGCCATATTGGATTTGCTACTTGGTAACAAACCGGGACAAGTGATGGGCTTGTTAGTGGGTGAGCATTTTGGTGATGGTGACCACAATTCTGTGACTTTCACCTTGGTTATGGAGAGAGATAGGTGCGTGCAACAGGGCAGGTTTTACAATTGGGTGAAGGGTAAATATGATGCTGCAAGACAGGATCTGAGGAGCATAAATTGGGAGCACAGGCTGTCAGGGAAGGATGTCGTTGAAATGTGGAACTTTTTCAAGGAACAGATACGACGTATCCTTGATATGTATGTACCTGTCAGGCAGGAAAGAGATGGTCATGTGAGGGAACCTTGGTTGACGAGGGAGGTTGAATGTCTTGTAAGGAGGAAGGAGGCTTACATAAGGTTGAGGAAACAAGGTTCAGACAGAGCATTGGAGGGATACAGGATAGCCAGGAGGGAGCTGAAGAAAGGGATTAGGAGAGCTAAGAGAGGGCATGAAAAATCTTTGGCGGGTAGGATCAAGGATAACCCCAAGGCCTTTTATGCGTATGCGAGAAACATGAGAGTGACGAGAACGAGGGTAGGTCCAATCAAGGACAGTAGTGGGAGACTGTGTATTGAGTCGGAAGAGATAGGAGAGGTCTTGAATGAGTATTTTTCTTCAGTATTTACAAATGAGAGGGACCGTATTGTTGAAGAGGAGAGTATGAAACGGACTGGTAAGCTAGAGGAGATCCTTGTTAGGAAGGAAGATGTGTTGGGCATTTTGAAAAACTTGAGGATAGACAAGTCCCCCGGGCCTGACGGAATATATCCTCGGATTATGTGGGAAACAAGAGAGGAAATTGCAGAACCATTGGCAATGATCTTTTCGTCTTCACTGTCAATGGGGGTGGTGCTAGGGGACTGGAGAGTGGTGAATGTTGTGCCCCTGTTCAAAAATGGAATGGGGATAACCGCGGGAATTACAGGCCAGTTAGTCTTACTTCAGTGGTAGGCAAAGTAATGGAAAGGGTACTGAGGGATAGAATTTATGAGTATCTGGAAAGACACAGCTTGATTAGGGACAGCCAGCACGGATTTGTGAGGGGTAGGTCTTGCCTTACAAGTCTTATTGAATTCTTTGAGGAGGTGACCAAGCATGTGGATGAGGGTAGAGCAGTGGATGTAGTGTACGTGGATTTTAGTAAGGCATTTGATAAAGTTCCCCATGGTAGGCTTATGAGGAAAGTCAGGAGGCATGGGATAGTGGGAAGTTTGGCCAGTCGGATAGAAAACTGGCTAACCGGTCGAAGTCAGAGAGTGGTGGTAGATGGTAAATATTCAGCCTGGAGCCCAGTTACAAATGGAGTTCCGCAGGGATCAGTTCTGGGTCCTCTGCTGTTTGTAATTTTTATTAATGACTTGGAAGAGGAAGTCGAAGGGTGGGTCAGTAAATTTGCAGACGATACAAAGATTGGTGGAGTTGTGGATAGTGAAGAGGGCTGTTGTCGGCTGCAAAAGGACTTAGATATGATGCAGAGCTGGGCTGTGGAGTGCAGATGGAGTTCAACCCTGTCAAGTGTGAGGTTGTCCATTTTGGAAGGACAAATAAGAATGCGGAATACAGGGTTAACGCTAGGGTTCTTAGTAAGGTGGAGGAGCAGAGGGATCTTGGGGTCTATGTACATAGATCTTTGAAAGTTGCCACTCAGGTGATAGAGATTTTAAGTGTATTAGCGTTCATTAGCAGAGGGATTGAATTCAAGATTCGTGAGGTGATGTTGCAGCTGTATAGGACCTTGGTAAGGCCACATTTGGAGTACTGTGTGCAGTTCTGGTCACCTCATTTTAGGAAAGATGTGGAAGCTTTGGAGAGGGTGCAGAGGAGATTTAACAGGATGTTGCCTGGAATGGAGAATAGGTCGTACGAGGATAGGTTGAGAGTGCTAGACTTTTTCTCATTGGAACGGCGAAGGATGAGGGGTGACTTGATAGAGGTTTATAAGATGATCGGGGAATAGGTGGAGTAGACAGTCAGAGACTTTTTCCCCGGGTGCAACAGAGTGTTACAAGGGGACATAAATTTAAGGTGAAGGGTGGAAGGTATAGGGGGGATGTCAGGGGTAGGTTCTTTACCCAGAGAGTGGTGGGGGCATGAAAATGCGCTGCCTGTGGGAGTGGCAGAGTCGGAATCATTGGTGACCTTTAAGCGGCAATTGGATAGGTACATGGATAGGTGCTTAAGCTAGGACAAATGTTCGGCACAACATCGTGGGCCGAAGGGCCCGTTCTGTGCTGTATTGTTGTATGTTCTATAAACACACTTCTGTTGCCATGGGTGATTTGGTGGTGGGAAAAGCTGTGCGGTCATATGTGATAGCACTTGGGAATTTATTAAAAAAGTGAAAAGAGAGAGAAAAAAAAGAAAAAGAACGAAGTAACCACTCTTCTGTGAGGCTGTGGTGATGCACTGGTACTGTCCTGGGTCTCAGAATCCTGGATTCAAGTCCCACCTGCACCAGGTGTGTGTAATAGCATCTCTGAGCTAGTTGAATAGAAAATATTTAAATATCTGATCTTCTGCAACTACCCAAATATTTAACCTTAACTGAATTTAGCAGTTTTTGATCAATTTTATTTGTTACAATTTGTATAAATTCATGTGGTATTTCAACAGTATTCCTACCCTTTACCAACTGCCACAAATCCATGACCATTTTTGTTCAAGCATACTAGTACAGCCTTAGTTTTTTACTGACATGCAGAAAAAAAGGCTTTGCTCAGCTTCTTTATATTTTCCATTTTGCTTAGTTTGCATCTCTCTGCATTTTAGATATGCTGGCGAACAGCAAATGCAATTCCTGTTTTCAAAAAGTTAGATCAAACTCACCCAGGGAACTATAGCCCAGATAACTTAATATCAGGGGCAGGAAAGGTGCCAGATCTTTTGCTAAATAATTATCTAACAAAATGTTTGGAAATAGAGGATTAGTAAGGAAGGACATCTCAAACCAAACTTAATGATTTATTTGAAGAAATAATAGAGCAGACAAGCAGAAAAGATGCTTTTCAGGGACTTTCAAAAGACCATTGATGAGATATCATGTAAGAGACTAGCGGTAAATATTAGAGACAAAAACAAATTGCTGGAAAAACTCAGCAGGTCTGGCAGCATCTGTGGAGGGAAAGCAGAATTAATGTTTTGGGTCCAGTGACCTTTGTTCAGAATTCCAGAGGTTTTTCCAGCAGTTTCTGTTTTTGTTTCCGATTTCCAGCATCCACAGTTCTTTGTTTTTTTTTCGTTTAGTAAATTGTAGGGATAATGGAAACAGGATGGATTGAAACATGGTGGCAAAACATGTTGGGAGTTTCTCAGACTGGCAGAAAGCAGCAAGTGATGTCTCATTAGGATCTAGTTAGTTGTATCAAGTCTTCAAGAATAGCAGTAAATAAATTTGCAAGCTCCTTAGCCAGCCCACTTCAGGTTCTTTGGATAGCCATTGTCAGAGCCCACAATTTCATCCATCTGAAATTCAGCAACTTGTGATTCCTTGCGATTTTAAACATTTTTGAAGTGTAAGAAGCAAATCCTATTCGACAATTTCATCATTATGCTATATCTGGCATTCTTTCACTGATTTCTTTTGTTAACACCGCAAACAATTTGTCTGGTATTTCAACAATTTTCCAATCGTCAGTTACCACCTCCCTATTGTCACTACGGCCTTTATTTGTTTCTGAAGTGTTTCAAGGAATTTGCTATTCTTCATGTTTATGCTGTGTTGGTGATATTTACTGACATTTAAAATTATTTCATAGTTTGTTGTTAGATTTCCTTTTCCAAAACATTTAAAATTTTGTACTTATCCTCCTTTGCCTAATGCATTCCCTCACTTCCTAAGTTACCTTACCTTAATTCTTGATGTTTGTAGATTAAATTGCTTTTTCATTTTACATGATTTCCAGTTAAATTTTGCATTTTCCTCTACATCTTTTTCCCTGAGTACTTTTCCCAGTCATAATGTTTATATCAATTTTCTCCCATCCTCAAATTTTGTTCACCCAAAATGTAAGTTCATAATAAGATTCTTTTAGTTTTCCATCCTTGCCTCTACCCGAAAAAAAAGCATAGCAACCAGATCTTAGATATTTACCTACTAAGACTTGTCTTAACAACCATACATCCTTAATAAATACCTAATTCACGATAATTTCAGCATTTTTTATTTGCATTTATGTTGCCACTATAATGTATAACAATCAATTTCAAGATGACTGAAATTATCTGTGCTCACATTCGTAGGTTTTGTGACTATCTAGAGCAGTAATTTTAACTATATTCCAATTGTTAAGTTGCTCTCCTTTCTGGCTTCCATAGTCCAACCAAAAAGACCAGGAATCCAAATTTAAGATTCTGCTTGAGCTGGGTCTAAGGCTGGTGTGTGCTGAAAATAGTCCTGCTGGCCTAATGTGTTGTTCCCTGGCTTCAGCCTGCACTGGGCCAAATTTGTGGAGATGAGGTTGAGAGTCATGTTGAGGGGTAGGTGGTTAGTGTTGGCAAAGTGCTTATTAAAGGTCCCTTCAGCCAAGTTAAAAATGACCAACTGGGCTGGCAGTAGGGGATCTGTTAGGGTGCCCAGTGATGTCTTTCTGATAGCAAAACAGGGTGAGGGGAAAGAGCTGCAGTATTCCAGGACTACAGTGCTTGTCTGGGTGCTGCTGCAGTCATTATCCATCCTGCAGTAGGGCTTGCACCCCATAAAATGGTGGCTTGATCCCAAAAACAATGTTTTAAATCTGAAGTAACTTTAACAACATTTCATTGTAGCCTGTTGCACCTTTCAAGCTGGAAGATCTCTAATTCGTTCTTCAGCTTCAAGAGCCCACACATCATCCTTAATTAGATGTGAGCCTGCCCTCTGGTCATTCATTCGCTGTCCTGGAAAGAGTCACGATACATGACTGACTTCCACACTGTGCAGATTTTTGCCCCACACTTAACCTGATCGTGGCTGGGTTCAGAAGCCTACAGGGAAAATACTTGGTTGTAATTTCCAACATTTTTCTTTGCAAATACCATCGCCATTCCTTGACAAACCATCACTCCTTGCTCTTGCCATCCCTCCTTTGAATATCTTTAACTCTGCAAGTTTATTTTTTACTCACCTTTCTTCTGATCATGTTTGTTACTCCTACAACATCTACCACAGTTAATAAATTTCATGCATCACTTCAGTCACAAAATCTCTTTATTTCTTACTCACTATTGCTTCCCATTTACTCATATTGTCCTTGTACTCTGTATTTATATACAGAGAGCTTGAGATATGTCCACAAGTATTTTTTGGCTCTCCCGTATTTTGATGGCAGTGCTCTGCTGTCTATCCTTTTATCTCTGAACATGTATGGCTAATTAGCTGGATTAGATTCCACCCCTCTTTCTACTTGCTGCTCTGATTGTGATATACATTCTTTTGTTCCACATCCACTCATTCACTTGCTGATTTTCCATTGGAGCTGCATATTGTAAATTTGATGGGGTGTTAAGGACAGAATCAACTATTTTGGAGCAAAGTATTACTTTCAATGGAATTATTAAATAATCCAAATCAACTGGAAATATATATTCATATATTTCCTGCAACATTGATAAATATAACAAGAATATTATAATGTGTCTGAGTCCAAGGCAATATTTTACATGCAGGAGTAATGCTAATGTGAATTGCTCACATCAAAGTACACAAGTAGCATCAAATGGTGACTAAACTGCCGTCATGGTCAGAAAATAGGTTGAACCATTGATAATGGAAACCAAGCTTTTTTAGCCAAAAAATGTAAAAGAGGTTCAAATATTTTGTTCACAGTCTCATAAGACATGCCAGCATTTAAAGGAATCTAGTGAAATCTTGCAGGAGTCCAGCCTGTTGATAAACAGGACATGGGCTTTTTCAGAATGAAGGTTTGCCTGGAAATGGATTGTACTTTAAAGGCCACCCAGAGGTGAAAATCAAGAGCTCTGAGCATTTGAGAGCCAATTTAACACAAACCATCAATTACATCAAAATAGAAGTTTTTAGAGTGCAAAACTTTGTTCACATGGAAAAAGGGGAAGGAATTCCAGGTGGATCTGTCTTTCCTCAGTCCTTTTCAATTAGCCCTGGCCCTTTTCATTTTCTTCAAAGGCCCTTACTTCCTTGAAGTCTTGTTGAGGTAAGCACGTGAGTAATAGCAAGGAGTTTTTAAAATTTTCCTCACAGGATTATTTTATATTCAGATTATAACAGGTTACTTGCCTCTACCATGCTGTGACTCCCTGTGATACCTGTTCTTTTTTTTTCCCCTGGGGATTCCCACTGTTTGTCAAAACCCTGAAATTGAGAACTGGCCTTTCAGGTGGAATCCATTCATTGCAGTGGAACAAAAAGCCAGATCCATAAGATTATAAATCTATTATCATTACCGCTATGATGTCAACCACTTTGATCTACCTTGTATCACCTTGATATAGAAAACAGCCCAAGCAAGCAAGATAATGTGCATCTTTAAACTGAGGCTGAGCATCTGCTCGACAGTTTCAGCAATGATGGTGAGTTTCAGAACTTATAATATACTGGTATCATATTTTTCCAACAGTTTCACATTTTATTGAATTTGAATTTATGATTTAAGTCTTATGACTTAAACATACAATGCCACATTTGTTCCAAAGTAAATGTTTCTGGTATCATCTTACCAAGGTGAGGTTTACAGGCTAGTTACCATAAATAAATTCTTTTGTAATTTATTGTTGTCAATGAAAAATACTCTTCATATGGTGGCTATTTCAGAATAGAAATGGGTGTTATGAAAGGATGAGAAGCTTTCAGTAGTCCTGACAGCACAGAATTGCATGCCCAAGCTGAGAATGATTGCAAATTCCCATTATCCTTGCTGTGAAATTATGAGCTTTGTAGAAGACAAGGGAACTAAAATAAGGTGGATACAGAGCACTGCTCAGTTGTGAACATTGTTCAAACTTCGACATGGAAGCAGGCTGATTAAGCACATGTTTACGGCCAGGTCGTTCTGTGAATGCTAAGGGTTAATGGTATATCCTTCATGTAGACACAGTTTCAGACAATAGGATCACTGTCCCCTGTCTGTGATGTCTGAAAGAAAATTATCTCTGCAATTCCAATAAAAGAATAGCTAAGAAAGCCAAGCATGCTGAGCTCTGTGATTCCTGAAAGGGATTCCAGCACAATGCACTGTGAAATGCAATGGAGTGAGTGTGAACAATGCTGAAAACTGGAAAGCCTTTAGAATCAATTAATAAATATGCTGAAGGTCCCTCTGACATTTCCCTGCTACCTGTGTCCTAGTTAGAGAGCCCTTTCTGTGGAAAAATATGGGCC
Organism: Chiloscyllium punctatum; assembly: GCF_047496795.1. Classification (NCBI taxonomy): domain Eukaryota; kingdom Metazoa; phylum Chordata; class Chondrichthyes; order Orectolobiformes; family Hemiscylliidae; genus Chiloscyllium; species Chiloscyllium punctatum. Next base: position 64,885,097 of record NC_092762.1, read on the forward strand.
TGCGTTAATTAATGATCATTATGTTCCTTTGATGAGTGTTGCTGCTCCCTCATGCTTGTCGTGGTTGGTAGCTCCTAACCTTGGATTATGTAGAAAGGTCATGGTTCAAAGTCAAAGCCACAGCGGTATTAAGGTAATCAATCTTCTGAATTGGTTTGCTGTGACCAGCAAAGCAGAAAGGAGGTTTGCTGACTGCAGAATCTGAAGGAAGAATATTGCTTGGGACTAACGGACCTTAAATCTGTCTGGCAGGGCCACCCAATCATTTCATCAAACAAAAGTGAAAATACTAGAGAAAAAGAAAATTAACTGCTTTTCTTTTGAGGGAATGCCCTTCATATATGAAGCTGGCAACAGATGTGCAATGTGCGGAATTAGAAAAAAACTACTTAAACATCTAGAAATTTGTTAATATGTGAACATTTAAGCCATAAGGATCCTATGAAGAAATGCAAGCAGATTAAAAAATACAAACAAAAAGATCTGAGCAACAGAAAATGGGCAAAGTCAATATTTTTTTTCCCTGCCTATCTCAGCATAACATAAAATAGAGGTGATTCATAAAGTCAGAGCACAGGTTTGCATTATTTAGACTGTACATTGGGTTAATTTTAACTTGGTGTGATGATGTAGAATCATTCATAACACATGCTAAAAACTTTATATTTGTGCAACCCAAATAGATTATAATTGTTGATGGAAACCATTTAACTCTAACTCCACCTGAGAGCAAGAAATGAACAGTAACATTTATCTGAGATTATTTTCGTAACTCTGCCCAGTCAAAGTTAACATGATTATCAAAGAAGTAATCACTATTGTGATAATTTTAATTAAAATTCACCAGATCATAGCAGCCATCAAGGTGGCAAGGAGGGTTAAGTTTTGTCTTAAACCTTAAGATTTTTAAAAATCTCTTTTGCATTGCATTTTAGTCAAGACAGACTTTTGACTGTAACTCTTATCTCCTTTCTGTGAGGGCTTTCTCATCTTTGAGCTCAGACCAGTGATTTTAACAGTTCTGTCCAGACATATGGGGGCCATTTTCACTTTCAGCATGAGTGATAACTTGCAGGTTGCTGACTGACCTCTCATTTTATGTATTACTCATTGACTCAGCTGGAAAGGAAAATAGAACAGTATGTGTACCAGGCAATTGGTTCACTATCACTAGATCTCCACTGCCATCACAAAAGAAAATTGCCACATATATCCTTTTCCTCAAAATAGGTCATTTCTGAATTGTGTTATGACCAGGTGAAGAGGTGTGATCAGCTCCCTTTCTAAACTTCATCTCTGTCAATTACAACAGTTTTTTTTAAAAAAGCTTTTTTATCACCTAATTTCTGTTAAGGTAAACTTGCAGATTGAGTCAGTAGCTAGGAAAGCAAGTACAATGTTGTCATTCATCTTGAGATAACTAGACCTTAAAAGCAGGGATGTACCTCTGAGGCTTTATGAGGCTCTGGTCAGACCACATTTAGAGTATTGTGAGTAATCTTAGGCCTCATATCTCAGGAAAGATGTATTGGCCTTGGAGAGGGTCCAGAGGAGGTTCATGGGAATGGTACAGTAGCTCAGCGGTTAGCACTGCTGCCTCACAGTCTCAGGGACCTGGGTTCAATTCCCGCCTCAGGCGACTGTCTGTGTGGAGTTTGCACAGTCTCCCTGTGTCTGTGTGGGTTTCCTCTGAGTCTCCTCCCACAATCCAAAGATGTGCAGGTTAGGTGAATTGGCTATGCTAAATTACCCATAGTATTCAGGGATGTGTAGGTTATTTGCATTAATCAGGGGTAAATGTCGAGTAATAGGGTAGGGGAATGATTCTGCATGGGAGGCTGTTCAGAGGGTCGGTGTGGACTTGTTGGGCCAAATAGCCTATTTCCATACTGGAATTCTATCCCAGGAATGAAAGACTTAACATATGAGGAATGTTTGAGAACTGTGGGACATTACTTGATGGAGTTCAGAAGGATGAGGGGGTCTTCTGATTGAAACTTTCAGAATACTCAATGGCCTGGAAGAGTGGACATTGGGAAGATGTTTCCATTGGCAGGAGAGACGAGGACCCAAGGGCCCAGCCTTAGAGTAAAGGGAAGACTCTTTAGAATGGAGATAAGGAGAAACTTCTTTAGGCAGAGAGTGGTGAATCTGCGGAATTCATTGCCACAGAATGCTGTGGAGGGCAGGTCATTGAGTGTATTTAAAACAGAGATAGTTAAGTTCTTGATTGCCAAGGAGATCTAAGGTTATGGGGTGAAAGCGAAAAAATGTTGTTGAGAAACCTATCAGCCATGATTGAATGGAGGAGTAGACTCGATGGGCCAATTGGCCTGATTTCTGCTCCTATGTCTTATAGTATACATATATCAATTAAACTTAGATAACCAGATCAAAAATGAAGAGCCAACTCCAAGGCAGTCTTGAATGCGAGAGTGTTTTGTTACCTTTTAAATCTGAGAAAAATAAAATTAACCTGACATTGAGCATGCATATACAAACCTGGGTAATAAACTTTTGTGCAAAGGGAAGAGAGCTATCTGGTACAGGCGGGAAGGTAGAGCCATTTTTAGGGCAAAGCTTTCAGAGTCCTTGAGTTAGAAATGTGTAACCTTAGTCCCAGCTATGCTGCTGCTGAGCTGTTTCTTCAGGAGTGACAAAGCTATCAGCGCTTGGGTGGCACAGTGGCTCAGTGGTTAGCACTGCTGCCTCACAGTGTCAGGAACCCAGGTTTGATTCCAGCCTTGGATGACTGTCTGTGTGGAGGTTGCACATTCTCCCTGTGTCTGTGTGGGTTTCCTCCCACAGTCCAAAGATGTGCAGGTTAGGTGAATTGACCACGCTAAATTGCCCATAGTGTTAGGTGCATTAGTCAGAGGGAAATGGGTCTGGGTGGATTACTCTTCAGAGGGTTGGTGTGGACTTGTTGGTCTGACGGGTTTGTTTCTACACTGTAGGGAATCTAATCGAATAGATAACTTTGAGTTATTGGTGAACAGTGGTTTTCAAAGTTGCTTTCTTATTGGCTAGCTTTTGAGTTTGAGAGAGATTGAGAAAGGGAGGGTGTGAAAATTTTTCAGTGGCCTTTCATTTCCTTGTCCATGTTGTTTCCTCTCTCCTTTGTTGCTCAAAGGCTGCTTTTGATTGTCAGTTTCTTTCCAGATTCTGGTGTCTGTGTCATTGTTTCATTCCCAGCTGGATAGGTGTACGCAACCTTTCATCTCTCAATATGTGAATGTATCTTGCAAGTGTGAGTAAAATAGTAGACATGAATTTCTTGACACCTCACTGACATTCAGTAACTCTTAATTAAAATGGTAATTCTGATGCAGCCAGTTTTGTATATTCCTCACTAGTTAATGGACTTATCAGGTGATCACAGCAGCCATTTTAAGCCAGTAGTTATTGTTTTTTAATCCATTTTTAGCCCATAAAACTCTCCAGTATTAAGATCACTTGATGAAATTGATAACAGGATATCCATTGTAACAACAGCAACAGGAATTTGTCTCCAGAAATCAAAAAGTTAAGATCCATATTAGGAGGTATTCTTGACACAAAGAAATTTCACACATAAGTCACTTTAGGAGATAAAAGAATCCATTCCAAATATCAGAAATGTGCAGTTCATGTTCATGCTTGCAATTTCCTGAGAAAGTAAAATTGATATCATGCATAGTCACATGTTTCATCAGTATGACCATCTTTAATTTTGACTGTTGAATTCCTGCATAGGGATGTGTTATTGTAGTGGGCTTTCTGAGATCGATAGTTCTGAATTTTGATGTGGCAGATATTTGCCATATTGCAGTAGTGAGATGGCATTGTGGGGTGAAGAGGCACTAACATTAGGTTTTTGAAGAAAGTTTGAACAGTTTATATATTAGTCAGTGTGTTGTTTTTATTATAGTCATAAACTTTGTAAATGCATTTGTAACAATATCTATCGGAAGGATATTATTAAATTGGAGAGCATTCAGAAAATACTTACCAGGATGTTGCTGGGAACAGAGGGTTTGAGTTCTAAAACTGGGCTGGATAGGCTAGGACTTGTTCACTGGAGCACAGGAAGTTGAGGGGTGACCTTACACAGATTTATAAAATCATGAGGGATATAGATAAGTGGGTCTTTTCCCTAGGGTAGAGGAGTTCAAAACTTGGGGAATATTTTTAATTTGAGAGGAGCAAGTTTTAAAAAGGACATGAGAGACAACGTTTTTACACAGTGGTTCATGTGTGGAATGAAGTGCCAGAGGACGTGGTGGATGCAAGTGTAGGTTACAACATTTAAAAGACATTTTGGATAAATACATTAATAGGAAAGATTTAGAAGGAAATGGGCCAAACACCGGCAAGTGAAACTAGTTTAGTTTGCGAACATCGTCGATGTGGACTAATTGGACAGAAGGGTCTGTTTCTGTATTGTGTGATTCAATGACTCTATACGACCCTTTTACACATTTGTAATTCTCATTTTGGTCATCTTTAGCTAAGATATCACAGAAGTTGCTGCCTCTTCAAGAATATCTAAAATGAAACAGGTTGGAATTTGACTCTGTCTTGATGGATTCATTCCTATACTTTAAACATGATTACTCTTCATGTTAGAAAACCAAAAGATAGCATTTTCCCAGTACCATGGATGTGAGTTGGGATGGAGGTGATACTAAAATTTGGAATGTGGTGCACGGGGTCAGCTTCCTGACTGACTGCTGCCTCTAGGAGAAGGCACACAGGATCTGCACTGTGTCAGGAGTACAGTAAGGAATAAGAAGTGGCCAGATTGTGGGCGGACAGAGAAACCTCAGAAGTTGCTGTCCATGCAGCAATCATGGAGCAACAAAGCTGAAATGAGCACAGCCGCAACCAAAAGCACTCTCTGATTAAGGCAGACCATCCACAGTGATGACTATGACAGCTTTGGAGCCTTCATTTTTAATCAAGCCATAGCAACCTTTGAGCAGTGCCTGCATTTTTCCTCTGCATCTGCCAATGCTGGTGATGCTGCGAGCTGTCCAGACCTGTGGACTCACCCATCCATCCTCCTGTATCTGTGTCTTTATATGAGGTGGGAATAATTCAGTTACGGGACAAGGGAAGAGGATAGGGTGTCGGGGGAATGTGGTGCACTGCTAATGACCTTCAGTTAAGGAGGGGGGAAGGGTGATGGCACCCATAATAGATGCCAATCACCCAGTAGACATGCTTGCAGACAAAACCGAAGAGAGATAGTGGACACACAGAAGCTCATCTGCACAGGCTATCTCGGAAACAAGGAAAAGAAACATCCCTTAAGCAATCAAAATAAAGAAAATTTGTGAAAATATGGAACTGTTGGTCACATTGGTGTCCCACCTAACATCCTTAATTGTGAACATGGAGGCAGCCTCTTGAAAGATGTCAAAACAGGGTGCATCTTTGGCATATGCAAAGATTTGGGACATGCAAATTGTCCCAATGCTTGATATTTTCAGACCTAATAAGATTCTTCCTAGAAATTAGTTTCCAGTATTAGAGTATGGCATTTAATTTGCCTTCCCATTGACTACTTTAAGTTAATGGCTGAATGCTTTAACTGGCTGACAGAAGATTGTCATATGAATACTGTATACGAGACAAATATAATCCATTCCCTTTTGCAGACCCCACATTGATGCCAAAGCTTTGTAGGTGTGATTGTTTCAGGGATTCAAGATTTGAGTATTTGAAGCAGTGCTTGCAAAGTTGCACTGCTGATGTGGCACCATGTGCACTTGGTACTTGGTGCAAGCAGAATATATTAATTTGAGTTGGCACATTTTATCTTGGCACTCTTCCTGATGCTATAGAGCTTCCTCACCAACTCTGCCATGACCAATAGACATGAATAACTAAGTACTTTATGGAATACCTCCTTCATTGCATGAATAGAAGATTCCTCCTAATTCCACAAATGGAGACCTTCCTTCACTATATCTATAGCAATAGAATGCTCTTCACAGATTCCATTGTTAAAGTCAACTCTGAAAGCATGACAATCCTCCTTAATATAGTCAGAGTCCAAGGAAAATAACAGCATTTATTTGAGAGTTGGTGAACTGACTAATCCATATATATACATCCATTCACATAACATGCTCTATGAATGTGGAAATGAGCGTACACCCCGACTCAGAATATACTTGCAAGATTTGTTGGTTATGCAATCTGGATGAGCGATTTGCTAATTAGAACACAGCGAATACAGGAATCAATAGATTACTTCAGTGGGATTCATAAGACAATCTTTGCAAATGATAAACAAATCTTGCCACAACCTTCTGATTTTACTAACATACTACCTTCTAAGCATCCTGTTTCTCCATTATTCATTAATTTTTGTGAAAACTGTGTTTTAGTAACACTCCTATCATAGGGGTATTTTATTTAGAGCTCAATGTAAGACAAAACCATTCAGCTCATGGAAGCAAATCTGATAACTCCACTATTATGGCATTCAGAAAAATATTTTGTGTGAATTTCATAATTTGTTTTTTAAAGTTTTATTTCTTCACCCCATGTCAAAAATCCACTACATGCCTGCTTTTAACTGGAAAAATAAGGTTCTAAATTGACCTGCTACCAGTGTTCATCCATGTCACTTGCTGTGCTGTAAATGAATACCTTAAAACTATGTTCCAGTTTTCTTTTATACCAATTAATATTTTCTGTCTTGAAATCACTATTTGAAGATGAGGATCTCAAGTTCCTATGTTCTGTGTTTATTACTGATTCTTTATTGCTCTGGATTGCTCGATAGCGCTTTGCTGTCTACCATAAGGAGTTGAATATCTTTATTCTGTCTTATTGACTGGAAGTTGAGACAGACTCAAAGACATTTTAACTAGGCCACCAAATGTCACTAAAAAAACAACTTAGCATTTGATTAGATTCCCTACAGTGTGGAAACAGGTCCTTCAGCCCAACAAGTCCACACTGACCCTCCGAAGACTAATGCACCTAGCACTATGGGCAATTTAGCATGGCCAATTCACCTGAGCTGCACATCTTTGAACTGTGGGAGGAAACCGGAGCACCTGGAGGAAACCCACGCAGACACGGGGGGAATGTGCAAACTCCACACAGACAGTTTTCTGCTCAGAGTTATTTGGCTTGTTAAGTTCCATATCTATTATTAACACCAGCTTTGTTTCATTCTTACTTCCAGTAAGTTCTCCACCACCCACAGTGAACTTTTAGAACTAATTTTTCCTTGCAGTATTCCTTATGTTATCTGTATTAAATGTCATTTGCCCCTTTGCATACGTTTGCATGTTTCTGACTTTGCCTCAGCTTTTTCACCCTTCCCCCAGTTTAACACGATTAGCAATTTTGCTGAACTTCTGAATTCAAGTAACAGACATAGATTAGAAATAGTACAAGCTACAACACTGATCCTTGGGACACTCAACTCTGCACCTCCCCCTGAGATTATTCTCCAAACAAACAGTAACTATGTTCTTTGCTTTTGCCAGTTGATCATCACATTCAAGGTTTCGTTTTGAATTCCCACTGCTTTATCTTTTCACATCCATCTTCAGCCACTTGGAAATTTACCAGAGCTTTTTGACTGCATTATATCATATGATGATCATTTTTCTGATTCAGTCACTAAAGACCAAGGAATAATATTTGTTAGCATCCTGTGGATATGAGAATTTAGCCCTAATGGAGTACTCATGAGAAATTCCCAGCAACTAAGAGTTGGGCAAGTGAAGTAGATGGTAAAGACTAGTGACTGAAATATAATCTTGCAGGCCGATAATGGAATCAGTGAATAACTGATGGGGAATTATGGGCATGAACTGAATCCTGAATGGCAAGGCAGGCTTGAGGGGCCAAAAGGCTTAATCCTGCTGCAATTTCACATGGGAGAGAGGAGATGAAAATGATGATCACTCCGGCTTTGAATCAAAGAAGAATAAAGAGTTTCCATTTATATCTGCAGGATCACAGACTATTTCATACATGATAATATTGATGCAATGTCACCCTTTTGTAGATAGGTTAAAAACTGGCAACCTCTTTGCACATATAAGATCCCACACACATCAATTGAGATAAATGATGATTGATTTGATTTTGGTGCAGTTATTGAGCAAGGAATGGTTTCTCATAACTGGCAGACGAACCTTAATTTGACATCTTATTCAAAAGAAAACAACTCTAAAAATGTTACATGGTATTAGTGCTGTATTAATCCATTTTAATGCTCAGGCCCTGGGTTATGATTTGAGGCTGGAACATTGTGATTGCAGGGAGAGAATGATAGAAAATCTGCATTAAACAAACACTGGGTAGGAAGTTACAGTGGGCTTTGGGACAGAATGTCAGAACAAATGAAATCCCAAACTGCCCTTGCCAGCAGCAGGATCATGACAGCAGTTTTTCCAGTGTTGGCTTCATATGTTGGCAGTCTCCAGGCTCATAATCCAGCTAAGGATGGGGAGTGAACTCACAATGCTGCTGGCCAATCAGTCAGCCATTAACTGTGGAGCCTTGGCAACCGTGCCAGTAGAGATGGGTCCTGCTGACGCACCTTTGAGATCAAGAGCACACAACGATAAGGAGGCTGCATTGGAGAGGAAACTTAAAAATTAAAAATCCTGAGCAATTAACTAGGCAGGCCATTCTACTTGGTCCACTAGGGCTGTGGAAAAGGAGGTCTTGTTGGAACAGATTTGTAACAATCTTACTGCTGATTCATACCTATTTTTCACCATCATTGCCACATAGTCATGCCAAGGCCTAGATAAATTAGTGGTATATTGCCATGGACGTGGGTATATTCGTCAAGCTGGGAAGTTGATTTGCTCGTGTTTTGTTCCTGTTTAGGTGACATTGTCAATGCTTTGGAGCCTCCTGTGAAGCACTGCCGTACTGAGTTTTCTGGAATTTATTTGGTTCCATTCCTGCTGCTTCTGGTTACAGATTCTAGTTGTATATCGTAATGGTCGGTATATTGTGTCAAGGTCGGTGTGTTTGTTGATGGAGTCCATGGATGAGTGCCAACTTCTAGAAATTCTCTGGTTGTCCTTGGTTTAGCTTGTCCTATGGTCATTGGGGGTGTTGGCCCAGTCAAATTTGTGGTCTTTGCCATCTGTGCATATGGAAACTAAGGATAGCTGGTCATGGAGTTTAGTGGCTAGTTGGTGCTGGTGGATACGGATTGCTAGTTGTCTACCTGTTTGTCTTGTAAAGTGTTTTGTGCACTCTTTGCATGCAATCACATAAATTATGTTAGTCTTGCACATGATGGGTATAGGATACTTTGTTCTGGTGAATTGTTGTCTGAGCATGGCTTTGGTTTATGGGCTGTCATAAATCCGAGTGGTCGGAGAAATCTGGCTGTTAGTTCCAAGTTTTTATAAAAGAGCGCATGGCTAGTTTGGTACATTAGTAGGAATGATAATTTCACTAGCCTTCTTTCATCTTGTGTCAAATAAACCACAAAATACTGTACCTGTAATGGACTAAGGGAAAGATTAGACTAGTCATGTGACTGTGGGCAGTAGACAGCTTTCCTTAGAATAGTACCTCATAGGAAAGAGATAAAGATGTGTTTCTCTAATTAATAGTTTTGCCGTTCATCATAATATGCTGGTGTTGTTCTAAAATAGTATATTCTTTGCCATGAAGAAGGTTTTGGGGACTCCCCATTATGGTGATTTTGAGAAGATTTGTAGCTCAGGTTGAGGTTCTGGATGTAGGTTTGCTTGCTGAGCTGGAAGGTTCATTTTCAGACGTTTTATCACCATACTAGGTAACATCATCAGTGAGCCTCCGGATGAGGCACTGGTGGTATGGCCCGCTTTCTGTTTATGTGTTTAGATTTCCTTGGGTTGGTGATGCCATTTCCTGTGGTGATGTTATTTCCTATGGTGACATCAATTCCTTTCCTTTTTCTTATGAGGTAGTAAGTGGGATCCAAGTCAATATGTTTGTTGATAGAGCTTCGGTTGGAATGCCATGCTTGTGTCTCACTAACTTGATTGAGTTTTTTGAAGAAGTAACAATGAGGATTGAGGAAGGCAGAGCGGTGTATTCCTCATTCCTGAGGAAGGGCTGATGCCCAAAACGTCGATTCTCCTGTTCCTTGGATGCTGCCTGACTTGCTGCGCTTTTCCAGCAACACATTTTCAGCTCTGATCTCCAGCATCTGCAGTCCTCACTTTCTCCTCAGAGCGGTGTATGTGACCTACATGGACTTCAGTAAGATGTTTGACAAGATTCCTCATGGTAAACTGGTTAGCAAGGTTAGACTACATGGAATACAGGGAGAACTAGCCATTTGGACACAGAACTGGCTTGAAGGTAGAAGACAGAGGGTGGTGGTAGTGGGTTGCTTTTCAAATGGAACGCCTGTGATCAGCAGAGTGCCACAAGAATCAGTGCACTGTTTTGCATCATTTGTATAACTGAACTGGATGTGAACACAGGAGGTGTAATTAGTAAGTTTGCAGATGACACCAAAATTGGATGTGTATTGGACAGCGAATAAGGTTACCTCAGGTACAACGGGACATTGGGCCAATGGGCCAAGGAGTGGCAGATGGAGTTTAATTTAGATAAATGTGAGGTGCTGGGGAGTGTTGCTGAACAAAGAAACCTTAGTTCATAGTTCCTTGAAAGTGGATTCGTAGGTAGATAGGACAGTGAAGGTGGCGTTTGGTCAGAACATTGAGTACAGGAGTTGGGAGGTCATGTTGTGGCTTAACAGGACATTGGTTAGGCTGCTTTTGGAATACTGCATTCAATTCTGGTCTCCCTGCTGCAGGAAGGGTGTTGTGAAACTTGAAAAGGTTCAGAAAAGATGTTGAACTATAGGGAGATGCTGAATAGGCTGGGGCTATTTTTCCAGCAGTGTTGGAGGCTTCGAGGTGACCTTGTGCAGCTTTATAAAATCAGGAGGGGCATGGATAGAGTGAATAGCCAAGGTCTTTTCCCCAGGGTGTGGAAGTTCAAAGCTAGAGGGCACAGGTTTAAGGTGAGAAGGGAAAGATTTAAAAGGGACCTAAGGGGCAACTTTTTCATGCAGAACATATTGCGTGAATGGAATGAGCTGCCTGAGGAAGCGGTCGAGTCTGGTATCTGCATGGGTATATGAAAAGGAAGTGTTTAGAGGGATATTGTCCAAATTTTGGCAAAGAGGACTAGCTTAAATTAGGATATCTGGTCAGCATGGACGAGTTGGACTGAAGGGTCTGTTTCCATGCTGTACAGCTCTATGATTCTATGACTTTATAAAGGGTGAGCTAAATGGATTCCCTCATCTTCATTAATCTCTGTGACCTTTGTGGGATTTTCATCGTTGACAACAGCATTTTTTCACTTTGACTGTTACTATGAATGGTAATCTGAAGAAGCTCTTGGCTTTAAAACCTTGAACCAAATATCATTGTACGTCATGATTGGTGAAAAGATGGGTCATAGGAGGTCTCTGCCATGTGCTCTTACAAATCTGCCTAAAAATAGACAGAAAATGCCATTGTATTATTTGATAAAAGTAACTTTGGGTGCAATCAATGGACGTTCGATTCAACATAAATCCAATACTAGTTCACACATAAGCTGAAAACCTTTCCTATTTTAATCTTGCAGCAAACCAAGTCAATTGTGCAATAAGTTATATTATCTCTAAATTCTGATATTAGATAGTATTTTCCAATGTCTAGCAGATGTTATGAATAGTGTTTCAAAATGACACATCCTATTCAAATACAATATGTTAGTTTTTAATACGTCTTATATATATTTCAAATCTGGTTCCATATTGGTATCTGTTTATGGATGCTGTACATAAAATTGAAGCATTGATTTAAACAAGCTACTTTAACAAAGAAAGTCATCTATGAATTAGATTGTGATGAGCTGTTTCCTCTTCATCTGGGCTTGGAACAAACTGTTAAAATCAAAAATTAGAAAAAGTCAGAAAAAAAAAATCAAGATTATGCCAACAAAACACTGAGGACAGACAAAAAGTATTTGAGAAGTGTTGAGAGACCATGGTTCCAATACACTTATTTGAAGCTATGAGTTTATTCAGTCTGGCTCCAACTACATTTAGAAAAGTTCATTGCAGCAGATCTTTGAAAGTAAATGTTTGTGATATTTTGAAGGAAAAACAGAATGCTTGAAAACCTCAGCAGGTCTGGCAGCATCTATGGAGAGAGAAACAGTAAAAATATTTTGAGTCTAAAATGAGTTTTCTGAAGAGGAAAAGTCATATCAGACATGAAATTTTAACTGTGTTTCTCTATCCATGGATGCTGCCACACCTGCTGAATTTCTCCAGCATTTTCTGTTTTCATTTCAGATACCTAGCATTCACAGAGTTTTGTTTTGTTTGAGTGATGGTATGTTTACATGATTTTGAGCCATATGCAGCATATATTCAAAACAGTAAGTTATTTGAATCAGCATGCTCCTGCTTGGGTCAATTTGTTTTGTACATGCTAACCTTCAGCTCCAAGTAGGTGGTAGGTGCCATTGTCTGTCTTGCCTGGCAATGGGCCTCACTTGAGTCACCTGATTGTGGAGAGAAATGGGCTTTGGATAAGTTCATGTGACTTCAATTAGCTGACATGTTCAAGACATCTGTTGGAGTGGAAAATCAGGATTAACAGGAGCTCAATAGTTGTGAGATTGCAAACTTAGCTAAAATGTTTTGTTATTGAAACCAGTAAAGTGAAATGGCAAAATTCAGTTTCTCTGTGTTTGTAAGTTGCTTAACTCATTGCAGGATAGATGAACCAAAATCTTGCCATCAAACCTGATTTTCACTTTTTCAAGTTTTACCTGATCAGAATACTGCACACACTTTAAGTAAGCAGAGCATATACTTTGTATTGTCATCAAATTGGCAGCAGAGAAAAACCAGGCACCGCTATGCTCCCACCAACTCTTCCATACCAAACACTTTCACCGAGAGTACTCTGTGGTCATTTGAGCAAGTTATGCACAATAAGCAGAAATTGATATTTGTCCAGTCAGACTTTCTCACATTATTTCACTCCTTGGTCAGCGACAGTTGGAATCTGTGTAAACATTTCATTCTGCTTGCAAGTAAATGTAAAACATTTTTATAAAAAATTGTTTATCCTTCACAGATCTATAGGAGATGTGTGTTTCATTGTATTCCTGTCTCTGTGGTTTTCAGGGTGAAAGCTGCCTTTTCACACTTGGCTGAAGTTAAACTGATGAGACAGTCCATATCATGCACTTCACACGGCCTGTCTTCATTGACCCTGAACTTGATGGCCTTTAAATTAGAGATTAATACCTGAAAAATGACTAAGCACTAGAAATATTTATTTCAGAAATACATGTTAGAGTGAATTATGAGGAATTATAATCCATGGCTTTACACTGCACCGGACAGGTAGAATGGTGCTGCCCATGGGGTGGCAGGGTGGCTTAGTGGTTAGCACTACTCCCATAAGCGGTAGGAACCAGAGTTCAATTCCAGCTTTGGGAAACTGTCTGTGTGGAGTTTGTATGTTCTCCCTGAGTCTGTGTGGGTTTCTGCTGGGTGCTCTGATTTCCTCCCACAGTCCAAAGATATGCAGGTTAGGTGGATTGCCCATGCTAAATTGCCCAGGGCTGTGCAGGCTAGGTGGATTAGCCATGGGAAATGTGAGGTTACGGGGAAGGATCGAGGGCTAGGTCTGGGTAAGGTCATCCTTGGAAGGTCAGTGCAGATTCAATGGGACAAATGGCCTCTTTCCACACTGTAGGGATTCCATAATTGATTTTATGAGCACAATTCCATATTTTCTATTCATTAGCTGGTCTCCTTTTATACTATTATAGTTTTACTTTATTCTTCTATTCTTTGATCAGATCCACCTTTGTCAAAGAAATATAGAAATAGTAAATTCTAGTTTTGGTCCATTTAGTGATCAGTATCCATATATGTGTTGTGAAGAAGGGTCACTGGACTTGAAATGTTAACTCTGCCTCTCTGTCACATGCTGCTCGACCTGTAGACTTTCTCTAGCAATATTTGGTTTTGTTTTATATATTAGGCTTTAGGTTAACTGTTCAGACCAGGTTATGTTTGTAGGTGAGGGCAGCTTTATTCCCGTTTTGTAATTTAGTGGGTGGCGCGGCGGCTCAGTGGTTAGCACTGCTGCCTCACAGCACCAGGAACCTGGGTTCAATTCCAGCCTCAGGTGACTGTCTGTGTGGAGTTTGCATATTCTTCCCGTATCTGCGTGGGTTTCCTCTGGGTGCTCTGGTTTCCTCCCATAATCCAAAGATGTGCACATTAGGTGAACTGGCCATGCTAAATTGCCCGTAGTGTTAGGTGCATTAGTCAGGGGTAAATGTAGGGAAATGGATCTGGTTGGGTTGCTCTTTGGAGGGTTGGTGTGGATCTGTTGGGTCGGAGGGCCTATTTTCACACTGTAGGGAATCTAATCTAATCTAATGAATTTGGGATCCATGCAGAAGAGCCTACATATTGTACTTCAACTTTCTTAATAATGTGCATCTTATTAGGATCCACCAAATTTAAAAAAAAACTGTACTACAAATTCTCCAAGTATTTAGCAGGTGAAAGGTTTCATCTCTTTTATTTTGCTCAGTAACGTAATTATTCATGGGAGTGGCTATGTGACCTGGAGCCGGTTTTAGTTTATGAAATAGAGCTTTGTTATAGGAACATATTGGAAATGCATCACAAGCTGCTTGTCAACCTCAAGCCTGAGCCTTGAGCTCTCTTACTCATAGCAAGAACATCTGTTTGAAGATATTTTTGCATTATTTTCATCTACTTTGCTAATAATTAGTTTCTGTTTTTAAGGTTATTTCCTCCTTCACATGCCTTGTGTCATTCCCAGCCAAGGCAAGATGCCTGCTGTCAGGCCATAGCTACTTTGTCCTTCCCATGAAGAAATCCTTGGCCTTCACGCAAAGCCTTTGATGGTGTCACAACTACAATTCAGAATTCATTATGTGACAAGTTGCAGCCTAAAACACCCATAACACCAGGCCACTCTGACATCTTGACTTATTTTTAAGTTTCCGAACATCAGTTCCAGGGTTGGATTTCAGACAAGGAAACTGAGTTCACATTCCAATTACTTAGACTACCATTATCCCCAAAGGATGATTTTTAAAAGTCTGCCAACCTAACCTGGCAGAAGGAGATGAATCTCCTGGTGGAAGCGCGACTGAAATGTACCACTTAGGATTGGCAAGGAGGCAAAACAGTGGAGATATGTAGAGACCGAAGGAAACTAAAAAGTAATGTGGAGCTCTGAAAGGGGTAAAGGGGTAAACTATCAAACAAGTTATATTTATCTCAAAGAAAGATTCAAATTCCCATTGACTAAACTAACCACTTATTTGAGTATTCTTCTGTTATGGTCATTATCTGAAACAAATTCATTGACAATTAGTTCTTTGCTTCTTGGCCTTTATGAAACGACCAACTAGTTATTGATCAGTGTGTAATGATCAGTGCAGATTAACATGAAATAGTTGAATTTTCATCTTTGATGTACATAAGGAAGCATGGAAATAAATTTCATTGACTGTGTATACTCGAGTAAAGGTCGATCTCGTGTAAAAGTCAACCTGTTACTTTTGGCAAAAAATCTGGAATTTTCCATATATCTTGTGTAAAACAGATCAGCATTTGTGAGTCAAGTTATTGTCCTCTACATAAATGTTTTCGTGCTATTATGTGGTTTAATGTACAATTCGCACCAATTTGGCGCAAAGCCTTAAGGTGCATCAGGTCAGAGTCAGGTGGCAACCTCCCTTTATGTGCAGCTCAGCTTACAGTAATTCATTGTTTTTTCTTTCATTTGTTTAGAGACAAATTGGGCTTCTGCTAATGATACGATATTTCGGATTGTAGTATGAATTTCAGCCCCTCAAAAGTAATATCCATATAATAGTTGACCCCATAAACCTAACCTTGAAAAACGTCTTTAAAAATTCGATATTTACACCGGTATATGCAGTAATTCTATTAGAGGAGCATTATTCCATTGATGCTACCCTGTCAGTAGTGATATAGTAAAGGCATTTCCAACTGCAAATAAAGTGAAAGTCTGCATCAAGGTCTTTGCCAACTAGTCTGAAAGATGCCATTTGATAGCCAGCTTCAGAGAATGTTTGGGAGTTATTATACATTAGGTTTTAAGTGTCCAGTGCAAACAGAAAAGAATGCTGTTTAAATGAAAGTGTTTTGTTTTTGAAATTAATGTTGAGTCTGTAGAACTGCACTAACTCATTGTGCTTTCTTTAATGTAAAGTAGTGTGCTTGCTATCTTAGCCGTGTTGATGCTGTAGAATGAAGGCAGGACTCTTCCTTCCAGAAACACTTCCTCTGACATTTCCTGTAGATCAGACAGAGACTAGCCAGACATGAAGTAAAGTGTTAACCTTTTAAGGCTAGTACAGTAACGCTTTATCCAGCTGATATAAGTAAGTCAGCGTGTGTCTCTGTTCCTTTAGCAGGTACTAACAGACAATCATATTCATATTTTACATGCAATATAATCTTTTAATGTTGAGTTTATTTTTAATATAGGCCTCTATTTCAATGCAAAAGATTTTGTCCTAGCCTAGTGAGATTTTGATTATAAATGCAACAATTCTGAAACATTGATATGAACATGTTGCTGGTGCCCAGCAGTTAGTAATTAAAGAATTTGACTACAATTTTTTGTTGTAAGATGAAAGTTGAAGGGACTAAATTATGGCATTGTATGAAACTGGGGCTTCCCAACAAATATGCAAAATGACTTCAAGAGCATGAAAATACATAAGAAAGTCAACTACCAGAAAAGGCCATTAAAAGTTGCATATTCCAGTCAGTCAGCCCTCACACTTTTAAACTACATTTTAAATCCCTGTACTATCCTTTGATTATGTTACTTCATCTGTCTCATTCTGAATGTTTATCAGCCTGTTATTGGATTTTACCATACATTTATTTTAAATTTACTTTTCACTCATTTAAATTTGTAGCCTCTTTTTATATATTTGGTCAAATTCTGGATTCATGTTATTAAGCCTTTAAAGCTTTATTTACTTCACGAAAGTGCTCTGTTAATTTTTCCTTATAGGCCTCACAATATATGACTACCTACCTTATGCTTTTTAACACTGAATAGCACTCCCTTTGCTCCTCTGAACAACAAAAAACTTGCAAGACAGGTGAGCTATGAAAGCAGTGTGATTCCCAGCTATATCAGGTATTAATTTAGAATGGCATCAGGGTAGGCACAGATATGATAGGCTGAAGGGCCTAATATTGTGCTGTTCTATTTTCTTTGTAAGAAAGTATGATTTAAGGAGCATCTTAAAGGAGGAGAGAGAAAGCTAGGGAAATGGAGGGGTTATAGAGGGAGTTCCAGACCTTTAGGTGCATTTAGCTCAAGACACAGTTACCGGTGGCAAAGTGGTTGGACTAAGGGATATGCAAGAGGCCAGAATTAGAAGAGTCCTGATATCTCAGAGGGTTGTGGGACTGAAGGAGTTTACCAAAATAAGGAAGGGTGAAACCAAGAAACGATTTGAACATAATGATGAGAATTTTAAAATCAAGGCTTTGCAGCGATCTGGGGCCACTGTAGTTCATTGAACACAGGTGATGGCTATGCTGGATTTGATATAAATATGAAAGATCTGAAAAAGCTCAAGTTCATTGAAGGTAGAAGATGAGAAGCCAAATGGGACAACTTGAACTAGTCAAGGTGCAAGGCTGAAGTTTGTAGTGAGGAACATCTCCAGGACACCGAACCAATCAACCCCACCACCCCATGGCTGAACATTTCAACTCCCCTTCCCACTCTGCCGAGGACACGCAGATCCTGGGCTCTCGTCCATTGCCACTCCCTTACCACCCGACGCCTGGAGGGAGAATGCCTCATCTTCTGCCTCAGAACCCTTCAACCCAATTGCATCAATGTGGACTTCGCCAGTTTCCTCATTTCCCCTCCCCCCACCTTACCCCAGTTCCAACTTTCCAGCTCAGTACTATCCTCATGACCTGTCCCACCTGTCAATCTTCCTTCCCATCCATCTGCTGCAGCCTCCTCTCTGACCTATCACCTTCACTCTTACCTCCATCCACCTATTGTACACTCAGCTACTTTCACTCCAGCCCCACCCCCTCCCATTTACCTCTCCACCCCCGAGGATCCCAGCCTCATACCTGATGAAGGGCTTTTGCCTGAAATGTCGATTTTCCTGTTCCTCAGCAGCTGCCTGACCTGCTGTGCTTTTCCAGCACTACTCTAATCTCCAGCATCTGCAGTACCTACTTTCGCCTTATGCTCTTACAAATCTGCCTAAAAATAGTCAGAAGCTCACCTCCAGGTCAAATTTGATAACCATGTAACAAATGATTGCTTTCAGCTTCAAAGTGATGAGGGAGAGGGATGTAGTCAGTGGCTTTTCTGTTTTTATGAATAGCTCATGGTTATGATTGTGTTCTGACCAAGTCTTTTATCGACCTTGGTACTAGATCTATGCATTTAATCATTCCTGCTTTGTATTAGAACCCTTTGTTTGTTAATTGCTTCCCCACTCATTGATATTGACATTAACAGGTCTACGATTTATCTCTGTTCCTCCTCTAAGTCATCCTGTGTTAATTTCCTTTCCTTGTTTTTAATGTCTTTGCCTATTGTATAATACCTAACAGTTGTTATTACTAAATTCTGTTTACAATTAGACAATACATTTCATATAGCGCATCAGCCTAGGCTCAGTGGTTGTGGACACACCTCCAAATCAGAAGGTTAAGATGTCAAACTGAACCCCTTGATGTAAGCAGATAATTTGCTATGATAATGCAGTTCTGATGGCCCATTGCAGTATTGGTTTACGAGAAAATCGAGACTTCATTTAATGTCTGGATTTCTTTGTAAATCATAGCACTATTTGAGTAAGAGCAATGATATTCTCATGGCATCCTGCCCAACTCTTATCCCTCACCAATATTATCAGAAGCAAACAAACACCATTCATCTCATTGCTGATCATGAGATCTTCTGTTCTCATTAATTGCTGCATTTACCTACCAAACGACAGTGACTACATTTCAGAATTAATTTATTGGCTACAAAGCACATTGGGATGTTTGAGGGTATGATAAGGACTCTGCAAATACATGTTCATCATTACTGATTACTGAATTCAGATCAGTTAAAACAAAAATAAACTAGATCATAGGAGTTCTAATAGCAATTCTATTTGTATAGTATACAAAGATGTTATTAAGCAAGTTTGTTGCATTCTAACCATTGATTATTCCTGCATTTTTACAGTTGCATGGATTGAAAATCACAACAGATTAATTCAGTGCATGCAAATTGATGTCCAAGTTGTATATTTTAGGACTTTGAATATTTTGTGTAAAATTCATCATGTAGCAATTACAATTTGGTGAAACAGTAAGGGTTTGGTGTTCTGGAAGTATAATTTTATTTGATTCATTAAAGGAACCTATTCAAAGTGGGGAGGGGGAACTGAAGATGGAAATCTGATTCATACAACAGATGAAGCTAGTCCTTAGTCATGGAAACCTTAGCACACATTCTGATGTTGTTACTGTGAATGAGAGTAAAATCTTTATGAATTTAAAAATAATGCTTAAGGCAGTGCTCCTAATGCATTTCTTACTTATTTGTTTGCATTGCCACCAGAAAATGTACTTTACCCTGCAATGATCTGGACCAAACTGACACACGGCGCAACAAATTTGGCAAAGTCTGTCAACAGTACATACTCTTCTGCAATTGCATGGCTTCTGGAAACAGAGGTCATGAAATGGCATAATGATAAACAATCGATGAGATCAACTGTGAGAGACTCTGTAATCGACCCGACGATCACAATAGACATATTGGTAACCATGGGTGTAGATCAATATGGTAAGGTCCCATAAACGCTAATGATATGAATGAGTCTTTGTTTCAACTAAGGGAATGCTGTTGGCCAGATTAGAGAGAAACTCTAATTTTTCTACAATGCTTCTAACCCTAAAATCCATCTGAATCACTAACTAGATGACAGAGCTCCCCAGTTTTTTAACACTGCATTGCTGCTTCCATGCCTTTAAAAAGTGTCAGCCCAGCAAAAGGTAGATTTAATGGGTGATTGTTTAATTGGGGAACATTGTGTGGCAGAATATGAGGGAACTGAGGCATGGAAGCCAAACTTTCTGCATGCTTTCCAATCCTTTCTGTCAATACACATTTATGTTGGGATGTTCATTTACAAATTCTACTGCATTCAAATCTGGTATGAGGTTTCATAGAATCCCTACAGTGTGGAGGTAGGCCATTTGGCCCACCAAGGATAGACCCACCCCCTACTCTGTATTTCTCCTGGCTAATTCACCTAGCCTGCACATCCTGGACAGTATGGGTAATTGAGCACAGCCAATCTGCCTAAGCTGCACATCTTTGGATTGTGGAGGAAACCAGGGCACCCAGAGGAAACCCACCCAGACACGGAGAAAGTGCAAGCTCCACACAGACAGTCACCCAAGGCTGGAATCAAACCCTGGTCTCTGGCATTGTGAGGCAGCAGTGCTTGCCACTGTGCCACCCCAGTTTGAATTTACAAATGTTAACACTGAGGAGGTGCAGCATGTAACTGAGCTAACTTGACACTGTTAGCTCAGAAAGGTAGCAAAATGACTAGCATGATTAAATTTTTCTAAATGTGGTCTCCTCCTGTGAATAGTGGTTTAATTTTATTTTTTGGTACATTGGAAATGATTGAGGTGAGCTAGAATACTAAATGTTTTGGTTATGGAAACATCATGGCACGCAGTCACTGATACACTTAGACCTGATGGAGTACTACAGCTGGCACTCAATGGAGCTCAAATTGAAGATTTACTCTTGTAAATGACAGAACAATTTTTAAAACAGAAAATATGTATGAATAAAATCCATTAATTCCAGAATATTCAATTTCATAATTTACATTATTGATTGCAGACTATCTGCTGTCTGTACAAACTTATTTGCATCAGTGGAAAGCCCAATATCTCAAAGAATCATGCATCCATGCTTTAGAAAGTATTTGACCACTTTGACCACTTCCACTGTTGCATTTTGCTAGACTCTTCAGTTATTGAACAGGTATTTGTCTAAATGTATTCATAGGAAGATATCGCAAGAGGCTTTTGCAATCCTTCCTGTGCTTATTAAAAATAAGTGAAGTCCTAAGAAACTCTGATACTGTCAAAACTTGTCATACGCTTACGAGAATACCATAATGCATTAAATATATGGAGCCTTTCAACAAGGCCCTCAAATGTAATAATTATCTAAAAACATATACACCAAACAAATTAAACCTTATAATTTATTCCAATAACATGCAAAAGAGTGTTTGAGGTTGTAATCTAACTGTAGCTTTAAATGAAGCACATAGATCTCAATGGCTCCATTCTTGCCATTTATGGCTTAATCTGAGGCCTTCAATTATGTTCCACCTTCCTAGATTACCATTCATCATTGTCATTTAGCAAAATGCAATTTCTGTTAGTTTATTCAGGACCTACTGGAAATAGACTTTTTTTTCATTTTGCACATTTTTGCTTAATAAGGCCAAATATTAAGGACAAAACTGTTGTATGATAGATTTAAATGACAATACAGCTTTGGGTATCATTGTTTTGAAGAATATACCAACAGTCTATGCAAAGACATGGACTATTTGTAAATTGTTCTTTATACAAAAACTGCTTTGCTTATATATGTATTCGGTGGCAGCTCTTTGTGTCTAGAGTATTTTTGCATGAAAATACGCTTTGGTTGGCTTTAATAAAACAGGAGTACAAAGTTTATTTACTTTGTAATATTGTCAGGACATGACTGACACTATGCACAGGCTGTTAATAACGTTTGCTACACTGAGTTTTTCTTTATGGGTCCTTGAAAGTAGAGCCGCAGGTAGTTAGGATAGTGAAGAAGATATTTGCTATGCTTTCCTTTATTGGTCACAGCCTTGAGTATAGGAGTTGGGAGGTCATGTTGCAGCTGCACAGGACATTGGTTAGGCCACTTTTGGAATATTGGGTGCAATTCTAGTCTCCCTCCTATTGGAAAGATATTGTGAAACTTTAAAGGCTCCAGAAAAGATTTACAAGGATGTTGCCAAAGTTGGAGTACTTGAACTATAGGGAGAGGCTGAATAGGCTGGGGCTGTTTTCCCTGGAGCATTAGAGGCTGAGGGGTGACCTTCTCGAGGTTTATAAAATCATGAGGGGCATGGATAGGCTAAGTAGAAATGGTCTTTTCCCTGGGGTGGGGGGAGTCCAGAACTGGAGAGCATAGGTTTAGGGTGAGACGGGAAAAAAATTAAAAGGGATCTAAGGGGCAACTTTTTCATACAGAGGGTGGTGTGTGTGTGGAATGAGCTGCCAGAGGAACAGATGGAGGCTGGTACAATTACAACATTTAAAAGGCATCTAGATGGGCATATGAATAGGAAGGGTTTAGAGGGATATGGGCCAGGTACTGGCAAATGGAACTCAATCAGGTTAGGATAACTGGTTGACATGGACGAGTTGGACCGAACAGTATATACACGTGCTGTACATCTGTACGACTCTATGACTCTAAAGAAACATAGAGCTAGGTTGTGAGGGAACAAATTTAAATAACCTGCTTCAAACAATAATCTGTAGAAAAGAAAAAAATGTCTGACCAGCCATGGCTGAGGTCATTTGGTGTATATAACTCAGATAAAATGGTGTATCTTTTACAATGTTGCATTTTAACATTGATACCTAAATTTAATTGTATTGATAGGATATTATCGATGTCTGCAAAGCAGTAAGGGAAACTATTTTCTGTTATAAAAGCACAATAAGAGGCTTGAGGCTTTCAGATTTTCAATTCAGAGGCATGCTGCCAGAGCTGTGATTTTTTTTAACGCAACTACTGACCAAAATGTTCTGACCCACTGCATGTTCAGAGTTTATACACGTGGTAGAAGCAGCTTTCGTCAAGGTCAGCCTGATTTTTCTGGTGCCTGTGTATTTGCATCATGATCAGCATCAGTTTGAGACAATTCAGGCTCCAGAAAAATTCGGAATTTGCAAAGTTGGACCCAATAAAAGTAAGGCAATTACTTGACTCTGAGGTTTCTTTACAGCAACGTTTTGAGAAGCCTTTAAAAACAGTGTTTTTTGATAAATGCCCTGTGATCAGCTTACTTCAATTGTTAGTAATGCGAAGGATTTTCTAATGCATCGGTTAATTCTACAATCAATATTCATTGCTCTGTGTCTGGTTTAAACTTGTTCATTTTGACAAGTTTTTTTATTTTTAGATCTTTTTTATTCAACCTGTTCAGACATGTTATGACACACCTCTGGAACAGACGGGACTTGAACCAGCCTTCTGGTCCAGAGGTAGGGAGAATACCACTGTGCCATAAGATCCTTATTTTATTTTTAAGCTTGTCCTTTCAGCGAGGAGTTGATATCTGTCCTGTCCTGTCCTTGTTAATTCCCAGCCTGCACACATAACAGCTGCGTGATTTGGATTCCAAGTTTGCAGAACGAGAGCCAAAATAAATTGGAACACACTGTCTCCAGTTTGCAACTAATTTGCTGCATCCAAAGTTCTTTGTTGTGTTGAGACATAGGTGGGACGTGGCAGATCCGTCGGGCATTGCGCTTGTCTTTCTCATCGACTATGTTAAAGCGGTTTCATTTAGTTTGAAAAAGCAAACTGAGATGTAAAAGAAACATATCTTCTATTGATAAAGACCTCTGGCAAAAGCTGCAAGAAATCCATTTCGGGGATCCTTGGCTTAGTCACTCTTGGCAAACAGAGAGGATAAGGCCCAGGGAGAGTGTTGATGAGATTAATGGTGATGCAATATTTAGTCTGCACACTGACACCACCAGCAGTGTTGCCAATTTGACTTCCAAGACAATGAAACCCTGGAGATACAGAAGGAGGCTTTTCTGGTTGCCTGGACTCGAGAAAAATCACACAATCGGGTGGGTTGGGAGCATGTGCTTGTAAAGAATCTTAGCCAGATTTTCTCCATTTAAATTGCTGAAGAAACTCAAGCAGTTTTACTGCAGGCAGGAACTCCAACCTGCCTGGTTTATTTGCTGCACTGACATGATTCGCTTGGCACCAATCTGGGAAAATCTGCCCCACACAGGATATTGTTAAAATTAGTCAGTGGTCAATGCACTATTGGTTTCTTGTATAGTAAGTTACAAAATGTTCCTGACCTCCTTATAACAAAACAAAGGCAGCTCGTGATTTAGTCCGAAATGGTCTTTGTTGCTGACTTCAGGTTGAATTGATTGTTCATTTCAGCTTTTGCACATTTGGGGTATATTATTATAAAAACTAGGAGAATAATTAGGATGTTCTTGTTTGATGATTAGTTTACACTTTTAATGAAGCTTTCACCTTATTGCATTTCACATTGTCCTCTGAAGCCTTAACCAAAATTGGAAAAATAAATTTAGTAACAATGCTATAGCTATAGCCCAAGGTTTGCATTTCTGATTCTGCAATTGAGCATTTAATCTGAAAAGAGCTAACTTGCTTTTACTTAATGCCTCACAGAAAAGACTACTGTGACATTTAAGAAAGCAAGAGATGATCATTGAACAGGAAGGGGAAGAATGGACAAGCAGACTAGTAGTGAGGCTGAGCTTTTCTGAGAGTTTTAAAGGTTGTGAGAAAAGTGAAGAGGCTTTGCACGTGTTTGTGAATGAGGAGGTAAAGATACCAGTGAGGAGAGCACTTGGGGATAGAGTTCCATATTAGCCGCCATTGTTACAATGGCCGGTGACTTTTACATTTTTCAATGTACTTGTTTTAACCTTATAGTTCACTAACTTAAATTGATAAATCCCTAAGACCATGCGATAAAGGTGCAGAACTGAGCCATTTAGCCAACTGGGTCTTCTCAAGCACTCATTGAGATCATGGCTGATTTGAAAAGCATCAACTTCACTTCCCTGACTTTTCCCGATAACCCTTGATTTTCCCTACTGATCAAGAATTTGTCTCGTCTCAGCCTTGAATTTCCTGAATGACCCAGCACTGAAAGAATTCCATAGATTCACTATCCTCTGAGAGATAAACAACCTCTTCATTTGTAATAAATCTATGACCTGTCATTCTGAGATTATGTCCTCTAATATTTTTTGCATCTATCCTATCAAGTCCCCTAAGAAGCTTGGACATTTCAATAAAACCTCCTCATACTTTTGAACTCCAATAAGCACAACCTCAACCTACTCAACCTGTCCTAAGAAAATCTCTCCATGTCTAGAATGAACCTATTGACTTATCTCTGTGGACTGCTTCCAAATGCCAGTATATCCTTTCTTAGATAAGGGGATTAAAACTGTTTACAGCATTGTTGGTGTGGTTTAGTTTGTACCTTATATAGTGTTAGCAAGATTTCCCTAATTTTGTACTTTATTCCCTTTGAAATAAAGGCCAACAGTCCATTGCTCTAAACTTGGATGCTAAATTTTGGCCTTGTGCCCCCTTGCTCTACTGACATGCCTTCTCTTAGAGTAATATCTAGTTCTATCCTATTCATGCCATTTAACTTTACCTGTGCCTTGTTTTCTCCAGACTGTAAAGATTCAGCCAATATTTTCTCATAGCTCATTCAGTTCCCCTCAGGGTGATTCTTGTTGTTGTTTGCACCTTGTTGAAAACTGCACATAATACTTCAAGTGAGGCCACTTCCTTCATTATGAGGTCTCAACATGGTGATTATTGATTTAACTTCTGGTGTTCTCTCTGCATATTGCAGTATTTACTTGAGTTTTTTTTATATTGCTATTCCACATTGTCTCAACACTACGTACTCCTCCGGGCTCATGTTAAAAAGCTCCTTTAGTTGGTTCCACAGTCTTTGTTGTATAACTGTGATTCTCATCTTTCCCAGTGTACATTACTTTCTATTCATCAGTATTTCTAACTATTACATATCTGCAGTGCATGGCAGTTACTGAATCACCATGCCCTACCCACCCTGTTATTTTTAATCTAACTGCTGATCCAGTCACAGTTTTAAAATGTTTAGTCCTACTATGTTTTGAGTCATTGATGGGTTATTTACCAGAGCTGATATCTGCATTCCAACCAAGATTAAACATTCATTGGCATGAAATATGGTGGAATCTTCAATTATAGCATTGAAGTTTGCAATGGGGTCTGGAAATGGTGTCACTTGTATTGCTCATTAGCTGAGTAAGACAGCCTGAACCAAGTTGATTCTGTGCGCTTCTTGTAAGAACCTGGATCCAGTGCAGGAAAACAATTAATGATCTTCTGCACTGTGCAAAGATACAAAGCGCCATCAGATATTCTGCAAACTGACATTTACAGAAGAATCACTTAGTCTAACTATGCCAACTGTTAGCACAATCACATGCAAGCCTCAGCTCCACATGGGATGGGAATTTAACGGGTGATAGCCAAATCAGCCAAATCATGCTGTCAATGTTTTACTAGTTTCCGGACAATGTCCTTCGTAATCATTGACTGGGGAAGGTCCAAGACCTGACAAAGCCAAGCATGTTCATGTGCCCATCATGGCAAGAAGTAACCCCTACATTTGTCTGTAGGATAGGAATATCCACAGCAATTAGGAGTGCTCCCAGATCTGTGGGAGGACATCAGATATTGACATCTTTGCCCCTTTTGAAGAGGGGGCTGCAGGGCTGACATGGGAGCATTTTGCCTGTGCCTGTTCAGATGTGGATGCAGTGTTCCCACAGGAAGCCAGTGAGGAAATTTCTGTCTGCTGTTGCCAGTGTGAGTGACTGTTTGGAGAAGGGGTTGTGACATGTTCAGCAGCTTATTCCTTCACTTCTCCACTCCAGGTGCTAGTGGTCAGAAGATCAAAAAGAAGAGAAGACAGTCTGCCCCCTCCACCTCCTCCTCAGCCTCTAGCCCAACCGCAGCAACTCTGAGGATGAAATCTCCAAAATCTTGGAATATTATGCATCACATCACTTGCACCCTTCACCACTAAACAGCCAGTCATCTTCATCAATGTATTATCTTGATAAAGCTTGGGTTCAGAATCTGGTGAGCACACCATACATGTGGGTACACAGATAGCAGAGAAATGCTCAGAAAACTGCTGAAGACAAGGTCATCCCCATGCACAAGATAAATCTCTGTACTTGACCATAAAAAGCATGTTGGAGATGCAGAGAAAGACATGGAAACATCAGACAAAGCTGATAGAAACCTTCAGTAGACTAGAAAGTAGGCCTGAAGAGTTTGTGAGGTTTCACCATTCAAGTACTTGCTTGGCTCTGTAGAAAGGGTGGCAGCTGCCTTGAAGACCAGTATCCATCAGAACACAGATCGAGTGCCGGATTCACACTTGGACTTGGACTGCTTCATTGCAGGTCAATGGCAAGGTGAGAGGGGAACAAGACACCTCTATCTCCCATGAGATACCCCTTTTTAAAGAGTGCATTGTGCACCCACAAGGAGAAGGAGCACTACGCAGGGACCCGGGGCATTTATCTCAGGACAATCTGGTTTTCCACCACATCTCAGCCAATGATCTCATTGTCTCCAGTAGGTCAGGCTGATGAGGGGTCAACTGTACATGTGCAAGAGGCCCTGAGCATGCTCATGTTCTCCAGGCAAAATGCCCCCAGAGAATGCCTGTCAAGTGGTCCAGGCATTTGATTTTAGCAGCTCTTTCATCTGCTTAATGAATGAATGATTTATTGTTATGTATATCCACAGATATACATGAAAAGTGTTATGTTGCCACAATCCAGCACCATTTTTAGGTATAAAGGAATAAAAATAATGTATATAAATAGGGTTCATCTTCATTGGCTGAGGTCCCAAACACAGCTGCAGGGCTTTTGCAAGGTCCCTGCTCCAAGCTGACTGCATCCAGGTGTCCCCACTCTGCCGAAGGCTCACGCTATTCCAGAAGTCCATTCATTGGGCCTGTGAAGCCAGGACTCCCTGCTCCATCATTGCTGCAGCTGACACCCTGCCACAATTCCATGAGTCCATGCATTGGACCTATGAGCCAGGAGTCACCACTCCAGGAGGGTGAGGAAAAGAATGCGGCATGGCCCTTGTGAAAATATGTGCAGCATAATATCTCTCCTCATTGAAGGTGTGAAGATTTCTCACTGACAAAACCAGCTGGATGTTTGGGAGGTAGCAACTGTCACCTAGCAGCCAACCCTTTAACCAACGAGGGGCATTAAAAACTTTAGTCAATTTTAAGTACTTCAAAAGATAGGAGTTGAAAGCTCCCTGGACTTTGAGCTCAAACCAGGAATATTTGGCAGTTGTGGTCACTTATTGAGTAGCACACTATCCTGCTCACACAAAAAAACAGATGGCACTTACTATGGTGAAAGCAATATGTGTTTAATCTGTAGCTCCTTGAACCTTTAAGAAACAGCATATTCTACTGTCTTGACTACATGCCTTTTTGCATTCAGTGAGAACCTAATAAAGTTCTGAGCTTTTCAGAATAGAGGGTCAGTGGACTCTTGCATGCACTTGTGATTGGCTTACTGGCAAATTCTGCGGGGATCATCAGAGGACCGCTGGAATGCATCATTGCAAAGAATTTCAGAACTGCTGTTAACTGTCAAGGTAACTTGCATGGGACTCTCTCAATCATTGTGGGGACTGAGCCTCATCCAACAGCTGGCATATGTAGGACATATCCTCCTGTGACATCCTGAGTTGCCTTCTGTATTGCCTCTGTCAGTTGGAGATAGTGGCAGCAGTGTCTGTCGGTTTAGTTTCTAGCTGTGGCCCCTAGTTGCTGGATGTCACACACCACTGGTCTACAACCTGAACCTGCTGTTGCTGCTCCTCGCTCCTTATGTGCTAGTTCCTCCTCAGCTGCACAATGACCAGATGAATGCCCATTTGCTTTCAGAATACCTGTGAATACAGTGCTTTGATGCATGCAATCAACATTTGCTTTGAGGTTTCACCTGCAATCTGCTCCAAGATACTACTGCTAGGCACTTCACCTCTCAAATTTCCTTCCTAAACCCCTTCCTAACCAGCATGTTGATCATTGTGACGTACATTCTATGTGGCATCAGAAGATACCTCCTTATCAAAAATTGTAAACATGTTTGTGCACTTTCCCATACACAGTCATCAGCTTCCTTTCAGCAAGGCAATGGCATAAGCATTGTAACCTTTCCCTGACATGAAGAACATGCCATCAAATACAGCTGTCCCATTTTCTTGGACAGGCATGAGCTTCCTGCTGAGATCCTTAGCAATTGCACCTTCTGCCAGGTCCATGTCCATACCTCAGAAATCATGAGTTGCCAATTTGTTCACAATATACTGTTGCTCCATGGCCTCATGAAAGCTTGTTGAAATGCAATGCCAGGTTCTAGAGTTCTGGTTCATTAGGAATGGAACTCAGCTAAAGCTTAATTTCAGGTTTCCAGTATCTTGCTTTTGTTTCTGATATCTGGCACTGATTTTTAGAGAGAGCCTGTTTTGTTTTATTGGGGTATTTGTTAGAGCAGAGGTACCTACCACGTGATGGTCAAAGCCCTTGATATTTTCATTGCTTGTGACATAGTTTCAGTATTTTGGTAAATGTTATATTATTGAAACATCTCCTGCTGTCTTCTACTTTGTCTTTTTGTTATCTCTATGTCTATTTTGTAAAACATAATTGTTATCGGTGAACTCAGAAGATGCTTATTTTATATAATGAGATGAAAACCTTCATCTATTTTTATAGATATCTTTTCTTGATCTTACCAGCAGCACTAAAGCTTAGACAAATCTAATAAAGCAGGTGCTCCAAGTGGCTTGAAATCCCAGCAGAGCCATTATTTGCATCTTGTTCCCCTGCTCTTTAGTGTTTGTTTCAACATGACTTCAAATGTGTTACTTCAGATTATTATCTTGTTATTTTTGGATTATTGTCCATCTGGCCTTTAATCTAAACAAACTGGGCTTTAAAACCAAAAGTTCCAAGATGGAAATATTAAGCTGAACAACAACTATAGTGAACTGTAAACATTAATAGCCTCTTTCCGTATTGTAGGGATTCTATGATTCTATTCTATGATTAGGTCCTTGGGGGAATTGGGCACATTACATGGCTTGTGGCATCAAACTAGATTTTCTCAATGCCTTAAGTTCCTTCTTTGATGTTTTTCTTTTTTTTCAGCAGCCAGTTTCTCTCTGTCCTTTTCATCATTTCCTGTAGCTATTGGCTTCTTCATGCAATACAGGACCACAAGATCCAAGCGTGCTTTGTATCTTGCCCAAGCAGGAATTCTTTATTCTTAGGCCTGGACAATAAGCATTTACAAACAGTCAAATCACTAGGGCATTGCAGCTGCATCCATATCTGTCCTTCTATTATGTCCACACACTTCTGGTAGGAGCTGCTGGATGGTCATCAAAATAGATCATGCTTTCACTTTCTGTTACACTGGGCCAATTGAATAGCATGTATTCTTATTCTAGCTAAAAGGATCTTTGCAGTTCAGATCAGGGATTGAGTCTGTGATCTTTCTGACCTATGCTTCTTGGCTTCAATGATATGAACAATTATAAATATCTGAAAGTACTGCAATAGTTCAAAATATTTTTGAATATAAAGTTCAGTGAAGGATTGAAAAGACATTTCTAATTGATTTGAAGGCATTCAATAGAATGTTTCAAACTTAAATAATGTTTAATCTTCCACTTTAAATGGCTTGAATTTTATTGGAATGACTTTTGAGGGAGTTAAAAGGAGTTGCTGTAGATGTTTTAACCGGGTGTTTTGTTCACTGCCTTTGCACCAAGTGTCTCGGAGCATCGGAACATGCGGAGGTCATTCAGCTCACCATTTTTACCCTGCCATTCTTTATGATTTATGGCCGATTAAACACTTCAATACCTTTTACCCACTCCACCCCGTGTCTGTCACAATCTCTACCTTAAACATACTCAAAGATTGAGTTTCTGTGGCTCTCTGTAATAGGGAATTCCAAAGCATCATGATCCTCTGAGTCAAAAAAAACTTTTTTCTCATCTCAGACCTAAGTGGCATCCCAATTATTTTTAAACAGTGTCCCCAAGCTGAGACTCCTCAACAAGGGGTGACATCATACCAGCATCTATCCTGTCTATCACCTTAATTAGTTTGTAAGTTTCAATGAAGTCCCCTCTCATTCTTTGAAACAGTCGAGAATACAGGCTCGGTTTATCCAATTTCTCTTCATAGGACAGTCTTGCTATCTAGGAACAAGACTTGGGAATCTTCATTGCACTCCCTCAATGACAATAATATCTTTCCTGAGATAACAAAACCAAAACTACACACAGTACTCCAGGTACAACCTAAGCAAGCTACTAAACAATTGAAGCAAGATTTTGTTGCTCCTGTACTCAAGATGTTTTGCAATAATATTGTATTTTGAAAAAGGGTCACTGGACTTGAAACATAACTTTGCTTTCTCTCCACAGGTGCTGCCAGACCTGGTGGGTTTTTCCAGCAATTTCTGTTTTTGTCTACCAATCCATTAGTCTTTCCAGTGGCTTGCTGCACCTGCATAGAGACAAACAAAACTGCAGATGCTGGAATCCAAGGTAGACAAGCAGGAGGCTGGAAGAACACAGCAAGCCAATCAGCATCAGGAGGTGAAGAAGTCAATGTTTTGGGTGTAGTCCTTCTCTAGGACTGTGGATGGGTGTGGGGCGAGCTGCAGATAAAGGGGGTTGGAGGTGTGGCGTGTGGGGTGGTAAGTAGGAATAGGTGAACACAGGTAGAGGGTGGAACGTAGTTAGTCGATGGGAGGAATTAATTCAGTTGGTACCTGGAAGGAAGGGGAGGGAGCAGGAAGGAATTTGGGGGATGGGAAGGGAGGCTATTTGAAATTGGAGGACTCAGTGCTGAGTCCTCCGGCTTATAGGCTGCCAGGATGCAAGATGAGGTGTTATTCCTCTAATTTGCGGTTTGTTTTGCTGTGGCGATGGAGGAGGCCAAGGATGGTCATGTTGGAAAGGGTGGGAAGGGGAATTAAAATGGGCGGTGACTGGGAGGTCAGGTTGGCCCCTGTTGGCCTGGCTGAGATGCTCGGCGGAACGTGCCCTGAGTTTATGTTTGATCTCCCTGATGTGGAGAAGAGCACATTGGGAGCACCGGATACAGTGAGCTCGGTTGGAGGAGAGGCAGGTGAACCTCTGTCTCACCTGGAAGGACTGTTTGGAGACAAGGATGGAAGTGCGGGGGGTGATGTTAGTTTTCACTGACTTATTGACAAAGGCACCAAGGTCTTTATACCCATCTACATCTTCTAACCTCTTAGCATTTAGGAAATACTCTGCTTATCCTACTAAAGAGATTAAGCGCACATTTTTATTTTTGATGGAAGTTGGGCTTAACATATGGTAATCAGACCAGGTCATCAATCATCT
This sequence comes from Chiloscyllium punctatum, assembly GCF_047496795.1. Classification (NCBI taxonomy): domain Eukaryota; kingdom Metazoa; phylum Chordata; class Chondrichthyes; order Orectolobiformes; family Hemiscylliidae; genus Chiloscyllium; species Chiloscyllium punctatum. The sequence continues at coordinate 64,917,550 of NC_092762.1, forward strand.
CAGTGGGAAGATGAGGCAAGCCATGTTTACCATTTGCGAGATCCATGTTGCCCCTTTATTCCAAGTTAAAATCAGGGCTCGAAAGCAGAGAGGTTATTGATTCTGATCCTAATAATCCAAAATACAGAATGTAATGCCCTCTCCCAAAGCAATTTTGTCCCAGGTCTCCATTTAATCAGACAAGAGCATTCTATCTGTCTTCCTGCCTCTGCTCTGATTAAGTCTGGAATGAGAAAGCCTGTGACTGGATTGGCCATCCTGCTGCCAGTTGAGACTTTTAACCAGACAGTTATCACTGACTTAAGGGCTTTATCCTGTTGGCTGCTGGTATTCAACCAGCAACAGGTGGGGCAGAGGTCAAGTGAGAAACCCAAAAGATAAGCCCTGTTAAGGTTGAGTTTGTGCTCCCAGTAAAGTTCATAAAGTACTCTCATTGCCTGACTGACCAAGCCAATATTGGGAAGGAGGAGGGCCCACTAACAGCCCCCTTTATTCTCCAGAGAACCACTATCCAATGACCGTGAGTCCAGATCTGACCCATTGGTGGCGTGACCGCTCAGTTCCATCCACCACTTGCTACCCACACTGCTTGACATGCAAGTAGTCATGTTCAGCAACTTCACCAAGTTGACACCTCATCTTTAGGTATGCCTGGTGCCGCTCCTGACATGCCCTTCTGCACTCACCATTGAATCAGGGTTGATCACCTGGCTTGATGGTAATGCTTGAGTAGTGGATATGCTGGGCATGAGATTGCAGATTCTGCTAGACTGTGCTCATAGAGTCATAGAGCACAAAAACAAGACGCTTCAGTCAGACTTGTCCATGCTGATCAAGTTTCCTAAACTGAACTAGCCCTATTTGTCTATGTTTGGCCCATATCCCTCTAACCATGTCCAAACATCTATGAAGTGTTGTAATTTTACCCACCTCTACCACTTCCTCTGACAGTTCTTTCCATATATGAGCCACCCTCTGTGTTAAAAAGTTGCCCCTTAGATCCCTTTTAAATCTTCTCCCCTCTCAACTTAAATCCATGCCCTCTAGTTTTGGGCTCCCCTACTCTGGGGAAAAGACCTTGGCTTTTCATCTTATTGTGCCTCTCATGGTCTTATAAACCTCTATAAGGTCACCCGTCAGCCTTCTATGTTCCAGAGAAGAAACTTCCAGCCTATTCAGCCTTTCCTTATAAATCAAACCCACCAGTCTCAGTAACATTCTTGTAAATCTTTTTTGCACCCTTTCCAGTTTAATAACATCCTTCCTGTAGCAAGGTGACCAGAACTGTACACAGTACTCCAAAACTGACTTCACCAATGTCTTGTACAATCAGAACATGATATCCCAACTCCTATACTCAATGTTCTGACGAATGAAGGCAAGTGTGTCAAATGCTTTTAACACCAGCCTGTCTACCTGTGAGGTCACTTCCAAAGAACTATGTACCTGAAACCCTAGGTCTCTACGTTCAATAACACTCCCCAGGGACCTACCATTTACTGTCTAAGTCCTGACCCAGTTTCATTACGAAAACATTGTCCCAGCCCAGGAACTACCCCACCATACACAAAGAATGTATGCTGTCAAAGACTTACAGTTCATAATGAGAGTAAATCACCTCTGTAGAGACTTTGGATTGCATTTCTGAACTGTGGCCCTCTAGTGATACTTTTAAGTGACTTGTGACTATTTTTACTTCACAGAGATGGCTATATTCATTTTGTAATGACCAGTGAAACAGTCACTTTTACATATGGTCAGGATTAATCTTCAAAATAGTAGATCACTGCATGTGAATTCTGTGATTACAAATATCTTTCAGTTGGTGGCACTGGATGCTGCAGGGGCTGTAAGTTCTAGCAGTGTTCCACTAATGGTGGTGAAAACTTGTGCTTCAGAACTTGCCACTCCTCTAGCCGAGCTGCTCCAGTATAGTTACGTTACTGGCATCCACCCGAGGATGTTGAAAATTACTCCGGTATGCCTTGTAAACAAAAAGCAGGAGTAATCCAACCTGGCCAATTACTGCCCCATCAGACTCTTCTCAATCATTAGTAAAGTGATGGGAGCTGTCTTTAATAGAGCTATCAAGCAACACTTGCTCACCAAAATCCAGTTCCTGACTCTATTGCAGCCTTAGTTCAAACATAGACAAAAGTGCTGAATTCCAAAAGTGAAGTGAGAGTGACAGCTTTGATTCAAGGCACCATTCAACTGAGTGTGGCATCAAGGAACCCTGTCAAATCTAGAATCAATGAGTATCATAGAGGGCAAACTCTCTGCTAATTTGAAGTCATACCTGACACATAGGAAGATGGTTGTGGTCATTGGAAGTCAGTCACCTCAGCTCCAGGACGTCTCTGTAGAAGTCTGCCAGGGTTGTGTCCTAGGCTCAGCCATCCTCAGCTGCTTTATGAATGACCTTCCCTCCATCATAAGGTCAGATATAGTAATGTTCACTGATTGTGCTATGTTAACATCATTAACGATTCCTTAGATACTAACCCTAACCCTATCACATGTCTAAATGCAGCAAGATTTGAACAATATCTAGGGTTGGACTGACGAATGGTAAGTAATGTTTGCACCACAATGTGCCAGGTAATGACCGTCACCAGTAAAAGATAATGTAACCAGTGCTCCTTGATATTTAGTGGTGTTACTATCACTAACTCCCCCATTATTAACATTCTCTGGGTTAAAAGCTCACCTGGATTTGCCATAGAAAGAGAGTGGCAACAAGGGCAGGTCACGGGTGAGGGATACTATGGTGAGTAACTCACCTCCGGACTCTCCAAAGCCGGTCCACCATCTGTAAGGCACAAGTTAGAAGTATTATGGAATACACCAAAGATGGTTGCTGCTGGGGCAACACTCAAGCTGCTTGACACTATCCAGGAAAGAGCAGCCAGCTTGATTGGCACCGCATCTGCAAACACCCACTCCCTTCACCACAGCAGTAACAGCAGTGTGTACTATCTACAAGATTCACTGCAGAAATTCACCAAAAATCCTTAGATGGCACCTTCCAAACCCATGAGCACTCCCATCTAGAAGACGAAGGGCAGTGGATACATGAGGTGCCACCACAATCAAGTTTCCCTCCAAGCCACTCACCATTCTGACTTGGAAATATACCATTCCTTCGTTGTCACGGGGTCAACATCCTGGAATTCCCTCCCGAAAGACACTCTGGGTCAATCTGCAGCACGTAGAGTGCAGTGGTTAAAGAAGGTACTCACCACCATCTTCTCAAGGGCAACTAGGGATGACCAATAAATGCTGCCCAGCCAATGATCCCCCTCTCTCATGAAGGAATTTTAAAAATCTCTTGCTTTTACTCACCTGTGAACTGAATTGCTTCATGATGGTGACATCTTGAAAAATGTCCATATTACAGAGGAGGAAGTGCTGGATATCTTGAAACGCATTAAGGTGGATAAATCCCCAGGACCAGATCAGTTCTACCCTAGAACTCTGTGGGAAGCTAGAGAAGTGGTTGCTGGGCCTCTTGCTGAGATATTTGTATCATCAACAGTCACAGGTGAGACGCCGGAAGACTGGAGGTTGGCTAACGTGGTGCCACTATTTATGAAGGGTGGTAAGGACAAGCCAGGGAACTATAGACTGGTGAGCCTGACTTTAGTGGTGGGCAAGTTGTTGGAGGGAATCCTGAGGGACAGGATGGACATGTATTTGGAAAGGCAAGAAGTGATTAGGGACAGTCAGCATGGCTTTGTGCGCAGGAAATCATGTCTCAGAAACTTGATTGAGTTTTTTGAAGAAGTAACAAAGAGGATTGATGAGTGCAGAGCAGTAGACGTGAACTATGTGGACTTCAATAAGGTGTTCGACAAGGTTCCCCATGGGAGACTGGTTAGCAAGGTTAGATCTCATGGAATATGAGAAGAACTAGCCATTTGGATACAGAACTGACTCAAAGGTAGAAGACAGAGGGTGGTGGTGGAGGGTTGTTTTTCAGACTGGAGGACTGTGACCAATGGAGTGCCGCAAGGATCGGTGCTGGGTCCACTACTTTTCGTCATTTATATCGATGATAGCACCTTGTAAGGGGAGTCACAGGTAGATAGTGAAGAAGGCATTTGGTGTGCTTTCCTTTATTGGTCAGAGTATTGAGTACAGGAGTTGGGAGGTCATGTTGCGGCTGTACAGGACATTGGTTAGGCCACTGTTGGAATATTGCATGCAATTCTGGTCTCCTTCCTATCGGAAAGATGTTGTGAAACTTGAAAGGGTTCAGAAAATATTTGCAAGGATGTTGCCAGGGTTGGAGGATTTGAGCTATAGGGAGAGGCTGAACAGGCTGGGGCTGTTTTCCCCGAAGCGTCGGAGGCTGAGGGGTGACCTTATAGAGGTTTACAAAGTTATGAGGGGTATGGTGAGGATACATAGACAAAGTCTTTTCCCTGGGTCGGGGAGTCCAGAACTAGAGGGCATAGGTTTAGGGTGAGAGGGGAAAGATATAAAAGAGACCTAAGGGGCAACTTTTTCACACAGAGGGTCGTATGTGTATGGAATGAGCTACCAGAGGATGTGGTGGAGGCTAGTACAATTGCAACATTTAAAAGGCATTTGGATGGGTATATGAATAGGAAGGATTTGGATGGATATGGGCTGGGTGCTGGCAGGTGGGACTAGATTGATTTGGGATATCTGGTTGGCATGGACAGGTTGGACGAAGAGTACATCTCTATGATTCTCACTGGATGCACTGATGACAACTGCCACCACTCCTACTGTTGCTGCTGGAAATGGATAGCCAATGGTGGCAACTCTTCAGATTGGGATTTACTTCAGGATCCAAGTCCCTCATATCTTGAGAAAGTCTGCCAATGGCCCCATATATGTCAGTTCAGCACATAATTTGATGGATTTTCTCTTAAGGAGGCATCGTGCATTACTGCCATATGGAGAACGAATGGGCACGACATGAGTCACCTTGATTAAACACCATCCAGTGTTTCTGAACAAATTAGTTATTTGTAATCACAAATATACTTGACAAAGAATCTACTTTTTGAAATTAATTTTAACCAACCTTTTCCAGCTGAAACCCTTTTGCACGTATCCTATCTTCACGTAATCCTACATGGGATTATTTATCAAGAAACCACACATTGTGAATGTTTTAAAATACATGTCTAGCGGTCTGTATGAAGCTTATGAGCTGAACCCTCGCCATATGGCCCATCTGGCTGTAAATTAGGGATTGCTATATAGCTAAAACATTGACCTGGCTGCACATCTGCTTTCTGGGAATGCTTCCCAATGTGACCATTATAGAATTGTTCTTGTAGTGGAAGGAGAAACACAATTCTAGTCTTCTGCAATCTGTTGTTGATTAGCTGCCAAGATGATAATGCACTGTTTCAAAATTCTTGACATGGTTTTGCTATGGTGACAGAAAAATACTACACTCTCCTTTTAGTATGTTATACTTTGCTATAATAAAAAAAAGCTACTTTGTTGATACTTTGGGCATTTACGTTAAAATCTTCTGGAAATAATTATTTCAAGAAGGATTCTCTAAGATTACCAAAAAAATTATGTCTGGTAACAACAAGTCTAAAAATGCAATTTTATAGTTTTCAAACAAACAGAAAACAAAATTAGGCACTCAGCAGGAGTGAAAAGAGAAACCAAAAGGTTGTGGTGGGGCTTGTGGTGAAAACGCTGTCAACAATTTAGGTTTTCAGGAATCTTTTGAAAGTTGACATGAACGTGACAATTTGAATTGTTTAGAGAAAGCATGGCGACTGAATAAGTAACTGCATATTTTTTATTTTTAATGAATTTTTAAAAACAGTTTCCATTTCTTCTCCCAACAGTTTAATTAGTGCATCTGTTTCCCATGCATTAGGTTAGTTGGGCCAGCATGAAATGAATATTCATCTTGGAAGGGAGAACAAAAGAGCAGAATATTATTTAAATGGAGAAAAACTGCAGAAAGCTGCAACACAAAAGTACTTGAGTGTACTTGTGCATGAAACGTAGCTCGCACACGAGTGCAGCAGGTAATCAGGAATGCCAATGGAATGTTGGACATAGAAAGGTTGTTCTGGGACTGTGAGGGAAGAACTGAGCAACTTGTGTATAGGATAATATGCCTAAAGCAAAACAGGTTAAGTCCACCTTATCTCATCTGGGTTGGATGAATGAATGAACCTTGTATTGGCACATGCATCGTTTTGTCCTATTCTTTGTGATCCAAATCTAATATTGACTACTATAGTGTTTTTAGTTTTTATGACCTCTGGAAAAAAACTATCAGTGGATTTATCAATGAACAGCAGAACCACTTTTGATCAGGTTTCTTCATGGATGGATTTAGCTATGACTTTTTAACAAGATATTAGCATTCAATTCTGGGTTGGCCAGTTAATTAGGAAAGGCAGTCAGATGACAAAGCTTATCCATCAAGGGAATGTGAATGGGTTACAAGTGAGTTGATAAACTTGGATTTTTGAGGCCACAGCAGCCAGGAGTGAAGAGGAAACCAAGGAACTCACTGTTGGTGCTGTTGTGGCATCTCATGCTGTATCTGCAGTGAGCTGAACTTTCCTAAGGACGAGTGGAAGAGGACAACTTTTCCATGTGTTAAGAAGGTGGCCTGAGAATTTCAACAGTCGAAGTGTTGTCCCTGTAACCTGGAAAAATGCATATCAAGAGGATCTAGGACATAAAGAAGCTAGAAAAGGTGATGGCATAAAACTTTCAGCTATCAAACCCAGTACTCTGGCTTCTCCATCAGTCTCCTTCATCGTATCTCTCGGGACAAGAACCCTTCTGCTTGGACACATTCCTTCCTCTGCAAGCACTTCATAATCCTTTCTGAGCAGGAAATGCATATTTATTCACACTCATGCCTCATAGTCTCCTTTCACAAATGTTGCCCTTCCCTCCTTTTGACACAAACCTCTACAAACGCACATGCTTCTCTGGTTTGTCCATTTTCAGGAAAAGGTAACACACAACTTGGGAAGAGACAGAAATCCATGGTGGGTATGTGTGGAGTTGGTGGCCCTAGAATGGGAGGTAATTTTTCAGCCATAGGGAATGCAGTGTGGTGCTGGAAAAGCACAGCAGGTCAGGCAACATCTAAGGAGCAGGATTCCTGATGAAGGGCTTGTGCCCGAAACGTTGATTCTCCTGCTCCTCGGGTGCTGCCTGACCTGATGTGCATTTCCAGCACCACACTCTAGACTCTGATCTCCAGCATGTGCTTCCTCACTTTCACCACAGGGAATGCAATGTCCACCTGTTCAACAAAAGGAGTTTTTATTCCAGGATATCTCAACTGGAATCTGCCATGACAGAGTAAACCTCCAGTGACATCAGTATTCAGAAATGAAGGGAGAGCTGGCCCTTTATCTGTATTGCCTGTTCTTGGGGGTCTCACTTGCCTCCATCTGGATCTTCGGGTGCATTTATGCAGCTGAAGAGAAAGCAGCTGTCAATGCTGTTGGTGGCGGTATGTCCTCTGATCTTTCCTTTTAACAGGCATGATAAGTAGATCTGCATTAGTGACTCCATGCACTAGCAGGGAGCAGTGACAACTGGGATGAACAATAGAAAGCGAGGTGAAGTGCTTTCCAACAATATGGCAATCACTTTTCAAGTAGTGTACAAGCTCTCTGAGAGAAGCAATGCTTTTAACAGCAATATCTCAGTCTCCATGGTTGGAGCTCATCAATGTAAGTGATCAAAACCTTTCCAGCTTCTCAATATTACTGAACAAGCTATTGCTGTAGTGCACTCACCTGAGTGAATGCTGAGCTGCTGACAGGTTGGAAAACCTACCGCTGGTTAGGAAATCCAGGAATAAGGTTAACAAGTTTTGAAATTAGTATTTCTATTACCATAATAATCTATTCAGCATATCCATTAGAGTTCCTTTGCAATCTTTAATCTTGCCATGCAAAAACTTTTAAGTAGGTGGGAGGACATCAGGATCTTGACTCTATTAATTTCAGATCATTTTAATCCTAACAATTACACAACCCTTTCTTCCCTTGCCTTGGAACATTTTCTCCACTGCTTTTGCAGTTTGAACTTCAGCATCACAGACCTTCCTTACTAGCAGACACTAAAACGGATGTCAGCAAAATGTGGATAATTAGTTACCTGTGGTCCTTTTGAAAAAATATAAGAGCTTCTTACCCTTCATAGATTAATGACAAATGGGATTTCTAGATTCTATTGTAACTTAAGAAATGAGGAATGAAGAAGGAGATGCTAGAGAAAAATATGGGGGATAGTTTTAAAATATTTAAAGATATTTTCTAGTTTAAATAGACAATTGGAGTGAATGGTAATGTGTGTATGCTTCTGATCCATCTGTATATTTCAAGCCACAGTTTTATTGCCATTCAGATTGTCAATATCTCTGAATTCATCAGTTTACATTGGAGGTGCCACACTTAACTGGCCTTATTTTCAAAGAGCTTGAGTGTTTGATTCCAGTGTCTAATATGTCAAAAAGTTTCTGGCTATATCTGTTGATTCTGTCAGTACGACTGGAGATTAAAAAACCAAACTATGTTTTTGAAATAAGCAGACTATTCATGTTAAGGATTGGCTTGTCACCTTTGTAAGGACTTGCAACCAAGAGCTTGAGATTTGACAGGTAGAGGTTACTTACCTTAAGTAATGTTTGAGTGAACACGTCCATATACATGGAGGTCCCAAAAACAGAGCAATTAAAGTACAGCAAGACACTTGTGCTTTTATACATTGAATTTTTCTTTGAATAACAACATGTTATTTCTCCCATTAACTATAAGCAAACGCCACCAAAGCAGGAGAAAGACCCACTGTATTTATTCTTGCTCCTCTGACACTGAGAACATAAAGACTAATAAAGTTTTCTTTTACTCAGCTCCTTTTGCCATCAGGATGGTTTGGTGGGCCAAGTATAATGGTTTCCCTGCATAGCCTTTGCATTAAAATTATCATCGGTTCTCGAGAGTAACGTCAACACAGTGGATATTTCATTCATTCTGATGGCTATACCTATTCCCTTCCAAAAACAAGTTAAGCTACAATCCTTGAGAAGGCAACATGATTAGAAGGGCAAAATTAGCATTTTAACTGTTTGCTTTTCAATGGTCAGAGTCAAAATTGACACCCTGCATTTCACAGAACATGCGTACATTCTTTACAGTTTAATTTATATCTTGAGTAGACTTTCACAATTTTTGTATGCACTTTAAGATGATGCGAAGAGTCCTTGAAATGGACTATTTCAAAGAGCTTTAACATTCAACAATTGTTTTGAGTTGTCTACATGATACACACTTCAAGGCTCCTGTTAAGCTGGTCATACTGTTTATATATTGTGAATATCTGAAGTATATTTGCTGTGAATTATAATTGAGCAGGAGAGAAACAGATACACTCTTGTTCAGTCAGGGTGCCTCAAGAGTTAATACAATTAATGTAATTTCAAATAATCTTTTATCATGACTAATTTGGTATGCACAATTTTACATTTATATAGTGAAAAGCAATAAATTTTATATGCAAAGATCAGACAATACCATTTCTGGGTTTTCACATCTAATTGTCCACATTTCACGGTTTAAAATAATTTAATATTGTTATAACAAAATTGTGGGCCTGTATTTACTACAATTGTTTTAGTAGGGTTCAGTAGCAATGTTGAATGCTGACATATGTGTGAATTGCCTGTTTGTTTGTTGACATGATGCAAGTTGAAGTGCTGCATGTATTTACCCCAAACTGTTGTGGGTTTTAGTACAACAGTAAAAGTATGTGTGGAATATTGTGGTTATTAACAGCCTGAGGTATTAAATCACAGACAATACCAGGCAAAACATCAGATCTGGTAATAAGTGTAATGGACAAATGACATTTGAGGACTCATTTTTGAATTTTGCAGTGGCTCAGTGTCCAGTCACTTGCTGTCAGGACATCTTTAAATGCTAGACAATTTGTGTTGTGACAGTTAAACAAATTCTTAGACCTGTTACCTTCATTACCTGTAGGACTAATTTGACGTTTGGTCTCCATTCATTGAAATAAAAGGAAGAGATGATGATGATACAGGATGAAATGCATATATGAGTGGCCCAGTGTCCCATATGCGATGTGTGGGAAATTTCCTTTTCTGCTGATTTTCTACCCCACAGTGGGCACTATCTTCCTACATAACATGACTGATGACATTCACCCCCCAAATCTGCCATTCAGAACCATTGAATAATCAAAGTCATTTTTCTGCAGTCCTTTTATGAAATACACAACATAAGTTATGTTCTTAATTTGTTTTAAAACCAATTAATGGCATTTATTGTACAGCTGGGAAAAGGTTTTGTAAAAATGGCAAATATGCTGCATTTGATTTTGATTGAAGGATCAACAAACAAACAGGAAAGAGCATTAGAAATACTAAAGAGTCACCAGGGCCGCATTTCAGATTGGTGAATTGCAAAGTCAGCCATTTCAGGACTAATGTATGGAGAATGAAAAAAAAGATCACTGTCTCTTTAAGACACTTATTAGGTTTCTCTTACCTACCCTTGACATAGTTCTCTTCAAGCCTAAAGCAAAGTGAATAAAGTTATCACATTATGCTATTGTAGCAACGAAAAGAAAGGCAACATGCGAGTGAATTATTTCTCCTTTAGCATGACTAAAACATGTTTAGCTGTGATGCACGTAATGTGACCTTATTTCTTAAAGACACCATGTTTAGTCTTATACAGTTTTGGCAGAGACACTGTGTTCGAATGGATCTACTATGGCGGCTGGACTGGCATTGTGCCTTATCTCATTAAATATTAGTGAAAGAAAGCTGACCTGACAGTTGCTTTCAGTCCCCTAGTCCAGCCCTGCCACAGTCAAACTTCATTAAGAACTCATGGGGAGCAGATAAATGGTACATCTTACCGAGGTTTTATTATAATCCACTAACATATGCAGTGAAATAGGAAAGGCAGCTCTTTGCAGCAGGGTGTTTGCTCTAATAGATAAGAAGGTTTGTTTTTCTTTCCATGTCCATTGACAATAAGGCAGCCTTAGGTCAGGTCAGTTTGGTTCAAAGGAAATACTGGATATGATGAAAAACATTGGTGACATGTTGTCATGTCACGACATGTGACAGGCATGTGATTTGTTGTGAATTCCGATCATGTTATCCATCTATGCTGCATTTTGTTATACCTTTTGAGTACTGGCCAAGTTAAATTTTTGTTCAAAAAACAGTCATCAAGAAAGTATTCACTATATTTGATCACAACATATCTTAGAATTAAACTTACATTCTTATGCAAGATGAATTGAGGTAAGAGGTAGTTTTCTGATTTGAATTACTAGTTCGAAAATTATTTGCTCTTTGCACCCAAATTTTCTACGTGTTACAAATGAATGAAATCCCAGCTGAGTATGCAATATCAGAAAATGACTCATTGTACATAGAACTACAGGAAAGCATATTCATGCTTTTGTTGAAACTGGGCAAAGTCAATTTTTGTCTTGAGTCATCATTTCTGTCTTTGTATTAGGTTAGCCCACAGCATCTTCTGTAATCTCTGCACAACAAGTCACTTAATGTACTGTGGGCACATCAAGCATACTTTTAAACTCTCAGGAATTCTTTGATCTATGTTGTTGATGGTCTGGTCCATCCAAATCATCAACTTATTTTTATAACTGGATCTACTCATACTTTGTGTGTCCCCACGTCACAATATGTTGGACAGTGTGAGACAGAGAGCTTCTTCATTTAATAGATTCAATTTTAAATCCTTCCTTGTTTGTAATAATGAAAATACATATGGACATTTAATAATTTTGCAATTAAGCCCATTTCTCTTGCATGAGACAATATAAATCAATATGGAGATACTGGGCTGAAAGGAATAAACTCACAATTTGTTGATGTTTCTTGTTCCTAAATCCATTAATTCAGAATTAATGCTGTTGACAAACAAAACCAAGATGGCACTGCATTCACCTACTTATGGTGCCACGTGTCAGCAGTGAGTGCCAACTTCTGGGTGGCTTCTCATATGATTTACACATCTTTTACTGCCTCAACCCGAATTGTGTAGTCAGCGACACTGAACTTGACTTCTAAGCTTCTTGCATAGGAAGATATTCCTGATACAGTACATGGAAATTTTGGAAGACCTATGAATTTACAAAATTTTCCAAAATGAAAGCCAAAGATTACTATTCAAAGTATGTTTGAAGCCAAAAAGGGATGGTTGAAATATCAATAAACATTCCATAGTGATTTACAAGTAGAGCACCTGCTACATGCATAAGCTAACTGCCCTAAAATATAGGTTGGTTTTTCTTTTGCTGGTGTACCTCATATGTGTATGATTCACCAGGCTAAATAACTTCCCTGTAATTCTGACCTTTAAATCATAATTTTCCTTTGCTCTTTGGGTTATCACCCTTGAAAGCATTGTGGAAACAATGGAAATGTTTGACTGTTTCCAGCAGCCTATCATTTACATAGAAGATCCTATTTCTAGCAGGAGATTGAGGGGATCAGTAATCACAGGATGCAGACTTAAGATAATTGGTAGCTAAGAACTTGAGGGGAGATAAGGAGAATGAAAATTACAGTGAGTTGCGATCTGGAATATGTTGCCTGAAAGGGTGGTGGAAGTAGATTTGATAATAACATCTAAATGGGAAGTGACAGAAAAATATTGCAAAGCTCTGAGAAAAGAGCAGAGAATTGGGATTAATTGGACAGGTCTTTCAAAGAACCGGTACAAACTTAATGGGCCAAATGGCCCCTTTCTGTACTGTGTGATTATATGAACCTAGGGATCCACCAGAAAACTGAACATTTTTGTAACTTGTCTGCTTTATATTTCATTAGGTAGGCAATTTTGATTTTAAAAACCTGCTATATCGATCAAACAATTGAAATTATGCAATATTCAGAGGCTTTCTTTCAGGTGAAATATTTTATTACTATATGGATCACAACAATGACGCAGTCGACAAAGATACACCAAAAAAACTTCAAGTCAGGGAGTCTGACATACGTACTCAAAAAAGTTATAAATCATATGAGGAAAAACAGCTTTTAAATGCATCTGGATATTCAGCTGAGTACCATAAGCAAGTCATCGAATGAGTTAAAAACATTCAGGCAGACAGCCATTTTTGTTATTGTTAAAAGCTTCAAAGAACAAACCAATTAATGTGAGATAGGAAACTCCTCTCCTCTTTTCCTCAACACTGGGCTGTAGGTAAGGCCCAAAAGATCTCCTGTACACATTTAGTGTCTTGGCTTAGTACTGCATAATTGAACTTGGACAACAGGCAAACAGATCGCGTCTGGTTTTTGTGCCAGCATAGACAGCTGGTGACTGTTGCAATTAGAAGATGGTACTCAAGGGAAAGAATGCCTGGCCAGATACCAGCCAGAAAATATTTCTTGTGGTGCTTCCAGCCGCAGCGTTCAAATATATTAAAAGCAACTCCGTCAACTGCCGTGGCTGAACAATGTAACTGCTTCCGTAGCCGCTGAAAGAACAGCTAATACTGTAAAATATTTTAGTTAGGAGAAAATATGCATAGTTGTGGTCACCTCACAGGTGAAATTATAGAAGCACACATCCATGCTGTTAATACTATTTTTCTAATGCCGAACTTAAGTCACAACACTGAAGTGGTATTACAGGTGACTCTTTAAGGTAAACTTAAAAAAAAATTTAAAAGTTACAACAAAATATTATTGAATGTGGCATTAGGGCTCTGGTACAGGTCTGAACATTGGCAGTAAAATAATTTTATTTGCAGTTGCACAGGATGTAACCATTTCCTTCAGTTCTTCTGACAGGAGGCTACAGTTATACTCGTCATCTGCATGGTGTCACACATTAATAAGAATTTCACCTCTTCACTGCAGCTGAAAGTGATATTCAAGATGTCACACATCGTTTTCTTATTTCCTTTTACTTTAGCATTTTGGACAAGTGCAAACTACAACAGGATTGGAAATGGTTCAGCCATTCTGACGATCAGATTCTGAGAGCTTGTACAAGTTTATGGAAAGGTTAAATTGTTCTGAAAAGTGCTATGCCTACCATCTTATCAATCTAAGTTTACTCTAAAGTAACTAGTAGTTATAACTTTCCTCCAGTGGTCAATGAATGTCAGAAAGCATAATAACTACTGTTAGTTTGTTTAGGATAGAATGGCCATACTCCAGTTTACAATGAGGTGTGGCTGCACGTAGTAGACAAGAATTTGGATTCATTAATACCAGATTTAGGAGTGCCCATAGAACTCGAAACTAATCCCTGTGGCACATGTGTGCACACTTGTGGGGTGAATCGCACCAGATGCATATTGGTGTAAGCATTAGTGCACACGTGTGTGGTGGACATCTGCCAGAGCTATGAACCAATAAGCATACCATGCTATTTTGGAACTTAACAGCAACCAATGCCCTTTCTGAACCTTGCACAACTGAACAGGTGTTGAGCAGCAGGAAGGATCTTGCGCCAGTACTACTAAAAGGCATCCTTAACTACAGGTTAAGCGCTGGTTGTTTTCTTGTTGCTGTGTTTTTCATCGTTGTTTCAAGATGCAAATGTTTAGAAGGATTGTATGCCAGGACTGATGAACTTATTGGTGACTTCAAGGTTTCTTCACAAACTACTTGTTTCAAGAGGTGACTATACTAATATGCATTCTCCTTGCAATTCAGCATGACTAGACAAATGTGCAGAAGTAACGCAGAGCAGGAAGTTGCTGGAAAAGGCAGATGGGGGAAGATGGTACTCAACAGGAGGCCATAATCTGTCCAGGGACTCAAGGCAATATTTCTCCTATGTAAACCTCAGTAAGCAGCAATGTCTATGCACCTGCACTTCAGTAAGGAAGTCTTCCCTGAAACCAGTCTCCTACTGCAGCTATGACTGCCACCACGGGGTAGGGCAAGGACCATATTGCCAGTGTGTGAATGAGTGAACTTTAATAGGCCTGGTGTGGAGCTGATGTTATTTGCTACATCATATGGTTTGCTATCCATGATTATGTGAGAGAGCTCCCAGAGAATCTCCATTCAAAGATAGCAGAATACAATTTCTCTTGACAGACAAGCAGAAGGAAGTGAGTGTCTGATTTCAAGCAGAGTGCAGGTTTCCCTTTCATACAGGGGTTCCACTAATGGCATGTTGCTCACTTTGTCGGTGGCCTATGTCATCACTGCATTGGAAAAGATTTTCCACACTCTCAGCTGATGTGTGGCTGTGGGTATCAGTTTATGCAGGTCAATATGTAGTTTCCTTGCAGGATCATGATGCTTTAATTTTGCAGCGGTAACCTAAGCCAGCTACATTGGAACCTTCATGGCAAAGCATAGGGAGGCTACTGGGCAACCAAGGCTATCTGATGGTATGACTATTGACTCTGGTGCAAAGTCCTTATATAAGTACATAACATGCATACAATAAAAGCAATGTCACCACGAGTTATAATACAGCACGCTATTAGTAACTTGAAATAATGCTTCAGTTCTGCATTGATGTGGAGGATGTGCAGAACTTGATAGTGCATGAATAATAATTTAAAGGAGTTAACTTGTTCCTGGTTTGTGTGGGAGCTTCCAGGATGTGGCTGCAGAGCTTGGACAGAATATTGGTTCATAAGTATTTAAATGGAGTTGAATACTGCTTGTAAGCTAGCAAAGATTATCCCCACCTTTATCGGGTTGGTGCTGAAATAAAGTGGGTAATACTGGAAATACTCAGCAGGCAAGACACCATCAGAGCAAAACAGAGTTAACATTTCAGGTCTGAGTCTTTTAATCAGTACAATCCTGTTCCATGCTCCTTTGTATTCAATATAGGCTTTCCAACAGGTTTCCCAATACACCAGCTAGTTCCCTGTCTGTATTTTTAAAATTTGTTTTATTCATTTGTGGAATGTGGGTGTTGTTGGCTTAGCCAGTATTTATTGCGTGTCTCTAGTTTTCTTTGAGAAGGCAATGATAAGCTGCCTTCTTTAACTGCTGCAGTCCACATGCTATGCATTAACCCACAATGCCATTATGGAGGGAATTCCAGGATTTTAACTCAGCGGCAGTGAAGGAACAGGGATATATTTCTACGTTAAAATGGTGAACAGCATGGAAGGGAACTTGCAGGTGAAAGTGTTCTCATGTATTTGCTTCCCTTTTCCTTCAAGATGGAAATGGTCATGGGTGTGGAAAGTACTATTTAAGGATCTTTGAAAATTTCTGCAGTGCATTTTGTAGATAGTACCCGCTGCTGCTACTGAGTATCAGTGGTGGACGGAGTGGAAGTTTGTGGATATGGTGCCAATAAAGCAGGCTGATTTGTCCTGGAAGGTGTCAAACTCCTTTGTTATCGGAGTTGCACTCATTCGGTAGAGTGGAGAATATTCCATCATACTCCTGAATTGTGACTTGTAGATGGTGAATAGGCTTTGAGAAGTCAGGAAGTGCATTACTTGCCACAGTATTCCTAGCCTCTGACCTGCTCTTGCAGCCACTGCATTTATATGGTAAGTCTGGTTGAGTTTCTGGTCAATAGTAACTCCCAGAATGTTGATAGTGTGAAATTCAGTGATGGTAGCACCATTGCATTTCAAAGGGCGGTGGTTAGATTGTCTCTCATTGAAGATGTTCATAGCCTGGCATTTGTGTGGCATGAATATTACTTGCCACTTGTCAGCCCAAACCAGGAGATTGTCTTGTTTCAGTATCCGAGGAGTTGCGAATGGTGCTGAACATTGTGCAATCATCAGCGAACATCCCCACTTCTGACCTTATTATGGAGGGAAGGTCATTGATGACGTAACTAAAGATGATTAGACCTAGGATACCACCCTGAGGAACTCTTACAGAGATGGCCTAGAGCTAGGATGACAGACTGCCACCAACTACAACCATCTTCCTTTATGCCAGGTATGACTCCAACCAGAGGAGAGTTTTCCCTTTGATTTTCATTGACTGCAGTTTTGCTAGGGCTCCTTGATGCCACACTCAGTCAAATGCTGCCTTGGTGAGCAGCCTTCCTGCTGTACAACTCTCACCTCATCTCTGGAATTCAGCTCTTTTGTCCATGTTTGTCCCAAGCCTGTAATGTGGTCAGGAGCTGTGTAGCCCTGGCAGAACCCAAACGGGGCGTCACTGAGTAGGTTATTGCTAAGCACGTGCTGCTCAATAGCACTGTTGATGACACCTTCCATCATTGTCAGCACACATCTTTTACATTTTTCTGTAGAACCTCTTTAAATCCAAGTCCTCTGGAGTCAAATCTATTTGATCTTACCCTCTGAGTAATTGGAACCTGTGCTGAACTTGTTCCCTGTTCTTTGCCTCACCGTGTACAGATTCCTCCCATATGATATCTTCTAAATCATGCTCAATGCCATTGCCTCATCTGGTTGCTGGAAATATGTAATCTGCTGCTGGTGCTCTGTCTTCATCCCCATTCTCTAATTATTCTTCCACTGACTTGTCAGGTTGGATTGCTCCAGGATCTGACAGGAGAAAGGCAGAAGGGTACGGTTGCGGTGCAGGGAAGTGATGGAAGCTAAAAGCTGCATGCTGACAGCATATGCAGCCTGTTACAAGAAGAGAGTGTGGGATGAGGGGAAACTGAGATGTGCAAAGGAGGATTAGATGTTAGGATACCATAATCTTTAGTACTTTTAGTCCTGCTGTTGGCCACAGTCTCTGTAATGGCATTCCAATAATGATCAACATTGTCTCCTCCACAGGGGCCAGGAATGCAGGCACAGTGTTCCACATCTGGTGTTTAGCTGTAGCTAAAATACATTTACAATTGTAGCTATTCCACAGATCATGATTAATTAAGAATATAGTTGAATAAAAACAGTATTAATACAGATCTGGACTCCATCTGGTCTCGAGTCTTTTTCAGAGATAATGCTTTAATTTTGTGGAAATTGTTTTTAAAATTCTGGATGAAAGTGAACCGAAAATATTATTAACTGCAGGTGTTCATGAAGTCTTCATATAACATTTTAGCTGTTATAATTCTATTTTGAAACTGTCCTTTTAGCTCCTAAGTGGTTACTGTTCTCTCTTCATTGGTGGACAGACAAGTTTGTAGGTTTAGGGTGAGAAGAAGGCTCTGAATATCTGCTTATTTAAATTTAACAGTGTACCTGTCACAGTAGTGTGTTCACAGTACCATGTATGATAGGGGTCGAGAGGGTGGTGCTGGAAAAGCACAGGCGGTCAGGCAGCATCCGAGGAGCAGGAGAATTGACGTTTCAGGCATAAGTCCTTTATCAGGAATGAGGCTGGTAGGTGGGGGGGCTGAGAGATAAATGCAAGGGGGTGGGGCTGGGGGGAAGGGAGCTGAGAATGTGATAGCTAGGTGAAGGTGGTGAGAAGGTAATAGATCGGAGAGGACGGTGGAGTGGATAGATTTTCACCAGTTTTCTCAATTCCCCTCCCCCCAACTTATCCTAGTCCCAAGCCTCAAACTCGGCACCACCCTCTTGTTCTTTCCTTTGTTTTCCCATCTATCCCCTACGACCACCCCCCCCCCTCCCCCCCCCCCCCGCCCCAGTCCCCGAAATGTCAACTCTCCTGCTCCTCAGATGCTGCCTGACCTACTGTGCTTTTGCAGCACCATACTCTCGACCCTGATCTCCAGCATCTGCAGTCCTAACTTTCTCCTTGTATGATAGGACATTGTAAATCCCTGTAAGACCACAAAGTTTAAATATTCTACTTGGAAATATGAAAAAGTGAGAGATATTTGCAAATTTCAGGAGTTTGGCAGCAGCAGTTCAGTATTAAATGAGGCCGAGTGAAATGATAATTGTGTCTTTCTTTGTCTTTTATAAAATACTTTCAACTCTTTAAAATGCAATGTGTAAAGCATGACATCTTTCATCGGAGGTGCACTTTGTCAACTTTTCCATAATAATTGGCAATACATTTATATTAGGAACTACAAATGTCATCTTGTCATGTTGCAGTTCCAAGGCAGGTGCTCACACATCCAATATTATCTATTTAAGTAGGTAGCTCCCTTATAAATGTGAAAGTAGGAATTTATAATAGAAGATAAAAATACAAACTCAAATTCTGGCTAAAATAGGGTCTGAATCACATAATCGTATTATAATACATTGCCCTCCATGCTCTAACTCCACCACTTGAAGACTTCACTTGTTATTGATTCTGTGTGCAGTGTCACAAGAGATCAAAAAATCTGTAATACAAATTCCCTTGATGTTGCCTGTGGTGAGTTCCCAATTCCTGCCTCATTTATGAATCTGCAAATCTGTTGCTTTTACCTTTAAAGAAGTAGGAGGAATTCAGGACTTCCCTGAGGTTATTAAGTGTAGAGCAATATTAGCAATGCATGATACATTACAGCAGGTATAATCTGATGCCGCAATGCAGATGCATCCATTCACATCAATGTATTGGTGTATGCAAGAACATGATCGAATGAACATTTTAAATGTAAGTAGATAAATATATATTTAAAAACATGTAAATTCAGTTGGGAGATGCCAGTTTAGTGATTACATCACAGGACTAGAAACAGACCCTTCGGTCTAATCTGTCCATGCCAACCAGATATCCCAACCCAATCTAGTCCCACCTGCCAGCACCCAGCCCATATCCCTCCAAACCCTTCCGATTCATATGCTCATCCAAATGCTTCTTGAAATGTTGCAATTGTACCAGCCTCCACCACTTCCTCTGGCAGCTCATTCCATACACGTACCACCCTCTGTGTGAAATTTCCATGCTGTATATCTCTGACTCTGACTGACTAATTAAACTTGAGGCCCAAGCTAATGTTGTGATGGACACTGGTTCATATCCCATCACAGCAGTTGATGGAATTGAAATTCAGTAAATTAAATTTGGCATTGAATGCTATGAAACCATCACTGATTTGTTGTAAATACTCACCTAGTTCACTCATATCCTTTAGGGAAGGAAATCTGACAAACTCACTTGGTGTGGCCGATATGTGACTCCAGGCCCACAAAATTGTGAGTGATGCCTACCTGCCCTCTGCAATCACTTTGCAAACCGCTCAGTTCAAATGCAATTTGAGATGGATAATAATGCTCATTCTGTGAACGAATAAAGAAAAAGAAATGCATCTTAGCACAAACCATTTTGAGTGTGACCTCTGCATGAACTGAAAAAGAGCAAAATAATATCTGCATAACTGGCAATGGCAGAAGAGATCAGGCATTTTGGAAAGGAGTGAGTATGAGTAAACAGCAAAGCGCAGAAAATGGCTGTCTGTATATTTTTGACTCGGTTTGACCAGGGGAGCACGGAATAGTAAATTCTGCAACACAGGAAGCTGTCATAGGTGGTAACAAACAGAATTAAGATCAAGACAGGGACACCAAGGACAAGTAAGGTAGCCTCACAGGAAATGGTGCAAAAATGACTGGCATACTTAATCGATAGTTTAGGGGCAATCTTCCCAGCCCCTGAATAATGTGGCCCATGACAGGTAAGTTGGAAAATCAGGTAAAATACCCAGCAGGGACTTCCTTGACATCAAGAGCAAAATGTCTAATTTCCAATCAAATTTTGAATGGTAAGATGAGGTTCCTGCCAATGACCAGTGAGGGGCCTGGTTGCATTTTCTGTCACTCATTGCAACTCTCATTAATGCTAATCTCACCTCATTGATATCTAGGTTCCCATTCTACCACACATCATATAGAAACAAATGCTGAGAATTTCTTATGAAAGCCAGAGTGGTTACCTGGTGACTCCAGTATACCGCTTATCCTCTCAAACCCTTTATTTTGGACACCTAGCACCAGGATTGCAGGGCACACTCTTTGTGGGAAGCAACCACATGTACCCTGTGTCTCCTCCCACCTTCAGAGCACAAGTCCATTCAATTACAATATGATTTCTCACTTCAGTGTTGCACTTTGGAATGCACGGGTACCTCCTGCTGCAAGGACACTGTGTGCATGGACAAGCACCTCTTACCACTCATTCAGGCAAATGGTGAGATTGAGTGAGTGAAAGTGGCTGGCACAGCTATTAGTTCTGATGCAGGTCGGGGAAAGGTAAAAGGTAGTGAGGTGCCCCAAATGAATGCAAAGGAGGCACAGAGGCATGCAGGTTAATTAGTCTTGGATCATTGAGTGGTTGAGTGCAAGTGAGGGAAGACGTTGCATACAACAGTGAGCATGATAGAGCCTGAATATTGATGGGAAATAGGTACAGTAGCAGAAGTTGTGTGAGCTATCAAAGAGAAGATAGCACTTACCCTGGTGGAGTGGAGAAGGTTCTTCTTCCTCCACTGCTAGATGGTTGACACTGCACTGACTTGGGTGGCGAATCTGGACAATGCTAGCATAGGCCTGTTTCCTAGGTCCTGGACCATCCCATCTACCAGAATGTCCATATGCCTGCCTGCAAAGCAGTGTGACAATTCCCCTTACCTGCCATGTTTGGGGCAACGGTCATGAACCATGTGAGGCAGTTGTGGACCGACAGTACTTGATCCAGTGCACAATGATTTTTTACATATGACACTGGCACAAGGGATCCCAGGATGAGCCAGCAGTGGCGAACAGGACAATTGTGCTAGTATTGAATGAGTCTGGAGCCATACAGTCAGGTAAGTAGTTAATGAGATGGATTTGGGAATATAGTTTGAGAAAACTCAGTAAGCATTGCAAGGAGAAATGCATTATAAGATACAACTGGAAATGTCACAGCTGATTTCTGGTTTGATTAAGCCTTTTGTTTCTTTTTCTCTGAAAAGGCAACAAAAATGGAAGTTTTCAAAAGACATGTTACAATATCTAAGCTAGAAAGTAAAGAAATGTAAAACAAACTTGCTGAACTTAAAGAAGATACAAGATCAAGATGAATCGTATGGATGAATAACCAAAAAAACTAGGATGCAGTAGAGATATCAGTACAGTGCTTGCCAATAGAAATTCCTGACTAACCACAGATGTCGCTACAATGAGACTGTGTTAGCCACATGCAAAAATGCCTTCTACACACCCACAAAATATAAATAAACATACCTTACCTGTGTACATCCATTCAATCAACATCTACCACTTCTCAATAATCAAGCATCACGTATACACAGCAGTCAAAAAAACATTACTTTTCACCGTACTATTTCACCAACAAACATTGAAACTGATTAAAGTGCATATGAATAAATCCTGTAAATCAGATCATTGATCAGATATTCAATAGTGATAACTATTCCATTTGTACTTATCAAAAATTCAATTAGCTACTTGGATTTATAATTAGTCACACGTAACTAGTGATTAATGAGAATGACAACATTGATTTAATATTCATATTTTAAAAATCAGTACAGAAAGGACTAGTATTGTTCTGGCAAGCAAAATCCCCAACTTCTAAAGGGAAATAAGACTGAGTATTAAACTGGGAACAGTGGACATTGGGGACCAAGCTGTCTGCTGGTTGGACTTCTACTGAGCGTAAAGAAAGACGTGGTTGCTAGTGGTCACAACATTCCCGATGAAGGGCTTATGCCCGAAACATCGATTTTCCTGTTCCTCAGCTGCTGCCTGACCTGCTGTGCTTTTCGAATACCCCACTCTCGACTCTGATCTCCAGCATCTGCAGTCCTCACTTACTCCTAGTAACACATGACTTCCATACAAAGGTTTTGGCTACAAGGGCCAGGAAATTGAGGGTCAATAAGTGTTACGCCAATTATAGAAAAGATGTTAAAATGTGCCAAAAGATCAGATTAAAATATTTAGAATTGAAGACAATAGATCAGAGTAATAATTGAATTCTATAAGAATTATCAATTTGAAGGAACCTCACTGAATTGTTTGAAGAAATATCAAACATTATGCAAGAACAAGGCAGTGAATATAATGTACATGGATTTTTGGTGACCTTCAATAAGATGGCACTTTTTTTCTTTATTCATTCACGGGATAAAGGCATCACTGCCAAGGCAGCATTTGTTGCCCATCCCTAATTGCCCAGAGGGCAGTTAAGAGTTAACCATATTTCTGTTCATCTGAAGTCACATGTAGGCCAGACTAGTATGAGTGGCAGCTTCCTTCCCTAAAGTGCATTAGTGAACCAGATGGGTTTTACCAAAAATAAACAATGGATTCACAATCATCATTAAACTCTTAATTCCAGATGTTTTTTAATTGAATTCACATTCCTCCATCTGTTGTGGTGGGATTTAAACCCAGTTCCCCAGAACATTACCTAGGTCTCTGGATTAATAGTCTAGCAATAATATCACTAAGCCATCACCTCCCTCAGGATCAGGCTGTGTAAATTCAGAACCAGAAAACAACATGATTTTGAGGGTGGCTGCAGACAGAAAATGTGACAGGAGTCAAATGAGCTTCTCAAACTGACAAAGTGGGAAATCATGACCCAGAGGAACCACTGCAAATTGCCATATGCAAAAATTAAGTAGAAGTTGGAATTATGGTGCCAAAAGTGGCAGGTGTTAACTGAATTTGAAGTATATCTAATAACGTGGAATGCATAAACAAACTTGTAGCAAAAATAATGCCAAATAAAATTGAATGTAGCCAAATATGAGTAATTCATTTTTGGAAAAAGGGCAAGAGGTAAATGGATAAAGAAGAAAAGGGATTTTGGAGTACTGGTATGTATAGCATTAAAAGTAGCGTGTTGATATGGACTGAAGACACTGAAGTTGATTTTGAAAGGAATAAACAAAAGTAGGGAGGTACTTTTAAATTTATATTGTGGTCAGAAAGCAAGAGAGATCTGGTCTTCATAAGTAAGACATCGAAGCACTGGAGAAAATGTAAGAAAAAAATTACAAGAATGTTCCCAAAATCTAAAGACTGCAGTTATCAGGAAAGAATGAGCTTGCATTTGACTGTGTGTGACAAGGTGCAGCCCTAGTAAAAGTGGGGTCAGTGGACATTGGGGACTAAGGACTGCTGGTTGGAGTTCTATCATGCATACAAAAAGATGGGGTTGCTGGAGGTCAAACATGTCAACCATATAAAGGTTTTGGCTACAAAGGAAGTCAGAGGCTGGCAACTCTGTTGTGAGTAACTCACCTTCTGAATCCTGAAAGCTTGTCCACTGTCTATAAAGCGCAAGTTAGGATTGTGATGGAATACTCTGCACTTGGAAGCCTGGATGAGTGCAGATCCAACAACACTGATGAAGCTTGGCACTATCCAGGAGAAACAGCCCACCTTTTTGGCACTTCACCTAACACCTTCAATGTTCACTATCTCCAGCATCTACCTTTTGTAAAATACACTGCAACAACTCACCGTGCTCCTTAGACAGCGTCTTCCAAATAATAACCATGACTATCAAGAAGAACAAGAACAGCAGGCACACAGAAACACACAACCTGCAAGTTCCCCTCCAAACAATGCACTATCTTAAATTGGGACTATACCGCCATTCCCTCATTGTCACTGGGTCAAAGTCCTGGAACTGCTGAACAGCATTGTTGGTGTACCCACACTGCATGGACTGCATCAGCTCAAGAAGGCAGTTCAGCACCATCTTCCCATAAAGACAGACGTTCTGGAGAAACTCAACAGGTCTGGCAGCATCTGTAGAGAGAAAAATAGAGTTAATGTGTTGTGTCTAGAGAGACTTTGTCAGAATGTTCCAATGAAGAGACACTGGATTTGAAACGTTAGTCATTTTTCTCTCCACAGATACTGCTGGACCTGCTGAGCGTCTCAGCACTTTGTCTTTGCATCATCAAACCATTGGTGAACACACTTGTGTGGAATTATTTCTCTAACGGCTGTCTACCAAGCAAATAACATTGTAAAAATAATTGAGTTAAGGTCTGTTAAAATGGTGG
Organism: Chiloscyllium punctatum; assembly: GCF_047496795.1. Taxonomy (NCBI): domain Eukaryota; kingdom Metazoa; phylum Chordata; class Chondrichthyes; order Orectolobiformes; family Hemiscylliidae; genus Chiloscyllium; species Chiloscyllium punctatum. Next base: position 64,942,419 of record NC_092762.1, read on the forward strand.
AGAGAATATTTTATATGAATTCACTATGTATTAAGAAGCTAACATTGCATGCAATTTTGTTTTAAACCAAGCATTAGGTTTTCGTGGTGCACAGTGAATGGTTCGAAAGCACAGTGCTGTACTGCAGCATGAATTATGCTAAATTGATACTGGAGAATGAAGGACTTCACTAGCTCATCATTCATTAAATGGGAAAGTGATTTAATGAAGGAATTTTATGAGAATAAAGCAATAAAATAAATCTGAATTTTCTTGGATCCTTACATGGTATATTGTGAAGCACTGGACAAGAGTAAAATGCAATATTTTATTAAGTGGTAATTCATTCATAACTTAGAACATTTAGCTACATTCAATTCGTTGTCAGAGGAACTTGAATTTTGTCAATGTAATATTCACTCAGAACAGAAAGAAACTGTGCATGATGTCCTTTAACCATTTACTTTGCAAATTCAGTGCGACTATTTTATAGATTTTCTGTTATTATCTCTGCATGATACACCCCAGTTGAGGCCTCCTATTTCTGGGTTTTTACCAATAGTATTCTGTAATTAACAACCATGGGATGAACATGAGGAATTGCTTCTCTCATACTCCTTATCCATTCAAGGAGAAAAGTACACAGTTTCTGCTCTGTTACTCCCCCTGGTGGTATGAGTTGTTTCTCCAGCTTGCAAATTGGCAAATTGAGTGTGTTCTGCATCTGCTGAACCACTTACTTCTATTTGCAGAGACGTTATAACAGGGTACTATGCATATTTTTAACAGTAAATTGTATCATCTGAACAATATTTTAGAAAGTGTCTTGATGCAGCGAGATATTGACTTAATTTTATTTTTTTACAAGCAGTCTGTTAACATGTTCTTGTTTCTTTTAATTTCTGCTTGAGCGATTAGTGGATGATTAATAAGCTAGACCACATGACAAGAGCTAGGGTCAACTACCTTGAACACACTGGAGCTGGAGGGAATGAAGATATAGGTTTAGCTAAAGTGATTGGTTTACTAGGAATTTAATGGTTTAGAAACAAGTGTTGAAAACATTCCACAAGCAAGAAAGTGTAACAAGAGGTGCTAATCCAACCCCACAGGGTGCCTGACATGGGCACTTGTGCATTACATGTGCAAATACTTGAAAGAAATTAGAACTGAGATCCATTACAGAACCACTGTATAAGAACATTGTGAATATGATTGTGTCATAGTAATCTTGAGATATATGTTCAGTTTAGAATCCTGAGTTTATTTCCATACTCCATCTCAGTATTAACAGGGCTTTAGTATGCATACCATTATCAGGGCTCATCCTGGTTTCCCACCTTACACTTCACATTGAATTATGAGATATAATGAAATCTCAAGATAATATGAACACTTGCCTTCCGCTGTCCCTGAGTCTCAGTGGGAGTAAAATTCCACTCCATATCAAGCAGTTAAGGTGTGATAGATTATTGGAGAAAATTCAATGAATGTGTGTAAAATCTAGTTTCTGCTTATTTGTTTCTGTTAGATGGACCAATGAGTAGTAACTTAAACTCTGATGAAACTACCCTCTGATATTATTTTTCATTAAGTAAGCCTACATTAGTCCTTTTGGCTCATGTGTTGAAAGATGTCAACTACTGGTTACGTAGTCTGATCAAAGGCTGCAAGGAAACAAGTAAGACTCAGTCTACAGATGGATCGCAAAAAATGACAAGAATGTGAGAGATTTTACAGATTGTCATACCTCTGTAGTTCACACTATGCTATCTAATTTGGCTGAACATTATGGTTTAAAGATTAACACTTGTTGAAAGTATATATACAATAAATTTGCTTTGTTTTGGTGTAGATTTTCTTTTCCATTTCAGTTAAATGTTTGAGCATTTGTTTCCATTATTTGGGTTAAATTTGTTCTGTTCTTAAAATTACTTAACTTTTTTTTCTGTTATATTGTTTCTCATTTTTCTTGTTCCTTTTTAGCTATTTCCTTTTTTTCCATTTTTTTGCTCTTTGTATTTTCCCTACCTTCTTTACTTTATTCTCTGCTATTCTCCCTCTTCATAAATGGAAGCACCAGTAAATAGACGTCACTTAAGAAGCATTGATGAGACAAGGAGTGAGATAATGGAGAACAATGTCGAAGTAGTTGTTTGCAAATGAACAAACACTTTAGCAATGTTGTACCAATGAAAACATGATTTGCTTATATGTAACAGCAAAGAAATCGCAAGGCATTTCAGACATGTAGGAGGTGCAGTTCAAATTAGGAGAAAAACAAAGATTCTAATACTGCTGTAGGATTGAGGTAGGAAATAACAATGAGTGACAAAAGATAGCAAGAAAAGTGCAGTCACATATCAGATCAAAACTCAGGCAGATGTCAATCCCAATAGCTCGATATTACTGGAGATATTTTCTTTCTACCAGCCAAAGTGTAGGTATTATCTGATCAAGAGATAGTTGAGGGCAAACCTGAAACACTGATTAAATCTGTTTTGCTGTTACTTTTTCCCCACTGAAGTTGCATAAAATAGCTGCTTGTCACTGAGGCATATTTGACAACATCTCATTTTTGATCAGTATTAATTCCTATGGTTTAGAGCAGCTGGAAAGTATTTTCTTCTGGAGTTCACTTTATATTGTGTGCATATTTTAAATCAGCTAACATCAGAAGGAAGGGGAAATCATACAGAGTATTTTGGTTGCATGCACATTTCCCTCTCAAAGGCTTCCTTGCTCTAGTTTTCAGTTTGTATTGAGGAGAAGTGCTCTTGAAAGCATCATATTGTCAGAGACAGAGTACCATCTGCATATGGCTGATAATTTTAAAAACAGAACACCATAAGACACATTTGTATTTTCAGCAAAATCACATGGTGAATAACCTAGAGTTTCACATTAAGAAATAACCTTGGTGTTGTGCTCTGGGAGTCATATGATTGTATGTTTGCTCAGGTAACAGGACTTGGGTTTTGTTCTCACTGACGTTACAAAACAAATCGGACTTCAGTCACTGAGTTTCCACCTCAAGAGAGCACCAGTTAAGGCACATCATGCAGTTAGCAATTAAATATTTCTATCCCAACATTAAATACTGTATGTATTGGAAAGCAGTGTCCAGAAATGGAGTAGATAACCTTGGGTCAAATAGCATTTTTTAAACTGCCAAGGTTCACTGTCTTGGTCTATGATTCCCATACTACTTCCAAATCGTGTACTGGGTATTTATGCACATGATAAGAAGAGGTTTCAAATCTCTCTAGTCTTAATTAACTCTCCTATATTCTCCTTCATAAAAAACTATATATCATGAAAAATCCTGTATATTAAATGATTCAATGGAAACTACATATGCTGTCATTAGTAACGGAAAACACTAGCTAAACATGGTGGCAATTATAATGGAAAGAATGTATGTAAACATATTGCTGTCACAGCTTGTTAATAAACCTGTTGAACCATGCAAAATGCATTTTGGAAAAGTCACGTGCTTCATTTTGTTTCTTCAGTAATTGAAATTTTTACTCTGTAAATTTAGGTTTTAACCTTTTTTTAAAAAAGATCAAACAGTTTTGCATTTACAATACATTCATTCAGTACTCTGTTTCCTTTGATAATGTTGTCATTGAAAGACTTCTTCCTCTCCTAGAAGTCTGGCTTATGTTTAATTTGTTTGCCTAACGTCATTACTCTTGAAAGTTGAAGGCAAATTGCACATTTTGCCTTGGCACCTGGTTAGCCAAATGATCACCCAGTCTTCAAGAAAATATATTAGATTGTTATTCAGGATTATTTGAATAAAGCTGTGGGGTGAATTTCAGAAGCCATGACATGTTTTTAAGGACACACTCTGTATGTTTATTATATTTAGGAAATATGACAGAAATAATGTAATGATTGCACGCTACTTGGATTCTTACTTTTTTATAAATTCTAAAGTAATGAACACAGAACAAGAGAGAAGAGTAAAATATGTCCTCACCACAAGTGTGTTTTAAAAAAAAAGTTGAGTTTTGAGAGCAAGCAAACTGACGATTACCCTATTTTGTTGAATCTAGTTACTAATACCTTTGAAATACAGAAACTCTGTCTTTCCTCTTTCTTTTTTGAGCTCTTTTCTAAAAAAAACTGATAAAGTTAAATTTCAAAGGCAAATTGTTAGCTCTGTTTCTCTCTCCACAGATGTTGCCAGACCTGCTGAGTTTCCCCAGCACCTTTTTGTTTTTATTATAGATCGGCCTTGCACTCTGAAAATCTGGATTCATATTTAACTGATACAGATGGGTAATGGGTCGAATTTCTCTCTATAAACTCTGCCTGAAATTTGTGCTGTCCGTAATCCCACTCAGGTCACAAGGATGTCAGATGTGACAAATGGGGAAAAAAAAATCATTTTGATGTTGTAGGATGTAAAGGCTGAGACTTGCAATCCTCAGTCCAAGGAAGAAGTCAGAAATGGTGATGCTACTCTAAATTAACTAACCACTCCCATAACAAAATATTTTTGAATTGTAAAGAAGGAAAAATGAACAAAATGTTGGTCTTTTTTAGAACTCCATAAACACTGGAGAAGTTTGAATGATTCTCCAAATATCTCAAAACTAGAAAGGAGATTTGTTCAATTTTTGGATTTTGGAATGGAGGTATGTATCTAGTATTGTGTATTCCAACCCTGCTGTTCTTTGCAATGGCTCAGAAAATTCCTGTTTCAGTTCTTACTTCAATTTTATGCATTCGATAAAATCATAAGATAGATATGGATGAGACGAGACCTGTGTCGTCCATGCATATAAAAGGTATCTACAGCCCTTACATTTGAGGTAGGGAAATGCCTCGGAACTGGCCCCATACCGCCTCTATTACTTAGCTAAAACTGTGGCAGATATCCTGTTTATTCAGATAAATAGAGCTTTTGCCTCAGTGCTAACCAAATAAAAGCAGTAGCTTATGTGAGGAATTTCCCTGCTCTAGGTTTTTTTTTGTTTTGATCAACTGTTTGGCGAACTCTCAAACCCACCACCATAATTTAGCATCTCCAAACCAAGCTACTGAGGTTGTAACATTTCTGTTTGCCCAGTACAAAACACCATGCTTACTCAAGTTGAAGGACTTAGGTTGCAATTTGGCAGAGCCAATATATAGGAACCTCCAACTTTGTGCAGAGAGACTGGTGTTTGACCGCTGAAGTATGTAGCTCACCAGAATAGAAAACAGGCAAGTTTCATATACTTATCCACTTAGGAACACTTTACCCCTTAAAAAATTAGTTTCTGCAGTATATTTAGAGTTAAATCAGAAGAATCACAGCTCCTCCTAGTTGTTTATCCTTTCAAGATCCATTAATAAGCTAGCTTCATTAATCAGGTTACTCTGAGCATACCTGTTTCTTGAGTCAGATTAGTGTGTCTACTGTCTGCATATGTTTGTCAAAAAAGAGAGTACGATACTTTCAGCAATATTTATTTTTGCAAAGGAGGCTATAAACAAATTTAGATAAGTACAGTATAGAAGAGTTCGTGAATCATGTGCTATATAGAAATCGGAATGATTAAAATTCCACAGAGGTTTTAGGCCAAGTGGAATTTTTCAAGGGATCATAGCAAAATGTTTGTAATATTTTTGTTTGTTCCTATGAACTATAAATACTGGGAAGTGTGTGAGAATTCAATGTAAAGAAATGTAATCTCAACTTCCGATCACTTCGAAAACCATAACAAGAAAAATGGTTAGCCAGATAACCAGTTCAGTTACATTAAGGATCAATGAATGTCAATGATATTCACCATCATGATTCTGTATAACAGACAGCAATATCCATTTCAACATCCAGGAGTTAAATGTGAAAAACCAGAAGCTTTTGTCGGTAATTGCCCACTTCTCGACTTGCTCTCACAAATGGAAATCAATTCAAAATTGCCGAATTGATGTGACACTGGCATAGATACTAGTTTATGTATAATATGCATATGTACTATCCATGTTAATACAGGAAACTCACCAGAAAAAGCTCTGAAGAAAATGATGCCCTTTTGAGCAAGTTATAATTGAGATTTTAATGGGGTACTAAGTCCGAATTATTACTGAACAACCTCTTTGGCTCTAATCCTTTTTATGTTTGTAGGATGCCAAATTTCTGTATTCTATGTTAACAAATTCCATGGATCATCAAATTTTCTGATTTTGAGCTTTTACCTTCGTCCCTTGTCTATTCTCCAATCTTTGTTTGCCTTCTCTAAAGTTATAAAAAAAAATTAATGATAAAACTTATGATAAGTTGGAGTGGGGGAGGCAGTGGCTTTGTGGTAATGCCACTTGACTAACAATCAAGGATATCAGGCTAACGTGCTGGGGCCTGTGTTCAAATCCCCCATGGAAAATGGTAAATTTGATTTCAATTAAAAATTGGAATTTAAACAAAGCTGTTAGCCTAATAGCAAGCATGAAAGTCCCATTGTCAACTGATGTGAAAGTCCCATCTAGTATCCTTTAGGAAAGGAAATCTATCATTCCTACTTGGTCTGGCCTAAATGTGACTCTTGATCAGCAACGTGGTTGACTTGTAATTGTCTTCTGGGCAATTAGGGATGGCCAATAAATATTAGTTGAGCCAATGGCACCCACTCTCCATGAATGAGTGAAAAAATTTCTGCTTTCTATCTGTGTAAGTTCTCCAATTCCTGGCTATTCCGTTTTCTTGTTGGCATCTGTCCTTGAATGCTTGAGATTCTTATGATCGTATTGAATGGTAGAGCAGGTTCAAAGGGTTGAATGATGTACTCTTGCAAAATTTGTTTCTAACAACGATCAGAATGAAATTAAATAAAGGAAATGTGAAATCATGACAAAAGAACTTGCCAAATCTTCATGGATGGCCTTATTTGAGTCAACAGCAAGTTCTTTCCAAATGACTGCAAAATCCAAGCCATTAGTTTGTGCTTCCCAAACCCACTATGGAGAGGTAGTATCAGTATTGTTCAGGATTTTGCACATGTCATAATCAAAACTTAATACCTCAGCTCACTTTCAGAATTATTTGTAACTCCATAATAGTTCCAAAATGAGTGCAACGGACTTGAAACATTTGCTGTTTGTTTCTCTCCATTGAAGCTTTTAGACCTACGTTCCTCCAGCAGTTTCTGTTTATTTACCGTAAAATAATATTTGTAGCTGGTTTAATAACTAATTAAAGAAAAAGAAATATTAGTGAGAGAAAAAAGTTCATGCAATGGAAAAACATTTCTTTGTGCAATTTTGCTCTTTTTTTTATCATATTAGAATTTTAATGTATATTAGTAAGAAAAGCAATGATTGTTTTTAAGGAATGTTAAATATGTCATTTAATAGATTATGAAAAAATGGCCTCATAAAATACAAGCAGTTCTTGGATATTGTGCAAAATAAAGGTAAAATGTGTCTTGGTTAAGGATTGACTTACATTAGAGAAGCAGGATTCCGGACACGCAACTGTCAAATACTTTTCTAGCATTAAGTGTTAAGCTTTTGGTAAATTGGTGGCAAACACTGCAAAGTCTGGTAATATATTGTCCACAAAACAAGCTGGTGCCCAATGCTTCTTTCAGGATGACCTACACTTTCATAACCTCTTCTGCATGGCACAATTGTCCAGTACTGTTGCACTTTCCCAAATGTGGGAAATTCCTGGTGACTGGTGTATATTGTAGCCAATCCTGGTTATTATTAAGTGATTCAGTTTGTATCACAGTGGTTTAATATGTGAAACTGAAGTGTTAATAGGACAAGCTTCTGTTGTAACTATCAGCTTCAGTTTGTAGCTTGCTGTTATATAATCATGCTTAAGATGTAAATGCTGTAAAATTGTACGAGAGCTTTAAACAGACAAGTGCTACATATGGGGCAAGTTGGAAACATTTGTGGTTTTCATTCATGCCATCAACCAGGTACATGAACTGTTAGGTTGTCTTACCTTTCTACAGGTGCAGTTTTCATACTGTTTGTTAGAGTTGCCTTGGAGTGCATTTCTTTCATGGCTCAGACAGAACCACATTTTTAGTGCCATTGCCTGTAGTGTTCTTACAAAGTGCACAGATGGCATAAAAAGCTGTTGGGTCAGATGATAAACTGAGAGAAGATTGTTTATCTTCAGAGAGACTTGGACCATTGTATCATAGAGTCACAGAGTCGTACAGCACGGAAACAGACCCTTCGATCCAACTCATCCATGCCCACCAGATATTCTACATAAATCTAGTCCCATATGTCAGCATTTAGCCCATATCCCTCTAAACCCTTCCTAATCATATACCCATCCAGATGCCTTTCAAAAGTTGTAATTGTAGCAGCCATCAATTGTGGATAACATATGATGTGAAAGGTGGATTTAATGTCAATGGATGTCGTGACTTTTATTATTCTTCATAGAATGAGAATGATGCTGAAAAGGATGGTTTTTAATTGCTGATTTCTAGTTGCCTTGCTCTTTGACCAGAAGCCTTGCTGGCACAGTACTTCCAAAGAGGTTTTAAAGAGGAAGCTTCAGGATACTGATTTAATGGCAGTAAATGAATAAAACATACATAGTGGATGTCTCGAGGCCAAGTTAAACTGATGCTATACAGTTCAGTTGTGTGACCAATTCTGTGTTATGTTATGCATGTTTAGCACTACATTTCACATGATTGCTTTAGAAAGGAGTTGGGCAAAAATTACTGAGATTATTTTGAGCCCTATCACACAAGTGATAAACATTCAAGCATGAGTGAGAATCACTTTTATTGGAGAAATGACTGAGGGGAGACATGACCCAGGTTCTCAAAATACCTATAGCTAGAAATGAGATTGCATTAAATAAGCTATTTACCTGAAACAATGAGTCAAGGACGAGGAGACAAAAGTACAAATTTCACAAGCATTGTTTAAAGTTACTGATTAAGAATAATGCTTCTGTGCTCTTCATTCCAGCTACATGCATGGGACGGTGAATGTATGTAACCCCTCCCCCGCCCGGCTGGAAGGCATTTGGTTTCAGTCCAAAAGCCACTATTAAATTGGAACAGTAAAATATCTTTTGGAAATGTATTTGAGGATTTCATAAACAGGAACACTACAACTTTATTTTCAGTGCAGTTATGGAAAGGGCTACAGAAAGTGTTACAGCAAGAAATAATGGGCCAATTTTATTTTACTTTGGATATTTTATGGATGCTCACGTTTTTTAAAATGGTACCTATTCCAATATTGTTATTCAGTTTTAGAATGCCATGACTTGACGGTGGAAAAATATGTTCCTGCAATACTTTATATGTAAAAAAATTAAAAATGGAAGTGTGACCTCTTTAATATGTTGTAGCATTTACCAAAAAAATATGAAAACATCAAAACGTTTCAGCTTTTGCTATCATAAAGGTAGAATTTGCCCCAAATTGTTTTCTTGATTAGGGGCATTGTTTGGTGATGCTAAGTCTACATCACATGCCTATGCTTAAGGTAGTTTACAAATAACAAAATATTACGATTTATTGTTTTAATCATTCATTTAACATTCTTAGGATTTTAAGGTAGACTGCTGCATCATGTCAGTCTTATTATTCATTAGTGTATTGTTTTGGGGAGTTGCCCACAGCCCTTCAAAATGTCGTCTGTATCCCTTTCTCAGATTCCTATTTTTCATCATGAATGAGTGTCAATTGAATTGCTTTGCAACAATCTCAGTAAGTCCTAGGTAGAATGGAAAGTATAAAAAACGCTGGTGAAAAAAAATTATAGGTTTGGCACAGTCAAAAAATGTGCAGGTTAGGTGAATTAGATATGTTAAATTGCCCAGTGTTCAGGGATGTGTAGGTTAGGTGCATTAGTTGGGGGTAAATATAAGGTAGAGGGAATGGGTCTGGGTGGGTTGCTCTTCAGAGAATCAGTGTGGACTTGTTGGGCCAAAGAGCCTGTTTCTACACTGTATGCATCCTATGATTTAATATCCTATATTGTCTCATACCCCATTAAATTTCATTGCATCTATGGAATCTGTCTTCTTACAGTAGGATAATTCTGGAAATACCACTCAGATGTAACATAAACTTTTGAAATCAGGCAGCCTAGTGGATGAAGAAGTGCTGATTGTAAGTCAACAAATCTCAAAGTCATTAATCAAAATAGTTTCTGGCTTCTTTCACACTTAAACAACAGACTTAAACCATGTTCATTTGCAAATTTTCATAACAGCAACAGACTTTTAAAGCATTGAGATCAAATTTCCTTGTTTTCCTGAATGAACATACAAATCTGGCCTCTGGTATCTGTAGGTAAGCAATCTTGTCAATCCTGGTTGTGGTCTCCTTTCACCTTGTCCACAAACTCTTTAAATGATTTTCATCCTGTTTTAATGAGCACCTGATAGTTTGACTGGACTGTGTAACATAATTGGTTCAATGTAACAGAGCCCCGTTCTCCTTTACTGTTGAATGACACATGTCATGAATCACATGCCGGTTTCACTTCTAACCTTCATTTGGTACATATTTAGCATTGAAATCAGTGAAATCTATAAGTGACATTTGTACTCAACTAAACACATTGCTCCATTGTGGAATCATAATGCTCCATGCCAGCCTAACAATGGGCATTTTTCCAAACCTTGCTTTGTAATGAAGGTTATTAGAGATTTAGTGGAATGTAAATTGTGACAAATAAATGCAAAAATGCAAAGTAATTATCATTTATTATTTCATATAAAAGAATAGTACATTGACATCTAGATGTTTAGCTCTACATAAAAGAGGTTATGTTACTTTTTCCAACCATGTGTTCCAATGCTCAGTTTCAGTTCAGTTGTTTTAGTCTTTACATAGTCCCATATTTGTCTTCTTTCTTCATTATCCAGCATAACTGCCATGGGGCTATTTCACCCTGAAAATCAGAAATTCCCTGGAACATAAGAATACCAGTATGTAAACACTGTACCGAAGTATATGGGGTAATGTATAGCCAGTGTGGGAATATTTGCATTCTTTGGAATTCACTATTAACAGTGTGTGACAGATTTTATCTATGAACAATAAACAATAAGGAATCTGTTTTGGCAACTGAAGCCCAAGCATCTGTTCAGGAACAGATGGTTGTAAAAGGTGCTCTGTTGCTATGAATAGCATTTGAGATACATAACATAATTACTGCAAAATTTTAGGTACTTATTGTAGCAACAGATTGCACCTTGAATTAAATTATTCACGAAATTTAATGTGCTTGATGGTAAAGTGTAATATACGGAAGATATTTCAGAATAGAGATTTTATCTTCAGGGGGCTGATTTTAACTGGAAACTCAACAGAGTTTCAGTGTTTGATGTTATCGAAGTCTGATGATGAGAAATAGAAAAATATTAGAGCCCAAATTTTCAACATGGGGGTGAGAATTGAATGGATGGGTGGAGAGAGACAAACAACAAATAGCCATGATATTGACAATGTGAATCCCAGAAGGTTTTTAATATCAGGTATTCATCAACTGGGAGTAGTGTAACACAGGGAGGCAGCAATCTCCAGGGTCCTGAATGAAGAGGTAAATGGTTCAGTAATGGAGAGAAAGGGAAACCTAAGTATTCCTCTGACCTGAAAAAAAGGAACACTCCAGCTACTCTTAATCTCACAATGATAGGACCTAAAATTGAAAACAAACCTTTTAATTTTCATTCTAGTTTCCTTTTGCAATGCTAAATTTGGCCAAATTTGAGACAGGCACCAGATTATTACTTTCAATCTCTGGTGGATGAAGTAACTGTATGCAATTTTTGTCCCTTGTTTAAGAAAAGATGTAAATGCTTTGGAGGCAATTCAGCAAGGTTAATTAAATTGGTACCAGAAATGAGTGTGCTATCTTATAATGATAGATTGGACAGGCTGGGCTTGTTTCCACTTGAGTTTAAAGGTGTGACTGGTGACTTGGCTTTGAATGATCCTGACAAGGTGGGCGTCGAAAGGATGTATTCTCTTGTGAGTGAGTCCAGAAGGTGTTGCCCTTTCAGAACAGAAATGAGAAATTTTCTTTCATTTTCCTAGATGATTGTAGCAACCTTTGCAACTCTGCTACAAATTGCAATGGAGGCAGGGTTAGTGAATACCTTTTAAAGGTAGGGGTAGGTAGATTCTTGTTAGACAAGTGATCAAAGGTTGTCAAGAGTATAAGAGAATATGGAATTTGAAACAAAAATAGATCAACCCTGATCTCAGCGAATGGTGCAACAGGCTCTAATGGCTTACTTCTACTCCTGTTTTATATGTTTGTATAAATCCAGATTGGAAAAGAGGAGGTTGATTTAACTCTGTAGCTTTCATATCCTATATTAAGCGGTTTATATGCTTGTGCATCAGTCACTAAAATTTTTAGTTCTGTGTACACAGTAGTGAAGAATGTAAATAAAATGCTGAAGTCTGTGGCTAGCAGTGTGTATGCCTGAGTAAGTGGTTTGATGATTCCAGTTTCAGAGACACAATATAAGCAACATTGTGTTAATTACGGACCAGCCATTCAAATATTGTGCTACAAGACCAGATAAGACACTTGGAATTATGCCATGAGTAACTCACCTTCTGACCCCTCAGATCTTGCCCATTGTCTGCAAGACACAACTGAGGAAAGCAATGGGATACTCTTCATTCACAGGATGAACATAGTTCCAACAACACTCAAGAAGCTTAGCACCATCAAGGACAAAGCAGCCCACATAATTGTTACCCCATCTAACAACTTCAACATTCGCCCTCTCCACTTCACTCACAGTAGCAGCATAGTTTACCATCTACAAATGCACGACAGCAATCCACCAAAGCGTTTTAAACAGACCCTTCCAAATCTGCAACCTTTACCATTTGGAAGGACAAAATAGGCAAATGTATTGAAATGTCACCACCTTAGAGTTCACCTCAAAGCCACACAGCATCCAGACTTAGTTGGCATCGTCACTCAATATTGCTGTTCCTTCACTGTTACTGTGCCAAACTCCTAGTTTTTCCCTTGCTAACAGTACTCTGGGTAGACCCACATGGGAATTGCAGTGTTTCAAGAAAGTGGCTTGCCTCCTCCTTTTCAAGGGTAATTAGGGATGGACAAGAAATTCTGGCCTTGCCAGCGACACCTACATTCTGTAAATAAATTAAGTCAAGAGCAGGCAATCTCTGATTGGATGGCTGCTCTTGGCTGGTGGGGCTTGATCTGTCCTTGATCCCAGGGAAAATGCTGCTACCATGTTAAATGCCTGATTGAGACCGAATTCAACAAGCTTTCCTAAAGAACAAAAGCAAGACATATAAGCACATGCAAATGATGGATAGATGAAGACCCACTGTTCTGCACTCCCTACCTGTTTAGAAGCATCTATGCCCAGATTTTCCACTGGTTAGACAGTCATCAATGGGAGTTGTGCATGGGTACCCTGTAACAAACTCCAAAAGAATTGCCTGGTACATTGAGTTTTCTGCTGAGCAATTCCACTATGCCTAGAATCCCCCAAAATCTTCAATTAAATTGAAGACTTTGGAAAGTTCCAATGAAATTAAGTAAAATAGTTTCACAGAAAAACTTACAGTGTAACACATAGTCTAACTTCATCCTTAACTCAAACACAACCAATTACACTTCTTCCAGATACTGACCACCACTACAGAAACTTGACTTAACACATCTGTCTCACCGCCAGACCTGACCTGATTCCCCACCCCCTCCCAAAAATGGACTTAAGCTGAACCTCCCCACCCTGCTCAAACCCAGTTTCTCTTACCCACCCATCATGTATAATCAATGCATCACTACTTTGCCATCTGTCCACTCACCCACTTCCCATCATAAACCTGGCACCCAACTCATCTGGAGGAGAAAGTGAGGACTGCAGATGCAGAGTGTCAGAGTCAAGAGTGTACTGCTGGATAGGCACGGCAGGTCAGGCAGAATCTGAGGAGCAGGAAAATTGACATTTTGGGCATAAGCCCTTCATTCCAAAATATCAATTCTCCTGCTCCTTGGATGCTGCCTGACCTGCCGTGCTTTTCCAGCACCACACTCTCAACCCAACCCATCTGACATCCTACACTGACACCCTACCAATCCTGTCCTCAGCTGGCACCCTACTTAGCCGGAACCCAAGTCAACTAGCATTCTACCCAGCATCCTTTCTACTTCCCTGCTGGCACCCTATTCACCTGGCACCTTACTTGTCTGGCACAGCAGGTCAGGCAGCATCCGAGGAGCAGGAGAATTGACATTCCAGGCATACGCCCTTCATCAGGAATGAGCTTATGCCCAAAATGTCGATCTCCTCCTCGGATGCAGCCTGACCTTCTGCGCTTTGATCTTCTCAACTCTGATCTCCAGCAACTGCATTCCTCACTTTCTCCCACAGTAAAAAGGGGTGTGGTTTGTGTTCCCCCAAACATTCTGCGCAACTAACAAACTTCAGAATGGAACTGTCAGCCCTGCATTATCGGCAGAACCCTGAGCAGATTCTCCTCTCAGAAATGCAGAGCTGCCTTCTTACATAAAGTGGCAACCTGCATGAGACTGCCACTCCTTGCAAATCCAGCCCATGATTACTCGTGAAAAGCGAAAAGCCGATTAAGAATGAATGCCAGTCACTGGATGGAACATCTGTTAAAGTCCTTTCCTTCAATTGATTAATTTATTGTAAAGCAACAGCTAATACCTAAATTATTTGAAGTTGAAGGCTAATGTGTAAAATTGAAAGTAGTGATGCATAATTGAAATCTGCAGATTGTATCATGTGTGAATTTTGCACACACAATTTTTCATACTGAAGCCCATTAGGTTTTTCCAAAGTATGTGAACTTGCAAATTGTACTCGCCCTTTTCCAGCAAGTTCTATTGTTCTCAGTTTTTCCATTTACAATTAGAACACCAAGTTCCTGTGACTTACGAATATGATGTGATTTCTTCTCATTACTGGCTGGTAATAGATCCAGGTTTTGGCTGAGAAGCCAGCTTCATTCTTCAATAGGAACTGCAGGAGAATGCACAATTAATCAGAGTTTGAAATATGAATGCAGTTTCTGATGGCTCAGTAAATGTCATTAAATATGCTTTTGCACATTTGCATTCTTGAACCACATCACTACATGTTTCAAAAACAAATCTTGCACTCAATCTCATCTTGAAAAGCAAAAGCTAGGACATTACAAATGCCCCTTTCAGGGCACTTGTTTCCTCAGAAAGGATGGAATCTAATTTCTTACTTTCCTTCTTTGGTCAGTTGCAGATTATTTTTGGCAGGCACCTAAAAGCAGACTGATGTGCTATGCTGCGTGGGACTGTATTATGTGACTGAAGAGTAGAGTGTAAGAGCAGAGGAAGTAGAGCACAAGTCAGCCACATCAGCCTTCAAGTCTGCTCCCACCACTCACTAAGGACATGGCTGATCCTCCTCCTCAAATGCATTTTCCTCCCCAGTTCAGTGATGTATTGATTCCTTTGGTGTCTAAAAATATCTATCAATCTCAATATACTCTACATCTCAGTGTCCAAAACACTGTGGAGAGAGTTCCACAGATTTACGGCCTCTAAGTGAAGAAATCTTTCCTCACTGTCTTACATGGCTGACCCCCTTTATACTGAGTGTAACCCCTCATTCATCTTCTGTAGATACAGGAAACAGCTTGTCAGCAACTATGTTGTCCAGTCCTCTTAAAAACATACAAATTGATTTCATAGGAGAAAGTGAGGACTGCAGATGCTGGAGATCAGAGCCGAAAATGTGTTGCTGGAAAAGCGCAGCAGGTCAGGCACTATTCAAGGAACAGGAGAATCGACGTTTCGGGCATGAGCCCTTCCTGAAGAAGGGCTCATGCCCGAAACGTCGATTCTCCTGCTCCTTGGATGCTGCCTGACCTGCTGCGCTTTTCCAGCAACACATTTTCGAAATTGAGTTCATATTCAATATAGTCTAAGAGCTTCATTATACTGAGCTTGTCAGTGTGTTAGTAGCTTGGTTTGTATTCTGTTGCAAATATTGAATGATTTTTAATTGAGATGACAGGATACCATCTGGTCAGCCAGTAAGATCCCTGCTTTGACCTTTCTTTTGGAAGGTCTGTTGAATTAAATGCCAACCAGGAACTTTATTGGACTATGGTGGGTCTTCCCAGGATCAAGGGCCTTGGAGACAAATGTCTCATCAGCCAAGAACTGCTGTCCAGTCAGTGGTTGACATCTCTTCATCACCAGTTTTTTGATTCATTCACAAAGTCTGAGTGTCACTGGCTTAGCTAGCATTGTTGCCCATCCTTCATTGCACTCAAGGAGGTGATGATGAGCAATCCTTTGCAATTGTTGTCGTCCATGAGGGAGGTAGGTACACAGTTTTGGTTGGGAGTTCCAATATTTTGATCCAGTGACTGTTAAGATTTTTTTTAATTGTGGGATATTTAGATTAGCTTCCCTACAGCATGGAAGTAGGCCCTTCAGCCCAACAAGTCCACCAATCCTCTGAAGAACAACCCACCCAGACCCATTCCCCTACATTTAACCCTAACTAATGCAGCTAACACTATGGGCAATTTAGCATGGCAAATTCACCTGACCTGCACATCTTTGGATTGTGGAAGTAAACCCACAAAAACATGGGGAGAATGTGCAACCTTCACGTGGACAGTCACCCAAGATGGGAATTGAACCCAGGTCCCTGGTGCTGTGAGCAGCAATGCTAACCACTGAGCCATCATGAGAAAGAAAAAGAAAGAGAAAAGGAGTCATTGCTGGCTAGTCCAGCATTTGTTGCTCATCCCAATTGCTCAGAGGAATGTTTGGAGTCAACTACCTTCTGTGGGTCTGGATTCTCATGTAGGCTGGACCAGGTATGGCCAGCAGATTTACTTCCCTAAAGGGCACTAGTGAACCTAAGTTTCAAGGTGTTTGACAGTATTAGGTTGCCAGTAGACTAGCTTTTTAATCCCGATACTTAAATTAATTTAAGTTGCACCACCTACCATGGTGAGATTCGAACCCATCTTGGAACATTATCCTAAGGCTTTCGAGTACTAGTCTGGGGATATTACCGCTACACTACCCTAAACGTATTTCATTTGCAGTTGATGAGTGGCTTGGATGAAAACTTGCAGGTGGTTGTGTTCCCATGTATCTGTTGCCTTGCCCTTCAGGATGGTAGTGGTCGTGATTTGGCAGGCACGGTTGAAGGATCCTTGGTGAGTTGTTCAGCTGCAGCAACAGAATTTTGGGTGGTGTGTGCACTATTACTGAGGGTGGTGGCTGCTGTATTTTTACACCCAAGTTCTAAAATTTCCATAGACCAAGACACTTTGGAGTTAATGTGGGAGAGTATCAGGCGTATAGCACAGGGAAAAAGGTTTGACAGCAAGGGTATGGACTGGTTTTCAGTGGACTGACCCGTTCTTCCACATACCAGGTCCATGAGAGCTCCTACAAGCCCGCAAACGAACTCCTCACCTGCCTTGTTCCAGCTACCAGCCCCATCATAGCGGTGGACATTAAATAGCACCCATAGACTGATAAATTTATCAAAGCCATTCACACTGCCAAAGTCCAAGAATTAAAGATTGCTAGGTCTATGACATGTATACATTCCAATGCATTGTGCAGAGATTGTGATTTATTAATGTCCTTCTGCAGCTTCTGATTGAATGGAGTTTGCAAGAAAATAAGCTTTCTTTGATGGAGACAATGCCAAGCATTGAGAAAGTTTAGGCAAAAATGGTTTTGGCAAGAGGCTTTGAAGACACAAAGAGCACTGTGTGGTTTGATAAAATCTGTAGACCCCAAGACATATTGAACAAAAGCAACAAATGCACTTCAATTGAGAAAAAAAAACAAGGTGTCTTATGGAATAGAAAATAACTGGATGCTGAATCTAAGGTAGAAATATCAGGTGAGGTGACCAAATGTTTTACCAAAGAGGCATTTACAAGGGGAATGCACAGACGACCAGAGTCAGAACAATGGAGAGGTTTTTTTTCATCCATGGGATGTGGGTATCGCTGCTTTGGCCAGCATTTATTGCTCATCCCTAATTGTCCAGCAGACAGTTAAGAGTCAGCTACATTGCTGTGGTTCTAGAGATAGGCCAGACCAGCTAAGATAGACAGATTTACTCCCTAATGAACCAGATGTGTTTTTATTTATGATATTTGACAACAATTACATAATCACCATGAGGCCACCTTTTTATTCCAGATTTTTAGATTGATTTCAGATTCAAATACATATCCCCAGAACATTAATTTAAAATTCTGCATTGGTCATCCAGTAACACAACCTGTACATCAATATCAACCCATTAGCAAAAGGGAGGTTCTAGGACTGCTGACATTTGGAGTTAGAGAGGAAGGAGCTATGAAAGGAATGAAACATGAGGTTGAGAATTTTAATTTGCGATATTAGGCAACAAGAACCAGTAAATTTCAAGAAGAACAAAGTGAAGAGTAGACAAGACTTGATGAGGTATAAAATATGGGCACCCAGGGTTGGATAAGTCCAGTTGGGCAGTGTGAACTCCAGAAGCACGTCTCCTCCTCTTATCTGTTCCATCTGAGGCAAGCACTGTATCATATTGAAATGAACATAAACCAGAGCTTCCTAAAGTGGGGCTTCAGGAGCCCAGTGGAGTTGTACGATGAAATGTTAGAGCTGTGAGCTTCAAGGCAGCAGTGGCTAACTCCCTCAGTATGCTCTCTTTTCCCCCCAGTACCCCCTTCCCGCCCTCCAAATGATATCCCCTGAGAGGTTCAAGTCACAAAATTGCAGCAGGATAAAGTTTGGGAAGCATCCTTTATAAAGTACAGCTTCTCTAATATCATTGCATTAATGGCACATTTTACAAAAGACTGAAGGAGATTTGGGCTGCATTACACTGATCACAAAAAAATGACCACTGTTATGACGTATGTAGTTTATCTCCATTACCCTGATATTCGGAAATAATAAAATTCAAGTTTTGCGACAGGCTGTGTAATTCTTGTTTATTGGGGTAATCATTTGAAAAGCTTCTTTAAAATGGATGTTTTATTCTCTTTCTTGGCAGAAGTAGATGATGTTTTTGCTTTGAGTGAACCAAGTCAGGTCAAGTCCAATAAAATCAGGTCAGGTCACGCTGGTTCTGCAGTAACACAGACTGCAAAGTTAGTATGGCCATTTTCACCATCATGAACATTGATTGGGAGCATTTTAAGATTGTTACATCTGTACCATCCAATGCATAGTGCAGAGAATAGCATTTACTACAGTCTTGTTGTATCTTCTCATTGATTGAAATTCATATGATAAGCCACATTGTCTAAAGGAACAAAATCTTACATTCAAAAATTTTTGTGCATAAACAGTTTGAAAAGGTTGAGATTACTCTAGGGCAGTGCTTTCCAAATGTTTTTCTGGTATGATCCAATTTAGATGCCCAGTTCATGTGACCCCAGCTAAAAATATAAGGTGCCACAATCTATTTCTACATCTCTCCCTTGCTTCACCACACCCCACATCTCTCTTCCTTCACCAGGCACCCCCCACACCCTCACTCCCCCATCCTCTACCATTCCTTCAACTCCTTGATGACAAAACAGACACGTAACTTTCCTCACAGTAGGAATTGTTTCCCTGGCCCCCTGCACCTTATCTTCACCATGGACCTCCAGTCCCTGTACACATTGATCTGCCATGACGAAGGCCTCCAAACCCTCTGTTTCTTCCTCTCATGCTGTCCCAACCAGTACCCTTCCACCGACACCCTCATCTGCTTGGCTGAACTGGTCCTCACCCTCAACAAATTCTCCTTCCCATCCTCCCACCTCCTCTAAACCAAAGGGGTAGCCCACGTGGGACCCAGCTATGCCTGCCTCTTTGTCAGGTATGTAGAACAGTCCATCTTCCGCAGTTACACCGGCACCTGTTCCTCCATATATCAATTACTGTATCGGGACCACCTCATGCTCCCTCGAAGTGGTTGAACAGTTCATCAACTTTACCAACACCTTCCACCCCTTCAAATTCACATAGACCATCTCAGACACCTCCCTCCCCTTCCTGGACCTCTCCATCATTGTCTCCAGCGATTACTAACCACAGTCATCTACTACTAGCCCACTGACTCCCACAACTACCTAGATTACACCTCCTCCCACCCTACATCCTGTAAAACACCATCCCTTATTCCCAATTTCTCCGCCTACACCACGTCTGATAACCAGGATGACCAATTCCACCTTAGAATATTCCCAGATGACCTTCCAAGATCGCAATTTCCCTTGCCAAGTGGTTGATGATGCCCTCCAACATATCCCTTTCACTTCCTGCACCACCGCCCTCGAACTCCACCCCTCCCAATGCAACAAGGACAGAACCCCCCCCCCCCGCCCACCCCCAGTCCTCACCTTCCATCCCATCAACCTCTGCATACATCGCATCATCTTCCACCACCTCCAAACAGAACCTACCACCAGAGATATATTTCACTCCCCACCCCTACCAGCATAGAGGAAAGACCATTCTCTCTGCGATGCCCTTGTCAGGTCCACGCCCCTCACCAGCCCACACCCCACTCCTAGCACTTTTTCCCTGCCATCTCAGAAAGTGCAAAAGCTGCACCCACACCACTCCCCTCACTCCACCCAAGGCTCCAAAGGATCCTTCCATATCCAACAGAAATTTACCTGTACCTCTATTAATGTCATCTACCATATCCGTTGCAGTCAATGTGGTCCCCTGTACATCGGGGAGACAGGGCACTTTCTTGCAGATTGTTTCAGAGAATATCTCTGGGACACCCACACCCACCAATCCCACTGCACTGTGGCTGAACATTTCGACTCCCGCTCCCACTCCGTCAAGCACATACAGGTCCTAGGCCCCAACCACTGTCAAACCATTACTACCTGACGCCTGGAGGAAGAACACCTCGTATTCCACCTTGGGACCCTTCAACCACACGGGATAAATGTGGATTTCAGCAGTTTCCTCATTTGCCTTCCCCCCACATTATCCCAGTCCCAAGCCTCCAACTTGCCACTGTCCATCACCTTTCCTGATGAAGGGCTGCTCCAACAAACCCCCCCCCCCCCCCCCGCAACCTATCACCTTCTCCCTCACCTTCATCTACCTATCGTTTTCTCAGCTACCACCCCCTCAGCCACACACCCCTCCCATTTATCTCTCAACTCTTCTCTCCCCCCCCCCCCCCCCCAGCACAAAAGCCTCATTCCTGATGATGGGCTTATGCCCAAAACGTCAAATCTCCTGCTCCTCAGATGCAGCCTGACCTGCTGTGCTTTTTCAGTACCACACTCTTGACAGTAGGAATCAGGCTTTGCTGTGCAGTCATTCGCATCATGCCCTCCAGCAGAACAAATGTGAGCATGTTAAAAGACCACAAAGTTCAGTCCAAGCCCCACAGCAATACTTACAGCAAAATCTTGTCTGTGGGGCACCACAATCAGTTTGGGAAGCCCGGCTGAGGAGTGTTCTATAACTTGATAAATCTGTCGTGTCAATCAAACTCCAATGAGGCCACAGTAAGACCTTGCATTTATAAAGCACTTTCATGGAGAGAAAAAAATACATCACAAGGTACTTTACAGAGACATAAACAGAAAATAATTAGATGTTGATGGAATAAAAAAAAATCAAGAGCGGTGACTAAAAGCTATGTCAAAGAAGTCTTTTTTCATGAAGGATTTTACAACATAGAGATGTGAAATCTGAAAGAAACACATTATTGTTCAAAGTGGTCATATGATGTTGTTTTCCTTTTAAAGTAAGTGTGCATAGTACTAATATTTTCTGGAACTTTTGCCCCTCTTGGGCTTAAGTTTAGATAATAAATGTTTGCAAGATATTTAACCATGGGTGACATTTCATTTAAACTCAAACTTGGGGCAGTAAGGTGGCTCAGTGGTTAGCACTGCTGCCTCACAGTGCAAGGCCTGGGTTCGATCCCTGCCTCGGCTGTCTGTCTGTGTGGAGTTTGCACACTTTCCCCATAGAGATGTACAACACAGAAACAGACCCTTTGGTCCAACTTGTCATGCTGACCAGATATTCCCAACCCAACCTAGTCCCTCCTGCCAGCACCTGGCCCATATCCCTCCAAACCCTTCCTATTCATGTACCCATCCAGATATCTTTTAAAAGTTATAATTGTACTAGACTCCACCCATGCCTTCTTGGGTTTCATCCAGGTGCTCCGGTTTCATCCTACAGTCCAAAGGTATGCAGGTTAGGTGAATTGCTGAAAATGTGTTGCTGGAAAAGCGCAGCAGGTCAGGCAGCATCCAAGGAGCAGGAGAAATCGACGTTTCGGGCATGAGCCCTTCTTCAGGAATTCAGGGCTCATTCCTGAAGAAGGGCTCATGCCCGAAACATCGATTCTCCTGCTCCTTGGATGCTACCTGACCTGTTGCGCTTTTCCAGCAACACATTTTCGGCTCTGATCTCCAGCATCTGCAGTCCTCACTTTCTCCAGGTTAGGTGAATTGGCCATGCTAAATTGCCATAGTATTAGGTACATTGGTCAGGGGTAAAACGTAGGGAAATGAGTCTGGGTGGGTTACTCTTTGGAGGGTTAATGTGGACCTGTTGGGTTGAAGAGCCTGTTTCTACACTGCAGGGAATCTATTCTTGTCTTTATCCAAGGCTCAGTCACACAAACTTTACAGCTAAGGTACTTGGAATAAAGATCACTGTCCACTATTTTTCTTCATCCTTTTCTCAGGCCAGTAAGGCCAATTATATCCACTTATACCCAGTTGCTCAGCTCAGTAAATGTAAGCAATGGGTAATGTCTGATCTCTGGACAGTCCAGTAACACAGTTGGTAATGCCTAAAAACACTAAGCTTTCTTGGAATGTCCAGAGATTTCTTTCAACATGCCATAATATCCCCTGCTTAAAAAAATCAGAACCAGAAAAAAAATAGTGATTTGTGCTGTTGTCATCGTATTACTGATACCCATAGAGTATATACTTAGCGTATTGTGTCTTCAAACTAAGAGAGGTACTCAGCTGTCACCAGTTGTAGACATTAAAGGCTCCATTGCAAAAGAAGCTACAAACCTATTTGATGCCTTCCACGGCCCAAGGATGTCCCAATGTGCTTTACAGCCAATTAATCACTTTTAAGACATAGTCAATGTTATTTAGAGAAATGTTAAAGCTATAATATACACAGCAAGGTCTCATGAATAGAAAATGAGATAAATGCCTAATTAATCTATTGTGGTGCTGTTGATTGAGGGACTAATATTGACTCTGCCTAACTGGAAAGCCTGTATTCAGTAATTCATCTAAAAGATTGCATCTCCAACAAAATAGCACTTCTTCAGTGTCTTCCAAGATTCTATATTTAAGTTCCAGAATGGAACTAGAATCCATAGCATTTGTGCAAAACTAGTCACTGCTTTTAAGTACTGAAACTGAACACTCACTTTGACACTTTGGTCCTAGCTAGAAAACATTAGAACCAGCCAGTCACTGTTGCACAATGAGAAGTGATGGCTGACTTAATGTAGAGATAAGACTTGATAATGAACAGCAATGGACGGTTTCACACATCAGTATTTGAGCAGGAATATCATATGGTTGAAATAAATAGGAAGTGCTAATAGTTGTGTTGCAAAGGGGGAACCAAGACCAAGTATAATTTCCAAGTGATCCAATGTTAGAGACTGAGATCGATGGATGTGAACATATGATGAATTTAAAAACTATTTTAAAATTGTATATTCAGTCCTTATTCTTCTTTTTCTATTATATTATAAACTTGCCTTGCTGTATTTACTTCTCATGCTCAACAATGGTGATGGTATAACTAAAAGTGGAATTTAAAGTCCTCCACTGTGGCAAGTTTGGTACCAGTGGAGTAATGTGAGATCTGCTGTCTTGGAATAAACTTTATTGAACATAACTAAGCACAGAGATAGTAAAAGAAGTCAGTTTACTTTGAGCACCACAGACTTGAGCTCCAGTTCCATGTGTTCTGACTTCACTATGACATAGATCCTTTGACGATAACTATATCAAGAATAAAGGTTAAAAATTTCAACTGAGGCTTTTAAAAGGGCAACTAATACATTTAAAAGCCTTCTCCCATAGCCACTGGTAGACATCCAGTGGTGGGCAGAGTAGTCACCATGTGGGGATTCCAATGCAGGCTTTGTGCGGGATTTTCAAGTCTGTGCCTGTTTGAGGCACCCTACATCAGGAAGAGGTTGCCAACTGAAAGACCCTTGGTGCAGAGCCCTCTCATTCCTTGCACCCATGTATCCACTCTGTGATCCCTTTACCACCATCACTGACATATCTCTAGCTTGTGTCCCTCAATGTTCCTTGGCCTGAGTTGGGTGAATTACTAGCTACAGCCACCATCTCCTGAGTGGCATGGGGAGAAGGCAGCAGCTCTTACTGAGCAGGACTTCTATTCAGGAGTCCTTGATCCCCAGGAAGGATTGTTGCCCCTAGCTTTTTTGGCCTTCCCACAAAGAGGAATTGTGGGTCATTTGCTGGCTGTCCAGCTGGCAGATGAAATACCTGCCGTGTATATTAAATTCCACACAAAATAGCTAAAGATCGTATGCTACGTTTGTTCACTCTTATAAAGAATATAGTAATTAAAAACAAAATTGTTCCTTCAAATATTGGATTTGTCATTTTATTCATAGCTTCATTGTTGATTGTTACACACGCCAATGATGCAAGATAAAGGCAGGGTATGGAGATATCAAACATTTTAGTCTACGGTTCAGATCAGGCATTACATTAGATGATAGCAGTGTTAGTTTTTCAACAAGAGGCTTCAAAAAAAAAACAAAATCAGCAAAATAGTATTGTGGAACCATGAACTATTTAATAACGTACACTGGTACACATACAGATGTCTTGTTTAATAGTACACATCATTGAACTGCCAAAGACATTACTGTATATATATCTGTCCAAGCAAAAACTTTTTTCCTGTACACATGGCTGAAGTATGTCTCACTACTAATATACAGATTTGGGACCTCCTCTCCATCTTGTACATTTTATTAAAAGCGCGACTTCTAAAGAAAAGTATTATTTTACCTATGAAAAGCAAAGATTGAACGCGAGTGCTTTCACACAAACCATTCATTGCTGTCTTAATTGAGGTGCCAAGAACAATACGTTTTGCTCTGCTGGTTTTAAATCACTCTGAAGACTGACATGGACTTGCAAAATAATGACACTTAGTTTATCCTGTCAGTGTAGCATCTGCTTAATGTCAACATATTATCACCCAGATAAAATGTGGTGCAGTCTTTTGCAAAAGGTTGTCCCTCAGTAACTTTAAGATTGCTCTAACTTAATACTGCAGTTGCACAGCAACAGCATGACTGTCATAGTGATAAATAGTGCACTGGTCCAAGTAGATAGTGCATCTTATGGAATGCAGTTTGAAGGTTAAAAAGGCAATGGGACAATGAAACACTCTAGTAAGATGTATTGGACAAATAGCCAATTGCAATTTACTGTATCACATATAAGCATTTTAGAATGAAAATGCACAGTTAGGCCAAGTTAATCCTCCTTCTCTCAAAGATCCACCACACTTTATTGCTTGTTTGGTCCAAAGCCTTTATGCATAGTCAAGCCCTTATCGCAATTTCCAGATGCAAATTAAATTCTTATGAACATAAATATGCATCAGTATGTACAGCTATATATCATAGGGGCACTAACTCCTGTACTCCCCCCCCCCCCCCCCCCGCCCCAATCACATACAGTCATTGTTTGGAAATGTATAACCATTTCTTCGCACAACAGCTGAGGCACAATTTTAGAACTCCCTACCTAACCGAACTATGGGAATACTTACATGATGCAGACTGGAAATTATCAAGAAGACAGTTCATCACCATCTTCGCAGAGGCAATTCAGAATGGGTAATGCACACTGGCCTTGCCAGCAATATCCTATGAACCGTTGGTGCTAGTGCCTAGGATGGAGGTCTGGAGGGGTAATCAGTGAGCCGGAATAGCAAAGTACCCACTCTGCCTTTCATGGCAGGAATTGTTATTGTCTGGTTTCTATCTAGTATTTGGGAAAATAGGAAACTGCACATTAATGAGGCAAAATTAAATAATACTGAGAATAATGATGCATTCAAACAGGCCTCCTGCTGCTCACTAGCAAGAATTGCATTTAACCATTGAACACTCGGTTGAAAAATGGGACCTTTTTGCCCTCGATGTCACAAATTTCCTTCCTGACCATCTTGGGGTTTTCCCAACTTTCTTACCATGACCCATGTCATTCAGGACCTTATTGTCCTTTTTGTTCCTCTTCAGAGAGGAAATTTCTAAAAACCTGCTGAAAATATTGGAGAATACAGGGACTACTGTAAATGAGAAACTGTGAGATATTAACATCAATGAAAAAAAATGTAGTACCAGAGAAACTAATTGAACTTTAGGTTGATTAATCACCTGAGCCTTTTGACCGACCTCCCAAAGCATTTAAAGAGGTGGCAGTAGAGTTAGTAGATGTGTTGGTGGTCACCTGTCAAACTTCTGTAGACTCGAGGAAGGTCTTAGTAGGTTTAAAGATAGAAAGTGTAACTATATAAGAAAGGGTAGAGAGAGAAAGCGATGCACTGCGGACCAAAAACCTTGCATCAACCTCAACAAGAATTCTAGAATCTATAATAAAGGATGCCATAACAACCCATAGAAAGTAATGGTAAGAAACCGAATCAACATGGATTTATAATAGGGACATCATGTTCGAAAACCTGTTGGATATTAATGCACATGCACCCAACAAGGGAGAACTAGTGAGTGTGGTATCATTAGATTTTTAGAAGACTTTAATCGCATGAGGATGGAAAGCAAATCAGAAAAGATTAGAGGGAATACAACAGAATGGATTGAGAACTGGTTAGTGTTACAACTTGATTGGGAAAAGTGCACCAACAAACAAGCTCCACTATTTCACACACCATCACAAATGTGTAAGTACCTAATTAAACAAGATGATCGATTTGCCTGACGGACTGCTATTTGGGACATAAGCAATTCAAACCAAGTTTTGACATTAACAGGAACATAACTATTTATTATAAACAAACATATTCTTTAGCAAATGGCAAAAAGTAAGTTATCAATTCACTATGATGCAACTCAAACTGTACCACTTATCGAATGCCCAAATACACAGATGTTTATTCATGAAGAAAACAGACAAAAACCAGATGGTTTGACACAAATATTGTAAATGGAAAAATGTGGACAAAGTTCAGTCCACAATATGGAGAGTTATTTTGCACAGTTCTGTTCATTTGATCAACTTGACGTAATGTTGTCTGCAGAGCAATGATCATTCCTTTATTTGATAGCTGATCAAGTGGGTGGACCTGACTTTTTTTATTGTATTAGAGCTCTTTCATTAGTGCTTTAGGTTCCCTTTAATTTTGCTCACACAGAAAGAAGGGAGAGAGAGAGAGAGAGATGTTTTTTCTTTGCTCACTCTGGATGGTTCTGCCTGCACTGCATGTGCAGATCTATATACAAACAGCTGCTGGACCATCTCATCAGGCGGTTTATCCTTTATTCAAAGTCTCCAGGTACCACAAAATTCCATATTGTAACAACCACACTGCGCTAAAGCAATATGCAACTTAAAATATACACCACAGA
Source organism: Chiloscyllium punctatum (assembly GCF_047496795.1). Lineage (NCBI taxonomy): Eukaryota > Metazoa > Chordata > Chondrichthyes > Orectolobiformes > Hemiscylliidae > Chiloscyllium > Chiloscyllium punctatum. The sequence goes on from NC_092762.1 coordinate 64,970,047, forward strand.
ATTCTACTTGAGTTTCAAGTTACAAAATCTTCCTGGTATTTTTGTAATGTTTGACTTCCCTCTAGTTCAGTGTCCTAGAGGGAAAATACGTGGTCCCTGAGAATCGAGAATAAGAATAAGTGGTGCTTTTTCAGGTGCCTGCCTATGATTAGTAGGGTGGTGGAGGGGTCAGTGTTTGGGTTCCAGCAGTTCACAGTTTTTATCAGGGATTTGGAAGTATTGGCAGTCCAGAGCTGGCCTTCACTGTCAATGTAATGGTACAACAGCCACAAACCAACATTTCTTATAGCACAGCCGAGGCTTACACATACAGCTGCAAATTCCTACACTTGTCACTGATAAGCACCAGGCCACATATCTCTCCTTTTCAGTCACTATATTTCACATCTCAGTGTCACTACAGTTCTTTCTCCATTGCCCACTGTAGCTCAGCATTTTATCATTGTTTAATCTGGGGACATTACAAACAGGTAAGCCTTTAGTTGTCTCATATTTATTTTACTTTTATTTACAAACACCAAAAGTGAACAGAAATCTAACAAATAGAAGCTTCATTTGCTCTTTGAATATAAATGAACTGCCTGCATGTCGAGCACCAATCGTTATAAATTCAATGAATGATTACTGTACCCAGATCTCATCTACTGAAACTGGGTGTCAGTAAAGTCCTGACTGGTTTGTAGCACCCAATGCAGCTGGGTTCTTATATATCAAGTGATCATCCTCCTGCTAAATATCCTCATATTCCTCCTTTGAGCATAGCTTCACTCTCCTAATTCAAGTGTTCGTCATATCCCCTCTTTGCATGTTCTTGTTGTGTCCTGCCAGACTGATCCAAACACCAGAAGCCTATCAGTAGGCCTATCATCTGCTGCAGCATTGCCTTGGTCAAAGAAGAGGCTGTGTTGTAGGTGCTCTGGGCCAATACCTGCAGTTTGTTTTGTCTCTCACCTGGGGAAAGTCACCTATTTTGCCAAATGCTATACCGCTTCGGCTGCACTACAAATCTCATCATGGGAAACAAGACAAAATGGTGCGATCTGGTACAAATGGTATCAGTCATAGTCTTGATGCATTTGTGAGTGGACAAGTGAGATGACCCATACAGATCACCGGTGGCTTCTTGAAAGAAGTCAGTCACATAAAAGTTCAGCTATCACCTTGATGGCTACCCACTTTCAGATTGCAGGTCTCACTTGACATAGTTCAGTGACAGTGTTCTGGGACATCCTAGTCCATGTCAATAATGCCTCACTCATCTGAAGGAATTGACATCGATGATGATTGAAACTAGCTCCCCTGTATCTTTTATGCATCCTGAGGTGACATCTTCATGTGTGAGGCTGTTTGGCATCCATTGTACATCTGTTCCTCCTTCTCTTTGCACCTTTGTTACATCTCAGCAACAGCAATAATAATTCCTGTGTTAGCTGGTTCCTGCATATGGAGCAGAAGAAACAGAACCGGTTCCTTATCAATGTGAGTAGTTGGAATTCGCATCACATACAAATGGCTTTGTATACTCCTCCACACAGTGAATCATGGCCATTCAGACAAGGAGGGCCATGCAATGACTCACCTTGACACCGGATCTTATTTAGATGAGTGCACCGCCAGTCATGTGGTAAAGAGATAGTTAGAGAGATTAAGTGCCAAATGGTAACTGATCTCTTCTCCTCCCAACCCCATGTCATCCATGAGGTATCATTGCACATAAGAGAGTCTTGCATTCTACTCACAGTTTGGGTTGAGAGATAATTATTTCCATGCCCTGTCGACCCCAGGTAGTCTTCAATTAGCTGAGTGCACTTTGGCTCATAGGTGCCTCTTTTGAAGGTTGATGGTGATTACTTCTGCTTCCCAGAGATGTCTGTCTTCAATTTGCAAGGACCAGTGACATGGTCAAGATTACTTTTGACTAGCATTTGCAACCCATGTACTTGTACACTGCCTGCACAATGATATAATTGCAAATGATTTCAACTTGCACTGTTCAAGTACTTGATCTATGGCTTGGCTGTCCTTGTTCATAAGTCATTGGAAGTTAACAAGCAGGTAGAGCAAAGCAATTGAGAAATCAAAGATAGGTTGGCCTTTATTACAAGGGGATTTGAATGTAGGTGGATGGATGTTTTTTCTGCAATTATGAGGAGCCTTGGTGAGACCAACTTGGGTGAATTGTGTGCCATTTTGGTTTCCTTACCTAAGGAAAGGTATTTACCATTGAGAGAATACATACTAATTCCTGGGATGAAAGAAGTATTCAGTGAGGAAAAATTAAACAGATTGATCGTATATTCTATGGAATTAAGAAGAATAAGAGGATGTCTAATCAAACTTGTCATATTCTTACATCTATTGACAGGGTAGATGCAAGAATGTTTCTCCCAGTTGGTAAGCTTAGAACCAGGGAACACTGTCTCAAAATGAGAAGCAAGCCCTTTAGGACTGAGGAACAATTTCTTTCCTGAAATGATTGGAATTCTCTGGCTCAGAGAGCTGTGGTGGCTCAGTTATTGAATATGTTCAGGACTAAGATAGATTAGATTTCTGCAAGGAATACAGGGATAGGGCAGGAAAATGGTCATTGAATGGTGAAGAAGGGCTAATGCCCGAAACGTCGATTCTCCTGTTCCTTGGATGCTGCTTGACCTGCTGCGCTTTTCCAGCAACACATTTTCAGCTCTGATCTCCAGCATCTGCAGTCCTCACTTTCTCCTGGTGTAGAGGGTACAAAGCCTACTTCTTATGTTCCCAGGGCAGGGTTTCTATGTCCATATGGGAGGAAGTTAGACCTTTCAGATGGTCAGCAACTGTGTAGTACTAGCAATGCCACAGGCACTAGTGGCCATTGTGGCTGCCACAAGTGTCACTGGAACTGGATAATAAGCTGAGTGAGGGGATTTACTCTGGGTTCAAGCTATGGGGCAGGATGGTGAAAGGAGAGTTGGGCTAAGGGTGGATGGAGTGGGTGGTGAAAAATCATGTAGGGCAATCACGTATACGGTACAGCAGTGAGAGGCTCTGTTTAGCACAGTAGGGAGAAACACCCTTAAAGGTTGCTTGAGTTTGCCTCATGTCCTTGGCAGGTGTCATGGCCTTATCCACCACTGATAAAATACCAGCAGAGGCAATTCGTTATGCCATCCAATTTCACCCTCCCCTGCAGCCTTCCACTTGACTCATAATGGAGTGTAAAATTTCACTTATTATTGTTGAATCTTGTCTCCCCTTTCAAATTCCTGATAAGATTGTTTCAGGTCAAGGACTGCAGGGTCACTGTTCAAGTAATGAACTTTCCATTGTTCTGTGCTTTAATGATTTGTGTTTTCCACACATAATTAAATTTTCAAGAGCAGATTTGGACAATTTTTTTTACCCTAACTATATCAATGCTACTGAATATATATCTTTGCATTGTGTATTAACGTAGCTGCGCTGCACTCACGAGTAGGAATGCGTGGGACTGATTTTATTTAAAAATGCATGTATCCTCTGTTTGGAAGTCTTCCATTAGTTATTTCAGGAAAAGAAACATAGACTAAAGGGTGAAGCAAATTTCAAATCACAAGATGCTTTTTTCCTTTGGATTAGTCCCAAGGTTGCATGAAGCCTGCCACCCAGCCTGATCCCACAACAATCATGGTTCGTGGACCTAAGATGTAACGGTTGGATAGAAACCAAATGCATTCAGTGTAGAGCAATATGGGTGCAAAGGACTTCTGTTATGTCGAAGTCAGATCGATCTGAGAAGCACATTAGTTTGTAGTTTACTAAGTAATCTAAATCATAGTAATTATCATAAGTTGCCAACAAAAATAACACATAAAGAAAACCATATGTCTGGACTAAACCTACAGGGAGCTTGTTTCCTTGTGTAATTTTTGAAGAGCTGTATTTATTCCTTATGTGGTTCTATTCTCAAATATTAGATGCCTGTGTTTTTTTAAATATGAGCGTTCTGGGGCAGACTTCAGGAAAAGCCTTTGTTGCTCTATCAGTGAACTTGGTTTTAAAGCAAGAAGAGCTGGGTAATTTTTGTTTGAGTTTGACTGAAAGTGTGTGTTGTTTCCTGTCAGTATTGAAGTGATGTCACCAATGGAGGTCATCAAGCTGGGGAAGATAGATCTTTTGCATGATTACTTTTCAATGTCATGAATATGTACCTCAACCTACACTTGAGAGTATAATTAGCTTCAGGCTAGGGGATAGAGAAAAGCACATGAGCTTTACACAAAGATTGAACTTGTTGAGAAAATTGGCTTTTGTAGTTTTCTGTTCCCTTAAATTGTCTGTTGTCAACTTTGTCAGTCAACATGCATATTGACCTCCTTATTTGTACTGATATAATTCCACTTTGAAAGCACTGGATATAATTGTCAAAAAGGTAGTGAGGCAGTTCTGTTTCCAGTAAGCTAAAAATCACACAACACTAGGTCATAGTCCAACAGGTTTATTTGGAAGCATTGGCTTTTGGAGCACTGCTCCTTCATCAGGTGGTTGTGAAGTATAAGGTCGTAAGACACAGAATTTATAGCAAAAGTTTACAGTGTAATGTAACTGAAATTATATATTGAAAAAGACCTGGGTTGTTTGTAAAGTCGCTCATCTTTTAGAATGAACATGTTGGTTTCAGTTCTTTCATATGTAAATCGCAGAACATTTATGAGTTACATTCTCAAGTGAACTTTAACAATTGGTGTCGTGTCGGCCCAGATAATATATTTAAGGTGTGAGCTGCCATGTGTGAGACTGTCTGTGCCACAATGGTCGGACTGATTCTAATCTAAAAAATGGATTTACCGAATCTTACATGAATTCAGCAAAGTTCTTGAGCAAAGTAAAATGTAATTTTGCAAGTACAGATTCATCCCACAAACTTATATGTATATGTGTGCATGTGGGTGTATTGGTGGGGGGTGGTGGTGGTGGGAGGGGGGGGGGGGGGGGGGGGAGCGGGGGGGTGGGTAGGGGGATTGGTTGGGTAGGGGGATTGGTTACGAGTATCTGTGAGAGAGTGTGTATGTATGTAGGAGTGTGAGTGTAAAGGGATATAAGTCTGTGAGAAGGTGCATGTGAATGTGGGAGTGTGTGAGAGAGGATCTACGTGAGTGTATGGGTCTGTAGGAGTGTGTGTGTGTCTGTACATGTGTGTGGAGTGTCTGTGTCCGTCTGTCTGTGTGTGTATAGTGCAATGGGGTCACCTGTAGTGTGATATGAACCCAAGGTCACGGCTGAGGCCATCCCCATGGGTATCGTACTTGGCTATCAGCCTCTGCTTAGCCACTTTTCGTTGTTGCCTGACTACCCTGGTTGACCCATTGTCTCATACTGGATTAGTGGTGCTGGAAGAGCACAGCAGTTCAGGCAGCATCCAACGAGCAGCAAAATCGACGTTTCGGGCAAAAGCCCTTCATTTTGACCCACTGTCTCAGCCTGCTCCTGCCCCACCAAACTCCTCTCCACCTACCTCGATACTGTCCTATCTCCCCCAGTCCAGGAAATCCTCACATATGTTCAAGACACCACCCACGCCCTCCACCTCCTCCAAGACGTCTGCTTCCCCGGTCCCCAACGCCTCATCTTCATCATGGACATCCAATCCCTTTACACCTCCATCCGCCATGACCAGGGCCTCCAAGCCCTCCGTTTCTTCCTATCCCGACATCCCAACAGTACCCTTCCACTGACACTCATTCGTTTGGCTGAACTGATCCTCACCCTTAACAAGTTCTCTTTCGAATCCTCCCACTTCCTCCAGACCAAAGGGGTAGCCATGGGCACCCGTATGGGCCCCGCTATGCCTCTCTCTTTGTCGGTTACGTAGAACAGTCCATCTTCCGTAGTTACACCTGCACCACTCCCCACCTCTTCCTCCACTACATCGATGACTGCATTGGCGCCACCTCGTGCTCCCGCGAGGAGTTTGAGCAGTTCATCAATTTCACCAACACATTCCACCCCAACCTTAAATTCACCTGGACCATCTCTGACACCTCCCTCCCCTTCCTGGACCTCTCCATCTTCATTAATGACGACTGACGTGACACTGACATATTTTACAAACCCATCAACTCTGGATTATACCTCTTCTCACCCTACTTCCTGCAAAAATGCCACCCCGAATTCCCAATTCCTCTGCCTCCACTCCCAGGAGGACCAGTTCCACCACAGAACACACCAGATGGCCTCCTTTAGAGATCACAGTTTCCCTTCTCACATGGTTGAAGTTACCCTCCAATGCACCTCATCCACATCCCACCCCTCCACCCTCAGACCCCATTTCTCCAACCATAACGAGGACAGAACCTCCCTGGTCCACCCGACCAACCTTCACATTAACCGCATCATCCGCCAACATTTCTGCCACCTCCAAATGGACCCCACCATCAGGGATATATTTTCCTCCCCACCCCTTTCCTTTTTCCACAAAGACCATTCCCTCCGTGACTACCTGGTCAGGTCCATGCCCCCCAGCAAACCACCCTCCTATTCTGGCACCCTCCCCTGCCCATGCAAGGATTGCAGAACCTGCGCCCACACCTCCTCCCTCACCTCCATCCAAGGCCCCATAGGAGCCTTCCACATCCATCAAAGTTTCACCTGCACATCCAACATTGTCACTTATTGTATCCGTTGCTCCCGATGCGGTCTCCTCTACATTGGGGAGACTGGACACCTCCTCGCAGAGCGCTTCAGGGAACATCTCTGGGACACCCGCATCAATCAACCACACTGCCCCGTGGCCCAACATTTCAACTCCCCCTCTCACTCTGCCGAGGACATGCAGGTCCTGGGCCACCTCTACCACTGCTCCCTCACCACCCGACGCCTGGAGGAAGAACGCCTCATCTTCCGCCTTGGAACACTTCAACCCCAGGGCATTGATGTGGACTTCACCAGTTTCCTCATTTCCCCTCCCCACACCTTACCCCAGTTCCAACCTTCCAGCTCAGCACTGCCCTCATGACCTGTCCTACCTGCCAATCTCCCTTCCCACCTATCTACTCCACCCTCCCCTCTGACTTATCACTTCCATCCCCACCCCCATTCACCTTTTGTACTCTTTGCTACCTTCTTCCCTGCGCCCCCCCCCCCCCCCGCCCATCATTTATCTCTCCACCCTGGAGGCTTCCTGCTGCTATTCCTGATGAAGGGCTTTTGCCAGAAACGCCGATTTTCCTGCTCCTTGGAAGTTGCCTGACCTGCTGTGCTTTTCCAGCACCACTCTGATCTAAACCCCACTTTTCGTTGTTGCCTGTCCCGAAGTCCGCCTTGGAGCGATGGTCACCCGAAGGTCTGAGGTCGAATGTCCTGGACCACTGAAGTGATCCCCAACTGGGAGGGAACACTCCTGTCTGTTGATTGTTGTGTGGTGACCACTCATCTGTTGCCATAGCCTCTACTTGGTCTCATCAATGTATCATGCCTCAGGGCATCCTTGCCTGCAGCGTATGAGATAGACAACCATGGCTGAGTCGCATGAGTACTTGCCATGTACACGGTGGGAGGTGTCCATGGTGGAGCAGTGCTCCGAAAGCTACTGATTCCAAATAAACCTGTTGGGCTGTAAAACTACTTTGTTTTTGAGCAAAGTAAAATATGATTTTGTGAATACAAATTCATCCCACAAATGTATATGTGTATGTATATATAAGTCTGTGTGGGGGTGCATGTGTGAGTGTGTGGGAGTGTATGTGTGAACATATGAGAGAGGGGGCGTGTGTGTGTGTGTGTGTGTGTGTGTGTGTGTGTGTGTGTGTGTGTGTGTGTGTGTGGTCTGTCTGTGTGTGTAGTGCGCTGGGGTCACTTGTAGTGTGACATGAACCCAAGGTCCCGGTTGAGGCCATCCCCATGGGTATCGAACTTGGCTATCAGCCTCTGCTCGGCCACTTTTCGTTGATTCCAGTAAATGTTGTAATAAACTATTTCATCAGAGAAGCCAATGTAGCAGGATATCAGCCTGATTAATTTTCATTGGCTTTCCAAAATACTAATTCACTGAGTTCAATATAGTAAGAAAGAGGACATTATTAAAAGAAGTAGACTTTGAAATGCAAGAAGTCTACACCTGTATCTCAGAAACAAATAGGGCATGTAATTATCCATATGATGGGTCAGGGGTGCAGGGAAGGGCTGCCTGTTCATTATTTGCTGGATGTACACCACTTGTCATCATGGTAATGGCAGATAAAGTATACACACACACACACACACACACACACACACACACACACACACACACACACACACACACACACACACACACACACACACCACAGTGTGTGGCAAGTGGCCAGTGGATGCCAGGTGGAGCTTGTTGATGTGTGTCAATGAAGCCTGAGGCTCCGACAGGCTGAAACCTATCCATTCCCGTGTAGATGATGTTAACTGCCATCCAGTTCATACTGGCAGTGTAGCAGGACAACTGTGTAACCCGGGTAACATGCCTTGTTGATCCAATTGAAGAAACCATCACAGGCAACACAGCTAATGGCCAGTGGCACTGTCTGCCTGCCTCCTGAAAATGGATTTGGTCCAAATTCTACTTTGAAATGATGTTATGTCACAAATGCTTAGCTATAAATGAGCACATGAGGTAAACCAGGAAGTGGTGATTAAAAATACATCGAATGAAAGCTAAAATGCTGTAGCATGTAAGAAGACTGGACAGGTAAAACAAGTATGATATTTTTTAGTTTAAAATTATATGAAGATGGAAACATTGAGCGAGCTAAAGAGTTGCACGGATTTTGCCAAAATGAAATAGTGATGCTAATTTCTAATGAGCATGAATTATTTAGCATTTGTGGACATCAAAGAGATTATTTACTCCATTGCGTTGAACATTTATTTAACTCAGACAATATGATAATTCTAAATGATTTGCTGAACTGCAAACATTCTGTTATCCTTGAAATGTCAGTGTAGAAATTAAGAATTTTAATTTTGAATAAATGCCTACACTGAAACCCACACCATGTGTTTTATTTTTGTAACTAAGCAGACATTCTTGAACTGGACCCAGCAAAGAACAGCAAGCTACCTTAGAAGCCATAACACTGTGGCTGAATTAATCATCTTCTAACGTGTGGTGTTTCCAAATCAGGGCTGTGCCACGTTGGCATTTCCCTTATGACAAAATGGTCAAGAGCCAGACTGAGCAGTGAGGAGACACTTTCTCCACATTTTCTGTTAGAAATAGTTGAGGAAGCCTATGGATGAGTCCACACAACAGCTGATGCTTGTAGACTCCCAGGCTATGGGCCAAAGGTGCTTATTTTGCCAAGACGTAAGGTTTTGAACTTTTCTTTTGCTATAAATAACCTTGTATTAAGTGGAACTGTCAGAGATAGTGCATAGCTTTTCAATTGTTTCAATTTGTTTGAAGTTGAGCTCACAAAATATATGGGCATATATTGAGCAAATTTTTAAAGATATGTGAATCATTCTATTTTGGACACTGCTGCTAATCTATAAACAATGTGAAGTTTCAGTCGAATGCCATTTGTTTCAGGTGCCAAAACCCGCACTTGCTTTGAAGCAGTCTGCCAAGGCTTTCAATCGGTCAAATGCCAGATTGATGACCTTTTAGTGGACTACAGGCCTCACAGGGTGAAATGGCCCATATCAAAGGCTTACAATTTCTTAAGGCAGAATCATACAAATGGGAAGCATTGCACCAACTTCAGAAACTGGCTACAATAAAAATATGTTTACCAATCACACCTGTGTAACTTTCTAGATGTGAGAACTTGGAAATTATGTTTTCTACATTTTGAATGCTGTGAATATTCTCTGTTTAACCTTTTTTTAAAGATCAAAATGTGACTAATGATCTTATTAAAAAGGCATTTCTGTGACAAGTATTTTAAGCAGAGGCTGGTTTACACACTGATAGTGTAGTCATTATATATCTTACTCTGGTGAGTATCAGTCAACACACAGGCCAACACTTTGCAGGCTATCTGTGGGTTGGGGGAACTACTGAAGAAAAAGAAATTGTGTAATAAAGAGACTGCATACCTTTAAAGAAGGCACATATCATTTGGAAAAAAAGTTAGTTGTTCTATAAAACTCAAATGTCTTGCTTGTTTCTTTGCAGATATGAAAATCAGATGTGAATTTTGCAGAAGTTATAAGTTGACTGTTGGCAATTAATGGGGTTACCCTACTAATTTCTACAGGGTCAATTACTTCCTTTTGCCATTCTTAGATAGTATAAATTAGATGGTAGTGTCAAGTCATATGTTGGTGTTAAAACGAATGTATTTAATAGAAGGCTGTGTTAGTTATTACGGTTTTCTGCTCATCTTCTGCATCACTCTGCATTTTCAGATGCAGGCATTTCTTTGCTACACTTTTAAGTAGTAATTTCATTCTGTTGGTTTGCTGCTAAAATATTTGTTATGATCATAGTGCCAACTTGTAATCCCATTGGCACTTTACACTTTTTTTATTTAACGCAAAAACAGTGTCAAAGTTATTCATTTGAGATAGCATTTATAAACAAACATTGCAGCATGACATCTTTCTAGCATTTTCTTTATTCCACTTTAAAAAAATGCCATAAATAGAAATGCCGGATTGCACTTTTGTTTTGATTTGGACATTTATTTATGTCACGTACAATTGAGTTCCGTCATTAATTCTACTGGCAGGTGGTCCATGATTCACGTTAGTAAATGAAAGGATTTTAACAAGCTTCTAAAACCAATCAAGGCAATTTGGAGAATAAAATGAAGAAGCGATATTACTGTATTGCCTTTATTTACACTGTATTGAAAAGTGAAATTTGGCACTTGCAATAAGTGGAAGCAATTTAACTTTCTCTATATTGATACCATAAATCTTGAACAAGTTAAAGGTACAAAAAGTGCTTTTTGATCAGTTTTTACTAAGAGCAGCGGTGGTTTAGGTGATGTGAAATGGAAATAAGAAAAAACTAATTTTTTTAATGGAAATGTTTAAAAATTATCCAATTAATTACATAACTAACCATGCCTTTGACTTTTATTTCTTAGTTTTGCAGTTCATTGTCATAATTATGTTCCATCTTTCTTTGCCTTTAAGAAAGCATTTACTAATCTTAATATCAGCTGTCAACAACATTCAAAAATATTTGGCTGTAACACATTTACTTCAACAAATCAGGCAAAATGTGATTGTTCAAAAGTAGCTTGGCTCTCCTCTCAAGATTTAGAGACATTGAAATGAAATTTGAAACATTTGCAATGTTTTAAGATAGTGACAAGATTCTAGCTGCAGCTGTGTTTTACACTTGGGTAGTGTAATTGTTTAAAGTAATAGTCACTAAGCAAAACTTGACAAATTAAAATCATTTTTGTTCTTGTTCACTTCTAACTTAGATTATTGTGTCCATTCACATTTCACCTCGAATTTCTAGAATTAACATTGTTTGGCATGCCAGCTGACCTTTCTGTGCTGTCCCAGATATAAGAATTACAGCAGAAAATTTGATGAGCTACAAACATATCAGTGCAGAGGCTGATCAGTTAACTCAATGTGCAGTACCTCACAAAGAAAGATTCCAATCAGATACTATAGACAGTCACAGTGTGTTAAAGTCATAAGATCTTGCAACACAAAAGGATGCCATTCAGGGCATTGAATTTGCTGACCTGCACTACCCCACTTTTTACATGTAGTCCTGAAAATGTTGCTTTTTCAAATATTTATTCTGTTCCCCTTTGAAATTCAATCTACTTCTACCATCCGTGAAGGCTATTCACTCTAAATCATAATAATTCATTACATAAATACATTTTTTCTTCCTTTTCTATTTGGGAAGCTCAAGTCTTGAGTAGATATCCTACCAATTCATCCTACAAACAATATGGCAACAGCTCTGTGAGACATATATATATATATAAATATTTTGCATGTATCATTTTAATATAAACATTATAAATCCTTTATCTTTAATGTGACCACTTTTGAACATTCATTTGTCAATGCAGTAAATTTCAAATAATTCATTACAATTCAGTCAAACGACAAATGTAATAGTGATAGGGACAGAATGCAAATCAGAAGAAGATACAATTACAATTTGTGGCAGAGCCTGTCTAGAGTATTGTATTCAATAGCAAAAGAATAATAATATTGTCCTTGAGGGTAAGGAACAGAGATAGCAAAGGTTTCAGGAATCCCAGTTATGAGGAAATCTGAAATAAATTAGCCTTGATTTATCAGAATAGAAGACACTTCAAGGTAACACAAGTAGAAATTTTCAAAATTATGAAGAGATGACTAAGACTAATCAGGACAAAACTCATTGAAAAATGGCTCCAAAAAAATTGGTTATTTTAGATGCAGGATAATATGTGCTTGGAATAAAAGACGATTCAAGGATGGCCGAAATTTGTTTCTGCTGATAAGGAGGGTCTGAATTAACTGAAAAAGGAGTATCATCTTTATCAACTCCTTTTCCCCATTTAATCATAAGAAGTATGAGAGCATTTGAACTGGTATGAAATTGATGGACTGAGATGCCTGGTTTTGTTGTCCATTGACTTTGAAGGGAGGTGTGATTGGATATGGTGTCAAAATCTGTGGCCAGTCCAACTCTTTCCCGCCAGACAAGTTTTAGTCAGATGCAAAAGTCAGCATCCCAGAATGAATATAAACGTGTGCATAGTTGAGCACTGATGAAACTTGATATCTTTTACACGCTTCATTTGAATTCAACCAAGTACCATCACTGCTTTCATTTGATCAAACAGAGTTCCTTTCACAAGCGAGCATGCTGAGAGTCATCCGCATATAGAAGTTTGTTTGTGAACAGATCCATCAGCATTTACTTATCAACCTCAGATTTTATCCAAACTTCGTGAATGAGTCCTTTTCATCAGATACTTTGTTTTGCAGAGAATATAATGCATAGGGGAATTTATCCTCACTTTTTTTCCAAACTTCAATTGATAAATTTGCTCAAAGCCTTGAAGCTCCAAATATCTTCTTCAATCTGAATCTATTAAAAAGAAAAATTGGAATATTATTAGCTAATGGTTAACTGGTTCAAGGGAAATCTTCTCTCTTGCTTTCAAGGTAAGATATAGCCTCTAATAGCTCACCCATTTGAAGAAGAGCTAGGAATACATTTGAAGGAATAATAGCACCAGATTAGCTTGTAAATCAGTTTAGCATTGTATGCTTTCTGTTTGTGTCACTACTGTGATAACACAGACCAGCAACTTACAATATTGGGAATTTCCCCTGTGCGAACTGACTGTGACTGCTCTTTAGCATGACACGTTTCAGCAAGATCAGTGCATTTGAGGTCATTACCTAAGAACTATGTTTCATTGAAATAAAGCTTGTTCAGGTTGTAAATTTGCTCACTGAGCTGGTCGGTTTGATCTCAGACGTTTCATCATCAGGCTAGGTAACATCATCAGTGAGCCTCCATTGAAGCGTTGGTGTTCTGTCCCAATTTCTATTTACGTGTCTCGGTCTATTAAGGTGGGCGATATCATTTCAGGTTCTTTTTCTCAGAGGTTGGTAAATGGGGTCCAAATTGATGTGTTTATTGATGGAGTTCCAGTTTGAACTGGTTTCAAACCGGAACTCCATCAATCAACACTGATTCGGACCCCATTTACCAACTTCTGAGAAAAAGAACTGGAAATGATATCGCCCACCTTAATAGACCGAGACACGTAAATAAAAAATGGGACGGAACGCCAACGCTTCAATGGAGGCTCACTAATGATGTTACCTAGCCTGATGATGAAACGTCTGAGATCAAACTGACCAGCTCAGTGAGCAAATTTACAACCTGAAACTCAACCTGAGCTACAAATCTTCTCAAAAATCGCTAATAAAACTTTTGTTAAATGGATGGTGATTGAAGTGTAATGCTGGGATAACCTGTACTGAGAGGAGATTTCTGTAACTTTCATGCAGAATGCTTAGAAAACTTAACATTGTGTCTACTTAATGAGAACATTGACTATGGCAAGTTTTATGTTTTTAATTGTGAGTTCTGGGCGCTGTAGATCCTTTAGTGCATAAAAATAAATAACTCTGAATGCATTACATGATTTTCTAATGGTCACTCTATTATGGAATACTGTACAACTTTTGAAGTCATTAGGAAACTGTGTGCCATTGTACAAATGCTTAACATTAAATAGGCCAAACTTACTTGCAACAAAACAAATTGGTCTAATTGAGTTGTATCCATCTGACCACACATTGTTTTTTGTATTGTAGTATGTGTAAATTTATTGCACATTGCCAAGTCAAGTTAAACCCTTATCCAAGTCAGTGATGTGAGTGCAAAGGTTCTAAATTAAAGTTTAGGAGAGAAACAAAATGATAATGAACCTCAAATGATAAAATACTGCAGATGCTATAAATCTAAATTAAAAACAGGAAATGCTAGAAACACTCAAAGTCAGGCTGCATTTGTGGGCAGAGAAACAGTTCACATTTTTATGTTGATGATAAGTTTCCATTTCTGAATCTAATCATTTTAGTTGTGAATACTTGTAAACTGGGGATTTGGCACAACTATGATGACGATGAATGTAATATGTGGGAGAGTAGAGAGAGTTTCCATGATACTGATGATTATGCTGCAGGAAATGTGTTTGGTTGCCAATCCTATCAGATCATGTGGATCGGTTGGAGTGACAGCTCGAGGCAATGAGGAATTTACAAGAGCAAGGATGGCAGTTGCAGGAAGATAGAAAAACTGAAGATCCATTCAGGTAGATGAATTGACTCCAGAAAAGGTAGGAGAGAGAGAGAGAGAGAGAGAGAGACAGGTCATGCAGGAGTCTCCTGTGGCTGTCTGCATCTCAAACTGGTATGCTGTTTTGGAAAATGTAGGGAGTGATGGATTCTCAGGGGAATGTAGCATTAACAGCCATGTTTCTGGTACTGGGACTGGCTCTAATGTCACAAGGGGTACGTCAGGTTCCATGTAATTGATTGTGATATGGGACTGTCCATTCAGAGCACAGACAGATGTTTCTGCAGCCAACAGCGAGACATCTGAATGGTGTGTTGCCTCCCTGGTGACAGGATCAAAGATATCTCAGAGAGGGTGCAAATATTCACAAAGGGGAGAGGGACCTGCAGGAGGTCTTTGTACACATTGGAACTAACCACATAGGAAGAGTAAAGGATGAGATTATGAGGACAGAATACAGGAAGTTAGTCAGGAATGTAAAAAGGAGGTCCTCGAGGGTGGTAATATCTAGATTACTTATGGTACCAAAGCTAGGAAGAGGAGGATAGTGCAGATGAATGTGTGGCTGAGGAGCTGGTGCAGGGGAGAAGGATTTGCATTTTTGGATTATTGGAATCTCTTCTGGGTTGGAAGTGACGTGTACAAGAAGGACGGATTGCACCTGAAGTGGAAGGAGACTAATATACTGACAGGGGGATTTGCTAGAGTTGCTTGAGATGACTTAAGCTGGGAACGATGGGGGTGACCCAGGGAGATAGTGAGAAAAGAGATAAGTCTGAGACAGGTTAGGAAAAGGACCAAGTCGAACAGTCTGGGCAGGCAGGAACATGGCAGAGAATGAGGTAGGACTGGATTTATTTCAAATAAACTGCATTTATTTTAAAGTAAGAGGCCTAACTAGTAAGTAGATGAGCTCAGGGCATGGTTGGGAACATGGGACTGAGCTATCATAGCAATTACAGAAACGTGGCTCAGGGATGGACAGGACTGGCAGCTTAATGTTCCAGTACATAGATACTATAGGAAGGCTAAAAAGGAGGGCAAAAGAGGAGGGGAACAAGAGAGGAGGGGCAGTGATATATTTGATTATGACTGTACTTAGGCAGGATATTCCAGGGAAACTATTTGGGTAGAACAGAGAAATAAGAAAGGGACGATCACCTTATGAGATTCATGCCTATTTTCTAAATGGGGAGAAAATTCAGAAGTGTGAAGTGCAAAGAGACTTGGGAGTTCTAGTCCAGGATTCCTTCAGTTGTTAGGAAGACAAATGCAATGATGGCATTTATTTTGAGAGGACTTGAATATAAAAACACTGATGTAATTCTGAGGCTCAAGAAGGGTCTGGTCAGACCACATTTGGAGTATTGTGCGCAGTTTTGGGCCCCATATCTCAGGAAGGATGTATTGACCCTGGAGCACGTTCAGTAGAGGTTTACGAGAATGGCGCCAGGAATGAAATCTTGACTTATGAGGAACATTTGAGGATTCTGGGTCTATACTCGATGGAGTTTAGAAGGATGAGGGGGGATCTAATTGAAACTTATAGAACACTAAATGGCCTGGACAGAGTGAATGTTGGGAAAATGTTTCCATTGATAGGAGAGACTAGACTTGAGGGCACAGCCTTAAAGTAAAGGGAAGACCTTTTAGAACAGAGATAAGGAGAAATGTCTTCAGCCAGAGAGTGGGAAATCTAGTGAATTGATTGCCACAGAAGGTTGTGGAGGCCAGGTCATTGAGTGTATTTAAGACTGAGTTAGATGGGTTCTTGAGTATCAAGGGTTATGGGTAGAAATCGGGAGAATGGGGTTGAGAAACTCATCAGCCATTGTTGAATGGCAGAGCGGATTCAGTGGGCTGAATGGCCTAACTTCTGCTCCTATGCCTTATGGTGTTATGTTTCTACAGACCCCCCAATATTCAGCAGGAAATTGAGGAACAAATTTGTAAGGAGGTCTCAGTTATCTGTAAGAATAATAGGGTGGTTATGATAGGGGATTTTAACTTTCGAAAAATAGCCTGGAACTGCCAATGTGTTAAGGACTTGAATGGAGAGGAATTTGTTAAGTGTGTACAAGAAACTTTTCTTATGCAGTACAAGAGAACTTCCAAAACTTGACAAACTCTTGGGAAGTAACGCGGGGTAGGTGACTAAGGTGTGATATGACCATAATTCTATAATTATTTAAAATAGTGATAGAAAAGGATAGACCAGATGAAAAAGTGTGAGTTCTAAATTGGAGGAAGACCAATATTGATGGTATTAGCTGGGAACTTTCAAAAGTTAATTGGGGGGCGGATGTTTGCAGGTGAAGGAACAGCTGGAAAATGTGAAGCCTTCAAAAATGAGATAATGAAAGTCCAGGGACAATATGTTCCAGAAAGGATGAAGGGCGAGGCTGGGAGGGAATGCTGATGATGAGAGAATTTGAGGTTTTCATCATGAAAGAGAAGAAAGTATATGTCAAATGTAGACAGCAGAGATCGAGTGAATCCTTAGGAGTGTATAAAGGCAGTAGGAGTATACTTAAGAGGGAAATCAGGAGGGCAAAATGGGGGCATGAGATAATTCTGGCAAATACGGTTAAGCAGAATCCAAAGAGATTCTACAAATACATTAAGGTTAAAAAGGTAACTAGGGAGAGAATAGGCCCTTTAAAGATTAGCAAGGCAGCCTATGTGTGGAACAGCGGGAGATGGGGAAGATCTTAAATAATTGTTTTGCATCAGTGTTTACTGTGGAGAAGGAAATGGAAGATATAGAACATGGGGAAATAAATAGCGACATCTTGAAAAATGTCCATATTACAGAGGAGGAGGTTCTGAACAGCTTAAAATGCATAAAGTTGCATAAATTCTTGGTATCTGATCAGCTGTACACTAGAACTCTGTGGGAAGCTAGGGAAGTGATTGCTGAGCCCCATGCTAAAATATTTGTATTATTGATAGCCATAGGTGAAGTGCCAGAAGACTGGAGGTTGGCTAATGTGATGCCACTATTTAAAAAAGGTGGTAAGGAAAAGCCTGGGTGACCCTGAGGGACAGGATGTACATATATTTGGAAAGGCAAGGACTGATTTGACTGATTAGAAATAGTCAACATGGCTTTGTGCGTGGGAAATAGTGTCTCACTAACTTAATTGAATTGGTGAGGGCAGAGCAGTGGACTTGATCTATATGGACAGCAGTAAGGCATTCGACTGGTTAGCAAGATTAGATCACATGGAATACAGGGAGAACTAGCCATTTGGATACAGAACTGGCTCAAAGGTAGAAGTCAGGTTGATGGTGGAGAGCTGCTTTTCAGACCGGAGGTCTGGGACCAGTGGTGTGCCACAAGGATTGGTGCTGGGTCCACTGTTTTTTGTCATTTATATAAATTATTTGGATGTGAGCATAGGATGTATGGTTTCTAAGTTTGCAGAAGACACCAAAATTGGAGGTGTAGTGGACTTTGAAGAAGGTTATCCAGTGTACAATGGGATCTTGATCAGATGGGCCAATGAGCTGAAAAGTGGCAGATGGAGTTTAATTTAGATAAATGTGAGGTGCTGCATTTTGGAAAGACAAGTCAGGACAGGACTTATACACTTAATGGTAAGGTCCTGGAGAGCGTTGCTGAACAACGAGACCTTGGAGTGCAGGATCATAGTTCCTTGAAAGTAGAGTCACAGGTAAATAGAATAGTGAAGGCAGCATTTGGTATGCTTTCCTTTATTGGTCTGTGCATTGAGTATAGGAGTTTGGGAGATCAATTTACAGCTGTACAGGAATGTGGTTAGGCCACATTTGGAATACTGTGTGCAATTCTTGTCTCCCTGCTGTCGGACGAATGTTGTGAAACTTGAAAGAGTTCAGAAAAGGTTTACAAGGATGTTGCCAGGGTGGAGTGTTTGAACTATAGGGAGAGGCTGAACAGGCTGGACTATTTCCCTTGGATCGTTGGAGGCTGAGGGGTGACCTTATAGAGGTTTATAAAATCATGAGGGGCATGGATAAGGTTAATAGACAAGGTCTTTTCCCTGGGGTGGAGGAGTCTAAAGCTAGAGGGCATATGTTTTGGGCGAGAGATGAAAGATTTAAAAGGAATCCACAGGCAACTTTTTCACGCAGTGGGTGGTGCATGTATGGAATGAGCTGCCAGAGGAATTGGTGGAGGCTGGTACAAATATAACATTTAACAAGCATCTGGATGGATATATGCATAGGAAGGTTTTAGAGGGATATGGACCAGGTGCTGGCACATAGGACTAGATTTATTTTGAATATCTGGTTGGCTTGGACAAGTTGGACTAAAGGGTCTATTTCCATGCTGTACATCTCGATGACTCTGTGACTCTATATGACCCATATAATATACTACTGATAATCATTGTTTCGAATTCAGGATTCAGTATGACCATTGTGCTTGTGAATATCCATAGGCTTGCAACCTACCACTCTCAAAAGAAGGACAGAGAAATTGGAGTGGGGGAAATGAATGACAAAAATAATGAACCAGACCCAACAGTTTTCTCTAATCATAAATGGTACAGGCAGGTTTTTAGCTTGTAAGATATTTTGAGACAGCAAATCTCGATGAGATGTAAATGTGTGAAGGAATATGAATGGATCTATCAGCATTTACCTATCAAATTCAGATTTTATCCAACCTTCATGAATGACTCCTTTTCATCAGACACATTATTTTGTGGAAAAGATCATGCATAGGACAATCAGTGTAGGATAGTTCTTCAGGGTCACATCATTGCCATACTTTTGTAGATGGCCAATGATGTTAATGGTCAGTTTGTCCAAAGGTAGTTCCTTGGGATCAAGGATTACTTTCTTCCACTCCACTGTTATGGGTCCTAAGGTAGCTCAGGATCTGCACACCCTGCACAGATAGAGCAGGTAGTATTTCTAAAACTCGTGAAATGGGATGCTCAAGTTACTGACAAAAAAAAACTGCAGGTGCTAGAATCCAAGGTAGACAAGGAGGAGGATGGAAGAACACAACAATTCAGGCAGCATCAGGAGGTGTAGAAGTCAACGTTTTCAGGTGTAACTCTTCTTCACGACTGAAGAGGGGTTGCATCCAAAACATTGACTTCTCCACTTCTTGATCTGCCTGGCTAGGTGTGGTTGGCCAGCCTCATGCGCAGGTTACTGCCCGCTCCTTCCTCTGTTGGCTTCCATCTGAGCCAGATAGAACTGTTAGAAATGGTTGACTCCTTCGTCAATGCTTCTTCTCCAAAATGGGAGATTAGTGGTTAGAGATTCTAATGAATCAGTTGAGGATATTACATAATTTTTCAGCTGGCTTTGAGGACTTCCTAAAGGATTTCCTCTACCATCCTGGTAACCACCTGCCATGTTGAATCTCAGTGTAATTAACTTATTTGGAAGTTTTGAGTCATGCATGTGGACAGTGTGGTTCACCAGTGCAAGCGATTGACCACAACCTGTACTACTTTGTTGACTTAAGAGAGTCCACTGATACTGGAGTGCCTTGCCTACCATTGGATTTGCAGGATTCTGTGGAGGTGTGGCTGTTGATATTTCTCCAGGGATTTGGGGTGTCTGCTGTTCATTGTCCATGTCTGTGACACATATAGGAGAGCTAGTAACATTACTGCCCTGTAGATCATGGGCTTGGCATCAACTTTGAGGTCTTTGACCAACAAGTTGTCAACTACAGCATGAAGCATACACATTAGAGTTTCCTTTTCCTTAAGTTTTGCCCATCTATTCATTGTCAACTTCCAAACAATTTCTATTTGTACTTTTAATTCTGTTACTTGTCCATGTCGTACTGAATTTATGAATGGGTTGAACCAAAAGAAAATAATATTTTAGCACATTACCAGTTTGACAGGATTAGTGCCAATTCTTAACCATTTAAACTTGATTTACACTAATATTGAAAATCAGCACCACACTATATCGGTAAATATTGTGCATCCATGTGTAGTCCTACATACAACCCAATAGCTGTGATTTTGAAGTAATACTGTAATTTGATTGAGGGTAGCTTCACATAATATTCAGAACTGTTTCACTGTAACCTTTCTGGATGCAAAAACCAGAAATCATTGAAAGCTTTAGAATTATTGATTGAAATGAGAGATTATTAACAGAATAGTTAATTAATTGTACAGCATGGTACAATGGAGAACTATTAACATATCCCTGTGTACTTATTGGACTCTGAATGAATGCTGACTGTATAAATATTTGACTTCTGAGTCGATATTAGTACGCAGTTTCAGAGCACCCACAGAACACAGTGTTCTGCTTCCCCAATACTTGGTAAAGGAAAGAGATGTCCAAATAAAACAGGATCTTGGTATCCCATTGGTGGATCAGTGTTTAGATCTTGGATGAGTTCTCGTCTGGTGGGATCGAGATCACATTTGAATTAACAGATGGTATCAGTCATACTCTGTCATAATTATCATCTGACGATCATCTAAATCCTAAGAGCACTATTATCCATAAATTGCCCTGTTACTGATGTCAGTGATTAAGCTTTTAGGATTTGAGGGCAACTTGACTTTATGGTTGATAACACATTAAATGCACATTACATTCTGGACTGTTGAAAGCAATCATAGCACTTATTATAACTTGAGACAGGCTTCAGTTCTTGGATAAAAATTCCGAAAAAAATGCAAGTAAGAATCTACTTCTAATCCTGTTGATCTTGGTTCTGCTTCTGTTGATGTCATGGTTATTTTAAATACCTTTTCACAACTCATTACATTCTGTCGTCTATTGTTGTGTCTCATTTGATCCTGCAAGAGAGGGACAAGTGTGTCAGGAGTGTGGAGCAATTTGTTTAGTTGAACATAGAACAGTAGGGGAGAGGAATGGCCGTCAGCCCACCATGTCTGTGCTGACCATGTTGCCAGTCTAATCTAATCCCATCTGCCTGTGTTTGGTCTGAATCCCTCTATTCCCTGCCTGGACATGAGTCTGTCTAAATGCTAAAGGTTAGCGTGACTGTCATTTTTAAATAGATTGGAATAGTATGCAAGCAGTGAAAGATGTGGATGTGAGAATTGCAGCAGCACAACTTGAGTGAAGGTGAAATGTAGCAGTGAATTTTAGGCATGGGTCCAAATTAATAGAGATTGATGGTAACTGTAGCATGAAGCATGCGTTAAGCTAGGATACAGTTGGTAGTCATGACATTTGGTGATGAATTAATTGACCTTAAGCATTTTTCATAACACTGCATCCGCATCCTCGGGATTTGATCCAGACACTGACTGCCACAGCTATCTAATCCCACAGCATTACCCGTTTCTATCTGAAGGGCCTCCTGCACCCCTACTGATACACTCACCTCTTCTTTGCATTTGTTTGATTAAGCCTTCAGTGCAATATCTGAGAAGCTTGGAGTGGGCTGCTGCCTATATTTCTCCTTTCTCCATGTCAGATTAACTTGCACATGGATTTTCCTCATCTGCTGAAACCACTTCCTGTTTCAGAGGTACAGCTGTGTTTTTTAAAGTAGTGCAGGCTAGTTTTAACTCATGGAAATCTCTCACGCTTTTGGGCCTGGTGTTGAGGCGTGCAGCTGCTTAACAGCTCAGTTAATTTTAGCTGTACTATGCAGTTATAGTAATTGACAGGCAGCATGAAGTTGGTGTGCTGCCTTCATTACATTGAAGAGGACAAAGTAATTGTCTCTCCTAAGTCCCTGTGTTCATTTTTAAGGGCTGTATAGTCTTGAACCCACTGTGGCCATATTTCTGGTCAAGTAACCTACAAGGACATATTAGTTTGATGTCCCATCTTCAAGTTCAGATCGGCAAAAAGATATTGTGGTATTTTACAAAGAAGGACTGGGGGGGAGGGGGAGGGGGGGGGGCAGTGTGGTTTCACATAGATTTATTGATTGTTCACCTCATTATTGACTGTGTCATCCCGTTGTGTGTAATTTGTGCTGTGCTTTCCTACAAAACAGCAGTAACAGATTTCAAAAGTAATTTAATTAGCTGCAAACCGAATCACAACATCAAATGGCATTAATCAAGGTTACAAGAACCATTCTCTGTGACTGTGGCTGTGGTGCATTATCCTTTTTGTCCTTCTCTGTATCATTGCAACTATTAAAAACTTCAACCTGATTGTTCTCCTTGAATGTCTTTCCTCCATCATCCAGCTGGGTTATACGCTTGCTTTGACAATTATAGTAAAGGGCTTTTCAATTGGGATTCTGTTACATAGGAGTGAGCAAAGATGTGTTTGATCATTGAAATTTTGCACAATTGAAGCGAATAAAAATCGTGTACTGACATTCACATTCAGTCTCAATTTTGTGTCACCTTATGTCACTCATCTTGAGAACTTCCACTGATCTGTCTTAAAGGTTGTTTCTCTTCTTTAAAACAAAAGCTCCAATAAGGTCGAAATAACCCAGTCCAAACTTTCAGGCATCCTGTCATAGAGTCATAGAGATGTACAGCATGGAAACCGACCCTTTGGTCCAACTCATCCATGCCGAACAGATATCCCAACCCAATCTAGTTCCACCTGACAGCACCCGGCCCATATCCCTCCAAACCCTTCCTATTCATATACCCATCCAAATGCCTTTTAAATGTTGCAATTGTACTAGCCTCCACCACATCCTCTGGCAGCTCATTCCATATACGTACCACCCTCTGCGTGAAAAAGTTGCCCCTTAGGTCCCTTTTATATCTTTCCCCTCTCACCCTAAACCTATGCCCTCTAGTTCTGGACTCCCCAACCCCAGGGAAAAGACTTTGTCTATTTGTCCTCTCCATGCCCCTCATAATTTTCTGAACCTCTATAAGGTCACCCCTCAGTCTCCGACGCTCCAGGGAAAACAGCCCCAGTGTGTTCAGCCTCTCCATACAGCTCAGATCCTCCAACCCTGGCAACATCCTTGTAAATCTTTTCTGAACCCTTTCAAGTTTCACAACATCTTTCCGATAGGAAGGAGACAAGAATTGCATGCAGTATTCCAACAGTGGCCTAACCAATGTCCTGTACAGCCGCAACATGACCTCCCAACTCCTGTACTCAATACTCTGACCAATAAAGGAAAGCATACCAATTCCTTCTTCACTATCCTATCTACCTGCAACTCCACTTTCAAGGAGTTATGAACCTGCACTCTAAGGTCTCTTTGTTCAGCAACACTCCCCAGAACCTTACCATTAAGTGTAAAAGTCCTGCTAAGATTTGCTTTCCCAAAATGCAGTACCTCGCATTTATCTGAATTAAACTCCATCTGCCACTTCTAGGCCCATTGGCCCATCTGGTCAAGATCCTGTTGTAATCTGAGGTAACCTTCTTCGCTGTCCACTACACTTCCAATTTTGGTGTCATCTGCAAACTTACTAACTGTACCTTTTATGCTCACATCCAAATCATTTATGTAAATGACAAAAAGTAGTGGACCCAGTACCGATCCTTGTGGCACTCCACTGGTCACAGGCCTCCAGTTTGAAAATGACCCTCCACCAACACCCTCTGTCTTCTACCTTTGAGCCAGTTCTGGATCCAAATGGCTAGTTCTCCCTGTATTTCATGAGATCTAACCTTGCTAACCAGTCTCCCATGGGGAACCCTGCCGAACGTCTTACTGAAGTCCATATAGATCACATCTACCGCTCCACTCTCATCAATCCTCTTTGTTACTTCTTCAAAAAACTCAATCAAGTTTGTGAGACATGATCTTCCATGCACAAAACCATGTTGACTATTCCTAATCAGTCCTTGCCTTTCCAAATACATGTACATCCTGTCCCTCAGGATTCCCTCCAACAACTTGCCCACCACCGACGTGAGGCTCACTGGTCTATAGTTCCCTGGCTTGTCTTTACCGCCCTTCTTAAACAGTGGCACCACGTTAGCCAACCTCCAGTCTTCCGGCACCTCACCTATGACTATCGATGATACAAATATCTCAGCAAGGGGCCTAGCAATTACTTCTCTAGCTTCCCACAGAGTTCTAGGGTTCACCTGATCAGGCCCTGGGGATTTATCCACCTTTTTCAAGACATCCAGCACTTCCTCCTCTGTAAAATGGACATTTTGCAAGGTGTCACCATCTATTTCACTACTTTCTATATCTTCCATATCCTTTTCCACAGTAAATACTGATGCAAGATACTTGTTTAGTATCTCTCCCATTTTCTCCAGTTCCACACAAAGGCCACCTTGCTGATCTTTGAGGGGCTCTATTCTCTCCCTAGTTATCCTTTTGTTCTTAATGTATTTGTAAAAACCCTTTGGAATTTCCTTAACTCTATTTGCCAAAGCTATCTCATGTCCCCTTTTTGCCCTCCTAATTTCCCTCTTAAGTATACTCCTACTGCCTTTATACTCTTCTAAGGATTCACTCGATCTCCCCTGTCTATACCATACATATGCTTCCTTCTTTTTCTTCACCAAACCTTCAATTTCTTTCGTCATCCAGCATTCCCTACCAGCCTTTCCTTTCACCCTAACAGGAATATACTTTCTCTGGATTCTCGTTACCTAATTTCTGAAGGCTTCCCATTTTCCAGCTGTCCCTTTACCTACGAACATCTGCCCCCAGTCAGCTTTTGCAAGTTCTTGCCTCATAGCATCAAAATTGGCCTTTCTCCAATTTAGAACTTCAACTTTTAGATCTGGTCTATCCTTTTCCATCACTATTTTAAATCTAATAAAATTATGGTCGCTGGTCTCAAAGTGCTCCCCCACTGACACCTCAGTCACCTGCCTTGCCTTATTTCCCAAGAGTAGGTCAAGTTTTGCACCTTCTCCAGTAGGTACATCCACATACTAAATCAGAAAATTTTCTTGTGCACACTTAACAAGTTCCACTCCATCTAAACCCTTAACACTATGGCAGTCCCAGTCTATGTTTGGAAAGTTAAAATCCCCTACTACAACCACCCCATTATTCTTACAGATAGCTGAGATCTCCTTACAAATTTGTTTCTCAGTTAGGGGATCTGTAATACAATCCCAATTAGGTGATCATCCCTTTCTTATTTCTCAGTTCCACCCAAGTAACTTCCCTGGATGTATTTCCAGGGATATCCTTCCTCTGCACAGCTGTAATGCTTTCCGTTATCAAAAATGCCACTCCTCCCTCCTCTCTTGCCTCCCTTTCTATCCTTCCTGTAGCATTTGTATCCTGGAACATTAAGCTGCCAGTCCTGCCCATCCCTGAACCATGTTTCTGTAGTTGCTATGATATCCCAGTCCCATGTTCCTAACTATGCCTGAGTTCATCTGCCTTCCCTGTTAGGCCCCTTGCCTTGAAATAAATGCAGTTTAATTTATTAGTCCAATCTTGTCCCTGCCTGCCCTGATTGTTTGACTGGCTTCTGTTCTCTACTGTACCAGTCTCAGATTGATCTCTTTCCTCACTGTCTCCCTGGCCCCCCGCCCCCTCATCTGACTAGTTTAAATCCTCCCGAGCAGCTCTAGCAAATTTCCCTGCCAGTATATTCGTCCCCTTCCAGTTTAGGTGCAAACCGTCCTTCTTGTTCAGGTCACTTCTACCACAAAAGAGATTCCATTGATCCAAAAATGTGAATCCTTCTCCCATACACCAGCTCCTCAGCCATGCATTCATCTGTTCTATCCTCCTATTCCTGCCCTCACTAGCTTGTAGCTGTCATTGAAATGAATTGAGAATGACCTGTTTAATTTACCAAACCTGTTGATTTCTGTTGGGAAATAGAAAAAAGGTTATACTTCAAAAACTTGCTACATTATCAGGACCTGGTTCCAGCCCCCTCCTGCTCCAGAGATATGTAATCACATCCCTCAATAGGTTGATTAGAAAAAATATCAAGGAGAGTTTATTCATAGAAATGGAGAGGCGTTAGAGAGAAGTTCACCACATGTACAGTGAGGCACCTGCTCCTAGTACACTACCTGGTTATTTCAAAACAGGCCTCAGGCAAATATCAAAACTGCAATCCAAGACATTTACTGTGTACCTGATTTTGTCCTGGGTGATCAGGGAATATTCATCAGTAAAAATGGATGATTAAAAAATGCTTCATGTCCTGCAGTGATATCAGTTATCCAGATGAGAATCATTCTTGCAAAGCCAATAAATCTAATATGAAAAAAAAACTGCATGCTGTGTTATGGAGAGCTCTTTGAAATTATAGGGCGATCCCCGTATCCACGGAAGGTTTCTGTGGTTTCAGTTATCCGCAGTTTACTGCAGCTCGAACATATTATTGGGAACATTGCAGAACCAGGGGCCAGGAGGCTGCTGGAAAGGTACGTTTCCCATTTAAATGAATGGGTTTGCACCTACCCGCAGTTTCAGGCTTCCACGGTGGGGCTTGGAACATATCCCCCATGGGTCCAGGGGTCTACTGTACAGTGCAGTGCGACCTGTGAGTTATGCGTCAATCAATATAAAGCCCTTTTATATTTAAGCTGCCGTCATTTGTTGTTCGTGTTCTGATGAGTGTGTGTTCTCATTGTAAAAGGCTGAACTCTGCAAAGCATTGCATTATGCACAATGACTCATTTAACATAATCCTATATATAAATCCTTTTACCTTCAGACAGAATGAATGCCAACCTCAAAACCTGAAGAAGGAAACATAGAACATAGAAAGGTACAGCACAGAACAGGCCCTTCAGCCCATGATGTTATGCCAAGGATTAAGCCTAATCTAAAATAAAATAATCTAACTTACCCACCCCTCAATTTACTGCTGTCCATATGCATGTCCAGCAGTTGCTTCAATGTCCCTAGTGACTCTGCTTCCACCGCCGCTAGCAACACATTTCATGCATTCACAACTCTCTGCGTGAAGATCTTACCTCTGATATCTCGTCTATACCTTCCCCCTAACACCTTAAAACTATGACCCCTCGTGCCAGTCAATCCTGCCCTGGGGAAAAGTCTCTGGCTATTGACTCTATCCATGGCTCTTATTACCTTGTACACCTCGATCAGGTGACCTCTCTTCCTCCTTCTCTCCAGAGAGAAATGTCCAAGCTTAGTCAACCTCTCTTCGTAAGACAAGTCATCCAGTCCAGGCAGCATCCTGGTAAACCTTCTTGCACCCTCTCCAAAGCCTCTACATCTTTCCTATAATAGGGTGACTAGAACTGGACACAATATTCCAAGTGTGGTCTCACCAGGGTTTTATAGAGCTGCAGCAAAACCTCACGACTCTTAAACTCGGTTCCCCATTAATGAAAGGCAAAATACCATATGCTTTCTGAACAACCCTATCCACTTCTGTGCACTTGAACACCAAGATCCCCCTGTTCCTCCACACTGCCAAGAATCCTGTCTTTAATCCTATATTCAGCCGTCAAGTTTGACCTTCCAAAATGCATCACTTCGCATTTATCCAGGTTGAACTCCATCTGCCATTTCTCAGCCCAGCTCTGCATCCTGTCAGTATCGCGCTGCAACCTGCAACAGCCCTTGATACTATCAACAGTTCCTTCAAACTTTTGTGTCATCAGCAAATTTACTAACCCTACCACCCCTCAATCTCCTCATCCAAGTAATTTATAAAAACTACAAAGAGCAGAGGCCCAAGAACAGAGCGCTGTGAGACACCACTCACCACTGACCTCCAGGCAGAATACTTTCCATCTACCTTCTGTCAGCCAACCCAATTCTGAATCCAGACAGCCAAATCTCCCTGTATCCCGTACCTCTCCTCTTACCATGGAGAATCTTATCAAATGCCTTGCTCAAGTCCATATGCACCACATTGACTGCTCAACTGTCATCAACCTGTCTCGTCACTGCCTCAAAGAACTCAATAAGGTTTGTGAGGCTTGACCTGCCCCTCACAAAGCTATGTTGACTGCTTTTAATCACGCTATGCTTTCCAAATAGTCATAAATCAGAATTATTTCCTAAACCTTGCTGACCACAGACATAAAAATGACTGGTCTGTAATTACCAGGGATTTCCCTATTACCCTTCTTGAAAAGAGGAACAACATTCGCCTCCGTCAATTCCTCCAGTACGACTCCCGTGGGGAGTGAGGAAACAAAGATCTTCAACAGTGGCTTAGCAACCTCCTTTCTCACTTCTTGGACCAATCTGGGATAAATCTGGTCTAGCCCTGGGTACTTATCAACCTTAATGTTTGGCAAAGTTTCCAGCACATCAGCTTCATCAATCTTGATCTGTTCAAGCCAAGTTCCCAATTCTCATTAGCAACAAGGTCCCTTTCCTTAGTGAAAACTGAAGCAAAAAGCTCATTTAGGGTTTCCCCTATCTGCAGACTCCATGCACAAGTTCCCTACACTATCCCTGACTGGCCCTACCTTCTCCCTGATCATTCTCTTATTCCTCGCGAATGAGTAAAATGCCTTTGGGTTCTCACTAATCCTTCCCACCAAGCTTTTTTCAGGCCCCCTTCTGGCTCTCCTCAGTCCATTTTTGAGCTCCTTTCTAGCAAGCCTCACCTCACTATCTCATGGCACTGTAGCAAACCTGAGATCACTACTCTACTCGTCCTGCTCTTCAGCTTCCAACCAGCTCTGTGTAGTCACTTTTCAGATCCTGAATCCTCCTCCTGGCTATGTCATTGGTGCTGAAAATGTGTTGCTGGAAAAGCGCAGCAGGTCAGGCAGCATCCAAGGAGCAGGAGAATCGACATTTTGGTCATGAGCCCTTCTTCAAGAACCTATTCCTGATGAAGGGTTTTTGCTCGAAACGTCGATTTTCCTGCTCCTCAGATGCTGCCTAACCTATTGTGCTTTTTCAGCACCACTCTGATCTAAACACAGGGGATCCCTGCTCTGTCTATTGGTTCCTTTCCTCCCCCTGACTGTAACCACCTGCCCTTATCCTGTGTCTGAGGAGTGCCCACCTCCTCTCAATTTCATCCTCAGCCTCCCGGATGATCCGCAGTTCATCCAACTCCAATTCCAGTTCCCTAATTTGGTTTTCGAAGAGCTGGAGTTAGGTGCACTTCCTGCAGACATGGCCAGCGTAGACATGTGTCGTGTCTCTCACCAGCTACATTCTGCAGGAGGAACATGCAACTGCCCTATCAGCCATACCCCGCTAAAACCTTTGACTTCGATACAGAGTAATGAAGTTTCATGTAATTCTGACTTTGGAGTGATTACGAAGTGGCTATATGAAGGAGTATTTGAATGGAACATTTTGTTACTTAGGATAAGCTGTAACGCTATCTTACCCAATTTACATATGATTAGATCTTGAAGCTTATTAGATAGAATACTTGTGAATGATAGTTGAACATATATTTTCCAAACCAACCTGTTTGCAAATGTTAGAAACAAAAACAAAAATTGCTGGAAAAGCTGGCATCTGTGGAGAGAAATTAGAGTTAACATTTCGAGTCACATGACCCTTCTTCAGAACTGATGATATCTCGGAAAATGTCAGTTTATATGCATAAGATCAGGTAGGGGGACAAGGGATAAGGAGTAAATGACAGGTGGGGATAAAGCTCAAAGAGAGAAAACAGTTAGATAGACAAAGGAGTGGATAACGATCTGGCTAGGAGGTTGACTAGCTATTAATGGGGACTGTTAGTGGCTAACAATGTGCTGTGTGTAATAGCAGACTATGTGATAAGAAAGCTGGGATTGGGATAAGGAGATGGGAGAGCTTAAGCCCCAAAGTTATTGAACTTGGTATGAGTCCGAAAGGCTGAAAATGAGGTGCTGTTCTTCCAGCTTTCGCTGAGCTTCACTGGAACATTGCAGCAAGCCTGAGACAGAGATGTTCGCCAGGGAACAGGGTGGTGTGTTAAAGTGGCAGGCAACTGGAAGCTTAGGGTAATTTTTACAGGCAGAATGTAGGTGTTTTGCTAAGCAATCACCCAGTCTACACTTCATTTCCCCAGTGTAAATGTATAATAACGTCTGTTCTGGAGCAAGTGGGACTTGAACCTGGGCCTCCTTGATCAAACCCGCTTCTGTGAAATAGCTAAGAGGAGAACCTGTGATGTATTAAAATATTACTTTGGGGTTCTCTGTGAAGCATTGGCCCTAACTAGCGTATACTAATGAAGCTAAGTCTGCTGCTGGCCAGGAACTTTCAGAACTCCAGTTCTGACCAACAAGAATTGGGTGGAGGGCATTAGAATTGCCCCTCTCATTGATTATTTGAAACCACTGGATGAACTGATTAGAAATTCAATATTTATTGCTAAATAGACCTTCATTCTGCAAAAGACGATTTTTTTTGCTGGTCTTAATTCTGCCAGGTCACATTAATTTGATTTGGGAGTCAGGCCAGTCTACTCGAGGCATTTTGTTACATCTGGCTAACGACATCTGATCCAGCAGGTTTGGGAAATATAATGTGTAAACAGATTTTGGAATTATTTTACCTGATGTAGAGATAAATAGTGAACAAGCCTCAAAATTTCCAAAACATTTTGAAATGTGTAATTAAATGTGAATACGTATAGGATAATCAAACTACAAGTGATGTTAAGTTGAATCCCTGTAAAATCTGAGTAATAATGCTAGTTAAACAGTGAGCAAAAGGTGTTTCATGAATTTATTTTCTCATATTTAATAGAACACCGTCAGATTAAAATGCGGTGGTCTTAGTGAACATTATGTTGCTTTTGGCTCCTGATCTGTCCTCTTCATATATTAGCAAGAAAAATGTCTCCCAATCCAAGTAGTGTTCCACACATTCAGCTTCATGAGCAAGCTAATGTCTCACTCAGAGCTATGAATAATGCTGGTAAAGGTTAGTGTGCTAGGTTTTGAGACAAATTTTCAGAGCCTCATCAATGCCTGAAAAAC
Organism: Chiloscyllium punctatum; assembly: GCF_047496795.1. NCBI lineage: Eukaryota > Metazoa > Chordata > Chondrichthyes > Orectolobiformes > Hemiscylliidae > Chiloscyllium > Chiloscyllium punctatum. Next base: position 65,001,527 of record NC_092762.1, read on the forward strand.
ATCCATCATATTTGGCCTCAAATAGCTTCCATTCTAAGCATCCACTTTAGCCAGGTATTTGGCCTATTGCTAATGGGGATCCCAATGTCTCTTTTAGTATTTCTCAGGGAGATTGATCAGGTCTAGCAGGTGGTCACCTCCAAAAGTTACTTTCTTGAAACCTGTAAATCAGATCCAAAGGGAGCAGGAGTGTTGCTCCCAGCTGCATAGCCTTCCCGGAGGTTAGTGTTGGATTCAGTTGATGTCCCTATTGAAGATGCCTGTACCTGTTGTCCTGGGATTACGTGTGGCTGGTGCAATAAAGACAGATCACTGAAGTTTCAATCCTCCCAGTGGGTGAGCTGCCTTTGGAGCATGATAGCAATTATATTTCACCCAGACAGTATTTAGCTGAAGACCAGGGCCCAGAATTGCCTGATCTCTCTGCTTCCAGGGCTGAAAATAAATCCGGTGAATTTTTAGTCATGGCACCATCCGCACACAGTATGCATTAAAGCTACCTGTCATTTGCTTAGTGAATGGAATCATCTATTTATTCACTTAACCAGAAAAATCTATAGTGTTTATCAGTACAGAGCCAAACTGAAAAGGCTGCCAGAAAGTTATCTATAAGCCTGTAAATGTTTATAGAATGTTGCATAATAAAAATAACTCTGGCTACAAATGTGAGACTTCTAACAGAGAGAGACTGCCAGATTGGTTTACTATTAAGCAAGAATTGTATAATCAACACTGTCTAACCTCCTTGATCTAACTTGTGCCTTGTATAGTGCTCCAGGGTTTGAGACATACTGGCTGAGAGATGCTGGACATTTCAGCAGTTCACTGAATAGTTGAGACCACATTGATTTAATGTAATGCATTGCTACATTTGTTGGATCCAGAATCTAAACATGGCTTAATATGGTATAACTAGCATCAAGCCATCCCATCACTACTGACCTTGCTGACTGTTAACACACTGCTGTGTTGTACACTCAAAACATGGTGTCAGAAGAGGCACTAAAATGAGTGTTGTAGAGGTGTAAGAAAGCACAGCTGCTCATAGGGAGACACAGGTCCATGCAGAGCTGTAATATGTCAGTGAAACAAAAATGAGGATCAACAAAGCAAGTCACAGGTAAAACACTGCTTCAGAGCAAATGGTTGCAACTTTTCCTATTCTAACTCCTTTTCATGTTACTAGGAGTGCGAGGCAGAATTAGGAATTCTACATGTACGGTGGGAGAATTATGCAAATAACTATGAATTTATTGAACAAACCAGAACAATGACAAGTTACTGCACTTTTATCACTGTTAGGAAGAAACTGTTTCAAAGTAGATTACCCCCAAATCTCTTAAAAAGCATAAAAACACATGGGCAGAAATTTTAAAGCTTTGCAGGCATATGTTCAGCCCCAAGTGAATGTACATTATCAATGGTACATGTTCAATATTAGGCAACAACGGAGAATAAGAGTCCATTGATCAATTTGTAACATCATTCACTCAACTTGGTGGAACTTGTAAACCTGAGTAACTGAAAGAAGGGCTAATTAAAATAATCTTAGGCAAAAGAGGTCCTACTATGACATTGTGACTAAGTGATGAGAAGTTGACTCTCAAAGTAGTTATAAACATGTGGAAAAGCTCTGAGCTTGTAAATTAGCAGTCACAGTGCAGATGTAGGAGTACAGGCAATAGTTGAACAGAATGTGGAGAAATAGCTAAGTTGATAAGTCACTCAGACCTGTCCACTCTATTGAAAATCAGCCTTCACCATACAACAATGTGGAGAAGACCAACAACTATCCACAGAACAGCCAATGTAAAAATCAAGCTCAAAAGACAAGTTGCAAATATTGTGAAGGTCATCAATTAAAACAAAAGAATGCATTTCCAGTATCGGAAAAACAAATTTTAATTGCAAGAAACTAAGGTATTTTCCTTAAAAGTGTTCAGCTGGAATCAAACAAATAAGCTGATGAAGGTGTTAGACATCTTGAGTTCAACTCAATAAAGTCCTCATATTAACAAACTGCTGCCTTGTACACTCAAAACATTGACCCCCATGGAGTGGCATGGTGTCTCAGTGGTTAGCGTTACTGCCTCACAGCACTACGATCCCGGGTTCGATTCCAAATTTAGAATTTGCTCCGGTTTCCTCCCACAATCCAAAGATGTGCAGGTTAGGTGAATTGGCCATGCTAAATTGCTCATAGTATTCAGGGGTGTGTAGGTTATTTGTATTAGTCAGGGGTAAATGTAGTGGAATGGGTCTGGGTGGGATACTCTTCAAAGGGTTGGTGTGGACTTGGTGGGCTGAAGGCCTGTTTCCACACTGTAGGGATTCAATGTCACTCTGTCCCTGCAACAAGGTCTCCCAAACTCTGTAACTCTAGCCTCTCAATGTGTGGACATGTTTTCAGAACCAAGTGTTAAACTCTAAAATGGCCTCCTCATCCCCAAATTTTTCTGTATCTTCATCACTTTTTCCTTTGAATGTAGCCTAATTCTCTATTAAACGCACTAGAAACCTTCATTTTGGATTTGTAGATATTTAAGTGTAAATTCACAAAACTGCAAGCAAGATTTGACTTGTAGATATCTTTGCTGCAATGTGAATTATATTTATAGACTGCTTACCATGTGTGCATAACTTACCATGCAAAAGACAAGCACGTACCAAATGTTTCAACAACTAACAGGTACATTCTTGTAGAGTTGATGTATTTAACAACATGTGTGAACAGGTGACTGAAGATCTGTTTGTGTGTTATATGGAATTGTGTGTTAGCAAGTGAGCCTGCTTGTACTTAAATAGGCAAGCAGTATGGATCAGAGGGTCACATAGTATAACATCGAAAAGAGGCATTTGAATGCCAGCAGTCTGTCTAATTGGCCTCTGAGAAAACAAGTGCACAACCAACAAGAAATGTTCTGGTGTTACTGCTGACAGAAGTAACTGCATACAATTGAAATTTAATTTCAACTAAAGTCCTTCTATTAGACCATTGTCAGTCTGTTTTTGGAACCATCTCTAATCAATATAACATAGTGTGCTAGCACCAAATTCAGACAAGGGAAATGAAGAGAAAAAGGTTGACTATCTAAATTATTGGAACCATTTCATGTGTGCTGTCTGCACACATTGTCCAGGTTGTACAAAAATATAGGCATGGTGATTAATTAATCTGTCGGTATGAAATCAAATGCGGCACTACCTGTCTGCAATGCCATAATATTTTTTTGTGTGCTAAGTAAATGTTTTCCCTCAGAGCCTGTCAATTTAGACTTGTTATAAAAATTGCTTTTTGTTATGCAGCATAATATACTGAGATAGAATAGAAATTTAAGAAAGCTATAACTAAAATGTTGTGTGAACCACATGTTTTAAAATTTACTTTTTCACAGATTGTGGACGTTGCTGGCAGGTCACTGTTTATTGCTTATCCTTGGTTTCCCTTGTGAAGGTAGTGAGTCACCTTTTGAGCAAATGCAGTCCATTGTTTAGGTATGAGCTGAAAATGTGTTGCTGGAAAAGCGCAGCAGGTCAGGCAGCATCCAAGGAGCAGGAGGCTCAGGCCTGAAACGTCGATTCTCCTGCTCCTTGGATGCTGCCTGACCTGCTGCACTTTTCCAGCAACACATTTTCAGTTCCGATCTCCAGCATCTGCAGTCCTCACTTTCTCCATTGTTTAGGTATACCCACAATTCTGTTAGAGAGGTAATTCCAGGATTCTGACATAGTGACAGTGAAGGAATGGTCATATACTTCCAAGTCAGGGTAGTGTGTAAGTTGTGGTAGCTTCTACAAAGCAAAAATGCAGAATGAAATTTGCCCTAAAAGTAGCGTGATCAAATCTTGAACTTTAGACAATAGTTGTGTGCTAAAATATTGCTTTGTCACATTGTAGTTTATTTGATATAAGTTGATGTTTTTTGATGTTTCTCTGAATAATAGAAAGTAATAGAACATTATTCTGTATGGTCATTAATTTCACTTGTTTACTGGAGGCACTGTAAATGGCCAATCTGTTATTCAGTCTCACTTGTGGTTTTCTGTTTCTTTAATTGCAATCTTTTCAATATGTGAGATTATAATTTTGGTGCAGGTTGGAAATGTTTAGTAAATGAATGACAATTTCATACCAATATGGTCAACAGAGAAGCTCCCAGTAACCTTCACGCTATTTCAGGAACTATTATGAAGAGAAACATTCTCACACAGTGAGTGAATTGGGTCTGGAATGCACTGCCTGAGAATGTGGTGGAGGCAAGTTGAATTTTTTTTAATAATTCAAGGGACAAAGCTGTCGCTGGCTGTCCAGCACTTATTGCCCATACATAGTTGCCTGTGAGAAGGTGGTGGTGAGCTGATTTCTTGAACTTCTTTAATCTATGTGCTCTGAGTGACCCACCATGCCATTAGGGAGGGAATTCCAAGATTTTGACTGAGTGACAGTGAAGGAATGATTATATATTTCCAAGTCAGGACAGTGAGTGGCTTGGAGGGGAAACTGCATTTGGTGGTTTTCCCATGCATCTGGTGCTCTTGTCCTTCTAGAAGATGCTTGGAAGGTGCTGTCTCTAGTGATTGTAACAAGATTAGCCAGATGGACCTGATTGGGGCTGTTAATCTGCTCTGAGGGAGCCGGACCAGTGTCAAGGACTTTTCTCCTGTAAATAAAGAGTGACTTGGTGTCAGGATGCTAGCCTCTGTGGAGTTATTTCACATTCCTGAAGAAACTCACTCGCGACAGTTGTCTTTGAGTCGGGATAAACATTTCTGGCATCATGCTGTTATTTGGGAAGCTTGACTCATTTGACCATGCCATTGAAGACTGGGTCCAGTATGTGGAAAGAGTGTGTTATTTGTTTCTGGGCAAATGACATTGGAGCAGATGAAAGCAACAAGTAATTCACTGATAGCTTGTAGATCCACAGCTTTTTTTGGTTATAAGGAGCCTAACATTCCCTGAGGCACCATATGCTAAAACGTTTCAAGAGTTGACAGATTTAATTAAGGAATATTATGACCCCAAGCCTCCTCTAATTGTGAGACACTATTGTTTTTACTCCGCAATTTAAGAACCAGGGGAATCCACTTTGGGATTTTTAACCAAATTAAGATGACTAGCAGAGGCATGTGACTTTTGTTTAATGCTTCATGAGATGATGAGAAGCTATTTGCTTTGTGGGATTAATAATGTAACTAGCTGAAACTCAACTGTACTTCAAACAGGCACTGTAACTGGCTGTATCATTGGAAAATTTGGAAAATGGAGCATATGAGTTGCAGGGTATTCCATTAGAAGTGGTTGTAATGAGATCAGCCAGGTGCACCTCATAGAATATGAGTTCCCTGATTTGGGCTGTTAATCTAGTTCATTCAGGGAGCTCCGGCTGAGAGATTTAAAAAAAAGGAGTGGCAGACATCCTGTTCACTCTGAGAGCTGGTTGTGAGGAAGCCAGACCAGTGTCAACGACTTTCCACATATAAATAAAGGGTACCATCTCTGTGAAGTTATTTTGCTGTCTGAGGATCTTTAGTGACTTTATGCAGTGCATCTTGTAGAAAGTATACACTTCTGCTACTGCATGTCAATATTGGAGGGAGTGGATGCTTGTGGATGTGGTGCCAATCAAGGGAGCTGTTTTTTTTCCTGGATGGTGTCAAGTTTCTTGAATGTTGTAGGAGCTGGAACTTTCCATGCAAGTGGAGAGTATCCCATCACACTCCTTGTAGATGATGGATGGGCTGTGGGGTGTCAGGAGGTGAATTACTCGCCATTGTATTCCTAACCCCTGATTGGATGACATGCTTATTTGAAGAGCTGGTGCTGAAAAGATGGGCTGAATTGTCTCCGACTGTGCTGTGACAATCCTGTGACATTTTTCAGAAGCTCTGAACATGAACTTGGTTTCTCCAAATTAGATGTTAAATGTTACAGGAAAACATGCTATTAGGGAAAACATTTGGCAAATATAAACACTTTGCACCTTTGCCAAAGTGATCAAGATAAATCTGATTCTAGCTTTTTTGTGTGATAACAGTGAGAAACAATGGGACAGGTACTGATTCCTGGGATTGCTAGGAAGCAACACTTGTAGACAACTGCAAATACATAACATGATAGATTTTGTTTCTCACCCATAGAACAATTCTGAATGTGAAGTCAAGCGATGCACTGGCTCAATAGTGTAGCAAAGTATTATTCACTGAGGAAGAAGACTTGCTGTATTTTGTTTTGCAGGCAGTTCATACTTTAACACTGTGTTGGCTGGATGACTGGTTTGCAGTGCTGAATGATGCCAACAATGCAGGTTTAATTCCTGCATCAGCTGAGGTTACTCCCCTTCTAAACTTTGGCCTGAGGCCTGGTAATCCTCAGGTTAAAGTCACCAGCAGCCCTATGCTTCGCTGGGACTTTGACACTTAACCTGCATTACTATTATGACCAGAAGCCAGACGAGGTGCCCCAATTTGTTACAGTTCCACACAGGATACCCCAAACAATTATTTTTTTCTCAATGTTATTTCTGTCTATAGCCCAAGTTATTCGGGACCTTATAAAAGGACGAAAGAAATCAGAGCATAGAGAGTCTAGGGGTTGCATGCCTCAAAGCACTTACTCCTTCTCACAGAGTGTGCACTGTAACATGACTGCATCTCATGTTTTCAATCTATCGTCTCCATAGCAGCAGTAGGAGCATTCAGGATAAATGTTTTTGCCGTGCAAATGATCTCTGTAACTGAACTCTCCACTGCTGATACTGCTAATGTTATCAAAATGGTACGTGTGTATGACTGGTACTCTGTGACATCATTCATGAGAGATGCCAGCACTTAAATAGGCATTGAATCCTCCCACTAACTGCCCAAGTTACTCTTTAATCCAATATGAATGGAGGCAAATGTTCCACAGTATCCCATACTGCCCTAGCAGTTGGAAAACAAACTTAGTAAAGCATGTGTATTTATTAGTGGGGAACATAGCATGTTAACCTGTAACATTTAACATCTAATTTGGAGAAACCAAGTTCATGTTTAGAGCCAGATTATGATGCTTCTTTAGAGATCCACATTTCACTTTGTTTCGCTTCCTACAGATGATGTCAGACCTGCTGAGTTTTTCAGCACTTCCTGTTTTTATTTAAGAGTTCCAACATCCAAAGTATTTTGCTTTTATTCCACTTAGCATCAAGTTTCTGCCAGTACTTTCATTGCCATTTTTACCTATCAGTGTTTTGTGTTTTAATTCATGTTTCCTCAAGGAGGATAAGGTGATGGAGACATGCTAATCTGTTATGTTAGCATCAGGAAGATATCTGCTACCTTGTTACCACCACATGAATTAAGTTCAGTTGCCTCACCAATAATTGAGACCCTTAAATAGTCAATTAATGGCCACATAAGGGGCTTTTCTCACCACCACCACTCCCAGCAGATGAAAAAGTGGCTGCCTGTCTGCCCACAGTAGTCTGATTGCTAGGTGATGAGGCAGGGCTCAATCGATCCCAAACTGACGACGATCATGACACAAAGGGGAAAATGAAGGTGACCACTGAAAACTATCTCTTGCCCATTCTTTCATCACCCACCAAGCCCCTCACCGATGAGAACCAAACCATGATTCCCCCATAACATTACCTACCTTGCCTGCTATTCAAGGTAACAGAATATTGTTGTGCTGCCTGGTGCTTAGACTTCTAAAGTGATGTAATGACTTTCTGATTGTCTGGCAGCTTCATACAGGGCAGGACATTGCTTTCCCAGGAAGTGATTCGGCAAGAAGTCCACCAGTTGACCAGGTGCCGGATAGACACGTTCCAGTGGTTGTTCTTCTTCACCGTGTTGGGCCGGGGGAGGGGGGTGGGGGGGTGCTGTTCAGTTGTCCTATGTGCTTCTGTATCAGACACCACCCAAAGAAAGTGTAATTTCCTACCCTCAGGCTCTTTGCTATGCTGCGCCTGCTCCATGTTGTATGTGATCGTTGGTGTTCAGATGCATAATTCTCTTTGGTTATGGCAGGTGGTCCCATTTGGTTCTCTTTGCTTTGTGGAGACAATAGCTCTTTATGAATATAACTAGCTATCTAATATGTTAATTACACATATTGCAAACCCCTTAGATATAGTGATTGTATATAGGTACATTAATGTATGTTATTGGAGCAATCAAAATTCCTTCTTGCAGTACTACATTCCCAACGTGGTATGTGTAATACCATTTGTTTAACCCTGCTAACTTTTAATCCTTGCTATTGCTGCTTTAAGTCTGTGCAGTGTGATTAGTATATATTTTAAGAAACTGCTGCTTTCCTTCATGCCCAAGTAGGCCATGTGCTACGATCTAAAATTAAAGTGCTCATGACACTTTTGTTGCTTTTTAAGTCAACTTTTCCTGAGTGCACACCCAGCTCCCCACAAAGAGGAATAGACTTCACTCTGGCATGACATGTTGACTTGCTTGACATGGATGTGGCATTTATAGCATCTTCCCATCATACCAAAACAACGCTTGCAGACTCCATATCACTAGTTAGTAGCATTTAGAAATTCATGGCATTAAACCATGAGACTTTTGTGCACTGTTTCTCCTTTTGCTACAAAACCAGTGTGATCCATTTTGGATTCAATAATAGTTAATCCTGTAACCATAAAGTGGCTTTTCAGCTGTTTTGAAGCATGGTTATGATGAAGTGCTTTACTCAGGGCAGACGCACATCAAGATGTACAGAGTGAGAGGGAGAAAAACGAAAAATTCAAGAATGTGGAATAAAACACAAACTGAAATAATCCAGTGAACTGCGGAGAATGTAACGCACTCATCCTCACGCTACCCCATCATACCACACCACCAGGAATCCTGTTTGAAATTTTTTTTTATTGTCAATAGTAAAATAATTTTTGCAATAGCACATGTCAAAGCTCTGTGTTGCTCCTGTTTCATTAGTGTTTGTTTGTTGCACTGAATCATTGGCCACTTGTGAAAATGGAGTTGCTGTCAACTCAGATTTCAGTTGAGAAAAATACAGCAAATCTGGTGACACAGTGGCTCAGTGGTAAGCACTGCTTTGTTTCAGCACCAGGGACCCGAGTTCAATTCCAGCCTTGGGCAACTGTCTGTGTGGAGTTTGCACATTCTCCCCGTGTCTGCATGGGTTTCCTCTGGGTGCCCTGGTTTCCTCCCACAATCCAAAGATGTTCAGGTCAGGTGAATTGGCCATGGTAAGTTGGCCATAGTGTTCAGGGATGTGTAGGTTAGGTGCTTTAGTTAGGGGTATCTGTCGAATAATAGGGTAGGGGAATGAGTCTGGGTGTGTCACTCTTCGGAGGGTTGGTGTGGACTTGTTGGGCCAAATGGCCTGTTTCCTCACTATAGGGATTTTATGTCTCATGATCCTGTCTACAATGATGTCAAGTCATCCCCAATCATTGAGTCTGTTAAAACTCATCAGAATTCAAAATTGTCCAGAAAGATCACATGCTCTCCACTATGCACCTTGATTCTTAACCTTATTTATTGTTGAAGCTGATTTGTGTGGTGGAAAAACTAAAGGATAACATTGGCATGCATTTAATATTAGACTGTATCGGAATATTGACGATTTCCTACAACTCAGAAAAAATAGTGCAGACCTTATTGTGTAAAGCATTGAACATTTCCACAAGTTTCAAAGATGCTTTGTAAACGTTAAAAACTCTGCCTACTCATGACAAGACAAATGTTGTCAAGGATACAGCTATGAGCAGGAATTATCCAGATCAGGAGTCCCTGCCAGTCTGGCTGATCAGGACACAACTTAAGTGGTAAATAGACGGATTTGAGGTATTCTAGCTTCCACATGGATGAAAGTTTGGCCCCACTGTGGCAGCAATCTGGACTAAAAAAGAAAAGGATAACATTTTTGGACCACAAGGAGCAGGTGGATGCTAGGCATGCAAATTTCAGCAGGGTCAGTGAAGGACACTTTGTGGGCACAATTCTCATATTTCTGCTGGAATCACTATCATTTTATTACACTTTTAGGAAGTAGCTTGTGCAGTAATACAGAACAACTTATTATTGACAGTTTGCATTTTGATTTTGCCAGCTCTGGAGGTTCAGGCTATGCAAGAACAATGGCAAATGTTCTTTCTTCATACAAGCTGCAAGGAGGTGCAATAATTAGACTCAGTTGTGCTCTGTTCCTTTGCTGTTATTTCAAATTAATTGTAAAAAGTCAGAGCATGGCAATTGCATTTACTCATCAAACTTGAACATGACAGGGGAGGCTATGGCCTAGTGGTGCTATCACTGAACTATTAATCTAGACATTCTGGTAATGTTCTGGGGACCTGGTTTACATCCCACCATGGCAGATGGTTGAAATTGAATTCAATTCTTAAAAAAAAATTCTGAAATTGAGAGTGTAATGATGATCGTGAGACCACTGTCAATTGTTGGGGAGAAACAATTGTTGGGCTTATTCATGTTCTTTAGGGGAGGAAACTGCTTGCCTTACCCAACCTATATGTGATTCCAGACCACAGCAGTACAGTTGACTCTTAACTGTATCAATTCTGTTATCTCTCTACAGATGCTGCCAGATCTGCTGAGTTTCTCCAGCACTTTCTATTTTTGCTTCAGATTTCCAGCATCCGCAGTTGTTTGTTTTTATTTTAGTGTTTTATAAATAAAGTCAGGCCATTTCAGTTTCCAGGAGCCCACTTAAATTCTGTCAGCTAAATTCCTCCCTGTTCCAACTGTAAAATTGTATAGCAGAGAGACCACCTGCTGAGACCTGGTATCTGTGGATGGTGGGGGATATAAAGTTAGCTTCTACCCATTGAAGATTATTAACTGAGAATACTTAAGTTCATGATATGTATTCCTGCTGTGTGCAAAGAATACAGAAGCAGAATTTTAGCCCCATGGTTATCTAGCAGTCACTCATAACACACCTATGGAAAGATTTAAAAGAAACCTCTTCTGCAGTCATGCCTGGGAATTTGATGTTGAACTGATCTGATAAGCAAGCATACTAATATGTTGTTCCTCCTAATGACAAACACACCAACGTGTGAACTAAGTTAATGTCTTCAACAGGTAACCTGGAGGAGGCATTTGATTAACTATTCAAATCAATGACCCACTATGCTTATACCTACAATGCCATCAGATGGTGGGCAGCATTGTCTATTTGAGGAATACTTCAGCAGCAGGAATTTTGCGTCTTTGCCTTGATGGCACTCTCTAGAAGCAAAGGTACCTTGTGTAGGGTTAATGTGCAATTTTATACTCTAACCTGAGTGAAAAGGCTAATAAAGTGGCTAAGCACAGAGTCTCAATGCACACAAAGGAAAATCAAACAAAGTAAGGAGCTTTTGAGTACTTTTCACAAAAGATCAAAGAAAATACATGACTAATTGACCGTTAGTATGTTCAAGTGCTGACCATGCCAGATGCAAAGGGCATGTCAACAAGTATATGGAACAATGGGAGCAACTTGAGTTTGTCACTTTTCATAGCATGGTTTTGATCTCTTTGGTCATGGTATAACATTCCATTGGACAGGATTTCTTTCAATGGGAAGACAGAAATACAGAAACCTTTAACTTAGGGTCCATTTAAAAGACTCAAATATTCAGTAACCATTGACACATATTGAAATCCTATCTGTCATGTATTTTTTTCTCTACTTGTGGATAATGCTGTAATTGTTGCCTTGCTGATAGGCAAACACTTCAAACAAAAGGAATAACCACGTTTTTCACCTGTATTTATGGATCAACCTGAGTCTTTGTGCTGCTTGATTTATTTTATCATAAACAGATGAAGTATAGTTAGTGCAGATTTTGCATAAGCTCTATGTTTATAAACTGGTGAATCAAATCTGAAAGGAGTAAGTAAAGAAGTTTTGAGTTGTAAGTTAACACAGTTGTAACCCTGCTGTGTTAGGCAGCTAGGCTACCAGCCTATATCTTAGGCTGTTTACTGCCAACTGAAGCTATTTTTATATTGATCTTTGGTTGTTGGCTCTTTCTTTACTGGATCAATCTGACTCCTGCCAGTCTTCCTGAGACAGTAAATATGCGGCTCTGGCAATGGCAGTGTGCACTGGTGATATCATGCTAAACCCTCATAACAACATTACACAAACCGCTAAAGTCAGTCTGTGCACTTGCTGACTTGTAGATTGTACTATTTCAGCCACTTTACATAAAGGCCAGCCATGTCTTTCAAAGCCAAATGCTGGAACCCGGCACATTTAGTTCACTGTCACGACTCAAGTGCTATTTCAAGCGCTTTTAACAATGCTTGCTTAAGAGTAGAAAATATTGCACCCTACAGGGAAGGTTCCATTAAGAACATTTTTGTGTTGTGATTTGTAAAACCACATTAATTATGCCTTGTACTACTCTAGGATCATAATGGATTTAAGCCAGAAGTGAAAACTAGCAGTTATTCTGTGAACCTATGGTTACAATATAATTAAGCTCAGATATTGACTATATGTTTATACATCACTTGGTGGAATCTTATTCTGGTGACAGATGGTCATATATTTAAAATTGGTCTTGTACCTAGTGCTTTTGTACTGTGATGCCAACAAGATCTCCATGCAGTTAAAAAGTGTTGATCCATGTCTTGCTTTTAGCACAGATTTTCATATTTTTTAAGTTGCTGAGCCACGACACAGTTTTAAGGTTGTAACTTTCTGTCCATCATATGGAAGAAGATCTGCATGGGGTTGTTTATGCTACAAGCAGTAATGAGTTTGACTTGTGCTTCAAACATATTTTGGCAGGTCACCCAATGTGAGTAACCCAACTGATTAACAAAGTAAAGAAGTAAATTATCCTATCCGTGATCTTAACTAACGGTCATGACATGACACACCATTGGAAAATGAGTAAAAACATTTCATTTGGAAAACATTATGTTTCCAGGAAATAATTATGATCAACTGCCATGTTGTATCACAGTGCTTAAATGTGGAAAACACTCAAATCTACAGCAAAGTTTACACAAAGTTAAGTTTCTATTGCTGTGGGCTCCCACAGAGTAACGTCAGAGATTTAGCTTTTGACAATTCATAGTTTCAACAATAATTGTGATCCATGCGTTGGCCGCTCAAAGCAGCTAGAACTTTCCACAATCTTTTAGTTTCCAGCCCGATAGAAAGCAGCCCTCTCAATTGCAAGTCGTTTAGATTAGGCCATGTTACATTTCTACAATGTTACCAAATAGATTTTGGAATGTTAATATTAACAGTTAATTAGGTAATGTGTGGAAATGTAGGAGAAGATGTTGGGAAAAATTAAGAGATGTGCAGTATTTTAAGTGAGCCTCTTGAAAAGGAACGTCAGGCATGAATTTTAGTGAAAATGTTTCTGTCATCTTCCACAAATAAATGAGTTACAAAAATGAAGCAGTATATTTTGGCAAGGTTTTGTTGGAGAAATAAGAGACATCTGATTGTCCATTTGAATTACCATCTTGCAAAGAAGAGCATGAAAAACTATTATGGAGATGTTGGTATGAATTACACAAAATTAGCAGCACAGACATCCTTTGTTTTCCCCACAATTCAGGATGATTAAATGGATAAGATACTTGGCATGGATTTAACAGTGATATATCATGCTTGAAGACCTTCTCAAACTCTGCGAACATGTTATAGCTGTGGGCATGGAGATGCAGCAAGTTTAATTGAAGTTCCAGCACTATTCAGTCATGTTGCTCATCTGAGAATTATAACAAATTAAAAGGAAATGCAAGTGCAGGCAATGTAAAACATAGATTAGTTGTTGTAAAAGTAGACCACAAAGTGAATTGTAAATAGACATCTTGTGGAGGTGCCTCAGAAGTAAATTTGTTTCCAATTATTGTTAAAATTGTGTGGGATATCAAACTGCGAAGATAAGTTGTGCACTTGTAGATAATATTTAGAAGGTGCCTTTAGTTTTCTGTCCTGATGAATGGTCCTGCCCGAAACATTGATTCTTCTGCTCCTCGGCTGCTGCTGACCTGCTGTTCTTTTTCCAGCACCACACTTTATTAATTCTGACTCTCCAGCAGCTGCAGTCCTCACTATCTCTGAAGAAATATTAATGATGAGAAATTAAAACATTGGAGGTTTCCTGAAACCACTGTAAATGTGTATTGTAAGAATTAGAAATGTCAGCATAATTATAATTTTCAACTGGCCTTTTAGTAGAAGTGAGGCTGAGGTTTTTTTTTATTTATACAACACTTTGTTTTCTTTATAATTTCTATTTTTGATGTATCGAGAAAAATCTTGAATGATTCCAGCTTTAATTTGAAGATGAATTTAAATCAAAGGAAAGCATTTTGCAATGTTCTGGAAAAACTGAATGGTTTTCAGTTTGTCCTTGTATCTTTAAGAAAGCATGATAGGACACTATGTTAGTTATTACTCTTGCCATAAAAAGTCTTGAGTTTTCTGATTTATTCAGTTAAGTTTAAACAGGGTTAGACCTCCCACGCATACAGTTTTCTTTTAATTTTATAGATGATTTAAGGTATTAGGAAATAATTTTATGAATTTAGTATGTTGTACACACTATGAAGCATACACACCGTTTTTAAGTTAGTGCATGAACAATAATTTTGGAGCATTTAAAGTGAATCGGTAAACATCGAAATATTGTACATGCCTGGCACAGTTTCATTTTTCCAAGCAAACTTAAAGGAGATCAAAACTATTTTATGAAATGGTTTGAACTGTCAGAGTCAGTGAAATTAGACAAGGGACACTTGTGTGAAGAAGATAGTTAATTGCTTGGTAATCTGTTCCAAAAGGGTTGCTTTTTCTGAAACAAGACGGCCCTTGGTATAGAAATGCTTTGTTACTGGACCTTTTTTCATTAGTGTGCAGTTTTGCTGGTGGGTGTAAGTGAGAGATGGCTAATTGCTGCAAAGCTGCTGGGTTTAAGCCAGAGAACTAACACTAAGTTACCCTTGGAGTCTAGGAGATGAAGTTGCAATGCACTTGCAAAACAAAGTAATATTTTCTTTCAGCTACACTGCCAGTGCAAAGATGTTGTGAAGAAAGTACATGATTTCAACTTAAAAGCACAGAAGAAGTTTATAGTCATCTTCCAATATTTGGTTAAAAAATAACATCTACCAATAAAAACAAAACTCTTGAAGCATGTCTCCCTAACAAATTCTTGCTCTGTAATGGAGTAAGCTTGTTTCCCAGTTTATGACAATTTCCATTTACGTGTTAAGCAGTTTAATCAGAATTTGAAATTCACATTACCGCAAAGTAACTAAAATCAACATAAAGTCTGATTTTTTTTCTTGTTGTGGGTGTGACTTGTTACTTATTTGTGGGAAGTAAGTAGCACTGGCTGGCCAATATTTATTGCCCATCACTAGTTGCCCTCAAGAAGGTGATGGTGAGCTGCCATCTTGAACTACTTACAGTCCATGTGTTGTAGGTTAACCCACTGTTAGGGAAGGCATTCCAGGATTTTGATCCAATGACAGTGAAGGAATGATGATATATTTCCAAGTCAGGATGGTGAGTGGCTTGAAGGGGAACTTGAAGATGGTATATTCCCATGTATCTGCTGCCCTTGTCCTTCTGAATGGAAGTGGTCATAGATTCAGAAGGTACTGTATAAGGATGTTTTGTGAATTTCTGTAGTACACCTTTTAGATCGTACACACTGCTGCCACTGAGCATTGATGGTAGAGGGAATAGATGTTTGTGGATGTGGTGTCAAATCAAGTGGGCTTCTTTGTCCTGGAAGGTGTCAAGCTTCTTTGGTGTTATTGGAGTTGTGCCCAACCAGGCAAATGGAGAGTATTCCATTACATTCGTGACTTGTGCCCTGTAAATGATGGACAGGATGTTGGGGAGTCAGGGGCTGAGTTACTTGCCAAGTGTTAATAGCCTCTGTCCTGCTGTTGTAGCCACTATATTTATATGGCGAGTTTGGATGTTTTCTGGTCAATGGTAACCCCAAGAATGTTGACAGTTGGGGATTCAGTGACAGTAACCCCATTGAATGTCAAGCGGTGGTGCTTAGATTAGATTAGATTACATTACATTACAGTGTGGAAACAGGCCCTTCGGCCCAACAAGTCTACACTGACCCGCCGAAGCGCAACCCACCCATACCCCTACATTTACCCCTTACCTAACACTACGGGCAATTTAGCATGGCCAATTCACCTGACCTGCACATCTTTGGACGGTGGGAGGAAGCCGGAGCACCTGGAGGAAACCCACGCAGACACAGGGAGAACGTGCAAACTCCACACAGTCAGTCGCCTGAGGCGGGAATTGAACCCAGGTCTCAGGCGCTGTGAGGCAGCAGTGCTAACCACTGTGCCACCGTGCCGCCCAAAATGATCTCTGTTTGGAAATGGTCATTGCCTGATATTTGTGTGCCTTGAATGTTACTTGCCAGTTGTCAACCCAAGCCTGGATATTGTCCATATTTTGTTGTATTTGAACATGGACTGCTTCAGTATCTGAGGAGTTATGAATGGTACTAAAAATTGTGCAGTCATCAGCAAACATGCCCACTCTGACATTATGATGGAGGGAAGATCATTGATGAAGCAGCTGGAGATGAGGAACTCCTGCAGAGGTTTCCTGAGCTGAGATGACTGACCTCCAACAATCACAACCACCTTCCTATCTGCTAGGTCTAAGTCCAACCAGCAGAATTTGCCCTCTGATACCCGTTGATTCCAATTTTGCCAGGGCTGTTTGATGCCACACTGGATCGAACGCAGCCTTGATGCCAAGGGCTTTTTTTTTTCCCCTCTGAAGCATAAAAGATTGAAGGATGATCTTATAGAGGTTTGTAAAGTGATTAGGGGTATAGATAAGCTGAATGGCAGGTTTCTCTGACGTGTGGGATTTCGAGACAAGGGGGCATATTTTTAAGGTGAGAAGAGAAAGATTTAAAAAAGACATGAAGGGCAGTTTTTTTTACACAGATATGTGTTCGTTCATGCATGGAATGAACTTCCAAAGGAAGTGGTGGATGCAGGTATAGTTACAATGTTTAAAAGACATTTAGATAAGTATATGAATACAAAATATTTGGAGGGATATGGTCCAAGTGCAGGCAGGTAGGACTCGTTTAGTTTGGGATTATGGTCAGCATGGACTGGTTGGACTGAAGGATCAGTTTCCCATAACGTATCAGTCTATAGCTCTATGGCTGTCACTCTCACCTCACTCTGGGATTCAGCTCTTTTGTCCATGTTTGAACCAAGGCTGTAATGAGGACAGGAGCTGAGTGGTCCTGGCAGAACCCAAACTGCGTGTTGCTGAACAGGTTATTGCTGAGCAGATGCAGCTTCATAGCACTGTTGATGACACCTTCCACCATTTTACTGATGATTGAGAGTAGACTGATGGGGCAGTAATTGGTCAGGTTAGATTTGTCCTGCTTTTTGTGTACAGGCAGACCTGGGCAATATTTCATATTGTTGAGTAGATGCTAGTGTTTTAACTGTACTGGAAGAGCTTGACGAGGAGAGCAGCAAGTTCTGGAGTGAAAATCTTCAGTACTGTTGTGGGAATGTTGTCAGGACTCATACCCTTTGCAATATCCAATACTTCCAACCATTTTTTGATATCATATGGAGTGAATAAAACTGGCTGACACTGGTATTTGTGATGATAGGGACCACTGGACGAGGCTAAGATGGATCATCAACTTGGGATTTCTGGCTGAGGATTGCTGCGAACGCTTCAGAATTATCTTTTGCCCTGATGTGCTGAGCGCTTCCATTATTAAGGATGGGGGTATTTATGGAGCCTTTGCGTGCAGTGAGCTTCTTAATTGTCTACTGTACTCACAACTAAATGTGTCAGGACTGCAGAGCTTAGACCTGATCTGTTGGTGATGGGTTCATTTAGTTCTGTCTATCATAAGCTGTCTATGCTATTTGGCACACAAGTAGTCCTTTTTAGGAGCTTCACCTGGTTGACACTTCATTTTTGGATATACCTGGTGCTACTTCTGGTATGCCTTCTTGCACCCTCCATTGAACCAGGGTTGATCCCCTGGCTTGATAGTAATGATTGCCTGGCCATGAGATTGTAGATTATGCTGGAGTATAGTTCTGCTGCTGTTGGTAGTCTACAGCTCCTCATGGATGCCTAGTTGTTACATCTGTTTGAAGTCTGCCCACTTAGCCTGCTGATAGTGCCACACACAATACAGGGTATTCTTAAATTGAAGGCAGGACTTTGTCTCCATAAAGATTGTACGGTAGTCACTCTCACCAATACTGTCATGGACAGATACATCTGCAGCCAGCAGATTGGTAAGGACGAGGTCGCCTATGTTTCTCCCTCTTGGTGGTTCCCTCACCATCTGCCATTGGCCCAGTAAAGCAGCTGTGTCCTTTAAGGTGTGACCAGCTCAATTAGTAGTGTTGCTGCCAAGCCACTCTTGGTGATGGACATTGAAATCCCCCAATCAGAGTACATTTTGTGCCCTTGCCACCCTCAGTACTTCACCCAAGTATTGTTCAATATGGAGGAGTGCTCATTCATCAGCTGATGGAGAGCAGTTTGTGACAAACGGCAGGAAGTTTCTTTTCCATTTTTAGTCTGAAGACCTGAGATTTCATGGGGTCAGAAGCCAATGTTGAGGACTCCCGGAGTTCTTCACCCTCTGTGCCACTATCTCTGCTGGGTCTGTCCTGCCAGTGGGACAGGAGCTAGACAGAGATGATGATGTGGTATCTGGGACATTGTCTGCCAGATCTGTTTCTGTGAGTATAAACTATGTCAGGCTGTTGCTTGAATAGTCTGTGTGAGAAAGCTCTCCCAATTTTGGCACTAGACCCAGGTGTTAGTAAGGAGACCCTTGTAAGATCAACAAGGCTGTTTTCTGCTGTTGTCTTTTCAGGTACCTTGATCAATGCCAGGTGGTCCATCAGTTTCATTTCTTTGTTGAGACTTTATGGTGATTGATGCAACTGACTGACTTGCTGGGTTATTTCATAAGGCAGTTGAGAGTTAACCATTATGGGTCTGGAGTCACATGTAGGCCAATCCAGATGAGGATAGCAGATTTCTTTCCCTGAAGGACACTAGTGAGCAAATTGGGTTTTTCCAACAATCAACAATGATTTCATGGTCATCAGTAGATTCCCAATTGTTTCTATTGAGTTCATATTCTACAATCTGCCAAAGCAGAATTTGAACCTGGATTCCCAAACATTAGCTAAGTTCCCTAGGTTAATGGTCTGGGGATAGTACCACTCAGCCATTGCCTCCCCAAAAGATGGAGTCCCTTTGCTTTATGATGTGGAGTATTTTAGACCCTTTGGGTGAATTTTCCAGAGCACTTAGGACTACAATGACAGCATCATATGGAGGTCCCAAGCTTCCAGTTTCTGGCAATGAGACTGGCTCAGGAAATTTCCTAATCAGTCTGCTCTGAGCCAATTAAGGACAGTGAGTGGGTTCCAATGATACTGGCCCGATCAAGAGTTAATCGGCTCAAAAGCTGTTGCCTGAGGTACACTTCATGTTTGGATTTCAGTACCTAGTTTAGTTTATCATGGAGAAAATATAACCTGACTACAGGGAAATCAGAAGTAAAATCAGATTTCTCTTTCATCAATCCAATAGTAATTAGTGCTTTAATTCTGTCTAGGGATTCTGGTGTCAATGAGAGATTTTTAAGTATGCATTATGATGGACGTTACACTTTAGTTTTCAAATAAAATATGGCCAAACTCCTGTTTCTAGGGCCTGTCAAATCATGCTTCAGTATGAATTATTACTTTGTGGAAAGATTTGAGGGTTGGAGCAAGCTTGTTTGCACACATACCTCGGTATTGTCAAATTCTATCCCCAACACAGTCATGGATATGCCACAGAGTGGTTGTTGCATAAGATTAGTGCTGGAATAGGCCATTTGTCCTTCTGAGCCAGCTCCACCATTCAGTAAGCTTATGACTGTTTATGGTTTCAGCTTCAGTTTTTTTTTTCTGTATCCCATAATCCTTCACTGCCATGCCTCTCAAAACTCTATCCAAATCATCTTTGAATAAATTTACCAATCCAGTTGACTCGACCTTCTGGGAAAGACAATTTCATACCCTTACGACGTTCAGAGAAAAATATTCTCCTCTATTCTGTCTTAAAAGGGAGACCTATTAATCTTAAACTATGTCCCCTTGCTTCAATCATGCTCACAAGAGAAAATGTTGTGCAGGCATCCACCCTAGCCAGTTTTCTTGAAATGTCAGTAACATTGCCTTCATTTTTCTAAACTTCAATGGATATAACCCTAAGCTGTTAAGCTTTTCTTGATAAGTCCTTTATCCCATAAATAAATCGAGTAAAGCTTCCCTGTACTGCTTTCAAAGCAATTATATCTTCTTTCAAATAAGAATACCAAAACTGAATTCAGTACTCCAGATGTTTCACCAGTGCCCTGTACCAAAACTTCCTTACTTTTCATTCAATTCCTATTGTGATAAATTATGACATTCCATTTGCCTTCCTAATCACTTGTTGTATTAATCTACTCTGGTTCATATACTATGATCTCCCAAATTCCTCTGGGCCAGTGACACCTGCAATCCCTTTCCATTTAAATAGTATACTGCTTTTCTATTCTTTCTGCCATGTTATACTTCATCTACCAGAATTTGCCCATTCATTAAACCTGTCTATCCCTTTATAGACTCTACCTCCTTTGATAACTTACTTACCTACGTATCTTGGTATCATTGGCCAACTTAGCTACTGTGGTTAAAAATCACACAATACCAGGTTATAGTCCAACAGGTTTAATTTGAAGCACTAGCTTTTGGAGCGCTGCTCCTTCATCAGGTGGTTGAGGAATACACAATTGTAAGTCACAAATGCCGACTTAAGCTACCATACATTTGGTCTCCTCATCCAAATCTCTTCATTTAATTGCTGTAGATTTTGTATGTAATCGACTTGCAGAGGTTTGGTCGTAAGTCAGCATAGGTCAGATATAGTTATGCCCAATGTGATGCTTTTTGTCGAAATGCCTATGGGAAAACCAGCAATAGAGGACCACAGCTAGAGATCTCTGGGGTGGGGTTTATCCCAGTAATTGGAACACTTGGGAGCTGGTAGGGCCCTCAGATCATGGCAGTAAGGATTGAGAGAGGGAAAGACTGACCATGATGGGAGTCAGTCATTAGGTGACATGGGGGGGGGTGGTTTTCAGAGGAATATTTATTTGTGTGGCTGGGGGAACCATTGTTGCCCCTCCAGACCAAAGAAACTCACAAAGCACTGACCAGCTGCAGCTGGTTTTCATTGCTGAATTTCCCAAGCCCTGGGAAATCCAGTCTGTAACTGTTAAGTTCAATGTGCTTCCAAAATTAGAGACATATTATCCTCCAACTTCTCCAGAATGAGTTACTCAGATGCCTAAACTGCATTAGTAATGGGAGAAGGGGGAGGGTATCACATATGTACCAATTTAGCTTCCCCCCCAACAGTTCCTGTCCATTGTGGGAGGTCAAAATTCCTAATAAATTTCCGTCAAGGATATATCTTGGAAAGTCCTCCATTTCTGTCTTGGTCTTGTATATAAATGCTAATTGGAATATAGAGAACCCTCCAGATCAATAAAAGAGATCAATACTGTTGATTGAACCCTCCAGCACTTTGCAGATTGCAAGGACACTGAATTCTATTTAAAAAAATATTGATTTGTTTTGTCATTTTTTTTCATGGTCTGTGTGAGACAGCCAGTGCATAGAAAAGGCTGTCTGGTGTTCAATTGATTAGAATTTGTCCATAGTTCTGAATTCAGAGTAGGAGGAATGTCTGGAACTGTGGGAGCTTTATATTTCCCATCTGATGAAAGATAGTCCAAAATTGTATTGTATATGAGTTCCCATGTGTTGGGTTACTTGTTTGCTTTATAATTCTCTCTTGAATCACCTTAGCTTATTCGTTGATTGCTTTGTAGGATTGTAAATCATTCAATTTTATCTCCCCTACTCTCCTTAGCAATATGAAATACCCTGACTCAGCAGCTAGAATTGTCTTTGTGATTTTGTACCACTTTACATCTTTTTTAACTGAACAATACTGTCAGATCAGAACTACTTCTCTGTTCCCACCATTGTAATCACAATATTGTAATCACACAATCAGCAGCGATCTGTCTCAAAGCAAATTCTAAATCAAACCTAAACATGTGATTAGTTTCAAGCTTAATAACTTCTAAAAGCAAATGAAATCTAGCAAGGTGTGCAGTGAAATTAATATTAAAGACTGGAAATGAAGTGTTAAAACTTAGATAAGTGTTTCAGTTAGTTGGTGGTATTTAATTTTAGTCTGTATATTTATTCTGTTAAATATATAGGTAGTAATTGAACTTACATAGCACCTTTCCTACTGAATTATTTCAAAATTACTTCATATAATTTAATTTTTGAGATGATTTGACATCAGCTGTAAATGCTCTGTGTAGAAATGCTTTCTGGAAAACAAGTTCTAATGAATAACCCAGCTGCTTTTATGTTGGGAGAGGGCATTTTGAATTGATTAAGGCCCAAGATCCTCTATTCCTGCTGGAAATTATCAAATTTCCATTTAAAATGAAATAGCAATGTTGGAGCTTTCATGTGGAATTAATATGTTCTTTATAATTTTTTGGTAGGATCTTTGTCTTTAAGTTAGGATAAACTGAAGGATGTGATCTGAAGTCTGCCTAACAACAGGCTTGGGTGAAGTGATTGGTAAAGATTTGAGGGAGATCCAGTTTGTTTGTTGGAAAGAAGGTGTAGGATATTCCACCTGGAAACAATAGCAATAGCATTAGTGTTAATATTGCTGGTCTCCAAAGTCCCTGGGATATATTGCAATTCTCAAGATAAAAATAGTTCAACTTTAAACAATTCATTTACTGACAAGACAAAAGGAAGTGGTAATCTCAGGGGTGACTAATCAGTTTTTCTAGCTGGATACAAAATCTTTGTGATTCTTTTTGCTGTGGAGGTAGACATTAAAATGGGAAGGGGTCGAGAGTGTGCAGCTGGAAAAGCACAGGAGGTCAGGCAGCATCTGAGGAGCAGGAGAATTGACGTTTCGGGCAAGAGCCGTGCGTCAGGAATAATGCTTGTGAGCCGAGGGGGTGGACAGATAAAATATCTCTGAAAGCTGTCAGAGACAAGCAGTCAACCAGGAACGAGGAGAGAGGGACCAGTTGGAGGTTGGAAGTTTCTATGGATCACCGTGCAGGAACTTAGGCGTCTCATTCTCAAATTGAAAAGATGTAATTCATGAATATTTGAATGGAGTCTGGAAGACTTGCCTAGCTCATGCAGGAGGGTAAAAATCTTCAAGAAAAAAGAACTCACCATGAAAGACAGTTCTGGGGTTAAAAGTTACCAGGTTGGGAAAAGGAAAGATGTCAATCTTGGGAACCAAGAAACATTTTGTACGGGTTCTGGATGAATTGAATAAGGGACAGGAGACTTGTGAAGTGAGATTTTCATTGTGTTAAAAGTAAAAGGAAGTTCTGATTGGTGATTTTAAAATGTATGTTGCCTTCACAAATAGAAGTTTGTTGCACCTAAGTTTCTTGTCATAATAAAAGTCTGAAAAAGTGAAATATTATCATGTCATGTTTTCAGTTCTAAACATGAAGTTTACCTTTCTTTTAGGAAGTTATTCACCTCTGTGAGGATTGTAACCTTTAGGAATAGATTATTGCAATATGCATTAGAAAGTTTTCGAATCATGTAATTTCAGAAACCTGTGCACAGTACTTGCATTAATGTTTAACTTGGTTCTGTGTTACTGGCTATGCTGGTCCATGTATGAAGTATCAGGAATGATTCAAATGTACATACAAAAAAAGAGAGAGAAAACATCCTCCCATTCAATCCAAACTCAAATGCAGGCCACTTGTTATCATATTTTCAGTTAAGCGATCAATGGAGAATAGATGGAGGCATTATATATTTAGGGATTAAAAATGTTTCAGTCACTGACCGGATTTAAAGGAAGAGCTTATGATGTGAAATGGCAGAGGGAGCTGTTTTTCATCAAATCAGGACTCTTCTTCAGGCTTGTTTATAAACTAGTTAGAAATTACAACAGGGGTATAAGTGCCAGAATAACTTATCCACAGAACATCTATAGGCCTACAAGAGGTCGATGTAAAAAGTAAAGTATCCCCATTAAAATGGGAGTGCTAATGTAAGTGAGCAGAGGATTACTCTTTGCATTTTGTTTGAAGTGGCAGGAAATTCAGATATAATCTGATTTAGGAGAAAGCACAGCAAACACAATGGACACATTGATTGTCAACTTGAACTTGTTGAAGCCAGACAAATGTTCTGTTTCATGTCATTTCCCCAACTGTTTTGTAGCCAGCTTGGTGAAGCAGCACTGGCTTTCTGCCTGGGAACAAGAGCAGCAATATGTCATTACATTTAACGTGACCTTATATGCAAGTGACACAGTCCTCTTTGCAACAAATCTGCTTTGACACATTTTGCATTATTATGTTTTGAATGTTTTGGCAAAAAAAAAGGATTCCTCTTATACTTACACAAAGATGATGGCTTTGAACATCAGGTGATGCAATTCATTCAGAAACCAAAGGCTTTTTAAGGCAGATCTGGTTTATTGAAATCACTTCACACAAATCCTTCCTCAAGGCTTTTAACACAATGAAAATCTCACTTTGCAAGTCTCCTGTCCCTTATGTAGAATTCAATTCATCCAGAACCAGCACAAAATGTTTCTTGACTCCCAAGACTGACATCTTTCCTTTTCCCACCCTGGTAACTTTTAGCCAGGTATGCAACAATTAGGCAGGTATGCAGCAATTAGCCAGTTATGCAGCAATAACTGGGATCAATTGAGCATTTACTAGTACACAGGAACGAACTGACTTGGGTATTGAGGCATGGTCAGCAGCAAGGACTACCAGTCCCTCTTCTATTGGAGACTATTGTCAGAACAGGACCAAGGATTTTTTGCAGGCACTGCCTATAATGCCACTTTAAAAGAAATGGGAAGAGTGACGTTGTAATCACTTGCATTTGCTCTACCAGTAATCTATATAATCCCTACAGTGTGGCAAGAGGCCATTCAGCCTATCGAGTCCACATTGACCCTCTAAAAAGCATCCTACCTAGAACCAGTCCCCAACACTACCCCTGTATTTAACATGACTAAACCACCTAACGCAGGGCAATTTAGCATTGCCAATCCACCTAAACTGTACATCTTTGGACTGTGGGAGGAAACCAGAGCACTTGGCAGAAACCCACGCAGACATGGGGAGAACATGCAAACTCCACACAGACAGTCACCCAAGGCTGGAATCAAGGCAAAGTCCCTGGTGCTGTGCGGTAGCAGTGCTAACCACTGAGCCACCATGCTGCCCATGGTAGCATTCCAGTTTAACCAAGATTACAATCAGACTATTCTATAAAGTCACTTGAGAAATTACAACTGATTACATTCATAAATAAATTAAAATAGAGCAATACTCTCCAAGGCAGTTGCTGTTAAAGAGTTTTAGGACAATTCTGTGATTGGATGGATTGAGGACTCCTGGGAAGGGAGATCACATGCCAAAATATTTTGGGAAGAAACAAGTTTCCTAATCTGTTCTTAACCCTCAGCTAATGTGTCTCAACAAATAAATCTTTTATAGCTACATTGGATTTATTGCAGTTCTTTACCTTGTTACCCTTAATGTGTGCCTTTCTCCATCATACAAATAACAGAGGAAAAGAAAGTTTCCTAATGGAGAGCCATCTGTTAATTTAAATTGGAGTCACTTAGCACCATTGTTCTACACTTAATTTCTGTAAAGTCAAAAACAGCATGACTATTTTGAATTCCTGTTTATCCAGCTGGAAGAGAAAGATCTCATTCCAATTCAGTCCCTAAATTGGCCATATCTAGTTTTATTTTTCTTGAACAAACTTTTACAAACAATATGACCCATTTTGAACTGTTGTCTGAAGCCAATTTGAATAATGTACTTGCATTTGCCTTGCACAGATCAGTCCCACTGATGATATGGAGTGAATCCAGTCTTAGTTGCTGGATTTCTTTCATTCAACTTTGATTGTCCTGGATTGCTGTTTGAATTGAATTTAAATCAGCAATACTTATTTATTTATCAAAGTAAAAAGTAATGTATCCAAACATACAAGCAGTACGTGTCTGCAGTTTGAAGAACATCCAAATTGATGGGCAGAAATCTCAGTTTTGACCATTGTAGCGTGTGGGTGCATTTGTGTGGATCCAAAAGTTCCAAAAATCCCTAGATTCTGGAAAGATCCCAGTAGATTGGAAAGCTGTAAATGTGACACCATTCTGCAAGAAAGGAGAGAGACAGAAAGCAGGAACCTATAAACACGTTAGCATAACAACTGTCTTTTGGAAAAAGCTGTAACCTATTACTTTAGGGGTAGTCACAAGACATTTTGAAAATCATAATATAATCATAAACAGTCACCATAGTTTTGGGAAAGGAAATTGACAAATTTATTGAAGTTATTTGTGGATAGAACAAGCAGGATGGATTGCAAAAAGACATTTGTCCAGGTGTCTCTTAACCTGGACACTGTAGAACAAATATTTTTGGAAGTAGTCATTGTTAGAGATGGGCAGGGTGAAAAATTGGCATAAACAAGATTGATTAACCAACAGGAAACAAGTCAGGATTAAATGGGTCATTTTCAGGTTGGCAAACTAGCTAGTGGAGTGCCGGTGTTGAGACCTCAACTTCTTGTATTCTGTAGAAAGATAGTTGGAATGCAAGTTGTGAGGAAGATACAGAGGGATATAGGCAAGATAAGTGAGTGGGTAGAAAATTGTAAGGTTTTGTGAAAAATTGAGGTTTCACTTTGACAGGAAGAATGAAAAGAAGATTATTATTTAGAGAGAGAGACTGCAGAATGCAGAGAGATCTGGGGTTCTTGTACCTGAATCACAAAATGAAGGTTGGCAAGGAAGGAAGGCAAATTGAATGTTGGGTCAGGGTTAGGGGAATTGCAAGTGGAATGGTATATCAAACTAGGCAGGCCTTGCTACAATTCCATAGGGCGTTGGTGAGACCTCCTGAAAGATTGTGCACTGTTTTGGTTGCCTTGCTTATTGAGGAACATGCTTAATTGAAAGCAATTAAGAGGAGGTTCACGAAGCTGATTCCCATATGAAGTGGTTGCCTTATGAGGAAAGGTTGTTTTGGTCTGACCTAATCATAGCTTAGAAATATGAGAGGTGATCTTATTGAAAAATGTATGATTGCAAGAGCGTTTGACGTGGATCATGCTGAGAGGATTTTTCTCTCTTGAGAGAGTCTAGAACTAGGGAGCACAGTTTCAAAATAAGGGGTACTCCATTTATGAAGGGGATGAGGAAGAATTTTTTCACGGTGTAGTCGGTGTCTGGAATCCTTTTCTTCAGGAAGTAGTGGAGGCTGGATGATTGAATGTATTTAAGGCAGAAGTAGATTTTTGATTGATAAAGACATCAGAAATAATGAGGGACAGTTAATGTTTCATGTTGATCTGTTCGGAAGGGCAGTTCAAAATTTATGGCGATTCTGATAGCAATGTTTCATTTTTTAAGAGAATTGTATGAAGTGCACTAATGATGGAAAATGATTGTTGGACAGAAGTGAAACTTAAATGTAGGGGAACAATGAAATGAAAATATCCGATGAGCTGAGAAAAATTCCAAAAGCCGACCTTTAAAGATGGTGCCTCAGTTTGCGCTAATAGTCTGCCAAAGTGAAGTTTGTACACCCTGTCTGCAAATATGTGGGTGTAGATGTTGGCCCATGGGCAGCCTAACTTGCTTGGCAACCCTTCAATGATTCGTTCTATTTTGATAACATTAAATAGGATAATTCCCATTGTAGAACACTTAAGTATAGTAAAGAGGCTGCAAACAAATTCAAATTAGAACAACTCATCCAGAGACTTGGGTAAACCTAATTACTAGCAGAAAAATAAATCAAAGCAGAGGTGACTTAAAATCTTTGGACACATTTTCTTTACATATATCACAAAGCATCAAGCAGTTTTGATTGTCAATTTGTATAGGTGGCAATTAAAAGTGACATGTATTAAGCAAGAATGTTGCTCCAGTATGCAGAAGGCATCATTTTCATGTCAGTATCCTTTTATTTACATGTTTCTGACTGTTTCAGGTGTGGATTTCTAAAGTTCATTCCTTTACCAGTTAGAAATTTGTAGAAAAAAAGCAGAAAGTACTCCACATCCGTCTCAGTGTTGTTACTTGAAGCAGACTGACACGGGAGGGTTAACAGAAGAAACATCTTCGAGCATTTGGAAGCATTTGCCATTCTGCATTTTAGATATTCACTTTATTTTCACAGTGTCATAAAATAAATGCACATAGTGAAAGCCATTTAGTTCATCTTAATTCATTCATCCAGAATGATTCGACATTTCCCCCCTTGTAGCATCCGATTGTTTGTTTAATTAATTTGAGGGCATTTACTTCTTCTATTCTTGAAATGCATTTCACTCAGAGTGAAGAATATCATGATATTTGTCTTAATTTTTTTTTGTTCTACTTCTGCAATTTAATTTATGACCTCCTCTCTAGGCTGAAACATTGCATCTATCCAATCTTTCTTCATAGCTCAGAGTGTTGTCACTAATGATGAGTATTGTAACTTTTCTTTGCAGTCTTCAGCAATTGAGTGTCTCTTGGTGACTAAGCTGGACATGTATTGAAACTGAGCTTTGACCAGAGTTTGGACAGTTCCAGCTTCAGCCTTATCATCTATTGTTCTGATGATGTCGTTGAGAATGTTTACTGCGCTGATTGTACTGCATTGGTCGGACATGTTTCAATTATATAATTACCTGGAAAAAGGCTATATTATGATGAGACTTCCCGGCTAGCAGAAGACAAATGAAATCAATAAATACAAAAGATTAATTCATTGCTTAAATCTCATGTATGCTGCAGAAGGCAATGTTGTTGCTGGCAGCAGAGGAATCAGTTGGAGTGCAATGGAGGTGCATAGCTAGTTAGTTGTTTAGAAAAATACTGATAGTTGCCTATGACAGTATCATAATTGGTCTTCACTTTTGCTGGACATCAAAATGGGTGTATATTTATTGAAAAATATTTGGCAACATTTTTGCCTTGTTAAGCTGTCACACTTGGCAAATGCTTAATAAATTATCATAATACTTGGCCAATTACTTCAGGATGTTTTCTGACAATTATTAGTTCTTTGGACACATGGAACTTGGCACTTTAGTAGGACTCAATAAGAACTAAGCCAATGTCACTCCCAAGTCTTTGATTTGTATCTTATGAAAAATACTGCATTGACTTTATACTCTGTGCTGTGCAGAATGCATTGCGTTCCAATAAATAAGTCATTATAAATTGTGTAAACGAAAAGATGCAGTTCTTCAAGCAGACATTGTTGACCTATTGAGGTGCCATTGGCTTTTTCTCAAATCTTTTTTTAATGCTCCCACTGCATATGCTTAGGTTGGTAAATTCAATATTTAAACAAAATTATGTGTGATTTTTTTTAAAAAGTTCACACTTTGATCAGAAATGTGATATTTCACCTGAACAATTATTATGCACTCATCTGTTTATGGTGAGGGATGTCAGCACTGTTATATAATGAAGAAATCCATGTTATCAGATACACGGAAGTTTCAGTGGTCTACAACCCCTGGTCCCATTAGAATCCCTACGGTGTGGAAACAGGCCCTTCGGCCCAGCAAGTCCATACCAACCCTCCAAAGAGTAACCCATCCAGACCCATTCCCCTACTATCCTTTATTTACCCTCGACTAATACACCTAACCTGCACATCTTTGGATTGTGGGAGGAAACCAGTGCACCCAAAGGGAACCTACACAGACGTGGAGAGAATGTGCAAACTCCACACAGTTGCCCGAGGTTGGATTTGAACCCAGATCCCCGGCGCTGTGAGGTAGCAGTGCTAATCACTGAGCCACCATGGCACCTATTGTGCACATCAAGTATCTTTAAACATCCCCAAATGAGGTTTGCAATTTTTGGCCAACATGTGGGCTGTTTTGTGTTGCCTGGTAAAGCGTTTTTATGATAAAACAAGGAACTGTGGATGGTGGAGATCTGAAACCAAAACAGAAATTGCTGGCAAAACTCAGCAGGTCTGGCAGCATCGGTGTGAAGAAAACAGAGTTAATGTTTTGAGTCCGGTGAGTCTTCATCAGAACTCCTGCTGACTTTCACCAGCAATTTCTGTTTTTGTTTGAAGCTTTTTTGTCTTTTTTCACTTTTGACTTTGGACTGTATTTCCACATCCCTTCCCTGAACCCCATTACCTATAAATAAGCTTATGATGAAATTTAAGTGATTTTACATATTACATCAGATAATTCTGTCAGAAGGAAATCAAATCCTTTTATTTGAGTATGTGACTAATTTAGTTCAACCTGAGGCACAAATAATAAACAGAGTTCATAGTCTAAAGCTGAGGAAACAGGCTGCTCAAATAAAAATATAGAAATGTTTGACACATTTTTATGAAAATCATTTATCCACTGTTTTAATGATGCACTGTGGTGCATTAAACCAATTGTGTCTTAGTTTTTTTTAAGCACAAAAGGAATTTAGCATCATCTTAACAAAAAGAATATTCCAAGAACCTTGTGTGCTGAGATCTTGGGTGGCACGGTGGCACAATGGTTAGCACTGTTGCCTCACAGCGCCAGAGACCTGGGTTCAATTCCTGCCTCAGGCGACTGACTGTGTGGAGTTTGCACGTTCTCCCCGTGTCTGCATGGGTTTGCTCCGGTTTCCTCCCAGTCACAAAGATGTGCAGGTCAGGTGAATTGACCATGCTAAATTACCCAGAGTGTTAAGTGAAGGGTTAAATGTAGGGGTATGGGTGGGTTGCGGGTCGGTGTGGACTTGTTGGGCCGAAGGGCCTGTTTCCACACTGTAATCTAATCTTCTACATCCATTTAAAGGAGATTTTTATCATCTGTGTTTGTAAATGTTTGAAAGTAATTTGACTCAAACCGATGCATTTCAAAGATAGATTTTAGTATAAGACAATTGGCTGTACCCGACATTTTTATTCTTCATTATATTTTGCATTGAAATCTGATTACTTTTCTATTTGTGGGTAAATTTGTCAGGCTTGTATTTCCACAAGGGTTGTGCTCTTCTGGTTTCCATGTAGATGTGGCTAAATAGGTGATTCATTCTAACAACTGTCATAGAATGTGGCATGTAAATTGACCTTTGAAGCTTCACAAAAATCTTCCAAAATGGGAGTTGCTTTAAACATACAGTACAAAATGTGAACTGCCAGTATTAATGTAGGAAGAGCCATTTCCATTCATCATTTGCCATCTCTGGTCTGCGCTGTGTCGATGTGTATTCAAGTCCCATGCATCTTCTTGGCAATATGGCCAGTATCACCTGCTTGATCCCATGTGCTATAAGATGTCTGTACCCTAGATTTTCTCTGACCTCTAAAATCGAAGTCATCTCCTAATACATATACAGTTCTTAACATGCATTTGTTAGCTGAGCAATTGAGAATAGGCTGGGAGTCCTCCTATAATGTGGATTCCAAAACTGTACGCAATATTGTAGCTGTGACCTACTCCAGCATTTTATACAGTTTCAGCATAACCTCTCTGCTGTCAAAAACTGTGCCTCAGCTAAGAAAGGTCAGAATCCATGTCAAAAACTGTGCCTCAGCTAAGAAAGGTCAGAATCCAATGTGCCTTCTTAATCTCCCTGTTAACCTGTTTCGGGACAAGTGGATATCAAGATCCCTCTGATAAGCAGTGCTTCCCAGGCTCTTACTATTCATCATGTATTCCCTGGCCTAATTTGTCCTGCCCAAGTGTACCACCTCACACTTAACTAGGTAGAATTCCATTTGCCTCTGACCAGCCAATCAATATCCTCCTGTAATCTCAGGCTTTCCATCTTACTATTTAATACACCAACAATTTTGGTATCATCTGCAGTCTTACTGATTAACCCTCTTACATTCAAATCTAAATTGTTTATATATTTATATACCACAAACAGCAAGAGCCCAACACAGATCCTTGCAGAACCCCTCTGGACATAGGCTTCCAGTCATGAAAATACCCCTCAATCATCACCTCCTGCTTCCTGCCACTCAGCCAATTCTGGATCCAAATTTCCAATTTCCTTGGAACCCATGGACTCTTACATTTGCTATCAGTCTCTCATGTGAGACCATATCAACAGCCTTGCTGAAGTCCAAGTAAACTACATTTACAAAACTGGTCACCCCTTTGAAAAAACGAGTCAAGTTGGTCATATATGACCATGCTGCTGTTTTTGATTATTCCCTGATTCTGCAAGTGCAGATTAGTTCTGGGGCTGTACGTGTGCCCCGAACGGTGACTATAGTCCTAAAGAAGCATTTTAACACTGAAAATATAGGGTCATCTTATCTGCTGTGACAACATTTACACCTCAATCTCTGGTAATAAAATAAAACTTAAAAATAAACGCACTGCAATATTCAAGAGAAAATCTGAATCATTTATTTCTGTTCTGATATTGCTGATAATGTCTATAGAATTTCATCAGCTTTACTATAATTGGGTTAATTTTAAAAGTAGAATAGTTGGAATTATGACAAGTTCTGCAGATATTCTGATGAGCTTGAACCTTCTAAATAAGGAAGTAACTTTTTTAATCGTTTTGTAATATAAGACACCCGTGTGTTTTTTGTCGCCAAAGGATTACTTTTTAAAATTAATTATTTGTAATGCAAATAAAATGTACAGAAGATTAATTCATGATTTAATTTTTTTTACCCATTATATCTAAGGCCTGGATTTTTGACTGCGAGTTGGGTGCACTGAGATGGGGAAATTATTGGCACCACAAACCTGATTTTTAAGTCATTTCAGATTTTTGGTTGGAAGGGGTGGACTGTATTAGATGCCTGGGTGAGTGACGCTGGAAGTAGTGAGCAGTGCCCCAAAGATGTCTCAGGACATTGTCCGGAGGGGTATTTTATCTCCGCAAAGGCCATATCCAAAGAAATGCACAGAGATCAGACTTCCTCTTTTCAGGTCTATGCTGCAAACTTCAGGTTTCATACTCCTGGGTTACTAAAATTGCACTTCAGTTCAGGCAGCTGATTTAGATCGCCAGCTATCTCCATTCACAAAATGGCAGGTTCCATGTTTGGGGTCAGGTCTTGCCATTTCCTGGCTTGTCTGCCATTTTCACCACAATGGTCCTTCATGGTAACCATCTGGGGCGAAGTGTTGTTAAACTTTATAGAAAGCAAACCTTTTTTTATTTTGTTCTACCTGCAGCCATGCTAAACCTCAAACTTAAACACTGAGACTAGATCCTTCTTCCCTCAACTGTTAACACAAGAGTTCAAGCTTTGGTCAAGTTGCATCACAGAAATAGATGGTTTGACTGTGAATTTGCCAACTAGTGCAGTCTTGCAAACAAGGTTTCTGTATCTTTAAATGAATGCATTTTTTACATAGGGTGTAGCCAGTTTTGATTAAGACTGAACATATGTAGCATTTACAGATTGCTAAAAGGAGACACAATGCCAAAGCTTTTGATCTTGCAATAATCAGGAGTAGGACTCTTCCTATGATACTTCCTAGTCCTTATGAGTACAAGACAAAAGGTTCAACTTTGTGTCTCCTTTTAGCAATATTTAATTTTGTACAATTATTTATATGTGGTATTTTGCTTGTGGAGACGATGCATCATGGTCAGATACTAATAATAATGTCATGTGTGACTTGACTTAAATATGTACAAGGATTGTTAAAAGCGCCTCTTTACCCTTTCTGCCATTGTTGAGAGTCTGTGAGCTAGTAATTTCGATGCAATGAAGTCATAGAGGTCTACGGTACAGAAGAAAGTCCTTTGGCCCATCGAGTCTGCACCTGTCATAAACAAGCACCTAACTATTTTAATCCAATTTTCCAGCACTTAGCCTATAGCCGTGTCCATCTTGGCATTGCAAGTGCACAACGAAATTTTTCTTAAATGTGAGGAGAGTTTCTGCCTCTACTATCCTTACAGGCAGTGACTTCCAGATTCCTGCCATCCTCTGGGTAAAAGGACTTTTCCTCATATCCCCTATAAACATCCTGTCTCTACCTCAATTCTATGCCCCCTTGTCCCTGATCACAGCATCAAGGGGAAATGTTTCTTCCTGTCTACCCTAATAGTTTGGCAGTATTTTCTGATCATGTCTGTCATGAAAAATATGTAAACTGTGTTAAAAGTAGAAATACCATTTACATGACTTGTACCAGTGAGACAAAACCATTTGCTCCCTTCTGTGCTATTTTTGCAGTACAGTTATTGTTTTAGAATTCCCAATCCCTTTTACTCCTTTGAAGCTGGAACTTAATCTACTCCCTTCCAACTGTAGACAGCAATCCTTATTGTGAAGAGAAATTCTCTTGTCTGTTGAGACTTGATCTAGCAGGGAGTAGCTGACCTTCCTTGTTACAGAATGGACTTAATTTAAAGGAAAAGTTTTTTTTTAATTTACCTTTTGCAAAATATAAAGATTATAAGTTGGAACTGTATTTGTCATAACACAGATAGGATTGTAGCCAAGTAAGCAATAACTTTGCCAAAAATAGCTAACAGACGCAGCGTATGGTACAGTGCAGTTGGAATTTAAATGTTAATGTAAAATCCATTCCAGCAATGATTGGCAAGAAAACTGTAAATAATTAGGAGTCAAATCAGAGCAATCAATTAAAAACTATTTGCCGATGATGCTTGCTTGAAAAAGCCGTAGATTTGAAAACAAATTGTACAATAAAGGCAGAAGAGAAGTTAATAAAGTAACATCATGCAATCAAAAGGTTTTTGTAGTTACTCTGTCTGCTTATTCATTTAAGTACTTCTCTTATTTATAACATTACATGTATTTATCAAGAAGGAAGATACAGGGATTCATAATTTTCAAACACTAAGTAAATCTCTTATTATTACTTTGGTATTTGATATTATTATGTAATTACTTTATGTCTTATGTCATCTCCATACAAGTTGCAGTGCCAGAACAATGTTTGGGACTTCTATTTTGGCATTTGCTCATGCTGGCACTCAGCTAAAGGCTATGTACACAGTGCTCAAGAAGCGATCTAAAATGGCTGCCAAAAGCTTTTTTGTACTTGAAATGGCAGCCAAGAACATTGTGGCAGGGAACTGCGGCCAAGATTTGATTAAAAAGCAAACTTGAATTATTTAAAGTCGAGGGAATAGTTAGGCTAACAAAGGAAGAAATTTGGCTCCAGCTACTTAGTCGGATTTAAATATTTATGACATTCTAATAAAAAATGGAAAAAAACGTGATTGCCGATGAGAAGGCAAGCAGATATTTAATGCTGCATGTTCCTTTTATAATGAAAAGACACCAACTGAAGAATAAACTCTGAATCAAACTTCAATTTATACTTCAAAGAAAAAGCTTTTAAAAGCTGCAGATTGTGTGGGAAAACCGAGTTCTGATTTTATTGTTTATAAAGCTGAACAAACTGACAACATGAAATGGCTGCCACATGAGCGCTGGCAGAAAATGGCTGAAGCGAACTGCTATATGTGCCCTCACCTTAATAACTTGGATGTCAGAATCACAACAGCTCTTAAAAATATACTGTACCACGTCCATTAGTCTTTCCTTATTGCTGTCATTTTTCTTGTTGGGGGGTGTTTGTTTAAAAAAGATTAAATCAGTAAGTATGAAATTATATGTTTCGTATATAATTTCATACTTACTAATTTAATCTTTTTTAAACAAACACCCCCAACAAGAAAAATTATATGTTTCGCATATAATTTCCACACGTCTTTAGTTCTGTTAGCATTTGGACTCTCTTCGATTGCTGTGAGTTCATCCAGAATTTTAAATCTGAAGGTTGGGGGTTGGGTTGTTGCGGGTGGGGGAAGAATTGGAATTGCTACTAAGCTTATTGGCAGGGCACCAATTGGAACGTTCCACAGTACGATCTGTTTAGAAGATTGACCTTAGCATTGTGCGAACATCGCGCTGCGAGCCATAGTTTTAGCCTCAGATATGATCATATTGAAAGTTATTTGCAAAAGTCTGACTGTACTTTCACACAAGGAAATGTTTGGCAAAACTACCCTGGGAAGGAGGGGCACAAAAAACTGCAATAAAAGAACACTATGTCCTATGCGCAGAGTTATTAAAAAGCCTCTAGCAAGACATGAAGTGCTGTATTGTACTTAATAATGCGTATTCTATGCATGAGCTGTAGCACCATAGCCTGAACACTGTTTAGTCAACATTTTGACCCTTATTCTGAAATTTTTATACCTCTGCAGAGAGGCATTTGACAATTTTCTGAATAAATAAGAAAATGAGAAATAATCTGGCGAGTGGAAATCCCTTATCATGCTGCCTCACATCTCGAAAATGCTGTGGTTTGAGTCACCAGAGAATTATTAAGAATACTTGAATCGAAGTTCTTAGGTCACTAACGTCTGATGAAGCACCATGAAGTCTTTGGTAAAATAAATGATACAATCCCAATACTTTCTAGTTTTAAAGCAAGATTGCTAATGCAGGCCTGCTTTATAAAGTCACAAACAATGCTCTAGCTCTAACCACTGTGTGAAATGTGCTATTACAGTAACGATGGGGTGGGGGTGGAGAGAAGAGTGCAGTAGCATACACGGCTACTTTACGATTATGCCTCCCTTTGTAGTATGCAATTTAAAGATAGTTGCTTATTACTTTCCAAATATGAAGGGGAATTTAATGTGACTAACTCTGTCTTTCAAGCAAAATTTCAGGCCGTACCTTGCTGCCTCTTTGGGAGTGCTGTAATGTTCCTGTCCAGGTGGACACTTGTTGTATTTTTATATACTGTAACTGCCAAATTATAGATATATCAAACTGAGTGTAAATTTTATAAAGGCCAAAGATATAACTCCTCAGAGAGGGGTATCCCATCATCAGGTCACCCTTGCTTTACATGTGCATTGTACTTGACACTGATCCTACACTTAACTTCCTTTCAAATACTGAAAGCTAAATATAACTGGTTGACTCATAATAATAGCTAAAATGATAACACCTATACTAAGTAAACACAAGTCAATGTTAACTAATTTGTAATCTGAAAGTGTTAATTGGAGATTCTAAAATTAGTTTGAGATTCACAAATCAATAGAGAATCAATAAATATGGATATAGACACCATGGAAGTTACATACTGTCAGCTATTGAAAATATAGTGAAAACATTCATGTAAATATCCTTTAAACTGGCCCAATTTATAACTAAACTAGGAGAAATAAAAATGAATTTTTTTCACCCAAGAGTAACTTCCAATTGAAAACAGAATTAAGAGTTTTTTACAGATCCTGAAGGTACCACAATTATTCATTTTTTTCTTGAAGTGCATCATTCAAGATGGTAGGAACCAAGAGCTGAAAATCTTTGTGATCCACACTATGTGATGCTTCCTGGTGCTGGAATTTTTACACAGTTAATAGGATTGACTCTTCCGACATGCTTATTTCCAGCAAACGTGTTTAATTCATAGCTATTGGACAGGGATTGAGGTAGCTTACAATGCCATAGGAAAAAGATCCATAATAAAAAAGGATATTATTTTAGTTTTATATAATGCAAAGATGAAGATTTAATAGAGTTTGAGTGTGTAAATGACTGCTGAACAATTTGGTATAATAGCTGAGAGTTTTGGCATGTCTTCTTTTGATATTTCCAATACTTGTAAGAGAATATTTTACTCAGAAAATTATAAAATAGAGCACACTGGAAGAAACACATGGAAGTATGGATCGATGGTTATTAAAGAGCCTGGAGTGTTCAAATTAATCATCAAGAGAACATTAAGAATCTGACGATTGCTAAAATTAGTGGAACAATTACTTAGAAGTAACTTTCCAATTTCATCCATTAATTGTAATATTAAATATTTTGGATCATTAGATATTTGTTTCAAATTGCATTGATGATGCAGTCACCTACTGCTTAGTAATGTTATAAATGAATATGAACAATGACAGTGCTTGAAGGCACAAATTAAAACAGGGTGCTGCTAAATCAAATCAGCTGTCGTACATACTATTGAAGGAGCTGAACCTACCACAAACAAAAAAGTTTATCACCACTATTTGTTGACTGTAAGCATTCATTTGTTCCTGGAAGGTTGACTTGGCTGAATAGTTG
Source organism: Chiloscyllium punctatum (assembly GCF_047496795.1). Taxonomy (NCBI): domain Eukaryota; kingdom Metazoa; phylum Chordata; class Chondrichthyes; order Orectolobiformes; family Hemiscylliidae; genus Chiloscyllium; species Chiloscyllium punctatum. The sequence goes on from NC_092762.1 coordinate 65,039,764, forward strand.
TTATTGAGCATACAGTATACCACAACACCTGGCAAACCTTTTGAAGGATGTATTTTAGTAAATTCTATTCAATTGATTCACCTGGAATACCACAAGCCAAAACCTTTTACCTGTATAGACTTGTATTACCCTGAAGTGTGTGTTAAGTCATTTATATAAATTTGGAAGGCAAACATTGTGCTTACCTTCATTGTAAGAGGATTTGAGTACAGGAGCGTAGATGCCTTGCTTCAATGATATAGAGCACTAGTTAGCCTGCAGTTAGAATATTGTGTGCAGTTCTGGCCCCCTTGCTAAAGGAAGGATACAGTTGCCATAGAGGGCGTGCAGAGGAAGCCAGCAGACTAATTCCTGGGGTGGTGGGACTGTGCCTTATTCCTTGAAGTGTAGAAGAAAGAGAGGGAATCTTAAAGAGCTGAATCTTGCGTTTGTTTTGGATAAGTGCGAGTTGGATCGAGATTTTTAGAGGGTTGTCCACCGTGAGCCCTAGTACACTTTCTCATAGTATCTAACTAAACTCACCTCATGAGCGACTTACCCTCCCCAATAGCATCCTTCTTGTTCAATTCTAACCGCATCGTACATCACCGCGTTCCCAGAACAAGGACTCTAGCTGACTTTTAGTTTCTTCCTGCTGTGATCCATGCCCTGCACCTGCTGGCAAAAATTGGATCTGCCAGAAATGGAGCTGGAACTTCTGCGTCTAGGTCCTATCCACTATTTATGAAGCCTGAACTTGAATTTGAAACGGACATAAGTGTATTTCCACTTTATGAAGCAACAGTAATTTGCATTCAAATTTGTGAATCTGAATCTGGCATGTTATGTTTGTTTCACAATTCATAATTAACATGCTGTAACCCCTGAGTTCAAAGAATTGAAACTATGGTGTTGCAGTTCTTTCTTTGAACTTAAAGGAACATCATGCCTGAGGATTGGATTGGATTGGATTTGATTCAAACTTTTTTATACTGTTTGAAAATCAAACGGTTCCAAATTAATAGTATCCTGAGTTAAATATTAAAATAGGTCCATCGTATTTTATAGCAGCAATGTGCTGTAATCCTAATCACAGAAGAGCCCTTTTTCTGCATCAATATGATGTTTCAATTTGCAACAACAGCCCATCCTTGTGGTTTACATGAGTGAGATTGCCGGCTGATTTTTAGATAGATATGGTGTTAACTGTCATTTGCAGCATATGTGAGAACATTTAAGTTCAGTTTGGAGGCTTGTAATTTATAGCTTGATCCCTGCAGTACAAACAGTACTATAGAGAGATTTCCTCTTAATACATATGAGAAGCTTTCACAGAAGGGAGGGATCTCTGCCACTATTCCCTTAGGAGTCTGACAGCTAGCATTTAGAAGAGGCATTCATTCCATCAGTGTTTAAAGCCAGATCAAAAGCGGAAATGATAATGTCCAAACCTACCACACCACCCAATCCCCTGTGTCCTTTATAGTCTAAAATAATGCATCATCAACAAATTCAGATAAATCTGAAGGTTTCCAAACTGGCAGGTTTTGAATCGGTTTTTTTATGTGTTTTTCTTACATTTCAAAAATATGTTATTTTCTTACACATTTTCTTTTCTAGAAGGTTATTCCTCATAAGTGTATGAAAACCCCATTTTGGGTACACAAATCTTTAATATCTTTAAGGTTTCCATATTAAGTGCACCTGTTGGAGGGCAAATTTTCTGCCACATACATTAAGTGTAGCTTCAAAATAAGACACTATTCGAAAAATTCCAACAGAGGAGCAATTGTAGAAAAGAACTCTTGTTTAAATAATACCTGCTCAACATTTGCAGAAAAAGGAAATTTCCTGAAAATCCAAAATCAGGCATTATTCAGTTCTAATTCTGCAAAGGACTTCAGAATCAAATGACGCCTAAGAACTAGAAGCAGGAGTAGACCAACAACAGCTTCCTTATTTCACCCTCCCCCCATATTATCCCAGTCGCAAGCCTCCAACTCGGCACCACCCTCCAGACCCGTCCATCACCGCCCCCTCTGACCTATCACCTTCTCCGTCAACTTCATCCACCTATCGCTTTCCAGCTACCTCCCCCCTAACCCCACCCCCTCCCATTAATCTCTCAACACTGACCCACAAGCCTCATTCCTGATGAAGGGCTTATGCCCGATATGTCAATTCTACTGCTCCTCGAATGCTGCCTGACCGGCTGTGCTTTTCCGGCACCACACTCTCGCCTAGAAGCAGGAGTAGGCCATCTGACCCGTCAAGCCTGCTCTGCCAATCAATAAGATAGTGGCTGATCTTCTTCTGGGCTCAACTTCACTCACCCACCAATCATTATAACCCTTAATTCCTTTACTGTTCAAAAATCTATCTTCGTCTTTAAAAATTTTCAATGAGATAGCATCAACTGCTTTACTGAACAGGGAATTCCACAGATACACAATCCTTTGGGTGAAGTTCCTCTTCAACATAGTCCTAAATCTTTTCCCCCTTGCTTTGAGGCTACTGCCCCTGCTTCTAGTTTATCTAGCCAGTGGAAACAACCTCCTCGCTTCTATCTTATCAATTCTCTTCATAATTTCATATGTTCCTGTAAGATTTTGCCCCCCCCCCCATTTTTTGAAATTCCATATTCTATAAATTCTTCAACAGCAATAATGGAAACCATATATTTTAAAATAGAAATGCCTCAGGTTTCGTGCTGAGGGGAATTTGCGGTGATGGTGATGGCAGCCATTAGCTACAGGTAGGTACAGAATACCAAAGTAATCACAAGGCCTTTTGGATGCGTAGGAGAACTATAGGGGGAAAATTTGCCTCAATCATTAAGGACTCCACTTAAGAAAAAGCAACGAGATCATTCCTGCCATTACCCCACCATACCTCCCAACGCATTCTCACATACTCCATACCGCATCCATATTAGCCCATACTCCTTAATCCACTCCTACTGCCATGTCCGAGATTTCTGGACTCATCCTAAGATGAAATATGGTAAAGTCTCATTTTCCATAGATAAAAATCTGCTATTTCAAGAAAAAGGTCTAAACCTATTCACTGCCTCCCCCTTCCATCAACTATTTAATTGCTTATTCTGGATTAGTGGTGCTGGAAGAGCACAGCAGTTCAGGCAGCTTCCAAGGAGCTTCGAAATCGACGTTTCGGACAAAAGCCCTTCATCAGGAATAAAAGCAGTGAGCCTGAAGCGTGGAGAGATAAACTAGAGGAGGGTGGGGGTGGGGAGAAAGTAGCATAGAGTACAATGGGTGAGTGGGGGAGGGGATGAAGGTGATAGGTCAGGGAGGAGAGGGTGGAGTGGATAGGTGGAAAAGGAGATAGGCAGGTAGGACAAGTCCGGACAAGTCATGGGGACAGCGCTGAGCTGGAAGTTTAGAACTAGGGTGAAGTGGGGGAAGGGGAAATGAGGAAACTGTTGAAGTCCACATTGATGCCCTGGGGTTGAAGTGTTCCGAGGCTGAAGATGAGGCGTTCTTCCTCCAGGAGTCTGGTGGTGAGGGAGCGGCGGTGAAGGAGGCCCAGGACCTCCATGTCCTTGGCAGAGTGGGAGGAGGAGTTGAAATGTTGGGCCACGGGGCGGTGTGGTTGATTGGTGCGGGTGTCCCGGAGATGTTCCCTAAGGCGCTCTGCGAGGAGGCGCCCAGTCTCCCCAATGTAGAGGAGACCGCATCGGGAGCAACGTATACAATAAATGATATTAGTGGATATGCAAGTAAAACTTTGATGGATGTGGAAGGCTCCTTTAGGGCCTTGGATAGAGATGAGGGAGGAGGTGTGGGCGCAGCTTTTACAGTTCCTGCGGTGGCAGGGGAAAGTGCCAGGATGGGAGGGTGGGTTGTAGGGGGGGCATGGACCTGACCAGGTAGTCACGGAGGGAACGGTCTTTGCGGAAAGGGGTGGAGAGGGAAATATATCCCTGGTGGTGGGGTCAGTTTCGAGGTGGTGGAAATGTCGGTGGATGATTTGGTTTATGCGAAGATTGGTAGGGTGGAAGGTGAGCATCAGGGGCGTTCTGTCCTTGTTATGATTGGAGGGGTGGAGTCTGAGGGCGGAGGTGTGGGATGTAGATGAGATGTATTGGAGGGCATCTTTAACCATGTGGGAAGGGAAATTGCAGTCTCTAAAGAAGGAGGCCATCTGGTGTGTTCTGTGGTGGAACTGGTCCTCCTGGGAGCAGATCCGGCGGAGGCAGAGGAATTGGGAATACGGGATGGCATTTTTGCAAGAGGTAGGGTGGGAAGAGGTGTAAGACCGTTCCCTCCGTGACTGGTCAGGTCCATGCCCCCCCCTACAACCCACCCTCCCATCCTGGCACTTTCCCCTGCCACCGCAGGAACTGTAAAACCTGCGCCCACACCTCCTCCCTCACCTCTATCCAAGGCCCTAAAGGAGCCTTCCACATCCATCAAAGTTTTACTTGCATATCCACTAATATCATTTATTGTATACGTTGCTCCCGATGCGGTCTCCTCTACATTGGGGAGACTGGGCGCCTCCTAGCAGAGCGCCTTAGGGAACATCTCCGGGACACCCGCACCAATCAACCACACCGCCCCGTGGCCCAACATTTCAACTCCTCCTCCCACTCTGCCAAGGACATGGAGGTCCTGGGCCTCCTTCACCGCCGCTCCCTCACAACCAGACGCCTGGAGGAAGAACGCCTCATCTTCAGCCTCGGAACACTTCAACCCCAGGACATCAATGTGGACTTCAACAGTTTCCTCATTTCCCCTTCCCCCACCTCACCCTAGTTCTAAACTTCCAGCTCAGCGCTGTCCCCATGACTTGTCCGGACTTGTCCTACCTGCCTATCTCCTTTTCCACCTATCCACTCCACCCTCTCCTCCTTGACCTATCACCTTCATCCCCTCCCCCACTCACCCATTGTACTCTATGCTACTTTCTCCCAACCCCCACCCTCCTCTAGCTTATCTCTCCACGCTTCAGGCTCACTGCCTTTATTCCTGATGAAGGGCTTTTGCCTGAAACGTCGATTTCGAAGCTACTTGGATGCTGCCTGAACTGCTGTGCTCTTCCAGCACCACTAATCTCGCATCTGGTTTCCAGCATCTGGAGTCATTTGCCAATTTAATTGCTTATATAAATTAGATTTATATTCATCGGGCCACTTCAAATATTTTAAAAAAGACTTGGATCTAGAAATAAACTATATACTGACAGACTCTGAAAATAATAGGATGTAAAATCAGTCACGCAGCACCAATAATAAAAGGAGAAACCTTGAGTCTGTGTCAAAAAGAGTGAAAAAGCAATCACTTTTTTTTAATAGTGCAGTTATTTTTCTCTGAAATTTAAAGAACAGGGGATTTAATGTCTAAGCAGTTTGAGAGTTCCCTTCAAAGCACCAATCATTTGTCCACTTTTTGTGCACATCTGTAACTACTTTTAACAATCCCAAAGCCGTCTTTGTACCTAACCAAAAGAGTACCTACCTCGACAAAGACCTTCAGCTTTAGACATTTTCTCTACTTGAAGTACACAAGATTTGTTTCGGGTGTTCCACAAGTGAGAATTGGATCTTGCTGAAGGTAGCTGAACATTAATATATACAGTAGCCTTTGTGAATGATGGATGTATGAAATAACACCGTACCGGTGGGACTTTAGCAAGGTTGGGACAATCTTCTCCATCCTTCTGAGAATTCAGGCATAAATGTTCAGTAGGATTGTCATTGTCGTGCAGGTAAATTAGCAGGTGCTATTATGAGACTAAAAACCTCATCATACATGCTTTAGTTGACAAGTATATTATTGCATCTGTTTAAAAGTGAAGGATATTATTGTTTGAGATTTGCTCCAAGAATAATGACAAAAATTAAGTATGACAATGGAATGCTCTAAAGCAGGGCACCACTGACTGTGCCACATGACCATCGCCATTCAGATTATTCAAACGGCATGAGGAGCATTTAATAAACAAAACTATTCTGAGATTAAAAGTTTGCTTACAATATTTTCAGGACACCACTGATATCCTCATTAATGAGGCCGGAAATGCGCTTCATCCCCCTACAGCAAGATGGGTGGCAAATAGCTGTCATGGTAATACTGTGAATGTTACCTCAAAGGACTTTGTGCTGTCTGTTGGGGGGCCCTGACCACCTTTTGCTCTATTGGACATCACCACCCAGAAAAGAAATCCCTGTACCATCCATTCGACGAGTACTCTTTCGGGTGGGGGGGATTAACTGGATTAAAAAAAAATAGTTTTTTGGAATATGAAAGCTACCTTCACAGATGGGCACAGCCTAAAATCCTCAATCTGACCCTGATGGCAGTCTAACTCACACATGTGTGAATTCCTCGCAGCTTTGAAGGTATAACAATAGCTGGTGAGAGGTGGCCCAGGTAAGAATATCTTGAGAGGTTCCTTGTGGAACAATAAATAGATATTGACTACTCCAACTTCTAAGTGCAGCTCCTCTGTCTCCTGCAGGTGAGAGTACCCATTTGCTTCGGTTGTCTGGCAAAAGCCCTGCCGGTGACTGATTTGCCGCCCCTACTCGACCAGCCTTCCAGTAATCCCAGCTGGCTTTGAGCAGAAAGCTGGCATTTTAAATGAGGCCAGATATTCTCGGATGGGGGGGTTGGATGATTCATTGCCTGCTTCGTCTTCTGCATCCCCAACTTTGCATCCTTGCGTTAAAATGTCCCACGCCACATGTGATCTAGGTCTAAAAACTTCAATCCCTGAATCCCATCCAGAGTTAAAACCTGAGCTTCAATATCTGCCTCAGTTTTATTTGTTAGCTATATTTTTAATGCATATCCTCCTGTTTCTATGAGTGTATATGTGGGAAATGGGTGGGTCATGTTGTCTGAACCTATAACATCAAGCCAAGCATACTAACAAGTGTCCTATCAGTGTAGTTTATTAGGATTTTGCAAATATGCTTAGTAATGCAGAATCATTTCCTCTTCAGTCACATGGACGTAGTAACCTGTTAAAATAATTTGCTATCAGTTGTCAGTAATACTATGCTGCTCCTTCTAAGCCTTAACTCAGATTCAACAATCGAAAAAAATCTCAGATTATGCAACAGCAAAACATAATAATTCTGTAACTAGATAGTAGTTGATAACCAGTTCTTAATGTTTAATCTGAAGATTTGATCTCATCCATTATTACTCATATACAATAAACATATATCTCCATTATTGTTTGAGAGTTGAATATGATTTACAACATAATTATGTCCAATCAGTACCAAGGCTTGCCTCATTACTATAGTAATTGAGTGAGTGAGAGTAGTTGCTGAAATATCATTACACTTGATTTTTCTTTTCAAATTAGTGAATAGTCCACGCTACACTCTTGCGGTTTGCTGATGTTAACTTATAACTTCTCTATTTTCAGCACATTCTAGGAATTCATTTTTGCAGATTTTAATAAAAATGCATGCTCTCCTTTTGTGGATGAAACTATAATAGTGTCTTACTGACTGATCTTATTATACAGTTAGAGATTTAGAGTAGATGTGCATCTATTTGCATCTTTTCATTGTTATATACAGTCAGTTCCACTCTCACGCAATGGTTGCATTCGTGTGTAATACCAGGTCATAGAAAATTCGTGCTTTAGAAACAGCGCTTAAAGTGTTGGCGATGTAATCGTGTTACAGCCAACTCACGTTTTAAAAGTTCATGCTGTAGAAGCAGCGTCCCCAATTTGTCAATTGCATCAATTTGCAGTGATGAAACACACGTTATAAAAGAACGACCTGTGTGGCGAAATTTAGGATATATTGGTTATTAGTGGCTATAGTGAGTATTAACGACAAAATAAAGTTTTTTTGTGTTAAGTGATTCTTGTAGAATAAATGGCGACATTATACACTTATCACTGTACTCCTGTACTTGAGTACATGTGACAATAAAGCTTAAATCAAATCAAATCCTTCATTTACTAAGAAAACAGTGATATGTTTAATAATGGTCAGTCTAATATACAAAGTCACTTCAGCCCAAGTTACTACAAGTTGAGGAGGGGTGATCGACTCCTATCTTTTTAACTCCCATTTATTGGTCACTGGCAAGAAAATATTTATTTGTTTTTTGGAATGCAGCTATCAAACAGAATGCAGCTATAAAACAGAATTAACTGAGTCAAAGTGAAGGACCCAATTTCACTAAGGGAAGAACTTGCAATATTCCTGTTATCAGTCCATACCATTCATTTATCTTTGCTACTGAAATATGGTTCATTTGTTTATTTCAAGTCCTTTTCCATGTCTTATTTAAAAATGAACACTTCACAAATGAATTTTCAGTTCCCATCTGTGAATTAGTTTTTTTTAAAAAGGCAAGTGATTCAATTTTTTTGTTTCACAGAATTACAGGGCCTTGATTAAAATAGTAAATCCAGTGTCATCAGTTTCATAATCTTTGCTTGATCGCAGAAGCCATTTTAGGTCAGTGATGACCTACTTAAGACCATTCAAGTCTCAGGCATTAACATTAACTGATGAAAGTTAAAGATTGATAGTCCCTTTTTCATTACGATCATAAACACTTTATAAACATTGAACACTCTTGATTTTCTTTAATTTGGTTGAAAGATAATGGCAACAAGAATCAAGACATTCCTTTTTCAGGTGGTCAGTTTTGGTCAATGACTGTAATAGTCGGGTGCGACCTGACTTGAAAATAGTATGGCACCTTATATTATTCCCATGAATGTGTACAGATTCCAGCTTTAGATCAGGGTCACAATAACGTTTCTTTACCCCAAAAGGCTCTTCTTGAGGTTTTGTTGTGACTATTTATTAATTTTTAGTATATCCTTTTTCATTCTCACTAATTCCTGCAACAAGTAATGGGAGTCATGTAGTAACAATGCCTCTGACATGTCAAGGGTTGGATTCACACAGAAGCTGAATTAAAAGTATATATCAATGTCCTCAGTAGTCACCATTCCTGAATTAAATGAGAAGCCACAACATACAAATAAATCACTAATACCCAAGACATTGGTGTGTTTAAATGGGCACAAGATAACTTAGGTTAGCAACAACCTTTTTTCAAACATCTGATACACACTTCCACATATAAAGTACCGTCACCCTAATCATGCCCTCTAAACAAATGGCATCACAATTAAATGGTTGCACGTTGTTTGTAACACAGTCGTTGCACTTTAAGCAATTCAGAGTATGAGATGCTTTAGAATACTAAATTATCTAATTCATGCAGTTGTTTGTACAATACCAGCCACTATATTTTCTCGAGTTAATGTTCCTCCTGAACCATTGCAGCCTTAAGCTAAAGACTCTACGTTCATTTGCAAGGAATTAATTACCTCAGTTCTCCTGGTGCCCAGTTAGTGGAGTCTGTCGCTGTTGATAAGTTTCACCTCCTTTGCTGTCCTCTCTCCCCTTTAAAAAATTCTCTTTCCTCCTTCTCTGGGGAAAGGCCAATGAAAGAAATCTGAAAACTTGAAAATGAACATACTGCTTGTGCTGAAGCTTCAATTTGATGCATCCAAGACAGATTGGGCCAGTGTGTGTCATTTGCAAGTTTTATTAGATTTTCCTTCTGGATTTTGCAGAGCCTCTTCCCTCTCTTTGCAACATTACCTTCCTCCCATCTGGGTCTATGGCATCAGTCCCTTGCTTTGGCAGTCTCTCTTTCTTTTCCTCCAACCCTTGTGATTTCCAGTTTTGCAGTCTGCTACCATCATTTTCTCTCTGCTGCTCCAATGATATGCTGCTTCTCTCCTGTATTCAATCCTTTGATGATCCATATGAATCTTTCAGCCACAAACATGAGATAGAACCAGAATCTGCCTGGAGGAATATCTGCTCTGAAATCCTAACAGTTCTAATTTCAGGGGCAACTTTTCTCTGATTGGCCATCCTTTGGATTGAATTTTTCCAGGAGCTTTAGTGGCTTTTTGAAGTGAAATTGCCACACGCCCTGTGAATTTTGAAGTCTGCTTCACAGAATCTTTGTGGTGCAGTAGGAGGCCATTTGGCCCAATGTGTCTTCATAATTTGTATCAATTCTGTATTTCACTGGTAGTCTCTAAGAAAGATGAATCATTTAGTTCTAGTTAATGCAGATGTAGAGAAGGGTGATAGATGCTGGCTTAGTCAGTGATGCATATATCACATGAATTAATAAAAAGAAAAAGTGTACATTTATGTACCAGACACCTATCCACATTACATCAGCCCCCTTTTTGTCCTCAAGACTCTCTACGTATGCCTTATTTGATTAAACACTAAATGAAATGAAGAAAAAACATGAAAAATTACAGTTTGTGGTACATTTTCATCATTGCAGATTAAATTTCCATTTCTGAACCTTACACTCTTAACTGTGATATATTTGTTTCAATTCTTATGGGCTGGCCTCTCATTAAAGGAGAGTTTTATACCCTTCTTTTGATGAAAAGCATATGCTTACCAACTGCACTCACCGGTTTCCTGAAATTGGCTTTTAACTTTAATGCTTCCATATTTGTTTACCCATTTCCCACAGCATTTCCTTCTGGGGCTCCAAGTTTCACACAGTCTCCTTCAGCTGTGGAGGCAGGGCAAACCAAATGTCTGCAATCCAGTGGGTACAATGCCACTTTTTTCTGTACCAGAAAGAGGCCTGTTAGCTTTGGGTGCCTGCATTGCATCTGTTCTCCCCCCCCCCCACCCCCCACAAAAACAGATGTTTGATAACCCCAGTCAATCAACAGCAATGTCACATTAACTGCACATGAGAGTGGCAGACTGAAGTGACATGCAGCTTTGCAAACCTTTAGCCTCTACTTCCCCAACTGTGATGTAGCAATCCAACTTCTTTACTTTCTCCTCAGCAATGGAGAAGCAAAATTATTGCAATTGCAACAATTGTTTGTTTTCAAGGACTGAAAAAAATTACTCAAAATGTTAATACACATCTCACCATCCTAAAGCATTTAGGCTGACCAAAATTGAAAAGTGAAGTAATTCAGTGGTACAACCTATGCAAATATGGTTAATAGCAATAATGTGGTTTATGATGAAATTTTCATTGTGTGAAAGCTGAAAGGAGCTTTATCCAGAATGAAACTGTTCGGGCATGACTCACCAGATTGAAATGATCAACCTCATGGGTTTCCAAGAAAATGATTAGTGTTTTCCACATCTGTAAGGCATCTTAGTATTGTTGTGTTTGGTATTTCATATCTCTTTTAGTAAGTATTTTTGAATATGCTTGTTTCCAGTTGTCTGCAATAACTTGCCAATTACTCCTGTTTGTCTCTTGTTCTATGTCTCCTCCTTCAGCCAGCTGTAAAGAATGGTTTAGAGCATGGACTAATCAGTTGCCGCTCAATGAATGATTGGCAGAAAAATACTGTAGCTAAGAGTTCATTTGTCTTTTCCAGGTGACTATCAGATTTTTTATTTGCTCTTGATAGATAGTTTATCCATATCAGGTTCTGCAAGACCTTCATCCAGTACTTAGAAATGTTTTGATTTAGTGTCATAAGTAACATTTCAGTGTCATAAGTAACATTTCAAACACAGTTAGTAAAATTATTTTGGGTTCTTGGCGCTCTGCTAAAAAAGAATTGCATTGAAGTGATAGCTTTCATGATCATACAGTGCTCCAAAGTGGTTTATAGCCAATGAAGTGTGTTTGAAGTGTCGTCATTGTTATCATGTGGAAAACATGGGAACCAGTTATGTGCACAGCATGCTCTCACAAATATTTTAAAATAATAATTATGTTTTCATGATTTTAGTTAATTTTGGAAAGTTATCCAGGACACAGGTGAGAACCCATTTGCTCTTCTTTAAAGTACTACCAAGGAACCTTTTAAATCTAATGGTGAAGACCGGTAGGACGTTGATTTAACATCTCTTCTGAAAACTAGCATTTCCAAAAATACAATGCATCCTCACTATTGTGCCGGGTTTATCACCTTGTTTGAATTTCTGGACTTGAACTACCAACTTTCTGACGTGAGAGACAAGAATGCTTCCTCGGAATGAAGGCTCACAGTTCATAAATGTCTTTTCCTAGACTGTCTGAGTCAAGGTAGCAAATGTGTAATACTGCACCATTCAGAATGCAGAACAATTCTGAGCATCAAAAGGCCACTGGGAATTCTCTCACCTTATTAAATAGTATTCTTTCACATGTAATAATATACTGCTGATTCCCATTAAGGTGGTATGATTACTTGGTCTTACTAATGTTTCAGAGCTAATACTTATAGGTTGAATTGTTGATGTTGCAAGATCTTCCAGGTAGTTTTAGTTTTTGCAAATCAATGATGAAATTTTAAAGTGTTGCAAAGAGATATCAACTACTCAAAGTTCTGTATATAAAAAGTGTTATATAATGGAATTCCATTGGTGAGAAATTTGGGTGGCACGGTGGCACAGTGGTTAGCACTGCTGCCTCACAGCGCCAGAGACCTGGGTTCAACTCCCGCCTCAGGCGACTGACTGTGTGGAGTTTGCACGTTCTCCCCGTGTCTGCATGGGTTTCCTCCGGGTGCTCCGGTTTCCTCCCACAGTCCAAAGATGTGCAGGTCAGGTGAATTGGCCATGCTAAATTGCCAGTAGCGTTAGGTAAGGGGTAGATGTCGGGGTATGGGTGGGGCGGTGTGGACTTGTTGGGCCGAAGGGCCTGTTTCCACACTGTAAGTAATCTAATCTAAATTTCTAACATATAGATATGGTTATTGTGGAAGACTTGGATCTTGAAATGAGAAAGATCAGCTTGCTTTGTAAATTAATAATAGAAAGCTTCATTAACATTTATCTGACTGCCTTTCTTAGATTCTGTGGAATGTTGCAAAACCTAGTGCATTATACTAGCAGGACTAATCTTTATTATTATTGTTACTTCTAATCTGCATTGTATTAATGTTTAGCAAGATTCAAAATTTGAAGAAGCAGAATACCAAAGATAAGATAATTAATTCTTAATGGCAATCATAGAATAGTTGCAGAACAGAACATCATGTGGTCTTTCATATTTGATCTGGCTCTTGACAAGAACAAAACAGTGAGTGACACTTCTCATTGTGCTACAATATTTTCCTCTTCAGATAATTATCCAATTCCTCTTTGAAAGCTACAATTGAAACTGCTTCCACCATATTCTCTGGCGGGTGATCTGAACCCCACTTAAAAATAGATTTCCCTCCTCTGTTGCTCATAACTAGACAGAACTAAGTGTGTGGAATATTTTTCTTATCTTGAAAAGCAAATTAAATCAGAGAACATTCCTCTTTGGGTGAAACAACTAAAGTGGCATTTTCTGTGCATTTTCAGTCTCACCTTTCGCAGCTCGCAAATGTTGCAAGCTGACCTCTCTATGGATCTTGAAAAGAGAATGGAGATTAGCAAAAAATGTAAAGCCTTAGAAGAATATGGAAGAAATAGTTTTTAATTTAAAAACAGATTTTTAATTTATTAATAACTCCATACCTAGATCAGAATTGCTACATCCTTTATGGTGTGGAGCCTTAAGAAAGACTCATGACATCTATACTCAAGTATTACCAAAGTTGGGTCAAGATTGTGGTGCTGGAAAAGCACAGCCAGTCAGGCAACATCTGAAGAGCAGGAGAATCTGCGGGAGATTCTGATAAGACCATTCCTCCTGCAACTCCCTTGTCAAATCCACACCCCACACCAGCCCACACTCCACTCTTAGCACCTTTCCCTGCCACTTCAGGAAATGCATAACCTACGCCCATACCACTCCCCTCACCTCCATCCAAGGCCCCAAGGGATCCTTCCACATCCGTCCGAAATTCACCTACACCTCTACCAATGTCATCTACTGCATCCGTTGCACCAGGTGTGGTCTCCTCTACATCAGGGAGACAGGACGCCTTCTTGCGGATCATTTCAGAGAACATCTCTCGGACACGCGCACCCACCAACTCCACCACCCGTGGCTGAACTCTTTAACTCCCCCTCCCAATCCATTAAGGACATGCAGGTCCTGGGCATCTTCACCGCCAAACCATTACCACCCGATGCCTGGAGGAGGAATGTCTCATATTCTGCCTACAGTGATATCACCCACCACAACAGACCAAGACACATAAATAGCAACCAGGACAGAACACCAGCTCACTGATGATGTTACCTAGCATGGGGACAAAACGTCTGAGAATAAATCTACCAGCTCAGAGAGCAAACATATAACCTGTTCCACGACTTGAGCTATAAATTTTCTCCAAAATCATAATCATCTTTGCCTCTCTACTATTTATCAAAATGGCTGCTGAGCCAAAAAAAATTTCATTCTGGATTCCATTTTATCTGAAAATGCTGGTTATCAGTTCAGTGTCATCATTGTCAGAGTTTGGGTTGTGTGCCTGTAGCTACCCACTCAACTACAGTGGGTGCTAATTAGGGTCAGAAGGTATGGGTTCAAATCCCCTTGGCATTGAGGTGTGTTGTAACTTTCTGAACAGGTTGATTAATTGTTATTTTCAAGCATTTCTGGCTTAATGTGAATACTCAAAGGAATACAGTACATTTCAGTAAACAGCCAGTATATCTTATTTTCATCTCAGGACTTCCATGCAAGATTATATCCCTAAACATAATCAATTAAAGCAAATGCATATTGTATAGCCCATTTTGTGAGACTAACCTGTCAAACAGACCCTCACTGAAAGGTAGCATCGGTTGAAGTATCAGCATAGAAATCATCCAGTTCGTAGACTTTCTTTTCTAAAGATTGAGATTACTGTTAATCCTTATCCACACAGAGTATGGAGATCCAATAACAAGCATCTGGCGGTCATGCTGTGTTTGATTATCAAAATATTTTGGATTTTAACAATCCCATGTGAATACACGAATTGCTTTACTCTTCCATTATTCTCTCCCTCAATTTCCTTTCCAGCTGCTATATACTGGACAGAGAGTAGCAGGTGGTAATGTTCCCTCCAAGACTACACCAATCTTTCTGCCTGACGCTAACAAACAAGTGTCTGATCATAGTAGGTAACACAAAGTCAAATCACTTTGAGCAGTGTAAACAAATATGGACAACAAGATCATTCTTCAGTGTATACGTTACTAGTGCAGGAAGTACTTTTCTCAGCAAGTCACTGCTCTGCAGACTTGCCTTTTGTGTGACAGAATAGTTTTATTGCATGGGTTGCATTTCAGAGTTAGCTCTCGATGAATAAAAGCATCAATAATCTCCATCGTGCAACAGGGAACATCACCTTGTGAAATGGTTGTAAGTATCTCCAGTTCCTGCCTCAAAGGAGACAGATGCATAAAAGAACATCTCACAGTCACTGCTGATGTGGTCCTTTCCCTGCTCTGAGGTTGCCAGCCTTCATCTACTGCAATTTAGGGAGGGGATGGTGTATGGATTATGTCCTAGGAACAGCAAT
Source organism: Chiloscyllium punctatum (assembly GCF_047496795.1). NCBI lineage: Eukaryota > Metazoa > Chordata > Chondrichthyes > Orectolobiformes > Hemiscylliidae > Chiloscyllium > Chiloscyllium punctatum. The sequence goes on from NC_092762.1 coordinate 65,055,151, forward strand.
CCAGAGGCTGAGACCAGTGTTCTTCCCACCATGGCCGCTGGTGGAATTTACATTAAGTTAATAAATGTGATTTTGTAACAATACCCACCTGTTTGACTAATGCCCTTTAGGGAACAAAATCTGCTGTCCTTACCTGATCTGATAAATGTAATTCCAGAACCATAGCAATGTGGTTGATTTTTGAACATCCTCTGAATTGCCCACATAGTTCAAGGGCAATTCGGGACAGGCAGCAAATGCTGATTTTGCATTGATTCCATGAAAGAACAAGGAATAGTAAAGATGTCTGATAAATTGTTCCTCACCTCATTTCAGATATGAGAATTGTTCATATGAGAAGGGCAAATATGGCTCAAATTTTGCTGAAATTCCTTCTCTGTCATCCTCCTCGGTCTTTCAGGGAACTGCTTGTCCTGGTTTCTGTCGCGTCTGTTCAATTTCCAAAAGAACAGCTCCTAATGCTCCCATGACTTGGAGCAATTAATTTGTGCAGAAGCATTGAAAATGGAAAAATCATGAGCATTTCCTACACTGCTCCCTTTTCATCTTTTAACAAATAAAGAAAGCATCAAACACTTGTTGAACCAAAGAGGCAACCAGAGTAAGTTAACCAATAACTAATCTGCATGTAGTGGATGATCCCTTTCAATGCTGTTGATGCGGTGTTTTGTCTACTATTTAATTCATGTTAACTGAGCAAAATGAGAGCATAAGCTGGATTGCAGAACTTCAAGATGGCAACTCTGGCATCAGGTAACCGTTGTGAGCTAATTTTGATCATGCTGTATACACTGTACCCTTTGGGGACATTGCATTTTCAACACAAAACAGCACCCGTTACATGCAACAGCAAGCATTACCAATCCAGTTTTGTACTATTCCCCCTTTGGAACAGTGTATTTCCTTCAGTTTTTGAGAAAACTATTAAAAGAATACTTAAATTTCCTTTGTCAGCTGTCTTATGCATCCACCTCAGACATATCAACAGCACGACTGATTATTTGTATGTGATAATGATTTTATGTATATGGGTGTGCAACTGCAGGTACTGGGAGCCTCACAGGGAAGCAATCTCTGTTTTTGAGCAGGAAGCAGCAGTGAAGAGATAACAGTGTGTTAGAAGAGATTGCAGTTTGCTCGATTAGAATAATTGTTTCTCCAGTTTTGGATTAGATCTTTCCAAGGAACCCTGACATTAAATTGATGTAGGTTTTCATAACACCATAACCCTTATGTACAAAACTGAATCACTGTGATATTGAATCACTCTGTTCTACAATGTAGAAATCTGTTATGGGTTTGAAAGATTACACTCTGCTCTGAGGACACTCCGGTATAAACCATATAACTTTCAAATACATGGAACAAAGATATTCCAAATGATAGTGGTTGGGCATTGGGCTGATTGTGTCAGCTTGGCTTTGCCAATTAGAGCAAACTGGCAACAATAACAAAGAAATAAAAGATTTTCCCCATTCTGCCAGTTCTGTTGCTGTTGCTACTGGAACACCTATGGTGAGTAGGAAGTGGCCTTCTTTGTAGAAACCTAGAAAACAAAAAAAAACCTAGAGAACAGAAGTACGTTATTCAGCCCTTTGAATGTGGTCTTCCATTCATTGTGATCATGGCTGATCATCCAATGCTGGATTAGTGGTGCTGGAAGAGCACAGCAGTTCAGGCAGCATCCAAGGAGCTTCGAAATCGACGTTTCGGGCAAAAGCCCTTCATCAGGATCATCCAATGCAATAGTTTTCCCTGCTTTTCTGCATATACTATGAACTCTTTAGCCTCAAGTACGATATTCAACCTATTCTTGAAATCATACAAGGTTATAACCTCAATTGCTAACTTTTGTGGTACTGGGTTCCACAGGCTTACTATTCTCTGGGTAAAGAAATTTCTCCTCATCTCAGTGCTGAATGGTATATCCCATATCCTTACTGTGGCACACACAGTTCCGGATTCTCCTGCCATTTGCTGCATCTACTCTGTCTAGTCCTGTTAGAATCTGATGGGTTTCTATGAGATCTCCCGAACACATTCTTCTGAAGTCCTGCAAATATAATTCTTACTATGATCCTAACCAATTGAACCTCTCCTCATGCAAGAGTCCTGCCATCCCAGAATCAGTCAGCTAAGCCTTCACTGCACTGTGAAGATGCAGAGATGTTTCAGTGTGATTTGGAAAAAAGAAAATGAGTAAATGCATAGCAGATGCAGTTAACATTGATAAATGTGAAATTATTCACTCTGGTATCAAAAACAGGAAGACACGTTTTTGTCTGGTTATAAATCGAGGGAGTGGAATGTGCAAAGAGACCTGGGTATCCTTGTACACCAGTTTCTGAAGGTAAGCGTACAGGTCAGCTGGTGGTAAAGAAAGGAACTGGTACGCTGACCTTCATAGTGAGGGAAGTTGATTACAAGAGCAAGGATGACTTTGTTGCAATTATACAGGGTGACCACACCTGGAATGCTGAGTGCAGTTTTAATCTCCTTATCCGAGGAGGGATATTCCTGCTGTAGGAAGTACTCTAAACTCTAGGGAATCTTGCAAGAATCCTGGTGAAGTAAGTGGATACTTGCAGTTGGAATCTTAATGGAGTAGCATCTCAGCACTTCATGATCACTGTTGCTGAAAGTAAAAAAGGATGAGAGAAAATACTTTTATGAGGAAACGTTCTTTTATCTTGTGAAATGGCTGAAACTCTGAACACTGTAATGTATCAACTCTGCTGCCCAAATAATTTCCAACTTTAATTTTTTGCAGTTGGATCTCTGGGAAAAGATCAATATTTAGTTGTTGGAGTCTTTTAGCTAATCAGCTCCGAGTTACTCAATTTTCTGTGCTTTCTGCAATGGAGTAATCAATAAGACCAATTTCCCATTGCACATCTTAAATCACCGAGACTGCAATTCTCTGTGCTGCATGAAAACTTTAGGAAATCTAACAAATGATACTAATATTCCTGCTCTGTCACAGAGTCAGACAATGGCTGAGATTAATCTGGGACACATATAGTTAAAATGAAAGCCTGTGCTAGAAACACCATGTGCCAGTAAGTGTTCGTATTTTTGGATTCTAGCAGGGTCATGGGTGCAGCACTCAAGTTCAAGGCTGTTTGTCTAGTAGAAAATCCCAACTGTTTCCTGTCAGTATGAGGAAGCTTAAGCTGAGGTTTGAAGGACAAAGTTCAACCAGATTGTTGAGCTTTTCAGTTGCTTTTTTTCATTTGTTAATCTTTTTAAAAATCATCACATGTTTTTAAAATTTAATTGCATACCGTTGCAGTCTGTGAATCATGGGGAATATGCATCTTCTTGTACTGGTTTCATGTTGTTGTGTTCAGATAACCTTTTTAGTGATTCAAATTTAGCAAAATGATCCAAGCCATTCACAGTTCGAGCTCAGAGCTGAGCAAGCTTAATGAGGAATCAGAGCACGTGGTCTCAGATTTCAGGAAGAATTAAGGAGGATTTTATTAATCACACAACACCAGATTATAGTCCAACAGGTTTAATTGGAAGCACACTAGTTTTCGGAGCGACGCTCCTTCATCAGGTTGACTACCACCTGATGAAGGAGCATCGCTCCGAAGGCTAGTGTGCTTCCAATTAAACATGTTGGACTATAACCTGGTGTTGTGTGAGTTTTAACTTTGTACACCCCAGTCCAACACCGGCATCTCCAAATCAGGAGAATTTTATGAGTGCTTGACAAGGCAAGGCAGAGGGAATTGCAGAAGAGTCCCAAACAAAAGGGAAACTCTTGTCACAAATGATAAAGGAGAGAAAGCTGAAAATATTCAGTTGATTATTGCTGGAAAAGGAATGATGGGAAATGTGAAGTAGGAGTGGAGGAGGTGGAAGAGTATGGCAAAATGAGGAAGTAGACAGATTGAGGTGTGAGAAGTCAGTGGAAATTGGAAAGGCTAAGGATGATGGCTAAATGGATTTTTAAGCACGATAGTAAGTAGGCTCTGAAGTTTTGGTTGAAGTTAGTTTCTGAGTTAATGTCTTGAAAAAGGAGAAAAGTCAGAGTAAAGACTTTAACAGTAGTGATTCTAAGATTGATGATATGAATATAGCAGTAAGATGTTTTCATTTAGATGGAGTCAAGGACTGAGTCTAAGCTCCAATCAGCAGGACTCTTTACATTTTAAAATGTTCATTCTTCAGATCTTTGAATAATTACATGCTTTTTTCTTCAAGTTTGATACAATTTTAAACTTACAGTAAACTATGGATAGTGAATTCTCTCTTTGGAATTTTTCTTTTGGATTGAAATGGATCCATTATTTCTCTTCTGAAATACCCCTTCAGATGCCAGTCATTACATTTCTCTTGACCTAACCCTTAATTTAAATTGCAAGTTCAGTTTAGCTCGCACTCCTTTCTTAATTGTCATTAACTTTTAAAATACTAGTCTTGGACACACTGTCCTCTTCATCAAACTAAATGCAAATTCAATAATATTAAGATTGCTGCAACCTAGAATACCTTCTTTAAGACATCATTAATTAATACTATTTCATTGGACAACAGGTCTAGTATCACCTGCTTTCTAATGTATCCCAAAACCTCTTTGAACTCCTCATCTAGGCTATCTTTGCCCCATCTGATAATTCAGATTATGCTGCATTACAATTATCTCTCTACCTTTCTAATGAACTCCCCAAATTTCTTCCTTTATACTGCACCCTACTGCATGGTGACTATTAAGTGAATTGTACACTACTGCCACATGTAACTTCTCACTTTTGTCAGTTTAATCTACTCAAATGGCTTCTACATGCTGGTTACCTGAACTTAGACCATCCCTATGCAATGTGCTAATACTATGATTAGTACTGTAATGTCACATTCTTATCAGTTTGTATTTGAGTTCCATGGTTTGCTTTCATTCATATCCTTTGATGTCTTTTAATTGACTATGCACAGTTGTGTCTGGATACATTCCACCCAAACGCCCTTGCCATGGAGATTTTTACTATGTGGGTTGGTTCTTGGTAATTTTTGCACAGTCAGAGGGTTAGCAACTCTGGAGTCTCAGCAACCACACAAGGACAGCTAGGTGCTTTTGAGACTGGTGGCCTGTGCGTGAGCTCTGTTCTTATGGGGGACACTGTAACTGTGGAAAAATGGCAGGGTAGGCCCACAATATTTCAGGTGTAGACTGTCTGGTTTAACCTCTGTGATCCCTCAATTTTGCTAATGTCAAGCTGGGAAAGATTCTATTTAATGACAACTTGACAGCAACTATACTGAAACTTCACCTTATAATTAAGGAAGATATCGATGGTTCAACATAGAGATGAGAAATTTATATAAAATGTCATAAACAAGTAAAACCAAGATGGTCATGGTTCTAATGCTGTAGAAATAGGAAAAGGTGACCATAGAGTTGGGTGGTAACCAAATTCCCAAATTCTGCAGAGATAGTAGATATTGGGAATAGAGTATTGGGAAGATAGAATGGGAGCACCAAGAATCAATCCACCATCATAGGATGATGGTACCACCTCCAAGAGGACTGCATTGCTTATCTTGATCCTGGTTAGTGAGAGTTTAGGAACTATATATAGTTGCAAAACCCATAGTAAAAACTCAGGGCAGTGGAGTTTGGCTGGAAAGTATCCAGAATTTTACAACATTAGTGAATATAATAATAAGGTGAGTATGTGATGCCAAGGAGAGCAGCAATTAAAATACAAGAGAACCTTGGAGCAATGATGAGTTGAATTGGGAAGGTACTAAGGGAGAATGAAATCGGGTTTCATGTTGCAATTGTAGAATTTAAAATAGAACTTAATGCAGGCACCAACAGAGAAAACATGTGGGCTGCTGACTTTGTGGAATCTTTGTTATTTTTGGACGTATCGTGGTTGAATCCCAAATGCTTAAGCCCAGAGCCGTGTCTGTGATGTCCTGGGATGTACTTCTGCATATGTTTTGAAACACAAAATGTCAAGGGTAGGCTTCCTCCATGAACTATTAGCAAGGAATTTCTAAACCTTTTGGTGTAAAACACATTGACAAATTTGATGGATTTGTGTCCAGCCTATCTGCCAGGCATATGCTGAAGTTATGCAAGGGATATGCTGGAAAGACCACAGGTATTTAATTCCCATTACGCTAGTGTTGTGTGGTGGATTTTGATGTTTGTACTTGAGCTTGACCATCTGAGCAACAGATCAGAGAATGCAGTGCAGCACTGAGATGCTATGGTAGTTCATGTTGTGTCTCCACTCTGCATTATAATATCCTGTTCCTGCAGTCAGGGCGCAGCCAAGGAATAGGAAACCTTAAGCAGCTAAATCAGACCAAGGCATTTTCCTGATATCATGTCACTGCCAGAAGTGCACTCTGGATTACCACTTCACACTTGTCGCTTCACCACGCATTAAAATATGTGGTGATAGGTGGACACCATTGAAAAACAAATTGGGAGAAATTAGCAAGTTATCAAAAATCAAGCAAATAACTGGAATTAATTTTTGTTACAAGCCACTCAAAGTACTTGGAGGGACTGTCTCTCAGTGGCATCATCCAAAAGTGCATCAAGTAATACATATACGCTGACAATACCCAGATCTGTGTCACCACCATGTCAATCAACCCCTCCACTGCCTCAGATTTGTCATGATGGTTGTTCTTTCTCTTCAAACTCTGCCTCAAAATCTTTTGTAGCTTTCAGTATTATCCTACTTCCGGACTACTGCTTACGAATGAAATAGAATATTTTCTTATCCAATTTGATCCCAAGGTTAAATTCAACTTCATAAAACTGTTTTCTTCCACCTCTGTAATATTGCCCATCTCCACCTGGCCTTAACTCATCCTGTTGTTGAAAGTGTCACTATTGGTTTTATCATATCAGGACTTGATTATTGCAATTTTCGACTGGCTAATGTCCCATTTTCTACCCTCCATAATCAGGTTTCTTCAGTTTTTTTTGCTGCCTGTAACCTAATACATATTTAGTCCCAGTCATCTATCATTCCTGAATAGTTTGTTGCCTTCCTTGTACTAGAGTAATGGCCATGATGGAGATGTATTCTGCAGGAGATGAGTAGTAAACTGAAAGTTGTTGTGCAACTTGCTAATAATCCAGGGTCATTTTCTGGTTTTATTTCCAAAGGCTGTTTCTAAGATTTATTCAGGAGGTTCTTTTTGATTTTAGGGGCTGTGTTTTGATTTGCAGGGTTTTGATTTTGATTTATTTCTGAAGACTTAAGTGATAAACCAAACTGTTCTCAAAGCAGGAATTTGAAAACTTGCTACAGTAAAGGATGTTTAAGCAACAATAGACTCTGCTGGGCAGGTGGCCAAGAACTTAAAAGCAAATAAACAGCTTTCCTTCATTTCCACTCCCCACACCCCCTGCAAAAAAAATTAAACCCCTGTGTGCTTCACCATTGGTTGCTGTTTAAGCAATTTCCAGGCCTGGAAGAAGATTGGACTCTTCCCAAGTGACTGTGCTCCCGACTTTTTCTGCACATTAAATTTTATTTTAAAAGTATACACATATCAACAACCAAAAATAGCTTGTATACAATGATTTTTATCATAGAAAAATCTAACGGGAACAGACATATTGATAAGGATGAACACTTTCTTTTAGGAAAACTGATTTCTGTCATCGTGTTTTAAGAAAATCCAGGACAAGCCTTTGCAACTTTGTTATGTTATAGTAACTCAGTTTTGCACAATGCACTTTGTCTAATTGGCAATATCCTGTCTTCTGCCATTACTGTAATACTCTAGAGTGTTAAAATAATGCAGCAGCATGAAGCATTTCTATCCTCTTTAAGCGGGAGTATTTGTAGTCTGGTTGCTTGGAGAATGAGTGAGGAGATTAATGGAGAATAAATCGATATGGTCTTCCCCATATGTTAAGAACTGAGAGCATTAAAGTTTGAGCCATCATTCATTTCATTATTTTTTGTGTTAACACAAATTGCTTTTTTTTCCCCACAATTCCCTTTATGCTAAATAGCAGGCTTCTGTTCTGGGAATGTGGGCAAGTAAAGCCAAGTAATCCAAATGGTGAACTGTGACCTTAGACTTTACTGCTGCTTTACCAGCTGTATTGGATTCAGTGAAATTCAGCTTTTTAACGCTGTATGCTTATAAGCAGCCAGCTTACCAAGGTCACAGCCCAAACATGAAGTTCTTGTGCCTGATCCACTTGATACAACATCTGGAAGTCAGATGGCTGGTTCAACATTTCAAGAGTTCATAGCTGTCAACTCAGCAGGCTGTGTTCCCAGTGCCCTGACTAGTAGATAGCACGAGGCTCTCAATAGCTCTGGAGGTTTATCAACATTTCAGTGCTGCAGAAATCAAGTCTCAGCCCCAATCTATTATTCTAACATTAAATATTTGCTAAATTCTCATGGCAAGGGATGCATTTTACATATTTCAATGTAGTAAAATTAATTGGACTATAACAGATGTATTGGTGCTGCTTGGTGGAAAATGAGATGCAGCCCATCAGCAGCCTGCCACCTTATGTGAAGGCAGTATAAATAATGAGGCTTCATAGAACATGAATGTCTCCCAAGAAAATTGGTGAATTTTTGTAATATAACAAAACCAAGTAATCTCTGACAGAAACTAAAAGTTGATTGCCAGTAAAAATTAACCAGTTTATTGATGACACTTCAGACTTTGGAAAATTGTTTCTCATCTCCTTATTTATTCTGTCCAACAATACAGTCCAATGTAAACACAAATGTATCCAGTAGTAATGTGGAAATCCCGAGTCTGTGTTCGCAAGAAGAAAACAAATGCAGGATCCTAACAATGTTACAGTTGCGTGCTGACTCACTGCAAGATCAGTTTTCCTTTCCCAGAAACCTTAGTTTTCTAACACTTATGAAGCTTGACACCATCCAGGACTTTAAAAAACCCATTTGATTAGCATGCCATCACACACTTTCAACAGTCTCTCCCTCAGCCAACGATGCACAGTGACAGCAATGTGTACCAATTTCAAAATACACTTAAACAACTTGCCAAAGACTTTTGGACAACCACTTCTAAAGCCACACCCTCTATGGCAGCAGATATATAGGAACAGCACTGTTTTGCAAGTTAACCCTCCAAGCCACAGACAATCCTAGCTTGGAAAAATATCTACATTGCATCAGGGCCACTGAATTAGAAGCCTGGAATTCCATCTCTAACAGCACTGCTGAAGTAATTCAGGAAGATAGTTCATTTGGAACTTCCCAAGAGTAAGTCAGGATGCACAATAGGTACTGGCTGGATCCAGAAATGCCCACAATCCATTAATAAATAAATGAATTCCAAAATATTGGTTAAACAAGATTTTCGTTTCACTCAATTATTGCAGTGCACTTAGACAAAAATTGAGGTAATGTCTTGAATAATACCTTCTAATATTTTCCCTGTGACATGTTAAACTATCTGGCATAAAGTTTCCTGCTTTCTGTCTGTTTCCAATCTAATACAACTTTCCCTGGATCTAAGGAATTTTAAAATTAAGACCAACACAGCAGCTATCTTATGAGTCGTAGAGATGTACAGCATGGAAACAGACCCTTCAGTCTAACTCATCCATACCAACCAAATATCCCAACTTAATCTAGTCCCACTTGCCAGCACCTGCCCCATATCCCTCCAAACCCTTCCTATTCATACACCCATCCAGATGCCTTTTAAATGTTGCAATTTTACTAGCCTCCACCACTTCCTCTGGCAGCTCATCCTGAACACACACCACCCTCTGTGTGAAAACGTTGCCCCTTAGGTCTCTTTTAAATCTTGCCCATTTCATCATAAACCTATGCCCTCTAGTTTTGGACTCCCCTACCCTGAGGAAAAGACCTTGACTATTCACCCTATCCATGCCCCTCATGATTTTATAAACCTCTATAAGGTCACCCCTTAGTCTCCAACACTCCAGGGAAAATAGCCCCAGCCTATTCAGTCTCTCCCTATAACTCAAACATCCTATCCCTGGCAACATCTTTGTAAATTTTTTCTGAACCCTTTCAAGTTTCACAACATCTTTCCAATAGGAAGGAGACCAGAATTGCACGCAATATTCCAACAGTGGCCTAACCAATGTCCTGTACTCAATACTCTGACCAATAAAAGAAAGCATACCAAACGCCTTCTTCACTATTCTATCTACCTGCGACTCCACTTTCAAGCCGCAACATGACCTCCCAACTCCTGTACTCAGTATTCTGACCAATAATGAAAAGATACCAAACCTTCTTCACTATCTTATCTATCTGCAACTCTATTTTCAAGAAGCTATTAACCTGCACTACAAGCTCTCTTTGTTCAGCAACACTCCCTAGGACTTCACCATTAAGTGAATAGGTCCTGCTAAGATTTGCTTTCCCAAAACGCAGTACCTCGCATTCATCTAAATTAAACTCCATCTGCCACTCCTTAGCCCATTGGCCCATCTGATCAAGATCCTGTTGTAATCTGAGGAAACCTTCTTCGCTGTCCACTGCACCTTCAATATTGTTGTCATCTGCAAACTGACTAACTATACCCCTTAAGCTTACATCCAGATCATTTATATAAATAATGAAATGTAGTGGACCCAGCACTAATCCTTGTGGCACTCTGCTGGTCACAAGCCTCCAGTCTGAAAAGCAACTGTCCACTGCCACCCTCTGTCTTCTACCTTCAAGCCAATTCTGTATCCAAATGGCAAGTTCTCTCTGTATTCCATGAGATCTAACCTTGCTAACCATTCTCCCATGGGGAACCTTGTCGAATGTCTTGTTGAAGTCCATGTGGATTACTTCCACCGCTCTTCCCTCATTTCTTTTGAGAACCTAGAATGAAAACCTTTTAGACCTGGGGACTTGGCAGCTCACACCTCTAACAATTTACTTTGGATCACTTCCCAGGTGGATTCTAATTTTCTAGGGTTCCCTCTCACCCATATTCTTTAGCGTGTTTCACTTAGTATACATGGCTGTTTCTAGGTACTACTCCATTGCGTGGATTTCTATTGTAGGTTTTGTGACTATGTATCATTAGAATTCCTACAGTGTGGAACCAGACCTTTTGGCCCATTGTGTTCACACTGACCCTCCAAAGATGATCCTACCCAGACCTACCTCCTAACCTATCCCCACAACCCAGCATTCCCCATGACTAATCCACCTAGTCTGCACGTCGCTGGACGCTATGGGCAATTTAGCATAGCCAATCCACCTAACCTGCACATCTTTGAACTGTGGGAGGAAACCGGAGCACTCAGCGGAAATCCACACAGACAGGGGAGATTGTGAAAACTCCACACAGATATTCACCTGAGAAGAATCAAACCCAGGTCACCTGGAGCTTGAGGCAGCAATGCTAACCATTGAACAACTATGCTGCCACATATGGTTCCCAAATCCACACGTCAGAATCAATACCAGAAGGGCAGTCCTCCTGAAGGTGGTACCAGCCTACTTATGATGGCGAGTGGGTTCTCGGTGCTTCTTACCCAATCAGAGGCACAGCAACTTTAGAGTCTCGGCAACCACATAATGAAGGTGCATCTGCTGTACTCTGCCTTATCGACTGTTCAGTCAAGCACTTAAAAGAGGAATCTCCTACATTGGATTGGTTATGGCTTCAACTCTGCCCTTTTATAAGTGTTGTCACTTCTTGGTGGCCATCTAGCTTGCCACAGGATGGCATTGATCTGTTGGCCTCAATATGAGCTGTAAATATGAGGTGCTCTAGCATTGGCAAATTGGCTTATCAAGGCAAAGTTTAGGAGACATCCAACCCACTTGCTTAGAACTCACAATGGTGGCAGTACATTGACGAGCTGTAGTGCGCCTCCTCACAAGTTTCAGGCCACCCACCTCCAAGGTCAGCACCATGGGCCCTGAAAAATTACACCCATGTACATAAGTATTTGTTCAATAATTAAACATTTGCCACCTGCCTGTTTAATCTGCAAGTATTTTACATAACTTTCCCAGAATGAGTCCATTGGTGTAAAACCTCAGTTTCCTGTTTCACCCTGAACTGTGCTTCAAACTACATATTCTCACCACCACGAAGACCACATTTTTCTACTTTCATTTTTTGCTTCTGTTCCAACTCATCCCCACTGTTACCGAAATCTTTGTTACAGTCAGACTTGATTATTCCATTGGTATTTTTAGTTATTCTTATGTGTTCTACAAATCACAACTGGTCCAAAGCCCCACTAGTCTCATCCAACAGTGCAGTAGGTCTTTTCAATATATCACCCCTATTCTCACTAATATTTGTCAACTCCCTAACCCCAAAAAGGAATTTGAAAATTCTTACTGTTGTCAACAGGTCCTTCCATCTTGTTTGTCTCTATCTCTTAAATCTCCATCAGCTCCATGGTCTGTCTTCTTCCTACTTTAAATGTTTTTTTGTTAAATCAGGATATGGGTGTGCCTAGCAAGATCTAATAACCATTTATTATACTTGCTCTTCAGGAAGTAGAGGTAAGCCTTCTCAAAATATTGCATACAGGTTTTGAAGAGTTTTATGCAGCAAATTCCAGAATTTTGATCCAACAACAGTTGAGAAACTTCTGTTCCATCTTTGGTCACACTGTTCTCAATCCCCTTGACCCCACATTCTAAACTCTTCTGCCCCACTATCTTCGAATTCTTTGTAAACCCCATCAAACTTAGTTTTTTTTAAAAATCAGATTAAGCCTCCAACCATTTCTCATAGTTAGTTTATAATTGTTTTATTGAAGCATTTTATGGTATTTCAACACATTAAAGATAGAGGAATCGAGGGTTATGAGTCTAAGGCAGGAACAGGATACTTATTGTGGATGATCAGTCATGATCATAATGAATGGTGGTGCAGGCTCGAAGGACCGAATGGCCTACTCCAGTACCTATTATCTATATTAGTGAAAATCAAAATTTCAATGCAAGGGTATCATTCGGGGAAGAGCAGAAATGCCTTTGGAGGTCTTGGTGAAATTTCTCCCTGAAAACTCCATGGAGAAAGGAAACAGATTAACTGAATGTTTACTTTATCTCTATTGATAGGATGTTATGGATATAGAGTGGCTGTCAAGGTAGTCTCCACATTAAAGTCATTATACCTGATTAGTAATTAATTGTGTGACTGCTTTCAGATGAGTCAATGATTTGGTACCAAACTGCATAATAAGGTTTATTTATATCCTATTATTTAGGTCAATAGTTGTAATTACACTAAACGGCCCACATAAGATAATGTTACCTTGCCCACTGCTTTATTGGTTACATTTTGCACTTTATGTTTCAAATTCCTTTTTAAAAGAAAAGTACTTCAGAGTTTTTGCAGCCCTACCGTAGCTAACTTGAAGCTTAAGTACATGCTATGCATATTGTTTAACACCGTTCAATTGAATTCAATTCACACATCAAATTACACTACGCACTTTGACAGGTCCAAAGTCAAAACCACCTCAGAGACATAAACCATGTCGTGTAAAACTGCTTTGAAGTCAAGGAATTCTCTCATACACACCTCAAGGTTTATAAATCCAGCAAGGCTAGTAATGTAACAATCCATTCTGCACACAAGATAACAATCTGAGCAGAATTGCATTTGTAAAAGCCATCAACAACGTAAAGAAAAATTCAAACAGCTGCACACAGACACTCGCCAGTAGTGACCGCACAGCTTAACCATAGCAACTGATGTCTGATAACTGCCGCTGTGCTCGGTGTGGTGCCAAAGACATGGAGAACAAAGCATGCCGACACTACACAGCTGACATAACATTCAAGTGAAGCTCTGTGAGCATCCTGTCCATCCTGTTACCATGGAGACTACGGCATTGCCACGTCATGCTGCACTTGTTCAATGGAACAAAGACAATCATACCAGACCAAGGTTGCACTAAAGGCAAATTGAATCTAATATTTTAAATTAAATTGTAAGGCATGTACTGTATAGCATATTGTTCAGGAATGGTGATATGCAATGAATGTTAATTTTCCGGTCTCCAGTTCACTGGAGACTGAATTTCAGAGTTGCCACACTGGGATCCCATGGAGGTTATGATGCATCGACCTATGTGGGAATTACATGGGAAGATTCAACTATGCAATTCCCCTACTCCCTGGGAACCTCTGCAGAAGTCTCCAACTTAAGTAAGAATCAGAACTTCACATAGTTCCTATAACTCCACCTGAGTACTTATCCAGGAGGTGTTAGAGCAATATGTTTGGGTGGGTCCAGAATTGTTACCAAATTAGTCGCACTGACCCTTGATTGCCTACTTGAGTCACTAAATGCTCCCCAGGTTAACGTCTTTGCTCTTAAATAATGGGAGCAGCTGAACATACAAACTAAATGATCTGCTTCAATAATGTAATAAATAGCATAACAAACAACACCTTGTCCGTTATCCAGTATATTGTTTAATTGTTTAAGAGGATCCAGTTTTAAATTTCAGTGGATGCATAATTTTCATTGAATAAAAACTTTAACATTGACATATTGGAATTACACTGGCTTAAACCTCAAAGCAATGGTCATGTTGGGTTCATTTGCACTTCTTTTGTAAACATGATGTCACCTGTGATGCACGCTTGCACTTTGAGATGATTTGCCTTGGCTGGCTTTGTTGAGGGAATTTGAACAGAGACTGCATGAACAGGTAGATTGTTACATCAAGCGTAAATTTGATGTCATCAGAACCACTTTGGAGTTTAATACCTAAGCTAATGCCTCCACTTAGCTGCACACAGCTGATCATGCTTTAAGCAGCAGAAAACATATCACACCAATACAAGAAAACTGATTATCAACTAATCAACGATCAGTTACTGATCATTTCTTTTGGCTGTTGCTTCAGTTCTGGAAGTGCTTCTTGCTTAAAGTCGTAAATATCTACATGGAATGGTGAGGCAGGTGAAGGATTTCATACTGACTTCAAGATTTCTGCTCCAAACTATTTGTCTTCAGACATGAGTGCACCAGGGGGTAGCCATTCCCCATAAAATGCAACAAGACCAAGCACATCAGGGTAGGCTGCTGGAAGAGGGAGGGGATGCTGGAGGAAGAGGATATATACCTGCAAGTGTTTTGAGGAGTGATTCCCCTATTTGAATATCAGGATGGAAAAGTCTAGGAAATATCAGCACTTCAATAAGGATGTTCTTACTGAAATCCGCCTCTTGCTGCAGTCCCAAATTAAACTACAGAGCAACGTGAGGCCTACTTTGCCAGGGCTCCTTCCATCCTGGACCAGTCTCTCACATTGTATCATTCTCTGTTGCATAAGGGTGGTCACTGAGGCTCAGTGTTTAAATAAGACTTAAGTATATTTCATTCTCTCTCATCAGAGAGAATCAAAGTGAGCAGGAAGCTTTTTCGAACTGTTCCTCAGGGTGCCAGTGCTGGATGCCCATCACTTTGTGGGCATATCATGTCAACTTTGACTGGTGCAAAGATGAAAGGGATTCCATTCCTTCAAAGTCTAGCTAGTTTATTGCTATGGGCAGTGAATGTTTGATATCCTGACAGCAGCTATGATGCTTAATTCTTCAATGATTTCATTGTTCATCTTCATTTGAATCACCACAGCATATCAAAGTGTGACTACTGCATGACAAGGCTATCCTCACAAGACATGGCAGGTGACTCTAGTGTTAAGTTGCCTGCAATAAAAGCCATATTTTACAATCCAAACTGATGATCATACTGTACAACTCAGATCCCAGAGTAAAATCTGTCTTGAAAGACCATAGGTTTTTGAATATAAATTGTTTATTGTGGTTTTTGCAAACAGGGGAAGGGCAAAAGCAAGGAAGTTATCTCAGACATGTATAGAATAATGGTTTGGGCTCAAGTGGAGCATTACATCTGGTTCTGGGTATCATGCTTTACGAATGATTCAAAGACAACAGAGTGAATACTGAAATGATTCATGAAAATAATTTCAGGGAGGGGAAACTTCAGTCATGTACAAAGATTCTTTAGAGTGGGGAAGTTTAGGAAGAGATTGGAATCTTCTCTATGAACAGGTTTGTACCTTCGGAATAGCATTACAGCAATCTAATGGTTTATTGGAGGACAGAATTCTGGTCTACTGTCACATCCCATCGCATACTTTCATCCTCAGTCATGATGTTAACCATCTCTGCTTACATGGCCAAAGGTTGACTCTGCATATGACAGTAATCACAGCTTCCATTGGAAGACTGAAATTTTGGGTGTATTCTGCTTGTTCTGCAAAGAGAGCTATAACATTAGCTTTGTCATGGTTGTGTGCATAAGTATGTTAATGGAATTGGCCTCCACATTCATGTTGATAAGAATGACTGTTGCAAAGCCCGTGTCAAGTTAGTATCAGCCATTTCTGTACACCTTGATGGTGAACTTAAGTTTTCTTCCAGGCTTTCCAATGCTTCAGGCATTTTATCAAACCTAAGGGTCTGTTTCTGTGCTGTATATCTCTGTGACTCTATATCAGCCATCTTCAGTAGACTTTCAAACTGGACAGCTCATCTCAGTCCTTTGAGGAAGATCTTGAGTATGAATTCTCCCGGGGTGGTGCTTTTGCAGTTACCAGAGATATTCGTGAAGGGTGTTCTATGTGCCTATTTCAGGGTACTATCAAATTTAGCATCCATTATTTTTTAATCTGCATGTGGACATCTTATGCAAGCTCTAATAAACGCCAACTCTGCAGAGACAAGACATGTCATATTGAACAAGCAAAATCAATTCAGTCAGAAAAAAATTGGGGGATTATTGCCCAAAAAGGCTGTTTACGTATTTTGGAATTTTTGTTTATATTTCCCTTTATCACACACACTGCTGTTTATATTACTTCACATTTTTCTAACAATGGAGACAGAGATTTTCTGCTTGCTTAGTGCGGCAACACTGTAATTGTATGGCTGAATATACCTCTCAAGACCATGTCTTATTTGGTTGTCCAAGTACACTCGAGAGGAATATTTGATGAAGTTATGTTTTGTTGTTACATAAGAAAAAACAGAGACATATTCCATGAGATTATTCCATGAGATTCCAGTAGTACTACACAGAGAGGGGTCAGAGGAGTTGCTCCCCTTGAGGGATCTGTGAAGGCAGAACTACCTTAGAACAAAGAACAAAGAAAATTTACAGCCCAGGAGCAGGCCCTTCGACCCCCTCAGCTTGAGCCGATCCAAATCAACTGTCTAACTAAACCTGTCGCCCAATTCCTAAGCATCTGTATCCCTTTGCTTCCCACCTACTTTGGCTTTATGAATTTTCTCTGAGAAGGCAAAATCGGATGTAATGGTGTTACAGTTAAATAAAGGTAATTATGTGGGCATGAGAGAGGAACTGATGAAAATAGACTGGAAGCAGAGCCTGGCAGGGAAGACAGTAGAGCAAAAATGGCAGGGGTTTGTGGGTATACTTGAGGACACTGTACAGAGGTTCATCCCCAAGAAAAGAAAGATTATCTGGGGAGGGATTAGACAGCCATGGCTGACAAAGGAAGTCAGGAAATATATTAAAGAAAAAGAGAGATCCTATAAAGTGGCCAAGAGCACTGGGAAATCAGAAGATTGGGAAGGCTACAAAAACAAACAGAGGATAACAAAGAGAGAAATAAGGAAGGAGAGGATCAAATATGAAGGTAGGCTAGCCAGTAATATTAGAAATGATAGTAAAAGTTTCTTTCAATACATAAGAAACAAATGACAGGCAAAAGTAGACATTCGGCCACTTCAAACTGATGCTGGAAGCCTAGTGATGGGAAATAAGGAAATAGCTGGAGAACTTAATAAGTACTTTGCGTCAGTCTTCACAGTGGAAGACATGAGTAATATCCCAACAATTAAAGGGAGTCAGGGGGCTGAGTTGAGTATGGTTGCCATTACAAAAGAGAAAGTGCTAGAAAAGCTAAAAGGTCTTAAAATTGATAAAACTCCTGGCCCCGATGGGCTACATCCTAGAGTTCTGAGGGAGGTGGCTGAGGAAATAGCGGAGGCATTGGTTGAGATCTTTCAAAAGTCACTGGAGTCAGGGAAAGTCCCGGATAATTGGAATAACGCTGTTGTAACGCTCTTGTTCAAGAAAGGATCAAGACAAAAGATGGAAAATTAGAGGCCAATTAGCCTAACCTCGGTTGTTGGTAAAATTCTAGAATCCATCATTAAGGATGAGGTTTCTAAATTCTTGGAAGAGCAGGGTCAGATTAGAACAAGTCAACATGGATTTAGTAAGGGGAGGTCGTGCCTGACAAACCTGTTGGAATTCTTTGAAGCGGTGACAAGTAGGTTAGACCCAGGGAAACCCAGTGGATGTGGTCCATCTAGACTTCCAAAAGGCCTTTGATAAGGTGCCACACGGGAGGCTGCTGAGTAAGGTGAGGGCCAATGGTGTTCAAGGTGAGCTACTGGTATGGATTGAGGATTGGCTGTCTGACAGAAGGCAGAGAGTTGGGATAAAAGGTTCTTTTTCGGAATGGCAGCTGATGACAAGCGGTGTCCCGCAGGGTTCAGTGTTGGGGCCGCAGCTGTTCACGTTATATATTAATGATCTGGATGAAGGGACTGGGGACATTCTAGCAAAGTTTGCCGATGATACGAAGTTAGGTGGACAGGCAGGTAGTACTGAGGAAGTGGAGAGGCTACAGAAGGATCTAGACAGTTTGGGAGAGTGGTCCAGGAAATGGCTGATGGAATTCAATGTGAGCAAATGCGAGGTCTTGCACTTTGGTAAAAGAATACAAGCATGTACTACTTTCTAAACGGTGAGAAAATTCATAAAGCCAAAGTACAAAGGGATCTGGGAGTGCTAGTCGAGGATTCTCTAAAGGTAAACATGCAGGTTGAGTCCATGATTAAGAAAGCGAATGCAATGTTGTCATTTATCTCAAGAGGTTTGGAATATAAAAACACCATTGTGCTACTGAGACTTTATAAAGCTCTGGTTAGGCCCCATTTGGAGTACTGTGTCCAGTTTTGGTCCCCACACCTCAGGAAGGACATACCGGCACTGGAGCATGTCCAGTGGAGATTCACACGGATGATCCCTGGAATGGTCGGTCTAACATATGAGGAACGGCTGAGGATCCTGGGATTGTATTCATTGGAGTTTAGAAGATTAAGGGGAAATCTAATAGAAACTTACAAGATAATATATGGCTTGGAAAGAGTGGACGCTGAGAAATTGTTTCCGTTAGGCGAGGAGACTCGGACCCATGGACACAGCCTTAGAATTAGAGGGGGTAAATTCAGAACAGACATGCGGAGACATTTCTTCAGCCAGAGAGTTGTGGGCCTGTGGAATTCATTGCCGTGGAGTGCAGTGGAGGCCGGGACGCTAAATGTCTTTAAGGCAGAGATTGATAAATTCTTGATGTCACAAGGAATTAAGGGCTACGGGAAGAATGCGGGTCAGTGGAATTGAAATGCCCATCAGCCATGATTGAATAGTGAGTGGACTTGATGGGCCGAATGGCCTTACTTTCATTCTTATGGTCTTATGGTCTTACTCATGCATCTGTCCAGACACATCTTAAATGAGTCTTGCTTCATCTTTCTGAAATTGTCACGATACCACTTTCCTTGAGCAAGTGATATACTCAACATTAAGAATGCTACTTGTAAAGGTTCACACCCTTTTATCGAGCTTATCAACTGGCATTCTGGACTAAACACATGATTTAAAGAACACTATCATAAGTTATTGTATTTACCATGAAAAAGTAATCTCTTCTTAACTATAGCCACTTGTCAACATTTTCAACGCTTGTCATTGCCACACCAAATGTTACTGCATTCCATCTGTACCCTGCTCTCATGTTGTATAACACAATGCAATAGAACTGCACAAAGGTAATTATTAGGTAATGTGTTGTCTCACCCAAGCCTTTGTTGCATTGAAATAATTGAATCTCGGTGATAATTGGATGATTTGTTGACTAGCACATCTCCACTCTGTCTTTGTCATCAGGTCTGCCACTGATTGTTCCACTTTAGAGCTATACAGACATTTTCTCCTGTAAGTTTACACCTTCCCCTATTTCAAGTCTTTCTATAGTTTGCTTTTCTCCCTCTTAAAGACAATCAGTTTCTATTACGATAATCAATGAAATAAAAATTTCCCCAAGCTCCCACTCTATGTAAGTGTCTCAGTTGTCTCCTATCTGGTACTGCTGAACTCATATATCAGTGCAATCAAGAATTACAAATGCTATCTTTTCGCTTTGAGATTGTGCAATAGAAATCTAACACATCTCAACACTGGCAATTATACAGTATTTAGTGTACTTGGTAATTCAGAGCTTTATTTTGCTAAATAATTGCATCCAACTGTACTGTGGTGAAAACAAATATAAACTCAAGTTATCTGTCAGTTGTTTAACTTAAGCTTAACTGTCGATGTTACATACAGCAATGTGGATCCAAATATAAGTTAATATATGCCATCACACTTATAGATCATTAATAAAATTCATTATCAAACTCAATATTAATTTCAAATTGAGTTATAGTTTTGAGATTTTGCATTCTATTTTATACTCCCACCAAATGGTATTATTGGAAGAGAAACCACTGTTGGTGAGAAAATACATTGTTGCCAACAATTTAATTCAACAGCCAGATCTTAAAAAAAATAGATATTTTCATAACAATGTGTGTCTTTTTCATTACACCAGAAGTCTTAAAAAGATTAAAAATTTCACACAAGATCATGAGACATGTTTAGATAAAGAGGCTGTTCAACTTGAATTTGACTTACCAACCCTAGAACATGTAGCCATCTTGTATTAGTCCAGTATCCTGGTTGCAGTCATCATTCTGGCGATTATAAGATCGGTTATGATCCGTCAAGTAAAACAAATGAATTTATTGCATACTGTTCCATTTGTCTTTTAGGGTATTTGATTTCATGTCCAATCAATCAACAAAGCCTCAGCACTCTCTAAAACTAGCATAATCCAAAGAACAACAGTTGACTTTGTAGTCAACATTCTCATTGTCTTGTGATTGCTGCATGGACTGAGCTTTTTGAGTAGTAATATATGTTATAGAAAGCTGTGAATAAATTCAACTCATTTCTTTTAAATAGCTAGGTTATATTGTTTCTCCTGACTGCAAGTTGTTTTTTACAAATTGTCCAAGTCAACAATACTTGATGTTCCTTTCTTATTCCGTACCTGATTGAGCTATTTCCTAACAGACTTGAAATAAAAAGTAGAAAAGAAAGTGACAGACTTTAGGTTTTGGTATCCTGTATCATTTGAAATCAGTCTGGTTATTTCTTTTTTATAGCTATTGTTCAAAAAGTGACAAAAATTAAGTTCCTTTTTGCAATCCGTGCCATGAAAAACCTGAGTGAAAGAATGTGGAGAGAACAAATATTTTAGTCAAGAAATTATAAAATTGGAAATTAACTTAGCTGTGTGCTAAAGATGATACTGTTTTGTTGGGTTATCTGCAACACCATTTACACGAAGTGTTTCATCGTGGTTCCAATTTCCAGCCTGTTCCAGTCATAAAATGAGTTGCTTAATCATATAATTATCAAATTATGTTATGTCACATTGCATGACTGGAAATATATGGTTCTGACTCCTTGACTGTATAATCAAAACCATCAACCATTGTAGGAACGTGGCATTTACATGTTCTCTGCAGGGTTGCCATACAATATTGAATAGGGTATTCATGTTCCACAAGTTTAGTACCAGGGAAAAACTGAAACTGAAATAGGACTCAAGGTTGGTAGCTCAAACTGCCTCTAAAATGGAGAGAAATTCCCTTTTCCAGGAGGCCTCGCTTCTTTTTGGTCTGATACACAGAAAAAATTAGTCTGAAGAGGAGCAATGCATCTAAGTTGCAAAACAAAGCGCCTATCAGAACTTCCCTTTATATATTGTTGGAGTTATTTTAATCAATGTGTTCAAACATTGTTTCCTGTGCAGGTGAGACTGGACCTTTTGGCTAAGAACCTTCTTTGTATTGTTGGATGCTGTTTTATTAACTGATCAATGTAAAGATTTTGTTAAGAATGTTATGTTTGTAATGTCCCAAGTAATTTCCTGTAAGGTGTGCAAGCACAGAACAGTGTAGCAAACTAAAATTTCTCAAATAGGCTGCATGAAGTTGGCTACATTAAGATATTGTGAATTTGTCGCCTCCAATATAAAACACTCATGCACTGTTAAAAAAAATGTTTTAGATCAATGTTGTTGATTGAAGACAGTGGAAATAAAATTGATGCAAGATTTAATAATTTGCTACCCATGTTACATCAAGTCAAATTCTGATCTCCCAGAATTTTTAAATAAATCAGTGGAGTTGATTATATATTTATCTACAATCCATTCTTCTGTCACTTTTCTTTAAATATGCAGCTTTGAGCAATATTTACTGAATCCATAATCAAATTAATTCTGGAGGCATTTAGAAAATAAGACATTGTTACAGAAATAGACCATATATCTATTGTGCCTGCTACATTACTCATTAAAATCATGCTGAATGTTTACATCAACTCCATTTTCCATCATATTCCCACATACTTTGTTTCCCTTTGCTCCCAAAAAATTCCATTGACCCCAGTATTGAATATGTTTGATAACTGAGTATCAACAGCCTCTGAGATATGGGATTCCAAAGATTTCAAATTTTCTGTATGAAAGAATTTCACCTTATCCCTATCCTAAATGGTTGACCCCTTATCCTGAAATTATAAACCCTCATTCCAGACTGTCCAGCTCCTGGAAAACAATCTTTCTGCATCTAATTAGATTGATCAAGTAGGTGACTTTCTGCTAAATAGCACCTGGATATTGAAGTGAAATTACTATATAAGTTATCCAGACATTGTACATGCATCCTGGGGGTTGCTGTATAACACAGTATCCTGCTGGGAATTTGGGGAGCATGAACTTTATCTTACTTTTATAAGTGAACTATTATTGTAGCTTTTCAATGTGTCATTTTTAAGTTTTCTTCACTCATCCAAACCTTTTTCTTGCAGAACCAGAGCAGACTGGCAGCCCAAGGCCTGCTATTGGCTCTGAAGCTGATGATAGCAAGACAGGAACAATTGGTGAGTATTGAGCTTGGTAACATTTGTGCATGGTTGTAAGGGTGTTTGTGATGCAATGGTAGTCCATTCCTCTGGACCAAGAGGTCTGGATTCAAATTTATGCTATGCCAGAGGTGTGTAAGAACTTCTCTGATTAGAAAATATCTACATTTATGATTATAGTACTTCCTTTATTCTCTCATAGTTATTGATGTATAGTGGTATTTCACAGCTTTGCAGTGTTATTGATGTATTTAGTGATTCTTCCCACTCTATATTACAGATGTTTATACTTCCTTCCCACTCAATGTATCTAAACATTCAATAGAATGTCCTTCTCTTTCACTGTTAATTTTTCCATTTGTGCTCACCAGTCAGTTCTGCTGAACTCAGATTTTGTTTTGTTCTCAACCAGTGTACCATTCAGGCAAATTTCAAACTTCATTCATCTACATATAAAATGGAGAAGAAGCAATATTGCAAGTGTGTAGGATAATTTTTGCATACTTCTGTGCTGTCTACCATCAGAATGCCAGATAAGTTATCACTGTGATGAAATAGTAGATAAGAAATTGGTCTTCACCACTATTTTAATCAACTCTGTAAACTTTTAAATGAAATTTCCATTGTTTATTTTCCCACTCATTGTGGATATTCAGCAATGAGTACACAATATTATTTTAACAGTTTCAGTCACATGGAGGTGATACCTTCAGGGTAGCTTACCTTCAATTAAAACTAGTGCACCAAAACAGCTCAAGCAGCACTTTGGACTCTAACAACGTATAACAGTCTGAAGGAAAGGTAAGCATAATTGACTGTTAAGGAAGTCAGTGGCTAAAGGAAATGTCTTGGCACTTTTATTTATGAAGCCTAAAACAACAAGATTGCTGCTACCTACTATTTTTGAAAAAAAAGCAGAAGCCCTTTTCCAGTCTGGGTTAACACAAACCTGTACTGAGAGCTATCTGAACCCATTACAACAGTTTGTAGTTAAGGGCCCTAAGGATCTATAATTCTGCAATTATGGCTATTACCCCCATCCACGAAGGAATATTTTTCCCATCAGCTTCTCCTGATTTTTCTTCTCTAGATTTGCACAGTGAATATGCATATAATTATTATAGGTGTTGTATTGCTGCTTATAATAATATTTAATGTTGAAATTCCAAATAATGTCAGGTGACAGCAATCTTCTTGTTTCCATTTATATGCAGCTATCAAATATCTGAGCATTTCACACCTGAAACAAGTGACCTGCTGTGAAAATCACTGGTGTTATGTATCACCTCTAATCTCATCCATCAGCTGGTTTTGCAACATTGGAGTTCAGTTTATAGGTAAATGGTCAGAGGTGTGAAATGTGTAAGGATAAACAAATTAGAGAACAAGGGAATTAGAACACTGGTGTCAGTTGACACCATTTCATTTCAAAACACTAGGTACAAAAGCAAAATACTGTGAATGTGAGCAGTTGGAAAAAAGACAGTGAATGCTAGAAATGTTCTCCACAGCAGGCAACCTCTGCAGAGAGAGGAATACAAAATTAAAGTTTGAAGTCATTGATCATTCATTTAAAAGTTATTAGTTATATACTAGTTAATCTTTAAACGCTACTTAAGCATCTATCAGTCCCACAGGATAATAGATTAGCTGAGGTTTGCCGATTGTACAGCAATTGCCATGTAGAGATATTCCCTTAACTATGCTGTACTTTCACCCATTCACAGCTAGGTCAAGTGGGCAGGAGAAATCTCTTTCTCAAGCTCAATTTAACAGGCTCAAAGTTGATAATCCACAACAGCTTTTACAGCACACTGTTTTTGCTCTGATTTATTAGCATTGCCATTGTATTAATAATGCTAAATCCAGCATTTATCCCAGTAACTGAACTGAAGGCTGACCAATAAAAATTGGGTATGCTGTTACGTTGTCAGGAGAAGAAATCCGGATTTTGTAGCATTAATCAAGGCTAATGGATGCCAATCTCCTAGAATATAAACTAAAAGGATGAATATAAAAGATACTTGGAGAATAACTGGAATATGTGAACTTGAATCTGCTGAAAATTAACATAGATAAAGTTAGAGAATCTTTAATATTTTTATGCTTAAAGATGCTTTCATTTTCTTTGAGGGTAGTATTTATTTTGAGGATTGAAGCAGATTCATAATATAATTTTTGTGAGAGTCTGCCAGATAAGTCAAACAAGATTAGAGACAAAAAAAACTGCAGATGCTGGAATCCAAAATTGACAGGCAGGGTGCTAGAAGAACACAGCAGGCCAGGCAGCATCAGGAGGAGGAGAAGTAGATGTTACATGTGTAACCCTTCTTCAGGACTGGGGTTGGGTGTAGGGTGGACTGGAGGTCAAGAGGATGGTGGGGGCAGGGTGGTGAAGTGGGGATAGGTGAAGACAGGTAGAGGGTGCAATCTGGTTGGTCAGTGGGAGGTTCATCATATGATCAAAGAGCTGGAGAGCTGAGGAGGTCACGGTGTTGTGGCAGTGAAAAGGGTTTCACTGAGTGCACGTCTGAGGGAGGCAAGCACAAACAACACAGGAATAAACCTATGCTAGGTCCAGCCTTTGCTGGAGTGGAAATTTTGAATATTTTGACAGAGTAAAAGGCGCAATGTAACTGTGCACTCTCTCTCTTTCCTCCATCATGTTAAACAGTCTATTTTCCGACATTAGAATCCTCTTTTGGGAACTGATGGAGGGACAGCACAGGTATAAACAATCCGATTAGGTGCACCAGACTGCCCATCAGTAATTACAAGGCAAAACTTCAAATTTAGTCTAGGGTGAAGCCTGGACTTTGGAGAGCTGACTACCTTTTAAAAAGAAATGAAGGCATTTCCCTTTGTAAGGAGGCTTTTGAGAGATTTGTCCAGCTTGCTTCAGGGTGGTTGGTATGGAGGTAAGGCCTCAGGTGTGGTAAGTTATCCAACAACACCTAGTCAAGAGTTTTTCAGGTGAATTTGCTGGCCTTTTTCAGGAGTGCTCCAGCCTGCTAAAAACCTTGACGTTCTGAGACCTGAGTGTGTAAACCTCTTATGGGTTTGAAGATGGAGATTAATTTTTATGGCCTAGATCTTTCATTTTGACTGTCGCATTGATGTTGGTGGTAAAGTTTCAGTAGCAGTCTCACACAACTTTTGTTTTGAATTATCCACTTACTGGTGAAAAACCTTTCCACATGTGATCATTAAATTATTTAGTTTTGCATAAATGTTAACATTGTCATTGGAAAGTTAATGATGTCAAGAGATAATGTGTGAAGTACTCCATTCAGTTCGTATCCCATCAATTTCGTAGTATACATCCAGTGTTGTACTTGACCAAGAACCACTTGGGTCCTAAAGTAAGCATGAAACATTAGTCTGTTTTAGTTTTTTAATCCCTGTGACCTGATTGTTAAAACGCATCAAGATTAGCTGAGACAAAAATAGAAATTGCTGCATAAGTTCAGAAGGTCTGGCAGCATCAGTTCTGAGGCAGGTTCACTTGACCTGAAATGTTAACTCTGATTTCACTTCACAGAAGCTGCCAGAACTGCTGAGCTTTTCCAGCCATTTCTATTTTTGTCTCTGATTTACAGAATCCACAGTTCTTTTAGGGATTATCTGACCTATTCACAGCATGGTGCTTTCCTGTAACACATTTCCAATCATGCATCTTAGCAGTTAGATCATAGTTAAGATGTTAAAACAATAATAGATTGATCAAGTCACTTAAATGAATGTCATTGACAATCTGTTATACTAGTAGATTGCCAGTCATACTTGTTCTATGCAATTGTCTCTGAATTTGCTCTAATATTACAATTTGCTGTGCACAACACTAAATATTTGTCAAAGAAAATACAGATGTCAGAGATTTGAACCAAAAATAGAAAATGTTGGAAATATGCCACAAGTCCGTCAAATTGTACAGGGCAGCAGCCAAGTTAATGTTTCAGATGCTGACCTTTTGCCGGAAGTCAAAAACGTGGGGCCTGGATATCCCACAAGGGTGCTTGCCAGCTTAGAACTTCCTGCTCATTCAGATTAATAGACATAAAGCCATACCAGGGCAGCATAGAGTGAAAAGTCATGGTTGGAAGATCAAAAAAAGTTACACAGCCAAAATTTAATAACAGCTCATGAGATACATTATACCACACTGGAAGAAGAGACTGCTGAAATCTTAGCCTGATGTCTAAAAGTAGGACTTATTGACATTGCACAACCAGATGAAAAATAGGAACATGGTAATTTACAGGACCATTACTAACTTTCTAACTGGTTTCAATTAGTTACCATGAACTCTGTAGTATTCATTCAAAGAACTGTGTCACGTTAATTTAGTTTGAATTACCAGTGTTACTTTTCTTTCTTTTTCAAATTAGCCACCACCCACACGGCAATACATATATTATACTTGATATATAAGCTGACCCTTGAGTTTGAAAAGAGTTTTGTAGGATTCAAAGGTAGACTTTTACACTGTGATCTACAGTAACGAGATAGTTCTTTCAAAAGCCAAGCACATGCTGGCTGATTGGCCACCTCCTGTGCTGGTTCTAATTCTGTCCCTCAAGGTGGCATCTAACATTATGTAACATGTAAGCTGTTCTGGAGAAATCTTAACGTAATTCAGTCTAAAGTAACAAACATTTACTAATCTCCCTTTCCTCTGAAGCCACTGTGTTCCTTTACTTAAAATTGAAAAGGATTAAATAGAATCATATTTTTTGGTCATATTTATTGTCAAGGAAGTGCATAGCATATTAGTGATCCATGAACGAAGATGTGTTTAACAGTGCCACCTCAAAATCACACAACATCAGGTTAGATTAGATTCCCTACAGTGTGGAAATGGGCCCTTCAGCCCAACAAGTCCACACCGACCCTCCGAAGAGTAACCCACCTTGACTCATTTCCCTAAATTTACCCCTGACTAACGCACCTGACATTATGGGCAATTTAGCATGGCCATTCACCTAACCTGCACACCTCTTGGATTGTGGGAGGAAACCGACACAGACACAGGCAGAATGTGCAAACTCCACACAGACAGTCACCCAAAAGTGGAATCGAACCTGGATCCCTGGCACTGTGAGGCAGCAGTGCTAACCATTGGGTCCCTAGTTCAACAGCAAGTCTCACTTGCTATAGCTAGCTGACAAAGGAGCAGTGCTCAGAAAGCTTGCACTTTGAAATAAATCTTTTGGACTATAACTTGGTGTTGTGTGATTTTAACTTTATTCACCCCAGTCCAACACTGGCATCTCCATATCATGGAAAACCTCAGCAGGTCTGGCAGCATCTGTGAAGAGAAATCAAAGTCAACGTTTCAGGTTTGGTGACCCTTCCTCAGAACCTCAAATTAACTTGGATTTCTCTGCTTAGATGCTGCCAGAACTGCTGAGCTTTTCCAAGCAATTTCTGTTTTTGTTTCTGATTTACAGGAACTGCAGTTTTTTTTCGGTTTTTACAATTACATGCAGTTAAAGTTGTTACTGAAGCTTTGTCAAAAATTTGCTAGTTTGGTTTACAAAGTCTAAGCAGCAAAATTACACTCAGGCTAGTTGTTTTCTAGCATTTTATTGTAGTTTCAACTGATTATTTAAGATTGTCACGCAGCAGTGAACCACAGGGAGATACCCTCTGTGTTCTTTTCTGACAAAGCCATACCACATTTATAAAGAATGAGTGTATAATTTCAATAACAGTAGCCCAGAGGAAATTCCCATTTCTTGCTATCTGTTCATCTCACATGCTATGCGTACTGTTTGAAGACAGGTGATCAATTCTAAATTAAAAGCATTTAATTAAGATATGCATGTCACCAGTTAAAACATAATAGCTCTGACTGGCCTTGCTGTTTTCATGTTGATTATTACTGTTTTAAAATCAGTGTAGCGTTTTATCCTGTAAGTCAGAGCCAGCAGAACTAAGTTAAAACTTTAGCCAGAGACATAAAATTGTATTTTATCCTTAAGCTTATTATTTGTTGGGCACCTTGCTTTGGACATATGCTACTGAAAGTTTAAAGCTTTTGCTATCTGCCTGCCTTGCTTAATATTTAAAATGCTACAATACCAATTTCAGTGTTGAAAATAGTCTCAGTAATCAGACCAATATCCAACAAGAACGTCCACTTCCCGGTCATATGTAAAAATATAAGTTTAGTTGTTTAGCATGGCATTGTATAACAAAACTCCACTTATTCTGCTGCATGTTTGAAACTGAGGCTTCAGAAGAACTTTTAATTGAGTCAGTTATTTCTTTTGTTGACTCCAATTTTTTTTTGCGGTCTCCTTGAACCAAACAGATTATTTAATGTTGTTTTATGTGTTTGTTCCTTGAACTCACACCCATTATAATTGGACTAAAGTTGCTTGAAGTAATTTCCAGTTGAATGTTTCCAGCAGAGAGAGGAAGCTAGGGAGCAATGTGTGATGGGTAAAGAATAAAACCAACCAGGATCTGCTAATGTGGAAGGGCAAAACAGATGAGGATGATATTCATGCAGAAAACAATTTAGCAAGAGGAACGAGTAGAGGATGTAACTGAAGCCAAACTCCTACTGAGCTACTAAAGCCAAGGATTGCTGAAAGAATCATTATAACCCATATCCTCTCTTCAGTACATCTAAAATTGTGTGTCTCCATAGAAGCAAACCTAGAAGACAAATTGTAAAAGCTATAGGTATGGTATGTATAGT
Source organism: Chiloscyllium punctatum (assembly GCF_047496795.1). Taxonomy (NCBI): domain Eukaryota; kingdom Metazoa; phylum Chordata; class Chondrichthyes; order Orectolobiformes; family Hemiscylliidae; genus Chiloscyllium; species Chiloscyllium punctatum. Next base: position 65,084,900 of record NC_092762.1, read on the forward strand.
ATTGTTTGTGGAACTGCAGTGAATGTCTAGCAGATTCATTACTTCCTGTTGACTGAAAAACCCAGTCTGTACCGTGGTCACTGATACTTATACTGTCATAGACATATGAATCTGCAGTCAGCAGATTGGTAAGAATGAAGAATATGTTTTTCCCTCTTGTTGGTTCCCTCATCACCTGTAGCAGATCCCATCTACCAACTATGACCCCCTGTAGAACCCAACTGGCTCTGCTGAGCCACTTGTGTGGTGGGAATTGAAATCCCCAATCAGAGTACATTTTGTGCCCTTGCCATCCTCAGTGCTTCTTCCAAGTGTTGTTCAACATGGAGGAGTGCTCATTCATCAGCTGACAGAGGGTGGTACATGGTAATCAGCAGGTTTCTTGCCCATGTTTAACCTGAAACCATCCACAGTCAATTTTGAGGACTCCCAAGGCAACTTCCTCCTGACTATTTAGCACTGTACCACTTTCTCTGTTGGGTCTCTCCTGGTGGGACAGGACAGATAAAGGGCTGGTGATGGTAGTGTCTGGGACATTATCAGTATGGTATGATTCTGTGAGTATGACTATGTCAGGCTGTTGCTTGACTAGCCTGTGCACCCTTTGACATGGTTGACCAAAAGGTGCTCCTCCAACACCTCTCCACTGTCACTCAGCTGATTGGTGCTGCAAATCCCCAGATCTATTCATCTATGTAATCATAGCCAAAGTATTATTTGCAGTGACTTCTCTTCATGTTCCTGTTACCTCTTGTGTTCCCTCAGGGTCTATCCTTGGCTCCCTCCTATTTATCATCTGTATGCTGTGTATCAGTCTCATAATCTGAAATCAAAGCATTAGCTTTCACATGTACACCACAGCCCAAACATCTCTCGCTCGACACCAAAGACATTTGTCTGATATCCAGTGCTGGATGATCAGAAATTTACTTCCAAAATATATTGGGAAGACCAAGGATAAAGGCCTTGCTCAATGCCACAAAGTCCATATTCTAGCTACCAACTCTATCCCTCTTTCTGGGAACTCCTTGAGGCTGATGCAATCTGTTTGCAATCCTGATGTTATATTTCACCCCAAGACACACTTCTAATTATTTATACATGCTATCATTAATCCAGCTTACTTCCATTTCAGTAACACCACCCGATTCCACCCCTGCCCGAACTCATTTGCTGCCAAAACCTTTAACTATACCTTTGTTAGCCCTAGACTTGACATAACTGTTTCAACAAATTTGTAGCCAACCTCCCAAATTCGACTATCTGTAAATTTGTGATCACCCAAAATATGGTTCTTTCTTATTAAAGAACATTGTCAATTCACCTATTGCCCTTGTGCTCACTGATCTATAATAGTTTCTGGTCTGGTATCAACTTGTTTTTTAAAATTTTTAATCTTTGTTTTTAAGCCACTCTAAGGCTCCACCCCTCCCTTTTTCCGGAACCTCCTTCAGATCAACAACCCTCGACAATATTTGTGCTATTCTAGACTCTTGAGATTTTAAACTTCCTGATTTTACGTGCTACGTTAATGGTGCCTTCTGAAATTTCCTCCCAAACTTTTCACCTGAACCTTGCTTACTTCATTCATCCATTTAACATCTAACCCAACTGCTGTATCATTGTCTTATGAGCCTCATTGTCAAATCAACACTGCTGTGAAAAGCGTTGGGAGATTTTGTTATGTTAAAGTTTCTATACATGGAAAATAAACAGGAGCTACCTTGAGTTTACTTTGTGCTCTTGAAATGTTGAAATGCAGAGAATCTGTAAGTTGTTTTATGCAGTAATGGAAGAGAATTTTTGTCCATGCATACAAATCACAGAAAATCCAAAGGCAAATGGGATTTTGGTCAAATGATCTCCTTCTGTACCACTTTGATTCTGTGATTTACCTTTCAATACACGATATTTGGAACATAAAAGTAAATAAGTCTTGTTGAAATTATGTAGAGCTTCGGTGAAACAACACCTGTACAGTTTTAGTCTCCTTCCAGAAGAATGGCCTTCAAAGAGTATAACAAAAGATTCACTGATTAACTTCGAGGAAAGCGATTTGAGTGGAATGAACTTGTATTTTCTGCTTTTCAGTCTAATAAACCTGTTATCTGAAGATCAGAAAAAAAAGAGGTGATCTCACGGGAATGTATAAGTTCTTAGAGGACAGGAGTTAGATTATACTGAGAAGTAAGATCTGTTCAAGAAAGAGATCAATAGATTTTTGATTTCCAAGGAACTTAAGATATGGGGAAAATGCAGATAGGTGAATTAAGGTAGAAGATCAGCCATTAATATATTCATTGGCAGAGTAATCTTAAAGTACTGAATGGCTCGCTCCTGCTACTGTTATATTCTTACAGTTTCATTGACAGAGATGACAAGAGTTTCTTTACTCAGTATTATACATCAGAGGACTGTAGGTGTTTAATTGATCGATTATAATCATGATAGGGATTTAAAGAAACAAACAAAAACTGAAATTGCTGAAGACATTTGACAGGTTTGGTAGCATCTGTGGAGAACAAACAGAATTAATATGTCAAGTCCAGTGACCCTTCTTCAGAACTAGAAGCAACTAAAAAACAATGGTATTAATGCTGAAGATGAGAGTTAGGGGGAGCTGAAAAGGTGTGAGCAGACTGTTGGAGATGAATCCGAGATGGAAATAGATAGATAGATGCTGAGATGGTTGATAGTAAGCCAGGGAAGAAGTGAAGTTAGATCGATTATACTAAGAAATAGAGATGGGGCAAGTATTGATCTTTGGTCACAAAAGGAATCAAGAAATGTGGCAAAAGAATTGCAAAGTGGAGTAGATGTTAAATGATGGAAAAGGCTCAAAGGACAATATGACCTAGCCTTTTCCTATTTGTTATGTTCTAAAGACTGCCATGGAATTTAAGGTCAAAATCTTGTGTTCAGGCTTTTTTGTTCTCATGAATCATCAGATCACTGCAGAGCTCATTGTTGTGTACCGTTTACTGTGTACCTACCCGAAAATTACACAGGGCTTTTGTGGAATGACCAATTGAGTAACACAAGCACCTGTCTGATCTGTGGAAAATACAGGGTCATTCTTCAATATCTGGTTCTAATTTGCACTTTTCAAAGTAAATGAACTTGACATATTGCAGTAAACTGGAATAAAAAAAGTCAATCTGAACACATTACTCACCAAAGTAGTGCCTGTGTTTTTGTTTCAGAGCATCCATGGTTATAGATCAAAATTCACATTTATTTTCCTTTAGCATCTTTGCTCTCCAATGAAATCCCATGACTTTTACATGTTCATGATTAGTCATTTGATATTACTTACAATCAGTATTCAGCCATAAGTTAAGCAATTACTACAATAAAGTCAAACATATAAATTACGTTAAACATAGCAGTAACATTAGCCTCTAGGTACTCATTACCAGCCAAGTGGAGCAAACTGTAAAGATAGGTCTCTTAAGGCTGATCGTGGCCATCATGCCTGGAAACATTGGTAAAATTTGTATTAAATTTGGGGCTTTGATTGTAGATATATGCTACGATATTGTTAATATCTTGACTAAAGATTCCTGCAAAACATCTAGCGCAGTTAGTGAGTTTTGAGAAGGAGCTTCATCCAGAGGCTCACTGATAATGTTACCTAGTATGGTGATGAAACATCTGAAAACAAACCTTCTAGCTCAGCGAGCAAACCACCATCCATTTTCCAATTGAATGTCCAAGTTTCCTATCATTGCCTCACTAGGTAACTCATAGTTAGACAATAGTCTTGCAGTTAACCTGAACTGATACTGGCACCATTTGTCTTCAAGGGGGAATGTTTCTGAAATTGTTCCTTGTAATACCTGAAGCAATTATTAATTTTTTTGTCTTCCTCTTAATTTCAGGTCTATTTGCATCTTTTATGAATCCACCTGTTTTCTGACACTTGTGCCTTAGCTACAAAGCAGGCAGAACTTTAGACTTGAACATGTCTGCCTTGAGGTGGTAACACACTGGGGGTGGCCTTAACAAAGCAATTGTTAGCCTTCTGCACCTCAAAGAAATTATACCCTTGCCTTTGCCCTGTCAATCTTAGTGGCTGGCAGCTGAGTACTACCTCAGTAGTGACTGCTGCTGGGAATGTGACAAGTCTTGAGTAGAAGAAAGACATGTGCTGGTTCAAAGTTATGTCCAAGGTTTTTGGAGGTAGAGAGATTGAAAACTCTGTAGGGTGAACAATTCTAGAAGCCCAGGGATGGAGACAGGTCACAAAGTAGGATAATATTGGGGGGACGGTTTAATGGGCACAGAGCGCCACCAAAGGGAGATAATCACCCCTCCTCTCTCTTTCCCCCCCCCCCCCATTTTTTATCTGCATATATATCTGAGGTGGTAAAGTAGTGTGCTGGTCTCCTTGGCTTCACCTGTCTGCATTAGTGCATCAGAGATTGGAACATGCCCCTAACAACTGGCTATTCAAAAGGCTGCTGTCTTTTCTGCCCATGTACTAGGGTGGATAACTCAGCACAAGCCACTCCTTCTTAACCCCACTTAAAATACACTAGTTGCGGAGCAGCAAGACTGCCACCCCCTCACCCCCAACATACAGGCAAACATCAACACTTTTAGATTTATCTTTAACCCTTTGCTCACCCTTTATAGATTTGTTTCAGTGGAATCTTATCCTATCTCCACATTTTTTATTCACTTACGGGATGTGGACATCACCATCAAGGCTATCTATAATTACTCTTGAATGATGTGGCTTGATGGGCCATTTCAGAGGAATAAGTTAAGAATCCATTATGCTGCTGTAGATCTGGAGTCACACATAGGCCAAACCAGGTAAGGATGGCAGATTTCTAAAGGTCATCACTGAGCCAGATAGATTTTTTTTTTAACCACAATCGATGGTAGCTTTATGACCCCATAATTCAGGCCACATTTATATTCCTTACTTTACATGAATTGAATTAAATTCCACCTGCTACTGTGTTTGGGTTTGAACCCTGCACCAGAGCGTTAGCCTGGCATTAGTCTAAAGAAGCAAGCAAACAGAGTAACGGAGCTGTGAACCTATGAAACTGAATAAAAGACTGCATTATACGATATTTCAAGCTGAATATAATACTCAAGATAGCTTAAATATTATGCACGCAGTTATGTTGCTAATAAATTATTCTTTCGGGTAGATCACTGACTTCAAGTTTACTAGTGAATTTTTCAACAGTACTAAAGTTCTATGCCACCAATTGAATGTGATTAAATGAGGCAGAATTTCCATTCAAATTTCTTTACTCTGCTGAACAATTATCTAGCCCTTCGAGTTATGAGTCTCCACAGAATTTCACATTGAGTTAAAACTGTTGGTGACTTTCTAGTTATTCTAATATTACAGCTGTTACAATTAAATTCCCCAGAATACTCCACTTTTGATGTGGTTAGCTGTTTGCAAAAATAAGACATTGGAAAGCTTTGCAAAGCATAATCATAGTAACTGTTTTGCAGTTACATGATAACACAATAATCTGTGCTGCTGAGACAGCAGGCAGAGATGCACTGTACAAGGCAGCCAGACATAAATCTGTGGGAGGGGAAAGGTCACAGAGAAGAGGATGTACCTGTGTTTAAACTGGAACCCTCAGTATCTGACTGATGACGGGAAGATGAAGGACGGGAAGTAGCTATTCCTTTCTTGTGGGCAGAACTGTTGGTGTGAAACTCAGTGTGGGTGATACTGTGTGTTATCTGCCATAACCCATGTTGCTTCTGGATGCCAAAATACCACCACAAACCAGACTTGCATTACAGTTAGCATGATAACATATTTCTTTCAGGACTGACATAATTTTAAGTTGACCTTGTTTCAACTTTATGTTGAGTTACAACTAAGCCATTTTGAAAGCTTTCCCTGTAGATGAGTTACTTAGCTTCAGGATCCTCAACTCTTGTTGCCACATACGAGATGTATATACCCCCACCTGTATTTACACCACCATCATTATTTTTGAGCACTAGTCGTCATTTATCATCCATCATTCTTTAATGTAAGTGACAAAATTTGTTAGTTTTTGCTTTGCAAGGCAATGTACTATTTTCCAGCAACGCTGACAGCAATGCATGTTGCAATTTGTGGGTTGAGCAACTGTAATTCATTGTCACAGGCACCACAGTTAGTATGTTTGCAATTTTTTATCAGACTTTTTATCTGTAGACCTTACAGAATCTTCTGTCTTAAAACTTGAGCTTGTTGAAAAATTCACTAGTACGCTCTAAATTAGTGATCTACCTGAAGGAATAATTTATTAGTAACATAACTGTGTGCATAATATTTACGATTTGGAGATGCCGGTGTTGGACTGGGGTGTACAAAGTTAAAAATCACACAACACCAGGTTATAGTCCAACAGGTTTGATTGGAAGCACACTGGCTTTCGGAGCGACGCTCCTTCATCAGGTGATAGTGAAGGGCTCAATCCTAACGCACAGAATTTATAGCAAGAATTTACAGTGTGATGTAACTGAAATTATACATTGAAAAATTGATTGCCTGTTAAGCCTTTCATCTGTTAGAATACAGTGATAGTTTCTTTCACTTCTTTCATGTGTAAATCACAAAACCTTTTTTTAAAATGATTTGGAGATGTCGGTGTTGGACTGGGATGTACAAAGTTAAAAATCACAACACCAGGTTATAGTCCACCTGATGAAGGAGCGTCGCTGCGAAAGCTAGTGTGCTTCCAATTAAACCTGTTGGACTATAACCTGGTGTTGTGTGATTTTTAACTTTTTTTTAAAATGTTGCATTTTCAGGTTAGCTGTTAACAATGGTGATAGCTAGACAATATGTTGAAGGTGTTGGCCCCCTGTGTTCTCCATCTATGCCATGATGTTTAGATTGATTTTAATCTAAAAAGTGAGATAACGGAGTTTTACATAAATTCATGCAGTTTTTGAGCTCCAAGTTCTACAGGAATGCATGCAGTTTTTGAGCAAAGTACAATGTAACCTTGCAAATACAAATTCACCCCACAAAATATGTGTGCATGTGGGTCTTTGTCTGTCTGTGTGTCTGCCTGTCTGTCTGGGTTAGGGGTTGTGAGTGTGAGAAAGTGTGTGTGTAGTGAGTGCAGAGTGTCTTAAGTCTGTGAGGAGGCATGGTACATTGGGGAAACTGATCAAAGGCTACGACAACAGATGAATGGGCACCTTTTTTTAAAAAAAAGGTTTTGTGATTTACACATGAAAGAAGTGAAACTATCACTGTATTCTAACAGATGAAAGGCTTAACAGGCAATCAATTTTTCAATGTGATGTAACTGAAATTATACACTGTAAATTCTTGCTATAAAGTCTGTGTTAGGATTGAGCCCTCCATTATCACCTGATGAAGGAGCGGCACTCTGAAAGCTAGTGTGCTTCCAATTAAACCTGTTGGACTATAAGCTGGTGTTGTGCGATTATTAATGTAATATTTACGATATCTTGAATGATATATTCTGCTTCAAGAAGTATAGTATAATGCAATTTTTTTTCGGATTCATAGGTTCACAGCTCCATTCAATTGATTAGAAGATTCCACATGGGAGAGGGAGAGCAAGGGAGTGTACTACTTGAGAACTATTTGCTCTGTTAGTCACTTTCTGGATACTCCATTCAAGTGATGGTGTTTGGCTTCCCTGGTCACCCCCTTTCCACATCATGATCTTTATTGACAATGCAATTACACATTCACCATTAAAGCAGCTCCTTTAGGAAGGTAGATGCCAGTCCCGGAAGCATCTGAATGTCTATGTGAAATTAAGTGGTTCTGCTATAGTGTTAATAATCTCCCTATTAACATGACACTGAAAATATCAAAAGTTCCAATGCACATTGCATTAATATGGAGAGATACATCCCCCATCAGATAATTTGGCTCAGGCTAAACTACAAGCAAATTTATCGCAAGAAATATAATTACTACAATTCAAAAAGTAAATGCTACATTTATTAACTTGTTAAAGTTAAGAACTTGTTAAATAATTTACATTGTTGCATTTTTTTTGCCTATGAAGTTATGTCACACTTTGATATCATGGACACTGCTGAATTAAGTAAATTAATGTAATGCACCTTTATAAGTCTTTTGTTAGGCCACACTTCTAGTGTTGCATTCATTTCTGGTCACCACATTACAGGAAGGATGTGGAGGCTCTGGAGGGGGTGCAACAGAGGTTTACCAGGATGCTGCCTGGATTAGAGGGTATGAGCTATAAAGAGAGGCTAGAAAAACTCAGGTTGTTTTCTCTGGAGTGGCGAAGGCTGAGAGGAGACTTCATGAAAGTCTATAATATTCGGAGATACATAGAGAGGGTTGACAATCAGAATCTTTTTCCCAAAGTTGAAATGTCTAAAACAAGGGGGTATGCAATTAAGGTGAGAGGAGAAAAGATCCAAGGAGATAGGAGGGGCAAGATTTTTTATGTGGAGATTGGTAGGCGTCTACCAGAGGTGGTGGAGCAAGATACAATAGGGGCATTTAAGAGACTTTCAGGTAAGGACATGAATGTACAAGGAATGGAGGGATATGGACCAAGGATAGGCAGAAGGGATTCATTTAATTTGGTGTCATGTTCAGCACAACAGCATGAGGTGAAAGGCCCATTCCTGTGCTGTGCTGTTCTATGTTCTATGTCTAGGACAGCTGTCTAGAAATTCCCCGCTGCTCCTTTGATGTGGAGGACAGTTTCTGCTTTTTGAAATAAGTGGGTTCATGACTAGAAGCCCCACCATAGTCTCAAGAGACATTTATTATGAAATGAAGCATTTCAATATCTGCTTTTGTAAGGAAACTCTCTTAGAAGGCTGTGAAATCACTGACACTGAGTTCCATTTCCTCTCACAGTACCAAATTTGCATGCGTAGTCTATTCTTGACATTATTAGGTTTAATCTGGAGGCAATAACAGTCAAACATGGCTCACTGGTTACATTCTCAGCTCAGTGTTACCAGCTTTTGTTCCAAATCAGAAAGTTGCGTGTTCCGCTCCAGAGAACTGACCACCTAATCTAACCTGAAATGCTGAACTGAGATTCCATCTGCCTTCTCAGGTGGATGATGAAGATGTCATTGTTTTATTCAGAAACCATCCATTTATCTTGATCTAAATTTATGTCTCAGTCAACACCTAGAATTAAGTTATAACTTGTTGTGGAGCTTGCTGTTTCTTTGCAATACAACTGTGATGATACTTCAGAGCTACTTAATTGACTGTAAAGTACATGGAATCTAATAAGGACATGAAAAACACTACGTACATGTAAAAAACAAACATGTGGTGGTGCATTGGGCCGTCATCTCTGTCACTATTTTATTTTCCAAAAAGTATACTTTATTCATAAAATTTGTAAAACTATATTACAAAACATTTCAAATTGAAAATTGCCAGAAGTGCAATAAAATTATATTTTTTTCTCTATGCCTTGTTCCATTCTGAGTTGTCTCAGTACAATTTCAATACTCTTTACCTTCATAACATATGTTCTATGTAAAGCACATAGCTTGAAGTGTTTTGTAGATTCCATCCTCCCTTCACTGTACTAAGGCTGAAAGTCCTTACACGTAAATCCCATTGAACCTCTGCAGCAGCTGCCCCAAGCTTAATTTTGCCACTCAACATGTATTCCTGGATCTTGGAATGTGCCAGTTTGCAACACTCAGTTGAGGACAAATCTTTTACTGGAAGACCAGCCACATTCAGAGTACAGACTGTATTTTACCAGATTAATGGTTTATCAGGCACAACTGATGTTTATCTTGGTGTGCACCTCTAGGAACAGTCAGTGGAGCACAGACTCCAGCATCACAAAGTTGCTCAGGAAGAACCTTGGCAAAAAGTAAAGGCATCATTACTTGTAACTATTTCTTAACTCCAGAAAGCATGTGTGTTATGTCCTGAAACAAAAGCAAAATAATTCCATTCAGTATTGGTAACAGAACTCTGTTTTAAAGTCATTAAACATTAGCCTCGCTTCTGTTTTGTTAAACAGACTATAACACAGAAATATTATACAGTATAATTCAGGGTCGAACCGTATTTGTCACAGTATCCCCACTCAGAGGAGTGTGCTAAAATGGAAGATGAGAAAAGATCACTTGTACGTCGAGCTTACCCCATTAATCTAAGCCATCATGATTCATTATACCTCATTCAACCAACAGCAGTCACCTAACCTGAGAGAAGCAAAATGTAAAATGAAAATGGTCAATTTAGGGAGAACACTTTTCAAAAATCTCTGTCCAGTTTCTTTACAGAATAAAAGTGTTTCAACATACCATATTGGCTATGTTTTTACATTACTTCATGTTCCACCTATCTTTTGTATGTCATAATCTCCGCCCTAGCCAGGAAGTTTTGCTACTGTCTCCTGAGGTACAAATGTTTTGTTGCACAAGACAGCAACTTGTTCAGACCACTCTGCTGTGATCAAAAAATTTATAAGTGAGGCACATGTATTTCCCATTTGATGGTATAATATCAAATTGATCAAGAACAGCATTAGTACAAGTCCAGGAACAGATTTAGTGCCTGCCATATTGCCTAGGCAATGGCTTGTGGACAGGATGACATGAGGAATTCCATCAAAATGGAAAGTGGTACAGCATGCTAGAGAGATGAAGAATCACGAGCTGCTGATCTGGTATCCAAACTTTTATCTTGTTTTGTAAAATGAATGTTCTTTGGCTGATTCTCTTTCATGACCTAGCCCTAACAAAATGGGTAGCAAGACCCCTTTGCCATTTCTTAACTTTGATGCTGCCCGTCCCAGCTGCCCTTTCACTACTTGCCATATGTAAATACTGCTTAGGAGACAGACCTCAGAAAGCTGTCCAATTTCCAGGAAGCAACAAAAGGCTGGTGGTTGTTCCTGAAGTATTACACCTGTAGTTACAAGCCCACTACAATGCTTGATGTAGGAAAAGATTAGTTGTGGTCTCCTTTCCCTTTGTATAACTTCAGATATTTCACTGTTAGAAGTACAACGTGATTTGATGTTAAAACCTTTAGGTTGTCAATCCAGTGTCATAATCACTGCACTGTCATATCCATTGAGTGTTGTGGTCATACTGTTATTAGTACCATTTCTATTACAGTCGGCAGTGTGGCAGGATTCCCATGTACTCACTAATTTGCTCTAATTAATTCAATCCAGCACCAGAAATGACCATTGACTGTATTATCCATATTCTTAACATGCTTACATTAAACTTACTTTGCAATCAAATGTATTAATCCATTTACGTCCACTGTGTATTGACATAGAAATAAAACTGGATCGACTATGCAGCTCCACAGATTCATTGTGTGGTATATTAAATGGTCAGAAACTGGGATTTACTGAATTCTGAACCTGTTTACAGAAAGCAATAATACATTCAGCAATGCTGGAGCTTGTTACCGTTGTGACATTATGAATGTCTCTGCCCATAATGAAGCACCACGTGGGGACATCAGGACATCATCTGCAGACAATGTGATTGTATTTTAAACACACAAGAACGTCTAATAGCTTTGCTTGTCAGAACTAATCAATGCATCATGTTTGCCACCAATGCTGAGGAGCAGCTAACATATGGCTTTGGCTTTGACTGCCTCATTGGTTTTCAGTGCACAGGCTGTGCTTAATGGCCGTATGGGGTCTAGTAGAGAAAGACGCCCTTTGCAGGGTTCAATTAATGACCAGCTATTATGTAATCACTGTCTTAAAATGACAGAATGGTTACAGCACTGAGGGTGAATCATTTGGCCCATTGAATCTGCACTGGCTCTCCAAGGGCAGGTAATTCCATACCATAACCTGTAATCAGAACTTGCAGTTTATTTTCTCATCTTGAAGTACTTGCACAATATCATTTTGAAAAGCAAAATCGAGTCAACCTCCACCACCATCTGAGGCAGTCCATTTCTAATCTTAATCATTCACCTAAAAATAATTCCCTTATGCTGTCTTTTGTAGTCACCTTAAATGGTGCCCTCTGGTTCTTGATCCCTCTGCCAAAGGAAACAGTTTCTCCCTGTGTGATCTGCCCTGCCCTCTGATGCATTTAAACAACTCTATCAAACCTTCTCTCAACTTTCTGTAAGAGGATCAACCCAGTATCTCTATCTGTCCTCATTACAGAAATCCCTCATCCTTGGAACCTTGAATCCCTCAGGTATCATTTCTGCATCCTCTCTAAAGACTGTTGAAGTAGCAATGCCCGGATTTGGATGCAGTGTCCGAATTGAGAGAGACCCAATCCCTCTACCCCAACCATGTCAACACGCTCATCTGCAATGACCCCTTGCATAGTGCATGCTAACTGATGTTTACCCCCATCTACTCCCATGATCACTTGTAGTCCCCAAATGCTGAATGATGACAAATCAAGCTGATTTTAATGACCTGTTCAGCTTACACCCTCCATTCCAATTTACGCATTATCCACTGGTCAGATTTCAGCAACCATGTTGCAATGAAATTAAAATAAAATTATAAATGTCTATTACTGCCTTCACTATATTAAAAAAACTCTTGCTTCCTTAATGCCCATTCAAATATTAAAATCATCTCAAGCATTTATTTCTTTACAAAAGCAAACAGCAATGTAAATATAATCCCACATCAAAGACATTCAATCCTTTAAGAACCTATTTGAGCTGTCAATCAAACTGTGAATTTAGGAGCCCCTGCAGAGGTTATGATAGGATGTGAAAAGTAGCTAGCAATCAATAATAACATAGTGATAAGTTTGGGAGGAAATTGGTGGAAGTCTTCAAAATTATGAGGGTTCTGGATAGGGGAAATAAGGAGAAATTGGTGGTAGAAGGATCAGGGAACTAGTAGACACTATTTTGAGGTGATTGAAAAGGGAGAAACATTGTTATAAGGAAGATCTTTCCTAACCACCAGTGTTTAGGATCTGGGCTGCATTGTTTGAGAGTGTGATGAAGACAAATTCAACCACAGCTTTCAAAAGACTATTAGATAATTATATGAAGAAAGTTCATTCACAGAGCCATGGAAAAGAACTGTGCTACACAAATCTATGACTAGTGGTGCTGGAAGAGCACAGCAGTTCAGGCAGCATCCAACGAGCAGCTGCTCGTTGGATGCTGCCTGAACTGCTGTGCTCTTCCAGCACCACAAATCCAGTATTTGGTTTTCAGCATCTGCAGTCATTGTTTTTACCTTACACAAATCTATGATGCTAGTACGTGCAACTGTGCTTGAAATATACAAAATAACAGAACTCTGACACCACTACTGAAATTATTGTTATGACCATATCATTCTTGTTTCTAAATGTGCTGTTACCTGCTAAGATATGAATGTTTAACCTTTTGATCTGCCAGCACTTGAAAATAATGCTCACATCTCCTATCAGTGAAAGGAAATATTACTTTCATAAATGTTTCATTGAATTGATTTGACTTATCTTTTGCAGAACACACAGAATTTCAGGACAGCTTTGTGACTTCTGGTGTCTTCAATGTAAATGAGCTAGTGCAGGTATCCAGAAGTAAGTGCTTTTTTTTAATGTGAGTCCCTTTAATAACAAAGGGTCTGTATTTACTACAGTTCTTTAATTTCTTCAGCTTTATTATTTAAAGTAGTGGCCATTTATAGTTGAATTTAAACATTTCACTGCTTTTATTATTTATACCTGAGACACTGTTTTATCTATAATGAATATAGTAACTGGTTACTCTAATATGGTAAAAGAATTTATGCTTGAATGGAAGAATTTAACTCAAATTTTAGGGCCAGATTGTAAGATAATTCCAGACGAGCAAGGCTAGTAATCTAACCTAATTTTATCGATAGAATGCTCCAACAACTCCCTGTTGTGGCAACAAATTTCTAAAAGAATGAAGTCTGTGTTTTTAACCTCATTACCAGAACTAGATTTTCAAATCCACTTGTCAAATAAAGATTTACTAATATCAGGCCTAATTAGCTTGAACTTGTGTTCCCTTGTTCTTCTCCTGCAACTTAAAGTAATTTTGTAGCTAGGATTTTGTATCCTTAACAATCTTACATATCTCTTTAAAAGTATGTCACATGCCTCCTTTCTAGTATGAAAAATCCATGTCTCTGTTGTCTTTTCTGCAGTGCCATTTTCCCACAGTCCTCAAGATTGAAAATAGTTGTAAACTAGATTCTTTTATCTTCGAATACAGGATTAGTGGTGCTGGAAGGGCACAGCAGTTCAGGTAGCATCCAACGAGCAGCGAAATCGACGTTTCGGGCAAAAGCCCTTCATCGTTGGATGCTGCCTGAACTGCTGTGCTCTTCCAGCACCACTAATCCAGTATTTGGTTTTCAGCATCTGCAGTCATTGTTTTTACCTCTTTTATCTTCAAGTTGTCCCTGATTTTTGGGTTATCCCATCCCTTTTCTCGGCATTGTCTTTGCTTTCTGTTCTTGAACATAACACTCATTTCCATCCCCAGGATTTCGTTGTCTTGGTTTATTGCGTTCACACTGTTAGCTCCCAATAGCCATAACTGTATCCATTCCTGCATCTTATGTCTACTGCTCATACTGCTTGTATGTATATATTTTATTATGGATTTGCTTCTTCTTATGTTCCCCAGTGTCTGTCTGTTCCTGGACTCATGCTCCTGTGTGCCTGTCCTCGGGATTTAAATTCTATACACCTGTTAACCTCCATCCACTCTGATGCCTGCCTCAATTAGGAACCTATTGACTCCGTCCTCCCAGTTTGCACCCTCAGCTATCCTGCTTAAATTAGTTTTTCTTGCTCCTTGACCTTCACTCTGTTTCTGTTTGGTTTATGTGGAGCCAGTTTTTCCTGTACTAATCCTTTTATTTCCAACAAGGTTTCCAAGTTATTTATGAAGGTAGCATTCTTACAAAATGCTGCTATCCACTACTGTGTTTCATCTTTTTTTAACAATACCCCTCCTTTTCCAAGCACTGGACCAATGCATGAATCAATAATTTGTATCCTCTATCTCAGAATTCGTGCCAATCCCAAAATAGGTTGGTTCTAAGGTTGCTACGCACTTATTTCTTTTTGAAATTTATCTCATAGTAGCATGTTACCTCTAATTTACATTAATACTTCTACTAACTTTTATTTCATTTGTACTGCTTTAACTCCAATTTTTAATATCCTATAGGTATTGTCAAATGCCACACTTAGCAATCCACTTTTCGACATAAAGAACTGACTATTGCACTCAGGGACAATGTAACAATTGCAAATCATGATCTTCATCTTAAATGTACTTCAGCCAGTTACTTCCCTTGTTCTTGCCACATTTCTGTTCTTCGCTTCTAATTTGACATTATTTGAATCTCAGTTGTTTCCATTTATTTCCTTATCTGTCAAATATTCCTCATATAATCAATGCTCCCCTTGTTCTTCTTTGCTTTCTACTGTCCCCTTTGGTTTTGATTTTGCTGAGATGTTCCCATTATAATAAAGTTACTCCAACCAATGATGCTTCTTTTACAGTCTTTTATTTGGTCATCTCCTTCTTACCTCTTCAACTTCCTTTTATTTTACTTGCAAATTTTACCAGAACCTATAGGTTATACCATAGCTGAGAGTTTGCAGTATTTGCATCAATATTGCAACATCTCTTTTTTTAATCTATCAAAGCTGATAGATTCCAGTGAAGTCTACATCCCATAGCAGAGTTTGTTTATGTTCCATAATGTGTTGATATGGAAATAGTGTATTTTAAAGGTCTACTTTGTCTTGTTCGGGAAATAAAGAAACAAGCAGTTATGTTACTGATTTTTAACATCATTATGCATCATTTGCCCTTAGCAGTCCTTTGGATGTACTAATCCAAATTCATTATATATTTAAAATGTCACAAAAATTTAGTATCTGGCATTAGGATGGAATACGGAGACAGTTCTAATGAATGTTACCTTAGTATGAGGATGTATATTCAGTGGAATTTGATTGAGTTCTTGACAGAGGTGCTGGTTCAACAACTGCCTATACCGAGGAGAGGGGAATGTTGGAAGAATGCTACCACCAAATTTCCATCATACATCTCTTTCTGTTGATGGAGATTTAGGACCTATCACCCTCACAAGGACAGTGGGACCCATCAGATGCCATTGCTATATATGGAGGTTATAGCATAACAAATAAAGCAAGTTTAAGAAGGGATGTTAGAAGGACAAAGTTAAAAAGTTTGGAGAGATTTAATTTGTGAGAATTCTCACAAGAGAACATTATCAATTGTCTCTTAATAGATGCTACTGCTAAGCATAATTTTATAAACATATTTTTGTAAATGTTTTAAAAGAATTATGAACTTTTGAATTCAAATCACCCAACTTATTTGTATTTAGTGGTTGTAAGAGCAGCTTAGTAACTAGGATATAAAGTTACACCTACAGAAACTGAGTTTTCAAAGTAGTGATGCAAACAGAACTGTAAAGAGAGTTAAATCTAAGATTGATTACAAATTTAACAATGCATTTTGATTTCTTTAATTTTTAGCTCCCATTGTGACAGGAACAGGGCCGAACTTCTCTCTTGGAGAATTACAAGGTCACTTGGCCTATGATTTGAATCCACCAAGTGCAGGGATGAGGAGAACTTTGCCAAGTAGCTCATCGAGCGGGTATGTGACTGAAACTGTATAACCCACAAGGGACTATAAATAGAACACTCTACAGGACCTTTCTAATAAATGGGGCCATGACTTTCTCAGAAAAGTTAAAAATATACACATTTCCAATGCTTTGCTTTTAATTTTACTTTTTTTTAGAGCTTCCAGTCATTACGTAAATTCCAGTGATGGAATACAATAAGATATAGAATTCAGAGTAGTTGTTGAATGGACACAGCTGCTTCTTTTGCCTAAATGAAATATCTATTATGCCATTGTTATCATCAGACCATTGGGATCACTGGTTTCCTTGAGATATCAGGAGCTGGATTTTCAGGTGCTGGCTGCCAGATTTTTACCTGATAGAAGGGCTTCTTGGATACACATTTGGCCATCTGATTCAATTTTCATTCACGCCTTCAAATATACAAAACAGTCATGAGGTTGTTTAATAATACAATTCGGAGGGCCTCATTTGCAATTTCAACTTACAAATAAGCTTGCCATTGCCAGTGGTACCAGACATCAAATCACCTAATCAGCAGTCATTCTTGCTGACCCTGGGATCCACAGCCACCCTCCCTCAATCACACCAGCTCCATCTGCTGTTAGATTGGATGTGCAAACCATCAGTGTTCTGCCACTTGAAATTAGCAAGCTTCAGAGACCCCTGCACTACAGACAAATTTGCATCAAACACATTATAATGGACCTCCACTGTACAGTTGTCTTTTCTGAATACTATTATGCAAAAAAGGGCAGCTGAGTGGAATTTATTTGTGAGCCCTGGGAACTCCCCAAGCTACATCCCCTACTTATGGGGGAGCAGGTGGAGGTTGCACTAGTGGGAACCCCCATTAGAATTTCCCAACCTATTCTGAACAGTCCAGAATCTCAGTGGAACTAATTTCCACTCTATTCTGCGGTCCCTCCTCCGCACTTACTCTGAAGGTGTTCCCAATGCTGGATCCAGATTTCCACCCCCGTGTGTTTACGTTCTCTCAGTGCTGTGTTGAATTTAATCATAAATATTTTTGCTGCAATACTTTATTGTGGTCTGAATCAAAAACAAATCTCAAAAAATCTCATGGTGCTATGCACCTGTAAGTCATGGAACAGTATTATTTTTCATCTCTCTCATGAATTCTACACTTTTATCGGGAATGCTGTATGATGGCAAGAGAAGCTAAAGCAAAACTCAAAAATGTTGTACCTAGTTATCAGCAAATTTGAGACATTAATTGGACCTTTCATTTCTGCTTGTAATCAGAAACTACTCGAGCGATCGGAATCACTCGATTGAATGCGGCATTGTAACTCAACACCAACCAGCTGTTCAATGTTGCAGTGCTAGAATTCAGTATTCTGCACTTTATCACTAGCTGTCTAACATTTGATTTAATTTTAAAAACATAGCTGAGATATTGGTGGGAACTTTGTTTGCACCTTGGGTGGGAACTGGGAAAAATGGCCACACACATATCTGATTTTGCGATCTGGAAATCAGTCCCATCTCAGGCTTCCATTTGTTCTGAATTTACTGAATTGCACCTATGCAAAAATTGCCGGTCTTTGCACTGATCTTGCAAGTGGATATTTCCCTGGAATAGCTACAACAGTGTAAAAGATGACATAAAACAAGAATAGATGTACCCTGGGCATTGAAGGTTTAAAGGTTTTTATCATGTGCCTTAGCACCTCATTCTCAAAGTACCTTCTGCAACTCTTACTTCTCATCCTCTTCCAGTATTAGGTGTCACGAGATTATGTTCAGCTATGCAGAGTGCTTAGCTCTTCTGAAGATGTGGACTGGCAGAGTGCCAGGTTAGTTAGAGCCCAAACATGACATCACAGGAAGATTTCAGTCCTCAGTAGGAACTATGTTTCATCATTTCCATCAAAATCTGAAAACTTCAGTCATGGGCAGCATGGTGGCACAGTGCCTCACAGCCAGAGACCCGGGTTCAATTACGACCTCAGACAACTGTTTGTGTGGAGTGTGCTCATTCTCCCTGTGTATGCGTGGGGTTCCTACGGGTACTCCAGTTTCCTCCCACAGTCCAAAAATGTGCAGGTTACTTGAATTGGCCGTAGTGTTAGGTGAAGGGGTAAATGTAGGGGAATGGGTCTGGATGGGTTGCTTCGGAGGGTTGGTGTGGACTTGTTGGGCCGAAGGGCCTGTTTCCACACTGTAAGTAATCTAGAAATGCTTTACCAAGCGGCTTTGGTCCACTATACTGTTGGATAGAAATCAACACCAGATATGTATCGTGTAAATTCACGAAACCTATTTGAGCTGTTTTTTGTGAGAAGTGCTGTTCTCTGATGACTGGTGGAGCATTTTCACAGTGGCATCACGGAAGCTGTAAAAGTGCTGCTAGCAATTCTGGTATAGCAAGGTTGCAGCATGTTTATAGCATGAAACCGGTATGGTGGCACAGTGGTTAGCACTGCTGCCTCACAGTGCCAGAGACCCGGGTTCAATTCCCGCCTCAGGCGATTCTCTGTGTGGAGTTTGCACATTCTCCCCATGTCTGCGTGGGTTTCCTCCGGGTGCTCCGGTTTCCTCCCACACTCCAAACATGTGCAGGTCAGGTGAATTGGCCATGCTAAATTGCCCGCAGTATTAGGTAAGAGGTAGATGTAGGGGTATGGGTGGGTTGCGCTTCGGCGGGGTGATGTGGACTTGTTGGGCCGAAGGGCCTGTTTCCACACTGTAAATAATCTAATCTAATAATCAGTCGTCTGCGATTTCCACAGAATAATAGCTTAGTGCCACTCTTGTCTTGCATTTGCTGGACTTCTATCCACTTTTTAAAAAGAATTATTTATTTATGTGTTGCAGGAAATTGCAGTCATGGAGCAGGAATGGAACATATGGCCTCTCAAACCTGCTCTTCCATTCTGAATGATTTTTGCTGATTGTCTGCTGGACATTTGCCCAGTATTTTGCGTTGAGCAATGAGGCCACCTCCCAGGAGTTCAAAGGCACTCAGTGCCTGATTAAGAGACCTCAGGAATGAGGGTGCCTGCTGAGAGCCAAATCTCCTGCCATTACTGCTGAACCTTCTGCCATGCTGTCTGCTGTACCCTCATCACCAATCTGTGCCCAGAGTCTTTTGGCAATCCTGGGCCAGTCCTGGTGAGCCTTGTATCCACAGAAGCAGCCACCACTCCCACTGGAACTACCTAGCAACGTACAGCTACTAGCCTACTACTAGGTGGCAGCACGTGAAAGATGGGAATTCCATCCTTAGAGTCCTTGAACCTAGGCAAGGCCAGCCACTGTCCAGTTAAATGCTTGACGGAACTTAATTAAATTGATTTTCCCCAAAAGTAAGCTCTCTGGTAAGACCCCCATCACCTCCATTAAATATTGCTCAATGATTTACCCCAATTCCACTATTTATTTAATTTTCTTCCATTTTCTGAAGGAATTAAACCCCTGAGCTCTTTGGTTCAGTGGTACAGTCTACACCTCTGAGCTAGGTGACCCAGATTCAAATCCCACCTGTTCCAGTTATATGTCACAACATCTGTGTTCAGGTTAATTGGAAAATTGTGGTCCTCTTATGGCACAGTAGTAGTGTCTCTATCCTTGGATTGGGAGGCCAGGGTTCAAGTCCCACTTGCTCCAGAGGTGTGTAATAACATCTCTGTACAGGTTGATTAGAAAAATAGGTTAAACCCCTCATGGTCATTGAGTTACCTTTGAGGGAGAAAGAGAGAAATTACAATTACATCCTCATATCACTGTAAATCTACTGAAGACAGGGTAGGCCTTAAACACTTGCGTGCCAAACTGTGACAAACAGGAATATTGAACTTGCTTGAAGTAATGCATGCCAAATTGGTGAGATTGGATAAATGGAATGTGATGTTCATTGTTAGAATTCTTGTCTTATCATAAGATAATGTATCAACATATCTCTTGTAGCATGTGATGAATTGTTGGGTCCTTTAATGTATTTTCTTGCTGCTGAAGGAGATTGTTGTGTGACTAAGAATGCAAAAAATGGGAGCAGGAGTAGACCATGTGAACTCTTGAAACTGTTCTGCTATTCAGTATGGTCAGAGCTGACTATCTTCCTCAATTTCATTGTGCCATCAGCTCCCAATAATACTTGATTTTACGTGAGGTCAAAAATCTATATGTCTCAGCTTTGAGTATATTCAGTGATGGTGCTTCCCTTGTGCTCTGTGATAGAGAAAGGTCCACAATCCACTGAGTGTAAAACTCTCTGAATCACAGTCCTGAATGATCAACTCTGTCCCCTGCAATTGTGCCCCACCTTGTGTTTGTCAGACAGGCAAAATGACTTCTTGTCATCTACCCTTGTCAAGCCTCTTCAGAATTTTCAGACAACTTCAATTGGGGTTTAAAAAAGGCAAATGTAAAAGGTATGGCATGATTTTTTTATTTTCAACATGTAAGAGAATCTTTCTTCCTCAACAGAAGTAAAAGACACAAATCTGGTTCAATGGAAGATGATATTGACACTAGTCCAGGTGGGGAGTTTTACCCTTCACCAAGCTCACCTGCAAGCAGCAGTAGGAACTGGCAGGAGGAAATGGAAGGAGGTGAGTACAGAAATCGATTGTTTAAGATTTCTCCTCCAGGGAGACTGTGCTGACAATGCATTGTCCTTTGATACCATTCAAAATGTTCTGTTGTTAAAGTGAATTCACTGGTTCCAATAGCAGATTATAATTTGAACATGAATGTTTTGTTTAGGTAAATATGTCTTCTTGGAGACATGTCTTGCACCATGAGGGCATTTATTTTTATTTATATAATTAGTGAAACTTTTGAATAAATACCCTTTAAATGTACCTCTCCTTTTCACTTTGCAAGCTATTTCCTCCATCAGTTTTAATTCCCATTTTGCTGTGCACTGTTCTTTGCCCAAAGGATTGATGTAAAAACTGCTGTCAGACTGAGCTCAAAGAGTCGAGAAGGAACTATCTGAAATCCCTTCGCTGACAGAAACACTTCAGGACAAAGTTTTGGTAAAGGGTTTGCCAATGTCCTGCTGTAAGATTTTGTAGATTCAGTGGAAATCTCATCGAAAGGCTATAAATGGCCGTTCTTTCTTGTTGAACTCCAAGTAATGTTGCAGGTGGGGACTGGGAGAGCTTGCGAAAGATTACTGACTATTTTTTTGCTAAGCCCTTCCTTCATTGGTCCTCCCAGATCAAAACCTCATGGGGAATAATGTAGTGAGACAGAGCAAATGAAAGGTAGGAGGTAGAATAAGTGTACAGGAGTGAAGAATAAAGAAAAGCTGTTGAGTTATCTTAGTGTCTGCAACTTTGAGACATTGCAATAGTACTGACTTTTCTCTTTTCTACAATATATATGCAACTATTACCATTCCCAAACAATCATCAGCATTCTCCACACCTCAAAGTCCTTCAAATAGACTCAATAGGCCAAAGGGCCTCTTTAGTACTGTGTATGATTTTATATAATGTGTAATTCTACAAATATAAAGAAAATAAAGTTGCTGATGAAGTACTGTAAGCTTGGTCAATGAGTGGGCTTTAAGAAGAGTTATGAAGAAACAGCAGCAAGAGAGTTTAGTGAAGGAATTCCAGAATGTGGGACCAAGGCAGCTCTGGCACGAATGATGTGATGAGGAAGGTAGAATGGGCAAGTAAGAGTCACTGGCAGTCAGGAGAGGTTGGCAACATATAGCAAATAGTGCAGAGTGAGGCCAGAAGGGTTTTAAACAGCATTGAGACTGTTGTAAGTTTGAACACTTAGGGTAAGGATGGGTAAGTAGGATTTGATGGGTGAAAGGCTACTGCAGCCAATTAAATAAATTGAAGTCTATGCAAGATGAAAATCTGGTGACAGGACTGTTGGGATAGTTGAGTCTGAAGGTAGCAAAGGTTGTTTGAGATTCCATACATGTTGGCATTGGTGGTTTGTGTGACTTCAAGGATACAGGATTTGAAATTCAGCTTAGAATCAACAATCAAAAAGTGGTGCAGGGCCAAAAACTGATCTGCTCAGGGCAGCTCAGTCTGTGGAAGGAGTACGTTAATTGGCATTCTGATCATTATTAATTATGTGAGAAGCTAAACATCTGCTTCATGCAGCTAAATGGGATAATAAAATTGTACTGATATTTGTCACCCTGCTCAATTCCTATTGTGTATCCAATCTGCAACTTTATCAAGAGTCATAATCAATAATTTGCAATACATGTAACAAATTGCATATCACAGGTGCATAGTTTAGACCATAAATATCTGTGGTCTCTGTCCTGTTAACATTCAGGTGGTTCTCTGCTCATATGAGGCGGTGTTTCTGAGTAGATTATTGAACGGTGTTCAGGTTGCTGCAAAAGGAAAATCTGAAAGAAACTGTAAAATGCAAGTAGGGTGGTCCATGAAAATGTTGAACTTCATTGTGCCTTTGCTTCATTGACCTCAGTTGATTTACTCCAGCTGCTGCTGCAAATTCTGGTGATGGAAGCTTCAATTTTCTTCTGTGGTTCTATGTCTTCATTTTCATGTGTGGTTCTCTATATAATACCATGATTTTCTCTGCAAGAACTAACAGCATGTGAAATGCAATGCTCTTGTATAGAAGCACAAAGGGTCAGATAAATATAGAACTTGCTTACCAAGATATGTGATTTTCTTAAAATGCAGAAAAATTATATGCTTTGCAAATATTTGTATTACACCATTGTTATTCTGTAATTAATTGCATGTAAATTCAAAACTAAAGAAGCAAAAGATTTAGCACATGATTCTATTTCCAAATCGTGTTGATGGCTACAAACAAATGTGCTAGATTTACTCAGTGTAAAAGAACAGTTTTTATTCAGTTCCCAATTCCAAACCAAAGGAAAAGGAACAGAAGATTTTAAAGGCTTCTAAGGGGGTGGCATGTTGGCTCAGTGGATAGCACTGCTGCCTCACAGTGCCAGGGACTCAGGTTTGATTCCAGCCTTGTGCGACGATCTGTGTGGAGTTTGCATATTCTTCCTGTGTCTGTGTGGCTTTCCTCCAGTTGCTGTAGTTTCCTCCCACAGTCCAAAGATGTGTAGGTTAGATGAATTAGCCCATAGTGGTCAGGGATCTGTAGGTTAGATGCATTAGTTAGGGGAATGGGTCTGGGTGGGTTACTTTTTGGAGGGTCACTGTGGACTTATTGGGTGAAATAGCCTGTTTCCACATTGTAGGGATTCTATGAATACAAATGAAAGGGGTAGGAAGCGATTAGCCTTAAAATTTTTAACAAATAGGTGATTGAGGGCAGTGCAGTAGTGTTGTGTATATGAATTTCAGAAGGTATTGATAAATTACCATATATTGGACCAGTTGGCAAAATTGAAGTCAATAGAACAAAAAGGTTCAATACAACAACATGGATGTAAAATTGGTGAAGGAAAATGAAACAGATGTGGCAAATATAAGTCTTTCAAATTGTAGGGAGAAATATATTGAGATCCCTATGTCCAGATCCCTTTTTATCCTCTTTGGTTACATGTGAGGTCCCAGAGGACAGGAAAACAGCCAATGTTGTCCCATTGTTTGAGAAGGGTAGCAGGGATAATCCAGGAAATTACAGGCCTGTGAGCCTCATGACAGTGGTAGGAAAGTTATTGGAAAGGATTCTCAGGGACAAGATATATACACATTTAGGGGCAAGTGGGCTTATTAACAATAGGCAGTATGGTTTTGTGCAGGGGAGGTCATGCCCCTCACTAACTCGATCAGGTTTTTTGAAGAGATGACAAAGATGGTTCATGAGGGAAAAGCAGTCGATATGTTGTCTACATGGACATCAATAAACTCTTTGACAAAGTCCTTCAAGGCAGATTGGTATAAAAGGTGATGTCACATAGTATCAGGGGTGAGCTGGCAAGATGGATACAAAACTTACTTAGTCATAGGAGACAGAGGGTAGCAGTGGAAGGATGTTTTTTGGAATGGAGAGTTGTGACTAGTGGTGTTCTACACGGATCAGTGCTGGGACCTCTGCTGTTCGTGGTCTGCATAAATAATTTGGAGGAAACATGGCTGATCTAATTAGTACATTTGCGGACAAAGATTGTTGGAGTTGCAGATAGTGAAGAGGGTTATCAAAGGGTATAGCAGGATATTGATCAGTTGGAGGCGCGAGCAGAAAAATGGCAGATGGGGTTTAATCTGGACAAATATGGGGGTATACATTTTGGAAGGTCAAGTCCAGGTGGAAATTATTCAGTGAATGGTAGAACTCTTAGGAGTATTGATATAGAGGGAGATCTGGATGTGCAGGTCCACAGATCACTGAAGGTGGTAGTACAGGTAGATAACGTAGTAAAAAAAGGCCTATGGCATGCTTGCCTTCACAGGAAGGGGCATTGAGTATAAGCAGAGGCAAGTTATGCTGCAGCTTTACAGAACTTTAGTTAGGCCACACTTTGAACATTATGTACAGTTCTGATCACCACACTACCAGAAGGATATGAATGTTTTATGGATGTTGTCTGGAATGTGGTATTTTAGCTATGAGGAAAGGTTGGAGAGATTGGGTTTGTTTTTACTGGAACACAGGAGGTTGAGGGGACGACCTGATAGAAGTTTAAAAGATTGAGAGTGGCATGGACAGAGTGTAAAGTATGAGGCTTTTTCCCAGGGTGGAGGGGTCAATTACTGGGGTTAGGTTTCTGAGTTGGGAAGAGGGGTGATGTTTAAAAGAGATGTGTGAGGCAAGTTTTTCCACACAAATGGTGGTGAGTGCCTTGATCACACTTCCAGAGGAAGTGGTAGAAGCAGACACAATAGCAGAATTCAAGAAGCACCTGGATGAGTTTATGTATAGGAAGGGAGGAGAGGGATACAGATCCTAGAAGTGAAGATTATTTTAGTATGGAAGGGCAAAATGTGCCGGCACAGACTTAGACAGTTGAAGGACCTGTTCCTGTGTTGTTTTGTTCTTTGTTGAGACATTGCTCATTTTGAAATTTGCAGACGACCCAAAACGTTGAGGTGGAATTAGATTAGATTTTAGATTAGACTTACAGTGTGGAAACAGGCCCTTTGGCCCAACAAGTCCACACCGACCTGCCGAAGCGCAGCCCACCCATTCCCCAACACTACGGGCAATTTAGCATGGCCAATTCACCTAACCCTGCACATCTTTGGACTGTGGGAGGAAACCGGACCACCCAGAGGAAACCCACGCAGACACGGGGAGAACGTGCAAACTCCACACAGTCAGTCGCCTGAGGCGGGAACTGAACCCGGGTCTCTGACGCTGTGAGGCAGCAGTGCTAACCACTGTGCCACCATGCTGCCCAATTCCTGTGTAATTGACGAAATACAGTGACTCCATAGTTAGGACTGCTGTGCCAGGGACCCAGGTTCGATTCCTCTGGCAACTGTGTGTGGAGTTTACACATTCTTCCCGTGTCTGCATGGGTTTCCTCCAGGTGCTCTGTCTTCCTCCTCGAAGTGGACTCTATTGGCCAAATGGCCTACTTCCGTTCTGTAGGGATTTTATGATTCTTCTAACCATTAGGAAGATTGTAATAAACTTCAGGAGGGATTAGACTAGTGAACTGGGCAGGCTCATAGCAGTTCAGAAGGGTTCAGCACGGCTGATGCATTTTGGTGAGAGAATGAAATGCATATCAAGTAATCATGATTTGGAGATGCCGGTGTTGGACTGGAGTGTACAAAGTTAAAAATCACACAACACCAGGTCCAATTAAACCTGTTGGACCATAACCTGGTGTTGTATGATTTTTAACTTAATATCAAGTAAAGGAAGTGTAAAAAGAGAGAAACCTCAGACTGAATTTTACCAAATATCTACCAGGTATTAATTTTGGGGAGAGTTTCCTGGAGCGTTTCTCTTTGTGAGCTCTGGTTTGTTATTTCACACAGTTTCCTGTTGCTCACTTCATTATGTATTTGCCATGTCTCTGGCAGTGTGCTCACACTATATTGCACTCACCTGTGGAGGAGGCACTCACTACTGTCAGTAATCTCTGGGATTTCCATTAGCAGTGCCATATTTAAAGCAAAGCTGTATGTCAGGTCGGTTACAGCTGACTATGAATAGTCTTTCATTGAACACACAGAGGGAGGAGAAGTAAAATGAACAGCTTCTGAGGGCACACAGGTAGGCAGGAGGACACTTCATTGGAAGTAGAAACCCACATCATAAATGTATTGCTACTTTAGATCATCATCTGTCAGACTGACTGTCATTGTAACAGCAGTTATAGAAATCAAGCTGCGCAGGCTACCTAGCCTTAATGCCACACCATGTTAGAACCCTTTTCAGGGGAGTGCAACCCTTTCTGTAACACCAAGTGCAATATAACATCCTCTTACTATTACACGTGGGAGCATCACACATTGTAAAACCTTCAAAAAGTTGAAAATGTTAACTTTTGCTGTGCAACATGAAGAGCAAACAAAAAGGCTGCATTTGTTTCAGGCAATAAACTGCTTACCTTTCAAGCAGCAACACATTTGCAGTCAGTGAATTGTTCCTTTAGCTAACTCAGATTTAGTGGAATCAAGTCCTGTCCAGCCTGTTGTGCCCACAGTTGTACAACTCTATCATGATGTGGGTCATGTTGCTTAATCTCCTCATCTTCATCCTCAGGTGACAGCTACCACTCTCCCAGCTCTTCAGCATCCATTGCATCCCTTCTTTGCCGACTCACTTGCAAGGATTATGAAGTGTTTTCAATTGTGGTGTGTCCTCCTGACTGTTAACAGTTCCCCCTGACATGACTGAGGATTCCTTCCCTCCGACTATAAAACAAGACCATTGGTTGAAGCACATTCAATCTGCCCGCTGGAGCATGCTGTGTGTTCTTCATTGATTTAACAAGGTGCCATAGAAAAGCCCTTGGCCTGCAGACACCATGTCAAACTGCCTGGCTTTGTATCGGCACTAAAAGGCAAGGCAAGTCAGAAGTGGATTGAGGAATGGCAAGTGAAGTTTAATTCAGATAATTGTGAGATGCTACATTTTGGTAAGACAAGCCAGGGCAGGACCTACACAGTTAATGGTAGGCCTGTGGGGAGTATTGTTGAACAGAGAGACCTAGGATTGCAGATACATGGTTCCTTAAAAGTGGCTTTGCAGGTAGACAGTTTGGTGAAGAGGACGTTTGGCATGCTTGTCTTCATTGGTCTGAGCACTGAGTTTGGATAAGCCATTACAGTTGTACAAGTAAGGCCATCCACATCCAGAGGATCATTAGCCACCATTTCCAGCAGATGTCATCACAAGGCACTTTATCCCCCTGCTTGTTAGCCATCCACAAGGACCGTTCTCTCTGGGATACCCTGGTCCACTCCTCCTTCACTCCAAAACAAACCCCATAATCCCATGGCATCTTCCCTTGCAACCGCAGAAGATGTAAGTCCTTCCTCAGTATCTAAGACTCCAAACAAACTTTCCAGACGAAGCAGTGCTTTACCTTCACTTGACTCAATCTAGTTTACTGTAATCCCTGCTCACTCTGTGGTCTCTTCAACGTTGAGGAACCAAGGGGTAGACTGGGTGAGCACATCACAGAACACATAGCTGTGAAGACTCTGACCTTCCAGTTGCCTGCCATTTCAACACACCACGTTGTTTCCTGGCCAACATCTGTGTCTCAGGCTTGCGACAGTGCTCCAGCAAAGCTCAGCGCAAGCTGGAAGAATACCTCATTTTCTGCTTGGGAACTCTACACCCTTCTGGACTCAATAGCAAGTTCAATCATTTTGGGGCTTGAGACACTTCCTCCCCTGTCCTTACCCCAATCCCCACACATCAGGCCTTGTTATCACATGGTTTGCTATTACATACTATTGTTAGTTTCTAATAGTCTCCATTACCAGCTATTCATTGTCCTAGGCTGAGCATTATTCACTCCTTTGTATGACTGATGGTATTTCTCTATTTTTGGGGTCTACCTCCATGTACTGTTTACTCCTTAAGCCCTCCCCCCAGTCTATCTTCTGCATGAAAACAACTTTTTCTTAGCCATCCGTTCTGAAGAAGAGTCCCTGGACGAAAACATTCACTCTGATCTCTCTCCCCAAATGCTGCGATTTTACAGCAGTTTCTGTTTTTGTTTGTGACTGGTGAGTCCACATTTGGAGTACTGTGTACAATTCCTGTTGCCTTGCTATAAGAAGGATGTTATTAAACCAGAAGGGTGCAAAACAATATTGACAAGGACGTTACCAAGACTCGAAGGTTTGAATTAAAGAGAGAGGCTGGACAAGCTGTGGGGACGAGATTGAGGGTGACCTTATAGAAGTTTAAAAAATCATGAAGGGCAGAGATTAAAGGTGAGTAGCCAAGGTCTTTTCCCCAACGTAGGAGAGTCTAAAACTAGAGGATATAGGTTTAAGGTGAGAAAGGAAAAAATATAAAAGGGACCTGACGGACAACCTTTTCACACAGAGGGTGAAGCATATCTGAATCGAGCTCCCAGAAGTAGTAATAGAGGCAGGTAAAAATCACATTTAGACAGCTACATGGATAGAAAAGGTTTAGAAGGATATGGGCTAAATGCAGGCAAATGGGACTAGTTCAGTTTAGGAAATCTTTTCAGTATTGGTGAGTTGGGCTGAAGGGCCTATTTCCATGCTGTATGACTCTAACAGAATTGGATTAATATTTGAAGGAGAAAATATGTTCATGCTATATGGAAAGAGGAACTTAATAGTTTGCTTTTTGAAAGAGCTGCTCAGTAGCCTTTTTTTGTGACAAGCTTTTTTAAGATTTTATGAAATCAGAGAGAAGGTGCAGAAAAGTTCTGCCTGCTTTCAGGTATAAAGTTTTTCCTCACCAGTTCCATGAGTTATGATTGCACTGGAGGAGATACAGAGGAAATTCACCAGGATGTTGCTTGGAATGCAACTCTTCAGCTTTGTAGCGAAGCTGGGTAAGTTTGGGTTGTTCCCTCAGGAGCAGAGAAGGTTTTGTGGGGATGTGTGGAAGGTGTATAAGATTATGAGAGACATGACAGGGTGAATAGTAATTAACTGTTTCCCTTAGTCAAAGCATCAAATATAAGGGGACATAATTTTAGCATGAAAGACAGGAAGTTTAGATTGGATTTGAGGAAAAGGTTTTCACCCAGAGGGGGCTGGGAGTCTGGAATACACTGCCTGGGAGGTTAGTTGAACCATACAAATTTTAAAAAATGCTTCATTGAGCACTTGAAATGTGATACCGTTCAAGGCTATGGGCCCAATACTGGAAGTTAGTGCAAGATACTCGTGTAGATTTCATGTAACTTAGTAGTACAGACTTGATGGGACAAATGGTCGCTTTGCTGTATGATTCTATGAGTTCAGCCTACCAGAACTAGGGGTGGATAACCCAGAAGCAGGCATGAGTAAATGGTCAAGGCTGTGAGTGAAGGCAATTTCAGCTAATATTTGATGGCATACATTTTTAGGTGCGCTGTGACTGATTGGTGCTACTTTCAAGACTAGTAAATGAGGAAAATCCACTCTAATGTTCTTGGTGAATTCAATGGCTGGATAATGGCCTTAAAAGTAATGTTGGGTGAAAAGAATTGTGAATGAGACTGAACGGGAATGTTTGGTGTAAAGTGATTTTATACTCAGAGGTCTAGATATGATTGCTTTTATGAACACCTATTTCTGAGTCTGCCACTATTCAGATAAGCTTTTCGGCAGCTCTCACTCCTAATTGTCCCATGTAGATTGTTTTAAAGGAAGTACACAGATCCATTCTAAGGTCTTGTTGGATGTTGAAGTAAAATTCAGTTAACTTAGAAGAGAATTTTTTTTAAAAATTGTGGGAAGTGAGCATCTGTTGAGGAGTGATTGAGCCAAAAAACACAATATTTCCTGGAACTCAAATGGAGGCTGAAGATCATGATGGTATGAGTTATTTGCTTAGGCTTGACTGAGTTTTTTGGACTGACAACATCTTTCATGTAAATAATATCTTTAACGTACTAAAAATATTCCAACTTGCTTCAACCAAGTAATAACAGACCCCAGTCAACACTGAACTAAAGAATAAAGTACGAAGAAAGATCACCAACAGCTCGGTCATTTAGGTGGCATTTTAGATGGAGTCTGTGAGAAACAGAAGGTACTGGAGAGACGGAAATATTCAGGGAGAAAGTTTCTAACCTTGCAGCTTAGATATTGAAGCCACAGTGGCTAAATATGATCTGATGTGAGTAGATGGGGCACAAGAAACCAGGTTTAGGGCAATTTGGAAGAATACAGAGTTCTTGATGGGGTATAGGGAGAGAGATGCAGTTACAGATAAGGAAATGGATGACCACGAATTATTATACAGAAAAGGATGACAATGTTAAAGTGGATGCATATGGGGGCCAGGAGCCCATCTCAGTTAGCAGGAAATAGGGCAGTAGGACTTGGTGTAGGTAAGGATGCAGCAGCAGAGTTTTGGATAAGCTGAATGAGAAGGACAGAAACCTGGCTTGGAGAGCACTAGAATAATAAATCTGGAGAGACAGAGTATTCAGCTTTCTTTCGTCAACAAGATATGTACCATTGACAAGACACGAGCCAATGTTTTGTTGTAATTTGTGTTTGACATGCCCTCACATTAATTCAGGAAACTAGCTGGTAAGGAACATTGACAAGAACAAAGAAAATTACAGCACAGGAACTGGCCCTTCAGCGCTCTAAACCTGCACTGATCCAGATCCTCAATCTAAACCTGTCGCCTATTTTCTAAGGATCTGTATCCCTCCGGTCCCTGCTCATTCATGTATCTGTCTAGATGCATCTTAAGTGATGCTATCATGCTCTCCTCTACCACCTCCACTGGAAACATGTTCCAGGCACCCACCACCTTCTGCGTAAAGAATTTCAGCATATATCTCCCTTAAGCTTTTCCCCTCTCACCAAGAACTCATGACCCCCAGTAATTCAGTCCTCCACTCTGGGAAAAAGCTTCTTACTATCCACCCCGTCTATATCTCTCCTGATTTGCAGACCTCAATCAGGTCCCCCCACTACCTCAGTCTTTCCAATGAAAATAATCCTAATCTACTCAACTTTTCTTCATAGCTAGTGCCCTCCATACCAGGCAACATCCTGGTGAACCTCCTCTGCACCCTCTCCAAAGCATTCACATCCTTTTGGTAATATTCCAAAGTATTCCAAATGTGGCAGAACCAAAGTCTTCTACAACTATAGGACCATCCTGTATGACCTGCCAAATCTTGTACTTGTACCCTATCCAATGAAGGAAAGCATGCCATATGCCTTCTTGACCACTCTATCGACCAGTGTTGCCACCTTCAAGGTACAATGAACCTGAACACCCAGATCTCTGTACATCAGTTTTCCCCAGGGTTTTTCCATTTACCATATGATTTACTCTTGAATTGGTTCTACCAAAATGCATCACCTTGCATTTGCCCGGACTGAAGTCCATCTGCCATTTCTCTGCCCAACTCTCCAATCTATCTACATTCTGCTGCATTCTCTAACAGTCCCCTTCACCATTTGCTACTCCACCAATCTAAGTGTCATCTGCAAACTTGCTAATCAGACCACCTACACCGTCCTCCAGATCATTTATGTATATCACAAACAACAATGGTTCCAACATGGATCTCTGGAACATGGCTGGTCACAGTTCTCCATTTTGAAAAGCTTCCTTCCACTACTACTCTGTCTTCCGCTGCCCAGCTAGTTTTCTATCTATCTAGCTTGTACACCCTGGACCCCATGCGACTTCACTTTCTCCATCAGCCTACCATGGAGAAGCTTATCAAATGCCTTACTAAAGTCCATGTTATGACATCTACAGCCCTTCCCTCATCAATCAACTTTGTCACTTCCTCAAAAGAATTCTAATAAGTTAGTAAGACATGACCTTTCCTTCACAAAACCATGTTGCGTATCATTGATAGCTCAATTTCTTCAAAATGTAAATAGATCCTATCCCTCAGTATCTTCTCTAGCAGCTTCCCTACCACTGACATCAGGCTCACTAGTCTATAATTACCTGGATTATCCCTGTGACCCTCCTTAAACAAGGGGACAACATTAGCAATTCTCCCATCCTCAGGGACCTCACCCATGTTCAAGGATACTGCAAATTTATGTGTTCACACCTCAGCTATTTCCTCTCTTGCTTCCCTCAGCAACCTTGGATAGATTCCATCTGGACCTGGGGACCCATCCACCCTAGTACCTTTTAGAATAATCAACACTTCCTCTCTCTTAATACCAACTTGACCTAGAGTAATCAAATATCTATCCCTAACCTTAACATTCGTCATGGCCCTCTCCGCGGTGAATACTGATGCAAAGTACTCATTAAGAATCTCATCCATTTTCTCTGACTTATGCATAATTTTCCTCCTTTGTCCTTGAGTGGGCCAACCCTTTCCCTCATTACCCAACCATGTCCCTCATTGCCTTCTTGCTACTTATATACAAATAAAAGGCTTTGGGATTTTCCTCAACCCTGTTTGCTAAATATATTTCACGACCCTTTTAGTCCTCTTAATTCCTTGTTTCAGATTGCCCTACTTTCCTGATATTCTTCCAAAGCTTTGTCTGTTTTCAGTCACCTAGACATTATGTATGCTTCCTTTTTCCTCTTGGTTGGTTTCACAATTTATCCTGTCATCCATGGTTCCCTAATCTTGCCATTTCTATCCTCATTTTCACAAGGACATGCCTGTCCTGCACTTTAATCAACCTCTCTTTAAAAGTCTCCCACATATCAAATGCAGATTTATTTTCAAACATCTGCTCCCAATCCCCATTCCCAGCTCCTGCCAAATTTCCCTATAGTTATCCTTCCCCAGTTTTACACTCTTCCTTTTGGACCACACTCGTCTTTGTTCAGGAGTATTCTAAAACTTACAGAATTGTGATCACTATTCCCAAAGTAATCACTTATTGAAACTTCAGCCACCTGGCCTGGCTCATTCCCCAACACCAGGTCCAGTATGGCCCCCTCCTGTGTTGGGCTATTTGCATTCTGCTCCAGAAAACCCTCCTGGATGCTCCTTACAAATTCTGCTCCATCTAGACCTCTAAACTCAAAGAATCCATGATTCCCAGTCATTGTTGAGAAAATTAAAATCTCCTATCACTACCACCCTGTTGCTCCTACATCTTTCCACAATCTGTTCACATATTGTACCTCTATCGCTATTGGGAGACCTGTAGTACAGCCCCAACATTGTTACTGTACCCTTCCTGTTTCTGAGCTCTGCCCATATTGCCTCACTGCTCGAGACCTCCGTAGTGCCCTCCTTCAGCAAAGCTGTGATAGAGATTCAGACACCTGAGACACTGATGTCTGGGTCATGCTGTTTGCTGTCAAGTGCACACCAAATAAAGAGTTGCATTTTTTTAAGAAGTACAGTGTTTCTGGATTGATAGGATCTAAGGTTCCTGTAATTCAATGCTCTACAAAATATTACGCTGCAGATCAGGAAAATGAGTGATTAATACTAATGTGTGCATCTGTCATTCATTGGATTTTTGTTGCAGGTATAGTCTTATAAATCAGTTTGGCAATTGTTTGCCACGGCTGATGAAGTTACACTCCTTTCTGTCTCTGATCTGAGCCTCCCTTGACCTAAAGGATATTAAACATTTTATTCCTGATTTTAACCAAGAACATAACGAAAGTGATTGGTGATTGAAAGGCAAATACTAAATCCTTCTTCTTGTCTTGGTAGTTTAAGGCAGCGACACAATCCAGATTTCATTAGTCAGCTCAATTTGATCAAGTGTACATCTTTAAAACCACTTCATTAAAAACAAAATTATCAACTGAGAACTTCTGTTTTTAAAAGGTAGACTTTAAATTTGACCAATATAGAAGACTTTGCAAAGCTTGCCATTTAAAACAAAATTGTGTGCCTTCCAATGTTGTCATTATGATGATTTGAGGAGGTCCAGACATGAAGGGCATTGGAACACTCCTTTTGACCTTGTGGTAAATATCCAGAAGAAAGAAGCAAGTTTATACGTCTGAGGCATAGTCCATTGCAGGAAGTGCCGGAAGGTGTTTCCTTGAAAGAACCACCAGCTGCCTGTTGATAGCATTTACATTAGCATCAATTATGTCCCAGTTCACTTAAGTGCTACTTAAAAACTTAACCCTTAAGTCATGCCTTTGTTTATCTCACCAATTCCTCCCTCAATTCCGATTCAATATTTTTAGATTACTTACAGTGTGGAAACAGGCCTTTCGGCCCAACAAGTCCAAACGGACCCGCCGAAGAGCAACCCACCCAAACCCATTCCCCTACATTTACCCCTTCACCTAACACTATCTGGCAATTTAACATGGCCAATTCACCTAACCTGCACATGTTTAGACAGTGGGAGGAAACCAGAACACCCGGAGGAAACCCACGCAGACACTGGGAGAATGTGCAAACTCCACACAGACAGTTGCACAGCTGTTGAAATAACTTGAAATGTTTACACAAGTTAAAAGGCTTTGTATCAGTAAATGCTGGTGCTATAATTAGCTTTTATCTTCCCAGTTCGCATCTGACAAAGTATAGATTCATTCATAATGTGAAATATGCTAAAACATCCAGTGATTGCCCAATTGTACAGTTCATACTCTAATACTTAGATGACCACTGATTTTTTTCTTAACCTTTCAATGTTTTTGTTGATCTTTAATTGTAGCACCTTGTCACAACTTCTTGTTCTCGTTCTCAAGATCTAAACATTGGATCAAAGAGATCAATTGGTTAAGCTCATCATTCCTGTTACAGTTCAGTGATCACCTCAAAGTTGGAAGGTTTTAGTCTTGCGTCTCACTCAAGAAACTTGAACACATTGTTATAGATCAGACTAAAGCTACTCAAAACATACCAAGGAGATAGCCTCAACCCCAACTTTTATCTTATTTAAAGGCAAGTGTAAGGCGCTGCATTCCAGATGTGATTCAGTTGGTCAAACTATATGGTTTGAAGCAAAACACTTTATCCTTACACCACAGTTAAAATACAAACAAGAAGAATTGACATGTTTTCACTCTATAGAAATACTTGACAAATAATATATATTTTAACTACAACTCATCAACTGTTCAAAAATAGCATCACCCCATCAGCACACCCTTGGCAAAGGCAAATTCAGCAAAACAGATTTCCATTACTTGCTGTTTCCTCCAGTCCAGGAGAAGGAACGCCAATAGAATGAATCTAGCAGCAGAGAGAGAGAACATAAGGTCTGCAGCAGCAGAGAGACAATGTGGTATCTAGTAGCTTCACCTCCAAAATCCCAACTTCAACAACTGGAAGTAACAACTAAAACGCTGCATCTATATGAGCCTAAGTACTCCTACTCATGATTTTTCTATCTAAATTTTTTTTTAAAAACAAAGCTATTTACTCTTGTTTTCCATGAAGCAGACACCTCTGTACAAGGTTCACAACACCTCTCTTCAAGAGAAACAAGACAGAATAAGTCCCTCTTAAAAGGTACGTACCATCACAACATGGCCAGGTTGACATTCCCAGCGTAATACTATGCAAGTGCCACTTTTTGGCAGAAATGCAAAACCAAGGTCCTGTCTGCATTTTCAGGTGGATGTAAGAAATGCTGGGGAGTTCTCCCCTGTGCACTGGCCAACATTTGCAGATTGGATGTTAAACTGAGGTACTCTCAGATGGATGTAAAAGATACTACAGTATGATTTTGAAGGACAAGAAGATTCCCTCACTATCCTGGCCAACTTTATCTCTCAATCAGCATTACCATTTATGGAGTACTTATATACATTTTTGGTCACCATATTATACAAAAGACATGGTTAAACTGAAAAGAGTGCAAAGATGATTTACAAGGATGTTTCCAGCACTAGTAGACCTAAGTTATAGGGAGAGGTTGGCCAGATTAGGACTTTATTCCTTGGAACATAGGAGAATGAGGGGTGACATTATTGAGATGTCTAAAATTATGAGGGGCATAGATAGCATGAATGCATATAGTCCTTTTCCAAGGATGGGGAATTGGAAGCTAGAAGGCATGGGTTAAAAGGTGAGAGGAGAAAGATTTAGGAAGGACCTGAGGGGCAACTGCTTCATGTAGAGAGTGGTGCATTTATGATATGGGCTGCCAGAAAAAGTGGTTGGGGCAGGTAAAATAGCAACATTTAAAAAAACGTTTGGATAGATACCTGGGTGGGAAGGGTTTAGAGGATATGGAACAATTGTGGACAATTGAAACTAGCTGAGTGGGCACTGTGGTCAGCATGGACTAGTTTGGGCTGAAGGGCCTGTTTCCATGATGTCTTACTCTATAACTGTATTCCATTGCTGTTTGTTTGAGCTTTGTGTGCAGTTTAGTTGCTGTGTTTATTACGTGACAGTTACTGTGCTTTAAAAAGTATTCATTTGTTTAGAGATTGGGATATCCTGAGGATGTGAAACTCGCTATGTAAATGCAAGCCTTTCTTTATAATAGGTACTGTTATTTTTATGCTTACAATGTGTATTGTTTGATTGGTGCATTTCATCAGGTGCACTGGATTAGACTTTTATACAGAACTACATGAACATCAAATCAGTAACACTGGTAGCAGAACCATAGATTGATATCTGCTGCGATTTTGGGTGGGAGTTGGGATAAGGAGGTTGGCTTGTTGGCAATGGGTGTGTAGTTGATAGGAGCTGATTAAATCTACAGTCATTCCACAAAAATACCCATAAAACAACCTTAACTTCCAATATTTAACCAGATTTTGAATGATTGAATTAGGTTACTAACATTTAGGCACTCTTAAATAATCTTTTGTCAAAAGTTCATGTTTCAAGAAAAGTTTGAATTGGAAAAATTTGTCAGAGAAACAAAAAACCAGTATTAGTAGAATTGGTGTAAATTGATATATGTATACTTTAGCTTGTGATTCACACTTGGTTATCTCTGACAGCTAGAAGATTGTAAATTAGCCATCTTTACGTTAAATGGAGTTTCAGCGGACTAGAATAAAGCCATTTTGAAATAACTTCTCTTTAATACTGAGATACTGAAGGGTCAGGAATCAATGCGGAAATGTAACAAGTGCTGAGATTTTATATACTGTGGTAAATCCCTTTGACCTCAAGGCCAGGAGAAGGTTGTAACTTTAGCCCTGAAGTGATTGGCCCAGCAGGTGGTTGGGATTATTGAGGGGTTTTGTTTTCCTGTCTAGACAGACCCAATTAGCCTTTCATTAACAAGTGCTTAGCTGGTTAGGTTCAAAGGCATTTCACTGGAAGCAGAAAGTGGAAGTGACAGATAGGGAGGAGTTGCAAGTTGCTAGGTCAAACAGCTATCTTACTGGAGGAGGGGGAATGTCATTACCTGCAAATGAGCAAAGAAATGCTACTGGCTTTCTTGTAATTCCCCTCCCCACGACCCCATCATCTGCCCTTCATATAATATACTGCCATTGGAGGAGCTGAAATATAAATAAAGGCAAATATGCACTTATAGGGCCATAGAAACCCTTGAGAAATGGGGACTTGTTCCTCTTAAAACAAGTAAAGGGAGATTATTGGAGGAGTTCAGAATTGTGGGTGATTTTGATAAGTAAGACAAAAATTCCACTGGCAGTAGGAACAGTACCTAAACTTTATGGATTTAAGATAATTGGCAAAATGAAAGAGGAGACAAGATTCTTATTCATACAGCAAATTGTTTGATCTAGAATGGACTATCTGAAAAGGTGAATTCAACAGTAATTTTTAATGGGGAATTAGAAATGCACAAGAATGTAAAATATTACAAGACTTTGGTGAGAGAGCAAGAACATAGAACTAATTGGATACAAAAATGTAAATTGCTGGAGAAACTCAGTAGGTCTGGTAGAATTTGTGCAGAGAAAGCAGTGACCCTGAAGAAGGACCAAAATGTTGACTCTGCTTTCTCTCTCTCTGCTGCCTGCTGTGTTTCTCCAGCAATTTCAGTTTCTGTTTCAGATTTCCAGCATCTGCAGTTTTTGGTTTTATTTTTGTGAACTAATAGGAAAGTTCTTTCAAGCAGTTGATGCAGTTATGATGGGCTGAATGGTCTCCTACTGTGCTCTATGATTCTAATTCAGTTTCTCATCTGATATGGGTGGCACGGTGGTTCAGTGGTTAGTACTGCTGCCTCACAGTGCCGGGGACCCAGGTTTGATTCCAGCCTCGGGTGACTGTGGAGTTTGCACATTCTTCCCCATCCCGGTGGGGTTCCTCTGGGTGCTCCAGTTTCCTCCCACAATCCAAAGATGTGAGGGTTGAGTGAATTGGCCAAGCTAAATTGCCCATAGTGTTCAGAGATTTGTAGGTTAGCGTATTAGTCAGGGAAAACGTAGAGTAATAGAATTGGGGAATGAGTGGGACATTTTTTGGAGGGTTGGTGTGGACTTGTTGGGCCAAAGGGCCTGTTTTCACACTTTTGGAATTCTATGTTAGTTGCAATGGGAAAAACGCAAAAGTAAAGTATTTTGATCCACAGTAAAGCAAAAACTATTTACTGTATCTCTTTGGCTACAGCACAATATACACAGTTTTAGCAATCAGAACATCAAATACTCAGACATCTGGTTTGCTATTTTTGGCTTATGTGAAAAAGAAACTCATGGGGAATGATTTTCTACTATTAGCCATTGACTTTCCAGTTGGGAAAAAAAGCTAAAAGTAAAAAGGTTTTTACACAAAAAAAGGATCATATCCCACCCGAAGTCAAGCCTGTCAGTCAGGATGACTTCTGATGGGGGAACCTGTCAACGCAAAATTCTACTGAAGTTGAATTTCCAGACGTCCTGAGGGAAATAATGACACAATGATTCCCAAAGTAAATGTGCAGTTAACTCTTTGCTCCACATCTATAAACATTATTGATTCAATATACTAACAATCTGGATTCAGCTGTCTCTTCATAATGTATCTTTTTCAAGACTGAACAGCTCTGATATGCCTATCACAATTTCCCATTCGGCATTGAATGTCAAGCCTTGTTGCATTTCCTATTGGGCAGATAGGACTTAGGGACTTAAACTTAACACCTGAAATGCATCTTTGGGTCAAGTTGTTAAAGCAATATAAACTTTGAGCCTAATACTTGTCTGTCTACTTATGGGATTTGACTGAGGCAGGACAAGGGACAAACAGCCAACCCTTTCCTAAAGAGCAGTATGACTAATAAAATATTTTAATGAGTCTGGTAACCACTGATTTAATCTGCTTTGTCATGGCCAGACAGATTTTCTAGGCCTTGAAAAATATCCAGTAAACCAGCATCATAACTGACTAGGCGAAAGCTGCAAAACTTGAATTACTAAGGATTCCATCGAAACAGAAAAGCATGGAAGTTACTGGGATAGATAATGCCAAGTACAATAGTAGACATATGCATTCCACTGTTAGCTATTGATACAGCAAGAGGGTAATTAACATGAAATCCTACTTTATATTAAATATTTATTGACATACTTTTCCATGGTATGGTCTATAGCTTTCTTACATGCATAACATTTTCAGTGCATAAAGGTTGCAGGACCTGAAGCACATGTTACATTCAGTGCAAAGAACACTATGCAAAGTATATTCTAATTGTGGCATTTGTGGACATTTGGGAGAAAAAAAACTATTTTGGTGAAGGTGTACAAACAACTATCTTTAATTTTAGAAAGTGTTAGAACACGCTTATTTTACTGCAGAATTGACTACTGTATGCCAATGAGGACTGGAGGGTAGATAATATTGTGCCATTGTTTAAGAAAAACTAAGGAGAAGCCTGGAAACTATAGACCTGTGAGTTTGACATCAGTGATAGGTAAGTTGTTGAAGGTGATTCTGAAAGATAGGATTTACATGCATTTGGAGAGGCAAGGCTTGAATAGGGATAGTCAGCATGGTTTTGTGAAGGAAAATTGTGTCTCACAAACTTGACTTGAGTTTTTTAATGAAGTAATCGAAAAGATTGATGAGGGCAAAGTGGTATTAGTAGTTTACTTTGAGTTTAATTAAGTCTTTGACAGGATTGCGGATGGCAGTCTAATTAGTAAAGTTAGATCACATGGGATCCAGGGTGAGCTTGCCAATTGGATCCAAAATTGGTTTTATGGTACGAAACCCTCGTGTTGGAGGGTTATTTTTCAGACTGGAGGCCTGTGACCAGTGGTGTTCCATAGGGATTCACATTGGGTCCACTTTTATTTGTCATTTATATGACTGATTTGGATGAGAATATAGGAGGTATGGTTAGTAAGTGTGTAGATTGGTATACTAGGCAGTCAAGAAGGTTATGTACGATTATAAAGAGATCTTGGTCATTTAGGTTAGTGGGCTAAGGAGTGGCAGATGGAGTTTAATTTGGATAAGTGTGAGGTATTGCATTTTGGTAATGCAAACAAGGACAGGACCTACACAATTTAGCTTGACATTGTACCTTGAAAGAATTGATAAAA
The DNA here is from genome assembly GCF_047496795.1 of Chiloscyllium punctatum. Classification (NCBI taxonomy): domain Eukaryota; kingdom Metazoa; phylum Chordata; class Chondrichthyes; order Orectolobiformes; family Hemiscylliidae; genus Chiloscyllium; species Chiloscyllium punctatum. The sequence goes on from NC_092762.1 coordinate 65,125,921, forward strand.
AGTGTGGAGCAGGAATAAGTACAGCAGGTCAAGCAGCATCTGAGGAGCAGGGTAGTTGACTTTTCAGGACAGAACCTTTCATCAGGACTGTATCTTGAAAGTAAATCAGTCATTAAGTTAGGCCAGGCAGTCAGATCCAGATTGAAGCTCACTTGTGTTCTCTTAGCTCAGTTGCTTTTGTGCTTTGATGTGGAGGTGCCAATGTTGGACTGTGGTGGACATGGTCAGAATTCACACAACACACACGGAGCACAGCGCTCTGAAAGCTTGAGATTTCATATAAACCTGTTGGATTTTAACCTGGTGTCCTTTGACTTCTGACTTTTATGCCTTATGTACTACCAGCACAATGCTTTTGACTTTTATGTAAGTGTAAACTCACCTTTTGTCAAAAAGAGCAGTCAAATTGCAAATAATTTTAAAAAGGAGAATAACATATAAAGTGAACATATCCACTAACAATCTCCAATGTTGAACAATTAAAAGGGAACGATTGCAATGGGAGCAGTGACTGCTCAGAATTAAGCAAACATGTAGACTTGTACAATTAATGGTATGCTCCTGGGTAGTATTGTAGAACAGAGAGACCCTGGGGTTCAGGTGCACTATTCTTTGAAATCTATATCACAGTTGGACAGTATAGTTAACAAGGCTTTAGCACATTTGCCTTCATTGCTCAGACCTTTGAATACAGGAGTTGAGGTTGTACAGGATGTTGGTGAGGCCCCTTCTCGAGTACTGTGTACAGCTCTGGTCACCTGTTATAGGAATAATATTATTTAACTGGAGAGGGTTCAGAAAAGATTTATCAGGATGTTGCTGGGAATGAAGAGTTTGAGTTATAAAAACAGACTGGAAAGACTGGGACTTTTTTCACTGGAGTGTAGGAGGTTGAGAGATTACCTTATTGAGGTTTATAAAAACAGGAGGGGCATAGCTAAGATGAATAACAAAGATCTTTTTCCCTAGGGTGGAGGAGTCCAAAACTAGGGGACCTATTTTTTTAGGCGAGAGGAGAAAGATTTACAAAGGACATGAGGGGCAACATTTTTACAGAGAGTGATCCATGTGTAGAATGAACTGCCAGAGGAAGTGGTGGATGCAGGTACAGTTCAACATTAAAAAGACATTTGGATAAGTTCATGAACAGGAAAGATTTGGAGAGATATGGGCCAAGCGCAGGCAGGTGGTACTATTTTGGGAACATGGTCGGCACGGACTGGTTGAACCAAAGGGTATGTTTCCATGCTGTCTGACTCTACGACTCTAAGTAAATGTTGCTTTGTAATTTTTAAAGTTATTTGCATATATTGGAAATTGCATTACCCTCAGAGGGTGGACGGGATACTGTTATGAAAAATTATTGGGTTATGTGATTAAATCTATTTTTACCCAAAGAAGTAAAACAGGTTACTACTCTTAAATGAATTAAAGAACATTATTTTAATGCAAGGGAAAATGAAAGAGGCAATTACTTTCTAAAGTAATGGATTGCTATGTATCCAAGGTGAAGTTCTGAAACAATGCCTGAATACTTTGTTGGCAATCTTCGTGGATTTAGTAGAGTCAGTGATTTGGTAATGGCATTAATATTATATATCATGACAGTTAAAAATCATTTGGTAAGGTTTGTGATTTGACAAAGGAAAGCTCACAACTTCAAGGAAGAAGTTATTAATTAAGTGATGAGATCATTAGAGACAGAAAGTAATCAATCACTTACATTTCTAATTGGCAGATAGGAGCAAGCTATAATTGCCAACAAATTCATCTTTATCATTCAAGACACTCCTGAAAATCTTGCAAATTTAAAGGTACTGTTTCTGCCTAGTCAAATGTTGGTGAAATTAGTTATTATTTACTTCTACAAGAGAGGATTGGACATTTGTGTATTAATATCTTCTGGTTTGGCTGTGTGCCTGTATTATTTGTTCCAATTAGCTGTGAACATAAATTTTGTTTCTAATACACATTCCATCTGTGCTACTCACAGGCATTAACAGCAACTTGCATCTACTTAGTACCTTTAAGATAGTAAAATGTCCTAAAACATTTCATCAATACATTACCAAACAAAATTTGGCAATTGACCACATCGAGATATTAGCACATATGAGCAAATATGACAAATGTTACATGTATGCATTGGTCCTGAACAGTGTGACCTGCTATGTAATAAGCATACATGTTAAGCCTTCAAAAAGATGTAAAATTTCTCAATGAGACTATTGTGTGTGATTCATATACTTTACCACTCAATATCTCCCATCGCAGGATTGAAACTGCATTCTATTACTTTACCCTGATTGTTGTGGTAGTAACATTTTATTTAATAAATATCGGAAACTGGCTTGCAGAAGATTTAACAATACCACGGTGTAGCTTCACTGTGAAGTGGCTTTGAAAGGTTATACTTATGCTATCTTATCCTGTAGTGTATTCAATAGACAGGTGAGCAAAGGGCAAGTTGCTAGAAGCTGATAGTCAGTCAGAGAGCAGAAGCTTCATGGTCTTAAACTCTGTCAGTTAAGGACTACTTCTCAAGGAATTCAGTCATCTTCTTCTTGTTGCAAGGTGGGGTCCACAGGGAAAGGAAAATTAGACCATCACTGAATTGTCCACTATCAACATCCTTGGAGTTATCATTGACCAGAAACTCAACTTGACTCACTGTACAAATATAGTGGCTACAAGATCAGGTCAGAGACGAGGAATGCAGTGACAAGTAACTCATCCCCTGACTTCCCAAAGCCTGTCCAGCATTTACAAGGCATAGGTCAGGAGTGTGTTGAAATACTCCCCACTTGCCTAGATGGGTTCAGCTCCAACAGCACTCAGAAAGCTTGCTGTCAGCGAGAACAAAGCAGTCCACTTGATTGACATTACATTCACAAGTATCCAGTCCCTTCATCACTAATGCTCATTAGCAGTAGTGTGTACAATCTACAAAATGCACTGAAGAAATTCACCAAAGATCCTTAGACAGCATCTTCCAAACCCATGACCACTTACATCTAGAAGGAAGAGGGCAACAGATACATGGGAATACCACCACCTGCAATTTCTTCTCCACATCAATTGCTATCCTAGCATGGAAATATTGTTCCTCACTGTCATTGGGCCAAAATCCTGGAACACATTCCCTAATGGTCAACCGACAGCATGTGGACTGTAGTGGTTTAAAAAGGCTACTCACCACCACCTTCTCAAAGGCACTGAAAGATGGGCAATAAATGCTGACCAGCCAACCATGTCCATGTCCCACAAGCACATAAAAGCAGGACAATAAAACTCCCCCAGCCCAGCAGCTTGGCAAGCAGGTCATCATGATTTCACAATCCCATCCACCTTTCCCGCCCACTGATAATGTGAATAATCAGAGAGACAACATTTCAGCCCTTAATTAGCTACTGAATGAGCACTTAATTGCCAGCAATTTGAGAAGGTCATGCATGGATCTTCTCACCCAGAAGTTAATGAAGTTAACTTGTGGCTTGATGAAGGGAAGCTTATAGGGTCAAGAAGCATGTTGTTCTTTAGCTGATGAGATAACAAGAGACACAGTGTATTTATCAATTGAAATTTCTAGTTGGCAGGTGGGACAAGCTGAAATTACCATTGACGTCCATGAGTGAGTTTCTCTCCAGGATAAAATTATTTAGTTTCCACCTCCAGGGACCAGAGAGCTGGCATCAGATTAAGTTCTTGTCCCTGGCCTTTGATAGCAACTTAGTACAAAAATTATGTCCCTAATTAATTCGATTCGATTCAATTCCCTGCAGTGTGGAAACGGACCCTTTGGCCCAACCAGTCCATACCGACCCTTCGAAGAGTTACCCACCCAGACTCATTTCCCTCTGACTAATGCACCTAACACTATGGGAAATTGAGCATGGCCAATTCACCTGACCTGCATATATTTGGACTGTGGGAGGAAACCAGAGCACCAGGAGGAAACCCGGGCAGATACGGGGAGAATGTGAATAACTCCACACAGACAGTCACCCGAGGCTGGAATCAAACCTGGGATCCTGGTGCTGTGAGGCAGCAGTGCTAACCACTGAGCCACCCTGCCATTCAGGTGGCATTCCAATTTTCTGTAGTTTGAGCTTGCAACCTAAGAGCCTTAGTCTGGGTAGAGTTTTCTGGCTATATGTTATAATGCCAAACCATCTGATATTTTATTTGAACACAGAGAGACCCAGATGTTGTGAATATACAAAATGCAAATATTTCAACTTTGTGTCCTTTTTGTTGTTGGTTTAATGTTAAATAATGAAAAAAAGGCTTTAAATAACAATTTATAAGTAAGTATCATACTAAGTGGCATCAGGTTTGACAGCTTATAACCTCAGAGTCTGTTCAACCTGGTGTTGCATGATGGACACCTCTTGTAAGCCACCACAAACTATAGTCATTATTCATAGCTCTTCAACAGCTGTTCTGGTTTAAAACTTTCTTGCTGTCTGAGTTTTTTTCCCAGTACATGAGCGCTTCACTTGTGGAACTTTTTAATAAGGATAACATAATCCAATTTATTTTGTTTGGCCTTGTTTTTACGTAATCATCAAAATAGTCATGGATTCATACAGCAGGGAAACAGACCCTTCAGTCCAACCAGTCCATGGTGAACATAATCCCAAACTAAACTAGTCCCACCTGCCTGCTCCTGGCCCATATCCTTCCAAACCTTTCCTATTCATGTACCTATCCAAATATCTTTTAAAATGCTATAATTGTTCCCACATCCACCATTTCCTCAGGAAATTCATTCCACACGTGAACCACCCTCTCTGTAAAATGTTGCTCCTCGTGTCTTTTTTAAGTCTCTCTTTCACCTGAAAGATGTGCCCCCTAGTGTTGAAATCCCTCATCCTGGGAAAAATGCTTCTACCATTAACTCTATCTAAAACACTCATTATTTTATAAACTTTTGTGTCTTCTAACTCAAAAAAAACTACTGTCATTGCCGTACATGTCAATGTTAAGATCTAACATTAAGATCTAAACTTTTTCAGCATTTCATTTGTCTGGCTATCTCTCAAATAAGGTAAAATACATTTTGACTCCATCTTTTTAAATTTGAGGACTAATCATATATTCTTAGTTAAATCAAATCCCTTATTAGAATTTGAGTAAACTGCTTTACAACCTCTTCCTTTCCCTCAATTTCTCAGTTTTTCTTACTAATTCACATTCTCTAATTTCCTTCTATCTTTGGAGTTCAAGCCTGCTTAATTCCATCTCCTGCTTTTTGCCTTTTTCCTCTAATGCTAGTCTTTTCATTTCTAACTATATTTTAGCTAATTCCAGGTTTTTTTTTCTCCCTGTTCTGAACATTGTATAATCATTTGGAGTATCTCACCTGTATGAGATCCTGCTCTGACTTCAGTTTATTTGGTAAGTCCCTCAGGTTAACTTTAGTCAAAGATTTTAAATAATCCAGTTTTATATCCTTCACTTTGGCAAACATCACTTAAAACCATTTTCAATTGGCATGCAGTAAACCACCCCCACAACACAACTGACTTATGTCTCAGCACAAGTTCATAATCGTCGATTTAAAGACTGCAGATGATGAAGCCCAATTATTAATGATCATATGGCCCCAAGTGTTATGGGGGAACATGCAGCTAATGAAAGTACGAGAAAAGTCAGATTCCTGACAGGAACCTGGCTGGCTAGATCATTTCTTTTTTTATCAAGGTGATCTTTTACTGAATCATAAGCACACAAATGTTGCATTCTGTAGTGATTGTAACGTGGTCAGCCAGGTGGACCTCATAGAATAAGTGTTCCCTGATTGAGGCTGTTAATCTGGTCCAGTTAGGGAGCCCTGGCTGACAGATAAGGACAGGAGTGTCAGACATCCTGGTCACTCTGCGAGTTGGCTCTGAAGGAGCTGGATCAGTATCAAGGACTGTCCACATGTAAGCAAAGGGTGGGTGACTTGGTGACGGGAGACCGGCCTCTGTGGAGATACTTCACAATCTTTGTTGTAACTGTAAAACAAAAGTTTAAGAACAAAAGAAATGAAGATAATCAAGGGAATATACTACTTTTGTAATACATAAACAAAGATTTTAGCATACAATGGAAAGTATCATAGCATGATATAGCTTACAAACATTGTTGTAATTCCAAGAACTTCCAGCAAGACTCAGCCCAGTTAATTTCCCAGAATGAGATTTTCTGTTTGTTTTAATGGGCTTGAAATTATTAAGGTTTCAAGACATTTGCTGGACTGTAGATAACTTCTTTATTATTATGCTCCTGATGTGTTTCCATTGAGTGCCACACTGTACTTAACCCTGCTGCTTCTCTTTTAAACTTCAAAAACTTCACTTCTTTTCAAGTAGCTGTGTCTCCAACACTTTGATAAATGACTTGCAATAATTTGTTACTCTAAGATCATTTTATTTCTTTAAACTCTTTTTCTTTGGAATTCTGCTGTATCAAAAGATTTCTCAGCATGACTGAGCTTGATATATGCTTCTCTCTGGATTGACTTCCCAGCACAAACTGAATCCATTTGGAAAGTTCTCTGGATAGTTCCCTATGTACTCTGGGTAACCTCTCTCAGAATTATGAATACTGTAATTTTTCTTTGCTCTCAAAGGTCAATTGTCAATTCCAAACGCATAGAAAAACCCACATACCCAACTCTGATTCCAAGAACCCAAACTCACAGCAAAAAATACCAAAATGCAAATATGTAAACTTAACAGTTACATCACTTCCAACAAAGCCATATTTGAAACAAAGTAAAGCAAATTTTGACTTAGTTAGGATGGCTCTTATTCCCTTGAGTCTTTTCTTTCTGCAACCTCTGACAGTGTTGTAAATGTTCGTCCATTTAAGAATGAATCAGGCCATGCTGCAGAAACAATACAGATCAGCCAATGCTCACTAGAAATGCTTTTAGTCCCATCAACAATTTGTATTTCTAAAGATTTATTTTCTGCCTGTCACCCTAAGGTGTCCTCACTTCTACCAGCCATGTTACAGGTTTTTTAATAAATATTCCCGGATATCTATCTAAAAGAAACCTACCTATATTTGTTGTTTAGATCATACAGAGAGCACACAGATTAGTAATCAAGTTTCGAGGTTGGGACACAGCACCCCCTTCATATGAAAATTTTAACATAGAGCTGGAAGATAGTCAAATGTCTTGCTTTATATATGGTTAAAGCCCAAAATTGTGGATTAAGTACTATTTGTGATCTGCACGCCTCAAATGGTATTCAGTGTTCTGTAGTTGTTGATGCATTAAGATTTGGGTAGTCCATTGCTGTGTGAGGATTGAGGTCAATCATCATTACTGTATGCTAAGAATCTCCTTTGTTACATAAATCTGTGTTGACAGGATCAACATGAGTAAATGTTTGGTTTTTATATGTTATCTAATAGAGGTAGGATAAATAAACTTTCAAAGATGTAGACTTAGAGGGTTCTGATATTTGTTTTTGATTACTGTACTAAGATTCCTTCGGCCATCTGACAGCCTTAAGAAAGCTGAATGCTTTTAAATTGAGATTGTGACAGGCTTCTTCTGGAAAATATTCTGCAAAATTATTTGTTACTTATTTCTCATTTGCAAATAAATAATTGCTTCAGTGCCCTTTAAACACAGTTAGGCTGCTCTTTGAAATTTATATCCTGATTCTAGCATGAATTGGTAAAGATGCTAGTGAGCCTTAATTTTCGTCCTTGTAAGATTTGTTGCTTGACAAGGAAAACCAATTGTAAAGTTGAATGTTACGTTCACAATGTCAGTTCTGGTGAGGTACCAGGTGTTGGTTCCTTATGATCAATTTTAAACAGATGAGATTTTAACTCTGTTGTCAGACCTCTGATTGCAATGTTCGCAGTCATTTGGGAGCTAGACATTTTTATAATGATAGAAGCATTACATTATTTAACACATGGGAATTCAAACAGTAGTCCAAGTTATGTATGAAGCTTCTGATACTGGCTCACTGCAACCCATAAAACTCCATCCTGTCTCTGTTACTTGTTCTCTGCTTTATCCTATTTTAATTGTGTATACCTGAGCAATTGTAGGGGGCTGAAAATTCCATGGGAGTTATTTTCACCTTTAATGTCTGGGCCACAATCTGGCCCAAAGTGCTCAGCCATTGTAAAACCAACTTAATTTTTGTCTCTTTGATGTCAGTGGCATGGAAATTATCCAGGTCCTATAATTGGGGTGTGATCTTCTCTGTTAAATTATTGCATAGATAGAGAAGTGCTTCCTCTGCTCCACAGTTCTCCAGTTTTACCTAATGACACAGATCCCTGATATTCAGGATAAGTTTCATTACACTTAACTGCACTTGAATGCCTTATTTGATGCTTGACTCAAGAACTGGAAGCAGAATTTGCAATACAGTCTGACCAGCTCTGAAGAAGAACTATATTGCACTCGAATTGTTAACTCTGTCTCTCCACAGAAGCTGCCAAACCTGCTGGGTTTCTCCAGACTTTTCAGTTTTCAGTGCAGTTTTTGGCATTTGGAATCTTTTGCTTTTATTTGGTTGACCACAGAAATATTGCAGCATCATTATATTCTTTTATTTATCATGAACTGCATGCCTAAAATAATTTAACATTCTATTCATTGTTTTGATTGCTAAGCAATTAGTCTGCTTAGACACCTAAGTCTCTTGAATTTTCATTCCTAACTGTTTCAAGACAATTCATGGAATCATCTGTTTGCATTCCTGAGTCTACAGGTCTGCACTAAATTTTATCTGTCCTTTTTCTTCCGATTTACCAATTTCCCCAGCTCATTATATACTTCTAAGCAGTCAATTACAATTCCAGTTTCTTTTTCGGGTGACATGGTGGCACAGTCGTTAGCACTGCTGCCTCACAGCGCCAGAGACCCGGGTTCAATTCCCGCCTCAGGCAACGGTCTGTGTGGAGTTTGCACACTCTCCCGTGTCTGTGTGGATTTCCTTCCGGTGCTCCGGTTTCCTCCCACAGTCCAAAAAATGTGCAGGTTAGGTGAATTGGCCATGCTAAATTGACCTTAGTGTTAGGTGAAGGGGTAAATGTAGGGTTGCTCTTCGGAGGGTCGATGTGGACTTGTTGGGCTGAAGGGCCTGTTTCCACACTGTAACTAATCTAATCTAATCTTCCTAGCTTAGTATTACCTGCAAATTTACTAGTTTCTGTTGAGTTTGTGAATCCAGACTATTTCGATAAATTTGAAATAGTTATGATCACAAAAACAAGCCCAAAGATATCCTACTCAGTAATTCCTCACACTCCAACTCTTCTACTTACGGGATTGGGTAGCTACATCAGTTCAGTTACCACACCATTCATGGTAGGACTTCATTTTCAATTCTCCCCTCTCCTGAGATGTGGTTTTCCTCAGCTTAAACCATCACCAACTATCTCTCTAATGAGAGAGCAGCCCTGTACATGAGTTTATCTTTTACTGGGGGAATGTAATCTCAAGAATATATAGGCTTGAATGAGGTAGTGTGTTAAAATGGAAAAATATCTGAAAGCCAACACAATTTTGCACCCTCTCACTTCCAGATTAATTTGTGAGGAGAGAATTGGGGAATGGGGGGGGGTCCTGGGGCAACCAACTTGCTCTTAAGAGAAAGATCTCACATTTAAATATTTTAATGAGGCTGTATACCTCAGATGTTCCCACTGAATGTCCTGATTGAGACCCAAAACTTGCCAGTGAAAATGGATGCACCACACACCCATTTATTTTGAATGGGAACTACCTCACCAGCTGTCATAGAGTCATAAAGATGTACAGCACGGAAACAGACCCTTTGGTCCAACTCATCCATGCCGACCAGATATCCCAACTCAATCTAGTCCCACCTGCCAGCACCCATTCCATATTCCTCCAAACCCTTCATATTCATATACCCATCCAGATGCCTTTTAAATGTTGTAATTGTACCAGCCTCCACCACATCCTCTGGCAGCTCATTCCATACATGTACCACCCTCTGTGAGAAAAAACTTTCCCTTAGGTCTCTTTTATATCTCTTCCCTCTCACCCTAAACCTATGTCCTCTAGTTCTGGACTCCCCAACCTCAGGGAAAAGACTTTGTCTATTTATCCTATCCATGCCCCTCATGATTTTATAAACCTCTATAATGGTCAGCCCTCAGCCTCCGATGCTCCAGAGAAAACAGCCCTAGCCTATTCAACCTCTTCCTATAGCTCAGATTCTCCAACCCTGGCAACATTCTTGAAAATCTTTTCTGAACCCGTTCAAGTTTCAAAACCCTTTCAGGTTTCTGATAGGAAGGAGACCAGAACTGCATGCAATATTCTAACAGTGGTCTAACCAATGTCCTGTACAGCCGCAACATGACCTCCCAACTCCGGAGAAAGTTAGAGCGATAGTTGTTGGGGACTGAATAGTGAGGGGCGCAGATAGGCGGTTTTGCAGGTGCGACAGAGACTCACGTTTGGTATGTTGCCTCCCAGGTGCAAGGGTACGTGATGTCTCTGATCGTGTTTTCCGGGTCCTTAAGGGGGAGGGGGAGCAGCCCCAGGTCGTGGTCCACGTTGGCACCAATGACATAGGTAGGAAGAGGAGTGAGGATGTTAGGCAGGCTTTCAGGGAGCTAGGTTGGAAGCTCAAAGCTAGAATGAACAGAGTTGTTGTCTCTGGTCTGTTACCCATGCCACGTGATAGAGAGTCGAGGAATAGGGAGAGAGAAGAGTTAAATGCGCGGCTACAGGGATGGTGCAGGAGGGAGGGATTCCGGTTTCTGGACAACTGGGGTTCTTTCTGGGGAAGGTGGGACCTCTATAAACAGGATGTCTACACCTGAACCTGAGGGGCACCAGTATCCTTGGGGGGAGGTTTGCTAGTGCTCTTTGGGACGGTTTAAACTAACTCTGCAGGGGCATGGGAACCTGGACTATAGCTTTAGGGTACAGGACCTTGAGTGTAGGGAGGTTAGGAACAAGGCATCGATCTCAAAGGAGGGTGCCGGTAAACAGGAAGGTGGCTTGAAGTGTGTATACTTCAATGCCAGAAGTATAAGAAATAAGGTAGGTGAACTTGCAGCATGGGTTGGTACCTGGGACTTCAATGTTGTGGCCATTACAGAGACGTGGGTAGAACAGGGACAGGAATGGCTATTGCAGGTTCCAGGGTTTAAATGTTTTAGTAGGGTCAGAGGTGGGGGTAAAAGAGGGGGAGGTGTGGTATTGCTTGTCAAGGATATTATTACAGCGGTGGAAAGGACGATGGAGGAAGACTTGCCATCTGAGGTAGTTTGGGCTGAGGTTAGAAATAGGAAAGGTGAGGTCACCCTGTTAGGAGTTTTATACAGGCCTCCTAATAGTCCGAGAAACGTAGAGGAAAGTATTGCAAGGATGATTCAGGAGAAGAGTGAAAGTAATAGGGTGGTTGTTATGAGGGACTTTAACTTCCCAGATATTGACTGGGAAAGCTATAGCTCGAGTTCGTTAGATGGGTCGGTGTTTGCCCAATGTGTGCAGGAGGGTTTCCTGACACAATATGTAGACAGGCCAACGAGAGGTGAGGCCAGACTGGATTTGGTTCTCGGTAATGAACCAGGCCAGGTTTTAGACTTGGAGGTAGGTGAGCACTTCGGGGACAGTGACCACAACTCGGTGACTTTTACTCTAGTGATGGAGAGGGATAAGTGTGCACTGCAGGGCAGGAGTTATAGCTGGGGGCAGGGAAATTATGATGCGGTGAGGCATGACTTAGGATGTGTGGATTGGAAAAATAGGCTTCAAGGGAAGGTCACAAATGATATGTGGAGCTTGTTCAAGGAGCGGCTATTGGGTGTCCTTGATAAGTATGTACCAGTCAGGCAGGGAGGAAAGGGTCTTGTGAGGGAGCCGTGGTTTAATAAGGAATTGGAATCCCTTGTAAAAGGGAAGAGGGCGGCCTATGTAAAGATGAGGCGTGAAGGTTCAGTTGGGGCGATTGAGAGTTATAAGGTAGCCAGGAAGGATCTAAAGAGAGAGCTAAGAGCAGCAAGAAGGGGACATGAAAAGTCCTTGGTTGGTAGGATTAGGGAAAACCCTAAGGCTTTCTATAGGTATGTCAGGAATAAAAGGATGACTAGGGTGGGTATCGGTCCAGTCAAGGATAGTAGTGGGAAGTTGTGCGTGGAGGCAGAGGAGATTGGAGAGACACTAAATCAATACTTTTCATCAGTATTCACTCAGGAACAGGATGTTGTTGCTGATGTGAATATTGAGTAACAAGTGATTAAAATGGATGGCTTTGAGGTATGTAGGGAAGAGGTCCGGGGAATACTGGAAAGGGTGAAAATAGATAAGTCCCCTGGGCCTGATGGCATTTATCCTAGGATCCTCTGGGAAGCTAGGGAGGAGATAGCGGGGCCATTGGCCTTGATTTTTATGTCGTCGTTGTCTACAGGAATAGTGCCAGAAGACTGGAGGATAGCGAATGTGGTCCCCTTGTTCAAGAAGGGGAGTAGGGACAGCTCTAGTAACTGTAGGCCAGTGAGTCTCACTTCTGTTCTGGGCAAAGTCTTAGAGAGAATTGTAAGGGATAGGATTTATGAACATCTGGATAGGAATAATGTGATCAAGGATAGTCAGCATGGTTTTGTGAAGGGCAGGTCGTGCCTCACAAACCTTATTGAGTTCTTTGAGAAGGTGACTAAGGAAGTGGACGAGGGTAAAGCAGTAGATGTGGTGTATATGGATTTTAGCAAGGCATTCGATAAGGTACCCCATGGTAGGCTACTGCAAAAATTACGGAGGTATGGCATTGAGGGTGCATTAGAGGTTTGGATTAGGAATTGGCTGGCTGGAAGGAGACAGAGGGTAGTAGTTGATGGTATAGGTTCATCTTGGAGCGCAGTTACTAGCGGTGTTCCACAAGGATCTGTTTTGGGACCATTGCTGTTTGTCATTTTTATAAATGACCTGGAGGAGGGGCTTGAAGGCTAGGTGAGCAAGTTTGCGGATGATACGAGAGTCGGTGGAGTTGTGGACAGCGAAGAAGGATGTGGCAGGTTACAGCGCGATATAGATAAGTTGCAGAGCTGGGCAGAAAGGTGGCAAATGGAGTTCAATGTAGCTAAGTGTGAAGTCATTCACTTTGGTAGGAGTAACAAGAAGATGGATTACTGGGCTAATGGTAGGCTACTTGGTAGTGTGGATGAGCAGAGGGATCTTGGTGTCCATGTACACAGATCTCTGAAAGTTGCCACCCGGGTAAATAGTGCTGTGAAGAAGGCATATGGCGTACTCGGCTTTATTGGTAGAGGAATTGAGTTCCAGAGTCCTGAGGTCATGTTGCAGTTGTATAAGACTCTGGTGCGGCCTTATCTGGAGTATTGTGTACAGTTTTGGTCGCCATACTATAGGAAGGATGTGGAGGCACTCGAACGTGTGCAGAGGAGGTTTACCAGGATGTTGCCTGGTATGGTAGGAAGATCGTATGAGGAAAGGCTGAGGCACTTGGGGCTGTTCTCATTGGAGAAAAGAAGGTTTAGGGGAGATTTGATAGAGGTGTACAAGATGATTAGGGGTTTAGATAGGGTTGACAGTGAGAACCTTTTTCCACATATGGAGTCAGCTGTTACTAGGGGAGGTTGGTATAGGACAGATGTTAGGGGTAGATTCTTTTTTCAGCGGGTTGTGAGTTCATGGAATGCCCTGCCAGTATCAGTGGTGGACTCTCCCTCTTTATGGTCATTCAGGTGGGCATTGGATAAGCATATGGAGGTTATTGGGCTAGTGTAGGTTAGGTAGGCTTCAGTCGGTGCAACATCGAGGGCCGAAGGGCCTGTACTGTGCTGTATTTTTCTATGTTCTATGTTCTACGTACTCAATACTCTGACTAATAAAGGAAAGCATACCAAAAGCCTTCTTCGCTATTCTATCTACCTGCAACTCCACTTTCAAGGAGTTATGAACCTACACTCCAAGGTCTCTTTGTTCAGCAACACTCCCAAGGACCTTACCATTAAGTATATAAGTCCTACTAAGATTTGCTTTCCCAAAATGCAGCATCTCATATTTATCTAAATTAAACCTCTCAGCCCAAGGCCCCATCTGATCAAGATCCTGTTGTAATCTGAGGTAACCTTCTTTGCTGTCCACTACACCTCCAATTTTGGTGTCATCTGCAAACTTACTAACTGTACCCTCTTATGCTTACATCCAAATCATTTATGTAAATGATGAAAAGTTGTAGACCCAGCACTGATCCTTGTGGCACTCCATTGGTCACAGACCTCCAGTCTGAAAAACAACAGTCCACTATCACCCTCTGTCTTCTACCTTTGAGCCAGTTCTGTATCCAAATGGCTAGTTCTCCCTGTATTCTGTGAGATCTAACCTTGCTAACCAGTCTCCCATAGGGAACCTTGTCGAACGCCTTAGTGAAGTCCATATAGATCACATTTGCCGCTTTGCTCTCATCAATCCTCTTTGTTATTTCTTCAAAAAACTCAATCAAGTTTGTGAGACATGATTTCCCATGCATAAAGCCATATTGACTATCCCTAATCAGTCCTTGCCTTTCCAAAAACGTGTACATCCTGTCCCTTAGGATTCCCTCCAACAACTTGCACACCACTGATGTCAGGCTCACTGGTCTATTGTTCCCACATATGCTGCCAGACCTGTCCTTAAATCATTGACAAAGATAGTCACTAAAGGAAAGGCCTGAAAGATAGAGAAGAAAGGATTTTGTGGAATTTTTGTAGAAAGGTTTTTTAATCTATCTTCAGGGCACGGACAGGGACGCAGGAATGGCATCTTAAGATTAAGTTACTCTGACACTAGGGAAGCAATTTCAGTATTAATTGGTGTTGAAGACTTCCAATTACTTTTCAGAGCAAAATGTAATAGATAAAAGTCTACAACTAAAGAATTGTTGAAATGAAACACTTCAAGTAATCCTTTAATTGTACTTCAGCATATTCAATATTACAAATGAATGAGTTTTTAATCTTGTGAACAAAACCCTCTCATATTTGGCAAAATGAAGGGTAATTCAGCAATAACTTTCTGATTGCTTTGTTCAAGTTTCAATGTTCATAGACTTTGCCAAGGAGAGCCCCACCTCCCCCACCCCACCCGTCCCCGCTCCTGTTCATGGACTGCATTATCTGTCGCAAGTATTTGCAACCTAAACTTCTATTTTGCATCTGTTGCTGTTGATACTCATGTCGTGTTTTGAGATTTCTTTTCCTGCTTTATCAGCAGAGGGGAACACTGATAAAGAAAGAATTGAGTGAATGTGAAGTATTGACACTGTGCTGTTTGTATTTTCTGTTAGGTATCTCCCCTACAGTGAAGAAGACTGAGATGGATAAATCTCCATTTAATAGCCCATCTCCACAAGACTCCTCTTCACGATTGAGTAGCTTCACACAGCACCACCGTCCTGTGATTGCTGTCCACAGCGGTAAGCAAACAGTTAAAGTTACTTTCTGAAATAAAGAGTCGCAAAAAAGCCCGATCATATTATTTGTTATTTTTTTGAGTGCCATCATTTTGTGTAACAACAAACATTTTCAATTAAGCTAATCAATACCTAGTCTACTTTCATGAAATGTCTATAGGGGAATAAATCTATTAAATTATTGGAAAGATTTTGCAGGGTAAACAGATTGCCTTCTTTGGGGAGGCTGACCCATAATGCTTGCCTGTTGGAGGCAAATTGAAACAAGCAATAATATAAAACTGATTATGCCTTGTGAATACTGATTCACTGTTCATACAAATGGGTTGATTTAACATGTTTAGAATTGACAAACAGCAGCAAGTTAGACAGTTTGAAATATCTTAATCATCCTGTTTGTAAATAACAAAGATTGTTTCTCAAATCTAATTAGTCTTTGTCCTAATGTTTTCAGTTCTTTATTTTAGCATATATGTAAAAACCTTTAGGAAAATCAAACATTTATGGGAATTATTTGAAATGAGCCAGAAACAGAATAACATTCTAGTGTAATTGCCAACAGTCATTGTTCTAAACTTCTTGCAATATATCAAATAATCACAACTTCAAACATTTTCCAGTAACACTGCAGTACTCTGGGTAAAATCTGTTTTGGGAAGAAGTTTGAATTAGACAGTGGTTATGTACAGCCTGATTTATACCCCATCCAACTTTCCATTCTATTGACTGATGTTTGGCCACGGTATTGGGCACATGTACTTACCCTTCAATTATTATTTAGATTTCAATTTTGAGAAAAAATAAAATAAATGTGTGAATATTCAAAAACGATTGGTGTGGTCTTGAAGTATCTTTCTAGTTGTAAGTATTTAACATAAAGTGCATTTTTATGTGGATACAGTCTGTTGAGCAATTTAACACAATTCAGATAAAATTTTATTGCTTAAACATTCTGCTTCATGCATGTTGTTACTGAAAGGATTTTTCCCTTCAGTATTTATCCTTTTCTATACAGATGGCTCCAAGTGATCTTGTTGCTTTAGATACTAAAAACACTTCTTGCCATCATTGCAATGTTCTTTTGCCTCAGTTCATTTGCTGCTGAAACTCTCTTCTATGTCCTTGTTAACCCTACACTTGGCTATTTAAGTGCACTCCTGGCTAACCTCCTTCATTCTGCCCTCACTATGTACAGGGTCATCCAAACCTCCACTGATGGGGTTTTAATTTGCATGAAGTCATTTTCATCAATTACCTTTATGCTCTCTGATCTACATTGGCTCTCAGTTAAGCAAAGCCTCGATATTTAAAATTCACATCTTTGCTTTCTAATCTCTATCTTTCTCACCCCTGTGTCTCTGGTAAGTCTGGTTGTGCTCCAAAACCCTCCAAGACACGGGTACTTTTCCAACCCTTATTCTCTCCTGGTTGTTGAAAACCTTGCTGTGAAGCCTCTTCCAAGGCTGCCCACCTTGAAGAAGTTCTCCTCCTGCCTCCACATTCCTGATGAAGGGCTTTTGCCAAAATGTTGACTCTCCTGCTTCTTGGATGCTGCCTGACCTGCTGTGCTTTTGCAGTGCCACTTTTTTTGACTCTCTCTTAAGCGTCCCAAAAGTGGCCTTGTTAAAGTCCTAGATTTTGGAACCTCCTTCAAGGATCTCTCTGCCTTTCTACCTCTTTCATCTCCTTTAAGGCATTCCTTGAAACCTACTCTTAGAGTCATAGCGATGTACAGCATGGAAACAGACCCTTCGGTCCAACCCATCCATGCCGACCAGATATCCCAACCCAATCTAGTCCCATCTGCCAGCACCCAGCTCATATCCCTCCAAATCCTTCCTATTCCTCTACCCATCCAAATGCCTCTTAAATGTTGCAATTGTACCAGCCTCCACCACATCCTCTGGCAGCTCATTCCAAACATGTACCACCCTCTGTGTGAAAACGTTGCCCCTTAGGTCTCTTTTATATCTTTCCCTTCTCACCCTAAACCTATGCCCTCTAGTTCTGGACGCCCCACCCCAGGGAAGAGACTTTGTCTATTTATCCTATCCATGCTCCTCATAACTTTGTAAACCTCTATAAGGTCACCCCTTAGTCTCCAACACTCCTGGGAAAACAGCCCTAGCCTGTTCAGCCTCTCCCTATAGCTCAAATCCTCCAACCCTGGCAACATCCTTGTAAATCTTTTCTGAACCCTTTCAAGTTTCACAATATCTTTCCGATAGGAAAGAGACCAGAATTGTATGCAATAATCCAACAGTGGCCTAACCAATGTCCTGTACAGCCGCAACTTGACCTCCCAACTCCTGTACTCAATACTCTGACCAATAAAGGAAAGCATACCAAATGCCTTCTTCACTATCCTATCTACCTGTGACTCTACTTTCAAGAAGCTATGAACCTGCACTCCAAGGTCTCTTTATTCAGCAACTCCTTAGATGAGCTTTCATTCATCTGTCCTTAGAGTCAAACATTGTTCAATATCATTCCTATGAAGTACATTTGGGCTTTTCCTTTTCTTAAAGGTGCTACATATGAGTTGGTGTTGAAGTACTGAACTGAAGTGCATTATGAGCATGCAATCTTGAATTGAACAGAAATAAATGTTATTTTAGACTAATGCTAAATTGCCTGTGGCCCCATCATATATTTTCCTCATTGATGGGGAGATGTACTGCCAACATCCTCACTGATACATTGGATATTGTCAGTGAGAGTGCACTTTATCTTGTAACAACCACTTACTTTTACATGAAAGAAAACAGCAAGCGCTGGAAATAATCAGGAGGTTGGCAACATCGTTGGAGAGAGACATTCCAAGACTATGATCTTTTATTAGAACTGCTGCCACAGTAAGCTCCCAAGTTTGCAATGGGGCTGGCCTGTATTGAAAGTTAGATTTTAAAACATTATTTTTTTTTTAAATTACCTATGTTTTTGTGAAGGTTCCCATTTTCTCTTGAGGCAATCTTTCAGGTACAGCTACCGTACAATATTCTCAAAAATGGAACTTAGTACAAGTATCGAGTGAAAATCTGTTTACTTTGCCTCGCTCTCATAATGAGAAAATGTTTTTAAAAATATTTTAAACTTGATGATAATCTCATTTAAAATATTGACTTGTGTTGATGATAAGAGTAAATGTTTGTCACAGCAAAACATAAACTGTGGCAAACTTTTGTCACAAGCAAAGATGTGTGAGCAGAAAAAGTAAACCACTTGTATCTTCAATACTCAGAATATAAATAAATGGAAGTTTTGATTTTTTAAAAATTCTCTTCACAGTATAATGTAGTTTGAAGCACATTATCTGTTCTGTTATGCATTTACAGGTCTTACATCACGAAGTCCGCATGCCTCTTCATCTTTGCATTTTCCAACAACCTCCATCCTTCCCCAGAGTGCTTCAGGTTACTTCCCTCACACAACGATTCGGTTCCCACCACATCTCAATCCACCAGACCCTCTGAAGGATCTGGTCTCACTTGCCTGTGACTCATCCAATCAGCAACCAGGCCCGGTAAGAGTAAACTTACTTACAAATTTCCCGAATGCACTGTGGTGAAAAAAGTAAAAGTAAACCTAGTTCTGTGATTTAAAAGGATGTAAGGAATAAATTAAAGTTTGTAAAATAAAATAGCCTGTTTTTGAAACATCCTTCCAAGTTGATTGTTAAAATTTTCCACTTCCTCCATGGTATCAGAGAATATGACTGAATATATACGAAAGAAGTCCCATATTCTCAGATAAAGATATTATATAGTGGTTGCCAGCATTTCATATTGGAGTTTAAAATATTGTGCTATTCATTTTCTGGTCAATTTAACTCTGTACAGGAATGCATTTTTGTTTTAGCAGTCTTCATGTATCTTGACAACATCCTGTTCGTATTTAAGTTTGTAACCTACGTTTTAGTCAATTTATTAATGCAAAATTTCACAGTAGGAGTGCATAACTCAAATCCTTTGCCAAGATCTTAGACAGTGAAATTTAGTGATGTCAAGTAAATAGACTGAACAGTTGCAACATTTACATCACTAGTGGCTGCACTTGAGTTTAAAGAGATGTGCTTGCTATGGGCTCATGGAGTCAACTGTGGAATCTGCCAAGTGCTGGCATGACAGGTAATGTAAAATCCTGTTGTAGAATATTTGTTGCATAAATTTAATTTTGCTCAGATGCTCCCTCTTAGAAAAAAATACAATGTAGTTTCAACTCTTCCTGGTTCATAAAGTGCCATCACTAATAACCCCTCAAAACTGCATCTGTGCAGCAACCTGGAAATGGCTGCAAACAAATCAACCCCTTTAAGTTAGGGACTAAGCAAAATAATTCAAAAGAGGCTACACACTTTAATATTATTAGAGGGTGCCTTAACCATCACTTCTTAGTCTATGCAGTATCATTTTCTTGCTGTAGCTCTTCCCAATTATCTTTTGACTTTCTAGTTCTGAGATGGCATTTGCAACTGAGGTGGTGTGGATCTTCACTAGTATCAATGCATAGGGTCCCAACATCCTCAAATAATGAAGGGGGAATCTGAGCTTTGCATCTTTCCTTTACAACTATGACATGGTTGAATCAAGTGTAAAGGATGTACCGCATTTTTGTGTCTATCTTGATCTGATTCAGTTTGCTGTTCAACTGTCTGTTGAATTTGTGTGGCTAAGTACATCAGTGGATACATGATTAAGAAGAAAAATCTTGCATTTATATAGCATCTTGTCATGCCCCAAAGCATCTCTAATGAACTACTTTCAAAAGTTTAGTCGCCATTGTCGTGTAGGCAAATGCGGCAATCAATCTGCAGACAGCATGGTTCCAAGTATGGCAAATTAAGTGACTTACCGGTTGAATTATGTTTCAATGATGATATGGAGGGAGAAATATTGGACCAAAATTCCAAGAGAATTCCCTGCTCTTCTTGAAGTGGTGCCATGGAATCATTCATGCCCACCTGAACAGTTACATGGGTCCTCTGGGTTAATATCTCATCCATACGATGTGAAATAAAACAATGTAGCATGCCCTCAGTCCTGCCAGTCTATAATCTAAGATTGCATTCTGAAACAATGTACCTCAAAAGTTACAGTGTTCTGAGTCAGCAGTGTACAATTGCCAAAATAAACTGGCAATTGAGTAAAATATGTTAATATTAAAAAATGCCATGGGAAATTCCTTGCCTATTGTAGTACTATTGTCGTAAACTAGAGTCTGGGGTGCCCGTATTCAGAACTGTTTTAGGCCGTTCAGTGTACTGAAGGAAATGTACTCTTCACTGACACCAAGGTCTGGACTGAATTTACCAGATAGGTTGAAGAGTATTTCTGTCTGCCATAGGTAATTGCTAAATGGACAATTTATTATCATATTCTTGCTATACTGTTGTAGGAAGCAGTGGTAGTTGTTCAGCTGTAGATGTGTGAAGGTATTGTGGTCATACAGAAGTTGGTCTGTATGTTTACTCATTAGAATCAAGAGTGCATTGTAAGTACAAGTACAATTATTGATTACCATTGAGTCTACTTGTTCCGAAGCATGTCTCTGTGGTTTATAGTGTGCTATCATGTTACATATATTAATGCAAACTAAAGGCATGTCTTTGTTGTTCACTCCTTCCATCCACCTGGGACTGGAGAACGGAACGATCCAACCCAGAGACATCTCTACAAATCTTTCAATGCCAGTTATCAATCAGACTGCATAGAGGCATGTTTGACCAGAGCTGTCAACGAGTAAATTCCAGGTGTGAAGTTGACAGTTGAATGGTAGTCACATATTTCTGGTGTCATGAAAATGAAAATATAAATAGAGACAAAAACAGCAACCAGAACCATTTGAAACGCATAATGAATCTGGCACAATTTATCATGTGAGAAGGAACTTTAACTTTTCAGGTTTATTTACAGAATTCAGTGATTTATTTCACATTTTCAACATTTGATTTGTTACTTTTCTTATTAATAATGATGATATGTTTCTATTTTAAGAGCCCCAGTTGACATCCTCTTACTGTTACTCTAGCTACTTATGTAGTCACACTTGTCTTAAATGAAGCAACTGTGTTGTTTTCTGAAGGAAGAAACACTTTGAGCCAATCACCTGCTATCTAGGAATACTGTGCTCACATTGTTAAAAATCACACAACACCAGGTTATAGTCCAACAGGTTTAATTGGAAGCACACTAGCTTTTGGAGCATCGCTCCTTCATCAGGTGGCAGTGCGACACTCTGAAAGGAGCGACACTCCGAAAGCTAATGCTTCCAATTAAACCTGTTGGACTATAACCTGGTGTTGTGTGATTTTTAACTTTGTACACCCCAGTCCAACACCGGCATCTCCAAATCGTGCTCACATCAGCAAGGATGTATGTATGATGTAGTATGGAAGCAAACTGGTACAAAGTCCCACCAAAAAGAGAGAAGTTGATACTGTTAAAATAAACTATAATGCCTGTTGTAATAGCATTCAAACATTAATGACTGAAAAAAGCTAACTCTTTTCAACTGTTTTCTATCAATAACTATCACTATAACTGATAGTGGGAAGTCAAAATAGTGCTCTGTAAAACACCTGTATACTATGTATCATCCAGTATCTTCTTCAGCCTAATAACTATATAAACTAGCAGTGAAAATATCATTTTCGCATTGTTGTACCATGTCACCAGAAGAGATACTGCCTCCTTTTCAGAGCTAAGTGAACTTCATCTTTTTCTCTCAGATATTTGGTTTGTCCGCCATCCTCCCTGCCACTTATACTCTGGACAGTGGAAAGCTCACCACTCATAGTATTCTCTTCTATCACTGTCAAACAAAAAAAGACAAGAATAATACTTAAAATTACTAACATGATCAATTAAGTTGTAATTCAGAGGCAGAAACTTGAAATAGTGTGACTTGGAGTTTGAGTGACCTCATCAAATGAGCCATTGGGAGTCCTGTGTTTATGCAGTGCAAAACCTTCCCCATCATTAATATTTCTTGCCAAAACTGACTGATGGAGTTTAGTCAGTCTGCAAATCCATAAGGTCTCCCTCTTACAATATATTTGGACTTGAACTTTATTTTAAGTCCAGACTTGTACGTGAATTTAAGTTAAAACTTAGTTTCGTAACATTGCTATGGATGCTGAGCAAACTACACAAGTTAAGTTTTATAACCACAAATTGAGCGCACTATTGTTACGTGAACTTACATCTGTTTTGCTGTTCTGTACAGAGCATCAAAGTTGTCAAACAACACAATATATTTGGATGCAATAATTATTTATCTAGAGAGACTGCAGTTTGTAGGTTGGCTGAGTTTTCAAAGGATAGTAATGTGATGTGTATTTTCAAAACTGATGTACACAATAGATTTACTAATGCAGGTTTGAAGGAAACTTGGTCATCAATTTTTCCATTCATTGAACTTGTTGTTCTGCATTAACAAGGTAGAAATGATGTATTTGTTAGTTGTGGCTTCCAATCTTCTATATACCCCTTTCACTTTCAAGTGACCAAGCAATTCGATTAAAGTAAATTTGATTCTCCTTATAGTTCTTCTCACTCACTTCAGTTGTCTTTAAATATCAACTTGAATTAGTGATGACACTCACTTCTAGCATCAGGAGGTTGCCCCATCAAGCCCCTCTCAAGAATTGAGTAACTAATCTAGGCTGACCCTACAATATGGCACTGATAGAACACTGCAGGGCCACAGGTGTCATCTTTTGAATGAATTGGTGAACTCAGGCTTATTCAGGTGAATTTTTAACGTCCTGTGATACTGTTTAAGGAAGAGCAGGGGAGTTCTCCTGGAGTACTGGCTAGTCCGTAACCTATGACAAACTGCATCAAAGTTAACCAGTCATTTCTTTTATTGCTGTTTGTTGGATCTTGCAATGCCTATTTTTCCTGTTGAATTTGCATACATTGCCATGGTAACTGGACTTCAAAAGTACTTCACTTTCTTCAGAGCGCTTTGTGGCATCCTCATGTTATGAAAAATGCTTTATAAATGGAAGCATTTTCTTTCCTACTACGAATCATTATGTGGCACCAGGAACAATCCCGTGACTGGCTTGTGATCTCAGATTTGTTGTCAGATTTACCAAAAAATACTGCAAGAATCCAGTTGCTCACCTAACCCATTTGTTGAGAAGGAAGAGGTTGCTCCCAGGGGTCACAGTATTGCTATGTAATCTTCATGCGACTTACTGGCCACTGAAAAATTGTAGTCATATTAGCTACACGCAACTGACTGGCAGAAATCCACAGCACGAGACTTGCACTGTTCTAATTTTTCCCATGTTTCTCAATATTTTGTTCTGATTCTATGTGCCGCTGGTAAGTTGGCAAAGTAACTGTTTAGTGCATCATTATATTGTGGGCCATTGTAATTCAGCTTTAAGCCAAGTACTTTACTATTGCAATAACTGTTCTTTGAATAAGAATTCCACTAATCTTTTTAAATCCATTAATTGCTTACAGCTGTGCAAAGTTGCTGTCACTACCTGAGAACAATCAGTTTTTTAGAAAATTTGTTATTCTTATTCTACATATACATTTAGTCTAGTCATGCATTAAACTAATAGAGTGAATGTATATAATTTACTGTCATTATAAAAAAAATGTCATAAGCTAACTGCTGGCAGAAATCTGTTTTAAAAGCTGGTGTCTGCAATTGAAATAAGCGCTTCAATAAGATTAGGATTATCATACTGCAATTTAATATCTATGGAGGTCTCCTGTGTTTAACTCCATTTCTGCACGATTTATTTATGTCAAAGTTTGAAATAGTACTGAGATATATAACTTTCACATCATTTGCTCTTCTGCCCTAATATAATGTTGCAAAAGTACTTTTTGTTGCTATTGCAAAACTCATTCCCAACAACTTTATGTAAAATATCAATATATGGAGAACTGAAGCATGACATGGTATCAGCATGTATCATTTGATATTGCATGCCTTTATCTTGGGTTCACCTTCTCGATTTGCACACAACTCTTTATTAATTTTGACCCACTAGAGTATTTTTCTCCTTTGCATATCAAGCATCAACTGAGAGACCAAGAAGGCATGCAAACTCCTGTGAGATTTAAACCATGTAGTGCAGTGGGACAGAGATACTTGCCATGGGATGAGTCGAATAATGACTTTCTTTTATCCCTGTAAAGGTGTCCAGTTTAATTCCAAACACTGTCACAGAAGTCAACTTGACATAAATATTGGCCATGAACAGGGTTTTCAATCTGTAGGTGTGAATGTATTAAAGAAATAAGGACTTCGTCCGATCACTTATTGTTATATCATGATATGGCACATTAAAAGTGTCAGTCATTGATACAGAATTGTGACTAGTCAAAAAGCTGCAGACTAATTGCCTCATCAGTCAGCAGGTAACCAAGAAAAAAATGAATGAATCCCTAGTGTCACTGTTACTTCAAGAGAAGCTTGCTGCTTAAAACAGTATTAGCTGTGCAAACACTACTTCACAGGGTTTGATTAACAAGTTCGCCAGCTATATGCAGACTGCAGTAGCTTTTCTGCATTCACAAATTGTCGGTGTGTAAATATCTTCAATTACTGTAGAAAGTTCAGTTCCCAGAAATTCATTTGTCAACCTTTATGTATGGAAATCAGGTGTTAATTTGAACAGGCACAGGAAACAGTAGTGCTCAAAATGGAAATTATTGTGCTGCATTTCTCTGTAGATTGGTTAAAAGATTAACGTGAATATCCAGAGGATCAAAATGATTATTAATACAAAACAGTACCAGGACTTTTCAAATTTAATGATGCACTTCTCCTTTTAAATATTCAGTTTTGTAACTATTTTCAGAGTAGAGTGAAATATAGGTGACAGTTTTAATGCTACCCAGTCAGCAGAAGCTGGGCAAATGATAACATAAAAACATCCAGGTCGCTTAATTAACTTTTGTCATTTTAAGTTGCTCAGTTGATCAAGAGTAAGGACAACTGTCCAGTGCCAATAGCATAATCTTTAGCATATACATGTTAAGTCCCAATGGCATCATCAGATCCAGACTACAGTTTTAACCAGGTGCTGTAAGCATTAAGTAGCAAAGACATGCAATTCATGCATTGTGTATTCATCATTTATTTTAAGTATAATACCGGCTCTCAGATACATGTGCCACAGAGGTGATGCTGGGGCATGTGGACCAAGAGTATTCTCAGTACAGTATCTGCGTTGAAGTGAGTTTAGTCTGTTCAGCATTTAGGGGCTACACTTGGTCTCAGTGTCCCTAAATAGAAAGAGCAGAAAGGTGATGGTGGTGAAGAAATGACCAGGGATCCAGTTTCTGATTATTATTCCGTGAACCCTGCTGGAAAGGACAGTGTGAGAATGGGGTTCAGTTGCGAGCTGATTTTTTTTTTGGAGTATTAAATGACATTTGGAAACTTACACAGTAATTTAATTCGAATCAACAGTAGCAAATTCTGCTGAAATGTTATCTTAAGCTTTGCAGATCTTGTGTTATAGCATTCAAATCTTCATTTTGTTGCAGCTCATTCAATCCATTCCTTGCTTGTACATCATTCATCGTACTGCCAACTACAGTTTTATGTTTTCTAGGATCTCAAACCAGTAGACTTCCTTATCTCCCTCAGTCTTCCTGTTGTCAGCCAAATTTTTAAAACCAAAGTTTAATGTCACCTAATCTCAACTACCTAATTTACCTCATATGTTCTTTCCCACCCTTTTCCATTATTGAGTGGTTTGTCTTGCATGCACCAGCACCTCATCGAAGCTTCCAATTTAAAAAAAAGTAATGCATGTTTTGAACACAAATGTAGTATTTTAATTTTAAACATATGAGTTATTGAGTCTCCTTGCTTAACTTATATAGTAAGTAAAGTTGAAAATGTATAAATTCCCTCCAGGTCATGCATTTGTCCCATGTTTAAACATATTATAATTACATGCATTGCATTGCAGACACAAGTGACCTTCACTTGAATTGCATTAATTTAGTTGGCCGTTTTGAATAAATATTTACATTTAGTTTGCAATTTATTGGTTCAAATTGTCAGACTATAATTGGGCAGCTTGTAGTGATATGTATTTGCAACCAGCAATGATAGAGTTGGAAATATAAACAAGTGAGTAATTAGAAAATCTGTTCAGTAGTTAACTGTAGTTTGTAAAGTGTACATTATCTATCTAGGCATTGTGTTGCAAAATGTTTCCATTTTTCATTTACTTTTTTTCCCAATTTATCCCCATTTTTTTCCCATTCATGGGCCCTTTGCCTCCACACAGCCTGGGAGGGAGGGCGAGCGAGCCACGGACTTCTCCATGACTTCAGTGACAATGCCACTTCGTGCTCAAATGAGAGGACGCATGCTTCCTGCGGAGCGAGACACCCTGTGTCAGTTGTTCTACTCCCCAGGCCCTGGGGAGTGTTATCCTCATGTGAAGGTGACATTGTACTTATAAACCCTATAGTGAAAGTGACTACTTACTGTGTTTTTATTTACATTAGTATCTTTTTAAGTAGGAATTATGGTCCCTTCCAATATGGAAGTTATTAATTGTATGAAAATTGATATCTATTTACGACATTTTATTTGGAACTAATTAAACAAAATAACATTGGCCAATAGTAAGATCCCAGGGACTTACAGCAGTAAGAAATAAGAGTCGATGTCCCAAAAGTCTAACTGCCTTATTATAAAAGAGGGCACTGCAGGAAGGTAAAGTTATAACCCCATAATGCATTCCAATTGCTCTTGCAACAATAATTAGAACAAATAGCTTTAAGAGTGCTTTATGTAGGATAGCAGTCTTAAGTCTTCTCCAGACAGTAATTAAACAAACCTTTTTTTATTGGTTGCATTTAGCAGTCAAGGCCTACAATTTAAGGAAATACCCTGGAGGTAGATCTTACTCACTGAGCCATGAAGATATTAGTGGCTTATTATCATTCTCATGTCACAGTTGGCACTGCGTCATTTAGTAAATTATTTGGGCGTAATTAGAGGTCTTGGTACTCTGCTTAATGTTAAAAAAAAGGGCTTAATGTAAGAAAAAGTGCTCATGGTGTGCATTAAATTGTATAATTGTTTTTCCAAGTCTTCTAACATAAAAAGACCTTCCAATTTAATTTAATTTAATTTAGAAGATGCTGTGCTAAACTAATTAAAATCAATAGCAATGTGTTCATTTAATTGCTGTCTTTTAAAAAAAAATCTTTTAGTTGCGAATTATTTTTCTTTGGTAAACAGCTTATATGTAGTAGCCAAAGTGTAATGAGTATTTTGCTGTTGTGCTGTAGAAGTATGCAGGAAAGTCACTTCGCTAACATTAATGTTTCCACATCCATCATTTTCCCCATTCCCCAGTTTCCCCCTTTAACCCTCTCCTGTGAAGGCAATGAGGCATGCAGGAATACTGCCAGTATTGGAAAGGACCATCCTTCATGTCTGAAGTTAGACAATACAAGCTATCAGAGCATAGAAAGCAACACAGCTGAGCCTGGTCCTGTCCTTAGCCAGCCTTACTGTTAGCTTTTTATAGTTTTCTGTGGTATTGCTACAAATATCAGTCTGAGGAATTTTTCTTTATGTCTATGTCACACATCATCATAGCTGTTTCTTTCTACCCCAGTCCAAGGATGCTTAGTCCTTTCGTAGTGTTCTCATCAACTCCCAACTGAAACCACTAACTTAGACATGCCAGTGGACAAATTTAGTATGGAACCATCTTCATCCTTTTTAATTGCCTGGTGGTCACTCCAGTTGGTTCACACCCACATTGAGACATATGCTGTTAAATATTATGCTTGGTGCATTAAAAAAACCGTTGCCAAGCAATGCTAGACAAGAGAACTATGTATGCAATTCTCAGCAGTTCAGTTATATTGCTGCAGGTACATATACATTATTACAAGAAACAAGTCAATCTGGCTTCCTTGGCTGTTGAAGACAAGTTCTGGCCCAAGGGACAGAAGATACCACCTAATAGAAATAAAGACAAGAAACCAGATCTGTAATCCAAAAATAGGGCTGTATTTTAAGAAAATGCTCACATATTCTATGATTTTGAGGACGCTTAAAGTCTAGTAACCAGTCTTTTTACTCCTGAACTGTCTAAAATAATGTTCAATCTCACTTCATCTATTTGAACTGAATTGGAGATGAGAGAAGAGTAAACTCATAGGGAATCAAAGCTTACACCATCAAGGAAAAAGGTGCAGAGGAAGAACAGAGAGAATCACATGAATAATGCTTTATCTTAGAATGGGTTGAATTTAATGTAGCTTATCATGGTAACAAAGCCTCTTCTGGTTTAAGGCGGAAAGGACTGATGCAGGATTTAAAGACATCACCAGTGACTGGCAGTCAGGCTCATTAATGAACCAATTGGCATTCATTACGCTTGAAAACACACTATTCAATGGCAGATTCAGGATTAAATGAAGGCCCCTCAGCTCTCCTGCATCCTCTGATGGGTACCCACATATCCTGTTGGGGTTGACAGAAGTTCCAAGGGGATGGAGTTCCTTGCTTTTATGTTACTGTCTTCCAGATTTAGGGATCCTGCAACAGACAGTGGCAGGGGAGGTGGCTCCTGAAAGTTACCTTACTGCCCTTCCCCCAGTCCCTTTCACCATGACCCTCCCCCATTCCCATCCTGTCTTGACTCATCCCCCATGATGATCTTGGCCCACTGCTGGGTGCATTGCTGGCAGCTGCCACCACTCCTGCGAGCATTGTTGGCACAAGGAGGTGCTATAGATTTCTTGGCAGCTACGATTTCTGGAATTGGGACCTCAATTATATCAAAGGCCTGATGGTGAGCATTTAAGTCAGCACTCAATTCAATCAGTCCTCTCCTGTGGAACTGACAGGGGTTCTCCTTTGGTTTTTTGACTAATGGGTGCAAACCTCCCCTCAATGCAACTGAATCTTGGCCAATGCTACTCCCCAAGAGAAATATTTCTTTTTCTTCATCTGAGTATACTTCGTAAGTCGCAGTGTGGATTGCTGAATCATGAAGGTCTGAACAATTCTGCATGTACAGTGACATTCTTTGTTTGGGCTCAATCCATAAATGAGCTGTGCTGTTGGCTGACTATTCAACAGGTCATGGCAAAATGTTACTTTGTTCAGTCAAAGGATCCCTGTAGTGCTGAAGTCAATACTGCAATCACTCATCCATGTAAATCCAGCTCAAGAATGTTCAGTTGGCTGGTAATTGTGATCCAGTTCCTTTGAAGAATTTGGAAAGCTGTTGTTGAAATAAATGTTCCATGATGTGGACTTCACTAATCAGTTTATATTGAGGATGTATGTTGTCCTGGAAAAGCCCAGTTGAATGGATTATTTGTGATGATGAACAAAACAATTGACGATAACAAGCCAGGCAGCATCAGAAGGTAGAGAAGTCGACTTTTTGGATCGAGGTCTTTCATTGAGATCCTGATGAAGGCTCTTGACCCAAAATGTCAACTTCTCCACCTTCTGATGATGCCTGGCTTGTTGTGTTCATCCAGCCTCCTGTTTGTCTACTTTGTATTCTAGATCTGCAACTTTTTTTTGTCTCGAAGGAAACAGACCAATTTGTTTCACCAGTTCAGGCCAGTGTTCATGCTCTATTTGAACCTTCTATTATAACCATTGACATCC
Source organism: Chiloscyllium punctatum (assembly GCF_047496795.1). NCBI lineage: Eukaryota > Metazoa > Chordata > Chondrichthyes > Orectolobiformes > Hemiscylliidae > Chiloscyllium > Chiloscyllium punctatum. Next base: position 65,155,992 of record NC_092762.1, read on the forward strand.
AGCTCTGGGAAATCTTTGTCAAGCTTCTATTTAAAGTGAATAATAAATTTAATCACCATTCTTACTACTGTTTGGTTGAAGATGTTTGTTTTGAATTCCCCACTGGATATTTTGGTGACGACATCTTATTGATCGCCTCTAGTTATGCTATTCCCATAAAAAGAAACACAAATGTCAAAACAATAAGTAATTTTAAAGACTTATGTTGGATCGTGCCTCATTCTTTTTCAAAAGGATAGAACACCTAGCCTGTTCCTCCTTTCCTGATGTGTATACCCAAACGTTTATTGTATCATTCCTGTAAATTTTATCTGCAACCCTTCTGGTGCCTGTGCATCCCTTCAATAATTTGACAACCAAAACTGAACACAGTATTGCAGTATCTAGTTTAACAAAGTTTAGAATAACTTCCCTACATTTCAATTCTGTCCCTCTAAACTTAAAGCTTCCATTTTTAAAACATTGTTATGCAAACCCCATTATGAAACTTTTACTTTTAAGGTGATTTGTACTTTGATATCTCATGGATCCTCTGCTCCACCAAGACTTCCACCTTCTAGATAGTGAGTGGCCTTGAATTCTACCTATCGAAATGTATAAAGTTAAAAATCACACAAGCTAGGTTATAGTCCAACAGGTTTATTAGAAGCATTAGCTTTCGGAGCACTGCCCCTTTATCAGATGGCTGTGGAATATAAGATCGTAAGACACAGAATTTATAGGAAAAGTTTACAGTGTGATGCAACTGAAATGATATATTGAAAAATTCCTGGATTGTTTGTTAAGTCTCTCACCTTTTAAAATGACCATGTTGGCTTCAGTTCCTTTATATGTAAATCCCAGAGATTTTTTACAGTTACGTTCTCAAGTGAGCTTTAACAATAGGTGTCATGTCAGTTCAGATAATGCATTGAAGGTGTAAGGTTAAAATCTGTCTGTCTGTGCCCCAATGTTCATACTGATTCTAGTTTCAAAAAGAGAGATTGACAGAATCTGACATGGATTCATGCAGCTTTTGAGCAAAATAAAATATGATTCTGTCAGCACAAATTCACCCCGCAAACGTGTTTGTGTTTGGGGGGGAGGGGTATGGGCATTTGAGTGTCTGTGAGAGAGTGTGTGTATGTATGTGAGTGTAAAGGGGTATAAGTCTGTGAGAGGGTGCGTGTGGGAGGTGTGTATGTGTGACCGTACGAGAGAGGGTCTGCGTGAGTGTATTGGTCTGTAGGAGTGTGTGCATGCATGCACTTATGTACATGCGTGTGAGAGAGGTGTGAGAGAGTGTATAGTGCAGTGGGGTCACCTGTAGTGTGATATGAACCCAAGGTCCTGATTGAGGCCATCCCCATGGGTATCGAACTAGCCAGGACCTTGGGTTCATGTCACACTACAGGTGACCCACTGCACTATACACTCTCTCACACACACGTACACAAGCACACGCTCACACACACACACACACACGCCTACAGACCCATACACTCATGCAGACCCTCACTCATATACAAGCTCTCTCTCATATGCTCACACATACACACCCCCCACACACCCTCTCACAGACTTATACCCTTTTACACTCACACATACACATAAACACACTTTCTCATAGACACACCCTCCCCCCCCCCCCCCCCCCCTTAACACGCACATCCACATAAATGCGCGCACATATAAGTTTGTGGGGTGAATTTGTACTTGCAGAATTATATTTTGCTCAAAAGCTGTATCAATCCCTGTAAGATTCTGTAAATCACTTTTTCAGAAATAGATTCAGTCTGAACATTGGGGCACAGACAGCCACACACAGGGCACCTCACACTTTCAATGCATTATGTGAGCTGACATGGCACCTATTGTTAAAGTTTACTTGAGAATGTAACTTTAAAAAAATCTGTGGGATTTACATATGAAGGAACTGAAGCCAATATGGTCATTTTAAAAGATGAGAGTCTTAACAAACAATACAGGTATTTTTCCATATATCATTTCAGTTGCAACACACTGTAAACTTTTGCTTTAAATTCTGTGTCTTACGATCATATACTCCACGGCCACCTGATGAAGGAGCTAGTGCTTCCAAATAAACCTGTTGGACTAGAACCTGGTGTTGTGTGATTTTTAACTTTGTTCACCTCAGTCCAACACCAGCACCTCCAAATCATGACTACTGAAGCGTACTATGCACATTTACCTATGTTGAACTTAATTATTTGCCTTAACCTATTTTTCCTTTATGTAACTTTATTAACGCTCTTCAATTTGTTGCAGTAGTCCTCAATATTTACTGTATCCTTTCATTTTGGTTCATTCACAAATTTAGAACTTGTATTTTTGATTCCAAATTCTGTGTTGCTGACATAAATTATGAAAAGCAATGGTTCCAGCATTAATCTTATGGAACATCACTTCTTCCGCCACACTGAATAGCTACACTATAATACCACTCTCTGCTTTCTACCTTCATCCAATCAGCAGTCTATTCTAGCACTTGTCTCCTGACCTTATTCATCAGCCTATTATGGAGATGCTTTTGGCAAATCAAGACCTACCCATATCCTCCACTCTACCTTCTGTCAAATTAATATCTTTTCTCACCAGTTTAGCACAATGGGCTGAGGAGGACTGAAAGACAGACTCGGAATTTGAGTATGATGTATGGTACAGGAATCATGCAATACTAGAATGTAAAATTGGAAGAAAAAAGTTAAAGATTCATTGTAAACTGCTGTAGGCTTGAACTTCAGTCAGTATTCCCTCCATGACTCCCTTCACATCTTATGTCTTTCACCTTTGCATTTAAAAAGTTATTTTAACTCTTTGGTAAGATGAATCATCAAGTGACATAAAAATGCAACACTGTTTGAGTTGCATTTCATGACAGCGCACTCCCGACTGGTGAATTTATCAAGTAAGAAATCACCATAAGTTTAAACATCTTTGTAATGTTAGTCACTAGAGAAAGTCAGTCCTCACATTCAAGATATGGATTTCTTTTATAAAAATCAATAATATGGAATGCACAAGCATCCCATTCTTAGCACTCCCTGCACTTGACTTTCGGCTCGATCCCAAAGTAAAATTCCATTTTCCTGGGCTAATTTTCTGAATCACTTGAATTGACTGATATAAAACTAGTAAGAGTAAAGCTGAGTATGTAGACCACAGTATTCTTGTACAGTCGTGGATTTTTGTGAAATGACAGCACAGACCTTTCATTTAGTTTCGATATTTTGCCTGAGTTAATAATAACAGTCGCTACTGGAAGCAGGAATGCACATAAACTGCACAAAATGCAATCACAGAGAGCTCAACATTGAGGTTAACAACAGGTTTTCTCTGTGAATATTTTGACTTTTGGATGTGTCTACATTGTAACATTTTGTAGCAGACTTAATTGAGTTAACACCTAATTTAACTTATTAAGCTGTCCATTTGTCGGAACTATGATAACCAAGCCATTTCACCTATATTAATGAGCTAATTTGACTAAATTTTTGAGTGAACCCCTAAGTTATAATATTCTGGAAATTAGATTCCCTACAATGTGGAAACAAGTCCTTCGGCCCAACTCTTCCACACCAACCCTCCAAAGAGTAACCCACGCAGTCCCATTTCCCTCTGACTAATGCACCTAAAACCATGGGCAATTTAGCATGGCTAATTCATTTGAGCTGCACATCTTTGGATTGTGAGAGGAAACCAGAGCACCCAGAAGAAACCCACGCAGACACGGGGAAAATGAGCAAACTCCACACCGACAGTTGCCCGAGACTGGAATTGAACAAGGGACGCTGGTGCTGTGAGGCAGCAGTGCTAACCAGTGAGCCACTGTGCTGCCCATGAAACGTGAGATCATTGAGCTTTTTCATTCACTGGGCCAAGAATCTCTCCCAGACCTGCCACGTCCAACTAACCTTCACTTTTTGTTTTATTCTCCACTTCTCTTGTTATTTTTGACCATAAGAAATAAGCCGACTGACTTATTTTTTGTTCCATGATTCAACAATAGGTTGATCAATAAAATCAGCTTTCCAACTTCCTCAGGTCATAAATGCATAGAAACAACTCCTGCCATCACTCCTCAAAGTGAATGTGGACCCTCTTAATACCAATATTTACATGATGCAGGCAGCCAAAGAATCAGGCAAATCCAGGAATGCAGAAATACTGCCAATGTCAGCGATGACCTTTTCCTCATTTTCTTTTTGTTTGCTTTCTGTTTGGCAATTGGCCAAATTGACTTCATCCAGATTCTAAAAAGCACCAGCAGCAAGAACTGCAATCGACCATTTTGCACCACAGTCATATAGATCAATTCCATCTCCATACTGTCTGAATTTGAAGCAATCGAGGATCAATGACATTCCACATTGTCTTTCAATACATCTTCAATGCCTGGCCCGTTAATAATTAAACTACTTGTCTTAGCAGATAGCTGCAGTAGATGTTAACCTTGGCAAAGTTGTAGCCCTCTCACTTCTGAATCAGACAGCTGTGGATTCAAGACTAGCTCCAAACACATGACTGCCCAGTTTGGACTGACAAATCAGTGTAATACCGACAATGTCATGCACTGTTGGGTGCTGTCAAACAGATGAGATATTAAACTGAGGTACCGTCTGACCCTTCAGATGTTCTCAGAAATAAAAACTATTTGCATAATTTGGCTTGACATCTCCATGGTGAGTCAAATGTAAAGGATCCCATGTGTGGTTTTGAGAAAGATCCTGCCAGTCCTCCCAGCCTTCTGGCCAAAACATGTTGTTTAACCATAAGACCATAAGACCAATGTCACTAAAACACACTACCTAGTAATTAGCAAATTGCTGTTTGTGAATTTTGCTGTGCACAGTTGGTTTTGTTTCTTACATTATTGCAGTGGCTGCACTTCAAAAATAATTGTGTACGGTGCTTTGGAACATGCTGAGACTGAAAAAGTTGCTATATAAATGAAAATCTTTTCTTTTATAACTGTAAATGAAATCTTACACCTGTGAGAGCACATCACATAATGTAACCCACTTCCAACTCCTTTTAGAGAGAAAATGATTTAAAAGCCTGACATAAAAAGATGTCAATAAGAAACATTTCCTTTGATTGGGATGTTTTGGCAACATGGTAAACATGGAAAAGTTTTCCCCATTTGTAATTTTAAATGTAGTGGCAAAATGTTCTAATATAGTATTTATACTTTTACCAGAAACTAAAGGATTTATCCCTCAGAATTACTGCCATCGGGTTCTAATTATGGTCAGGGAGGTGTTCAATAACCTTGTAGCTCTGGTAAGCAATAAATGCAGTCTTTTCTTCATGTGTATCATTATTATATTAATGTAGAATTATCATTTTGAAATTACTCAAGTGGAAAAAGCTGAAAAGTTGTGTTTTATTATTTAGTGAGCTTTCTTTATGATCCTCTCACTCACTTCTGCCCACAACCCCAACGTGACTAAACATTTTATTTTTTTCTTCAAACACTTCACTCAGCAATTTCAATTTGTTCTCTTCTGGTAATGCATGTCCCACAGATTGAAACAACTATCAAAAAAGAGTTTTTCCACTTCTAACTGTTATAGCTTCTGGTTTCCTGAATGACTTTTGCTGCGAACATCGTATCTGTCAGGAAGTCTAACAGCCTTTGTCTTCAATCCTTTGATGTTGAATTAGACTAAGATTTTTATTTATAATTACTACTTGATGTCAGTATGACCTTGTGTCAAGCACAACTTCTCTCCTGCTCTGTCCTGGTCCTGATCTCAACTATTCAACAGTATTCACCAGTGGAATGTTAAGTGACACACTTTTACCTTGAAGGGCAGTGTTGCTCTTAGTTTGAGACTGACGTCATATATTGTACTCTGCAAAAATATTGTCTTTACAATTTGTGTCCAATGAATGGCTGTGTCAAGAAGATAGGAAGCTATAGTATGAACACAGTAGTAACTGTTCTGAAGTTATTCAAATACTGTTTCCATAAATACTAAGTCTTATTTTAAATGACATTTGAGTTTATGTATTCCAACTTTTTCTGCACATATGGTACGGTACATTGCAACAGAACATTTTACCTTAGGGTATATTCTTTTTAAACACTGTTGAATGAAAATCCCATTTGAGTGTCTGAAACTAATTTCGGAACACTCAATACTGTCATCAAGTACAGAAATATAAAACAATCTGTTTTTCAGCTGTCATACCTGCTGTACATTCTTTCTGTTCACTGACAGGGATTAACAGCTCTTTAATGAAACCATCTTTTTATTTTTGTGCTGGTTGAATCAATCTCCTGCTGTGCCCAGTGTTCAGAAATCCCAGGTCTCCCAGCAGCCTCTGTTCAAAAGATGTGTCTGCATCTTTGATGTTGCATAAAAATGTCTTCAGCCATGACATCTGAGCTGTGCCTATAAGGAGAAATCTTTATATAGTGAATGCACAAAGTTCTGGAAACATTCATATAGTGTGCTGTGTCTGAGCATCAAGCTCAAAAAGTGGGAATCTTAGAAGTTGAGATCAAAGAGATAATGCACATTTCAGGCTCAGTTTTTATAGTAAGAACTGTTTTGTCGGAAACATTTTACCACAGGTCACTTCTGTAGTATAACTCAGTAAAGTTTATATGCTTCAAATAATCACTGTGAGACGTTGAAACAGTATCACTTGCTGTCGCCTCCACTTCAGTTTCTTTGTTCTGACAGAAGCTTCTTTGCATTGCTGAGTCAGTTTCGGTCCACAAGAGACAACTCGGCCTCCTTTGAAGTGTAGATTATACTTTATTGTCTTATCTGTTAGATGGTTCACCAAAAGGGATTTTTTCATGGCTTTCAGATTCTGTATAAAAATATTTAACTTTTTCTTCTTGAAGTTGTTTAATTTATTTTTGAAGTGTACTAATTATAAATCTAATATATAGCTAGTCAATTAAAATTTTAGATACAAAAAGTCACTCACTGAACTTCATGAAAATACCATATAAGTTACAATATGTGATCTTTTGATCAATCCTCCACACGAGTGAAGGACCATTTATTGAACACCAACAGCATGTGATAATTGATTTTTTTACATAGCTTGGGTTTTAACGTTAGTCTAAAAGGTACACTATAAAATGAGAACTTGAACAGGTCAATTAACTACAGCCTCAATTTTCTCTTTTACTGCCACTAATATTTCCACTTCAGCTACCTGTGCTGTGTGTTATTGTCTGGTGACACTACTAATGGTAATGGAATTATTAACAACCCATTTTGCTTTCTCTGCTGATCAGTCTCCTGTAGCTCCAAAACTCTGCTAACTTTATAAATAGCCTTACTTTAACAGGGATGGAGACATCTAATTACTCCAGAGTCTAAGAGACCCAATGGTCTCTTTCTATTTTCTAATAGGATCATTGGCCTTTAATCACCAATTTTGAAGCTAACCACCAATTTTGAAGCTGCCCATCAGATTCTGCAAGGAGTACAAGCAGTGAAATGACATTTCGGTCATGCCCATACCTATCCAATTGCATCCACCTAGGTTCCTTTCTTAACCTGCTCTTCTGCGCAGCAGGATCCTTCTGTGAAGCTGCAGATTAGATTACAATGGTGCCTGCAGGTCCAGCTTTCACCATAAACAGTGAGTTGCATGTGGAACATGCTATGTGTTTCCTATTGCACTAATCTAGTAGCAAATGGATCTATGGGCTGAAACAAGATTTGGGCGGAGTGAAAAGAGTCAATGCATTTGACACTCAGGATTTAAAATCTCCTCAGCCTCAAGGGTCCAGTGTTCTGAGCAGTTTGCTTTTCTCCTCTGGCTCCAGTCACATTTCCTTGCACCTCCTGTTCAAAGAAATGCCTTTTGAATATCTGGACCAAATTTTCATTCCTGAAACCTTTGGCCGGGTTGGAAAACTTTCCAGCTCTACAAATCCAACTTGGGAGAAAGGGCTCCAAACAGTTGGATTTTTGTTCTGGCAGATGGATACCAATTGGAGTTGTGTTTGCTGCCCCCTAAAGAGTTTGGTGGTGATGACAGAGGCTTCCATGTGAGAAGGCAAGCTGTTTAAATGTCTGTCTCTGCCTTGGGATTGGTTTTCCCCAACTGGAAAAAAAATTATAAAACCAAACACAGCCCATTTGCCATTACACCACATTCCCCCTCATCATGCACTTGATTTCCATGCCCCATCAATACCAATGCATGCTGCATCATAATCCCCATGGCCTTCATATGCTTCATCCCAACATAGTGCCAAGTCAAGCAATCTGTAACTATCTCATCCATTGCCATAGTCATTTAAAGCCTTTACACTAACGTATTACCAAATTATGCCAACCCATGCTTCCACCCACCATTTACTTTTACCTTAACTCTCCATGCCAACTCACCCAGTGTTCACTGTGAGCAGACCTCAGAAACCATGGTGAGATTAAATACATTTTTATTTATTAAATATAAAACTATTTTTAAAATAAACCATGATTGAGAAGAATATAAAAGAAAAGAAAATTAATAAGTAATTGATAACATCTCATTCAATATATGTAAATCCTTTGAAAGATTTAGTCCTTTGTAAAAACAAATAATTGTTTGAAGTACTTAATCCCGCATAAAGTTCGTATTCATAGCCCCACATCAAAGCACCACGTCAAAGTCTGCTCATCCCTTTATAATCATTTGGAGATGTGAAAAAATGAAGCAGTGATTTTATAGCTGTCCTCCCCCTACCACCCCTCCCAATACTATGATAATGTTAGGTTGTGAAAGCATTCAAGAAGCATAAATGTTAATGTCACTTTTTTTCTTCAATTTTAGGCCAAATGATTTTTTAAAATATAAAAGTGCTTGGACATTTAAGTAGTTCAACAGCTTGACAGAGCTCATCAGCTTTGTATGCACATTCAACTGTATTTGAATACCTGATTTCTCCAAAAAGAAGACCTTACCCTCACAGAGAACTCCACTGGATTTTGTCCATTTCTTCAAACATCCACAAGTTGTCTTGGAAAACCTAGTAATGAAACTCTCTCTGTTTGAAAGCATATGTAATTTTGAGTGTGCTGCTGCTTCAGTGAACAGTAGATGCATGAAGTGCCAAAAGCCCACCCATATCTCGCACCTTCTCCCAGCAAGAAAGTGATTACTGAGTCTGTGGGTGGTGCTTCCAGAATCAGGGCTGTGATGCCATTTCAGCTAAGGCATGGAGCCTTTTTGGTTTTAATGACCATTCAGGTTTCTGTGCACTTGTTTGTTCCGTGTGAAATATAAGTCACTCAAAACCGAATCATTTGGTGTTAAAATTGGGCACATAAACTTTCACAAAGAATTATATTTTCATCGTTAACAAATGTTTGATTGATTGGATGTAAATTGTAATTGCAGATGTTAATGAAAAGGCTATTTGTAAAAACTAACAGGGTCTGCATTAGTTTTCTGCTGGCGCATCGTTGGTGCTTATCTAATTTATTTTGGCAACAGAGTGCCACACGAGGATGTACATTCGTTGGATATTTCAAAGCGATCGCTATATGATTTCATTGCAGTGCTCCCTGACAGTGCATTTTGAAGTACAGTCGTGACAATCATTTTACAGCCTGGAACAGAATAAAATACAAATGGCATTGTTCCAAGCATTACATTAGCATTATAAGCTCTTTGTAAAATTAGAGTGCAGAATAGGGTTGTAAATTTGCACCAAGGCTGACCTCATTTGCAATGGAAAATGCAGAGAAAATGCATTTCTATTTTAACATACATAGTAGACTCAGTCAAGGGACTCTTTGGATCAGAAAATTAATTCAGGCTCACAACTTACATTATTTTGGCATTTCCATTAGCTGTAGCATGGTTTAAGTTTTTTGTAGTATATGTTGCACTATTATGTCTAGTTTTGAATAATTCATTGTTGCCAGGTAGTGGACCCATAACCAAAGTGCAAAGTAGTTTCTGTTCCATGATACCACCAGTGAAAGGTAACTGTTGCAATAAAAACTGGTTTAATAAACGAGATTCATATTCATGAGAGTTGGCAAAGTTAAGCAAGAGAAGCTCAGTTTGTTTCAAATTGTTGAAAAGCTTTGAGAAGAGGGATAAGACATTTTCCAACAGATTTTAGTGCCATTTAGGCAAAGAAAATGTTAAAGCTGAGGTAACAGTGGCATTAAAGGGGGCATTAAACACAACTGAAAAAAAAATGTTTAAGGGATCAGGCAGGAAGAAGGAAATGAATATTTGAGAATCTTGAGAGAAGCTAGAACTAGCACAATAGCGTGAGACATATGGTGAAATTTGCGTGATTCATTGTTTGAATTTATATTGGTAAGGACATGAAAAAGATGAGGTCATGTGACATAGCGGTTGTTATTTTTCCGAGTAGTTAAGAATTGGACAGAGTAATAATTTGGTTTTCTTATTGACTATCTCTCTCTATTCCTTAAGTGAGATCAATGATTCACTCTCCATTGATTCACCCTGTGTGGCATCAAAAACACTGAAGTATCTGTATCTGCTTTACTCAGCACAAATCCTCCATAATACTTTGGCAAGTTTGCTAATCCTACTCCACAAGCTTATTCCTCTTTGCCTTGCTCTTTTTCCATTAACGAACTAAAGTGAACACAGATGAGCAAGCTCTGTTTGCTGTGTTTCATTGTGTTTTGAACCAGATGAAGATCATCACCAAAGTACAAATATTATTATTGCATTGTCTGCAAAAACTTCAGTTGCCCAGGCTCCGAGAGGCAGTCTGCCTTCCAGCTCATGGCAAAGGCATTTTATTTCCTGCATTTCATACTAGCCCTGATTAGTTGTACTATTTCTGCAGGGTTTCCATTAGTCATACATGTAAGTTACTGTCCATAACATTCAGGAAACTTTGAACTGAATGTGACATCAAGGAGCCAAGCAAGCATGGAAATGGAAATCAGGAGAAAATTCTCTGCTGGTATGAATCATACCTGGTACAGACTAAGATGGTTGTGGTTGATTGAGGTTAGTCATCTGACTTCATGATATCTCAACAGAAGTTTGTCAGGATTGGGTCCTAAGTCCAACATCTTCAACTGCTTCATCAATGATCTTCTCTCCATCATTAAATCAGAAGTGAGGATATTTGCTGATAATTGTATAATGTTCAGCACCATTCACAACCCCTAAAATACTGAAACAATCCAAAAACAAATGCAGCAAGACCTAGACAATGTTCAGGTTTGGACTGACAATTGCCAAGTAATATTCACACCACACAAGTACCAAGCTATGACCATCTGCAACAAGAGAGAATCTACCCATTGCCCTTTGAAATTGAATTGCCTTACTATCCCTGAACTCCCCACTATCAACATCCTGGGTGTTACCATTGACCATCAATTAAACTGGACTAGCTATATTGGTAATGTGACTACAAACACAGGTCACAGATTAAAATTCCTGCAGCAAGAAACTCACCTCCCAAAGTCTGACTCCCATCTACAGGGCTCAAGTCAGGGGTTTGATGGATTACTGCCCACTTGCCTGAATAAGTACAGCTCCAGGAGAAAGTGAGGACTGCAGATGCTGGAGATCAGAGCTGAAAATGTGTTGCTGGAAAAATGCAGCAGGTCAGGCAGCACCCAAGGAGCAGGAGAATCGACGTTTCGGATATGAGCCCTTCTTCAGGCTCATGCCCGAAACGTTGATTCTCCTGCTCCTTGGATGCTGCCTGACCTGCTGCACTTTTCCAGCAACACATTTTCAGCTAAGTACAGCTCCAACAACATTCAAGAAACTCGACACCATTCAGGACAAAGCAGCCCGTTTGACTGGTGCCTCAACTGCAAATATTCACTCCCTTCCCCACCGGTGTTCATTAACAGTAGTATGTATTATCTACTATATGCACTGCAGAAATTCACCAACACTCTTTAGACGTCCTCCCAACTCTTACCTGTTACAATCTGGAAGGACTAAGACAGCAGATGCATGGGAACACCATCACCTACACGTTCCCTTGCTAGCCACTCACCATTTTCACTTACAAATTAATGTTATTCCTTAAGTGTCACTGGGTCAAAATCCTGGAACTCCTTCCCTAACAGTACTGTGACTCTGCTAACACCAAATGGACTACCACAGTTCATGAAGGCGGCTGACCACTGCCATTTCAAGAGCATCTAGGGATAGCTAATAAATGCTGGCCCAGCCAGTGGCATCAACAACCCACGAATTAATAAAAAATAAATAAACTAGGAAATTAAGGATTTTTCACCCCTTATGTCTTAAGGAATTGTTAGCATTTCACATTAGGATGTGTGAATGTATAACTATTAATGTAATAAAAGAGGAGAGCATCAGATTGTCACAGAACTAGTAATTCAGAGAACCAGGTTAATACTTTGGAAACATGGATTCAAATCTTACCATTAGCTGCTGCCCAGATTTATATTCAATTAATTAATCTGGACTATAAAGCCAATCTCAAGTAATATTGCCATGACAGCTATAATTGATTGGTGCAAGAACCCATTTGGTTCACTAATGTCCTCTGGAAAGAATATTTAACATTCTCATGGAACACAGGGAGAACTAGCCATTTGGATACAGAACTGGCTCAAAGGCAGAAGGTGATGGTGGTTTTTCAGACTGGAGGCCTGTGACCAGTGGAGTGCCACAAGGATCGGTGCTGGGTCCTCTACTTTTTGTCATTTACATAAATGATTTGGATGCAAGCATAAGAGGTACAGTTAGTAAGTTTGCAGATGACACCAAAATTGGAGGTATAGTGGACAGCGAAGAGGGTTACCTCAGATTACAACAGGATCTGGACCAGATGGGCCAATGGGCTGAGAAGTGGCAGATGGAGTTTAATTCAGATAAATGCAAGGTGCTGCATTTTGGGAAAGCAAATCTTAGCAGGACTTATACACTTAATGGTAAGGTCCTAGGGAGTTTTGCTGAACAAAGAGACCTTGGAGTGCAGGTTTATAGCTCCTTGAAAGTGGAGTTGCAGGTAGATAGGACAGTGAAGAGGGCATTTGGTATGCTTTCCTTTATTGGTCAGAGTATTGAGTACAGGAGTTGGGAGGTCATGTTGCAGGACATTGGTTAGGCCACTGTTGGAATATTGCATGCAATTCTGGTCTCCTTCCTATCAGAAAGATGTTGTGAAACTTGAAAGCGTTCAGAAAAGATTTACAAGGATGTTGCCATGGTTGGAGGATCTGAGCTACAGGGAGAGGCTGAACAGGCTGGGGCTGTTTTCCCTGGAGCGTCGGAGGCTGAGGGGTGACCTTATAGAGGTTTACAAAATTATGAGGGGCATAGATAGGATAAATAGACAAAGTCTTTTCCCTGGGGTTGGGGAGTCCAGAACTAGAGGGCATAGGTTTAGGGTGAGAGGGGAAAGATATAAAAGAGACCTAAGGGGCAACGTTTTCACGCAGAGGGTGGTACATGTATGGAATGAGCTGCCAGAGGATGTGGTGGAGGCTGGTACAATTGCAACATTTAAGAGGCATTTGGATGGGTATATGACTAGGAAGGGTTTGCAGGGATAGGGGCCAGGTGCTGGCAGGTGGGACTAGATTGGGTTGGGATATCTGGTTGGCATGAACGGGTTGGACTAAAGGGTCTGTTTCCATGCTGTACCTCTCTATGATTATATGACCTTACCTTATATGGTCAACATGTGTTTTCAGGCCCACCAGAGGTTGACTCTTAGCTTCCTCTGAAATAGTCTAGCAAGCCATTCAACTCAAGGGATGGTCAACAAATGTTGGTCTCACCAGCGATGAGTATAAGAATTTTTAAAATGATGATGGCATTCCTTAATTTTTTATCTAGCTTTTAAATGAAGGTGTACATCAGACCACTGACAAATGAATATAATGTTACATGGTCATGGATTTGTTTATAATTGCACCAAATCATCATGAGAAGCAGTTACTGACACTTAAGAACAATCTTGAGAAGATCAATTTTAGAAAACTTCCATATTTGAGAGAATACATTGAACCATCGTTGACTGGAAAAAACAGGCAAGTTGGCAGTCAAAATGTTCCAAGTTATTTAACCACGCTGGAACATTGAGACACCCATTGTTTGCAATTCAGCATCTGCCATTCAAAAAATGAAAGGAGCTATTCCAAAAGCTAACAGACCCTTCTTTACATCTGCACCTTATTGGAGCCCTAATGAGTTTTAACTCTAGCCCATGGCTTTCCCACTGGGGAAACCCAAAGCAGAAGCGGTCAGCAAATGTAAATAATTTTCTTGCCTTTATGGGGCCAAGAGTAACGTTGCAAGAAAAGCTTATTCTCCACCCTGGACTCCCCCATTATTCCACCCTTCCACTGCAAGACTTCATGGGAAGTAGATACCAACTACTCTGCTTGTCTTATCACAGACTCGAGAGCACATGATTGCCGGCCACGTCACACCAACTTCTAACTTGTTTCATCTGCGAAGTCAACAAATGAGTTTTAACTTTAGGCTACATTATCATTGACCAAGCCATGTTCCATTATGAACAAGTGGGAATTTAATGCACCTGTACAACTTCCTTCCAGAAACTATCTGGCAGATCAAGCCTGGCCATTTGACAGTTACTTTTTCTGCCAGTTACACCACACTGCTGTTGAGTACGTATTTGTGCATTGTCAATTATTCTGCAGTCTCTAACTGGTTTGCTGCGCCCTGAGTCCTCATGATGACCACAAACTCAAAGTTCAGAAAATATTTTTGATGATCTTTTGCCTCAATAGGTTAGAATTATAAACAACATAGAAATGTTCAGCAGTATATTAAAAATGTTGCACATTTGCAGGAACCAGCAGCACTAAAGGTTGCTATGTGCTGGTAAATGAAAGCATCGAAGACATGGTAATGTGGTAAGTTTCTCATGAACTCCCTTGCAAGTTAGTCAATCTGCTGAAGAAGCACCTGGCAACAATTGTATGACTGGAGTAGGTTGCTACTGTATTTCTCTGGAGCAATGCAACATGCGCACCTTCCAGTACTTCAGAGCAAGTGTCCTTAGATCAGAAAGTGGATAACACCAGAAGGCTACTGTGTGAATCAGATGTTATACTCAAATTCAGGGCAACTGAAGGGCCACCTAAAGCCTCTTGCTGAAACCCTGCAGCCAAGGATACTTACTCTTTGCAAGTGTAGCATACAACATACAACCAAGGGGGTGTTCAATAGTAAAGCTCAATGGTATCTCACACACATTAGAAAAGCTAAGGTAGTAAGTTGGTTGTGTTTTCTTTGAGTTTTGATCAGATTTTCTTTTTTGATTGTTAAGAAAGAAATAGCAGCAAATCAAAGGGCACTTTTGCAGTTTAGAAGATTGAAGGCAGTGATGCAAGTGGTGCTTTGAGCAACTTGTTGCTAACAAGAAAAAAACTGAGATATTGAACATATACATCCAGGGTGAGTGCCATGCGCACTGATTTTCTGACTGCCCAGACACTTGTTCAGCTGTTTTCAGATATACAATGTATATCTTCTATTCTCTGACTTTGATTCTCAATTCTTGCCGTCATTTTCTATCTCTATAATTCTATTGTTTGACACCTCTCTCTGTCAAAGTTCTGAATACAGAGTGAATAAGGCAATCTTGGAGGAAGGTGTGGAAAGTGTACTCTAAGCAACTCCCAATCTCTCCAGATAGCTAAGGCATTACTTCAAGGTGACACTAATGCCCTCGGCAATGATCCTGGTGCTGCAAGAACTTTGTTTTATTTTGTCTGCACCGTGTCATTGAGAGCTGAAAGGATACCAATTGGCAGGATTACAAGAAGGTAGCTTTAATCCTGAAAAGGCATTTTTCAAGTATCTTCTCATTTTCAAGACTGATGAGCATGGTCGACTTTCCATAATATAATCATCCTGGCTGCTTTCTGAATCTTACAGTCTTACTAGTCATTGACTAGCTTTGTAACAATGCAAGAGAAATTCATCTTTGCTCTTGTTAAAGTGAGAGCTTCAAATGTTCAACAACATAAGATTTTCATTTAACAGTGTCTGTGGATTTGGATCTAGATGCTAAGAAGACGTGTCCAGCGCAATGTACCACCTCAGTTTCCTCAGATATTGCACTGCTTGTGCTGGTAGTCATCAGCTTTTGCTCAGAAGCGTAACAAGTCCAATGAAAATAGCACCTGTTGCATACCCCTTTTGATCATTTGGGAGAAGATATGTGGTGTCGGCCCAATGAGCAAAGTATTACTTTGTGCAAAGAAGGTCAACAAAAGTTGGCTGATCTCCTCTGGAAAAGTAACCAAAAGCTTAAAAATTAAGGAGCTTTGTAATTGTTAAAACTGCTATTCGTAACTTCCAGATTGTTTGGCAGGCTGCTTGAAGCAGATGATAATGTTCTCCAAGTACTTTTTAACAGGATTTTTACCTCCAGAATAAGTTACAGCCAGGTTAGTTGATGTTGGCTTCAGGCACTGCCATCAAACAATGTTTCTGTGCTTTAGCTCAACATCATTGCAGACTCCCCATTCATCAAAGTATAAAATCTCAACTTGAATATTGAGTAACTTGAAGCTAAATCTGCATACTAAAGTTCGCCATCCACAGAAAAACCGCGAAGAAATTTTGGGTAGCGCATAGGATGTGAGCAGTCATCACAGTTTTGGGCCTTATCACACAATTGCTGCTGGTCTAAAGTTTCACACCAACAATTTCTGCGCTGAGTTTATTGACATGTTTATGATGCTTATATTTGAAAAGTGAAATATAGTAGACCATGTATGATCAGGAGTTAAAATGAGCCAGTGGCTATGCTCCCTAACCAGAATTGAAGACTGCACCCAGAAAGTTGAAGGCAGCTGTTACGTAGCAAAAGAAGGTGGGGAATAGTTCCAAATCAAAAGAATAATGAATATTATATATTTTACAAATGTTTTCTATATACTTGACTTACAATTGGACCAGATTTTCTTCATGTATAGGTCAGTGGGTTAGTTATCCTTTAATTGGATGCATTGACAATTGTTACAGTGAGCAAAAATGATGCAAAAAACTTTAAGGAAAAATACTAAAATATTTAAGACCAAACACTGCTAAAATTTCTCAAAAGGATGAACTTATATTCTGCCTTTGTCATGTTTGCATTTCTTTGGAAGAAACTTTCAATCTTAACCATCCAATTGATAATACATGAAGGACAGATTAATTAAACATCCAACATCTCGTAGTTTGCACTTGTGAAGTATTTGTTTTTGAGTATGAATGTTATGTTTACTCCCCTCAATAGGAATCTATAGTTACAGTCCAAAAACACTCAGTCTAGGTTACTAATAGATTTCATATTGATTAAAGAATAACTTTTTTCAGAAAAATTGTGATTTTTAAATTATTTTTTCATACACAGATTGATCTGGGTAACTAGGTGTGGCCATGCTAGTGACATTAAACCCACAGTTTAAAGGTTGGAATTAAGATTCTACAAAAACAAAATTAACATATCAAGCTCAACAAATCTAGTATGGCAGTGGAAGCAGTCAAATCATTGCAAAAACCCTTTTTAAACCATTATTTTATGGGGAAGGGAACTAGACATTCCAACAATCCAAGAACATGTCTTTTTTTTTTAAAAAAGGTATTGACTGAATGGGTGGAATTTAATGCCCGCCCCCACAGGTAAATTTGCTGGTAGGTAAGGGTCACTTAACCAGGAAGGAGGATGATATTTGGGGACTATGGCACCTTTCCTTTTCTGCCCCAATTAAGTCTGGAATCAGGAAGTTCCTGGCTGGCCTTCCACTCTGCTCCCATTTGAGGACCTTGTGTGGATAATTAATGCACACTTAAAGTTCTCGCCTTACCACTGCTTGTAGTCACCACGTGGTGCCCAAGCACTCACTATGCTGGAAGCTTAAAAAACAAATCCTTTCGGATTGCAAGCCACTCCCAAGGGGCAGGTCCCTCCTTGAGGGCCTGACCAAGTGACCCAGCATGGGGGTGACCTTCCCTTGCTGCACTCCACACTTCCTTCACCATTTCCACCCCACCTGCGATCTTCCCCAGCCGTCCTCCCTTCGTTCATCTGTGGCCAAGACTCCTCAGGGCCTGGGCGTCAGTTGGGCTGCGTTACCAGTGGCAGCTACCACCTCAGCAAGGCACTGCTTGCTTCAGGTTGGCAGTCCTCAGAGGAATCGATCTCCAGGGAAGATCAAGTTCTGTCCAGTAAGTGCCAAATTGGGACTTCATTCTGCAAGTCTTCCTCAAAGGAGATGACATGGACTTTTAACCAGCAAACAAGACTGCCCAATTGCTACAATCACCTCCATTAAATACTATCTTACATTGGTATTGGTCCAGCCAATTTGACACTGTATTCAATGGAGTTAGATCAGTTATTAAGCTGGATTCAAATTGTGCTGCCTGCACCTTTAACACAGTTGGTTTTGAAAGTACTCCGCATTAATTTCTTTTTCACTCGAATGTCGTCGTTAATTTATATTCAATACTGATCAAAAGGCCTAGTTGAAGGTAGGTTTGATTCAGAAAGTCCATTCTGCATCCTCCACTTATGAAGATATATTTGACTGCTGGAGCAATTGCACTCATGTTTTCACTCAAGAAAACAGTGGCCTCCTGCCCCTTAACAGAAGAACTGTTGAATGCAGCATATTTACTTATTCAACTTAAAAGTGATCTAAATTAGGTTTGATTCCCCGTGTAAACAGCAGTCTTACCAATCTGATCTGAATTACAGTAACATACAGTCTGCCATAGTAAGAATTCCAAAGTATCTTTCATGAATCTCTTTTATTATAATCATTAAGTATGGTGTTTTCTTTACAGCTGAATGGCAGTGGTCAAGTGGTAAGCAAAGTCCCAAGCCACTACATTTCTACACAGATGCTGGCGCCGCCACCTCCCCCATCCATGGCCAGATCAGTAACATTGGCAATGCCACCAGACACCAAAACAACCACAACAACCACAGAGGGTGGAGCAACATCGCCAACATCACCCAGTAAGCATTTTCTGTTTGCATAAGTACAGTTTGCAGAGATTTGTAACTTTCCTCAGACTGTAGAAAAATGACTTTCTTAAGATTCAGAGAATGCCTCCAAAAAGGCAAGGTGCTTATTTGTAATTAGACTTTATTGTTCAGTTTAATCACGCCACTGACGAGACATAACTTTCAGGGTTCTTCAGTATTTGATGTCTTGAGACGTTCTTGAAGCCCATACATTCATATAAGACTTTTGGATTTGTCAACTATATTATGATTTAATGTGTAGAAATGAAAATATATCCATTATGTTTTTGTGAGACACGCATATGGAAACAATCATTACTTAGCTGCATCATGGAATGTATCCTATGGCATTGTACTTCACAAAAAGTATTTTAAAAACTTGAATACATTACTTGTAGTAATTAAGATTGCCAGTTTAAACATTTTCTTTTAGTTCAATAGCAAGGAGTTCAAGTTACTAAGTTCAAGTATATTGCTTTTTAACAAAGCTCTGTATCTGTATTAGATTCTCCACAGTGTGGAAACAGGCCCTTCGGCCCAACAAGTCCACACCGCCCCTCCGAAGAGAAACCCAACCAAATCCATTCCCCTCCCCTATATTTATCCCTGACTAACACACCTAACACTGTGGGCATGGCCAGTTCACCTGACCTGCATACCTTTGGACTGTGGGAGGAAACTAGAGCACCTGGAGGAAACCCACGCAGACACAGGGAGAATGTGCAAACTTTACACAGACAGGCGAGAATTGAACCCAGGATCCTGGTGCTGTGAGGCAGCAGTGCTAACCACTGAGCCACTGTGCCCATGTACCAATTTTTCAGTAATCCAAATCAGTGATTCTTCTTGTCAGTCAACAGCATCATTTTTTTTGGGTAAACTCTAAAGTTAAATCTTGAATTTCCTTATACATTTTCCCATATCACCTGCTTACAAAATAGGCTTCTTTCCATCTAGTGAATCTGAAGTTGAAATCCAGATTTGACTCTGGACCAATTCATTCACTACCCTTCTCCAGCCTAGTTTCTCTGAGCTGTTATACCTGGTTTCTACATGCTGATGTTGCTGTAATATATAATATCAAATAAAAACTGAAATTGGTGCAGAAACTCAGCAGGTCTGGCAGCATTTGTGGAGAGAGCAACAGAGTTAATGTTTCAAGTCCAAAGACTTATTCAGAATTGGTTGGATTCGAAATGTTAAATGTTTCTCCACAAATGCTGCTAGATGCTGAATTTCTCCAGTGTTTTCAGTTTTCATTTCAAATTCCAAGCATCTGCAGTATTTGCATTTATTTCTCTTTGTGTATGCTTTGTCAACCTACAGTGCACTGCAGCAAGACTTCATTATGTGTTTGATTTTAATCATTATTGCTTTGAATTGCTGTCATTTAACATTACATCTGCAATCAGGTATTGCCCAAACTTGGTCATATCAATGACCAGATTGAAAAGATTGCAAGTGTGGATTGTTTCCAAATGCATGCTGAAGATATTCAACTTTATCTCTTTATCACTTCACCACTTCTCTGCGCCTCATAATCAATTGTATCCTGTCAAGGCTGACTTTGGTTTAATCACAATTTCATTTGGTTAAACATTGGAAAAAAGCACAGCCACTTGTTTTTTGTAAATATATCTGTTAGCAAGAAAAAGATTTATTTGACTTCACCAAAATATAAAGTTATTGAAAATATAACAAGTAACAAACACCAGTATAATAAAGAAAAACTCAAATTACAATGCAGCTACTGGCTACTAACTACTAACCTACTCTATAATACAAAACAAAACCTAACACTGTGCAAAACAGCACCAATAAATAAGTAAGTGACTAATAAAACAAAAAAAAATGAAAGAACACACAAGCACAAAGTTCCCAAACTAAAGAACTGGAGTGTTGTATATATACCTGCATTAACTCACAAGTCCCCCTCCAGGCCCCTGGGCTCAGCAAACCTCACCATCCCGGTTAAACAAACACCCTAGTTAAGATAGAGGACAAATCTGTATCCAAACAACTTAAAAAGGGCTGTCATGTCTTATAAAACAGGTCTGTTATGTGGTGCTTCATGTTTGTAAAAGAAACCCAAGGGAATGTGCTCCATAAATAATTTCCGCCATCCCAGCAAGCCCAGCAGGTTCACAGACACCCAATTCATCAGAATATTCTTCTGTGCACAGTATGCAAGAATATTAAATAGTTTCTTCCCATGCCTGTCTAAAGATGATAAATTTAGTAGACCTAGGAGGAGAGATATCAGGTCTACTTTAACTTCAGTCCTCAATACCCTCCCTCTCTCTCCGGCTACAGCGCACCAATAAACACGGAGCCTGTGGCATGTCCAGAAGCAATGAATAAGAGTACCTACACTTACTTTACATTTGGGGCACATTGAAGATGCCTCTTTTCTAAACTTCACCAGACAATCCAGTGCCACATGAACTCTGTGCAGAACCTTTAACTGCATAGTGCATGTCGTATTACAGATTGAGATCTTTCACACATTCTCCCATATGTCCTCCTACATTTCAGAAGAGATATCCACTCCCATCTCTTGGTCCCAGACTTCACATAACTAGTTAATAACCTGCCAGGCCATACCACCCAGCAGGCGATAGAGGGCACTAACCGAGAGGGTATCACAGAGTCATAGAGATGTACACCATGGAAACAGACCCTTCGGTCCAACCTGCCTACGCTGACCAGATATCCCAACCCAATCTAGTCCCATCTGCCAGCACCCGGCCCATTTCCCTCCAAACCCTTCCTATTCATATACCCATCCAAAGGCTTGTGGAACGTAGCAACAACCTCTCTGTATCAGCTTAAAGGGCTTAGTGAGAAGCGTTGTCTTCTTCAGGGTGAAATCCTAAACCTGAAAAAAACGGAAAAGGTCTCTGCTGGGCAGCCCGTGTTTGCAGCTCAGTTGCTCGAAAAACATCATAACCCCTCCCCACCTCAAACAAGTCTCCCAGACTGGAACTTCTCTCGCTGCCCATAGTTTGAACCCTGAGTCCATCATCCCTGGTCAGAACCCCGGCATACCAACAATAGGGATGAGTTGCGAAGTCTTGGCTACGCAGCCCTCACTCTGACGCATCATCCTCCATGCCTTGACTGTACTAATAACAATGGGGTTCTGGCAGTGGTCCATAACTGTCCTCATGTTATCCATGAACAATAGGTTAATAAGGCTCGATATCCAGCCATATTGAGCCTGGATACTTACCTGCCAAATCGCATACAAAGGACAGCAGGGAACTCAATTGATGCCTCCTGATGTCTGGGAAATCAACTCCACCCATCTTTGAGGCAACTGTAATTTAGTAAGTTTGATGAGGGGCCGACCACTATGCCAGACAAAGGAACTAAACCAACCTAAAAGTCTCCGCAGTGTTGACCTGGGAAACATTATAGGGAGCATATGCATGGGATAAAGCAAATGAGGAAGGACATTCATCTTAATGAGAGCTATTCAGCCCAACCATGAAATTGGAAGAGCCTCCCATCTCTGGAGATCTCACCTAATATTGTCAAGCAGGTGAGCAAAGTTAGTCCAAAATAACAGATCAAACATGGGGTTAATAAAACTGCCTAGGTATTGGAAACCTGCCCGTCACCACTTAAGAGGGAACTCAGGGCCACCTTCAACCTCTGGCACTTCCTTGAGGTTCCCCAAAGGCATAGCCTACGACTTTGCAAAGTTGATCGTATGTCTTGCAATACCCCCACATTAATTAATACTTTGAATCAGATGAGGTACGGAGGTCATCGGGTCCAATAAAAACAGAAGGACATCGTCCTCATATAGTGTAATCTTGTGTACCCTCGATCCTATTTCAAGAGTGGTTATGTGCACTTTCTGATGAATAGCCTCTACCAGCGGTCCTATCACCAATGTAAACAACAATGGTGAGAGGGGCCAGCCTTAATGACTACCCCTGCCAATCCTAAAGTTCCCAGATTTCACCCGGTCGGTGATGACCAAGGCCAGACAGTGGCGATATAAAACCTCGACCCACCTTGCAAAGACCCCGCCCAACCCAAACCACTCTAAGACATAAAAGCGATACAGCCACTCCACCTGGTCAAATGTTTTTTTCTGTATCTAAGGAAATCACCAACCCCTGGATTGATCATTGCTGACATACTTGAACCAAATTCAGCAACCTTCTAATATTATTAGAAGACCTACAGCCCCTTATAATATCTGTCTGGTCCTCTTTGACAATACAGGGCAACACCATTTCCAATATCAGCGCCAGGATCTCAGACAGAATCTTGAAATCTGAATTTAATAGAGAGATGGGCCTGTATGATGAATGAGGGAAATATTAGCTTCTCTCAAAGATGGTGGTAAGCATTCATGCATATAGGAGTGATGGTACATTTCCAATATCAGCCCTGACAGAATCCCTATAAACTCCTTATAAAACTCACTCGGGAGACCATCAGGGTCAAGCGCTTTCCTACTCTGAAGTTGCCTAGCTACCTCCTGTATTTCCTGAACTGTCAAGGGGGCATTAAGGAGAGAAGCCTGTTCCAAGGTTACCCCTGGGAGGTCCAGGTTCTTAACAAAAGCTTCCATTTTAGCCCTCCTGTCCTCACAACCTCCAGACCGATACAATCCAGAGTAAAAACTCTGAAAAGCCTCATTAATCCTTTGGCATTGTATGTGAGGACCCCGGCACTGTCTCGAATTGCAATACTGGATTGGGGAGCATGTGTTTTCCTTGTCAGATACACTAAATACTTCCCTGGCCTATCCCCGTACTCGAACAGCCTTTGTGTAGCAAAAGCAAATTTTTTTTTTGCGGTTTGTGTAAGTATTGAATTCAAGGCAGCCTGGAGGGCTGTGATCCACTGTAGCTTAGTCACTGAAGGCTGCACAAAATGTGCTGCCTCAGTAGCCTTCAACCTTGTCTCAAGTAGACGTTGCTGTTCCCTCTTCTGTAATTTCCGGCTAGCCAAATAGGAAATAGCTAATCCCCTAGCAAAGACCTTAGTGGTCTCCCATAGCATATATGGACTACCAGCCGTGCCTGAGTTGATAGTCAAGAACTCCTGAAACTCCTTCAAAACATATTCCACAAATTTGGAATCCTTGAGGAGAAAAGGATTCAGATGCCACTCCTGCAAACCTAGCTCCTCACTCTTGGCCTTAACCTCCAAATATACCGCCACGTGATAAGAGATAGCTGTATTCTCAATTTTACAACCCATAATCGAATCCAGGATGGTCAAGGCAGCCAATCCTTTGCTTGTCCCTGTATGTGTGGGAATGCACTAGGACTTGGCAGGGACGCTGTACCGGCCCAGACCTGCGCATTGCTACCCGATAGGCCCTTTAAATCTGCAGCCTGCTGGACTCGATTTGAACGCCCAGGAATGCGGCAGCCAGTGTTCAAAGAAGCTGACTGGCTTCCCACCTTCTTCACCTTCCGGAAACCCGGCAATCCGAAGATTTGTCCTCCGACCTCGATTTTCGAGGTCATCAACCTGGTCTCATGAGGCCTGCACTTCCCACTCCAGTACCTGGGTCAGACTGGACGAGGACTCGAATGCCACTTCTGAGGCCATGGTTCAATCCTCCACCTCCTCCATCCGCTCCCCGAGGTCCTGGAGCTCCTGTTCATGCTTCTGCAGCATGGGCACGATGGGTTGGACCTGGGCACGGATCACCTCACAGATCTCCTTAATCACAGCCCCAACCTTCGAGGTAAGTATTTCCATCGCCGCTGCCAATTCCCGTGAGTCTGTCAGGTCCCCAGGGGGTTTGGAAGAGGCGGCTGCTGCAGTCTCTGGTGTGGCGGTGCTGCAGGAGAATGTCCTCCCTGCTGTTTTTTGCTCACTCCTTTTCCTTTTGGCATCCTTCCCGCTCCCAAATATTAACAAGTATATGTTCTGTAAGGTTTTAAACTAATAGTTCCTCCACATAACTTGGCCAGGGATGACAAAAACTACCAATATGATTTGGCTGTTATGCAGAGCCATCCATGGCAGAATTGCTGCCACCTTGCCGAGTCACAGCCACATTTTTGATGCTCAATGTTAGTTCCAGTTCTTCAGTATTGATGGGTTCCCTTTCCCTAGCCTTTAATTTAGAATAAATAAACTATGAACAACAACCTTACCAATGTGCTTGATCGAAGCTGGACCTGATGCTTCACAACCTCATTAATTGCCATGGCCATCAATAGGTGCAGGAGTAGGCCAAGTAGCCTTTCAAGATCTTTCCATTCAATGAGATCATGGCTGATCTGTGGCCAGCTCCATATACTGTCTTTGGTCCACATCCCTCAGTACCTCTGCTTAACAAACCATTATCTATCTCAGATTAAAAACTTATCTACTATCAACTGCTGTTTGTGGAACAGAGTTCCAAAACAATACCACTCCAACAGTGGCTACCTGAAACTTGAGAATATTCCTCCCATCATCAACGTCATTCTTCATGCTTTGATGTATTCCATATTCCTTCATGCTTTGACATCTATTCCCCATCACTCCTGTCCTTGTTAAACTGAACAGCTTCCTTAACCTTTAGCATATCCTGTTTACAGATCTTGTGCTTATCTTGAAGTGCCTTTACGCTTTGTTCCTCCTGACTTCTGCTGCATCTCCAGTGATGCTATGTTTTCTCCTCCTCAGTATATACCTCTTGCCCTTCACTGCACCATCAGTGATAGAAAAGACTCTTATCTGTATTTCTTATCGTCTTTAGAAGTCTTACAAGTTTTGATCTAATCTTGAGTCACCTCTCCGGATACCTTTTCTGGGCTGTGTTTCTGTTTGTGTTACTGTTCCTCTGTGAAGAACCTCAGATTATCTGGCATGGCGAAAGCAGTATATAAATTAAAGGGGCGGCACGGTGGTTCACTGATTAGCACTGATGCCTCACAGTGCCATGGACACGGGTTCAATTCCAGCCTCAAGCATAGGTTATGTGCTTTAGTCAAGGGAAATGTAAAGTAATAGGATAGGGGAAAGGGTCTGGGTGGGATATTCTTTGGAGGGTTGGTGTGGACTTGTTGGGCCAAATGGCCTGTTTCCACACTGCAGGGATTCTATGAATAAATCCTAAATTGCTGTTAACACTGCTTGCAGCACATCATTTGTTGGACTGCTACGATACAGGCTTGAAGCTATATTGTTCTGCATGTCGGGATTCCAATCTTAGTCATGACCTGGCAGGTAGTTCTCTGTGAGAAGAAGAAGAAAGCAAAAGGATGTTTACCTTA
Source organism: Chiloscyllium punctatum (assembly GCF_047496795.1). NCBI lineage: Eukaryota > Metazoa > Chordata > Chondrichthyes > Orectolobiformes > Hemiscylliidae > Chiloscyllium > Chiloscyllium punctatum. Next base: position 65,182,197 of record NC_092762.1, read on the forward strand.
GCTCATCTTTTACATCACTTTTGTGCACCTTAATTACCATAGATCACAACAGAAAAAATATGGACATCTTGTAAAAATTGAATAAAAAGTTGGCATTGAACCCCATCCAGTGATGTAACTAACAGAAGAGTTTCCTGTCCTTTCCAATAAGTAAAATCTTTATTGACAGCAGTGTGACAACAACTAAATTAAATCATCCAATTTTGTAAATTACTGTCTGTAATTTACACTTTTGACTGTGATACTTTAATTTGATGATTGTTAACAAGAAAAGCAAAAATATTTAGAGTGGTTAATTCCAGTCTTGTCATCTGTGAAATCTGATGCATTATAACTCAACAGTTCATCAATGGGACTAAAGCTGCTGGCATTTAACTTAAAAGATATCACAGGGTGGGGGTAATTTAATTGTAAAGTTATAAAATCAGGAAAAATCCTCATGGAGACATTGTAGTAATAACATTTAATAGGCATTGTGAAATTTAGTAAGTCTTTTATTTCCTCAATGCTGCATGTAGTTTTGGCATAAACACGCATTTTATTGGATAAAAATTATGATAGAGGTGAATAGTTTAAGAGTACCAAGGGAGTGGGTAATTTGTAATTAAACAGTGCATTTGAGTAATTCTAGGTCTCACTGAGATAATTGCAGAATTCGAGTGACTTAGTGCTTTGATTGTTTTCTTATCAAATTGAGAAACCAGCTTAATAATTTTGATTCCATTGTTAAAAACAAGAGTGAATTTCATTTGGCTGTAAGCATGACTTATAAAATCCCACTCATTCCCCAGTGACTGAAATTGATGCAAAATGACAGCATCTTGACCAGAATTATACTGTAACCTGATCTGGGAATTTCACACACAACCTTTTGGTTGAAGTCCAATATTTGTATCAGTAGTTGATAAAAACAAAATCTTCCCAGGGCATCAATTAATTGTGGGTGTCAAGATGGTCATATTAAATGTTGAACAAAATAAATAAGAAAGCTATGCCTTTATGAAGTAATATTCATTTCTTTTACTTAGACTACAGCAAGCATGGTTTTGTTTTCACTGGACTAAATTATAAACTCTAAGTAGACGAATAGATAGATAATGAAAGAGTTCCAAGAATTTAACTAGACTGAGCTTTCAACATTGTACCACATTTCACATTCTCAAGACATGTTATCAATTCAGTCAATTACTTTTACAATAGTTTCTATTTTAGGCAAATGCAATTGCTGATTGATACACAGCAAGATCTCACTAATAGGAACAAAGTTACTTTATTTCTTTGGCATTGATTGTTGGATTATAATTGGTCACAACGAAGAGTGAACTCCTTCGTTCATATGTTGTTATACACCCACCTGAGTAAGCAGAAACTATCTCTTGGCCTCATGTTAATTATGCTTAATGGTTTGCAGTTGCCTATTAGATTACATCCTCAAACAGGGATTTTTATGGCACCTTAATGTGACATAATGGTGTTAACTTGCAATCACAAAATGCTGTTGAACATAAAAAAAGTTGCATAGTTTTTAACATGTAACCTTGCTGTAAGTCTGCAGTAGTGAGTAGAGTGGATTCTTTCTTGATTATATGTTTCACTGAAATCTGTTTCTTGATTAAGTTTTGCAAATATAAACCATAAGTTAGACTGGAGCACTTTTAAGAACAAAAAGGCAGGGGTATTTTCTGAGTCTGTAGATTGTAAAGGAGTAATGATGGCCTTTAGTAGAGTGATATGCTCTTCTAGTCAGATGTGGGTGTTAGGGACAGTCTCTATGTTACTGATGATCATGTCTGCAGGAATTGTCTTTGGTTATGAATCCTATCAGATCACATGGAGTGAAAATTAGAGGCAATGAGGAATTTACAGAGCTAGGGGTTTGATGAATGGCAGTTATAAGAATTGAGAAAAGCCACAGATACAGTCAGGTAGATGGGGTAACTCCAGGAAGGGTAGGACAAGTAGGCAGGTGGTGCAGGAGTCTTCTATGGCTACCCCCATTTCCAAAAGTATGTTGTTTTGGAAAATGTAAAGGGCGATGGACTGTCAGAGGAATGTAGCATGAACAGCCACGTTTCTGGTATCGAGACAGGCTCTAATGTAATGAGGGGTACATCAGGTTCTAAGCGAAGGATTGTGATAGGGGACTCTCTAGTTAGAGGCACAGTCTGACGTTTCTGCAGCCAGCAGTGAAAAATCAGTATGGTGTGTTGCCTCCCTGGTGCCAGGATCAAGGATGTCTCAGAGAGGGTGTAGAATGTTCTCAAAGGGGAGAAGGACCAGCAGGAGGTCATTGTACACATTGGAACCAATGAGATAGGAAGGGAAGAGGAGGAGATTCTGAAGGGAGAATATAGAAAATTAGGCATGAATTTAACAAGAAGGTCCTGAAGGGTAGTAATATCTGGATTACTCCCAGTGTTACGAGTGAGTGAGGGTAGGAATAGAAGGATAGAGCAGATGAATGCATGGCTGAGGAGTTGGTGCATGGGAGAAGGGTTCACATTTTGGATCATTGGAATCTCTTCTGGACAAGAAGGATGGATTGCACCTGAACTGGAAGGGGTCTTGTATGGGAAGGTTGTGTGGCTAGTACAGCTGTAGACAGGGATCAGATGTATTTATTTGAGAACATAAATGAGAACTTCTAATTTCAGCATTTGCCAAACTTAAAGCTAGTATAATATTCTGGGTATTCCAAGAGGGAGGACAGGAAAAAATTGTGGCTGTAAGAGCTGCTCCTTTTTGAGTATTTTAGGTCTTGGCAGTGATTTCCTCAAATTCCAGGAGCAGCAATTACTGTTTTATGTGCTGTTGCATTATTTTGGCACTTTGGGGGAGAAAAGTCAAAACAACAGCACTTTTAAAAGGGAGAAAGACAAGCAAAAGGCAGCGAGCACATGGTCAGTGAGGGAGAGAGAGAAAGAAACCTACACTGCTTACTGATTCAGCAGTGAATCCACACAGTTACTGCCTTTGCTGTTTGAGTCCATGTATCTCTGATCATTGGAGTGAATCTAGGAAAAACTAACAAACCGCAAAATTCACAGCTGACCTTGGAGGAACCTGTGTGGGAGAGCTCACAGCACAGGAACAGATAAGTGTATAACTTAGTCTGAAGCACTTTTTTTTTAAGAGCACAAAAGATGGTGCTATTTTCTGAGTCTGTTGATTGTGAAGGAGTAAAGATGGTCTATAGAAGAGTGATATGCTGTTGTTGTTGGATGTGGTAGTTTGGGGAGAGTTTCCATGTTACTGATGACCATGTGGAGCAGGGAGATTTGCTAGAGCAGTTCGGGAGGATTTAAACTAGTAGAATGGGATGGGGGTGGTGGGGGAGGTGGGACCCTGGGAATTAGTGGGGAAAGAGATCAATCTGAGAACGGTACAATTGGAAAAAGGAGCGAGTCAAACAGTTAGCGCAGGCAGGGACAAAGCAGAGAACAAGATAGGACTGATAAATTAAACTGCATTTCCTTCAATGCAAGAGGCCTAACAGAGAAGGTAGATGAACTCAAAGCATGGTTAGGAATATGTTACTAGGATATCATAGCAATTACAGAAAGATGCTCAGGGATGGACAGGACTGGTAGCTTAATGTTCCATGATAGAAATCCTATAGGAAAGATAGTAAGAGGGGCAAGAGAGGAGGGGGAGTGATGTTTTTGATAAGGGATAGCATTACTGCTGTTCTTAAGGAGGATATTCCTGGGAATGCATCCAGGGAAGTTATTTGGGTGGAACTGAGAAATAAAAAAGGGATGATCACCTTATTGGGATTGTATCACAGACCTCGTAACAGTCAGCAGGAAATTGAGAAACAAATTTGTAAGGAGATCACAGGAAGAATAATAGGGTGGTTATGGTAGGAGATTTTAACTTTCCAAACGTGGACTGGGACTGCCATAGAGTTAATGGTTTAGATAGAGAGGAATTTGTTAAGTGTGTACAAGAAAATTTTCTGATTCAGTATGTGGACGTACGAACTAGAGAAGGTGCAAAACATGACCTACTCTTGGGGAATAAGGCAGGGCAGGTGACTGAGATGTAAGTGGGGGACAACTTTGGGGCCAGTGACCATAATTCCATTCATTTTAAAGTAATGATGGAAAAAGATAGACTGGATCTAAAAATTGAAATTCTAAATTGGAGGAAGGCTCATTTTGAGAGTATTAGACAAGACCTTTCAAAAACTGAATGGGGGCAGATGTTCGCAGGTAAAGGGGACGGCTGAAAAATAGGAAGGCTTCAAAAATTATATAACAAAAGACCAGAGACAGTATGTTCCTGTTAGGGTGAAATGAAAGGCCGGTATGTGTAGGGAATGCTGGCTGTCTAAAGAAATTGAGGGTGGTTAAGAAACAGAAGGAAGCATGTCAGGTATAGACAAGAGAGATTGAGTGAATCGTTGGAGTATAAAGGCAGTGGGAGTATACTTAAGAGGGAAATCAGGAGGGCAAAAAGGGGATAAGGGTAGCTTTGGCAAATATGGTTAAGGAGAATCCAATACATTGAGGACAAGAGGATAACTAGAGAGAGAATAGGGCCCCTCAAAGATCAGCAAGGCAGCCTATGTGTGGAGCGGCAGGAGATGGGGGATACTAAACAAGTATTTTACATCAGTGTTTACTGTGGCGGACATAGAGGATTTAGAATGTGGAGAAATAGATGGTGACATCTCAAATACTGTCCACATTACAGAGTAGGAGGTGCTGGATGTCTTGAAAAGCATAAAAGTGGATAAATCCCCAGGACCTGATCAGGTGTACTCTAGAACTCTTAGGGAAGCTAGGGAAGTGATTGCTGGGCCCCTTATTGAGATATTTGTATCATCGATAGTCACAGGTGAGGTGAAATAAGACTGGAGTTTGGTTAATGTGGCGCCCCTAGTTAAGAAACATTGTAAGGACAAGCCAGGGAACTATAGACCAGTGAGCCTTACATTGGTGGAGGGCAAGTTGTTGGAGGAAATCCTGAGGGACAGGATTTATACCTATCTACTTGCCTTGGAAAGGCAAGAACTGATTAGGGATAGTCAGCATGGCTTCATGCGTGGGAACTCATGTTTCACAAACTTGATTGAGTTTTTTGAAGTAACAAAGAACATTGATGATGGTGGAGTGGTGGATGTAATCTAAATGGACTTCAATAATGCGTTCGACAATGTTCCTCGAGGGATACTGGTTAGCAAGGTTATATCTCATGGAATACAGGGAGAACTAGCCTATTGGATATAGAACTGGCTTGAAGGTAGATGACAGGGTGGCAGTGGAGGGTTACTTTTCAGACTGGAGGCCTGTGATCAGTGATGTGCCACAAGGATCGGTGCTGGGTCCACTACTTTTCATCGTTTATATAAATGGTTTGGATGTGAAAGTAGGAGGTATAGTTAGTAAGTTTGCAGATGACACCAAAATTGGAGCTGTAGTGGACACGTTACCTCAGAGTACAACAGGATCTTGATCAGATGGGTCAGTGGGATGAGGAGTGGCAGATGGAGTTTAATTTAGATAAATGCGAGGTGCTGCATTTTGGAGAAGCAAATCTTAGCAGGACTTATACACTTAATGGTAAGTTCCTGGGGTATGATGCTGAACAAAGAGACCTTGGAGTACAGGTTCATAGTTCCTTGAAAGTGGAGTTGCAGGTAGATAGGATAGCAATGTTTGGTATGTTTTCATTTATTGGTCAGAGCATTGAGTACAGGAGTTGGGAGGTCATGTTGCGGCTGTACAGGACATTGGTTCGGCCATTTTTGGAATATTGCATGCAGTTCTGGTCTCCTTCATATCAGAAAGATGTTGTGAAACTTGAAAGGGTTCAGAAAAGATGTACAAGGATGTTGTCAGGGTTCGAGGATTTGAGCGACAGGGAGAGGCTGAATAGGCTGGGGCTGTTTTCCCCGGAGCGTCGGAGACTGAAGAGTGGCCTTGTAGAGGTTTATAAAATCATCAGAGGCATGGATAGAATAAATAGACAAGGCCTTTTCCCTGGGGTGGGGGAGTCTAAAACTGGAGGGCATAGGTTTAGGGTGAGAGGGGAAAAATATAAAAGCGTCCAAAAGGGCAACTTTTTCACTCAAAGCATGGTGTGTGTAGAATGAGCTGCCAGAGGAAGTGGTAGAGACTGGTACAATCACAATATTTCAATGGCATCGGGATAGGTATATGAATAGGAAGTGTTTAGAAGGATATGATGCCAAATGGGACTAGATTAGGTAAGGATATTTGGTTGCATGGACGAGTTGGACCAAAGAGTCTGTTTCCATGCTGTAGAACTCTATGACTCTATGACTAATTGAGAAGTGAACAGCACTTGGTGCAAGTTACAATTTGGGCTGCAGAGTGTTGCACATTTGTAGAGATGCAGGATGGGAGGCCAGCCACAGGAACATTTGAATAGCCAGGTTTGAAAATAATGAGGGTTGCAGCAACAGACGAATTAACACAAGGATGGAGACTGAGAACATTATGGGGATGCAAATTGACACGAACAGAATACATGAATAGAACCTTATCTTAGGCTAAAAGGGCAGTTAGGTTGTGAACAATTTGGTTCAGATAGTAGCCAGAGAATTGACTATGTGGGACTAAAGACGATCAGGAGCAAAATGCTTCCAGGCTGTTTTTAGCATGCAATTTTAAAGCACAATTTGCAGTAACGAGAAACAAGTGACAGGTAGTGATAAATATATAGAGAGCTTGTATCTAATATATAGGATTTTGTGACAGTTTGGTAAAATAGATTTCTCCTTTAAGTCCATAAAAATATTGGACTTTTCATTTAAATTCATAGCTTTGCAGATTGAACATGCTTAAGAAGAAGAAAAATTGCCACATTGGATTCCATGCAGCAAATTGGCTTTAAGATTGTCATCTCACTTTCATTGAGATGATTGGGTTCTGTAGTTAGTGTATGTATTGCCCTGTTTCAGATCCTTATTTGATTGTATTCTGAATTGAAGTATTCAAATTTCACGCATAAATTGCTGAACCTCAATACTGCACAAATCTTCCAAAATCTAATCAGCTTATCCAATCTAATAAAGTGTCAGCCTTGGAACAGTGGAGTATGAATGAGCTTGAGTCAAAAGATCAGTAGTTTGAGCCCCACTCAGTTGTGAGGATGCATTTGGACTGAGGGAGAGATGTGCTGTGGAGGTGCCATCTTTAAGATGAACAGTTAAATTTATGACTTTCTGTTTTCTCTGGCCAACTTAACAGATAGCCACATTCTATTTAAAGAAGATTCAGGGAGTCCCCTTGATTTTTTCTTTGATGAATATATATTTCTCAGTCTATGCCACTGCAACTGATTAACCGGCCGATAGCTCATTGCTATTTGTGGGATCTCACTATGCACACATTGGCTGCCTGAGTTCCCTACATTACAACACTGGCTGCACTTCAGTTGTACCTGTAAATTTGCTTTAGAACTTCCCAGTGTTAAGACATCATATACCTTTATTCTTCTGTTCTTTCTGTGGCCTTTTGGGGGACTTTCTGAGACAAAAGCAGTAAAGTCAAATGTTAGGAGACCATAATGAATATGTACCCATTTAGAAAAGCTGGAACTTTTCACCTTGTAAGTTTTGTAAATAATTAATACCAAACACATTTTAAAACAATAAATTTCTGTGACTGAGAACATCTGAGAAACATGCCTTTGAATGACAATATTAAAACAGGCAGAACAAAAATGATTTAAATTTAAAATGCCCTTAGTGTGTGGTTAAAAATTTAAGCAGTTACAATTTGGCTGCAATTCTGGGTCAACAGTGTTTGCTTAAAGACTCACCATGAACATACTGAATAATTTACATTACAAATTTCATAAATGGGCATGGTAATCATCTGAAAAGGGTAATATTTACCAAGATGGTGATAGTTTTGAATCATTTATTGTAAGTAATGGTTTATTTATGATACATTATATATTGCAAGCACCCATTCCTATGTATGTAAACTCATAAGGGTTAAAAGAAGAGTTAGTCTAAGAGCAGGAACACTCTTCTCAACTTTCTCTTCCTATTTGAAATAGCCAATTTGTTTTCAGGAAGGGAGATAGCATTGGTACAAAAGTAGAAACTTAACAAAAGAAGTCAGTCATTCAGTTCGTCACAAGAGTTCTGACTGACCGACAACGCGGTGGCTCAGTGATTAACACTGCTGCCTCAAAGTACCAGAGACCCGGATTCGATTCCAGCCTTGGGTGACTATCTGTGTGGAGATTGCATGTTCTTCTGCTGTGTGCGTGGGTTTCCTCCAGGTACTCCAGTTTCCTCCCACAGTCCAAAGATGTGCAGGTTAGGTGGATTGACCATGCTAAATTGCTCACAGTGTCCAGGAATGTGCAGGCTAGGTGGATTAGCCACGGGAAATGCAGGGTTACAGCGATAAGGAAGAGATGTGAGTCGAGGTGGAATGCTCTTCAGAGGTCATTGTGGACTCAATAGGCCGAATGGCCTGCTTCCACACTGTGGGGATTCTATGAAACAGGACAGCTGCCCACAATGTTTATCTTCTTAAATATGTATAAGATGCTTTTTTCTCGGATTATTTGCCCATGGTAGTGGATATTAGTGGATGATCATGAGGATAGAGCAGGCAAAGAATAAAGGACAGCAGGGGTGAGTTTCTTCTCCAATTCCTGCATGCATTGGTGCTCAGGCTCATACTGCTTAAAAAGTGCTGTGAAGAGTGGTGATTTTCCAGTAACTCCTCAGTGATTATTGAGCCTATGTTAGCAAATTCTGAAAGATTTCAAGCTGTAGTTAATTCTGGCCCTCCGAACACTCTGATCCCATTAGCCCTGAGGTAAATGCAGCAGTGACAAATCAGCAACAGTGTCTCTGAAACACAGGTAAATGCTGAGAAGCTTGGTCACCTTCTGTAGGCTGCTGGATTGGCTTGAACCACTCTTTTAGGAGATGAAGACAAAGCTGAACAGGTGGAGCCTCAGTACCTGCAGAAGACAAAGTAGTGATAGGAATTTCTAGGGAATCACTAAAGCACAGCCATTATATGTTCCTCAGAGATGTAGCAGAAACCTCAGGCTGATTTTTAACAAAAATCAACTAAATGTCAACATTGAGGAGTTTTGTGGAGCGTTTCATCCCATTAGCTCTAATGAGTTATCTCACACAATTCTCTGCAGCTCATCTCATTATGTATATGCCACACCTTGAGCATTATCATGCACTCAACAATGGCAGAAGTACTTGCTGCTGCTAAGACTACCCAGGGCTCCCAGCACCGGCACCATATTTAAAACCCAGCTGAGAATCAGCTCAAGCTGTGCTCACTGGGAGCTGTCCTTCACTGTAGCATGTAGTGAGAGAGGAATCAAAAAGAAAAACATTTGAGGTGGCGCAGATGACACTGAACAGCAAACACAAGCTCACATTCCGAAAAGTATTGCTGTTTAATATCATCACCTGCCTGATTGACTGTCATTATAACTGCATCCAGAAGAATCAAGCTGCAAAGACTACCCAGACTTAGCATGAACCTGTCCTGGAACTCTCCCCAAGGGAGTACTACAATTGCCCGAATGCTCAACGTGGCATAACATCATCTCATTGTTAATGTGAGAACATTGCATGTTAGAAAACTTTCAAACAGTTGAAAATGTTCCCTTTTATTCAACTGTAACAAAAGATAAAACAAATGAAAAAGATCTCCATTTGCTTCTCAAAACAGACGGAGACTGCTTTGCTTTTGAACACCAACAAACTTACAGCTAATGAATGATTACTACATTCAACTTTGATTCATTTCAACCATGTGTCAATGAAGTCCTGTTTGGCTTGTTGCACCAACACTGCACTGCTCTGCCAGGCTGAAGGTTATATTCCTCCTGCTCAAAAGACTGCTATTGCTCTCCCAGCTCTTCACTGTCCATCATATCCCCTCTTTGCCTGTTCCAGTTGTGCAGGGTACACCATGCTAGAGTTAGGTGGCTCTGTTGAACTGTACTGCAAGACTGATCCAAGCATTAGAACCTCATCTCCACCACGCCTAACATCTACTCCATTATGAATCTGGTTAAACAATGAGCTGTATTGTATCCCTGATTGACAGCCCTCAGTCAAGGGTTGCAAAACAAACTCATTAACTATGGTTGCAGACCCTTGTTACCTAGTAACTTGGAGATAGTAAGGACTGCTGAAAGGTTCTGACCTGTAATGGTGACTCATTAGTTATCCAGTAACCATCCTTGTAAGGTATCCAGCCCTTGAAACAGAAACATGAGAGTTCTCAAGGATATTTACATCATGGCAGCTCTGAAGGTACTTGGTGCAGATTTCTAAGATGAGATACTAACTGTCACAGTTAAATTGGATGTTGATGAAATGGAACATTGTTCTGTTAATGAAGTGTGTTACACTATGATACTGCACTCTCAAAGCAGTGTGTGTGCAGTCACCTTGAGAATGCATCTCTTTTGGCAAAGTCCAGGCACAGGAAAACAAGATGAAACTGTGTCTTCTATCAAAACTTGTGTCAGTAACAGCCTTGATACATATAAAGATTGTTGAATGCTACACAGGACCCCAGTGGATCTTTAGAAGAGAGCCTGACTTTAGATGCAAACTGAGTTATCACTTAACAAAGATGTTAGGATGCCTGAGGAGCACCCTGCATTGATATATGAGTTGGGTGCCTGTCCGTGCACACAAAATCTCTTGGCAACAGCATTCCAATGAAAAGTTTTGGTGTGCTCCAAAGTGCAGTATTGAAATGAAGAACTGTAGTCTAAGGGAGTCAGAGATATTTCATGACATTGAAGAGGCTGCTAGGTGGCTGATGCCAACCTCCATGGACAGGGTTGTATGTGCTCACTGCCCATGGTGTGTACCATGAAATTGTGAGGACTGCACTCCAATGTGGAGGATGGAGTGTACTGGTCAGGTATCCATTCTCACTCTATCCATGTACATGGGAGATAAGAGAACTGCATATAGAAGAGATTAGTACTAACAACATCTAAATGCTTGCAAATAGGCCTCTTGCTGCTCGCTGGTGAGAATCTCATCTTGCCATTCAAACTAGGATGTAAAATCTAACTTATTTTCAATGTGAAGAATCTAATATTACAAATGTGGTATATTTTCCTATCTGGCTTGCTATTCCCTGTGTTTTTTAGTTGACTGGGAAAATTCAGCCTTTTTTTTTAAAGTGGGCAAATGGGGTTATTGAGTGTTGTTGGAAACAGAGAGGCTCACCAATGAAATTTCAGATCAGTTTCTTATATCAGCTTGCCATCACCATGAATTTCTTTTGCAGACCTGGCATGGGAGGGTGGTCAAAGTATAAAAGGACTGCGAGTTAGGAGATTAGGCAGGTAGGACTCTTGGCACACATATCTTATGAAAGTCCGTCTACCGACTTGCATTAAATATTATGTCAATGTAATAAAACAGAGCAAGCATGTTTTTATGTGCAGCGACTTGGCAATATAGTTCAGGGCTCTTTCTAAGACATGAAGTAAGATAAAGCCAAATAACATAAATGAAGATTCTTCCTTTTGCAGTTATTAACATCCTGAGTGAAATACCTTGAAATGTTCACATTATCACCATTTATTCTTGCAATTCTTTGCAGGTTAGCCCATATAATCTAGTGATGTGATGTTTTTCATTATTGTAAGTTCACGCTAGACACAGTGGACATCCCATATATTGACTAGAAATTTTCATTTTGGCAGTGGCTTTTTGTTTCTGTAATTGCTAAGTGTAACTGCACTGAGTTACGCAGTATACTTGAATTAAGCCATTTGCTTTTAAAATTTTCAAGCAAGCAATGTTAATCACTTTTAGTTTTGTTGACAGTGGTATACAAATTATAACTAATGGCTTTCTCGTTGCTAATGCCTGGTTGATTTGGAGGTATGACAATACAGGAAGTAATATTTCAGCTGACAAAACTGCAGAAGTTAACTCTTTAAACATCTGCCTTAATTGTCGGTAAATTTTAATTGATTTGCCCTTTACCCCCAGTCTGCCTGCACCTGCTTTCAATTTTATATTTACAGCTGAGAACAAATTCTACTTTTGTTACCTGAAATAGAACTAAATCAGGAAATTACTTTTTACCCCACAGCTATCTTGTTCATTAAACATTTCACTTCAATAATTTATAGTAAATTTCTTTGCACTGAAGTTCTATAAGATTTCTCCCAGTTTCCCTGTTGTAACTTGGCAGTCATTCCCGAATATTGTTTAGATTAGAAAATGTCACAAATGCTTCACACAGATTCATACAGGTGCACTTAGAAAAAGATGCCAAGCCAAAAGAGATATAAAAAGAAATAGCCAAAAAGCTAAGTCAATGAGTTGTGTTTTACAGTCTTAAAGGATGAAGTGGAGGTGGAGAAATTCAAGGGTTTGGAATCGGAACTCTTGGTTAAAGAGCTTCTAAAGTTGGAAACCAATCTGAAAACCAAGTAGTGGACCAAAGAAGCAGATATAAAATAGGCCTGAATTGGAGAAATGGAAAGTTTAGAGCACAGAATTGTCAGGCTGGAGGAGACAACAAAAACAGGACGCTGAGCCCATGAATGAATTAAACAACAGGAAAGATGATTTTAGGGATTAGGAGCCAATATGGCCCAGCAAGGAATATAGAGATAGTGGGTAGAGGTAATGTGGTATAGGATATGAGCAGCAAAGCTTTGGATAAGTTGACTCTTTCAGAGCGTGGATAGTAGGCAAACAGGAAGACCAAAAAATAGTAAAGTCTGGAGGTGGCAAACAGCATTGATAATGGTTTCAGCAGCAGATGGATTATGATAGAGACACAAGTGGTGATGGACATATGTAATATTTATGATGGCTAGGGCAGGGAATTTGAAGCTGAGCTCTTTACATTTTTGCAATTTAGATAGTTTCTTTGTGTATCTTTATAAGTATGCATATAAAAGCATTTCACTTATTCCTTTACATTCAAATATTTTCATCAAAACAATGTCAAAAAAACACAAAGGTCCATATTGCAATTCTTTGTTGTGGGTCTATCCATTACTACAAACATTTTTTAATTTCATTTCAGCCTACACGACACCTGGCACACCCCCAGCTAATCGTTCCTTTGTGGGAATAGGACCAAGAGATCCTGGCAGCCTTTATCAGCCACAGGTAATGTTGCAGTTCTAATTTAATTGATGGTTTGTATGTAATTAGTTTGTCTTCCTTGCAAGTGTGGCCCATCTCAGCATTGAAAACATCACGAAAGTTTGATAAACTGTTTATATCAAGAAAATGCACTGTTCCAAGAACTATCCCCTAATCTGTCCATGCAGGTCTTTAGAGAATAGACTCATTTTTCTTGGCTGACTATACTTCAAGCCAATTTATTATCTATTTACTTTTATAAGAAACATCTTGAGAGTGTTCATTCAATGTACTGTGTGCATAATAGATTACAGTGGCACGGGTCACTGCAGACATTCTACAAGAAAATGTAACTTTGTGTTTATAAGCAAAAGGGTATTGCTCCTTTGAAAAATTTACATCACAATTTATCTGAATGATTTATTTGAAAGTTATATACTTTTTGAAGACAGCCATTTATTTGTAGCCCTTTGAATATGTTTTCTCATCCTCAGAATCTAGAATTTATTTTTGGCTACAGCAAACGTTCTCCAAGCATTAATTAAAATAGTATTAAAGTAGAAACAACCTTGATAGCATGTGTTTAGGGGTAATGTGACTGAAATTCACTTCCAGCATAGTTCTTTCCTATTTAAGACTTGGGTTACAGAAATGGCCTTTTGATGTTGTATCAGATATTGACCAATGCTAGTCAAACAATACCTTACAACAAACGCAAAGTCCCATAATTTTGCCACAATGAAGACGCTGTCAACTATGACAAAAATGCCAAAAGACAACCAAATTCCTAAGTTGTTTCTCGGAACCTTGCTTTTCCCATTTTCTTGAGGACAGGTGGGTCATGCACACTCAGATTGTAGAAGCATCTGGTCATTTAAATGATGAGCTACCTCCACTCAAGTTGCGTTTTGGAATCCTTGGTGTCTGGAACCTGGAAAGTGGCGGTTAACCAGGTAAGAGTAGGTCTGTCCTCAGTGTGTTACTCCAAGACATCCAGAAAACCCTTTTTTGAGAATTGAGATATCCCTCTGGATCTGGTCCCGGGATACCTTGAGGGTAGAAGTCAGAGATCTTTGTGGCTCCTACGGTATATGGTGTCCCCAAGGATTGTTAGGTTTGGAGAAAATTGAACATAAAAACAGAAGAAACTGCCCAACTTGACAAGAAGTGTCAATCTGCTAAGAACTGTCAACACCATCCAAATATGTTTCTATGAATTAAAGTGCTCTTGTCAACTGAGTGTAATCTGAAATGTAGGATTTTAAATAATAAAACATCATTTGTTCTCCTTTGAGCATGGGTTCTTGTGGATACTGGATGAACTCACTTCATAGGGAAGAGTTAAAGGTGATGGGTGGAAGTGGGCAATGTCTTGGTATGGGAATATAACCGCCATGGGAATATAAAGAGGGTCATGGGGTTCCACTTGCCTATGATGGATAATAGGGGATGTATAGATAGAGGTCTTTCAGTGGCATGAGTTGGCATTCATGGGTCATGGGGAGCATGTGGGTGTGAGGGCAAGTAAGGGAGTGATGAGGGCTGGAGGAATGTTTGATGTTTTATTTAAAATTTTAGCCACAATGCTGAAATGCTGAGGCAGCTTTCTCCCTAACCTCTTCTACTCTTGCTAAGCTGTGCAAACTGACTCCGAATTCAGCCCAGCTGCACCTTTACACTGAAAAAATGGAATGCAGTGGCTGGCTATTTGTGGGGGTCACATTTGCAGCATGGGAATTCTCCTGCCTCAGCACAGCCAAGCAGAGAATTGAAATCAAGGCTAAAGATCTAACCTTGTCTGCAATGCAGGGTAAATTCCACCACCTTCTCTTCAATCCCTCATACTCATTCTATTCCCCGTTGCTGTCCACCCCACCCTAGCCACCAAGTCTCATGCTCTACCACCAACACTATTGCCTGCAACATCTCCCTCAGTCACCTTAACCAACTCCCAACCCCTGACTTTATAACCCTTCATGCTCCACTTCCAGGTCACCACCCCAGATGCTTCAATGCTATTAGCAGTGCCACCCAGTTTAATCTCCCATAATACCAACCTCTCTCTAATTCCATGAGGAAAACAGCCCACAAAAGAACAGAAGGAGTCAAGGTTGGTGATGTTCTGTCCATCACTCATCTTCTCATCCGTTATGTTGAGAGTACTCTGACTCTGACCACTCAAGCAGGGCCTGGACTGGTATTGAGGGCTGCCTGTAACTCGCAGAGCTGGGAATCCCGGAACTACAGCAATTCCCCCTTGACTTGATGGAAGCCTGTTGACAAGTTTACTGGCTTTCTGCCTATGCTGAAAGGGATGCCAAGACCGAAGTAATACAAACCTGGTTTCTCTGACTGAGGGGAGAGTGTGTAGAAAGATAAGGGAACGGAAGGCAGATTGCTGTGAGACTCTGGATAAGCTCAGAGAGTGTGCGCACTATAAGAGCAAGTGAAGAATTCAGAGATGCAGCCTGGTCCAGTCCTCGACGTGGATACATCTTGCAATAGCCCACACTGACCCCAATGTGATGCCACCCTTAACGTCTTCCAGGAAATCAAAATAAATGTCACCCACTGAACTAAACAAGTTGTGCACATAAGTCCATGCCCAGAAGTAGAAATTTTCATGAAATGGTCCAACCATCATCTTAAAAAAATGAAAAGGACCCAGTCGGAAGTGTTGAGACTGGTATCCCACTTAGTTGTGATGACTTCTGCTGCCAAGTAGCCTGTGAATGTTTGTTATGAAGGCTCATACATGAAGCTGAATATTGTTTATACAATTGTACCCAAGCAGGGGAATTACTTAGCAAAGGAATAACAGCAATAGCTACATATTTGCACATTGATTTCTTAACAAAAGAAAGTGATTTCTTCACATGTTTATCATGTTCACTGCTTTCTTTTTAACCAAAGGTCTGCAAACACAGACCAAATGATGATCTCTGGCAATAGTTTTCCTGTTCTGTTTTTAAAATGTGAGTGATTCTCCATTATAGCTAGTTTACCTAAATCTTTCTAATTCTCTGGAATGAACGTTTTCTCCTAATTATTACTAGTAAAGTTTTCTGTTGATTAGTCAGTATTGCCAAGGAACTTGATTTTATTCACATAGTTGAGAAGATGAAGCCCACGCTGTTGTGGAGGGAGTTGGGGTCGAGAGTTAACTAAGCAACTGTAGGTATTGGTAAATACTAAAAGACATTTCGGCCTTGTCTGTCACCAATTGGGTATCTCTCAGACTGTGTCTTTGAGTGGATGAGTCAAAGAATAGTTAACCTGACAAAATGGAATGAAAGAAGAAACAAAAACTGGAGGAAAGATTGAGAGAATCACAGAAATTACATTCAGCCAAGTGAGGATGTCCAGGTGCAAGATCTTTCGATTGGAGTTTCCACCTGTAATTCCATCTCACTGCCTTTTCTTTACGTCCTTTTAGTTTGTCCTTTTCAATTTCTTACCCAAATCCCTCATGTCAAACACTGTTTCCAAAAAGATTTCTTCCAACCTCCTTCTTTGATGATTAATTATCCTGAAAATATCCCATCAATTCTGTGGATTTAAAAAAAAGGTATTTATTCAAAACCTTTCATAATCCTACAAACCTCAAGTAGAAATTATGGAAGACAAATGGACACCTTTAAAAAAAAAGTCATGCAGAATGTGAGGAGAGAGAAAACTAGCATTAAATAAACAAATCAGAATTTAACTGTCAAAAAGTATTGAAAAATTATTGTATCATTAAGAACATGGACTTTCACATTTAGGAATAGATATGAGTAAATAATTGATTGAACTTTGTGGTGGGAACATGAGCCTTTCAATCTCCTGAGGTAAATACAACAAATGTCTGAGAGGCACCAAGGGATTTCTTACTGTAACTCAGTGTTGAATTTAGTTATTGAATTCTTCTGAGGAGTCTTTTCCTGTTTGATTATATTAAAGGCAGTATATAAATGCAAGTTGTTGTTTGTAGTTGTTGTCACATTGTCTCACAACACAGCCCTCAGGCACTCCAAATTGCTGATTGATGATGGAAATGGAAATTAATATCACACCATGCTACCATCTGGTGGTAGAGACAAAGCTTTCCTTCTCTTAGTGGTGGGGCTCACAGAGATTGTGCCAGAGTATAGGGTGGCTGGAAATAATGAGACAATGTGCTATGTTTACCTTAAAATAAGACTCATGTGCAGCGCAACAAAACTAGTAGGTAGGAGTCGGTGGCTTTTCATCAATTATTGCTGCTATTCTCAGTCTTGCTCCAATGATATATGAGCACTCAAAAATATTAGCCAGAAGAATTTCTTATTCAGACTTTGTTCCCCAGACTGGAATTTAACATTGTAAGAAATTTCACAAGGATCTGATGAAATATGAATAAAGAGTCAAGACACAAGAAACATAAACTGTTGTGCTCTATTTGTGGTGTAGTCACATATCATTTACAAATGAATTGAATAATAGCCTTTCATAATTAGATGTGTGACAGGATATACCTAATTATGGTTGTATATTAGACTTCTCAGGGACTACGTATCATGCATTCATTCTTGGCAATCAGACATGACACAATTCTTTGAAGAAGGGAAGATAGATGGCTCATTTCTTGAACATGTGGGCTATGAAGTGCAAGCAAAGCTGAGAGCATATTTAAACATGCCCCCAACTTAAGTAGAGATTAGTCACAACTGTGCTTGTGGGTGAAAAATGACCTTCACTCAGCAGATATTTTTTATGCTAAAGCGGTGTTTTAGTCTTTTGACCAATGAAAAGGTCGGAGGAGTAAGATGATTGTTAGGGGCTTTACAATATTAATAGATATGATTGAAAACTTGTATTAGTTTGCCGTAAATGTAAAACAATAGGAAGGCATAGACGATAAAAAGAGGAGTAGTGCAAATCAGGCACTAATAACTACAGCTGAAAGACAGGGAGATGTGAGTGGGACTTGTGCTGAAGATTGAAGTCCTTTATTCCGTTAATTTTTATGACTCACAATTAAAATGGCAAGCAATTTGGCACAAAATTAATTAAATAAAGGAATAATCAAAAACTTCCAGTGAGTATTGTATAATTACCCAGATTATTTCATTGTTCAAATTAGCAATTAAAGAATTCTTCATTTGTTTATCTCCTTACTTTTGTCAGAAAGGTGCGTGATTTCAGTATGGTTTACATTGAAAGATGGCAGCATTTATTAGACTGAAGGCAACATCATTTTGAATTTTAAATCTCAAAATATCAGTAAGAATAAAATATCTTAAGCATTATTGTGTCACTAGCATTTCAAACACTTGCAGCAAATTCCCTTCTCAATCATTTCAACGAATTTATCAAATAATTTCATTTTTATTTACATTCTCTTTCTGGTCCAAATAATTTATTGTTTTGATTTGAAAGCATTGCCTATTTAAATCTAAATGTCATCAGCCATAAGTTAAGTTTTCCTCAGTTTTTGTTGTAACTTTTCAAAGTTCAAGTGAACTTGCAAATGAGGTGATGCTGGCACTGCGCCACCATTGAATGTGTTTTTTTTGTAAATATTCAAGTGAAAGATACCCAATCAAATCAGAAGAAGCTTTTCTGAAATGTGATAAATGTCTTAGTCTGTTGTAAATGCAACATGCCAGAGATGGAGAAGAACAATCTGCATTTTGGTCACCACTTAAGAAGTGCTCAGGTTGCCTTGCTGTCTATTTTTCTGATGTCTTCATTGTATCAAAAAGGTTTAGGGTGACAGTGAAAAAGAACAATGAGCAATCCAGAGTACGAATAACTAACCAGGGGCGAGCGAACTTCAATAGGGCAATAACATGGCTGAGTCAAATAGACTGGAGCATAAGGTTGGCAGGAAAAGCTGGAGCTAAACAGTGGGCTACCTTTAAAGAAAAGGTTTGGGTACAGTCAATGTATATTCACTCAAAGGGAAAAATTATACAAAGAAATCCTGAGCTTGCTGAATGAAAAAGGAAAGAGAAATTAAGGTAAATAGGAAAGTGTTCTGATGACGGGTGCCGGGTAGAAAATATAATTGGGAATCAAGCTGAATGTAGACAATTCAGAAAAGAAGTAAAAAAAGCAATTAAAAGAAGCAAAGAGGGCTATTGAAGATTAACTAGTAGCTAGCATAAAAAGAAAACTCAAATTCTTCTGGAGGCACATAAATCGTAAAAGTATGGTAAAAAGAAGAGCAGGATATGGAACTAGAGGCCATTGCTATGGCATTAAATGAACACTTTGCATCTGTCTTTTTCAAGAAAAACAGATACTACCCAGGCCATGGTGACAGGAGGAAATTTAGTCACTAGAAGGATTCAAAATTTATGTGGAGGATGTATTCAATTAACTGTCAACAATTAAATTTGACAGATCACTGGAACTGTATCAGATGCATCCAACAATACTGAAGGAAGTGACAGTGGAAATTGCAGAGGGTCTGACCATAATTTTTCAGTCTTCCTTAGACTCAGAGGTTGTGCCAGAGGACTGCAGGATTGAAAATATTAATCCCTTGATCAAAAAAGGAATACAAGAATAAACCCAGCAATTATGCAAGAGTATGTTTCAGTTTAACTTAGGTGGTGGGGAAACATCTAGAAACAATAATTTGGGATAAAATTGATAGTCACATGAACAAATGTGGATTAATTAATTAAATTGTGAGGGGCAGATCATGCCTCACAAATCTTATTGAGTTCTTTGAGGAGGTGTTAAGACAGGTCGATGTCGGTCGAGCAGTGGATGTGGTGTATATGAATTTCAGCAAGGCATTTCATAGGGTTCCCCATGGTAGGCTCATTCATCAAGTCAGGAAGTATAGGATACAGGGAGATTTGGCCATCTGGATTCAGAATTGGCTGGCTGACAGAAGGCAGAGAGTGGTTGTAGATGGAAAGTATTCTGCCTGGAAGACAGTGTTGAGTGGGTCCCGCAGGGCTCTGTTCTTGGGCCTCTGCTCTTTGTAGTTTTTATAAATGACTTGGATGAGGAGGTTGAGGGGTGGGTTAGTAAATTTGCAGATGACACAAAGGTTGGCGGTGTCATTGATAGTATACAGGGCTACTGCAGGCTGCAGCATGACATAGACAGGATGCAGAGCTGGGCTGAGAAATGGCAGATGGAGTTCAACCTCGATAAATGCGAAGTGATGCATTTTTGGAAGGTCGAACTCGAATGCTGAATATAGGATTAAAGACAGGATTCTTGGCAGTGTGGAGGAACAGAGGGATCTGGGTGTGCAAGTACATAGATCCCTCAAACTTGCCACCCAAGTATAGGGTTGTTAAGAAAGCGTATGGTGTTTTGGCTTTCATGAACAGGGGGATCGAATTTAAGAGCCGCGAGGTTTTGCTGCAGCTCTACAAGTCCCTGATGAGACCACACTTGGAATATTGTGTCCAGTTCTGGTCACCCTACTATAGGAAAGATACAGAGGCTTTGGAGAGGGTACAAAGAAGGTTTACCAGGATGCTGCCCGGACTGGAGGGCTTGCCTTACGAAGAAAGGTTGAATAAGCTCAGACTTTTCTCTCTGGAGAGAAGGAGGAAGAGAGGAGATCTGATCGAGGTGAACAAAATAATGAGAGGAATAGATAGAGTCAATAGCCAGAGACGTTTCCCTAGCGCAGGATTGCCTGGTACGGAAAGTTATAGTTTGAAGATATTAGGAGGAAGGTATAAAAGAGACATCAGAAGTAGGTTCTTTACGCAGAGAGTTGTGAATGCATGGAATGAATTGCCAGCTGAGGTGGTGGAAGCAGAGTCATTGGGGACATTTAAGCAACTGCTGAACATGCACATGGATAGCAGTGAGTTGAGGGGTGCATAGGTTAAGTGACTATATCTTACATTTAGATTAAGTCTCTGCACAACATCGTGGGCCTAAGGGCCTGTTCTGTGCTGTACTTATCTATGTTCTATGATACCGCATGGACTTCTTCAGGGAAAATAATGTACAACTGATAGCTGGAGTTTTTTGAAGAAGTATATGAATGGGAAGGGTTTAGAGGGATAAAGGCCAAATGCTGGCAAATGGGACTACGTCAGATTGGCATGTCTGATTTGAGTGGTGCTGGAAAAGCACAGCAGTTCAGCAGCATCCGAGGAGCAGTAAAATCGACGTTTCGGGCAAAAGCCCTTCATCAGGAATACAGGCAGAGAGCCTGTAGGGTGGAGAGATAAGTGAGAGGAGGCCCTCCTCTCACTTATCTCTCCACCCTTCAGACTCTCTGCCTGTATTCCTGATAAGACCTTAAGACATAGGAGTGGAAGTAAGGCCATTCGGCCCATCGAGTCCACTCCGCCATTCAATCATGGCTGATGCGCATTTCAGCTCCACTTACCAGCGTTCTCCCCGTAGCCCTTAATTCCTCTAGACAACAAGAACCTATCAATCTCGGCCTTGAAGACATTTAGCGTCCTGGCTTCCACTGCACTCCGTGGCAATGAACTCCACAGGCCCACCACTCTCTGGCTGAAGAAATGTCTCCGCATTTCTGTTCTGAAATGACCCCCTCTAATTCTAAGGCTGTGTCCACGGGTCCTAGTCTCCTCACCTAACAGAAACAATTTCCTAGCATCCACCTTTTCCAAGCCATGTATTATTTTGTACGTCTCTATTAAGTCTCCCCTTAATCTTCTAAACTCCAACGAATACAATCCCAGTATCCTCAGCCGTTCCTCATATGCTAGACCTGTCATTCCAGGGATCATTCGTGTGAATCTCCGCTGGACACGTTCCAGTGCCAGTATGTCCTTCCTGAGGTGTGGGCACCAAAACTGGACACAATACTCCAAATGGGGCCTAACCAGAGCTTTATAAAGTCTTAGTAGTACATTTCTGCTTTTATATTCCAACCCTCTTGAGATAAGAGACAACATTGCATTCGCTTTCTTAATCACAGACTCAACCTGAAGGGCTTTTGCCCGAAACGTCGATTTTATTGCTCCTCGGATACTGCCTGAACTACTGTGCTTTTCCAGCACCACTCTAATCTAGACTCTGGTATCCAGCATCTGCAGTCATTGTTTTTACCTGGCATGTCTGATTGGCAGGGATGGGCTGGACTGAAAGGTCTGTTTCTGTGCTGCATGACTCTGTGACTCTGACTCAAAATATCAGAGAGGGTTGATAAAGATAATATTATTGATGTAGTGTACAATGGAATTGTGAGCAAAGTTAGAGCTCATGGAATAAGAGGAACAGTAGCAACATGAACAGAAAATTGGCTGAGTGATAGCAAACAGACTCATGTGGAGTTCCCCAGGTGCCCCTTGCTTTTCCTGATATATTAAAGATCTAGACCTTGGTGCACAGGGAAAAGTTTCAGAGCTTTTGGATGATACAGGACTTGGAAACATTGTGATCTGTGATGAGGATGGTGTAGAACTTCAAAAGGACATGGACAGCTTTGTGGATTGAGCTAGAAGGTGGCAGATGAAGTTCAAAGCAGGTGTGCGAGGTGGTGCAATTTAGTCAAAAGAATATGAGAGAACAGCATAAAATAAAATGTACTACTCTAAAGGGCGTACAGGAGAAGAGAGATCTGCATGTCTATATGTATAATTCATTACAGATAGCAGGACAGACGGAGCAGTTATAAAGCATTCTATGTCCTAGACTTTATTAATGGGGACATAGAGTACAAGAAAAAACAGGTTATGCTGAATTTGTACCTGATATTAGTTGGACATTGGCTGGAGTATTGTGCACTGTTCCAGGCACCACACTTCAAGAAAGATGTCAGTGCATTGAAGAGAGTACAGTAGAGGGTTATGACCATAGTTCAGAACTGAGAAACTTTAGCTATGATGATACAAAAAAACTTATAAATGGCTAAGAAAAATTTTAGAAATGTTTTCAAAATCTTGAGGGACCTGAACAGAGTAGATAGGGAGAAATTCCATCTGCTCATAAAACAATCAAGAACAAGAGGACACAGATTTGATGTAATTTGCAAAAGAAGCTCATGTAATGTGAGAATTTTTTTTTAATCACAGCAAATAGACTGTGGAATGTGTTGCCTGGAAATTTATTAGAGATAGGTTCAATTGAGGCATTGAAGAGGACGTTACACAATAATGGAAACAGAAACACTATGGAGAGTACAAGGAAAACGCAGGTGAGTGACAATGAGTCATAATACTCAATGAGAGAGCTGGTGCAGACATGATGAGCTGAATTGTTTCCTTCTGTATTGTAACATTTCTGTGATCCTTGTTGGGAAAAATCATAAGAAATAAGAGTCTGACGGAGCCACCTGGCCTCTTGTGCCTGTTCATCATTTTGTCAGGTCATGGCTGATCTAAGTGTGTCCTTGTATGTACTTTCCTGCTTGCCTTCATAACCCTTAATTCACTTGTAAATGAAAAATAGTCAACCTTAGACGTCACCATATTCAAGGATCCAGCTTCCATTTCTCACTGTGAAAGAGAATTTCCAAAGACTAATAGTCCTCTGAGAGAAGAAAACCCTCCTCATCATAAAAGAAGGATTCCTTATTTTTAAATTGTGTCCCCAATTCCAAACTTCCTCATGAGCGGAAACATTCTCTCAACATCTACCCTGTCAAGCCACCTCAGGATCTTTTATGTTTCAGGGAGATCACCTCACATTCTTCCAGAATCCAATGAGCTTATCAAGTTCTCAGAATGATGACATCCATGTTCCAATGCCAGGACCCTCAATGTGAGTGAAGTGGCTATGCAACTTCTCACTTTATTACACAACAATGTCCACCAATGCAATCAGTGTCTGACCAAATACATCTACTACATCAAGCAGGGATGATTGTTCTGAACCATGTTATCAAATTTATTTTATTCCTATTCACACTGATACAAGGAGGCAATTTCCTATGCATGTATCCAGATTCATCCCTGCAACAATCGTGCATTTATTCACAAGAACAACAGAGCTCTTTATAAGTTATTATAATAGGGATCCTGGAGTTGATGCTCTTATAACAAAGTTATAGCTGGTTATTGCCTTAGTCATATAGACTTCGGAATGTCATGAATATATATACACAGTTAATATTAGTGCAAACTCCTTTTTAAACAAAGATTTTTAATCTCAAATAAAATCCCAGTCAGTTATCATAATAATTATTGATATTGCCCAATAAAACTATATGATATTATATTCTTTGATCACACCTCCCAAGCCAACACCCTGAACCACCTGGATGCACAAAGACACAAGCTCTTGGGAACACAATCACTTTCAAGTAACCTCTAATTTATACATCACTCTGACTAAGATCCCTCTGTGACTACCCGGTCAGGTCCACGCCCCCCTACAACCCACCCTCCCATCCTGGCACTTTCCCCTGCCACCGCAGGAATTGCAAAACCTGCGCCCACACCTCCTCCCTCACCTCCATCCAAGGCCCTAAAGGAGCCTTCCACATCCATCAAAGTTCTACCTCCACATCCACCAATATCATTTATTGTATCCGTTGCTCCCGATGCGGTCTCCTCTACATTGGGGAGATTGGATGCCTTCTAGCAGAGCACTTTAGGGAACATCTTCGGGACACCCGCAAAAAATCAACCACACCGCCCTGTGGCCCAACATTTCATCTCCCCCTCCCACTCTGCCGAGGACATGGAGGTCCTGGGCCTCCTTCACCACCGCTTCCTCACCACCAGACGCCTGGAGGAAGAATGCCTCATCTTCCGCCTCGGAACACTTCAACCCCAGGGCATCAATGTGGACTTCAACAGTTTCCTCACTTCTTCTTCCCCCACCTCACCCATACTTCCAGCTCAGCACTGTCCCCATGACTTGTCCTATTTGCCTAACTTCTTTTCCACCTATCCACTCTACCCTCCTCCCTGACCTGTCACCTTTGTCCCCTCCCCCACTCACCTATTGTACTCTATGCTACTTTCTCCCCACACCCACCCTCTTCTAGCTTATCTCTCCGCCCTTCAGGCGCTCTACCTTTATTCCTGATGAAGGGCTCTTGCCCGAAACATCGATTTTGCTGCTCCTCGGATGCTGCCTGAACTGCTGTGCTCTTCCAACATCACTAACCCAGAATCTGGTTTCCAGCATCTGCAGTCATTGTTTTTACCTAAAAAAGATACAGTAATTGCTAAAACTCGCTACATTTCAGCAGTGTGGGAGTAGCTTCATCACACAGACTTCAGCGGTTCAAGAAGACTGCTATCCCCCTCCTCCTCAAGGGCAATTAGGGATGGGCAATAAATGGTAGCCTTATCAGCAATGCCTACATCCCATGAATGATTACAATTAATGGCATGCCTTTAAATACAGAGCTGGTAGCTTTTCATAAAATCCAGATCTGATAGGTTGGTTCAGTAGTGTAATGTTTAATGGCCAATTAGATTAACTTGCAGATCCTTTCTTAAGTGGACAGCTGTCAGCAGACTTTGTCACTCCATGACAAAGTAAATAATTTGATTTTCAGTCTACAAATAGTTGGATTGCCAAGCACACACTGCTATACAAGTCAACCTTGCCTAGTTCTGAAATTGGTTGTAAAATTTTAGTTGTTAAGCTACATCCTTAAATTATTCCCAGCTTGTTAATAAATTCCAACCCAATTCAAATGGTTTCTGAGATCATTTGAAAAAGATATATTTCAATGGCAGCTTGCAATATCACAATGTTTGGGATGCACATTGTCTTCAGTTGCCTGGAGGGGTTATTTACATTTAGGAATGGCTCTGCTGTTGGGAAATTCCTCAAGTTAAAGGTGCCTTTAAACAGCAAGCAAAGAACTAATTATATATTTGATATATTCAGAAGTCAATATCAAACCAGAATACTGAGGTATTCCTGTTATGTGATAAATCACTAATGGAACTCCCCGTTTTGAAGAATGTACAGATCTGGTTGTTGCAGTAATAATGAATACTGCAGCCATTAAAAGGATAGAAAAGAATGGATTGAGATATTAAATGATGAAATTTATGTAAATTAAACATGTTTCCTTCAGTGAAAAAAGATTTTAAGTCATTATTGTTGCTGTCTTAAGAAACCTAAACAGACTAAATAATCCAAAATTATAACAAGGTATCTCACCTTGAACAGATCAATAGAACTGAAGAACAGAACCACTTGAATCGGGTTAAATTCAAAACTTACAGACAGTAAAAATATTTCAGTGAGCAAGTGATTGATCTATGGATTGTGCTCCCTTGATAGTTGGCGGGAGTCAGTTAGTTGATCCATTCAAAAACTAATTAGATAGATTTCCTTCAGGAGATAATATTTTAGACATAGTAGATTTGTTATATGTTAAGTACAAAATTTGCCTATTTGGGAGGAACAGGAGACTTGAACCATGGTTTCCAGACTGACCCACCACTGGGGGTTCCCTTGCTCATGGTATCTTGCAAATAAGTGGATGGTGAATGATCAGTTACCACAATTAGTAAACAAATCCATCACTGGGGTATCATGCCACTACCAAGAAGGTGAATGATCTTTTTAACATTTTGTAACTTTGCACTTCTATCCATAAGAATTGCCTCTGACAAATCATGCAAGTATTCCACAAATGATGAGAATGGTGGGAAACACAATTCCATAATAATACAGTCTTAGTGTTTAATTTTACAACCATGAAATGACAATGTACATTCATAAAGCAAGAAATATATACATTTCTGAGATAGTCAGGCATCAGAACATCTCCTTCACTATGCACACCTCAAGTTATCCCGTGGCAATATTTATGAAGCTGTTATCAGACAGACCTCTCACATATTGGAGTTGATCGTTCTCTGCATCTTATTTGTAGATGTAACGCAATATTCTGCATTCTGTTCAATTACCATGATATACTTAAGCAAGGTATGATTTATCTAGCTAGCACACAAAACCATACTTTTCACTATATCTCAGTACAGGTGACAATAATGAATCAAATCAAATCAAAAATGAAAGCATATGAGGAAAGGCAAGTATCATGGACATTATCCAAAGACACAATGACCTGAAAACAAAGCACACAGGAAAAGTTAAAACATACTGTTTACATTCAGGGGCCTGGGTTGGAAAATTACCCACCCAAAATTAACAAAAAGGATAATTAGAGCACAATTTCTAATAGTGGTGAACTCTGGATTTCCTCTGAGTTCATGTCAGAGTTATATCATTACACAGCAATTGATCCCAGCCTTTTGGATGATTAAGACCTAAAAGTGATTTTGAAAAATTAATCAGAGCTGAAATATTTTCTGCTGAGTTGTCCCCACTGTTTGCTTTCTTCCCCATTAGAGCTATATCATAAAGGCTGTAATCAATAGCAGTGCCATCCAGAACTTGCATTGCTTGTGGTCAGTAACAGAAGATTGAAGCTCTGGTAATTGAAATCTCTATAAATGTTATCTCGCAGATCAGCAAATTTAATGAATAGCTCAGGAATACTAATGCCTGGATGTATGCTTCACTATAAATGATTAATATATCTGTAAGAATTTTCATAGGTTTGCATCTCCATTTGAATTGTAAGGGGTTTTCAATAAACTATGAACAATGGCCTAGATCTTCTAATAGCCAGAGACTCATGGCAGCAGTATAGATTGCAGTTGTGCCTCAGGACTGTGTGATATCCTGACACCGCCTACTCTGAGGGAATTACTCAGGAAATTGAAAATTCCAATGAAAGTTTGGAACTCTCCAATAAAGGCCTCAAAATCGGGAAATGTAGAGGTTTCTGACCTTTTTTTTTTAAGTATGATAGTTACCCAGGAAAAGCCAGAGGGTTAGAAGTTGTTTCCGTTAGGCGAGGAGACTAGGACCCGTGGACACATCCTTAGAATTAGAGGGGGAAAATTCAGAACAGAAATGCGGAGACATTTCTTCAGCCAGAGAGTGGTTGGCCTGTGGAATCATTGCCGCAGAGTGCAGTGGAGGCCGGGATGCTAAATGTCTTCAAGGCAGAGAGTGACAAAGTCTTGATGTCACAAGGAATTAAGGGCTACGGGGAGAATGCGGGTAAGTGGAGTTGAAATGCCCGTCAGCCATGATTGAATGGCGGAGTGGACTCAATGGGCCAAATGGCCTTACTTCCACTCCTATGTCTTACGGCCTTAAGTCCTCTCTAACTCCAGAATAATGATTAAAGCAAATCCCAGACTCATTGCCAGCCCCATACTCTACCCCTCCCACACACAACCCCACCCTCCACCCCCACCCCCCCAAGTTTGATGCCACTGGATCTGGCAATATCCAAACTTGCCAAAGACTAGACCTTTTATCCTTTTCAATTATTATCACTTTACTTCTAATTACATGCTTGTAGCTTTGAGTTACCCAGCAATGAGCCCACAGTTTGATGTTATGACTGTGTCTGAAGAAGATTATCTCTAATCCTACTGCTCCATAGTCACAGCATAAAATTACAAGTGTAGGGCTGTTACTAATTTCGAGTCATAGAGATATACAGCACAGAAGTAGACTCTTCAGTCCAACTCGTCCATGCCGACCAAATATCCCAACCTGATCTAGCCCCACTTGCCAGCCCCTGGCCCAAATCCCTCCAAACCCTTCCTATCCAGATGTCTTTTAAATGTTGCAATTTTACCAGCCTCCACCACTTCCTCTGGCAGCTCATTCCATACATGTACCCCCCTCTGTTTGAAAAAATTGCCCCTTGGGTCTCTTTGATATCTTCCCCTCTCATCCTAAACTTATGCCCTCTAGCTCTGGACTCCCCACCTCAGAGAAAAGACCTGGTTTATTTACTCTATCCATGTCCTTCATGATTTTATATATGATCTCTATATGGTCACCCCTAAGCCTTTGACCCTCCAGGGAAAACAGCCCCAGCCTATTCAACCTTTCCCTATAGCTCAAATCCTCTAACCCTGGCAACATCCTTGTAAATCTTTTCTGAACCCTTTCAAGTTTCACAATGTCCTTCCAATAGGAAGGAGACCAGAATTGCCCGCAATATTCCAAAAGTGGCCTAACCAATGTCCTATGTAGTTTATATATATATTAGTTTCAGAATAAAAAGGCTAATCAGCCAAATTTCTTTAATAAACAACTAAATTAATGATTTACTGAGAAAACAGGACTTGTGTTTTGGTAAAATTGTAAATCTGATTGTCACACTGTTGGAAATATTTAAATATAAGTATTTTCCCTTTGAAACAACCACATACATACAAGAACACACATATGTTAAGTAACAGAAGAACCTCTGCAGAGATCAACATTGTATAAAAAAAGATTACCCAATAATTACTTGTTTTCGATGGAAGAAAAAATAAAGTCTGAAATGTTCAAGATTGCTTGGCACACACAGATTGGTGTCATTAAACACAAATAGTAGTCCACAGTCCTTAAATATGAAACCTTAAAAAAATTATGACCATCTTTATAGAAATGCACATTGCCCTTTCAGTTCAAAAGCTAGGACTAAAATCCAGCTCTCAAAGATGAGGTAAAAATCATTGTTATGAACCTTAATACCCCATGTCAGATAAGTTGGGACATTTTCAATCCAGCAGAAAAATATTTTTAAGTGGCACAAAATTGATAATTTGTCTGAGAAGCCAGAATAACAGTTGTTTTTAAGTAGAGGTAAATAGCATACAGTCACTCTTGAGATTCTTATTGTTTGTCAGAATGAAGCAAACGTGCTTTGCAGTTTAAAGTTCTGTGCCATAGCAGCATTGTGCTTGCTTTTCATTCCCAGAATTGCCAATCTTCACATCCACCATCCAAAATATTGTCAAAAAAAAGCATGGTGTTATAACATTAAACCTTATGAATATGCTGTGGTGGAGTTCTTAAACACTGCCTTCTATGTTTTTCTACAGGTAAGTTGTTTTGCCTACCTAATATTACTTGTCTTTGTTCCCTATAAGGAAATCTTGGGAATCTCACGTAGTCACCCATGACCAATGTCCTCTCCATTATCCTCCTGTGACTAACTACCTGAATGCCAGGGACTGTTCACTCCTTCTCCAGCGATATTCCAGTCATTCTAATTTCTGCTGCCTCTTGCTGGCCATGTAGTGCTGTCTGCCAGTGACTGTGTGGGTATCTGGCATGAAATAACACCCAGGAATTCAAACTTTTTTGGCGCTTCGTCAGTGTCATGGTTTAGGTTTGCTTGCTCACCCAGCCCTTGCTTACCACTATTCTGTCTCAACCTTTAAGAGTCAGCTGAGTTTAAGTATTAAAAGTTTAGGTCATGAGGTCTTTCATATAAATAGTAAATCGGAATATCCATACTTAGTACACTAAGCACACCAAGTACTGAGAGCCAAGGACAGAATTTAATCAGAAAATGCAGTATTCAGCCCCTTGAATGCAAAACCTAAATAGGGTAGGCTGAATTTGTTACACTTTGACATACTCATGGACACAATTTATTTATGTCTTTATCAATTTGGTGTCTGTGCTGAGTATGATTGCTATTATCAATATTGTTGGGTTATTTTGTTCTGAGATACAGACTGAAAATCTGAATGACTGTGAGATCTTAGAATTAAGCGTCCTGATACCTGGACTTCCTTTAATCTCAAGATTTGACAATGATGGAAGCTAAGAGCTTAGTTGTAGCATCCACTCTGCATATGAAAAAGCTCCATACAATCCCAATGTACAAATTCCATTTAGAAGTAGCACAGAAATATAATGCACAGTGGCAGCAGAGGATTTTTCAGTTTAATAAATATAAGTGATTAGAGAAAATCCCCATGAATTAAAATGCATAATCACCTTGTTGAGTTTGGCATTATGACACATCTGACCTACTCAAGTGCTATTTTGATCTTTCAAATCCTTTTTGCTCTAACTGTAAAAGCCAATCAGATGGAGATTTCTCAGCTAGAACAAAAGGTTATTGTAGATCATATAACCTGCTGATACAAAGGTGTGTTTGAGTGGAATGATTTTTTTACTTCCACTACTCACAATTGCAGCATTTTACCTTAATGAAGCACATCAATAGTAGCTCTGTAACCCAGCTGAATCACTGGGCCAGGGACACAAAGCCAGATACATCTAATGGGGAGCAAACATTTGTGTCACCAAATGACCTACCAGTAGCTGCTAAAGCTATTTTAATGTACCAAGATAGCTGACTTAACAGTTTCAATTCCAAAATCTTCAGTCAACCTTGTTTTACATTAGCTTCAGAATACTGAAATATTGTGAACTTAATGAGAATAGTCAGTCACTTAAAAAGAATACTAATATCTTTGGGCTATTGTTTTATACAAGCAGTGAAAAATGTTTCTATCTCCATAATAAAGTTTGGTCTATTGAATATTGTACAGAGGGCAGTACAGCTATCTGCCTGTTGAGGTTGTCTGTTAAAGTGTCTTTTCACATTTGGAAGTGAGTGTTAACAGTTTATGATACTGTGAATAGACAGGTTTTCAGCCTTTAAACCAAAGGATACAACCGTCATGCTTTTGCATGCCTGTTTTTTTCATTCCACAGCAACGTGGATGGTAAGTTTGAAACCGATTTCTAAAAACCTCCCAGGTAAAAGAAGCTTCAAACTAGTAATTGTCTTACATGAGGAGCTGGGAGGGAAGTCAGGAATAAAATGAGAGAAGTGATGTTACTTGACGTCACTATTTCCATAGGATGACCAATTGATAAAATTACCTTTCCTCAAAAGTTCTTTGCAAATAAAGGAAGCACAATAAAATACAATAATCGTGGGAAGAAGCCAGAGAAATTGAAAGGTTAATTTTGTTGAATTTAAAATCCATTAGACAGTTATTTATCACAAGCTTGGAAAAATCACAAATAGATCTGTGGAATTCATCATGCTAGTTGCACAACGTATTTTGTGGATCAGTAGGGAATAAACCTTCAGGCACCAGCTGCAGCCAACAGCATTGGACTGATAATACTGAGGCTAACCATCTGTGTCTTCTCCAATACTCTTGCATAGCCTTACGCAAGGACTCAGTAATTTTTTATGAGGCATTCATAGTTTATGCATGGTAGTAAAGTAGGTACTGTACAGTCATCTGCATGTTAATAAGGAATCTGGGGGTTACACGACTTTTGGGCCTGACAGAAATGTGGGCATTGTACAGATGTCTGCATTTTAACTATCTGCCACAAGATTGTATCATTGCTGCACACAACATATCAGCTACTGACAAATAATTAATGAGACTACACACCAGAAAGTTTAACTTTGTAACACAAAGGCCTATGACCTGTTTGCAGTGCTGTGTGCCTATCAAACCTTGCAAATGTGAAGGCTTCCAAGTGATGGCCAATGACTTTACAAGCCCTTACTGTCTTATGTTTTCCCCTGAATTCAAACAATAGACATCTGATTTCCATCATAGTTTGGGGGGAGAAAAACCTACCTCCATTCAGAACAGAGATAAGTTTCAACATTTGCCCAAACCAAGCAATCAGCAGTGAGCATAGTAGCTAATCAATTGCCAAATAATCATAGTTACTCTTCCCTCCCTTGTCAACCATCTGCAAGCATTGTTCCCTCTGCAACACCCTGGTTCTTCCTCCTTCACTCCCTAAACCAGCCCCTCCAAGCCCATGGCACCTTCTCCTGCAATCACAGAGGAGGTGACACCTGCCTATTTACTTTCTCCTTCCTCAGTATCTAAGGGCCCAAATGTACCTCTCATTTACATTCACACTTTACCTGCACTCAACTCAATACAGTCTACTGCATTCACTCTTCACAATGTTGTCACCTCTGCACTGGGGAAACGAAGCACAGTCAACATTCTGTCTGCAAAAAAAACCCCTGAGTTTCCAGTTGCCAATCCACTTCAACACACCACCATGTTCTCTGGCCAACATCTGTGTCTCAGGCCTGCTGCAGTGCTGCAGCAGAGTTCAGCACAAGCTGGTAGAATAGCATCTCATTTTCTGCCTGGGAATCCTGAAACCTTCGAGACTTAACATCAAGTTCAACAATTTTAGTATTTAAGCACCTTTTACCATGCTTTGCCCACCCCCACACACCAGGCCTTGGCATCACCTGGGTTGCAAATATACACAACCTATTGTCAGCCATTAGTAGTCCCCATTAGCAGCTATTTGTTCCCAAAGGCTGATTGTTAACCACTCCTTTGCCTGTCCAACTCTTTTTCCCTCCCTTTGGGCTCTCTCTCTCCCTATTGTTTATTTTATCTCCCTCCCTCCACCCCATCTTCTGTATAAAAACCATCCTTTCCCCTGCAATCAGTTCTGAGGAAAGGTCACTGGACTCTGATTTCCTTCCATAGATGCTGCCAGATCTGTTGAGATATTCCAGCTATTTCTATTTATGTTTCAGATTTCCAGCAGCTGCAGTTCTTTCGGTTTTAGTTATTCAACTCGTATGCCATTTCCTACTTCCCTATTATTATTTCCCAAGTCTGATTGTCGCAGAGGCCTTTGTTCACTTTAGCCTCTTTCTTTCTTGTATACTGTATATTTAAAGAAGCTCTTGCTGTTTGTGTTGATACTACTTGCAAGTTTATCTTCAAAGTTTATGTTCCCCCTTTATTATTTATTTTGTTTATTTTTGCCACCGTTTATGTTTTTTCTTTCAACTTGACATCTTCCTCAAGTTTGATTGTTAGCTACTGTTGGCTTATCTCCTTCCTAGAGCCCTTCTTTCTCACTGGGATATATCTTTATTGTGAGCTAGCAACTATTTTCTTAAATGTCTGCAATTGAACCTCACCCATCTTTGCTGCTAAACTCATCTTCCAGTCTACTCCAGTGATCTTTGCTCTCATTCCTTTGTAATTACTCTTATTTAAATTTAGCACATGTTTCTGACCCAAATTTCGAACTAAATGCCAATGTTATTGTCACTGTTGTCTCTGGGGGATATTTTACTCTTAGGTAATTTATTCCTGCCCTTTGATATATCACCAGGTCTAAAACAGAATGATCCGCTTTTGGATTCACAATATATTGTTATAGAAAACAGTCCTGAATATACTATATAAATTATTCCTCATAGCTACCTCTGACAATCTGATTTGCTCATTCTATGTGAAGATTAAAGTCAGTGTTAAGGATAGGTAAATAGTTTGCCATGGAGCCATTGGTTTGGTGAACTTTCTGTCAGCACTTATTCAATACTCAATAATTAACCAACTCAGTTTAACTGAAGTCTGAATTGGGATTTGGGAAACATGGGAATAAAAAAATGAAAATACAGTGTGTCTACGTTCCTACAATTTGCTCCGTTTTCATTACAGAAAATTATGAAAAGAAATAATTAAGACAAAATTAGGTCAACATGCATCTTTTGTTCCCTTCACGGCAATCTCGGTTTATGGGGTGGCTATGGGATGCTGCTGCTAAAGCCGTCCCAGAGGCCATCAGAGTAAGGATTTCCGGAATGGAGCCACCACCCTTTCACTACCAAAGCCAACATGAAGCCACTGCATCACCGCCATAGCCAGGAGGGACAGATCGGACCCACCAAGTTTCTGATGGTCAAGCCATTGCCACTTCAGTTGCCGCCCGAAGCTGCCATATTGCCGCCATAACCACGAGGAACGGAGCAGAACCACCATGTTGCCACCACTATAACCACCATTGAAATTGCTGCACTGCCGCCAGGAGGAACAGACCAGGCCCACTGATGATAAAGCTGCAGCTGCTATGGCCACAAGGGATGGACATCTGGATCCACCACACTGCCAGTGCTGTAACAGGCCCTCACAATCACCCTTCTCCACCACAGCCACAGAAAAGAAGAAAAGGTGAACTTTGATACAAAGGAGAAATGAAGAAGTGGAGAAATGAAACAAAAAGAAGAAACAAAAAAAAAGCGATCAGCCAGATGAGTGGGAGCAGGAGCCTGGATCCTTCCTACCCTGTCGCTGTCGCCATCTTAATCACTGCTGTGGTAGTGTCTTTTGTACTTCACAATCTCGGTTTGATCAGATGTATCGCATAGCAGCTGCTTAATTGCAATAATGGAAATTATGATTGATGCTTGTCAGGAATCAATAATAATTTAGTCATCTGAAAGAAGTGTATTCACCAAATTAATCAGAAAATTGTACAACCAGACTGTAGAAATGCAAATTATTGTAAAGATTAAATGCCTGTTGACCATAATATGGAGTCAAACTGCACTGGATTTTTAGATGCTGAGATCGGTTTTGTGGTTCACACAGAAGAGGGAAGGTGCTGCTAACAAAGAAGATACAGACTAAGTGACAGCAGGTTCAAAGGTAAGTTGTAACAAGGAGGCATTTGCAGGATGAGCAGAGAGAAGACTGGCTGAGAGGAACAGGAAGATAGCTGAAAAAAAAACTCAAGAGCAAGTAATTGTATGAAAAGAGGGATGAGAATTGATACTGTCAAATGACAGAGAAAACATTACAGAAATTAAGAGATGGAAAGAAGCATTTCATAAGAGTGGTGAACACTGAGGAGGAAATGAGGAGAAGTTATTAGAGTCATAGAGATGTACAGTACGGAAACAGACCCTTCAGTCCCAACTTCTCCATACTGCCCAGATATCCAAAACAAATCTGGTCCCATTTGTCAACACTTGGCCCATATCCCTAGGTATTGTGGAAGCCTTTTAGATGTACAATGATATGGCAGGATAGAGCCAATTCAGAGTAATGTTCTAGAATGCAAGTATGAAGCCAGTGATGGCGACTGCTACTGATGTGGATTGGTATTTATAAAAGTCCAAAACTGGAAGACATTCATGAACAGACCCATCCCACATCATAAGCACCTCTTGCTTACAGCAGGTGCCTGAAATTAATAAAGTAATTGTTCAGAGGGCTTGGAGGTTTTTTTAAAAAAAAATTTAATGGGTTATCAGAGTTGCTGGCAATTTCAACAATCTTTTCTCATTCCTAATTCCTTTGAGAGCCATCTTGAACAGCTGCAGTTCAGGAGATGCATGTTCAAGAATGCCATTAGAAAGTGAGTACCAGGTTTTTTGCTTAATGACAGTGAATGAACTTGACGTATATCACCAGATGAAATAAGGCTAATGACCATTGTAGACACAATGGCCTGATGTTCCATGGCAGAGTGATGGTCTGGGGAGATAGGAGGAAGTATTTGAGAGCTGGTGTCAGTCTCTGCAGTGTAGAGGTCGGCATGCCAAACAACAGCACCACCCTTGTCGGCAGGCTTAATTACAAAGTCAGGGTTTGATCTGACAGTATGGAGTGCATTCAGTTCAGAGGGAGATAGGTTGGAATGGGTAAGGGGGTGGCAGAGAAGTTGAGGTGACCAATGTCACGTTGACAGTTTTCATTGAAAAGGTCGAGTGCAGGTAAAAGGCCAGAGGGAAGGGTTCAGGTGGAGGGAGAGCGTTGGAGATGGATGAAGAGGTCTGTGGATGAGAAAAGACTCTTGTCCAAAGAAATGGGCATTGAGGCAAAGGCAACAGAAGAAGAGGTCGATATATGTCTTCTTCCTGCCAACACGCTATACCCACCCCATCTGCTGTACAAAACCATCCTTTTCCTAGATACCATCAGTTCTGAGAAAGGGTCATTGGGCCTGAAATCTTAACTCCACTTTCTCTCCAAAGATGATGCCAAACCAGCAGGGATTTTCCAGCTATTTCTGTTTGATTTGAATAATTGATTTGCTTAAATGCTCATGGTAAAATACTCCAAAAATATCAAATAATCAAGGGGCAAAAGGGGAGAGGAAATGCGTCCAATAACTATCACTGGAAAATAAAGGGCAGTGGAAATTAACAGGGCCAAAGACCGATATGTCCCTTGGGCCTAATACGTTGTGTTCTAGGATATTAAAATACATAATTACAGAGATACTGAATGTACTGGTAGTAATCTTCCAAGTAACCATAGATTATGGAAGAGTTCCAGAGAATTGGAAAACTGCCAATGCAGCACATTTATTCAAAAAGGGAATAAAACAAGAAACAGGTTACTGTATGCCATGAACATGTGTCATTGGGAAAATATTGTAGTCTGTTATAAAAGATATGATAGCAGAATATTTAGAAACACATGATACAATCAGTATGGTTTCATGAAGCGGAAGTCTTTCCTGACAAATATTATTTGAGTAGGCAAAAAGCAAGCTCAATAAAGAGGAACCAGCAGATATAATACATTTGAATTTCCAGAACATGTTTGATGAAGTATTTAATACGATAGGAGCCCATGAGGTTAGAGGTAGAATATTAGCATGTATATAGAATTTGACAAACTAATAGCAGAGAGGAATTTGGAATAAGAGGATCATTCATGGGATGGCAACCTGTAATTATCGGAGTGAAACAGGGATCAGTTCTGGGGCCATAATTACTTACAATATTAATTAATGAATTGACTGAGTGAAGTGAATGTACTGTAGCCAAGTTTGCAGATGACACAAAAATAAGTGGGAAGGCAAATGTTAAGGATGACACAAAGCATCTGCAGACTGACAAATTGAGGAAGAGGACAAAAGCTTGGCAGATGGACTATAATGTGAGAAAATGTGAAGTTACACACTTAGGCAGCAAGAATAGAGGAGCTGATTATTACTAAAATAGAGAAAGACTGCAGAAAGCTATAGCACAGAGGTATTTGGGAGTCCTTGGGCATAATCATAAAAATCTAGAATTCATGTTTGGCAGATAATAGGAAGGGCAAATGGAATATTGATCTGCATTTAAATAGGACAGTCTTTTTTAAACTATGCAAGGCTTGCAGTAAACCACAACGCGAATACTATGAACAGTTTTGATCTCCTTATTAAAGGAAAGATATACTAGCATTGGATATACTAGGTAGTCCAACAGGTTCAATAGTTCAATCCCAGGAATGGGAATTATCTTTTGAAAAGAGATTCAGTAGGTTGACCTTTTACTCATTGGAAGTTCAAAGATTGAGAGGGCCTTATTGAAATATACAAGGTTCTTAGGTGGTTTAACAAGATAAGTGTCGTGGAATTGTTCCTACTTGAGGGAGAGTCTAAGACCATAAGACATATTTCAGTGGAAGGAGTCACCCAGCCTGCTTAGACAGAGAGGAATAGGCACTTTTTTTGCTCAGAGGGTGGTGAACTTGTGGAATTCAGATAGCTGTGGAGGATGAGTTGTTTATTATATACAAGGCTGAGATGAACCAATTTTTAATTGATAAAGGAATCAAGTGGATATGGGGAAAAGGTAGGAAAGTTAAATTGAAGATTCCGATCAGCCCTGACCTCATGGAATGGTGAAGCAGATTCGATCAGCTAAAGTGCCTACTTCTGCTTCTTTGTCTTATGTTCTTATTGGTACACCTGAGCCAGAAAAAAAACGATGACAATGAAAGTGGGGAGGTACTGAATGGGTAGCAATGAGTTATAGTGTCTTTATGTCATCTAAAAAAGAATTCCTGCTTTTCTTGGCTCCATCTTTCCTTTACTGACTGATGGTAGGACGACTCAAAAGGCTAGTGGCA
Organism: Chiloscyllium punctatum; assembly: GCF_047496795.1. NCBI lineage: Eukaryota > Metazoa > Chordata > Chondrichthyes > Orectolobiformes > Hemiscylliidae > Chiloscyllium > Chiloscyllium punctatum. The sequence continues at coordinate 65,220,687 of NC_092762.1, forward strand.
TTGAGCGTAACCTGCTGAAGAAATACAAATGATCAAGGACTAAGATATGGACTATAGAGAATAAATTCGTATTTATGAATGCCCATGACGATGCAGCTCATCTGTTGGAATATTGTGTATGGCTGCAGCAGATTTGTAGAAGTTCCAGTATTGTGACTATAAACCTTTTAGATAATTAAATTTAGTCACAATCTGCTACATTGTCTGAAGATCTACTCATTAAAAATTGAGTTTCACACAAGTAGTGTAACAACATAGGCAGTCGAAAAGTTGAGTGACGTTTTGGGGACTTATAGCTGATGCTGTCAGCTTATTTGTAAAACCTGATCTCTTGTTTTTGGAGGATGTCACAGACGGGTTGTATGTTGATGGGAAGAGAAGCAGCCAAGGATATGTTACTGGGGAGAGATGTATTATGGTCAGAGTTACATCTGTCCTCATCTTTCCTGCAGCCATTCACACAGTCAATTGTACTATCCTCATACAAATTCATTTGTGACTGATTAGAGCCATTTTGCCACAGTGGTAATGGTGAAAACCTGTCTGAAAAGGTTCAAACATGGAATTGAGGGAAAGAAGGACACGGCTTTCAAATGTTATTCAATGTGCCATGTGAAGAGTACTTCCCTCACTTATCATGTTTTATTTGTTTGTTTGTTTGTATAATGAATGGAATTCAGCCACTAGACATATATTTTCTGCTATTCATGCTTATGCTACTAGTCTTTCATCAAAACTTTGTATAAATTACGTTACTATCAACGTCATTTAATAAAGTTTGTTTTGTTCCTAAAATTAAACAGCACAAAGCACCAGGAGAGACTTTTTCTATTATTTTCATGCAAATTTAAAAAATTGAATTAACTGTGACTGAATTATGATTAATAGAATATATGCACAATGCAGTCACAAATATTCTATTTGAATCTCCTTGCTTATTTGATTACTTCTCCTCAAAGCATTTAAATGTAATTATTAGTGAGATGCTTCTCATTATAACACTAGAACTTTAACTGGTTAAATGTTTTATATTGGAATAGAAAATATATTGTAAGCCTCAAAGGGTTAAACCAAGTCCTTTCTGTTGACTGTATTTTGAGCTCAAACACTGCTTCCGGCTTTACGACTTATTCCTGATTGCATGTATGGATTTTTTCCTGACACGGACATGTCATGGCAGGAGACAATTTGCAGTCAGGAAGGAGTTTGACATAAAATATAGTCTTGTCTTTGATCAAGGGCTACATTCTGCATGAGAATAAAATTCATTAACCTCTCTTCCAGCAGCCTTGAAACAGCTGAGAATGCAGCAAACATAACAGATATATTTCATTAATACTGCACAACATAAAAATTCAATCCATTTTCTGTACTCACCAAATCATTCTCTGTGATCTTAACCATATATTTTCAACTGAGTGCTCCTGTTGAGTATAGTTCTGTCAGTGTTATATTAATCGGACTAATTAGATACAAACACTGGTCTCCTAAAACACACATCAGTGGTTTTCTCCATGTGGATACTAATGATCTACTTAGTCATTGTTTCCCCTTGTAATTTATCTCTCCTTTAGTTAGCAAATTAACAGCTTGCAGACATTTAATTAATAATCATACTAGAAAGCTTCAGGGTTGGTGTTTTTCCAGAAACTTGTATTTTTGTTACTTGCGGTGAAAAGCATCTAAGGGTGATTTATTCTGAGGTTAGATGTTAATAGTTTGTTAGTACAGTGGGGCTCCTCTGAAGGACAACTGCTACATAATATAATTGTGGCTAAGCTGAAAGGTCAAACATTCTAATATGAGTCTTACTTGAGTTCAGCAGATCGGAGTTTCTGGTTGAAATTATATGCAGTCCATTTAGGATTTTGAACTTTAAAGACTATTCATCTATTTCCAATTTGTTTTCTTGGGCTTAGCTCTGAATGTGAAAGCAATTGTTGAACTCACAAATGGTCATTCATGATTATTATGAATCTGGACCCAAAACACCTGAAGTCTCTCACACCTCACCCTAAACCAATGCTCCATCCCCATTCCCATCCAAAGCACATATACATGCTCAAACACACTCTGTTTAACTCCATCTCTTTTAATGTCTAATTTGAAATCATGTGTTTATTAAAATTATGTGGCTGATGAAATGTTCCCAGTTTAATTACCTACTTTAGATTTGTATAAAAGAAAATAATTCATTCATAATTCACTGAGTAACATAACCTTGGTCCATAATTTCGAGAATTTTCATGTATTTCCTCCTTCAGAGTGGTAGATTCATTGCACTGCGACAGGAAATTGGAATGGCATATGACAGTGAAAGTTAAAGGACTATGAAGGGCAACAGAAATAGAGTGAAACATCTGATCATTTCAACACTCGAAGGTCATTCTATCTTGCGTTTGTGATATGCAGTTAAAGTCTTTCCCATTCTGTTAGCATTAATAACTTTTTAACTCACTTTTTAACCAAGAGAAATGCTTTTGTGTGGCCTTTACTTATGTAGGCAGTATGTTCACAATTTTTAATATGTCTTGTTAACTACCAAAGATGATATTTGGCATCGTTCCTACTATAGCCCTTAATCCAGAAAGATGCCAGGTGGCATAGTGATTGCAGCTGTGCAGAGTCACTGTTCACAGTAGTAAGTGAAATCAGAATAGTGGTGTGCAGATTGCATGTAATCTTCAAGTTTATTGAATGATTAAATAACTAGAAATAAAATGTGAATAATTCTGAAAAACATTTGATCAAAATTGCAGCAAAGCTAAATTGGATAGATCTCATCTCTCTTAACAAACATGAGGAGTACATTGCACTGTTATCCCCCTTGGATGTGTGCATAAAAGGTATACTTAGTCAGTTTGCAGATGACACCAAAATTGGACATGTAGTGGACAGCGAAGAAGGTTACCTCAGATTATAGTGGGATCTTGATCAAATGGGCTAATGGGCTGAGAAGTGGCAGATGGAGTTTAATTCAGATAAATGTGAGGTGCTGCATTTTGGGAAAGCAAATCTTAGCAGGACTTATACACTTAATGGTAAAGTCCTAGAGAGTGTTGCTGAACAAAGAGACCTTGGAGTGCAGGTTCATAGCTCCTTGAAAGTGGAGTCGCAGGTAGATAGGATAGTGGAGAAGGCATTTGGTATGCTTTCCTTTTATCTTAGCCTGCTGGACACACATTCCTCATTCCTGCAGAAGGGCTGATGCCCAAAACGTCGATTCTCCTGTTCCTTGGATGCTGCCTGACCTGCGCTTTTCCAGCAACACATTTTCAGCTCTGATCTTCAGCATCTGCAGTCCTCACTTTTTCCTTTTATTGGTCAGAGTATTGAGTACAGGAGTTGGGAGGTCATGTTGCACTGTACAGGACATTGGTTAGACCACTGTTGAAATATTGCATGCAATTCTGGTCTCCTTCCTATCAGAAAGATATTGTGAAACTTGAAAGGGTTCAGAAAAGATTTACAAGAATGTTGCCAGGGTTGGAGGATTTGAGCTTTAGGGAGAGGTTGAATAGGCTGGGGCTGTTTTCCCTGGAGCGTCGGAGGCTGAGGGGTGACCTTATAGAGGTTTACAAAATCATGAGGATAAATAGACAAAGTCTTTTCCCTGGGGTCAGAGAGTCCAGAACTAGAGAGCATTGGTTTAGAGTGAGAGGGGAAAGATATAAAAGAGACCTAATAGGAAACTTTTTCACGCAGAGGATGGTACGTGTATGGAATGAGCTGCCAGAGGAAGTGGTGGAGGATAGTACAATTGCAATAGTTAAAAGGCATTTGGATGGGTATATGAATAGGAAGGGTTGGGAGGGATATGAGCGGGTGCTGGCAGGTGGGACTAGATTGGGTTGGGCTATCTGGTCGGCATGGACGGGTTGGGTTGGGCTATCTGGTCGGCATGGACGGGTTGGACCGAAAAGTCAGTTTCCATGCCGTACATCTCTGTGACTGTGATCAATGCAGTGCAGGCTTCTTGCTGATTCCTGAGCTAAATGATTTTTGCACCCAGATCATGTTAGCTGGGCTGAGTGCATCTGTAGCACTTAATACCACGAGTGGTTAACCATTTAAAATAGCTTGCTCCTCTTATATGGGCGGGGTGTTGTGACTGAAACATGCTGACAATCCTGTCGGAAGTGACTGTAACGTGGGAAGTTTTGAAGTATGCCACAACATAGGAGAGAGGGGTCACTTCTGTTTTCAGAAGTTGTGTCGTAGCTACTGATGGAGGAGAAGATGGAAAGGAGGAGAAATGTGTCTGCAGAAGACCAGGTGGCTCTCCAGACATGTGCTCAGCAAGCAGTGGGAGCAGCTGGCTAATAAAGACAATCCAGGCATCAAACTCTAAAGACTTGAATAAGGTCCCACAAAAAAGTTTGTTGGCATCATAAAAGTCATCAAAGTCAATCAGTATAGAGTAATAGTGATGTACAGCATGGAACAGACCCTTCAGTCCAACTCGTCCATGCTGACCAGATATCCCAACCCAATCTAGTCCCACCTGCCAGCACCCGGCCCATATCCCTCCAAACCCTTCCTATTCATCTACCCATCCAACTGCCTCTTAAATGTTGTAATTGTACCAGCCTCCACCATTTCCTCTGGCAGCTCATTCCATACACGTACCACCCTCTGCGTGAAAACATTGCCCCAGAGGTCTCTTTTATATCTTGTCCCTCTCACCCTAAACCTATGCCCTCTAGTTCTGGATTCCCCGACTCCAGGGAAAAGACTTTGCCTATTTACCCTATCCATGCCCCTCATAATTTTGTAAACCTCTATAAGGTCACCCCTCAGCCTCCGACGCTCCAGAGAAAACAGCCCCAGCCTGTTCAGCCCCTCTCTATAGCTCAAACCCTCCAACCCTGGCAACATCCTTGTAAATCTTTTCTGAACCCTTTCAAGTTTCACAACATCTTTCCGATAGGAAGGAGACCAGAGTTGCATGCAATATTCCAACAGTGGTCTAACCAATGTCCTGTACAGGTGCAACATGACCTCCCAACTCCTGTACTCAATACTCTGACCAATAAAGGAAAGCATACCAAATACCTTCTTCACTATCCTATCTACCTGCGACTCCACTTTCAAGGAACTATGAACTTGCACTCCAAGGTCTCTTTTTTTCAGCAACACTCCCTAGGACCTTACCATTAAGTGTTTAAGTCCTGCTAAAATTTGCTTTCCCAAAATGCACCACCTCTCATTTATCTGAATTAAACTCCATCTGCCACTTCACAGCCCATTGGCTCATCTGGTCAAGATCCTGTTGTAATCTGAGGTAACCCTTTTCGCTGTATATGACATCTCCAATTTTGGTGTCATCTTCAAACTGACTAACTGTAATGTCTTATGCTCACATCCAAATCATTTATGTAAATAACAAAAAGTAGAGGACCCAGCACCAATCCTTGTGGTAATCCACTGGTCACAGGCCTCCAGTATGTCTTCAAATGCCATATTCTCATTGGCATGTGTCTCAAAGCAAGAATGCCATGGTGACCTAAAATGGAGAGAGGGGGAGAATGGAAAAGAGGGTGAAAGGAAGGCATTGAGACCGTAATAAATAGGTTTGTGTAACTTAGACGAGGTATAAACAGTAAGGTAAAAGTCTAAGAGATAAGCAGCGTTAAAGACAGGCAGAAAATACATATCACATCATTTGTCAATTAGGTTGGTTCGAGTCATGCATTCTTTGAGCTTTCCTCTTGCTCATGTGTCTTTGGTCTTTGCATTCTCCTTTCTTCAGGGCCAGCTGTGAAGCAAGTGAAGCAAGACTCTCCATATTGGACGGTCCAATGCACTCTCTTCTAAGCTAGTGGGTTCAAACCCAGTCTTCTTACAGTATGCTTTTAGGATACCACTGAAACGTCTCCACTTGCTGCTCTCCAATCTTTAACAGGAAATGGGTAACAGGCACAGAGAAAATATTTGATGACTTCAAAGTTTCTCCACAAACCAGCCATTACCAGATATGGGTGCACTAGTAAGCATTTCTCTTGGAAAATGCCATAATTTGAATAACCAGAAGACATGTTGAATAAAAAAGGGGAAAGGGAGCTGCCAGGCCAATTGTGCTCATTGTTCAGAGAGAAATTCTCCTAACTCAACCTCAATGAGGCACAATGTGTGAGACCACTTAAAAAGGACACCCTTACTGAATTTCTGCACCTGTTTCAGCCATGACTGCAAACTTAGAGCAGGGCAAGGTCCTACTTGCCAAAGGCTCTCACGGTGGCAGTGATGCCAATGTTTCAGTATATACTGAAGTCAACTATCCACCTTTTATTGTGCAAACAAAGATAGAAAGCACCACTCATAGAATTGCAGCAATAGGCAGGAAAAAACTCAATTAGCAACTAACCTCTAGGTAATTTATGATTCCTTTAAGTGGTTCCTTCCTGCCACAAAATGCATGTTTAGCAGTGTGATATTACAAGAAAATGTTAATTGCAGTGCTAAAATCCAAATTGACACCCCGGCAAAAAATCAGCATTGTATGCTGACTCATGTCATGATTTGCATGATCTCTGTAATTTTGGCAGAAAGTTATTACAAGTCCTAATGTCCTCACCAATATGAACCCAGTGCAATTCGCCCAAATCGATGAAAATGACCCCAGTTTCTCACCCAGGATGCTTAAGCTGATTGATTTGTGGTGTTTGTTTGCTGTCTTCTTCATGCATAATTGATAGGCCCTGAATAACCTACTTGAGTCCTGTCTGCCTTTCTCAATTAAAGTGTAATTCAGGCTGTCTATAGTTATGACATGCCTAATGCTTTCACACGCAAGTCCACACTTTCTATGAACTCAAACTTAGATTAGATTAGACTCCCTATAATGTGCAAACAGGCCCTTCGGCCCAACAAGTCCACACCGATCCTCCAAAGAGTAACCCATCCAGACCCATTTCCCTCTAATTATGGGGCAGCATGGTGGTTCAGTGGTTAGCACTGCTGCCTCACAGCACCAGGGTCCCAAGTTCAATTCCAGCCTTGGGCGACTGTCTGTGTGGAGTTTGCACATTCTCCCCCGTGTCTGCTTGTGTTTCCTCCGGGTGCTCTGGTTTCCTCTCACAGAACAAAGATGTGCAGGCCAGGTGAATTGGCTATGCTAAATTGCCCATAGTGTTAGGTGCATTAGTCAGAGAGAAATGGGTCTGGATGGGTTACTCTTCCGAGGGTCAGTGTGGACTGGTTGGGCCGATGGGAGTGTTTCCACACTGTAGGGAATCTGATCTAATCTAATGAACCTAACACTATGGGCAACTTAGCACGGCCAATTCACCTCACCTGCACACCTTTGGACTGTGGGAGGAAACCAGAGCCCCCAGAGGAAACCACGCAGACATGAGGAGAATGTGCAAACTCCACACAGACAGTCGCCCAAGGCTGGAATCGAACCTGGGTCCCTGACGCTGTGAGGCAGCAGGTAACCACTGATCCACCGTGCTGCACCAAAAGATTAGATTCCCTACAGTGTGGAAAATCAACAAGAGTAAGCCACCCAGACTCATGTCCCTACATTTATCCCGATTAATGCACCGAACAATATGGACAATTTAGCATAGCCAATTCACCTGACCTGCACGTCCTTTTGGAACATGGGAGAAAACCCATGGGGACATAGGGAGAAAATGCAAACTCCACAAGACGGTTACCCGAGGCTGGAATCAAACCGGGGCCCCTGGTACTGTGAGGCGACAGTGCTAACCACTGAGCCACCGTGCTGATGTTATCTACTATGTATCTAAGATCATGGGTATCTGAGCAAGCTATGACCTTTTTGACCATTGGAATATTCATGCCAAATAATACCGATGTGTCTGAATCACTGGTGGACTGTTAATTCAATTGGAAATTGGCTAATTGATATCTAATGGTAAAAAGGATCAAACAGAGGAAGAATCCAGTACAATCGGTTCTTCTATAAGACGGTGGTTCTGTTCTCATGCAGTCACGTGTCATAAGAAAATCACGTTATAGTACCACCATATAATCGTGTTACAACCAATAAATGCTTTAAAAGTTCGCACAGAAACTGTGCGCCCAATTTGTCAATCATGTGATAGTGAATTTGCATTAACGAAACATGGGTTATAGCAGAACGACCTGTATGGACCTGGTGATGCTACCCTCCTTTCAGTTTCCTAATACGCATACATACGCTGACATATGCTTCCTTCTTTTTCTTAACCAAACCCTCAATTTCTTTAGTCATCCAGCATTTCCTACTCCTACCAGCATTCCCTTTCACCCTGACAGGAATATACTTTCTCTGGCCTCTCATTATCTAATTTCTGAAGGCTTCTCATTTTCCAGCCATCCCTTTACCTGCAAACATCTGCCCCAATCAACTTTTGCAAGTCCTTGCCTAATGCCCTTAAGATTAGCCTTCCTCCAATTTAGAAATTCAGCTGTTAGATCTGGTCTACCGTTTTCCATCACTATTTTAAAACTAATAAAATTATGGTCTTATTGGATCATTGCGTTTATAAATTGAGGCATAGAATATAAAAGCAAGGAGGTCATCCATGCACCTCTACAAATCATTGGTCAGACATTTGGAGTATTGTATTCTGTTCTGGACACCTTATTTAAGGATGGGTGTTAAAACCCTGGAGAGAGTGCAAAGGAGAGTTACTAAAATGATCCCAAGAATGACAGATCTAAGCTCTAAGAAAAGATGAGAGAAATTGTGCTTATTCTCCCTGGAGCAGAAAAAATTAAGAGGTTGCCTTATTAAGGTATTCAAAATGCTGAACAAATTTGACAGAGTAAAGAAGGATATTCTGTTTCCACTATTTCATTTGTCAGTAACTAGGGATCACAATTTCAAGATTGTCAGCAAGAGAGCCAGGAGTGAGATGAGGACAAACGTCTTTAATCAGAGGGTTGTTAGGATTTGGAGTGCGCTGCCTGGGAGAATGATGGAGGGAATTTCCATCTGAGATTTCAAAATAGAGCTGGATATATATTTGAAGTTATGACTTTAGAGAGTTACAGAAATAGGACTGCAGAATATGACTGGCTGGGTAGCTCTCTCAAGAGCCAGTACAGACATGATAAGTCAGATGGCCTCCTATAAGTTCATTGATTCTATCAATGAATGAGATGCAAAAGGAGCATTTGGATCCATGAAGGCTCAGTGTGCCCTGCAGCAGCCCAACTTTATAGAAATGTTCCTGTATTCCTCAAAAGATTTAAAGAAGATGCATTAACAGTGAGAGCCTACATTCTGATATAAATAGAACTGGTCTATTTGAGTGTATACAGTACATGGATCCAGATTTTCTGAATGACCAGATAGTCATTATTCAAGCATAAATGGGCATTGTGCATGGGAGCCCGAAGAACATAAGAGTCTGAAGGAATTCTACAGGAATTCAGACCCAGCAATTAGATGGGCACTTTTTCTACACCTGGAACCTTCCAAAAACATTTGGGCTATTAACATGTGGTCTAATTTTTGTGTGACTACTCAACCCATATTCCCAATTACAACACTTCCAGAACAATTATGCCCCTTGGACCCTGGACTTTCATTCAACACCTTCTTCCCAAGTTCTGCACCCAACTCCTCCTTCACCTGCCCCTGGACACGATCCTGACTTCCCCACACACCCCCATGCAAACTTTTGTCCCCCATACTCCCCATTTCCCACTGTCTGCACTTGACTCCCCACCACCTCTGCGGAATTGGCGCTGCATTCCACAACAAACTTCCCCCTTAACTCCCAAAGCTGGGAATGGTCTGCAAGATGCCAGTGCTGTCAATCCTCCTTATCCCTCTTTGAGAGTGGGACACTTGATCACAGAGGCATCCTGACTTCAGCAGTCTCATCCTTAGTAATGGCCAGCGCTGTGATTCCAATGGTGTAGCTGATCCTGTGATTAGACAGTGGCAGGTAGTCATTCATTTGGCCATTACCAGGTAAGTTATTCCCCAGATCTCACAGATGGCCGAAGCAGGTTTCCTCTTACTTTCAACCCTGCCAGCAGGACTTAATATATCCCAGTAAATTTAAACTCATTGTACCTCCAACCCTGTCGTGCAGGTTTTCAGTCACTAAAATGTTACACTAGCTGCAATACACAAACAGTAGCTTTCACAGCTGATCAGCAGAGTATTATTCATCTTGCAACACATAAAATGCTTCCTATATTGAAAGTCGAACATGTTCTGCATAAACGAATGTTATTTCGAACTTTACATTAATTCAGCTCATTTCATAGCAAAATTACTCTCCAATGCTATTATTCAGGTCGAGTAACCAGATAAGATAGTAATAAAGTATTTCTGCACTATAAGCAGAATTTATTCATAGAATTGACTGCTGTTATTTCATTTCTGCTTCTGAAAAAATTTGACATTTAGCCCAAGTATAACTTAGCTGTTTACTATGGTATTTCATCCATGGATATAATAAAAGAGGCCAGATCCACTCAAAGTAATTCACATGTAACAGGAAATTTATGTAATTTAAAAATGCTAAACTGTTTCTAGAGACAACCATATACTTTGATAACTATGGAATTTATTGATTTTATTTCAATAAAGAACTAATATTGAATATTATGATGTCAAATTAATATAGGTGTATGCAGGAATAAAGAAACAGAATCAGTTCAGGTATAATATTACAGAAGGGATCACCAGTACAAGACCAGCTAATCGGTGCAGGGAATGGTTTCCACACTGAAGTGTATAGAAAGAATGAAACAGTACAGTTACAATACTGGCATCTGCCTGGCAATGTAGAGTATAGCCCAGGTATACCTTGTCTAAGTAAAGCAGGACAAATCCAACCTAGCCAATTACTGACTTATCAGTCTATTCTCAATAATTAGCAAAGTGATGGAAAGTGTCATTGGAAATGTTACCAGGTGGCTGTTATTCAACAAGAAGCTGCTAACTGACACTCCTGAAATCATTGAGCTGAAGTGAATAAGTAAGGATGGCTGCCTTGACATCAAGGCATCACTAGACCATTAGACATTCAGGAGCCTACCAAAAATAGAATCCAGGGAACTGGGAGCAGGTGAGGTTAACTCTCTGCTTGTTGGTATCATACCTAACACAAAGGAAAATCATTGTGTTGTTGGAAGTCAATTGTCTCTAACATCTCAGCTACATGACATCACTGCATCAGTTTCTGAAGTTTCCCTGGGCCCAACCACCTTCAGCTGCTTCCAAAGTGACTTTCTCTCTATCATAAAGTCAGTGGTGGGAATGCGCACTGATGATCGCATAATGTTCAGCGCCATTCTTGACTTACGAGATAGTGAAGCAGTCATGTTCAATACAGGAAAACCTGGACAACATTCTGATGTTGGCTGATAAGTGGCAAGTTACATTCACACCTCACAAGTTCTAGGCAATGACCATCTCCAACAAGAGAGAATTCAACCATCTCGCCTAAATATTCAATGACAATACCATCTCAGAATTCCCCCACTTTTAACATCCTGGGGGTTGCCATTGACTAGAACCTGGATCTGTCACATACATACTGGGGCTATAAGAGCAGGTCATAGGCTGATAATTCTGTAGTGAGTGCTTCACCTCTTGATTCCTCAAAGCCTTTCTGCAATCTGCAAGGCATGTCAGGAGTGTGATGGAACACTCTTTACTTGTCCAGATGGGTGCAACTCCTATAATCCTCAAGCTCAAAACCATCTAGGACAAAGGTGCTTGCTTGATTGGAATTCCATCTGACAACTTCTGCATTCACTTCCTTAAACACCAAATGACAGCGACAGTAGTGTGTATCTTCTTTAAGATGCACTGCGACAACTCAGCAAAGCTCCTTAACCACATATTCCAAACACTTGAGCTCTACCACCTAGGATAAAAGCAGCAGATATAGAAGAATACCTTCATCTGCAACTCCCCCTCCAAATCACACATCTTCTCGACTTGGAACGATAGTGCCATTCCTTCATCTCGTTGCTGGGTCTGAAACTAGACTTGCTTCCCTAGTGGCACTGGGGGTGCAACTACACCACATGGACTGCAGCAATTCAAAAGGCAGATTACCACCACATTTTCAAGGGAAATTAAGAAAAGACAATAAATGCTGGCTAAGCCCACAACATCCATGCCCTGGAGACAAATTTGCAAAAGATACCTGGTATCAGTCACAGCACTACCAACATTGCAGAACTCTGGCACTACTTTCAGAGCCAAAGCACATGCCCTTAAAAACATTCAAGACAATGTTGCCATTCTAACATGACCAGGTATGCTGATATAGCCAGGACCATCCAGGTTTTACATTCAGCGTCTTGGTGTGACAAGTGACAATCTTCAAGAACATGCAGACTTGTCTGGATTCACAATTCAATGTTAAAGGCCTTTCCCCTTTAACCCACCGCTTGCATTCACATATTATGGATTCCACCCAAAACCATCAGCACAAGATGATTATACTTCTTCTCTCCTTGCCTGGTATATTGGCAAGTGCTTGATTTGGAGTTCCAGATAAAACTGATGAATATCGATATACGAATCTGGAGGTGTTGTATTTGCTAATAGTACTGGATAAAAATTGATTAGTCCCTACCCACACAACAACTTCCCGTTTTTTACATTGCAATCCTAAAAGACACAAGGGTTTCAGTGAATCTGTCTTAAAGTCAGTAATTTAGTACAATGCACTCATGGGGAAAGGAGCAAGAGAAAAAGCATACACCAGATTACAGTCACTTAGAGAGAAGATCTTTCATCCCCTTTTATGCCATGCATTTCACCAGATGATACTCAGCAGGAATACTGAGCCAGTATTAAGGAGCTTTTAATAATTTTGTTCTGTTTTCTCTGAAAAAGTAAGCAAACTTTTGGGTAACTTTGGTGTTTGGTTTCTATATATATATAAATGGCTCTTTCTATAAATCTGAGGCAAATTTTAGTGAGAATTCCAAACCCACGCCCTAAAATTGCTAGTGATTAAAGGCATATTTTTAAATAAAAGTAAAGAAGAAATACTCAACAGAGACAATATGAAGCAGGAGGAAAGGTGATTGTAAAATGTATTGACTTTTAATTATTTTTAAAATTGTCAAGAGTACAATAATACCTGTCCAAAATGACTAAATAATCAAGGGGCTAAAGTTTGAGAGAGAATAAACACAGTAACTATCACTCAAGAAAAGATACCAGGAAAACTAATAGGGCTAAAGATCATTAAGTCACCGGGCCTTGATTGGCTGAATTTTAGAGTTTTAAGGAAAATAGCTGCAAAGACAGTAGACCACTGGTAGCAATCTTCCAAGAATTCTTAGATTCTGGAAAAGGCCCAGAGGACTGGAAAACTGACAATGTCGCACACTTATTCAAATAGGGAGACAAAAAAAATGAAAAGGCCAGTCAGCTAATCCTGTAATTGGCAAAATTGTTGGGGTCTGTTATAAAGCATATAATAGCAGAGCATTTAGAAACACATAATACAATCAAGTAAAGTCCACATGGCTTCATGTAGGGGAAATCACGTATGACGATTTTATTACTGTTATTTGAAGAGGTCAAGGGGAAGCAGTAGGTGTAATATATTAGCATGAAGGCTACTTAATAAGAGATGAGCCCATGATGTTTTAGATTAGATTCCCTACAGTATGGAAACAGGCCCTTAGGCCCAACAAGTCCACACCAACCCTCCAAAGAGCAACCCACCCAGACCCATTCCCCTACATTTACCCCTGACTAATGCACCTAACACTATGGGTAATTTAACATGGTCATGCTACCTTTGGACTGTGGGGGGAACCGGAGCACCCACAGGAAACCCATGCAGACCCGGGAGAACGTGCAAGCTCCACACAGACAGTCACCTGAGGTGGGAATTGAACCCAGATCCCTGGTACATTGAGGCAGCACTGCTAACCACGAGTCACTGTGCCACCCTTTTGGAGTAGTATGAATAGAGGATCCACTAACTAATAGAGAGAAAGTTGGGATTTGGGCATTTTCAGGATGAAAACATTTTAGCTCATGGAGTGCCACATGGATCAGTGCTGCCATAATATATAATAATGAATTGGATGATGAAAGTGAATGTACTATAGTCAGATTTGTGGATGACAAGACAAGTGGTGAGGATGACATAGATATAAGCGGGTTACGTGAGTGAGCAAAAACTTGGGAGGTGGAACATAATGTGGGAAAATATGAGGTTAGGCACTTTGACAGGAAGAATAGAGCAGTTGAATATCATTTAAATGGTGAAAGATTGCAGAAAGCTCAGCACGAAGGAATTTAGTGTACATGACTCGTAAAAATCTTGAATACAAGTTCAGCAGGTAATAGGGAAGGCAAATGGAATGTTAACATTTATTTCAAAGGGAATGAAAATAGGGAAGTCTCCCTCAAACTGTGTGGAGCCCTGGTTAGACTACAATTGGAATACTGTGATTATTTTAATGTCATTATTTATTGAATGGTCTACTGGCATTAGAGGCATTCCAGAGTAGGTTCACTAGTTTAATTCCAGGTATGGAGGGTTAACTTAAGAGAAGAGGTTGGGCAGATTGGACTTCTACTCATTGTAGTCTAAAAAATTGAGTGGGGCCTTATTGAAACATATGAGATTCTTAGGAGTCCAGACAGGGTAGATGTAGAAAGGTCATTTCCTCTGTGGGAGAGTCTCGAACCAGAGGGCATAATTTCTGAGTAAGGAGTCACTCATTTAAAACAGTGATGAGGCGGAATTTCTTTTTCAAAGGTTGATGGAATGCTTTACCACAAAGGGCTGTGAAAGCTGGGTGATTAAGTTTATTCAATATTTTAAAAAAGGTGGAGAGTGTTTGGAAGGGGGTTATATGCAGCAAAGGATGTGGCTCCTCAGGGTAGTTTTAGTAATGATGCTCAGAAGGCAATAGGAAGGGATAGAATGTGCAAGCCTTAAAAAAATGCATCAAATAGGTTCAAAGAGGGGAATATTCATTAAAGGCAAAATTAATGCTTAAATGCATGTAGTATTGAGAACAGGTGAATGAACTCATGAAGTTTAACAGGTATGATCTTAAAGCCATTATGGAGACATGGTTACAGGAGGATCAAAGCTGGGAAATGAATATTCCAGAAAATAAAACAAAAAAGTGCATATGGCCTTACAGGCAGCCTATTAGCATGAATAGAAGATTGGTTAACTAACAGGAAGCAAAGAGTGAGGATAAATGAATGCTTTTTGGTTGGCAATTAGTGATTAGTGGTGTGTCTCAGGGATCAGTGTTGGGACAACAATTATTTATCATTTACATAGATGATTTGGGATGATTTGGGGACCGATGTAGTGTGTCAAAATTTGCAGATGACACTAAGATGAGTGATAGAGCAAAGTGTGCAGAGGACTAAACGTTTGCAAAGTGATATAGATAATTTAAGTGAATGGGCAAAGGTCTGGCAGATGGAGTACGATATTGATAAATGTGAAGGCATCCATTTTGGTAGGAATAACTATAGAAAGGACTATTACATGAACAGGATAAAATTGCAGCATGCTGCTGGGCAAAGAGACCTGGGTGTCCTTGTGCATGGATCACAGAAGGTTGGTCTGCAGGTGCAACAGGTAATAAAGAAGGCTAATGGAATTTTGCCCTTCATTGTGAAAGGGATTGAGTTTAAAAGCAGGGAGGTTATGGTGCAGGTGTCTAGAATGCTGGTGAAGCCACACCAGGGGTACTGCATGCAGTTTTGGTCTCCTTACTCGAGAAAGGATATACTGGCATTACAGAAGGCGCAGAGGAGGTTCACTAGGTTGATTCTAGAGTTTTAGTTTTTTTTTAGATTAGATTAGATTCCCTACAGTATGGAAACAGAGCTTCGGCCCAACCAGTCCACACCAACCCTCCGAAGAGCAACCCACCCATTCCCCTAAATTTACCCATGACTAATCCACCTAACATTATGGGCAATTTAGCATGGCCAATTCACCTAACCTGCACATCTTTGGACTGTGGGAGGAAACCGGAGCACCCGGAGAAAACCCATGCAGACACAGGGAGAACGTGCAAACTCCACACAGACAGTTGCCCGAGGCGTGAATCGAATCCGGGTCCCTGGCGCTGTGAGGCAGCAGTGCTAACCACTGAGCCACCGTGCTGCCCAGTTGAGGGACGTTGGCTTATGAGGAGAGACTGAGTCGACTGGATTATATGTATTGGAATTTAGAAGAATGAGGGGGTACTTATAAAAACATATTAAATTATGAAGGGAATAGATAAGATAGAAACCGGGACGATGTTTCCATTGGCGGATGAAACCAGGACAAGAGGGGGGAGCAGATTTAGGACTGAATTGAGGAGGAACTTCTTCAACCAGAGGGTTGTGAATTTGTGGAATTCCTTGCCCAGTGAAGAAGTTGAGGCTTCCTCATTGAATGTTTTTAAAGCTAAGATAGATAACTTTTTGAACAGTTCTTAGTTAAGGGTTATGGTGAGAGGGCGGGTAAATGGAGCTGAGGCCACAAAAAGATCAGCCATGATCTTATTGAATGGTGGAGCAAGCTCGAAGGGCCAGACAGCCTACTCCTGCTCCCTAGTTCTTAAGTTCTTATGTTTTTATGTTATTATGATTGGTCAGAATAGGAAGAACAGCAGAAAATGACTAAAATGACTTCTTTTTTTTATAAACTATGTCCCCTTCTTTTAGCCTCCCACACAAGAGGAAATATCTTTCTGATGTTGGTCCTATCAGTGCCCGAAGGATTGTATATTTTTCATGCAGATCACCTCTCATTCTCTGGACTGCAATGGGTAAACGCCCCACTTGTTCAACCATTTCCCATAGCTAAATTATTTATTTCAGGAATACATTATGTGAATTTTCTTTGAACTGCTTCCAGTGCAGTTGTATCCATTTCACCTATGTTTTCATAAACAGTTCTTCAGATTTGGTCTCCCATAGGCCCTACAGTAAAACTCGTAACTTATATATTTCCACTCTCCTTGCAATTAACTATTCCATATCTCTTGCTTTCTCACTCATTTGCTCTACCTGCTAATCTTTGGTGATTCATGAACCAAGCCACCCAAATCCGTCTACATCACGATGTTCTACAACTTCTCTCCATTTAAATAATATCCTTTCTTATTTTTCCTGCCCAAGTGACAAGTTTGCATTTCCACACATTATACTCCCAACTGTCATTTTCCCTATCTTTTCTGTAGCCATCTGTAGACATTTTAACCAGCTTTTGAGACTCACTTTCCTGTCCAACTTCATGTCATCAGCAAATGTATGGGTTTTGTGGTTAAGTTTGAATCAGCTCCCACCGCCCTGCCCTAAGCATCCTCTTTACCCTCGGATTCCAGCAAAGATTATATCCCCTTTCAAATCCTAAAAACAGCGACTATTGGCTGAATTTTAGCAGAAACTTTTTACATGACAATTTTGACAAGTTTTGTGGAGGGTTTCCCTCATAAGCCCTAGTAAGATTTCTCATATTATTCTCCAAAACTCACCTCATTAGCTATCTGCCATGCATCCAATGGCACACTACTATCCTGTCTTTCCTCTCATCAGGAGTACTCGCCAGGACCAGTACCTCCTGTGACTTAACGGCACAAGCACCATTTTTAATGTAGCAATATTACAATGAAAGGTGATAGTTCATGCCAAAGTTCAGCATTAAAATGAAAAGCTATATGTAAGTGGGTCAGAACTATGCCAGATCTGTGCAGAGAGGCTGATATCTCTCCTATGCTAACATCCATTGTGAGGGGTATGGGTTGCCACTGCCCATAGAACATGCCCTGAGATGCCAGTGATTGCTGCTGAAGGTGGAGGCAAGAGGAACAAGCAGTGATCTGCAGTCATTAGATGTTGGGAATTGTGACTGTCTTGTTTCTATCTGACTTGGAAGAATATGGAACTGCATATTAATGATGTGAGATTAGGTAGTAATGACATGATAATTCATGCAAATTGATTCAAATAGCCCTCTTGTTGCTGTCTAACGAGATTTTCGTCTTGCCGTTCAACACTTGGATAGAGAATCAGATATTTTGCTTTCAGTGGTGAGAATCGCATTACTGTGATTTCTCACACTGTTTTCCCAACTTTGTTTCCAATGCCCATGTTGTTCAGGGTCTGGGAAGATCCTGCCCCATATCAGCTGTCAATTCTCTGTTTTCCACTGGTAATTTATATAATCACACAATAATTACACTATCCCTCCAATATACTTCTAATCCTCTTATAATTAATCCAGTTTAAGATATTAATTTTGGGAATTTCTCTATTTAAGAATTGGTAACCAAAAATATTCCCTATCCTGCACTATTATAGTGTTTCCTTATTTTCATGTATAGGAGCAGAATTCAAGTGTTTCTCCAATTACTTGATCCATTGAGTTAAAAACATATTTTTTCAGTTTGTTTTTAAGCTGTGTGCAGTTTTTACATGTTATGCATAAAGGGACTGGGGGGTGTTTTTCCATTTATTGATATTTGACCAGCCCACTGACATCACATTGAAGATAAAACCATCAGTGTTTTTAACAGGTACCTTTTGGGATCTACAGCCTTCCCAAACTGAAATCTGGCTATTTGTGTCAACGTTTGAATAAAAGATTGAGTGAATGCAAGCTAATATTTTGTGTAATTCACTTTAAAAAAAATCCTGAGATATATCTTTAGATTGGAGATGACAATGCTGTAACTATATTCAAGGTAACAAGTATCTCATTTGAGTCATTTGTTTAAATAGCTAGATATTCTGACTCTGGAATGCTATCCTTCATGACCGAAACTTGGATCTGAATGTAGACCAGGTAGATAGGATTGAAATGGCTTTTTTTTCTGGCTCCAGTGTTTGCATGAGTTGCCCAATTTTTGCATGATACCTTGTTCAACGATGTTGAGGTCTTCAGAATAACTCAAACTGTGAACTACTTTGTATGATCCCTGACTGGCTCGTTGCATATCTTTGTATGAAAAGCAATGATATTCAGGTTCATTTCATGTCTCTTCTGAACTAGCTCTACTCAGCCATTTGTGGGGGGGGGGACCAAAAGAGAAAAAAAGACCTAATATCATTACAAGTCACTTTCATGGTTAAGGGTTTACAGCTGATGGGGTGTTCATTGATTGCCTTTAAGGACAAATAAAATCATGGTGATTTGGTGATGAGAAAGCTCGGTTGTGTGTGATATCACTTCCAGATCTAGAAAGAAAGCACAGATAAAAAGGACACAGAAGATCTTGTGGTAATGTTTCTATGTCTGAACTAAGAGGCTTGGGTTCAAGTATCAGCTTCTTCAGAGGTGTGTAATAACATGGCTGAACAGGTTGATTAAAAATATCAAAGCACACATTAAAAAGTGGTCAGTACCTTTTGTATCATGGCAGTATTGTTCCTCTCTGTGGACCAGGAGGCCTAGGTTCAAGTCCCACCTTCTCCAAAGTAATGGCAGGTTGATTAAAATAAATAAGCACAAACAAAAATGAGGCAGGAGTTGTGAAGCAGTAGAGTCCTCAATTTTGGGTCAGAAGGTCTGGATTTGAGTCCTACGCAGAATGTGATGGTCATGTAGGAGTGTCATAACAAGTCAAAACAGGTTGATTGAAGTTAATATCTTTTGATGCAGTGGTAGTGTCTCCTACATTTGAGCCTGGAGGTTCAGGTTCAAGTCCCATTGGGCACTGAAGCTTGTCATAATATTTCTAAACAGGTTGTTTGAAAAATATCTTTAAAAGAGTTTGGCTTGGATACTGGTTTTTGTAATTAGGAGATGTGTAAGACTGTGAATAAAGTTGCTGTGAAGGAAAAGCTATGCAGCTTGGTTCCTAATCTCCAGTAGCTTTGGATCCACTTAACAGCTATGATCATTGGCCTGGACCGCCATTTTGTTGGTCATATTGGAAGTGCATATATGTGACTGATGGAAGAAAATAAGACATGGTTCAGCTGTAACTTCCCTCTGTGCCCTCCACCACACACATTGCCATTACTGCGCACCCCGTCCCCTGCCCCAATCATGAGTTTGCCAGCAATTCCCACTAAAGCCCCGCACTAATATTCATCAGTTGGATAAGTCTCTAAATGATTGCAGGCACCTGTGGCTTTTCTTCAGATTATATCATAATTTTCACGAGAGAATATAAGAATATTAGTAAATAATTAATAAAATAAATTGGTAAATAATAAAGCTGGTACAATGGAAGCTAAAACAACACTTATGGTTTAAGTAGCATCCACAAACTACTCCATCCAGCTGACATCACCTCAATCCCTTCATTGGATTATGTTTCTTTTTTCATGTATTTATACCTTAAAATTTAAATATTTAATACAGGGTAAGAGGTGATGGATTCCTGCCTCTGTATCAGAGAGCAATGTTGTATATTGATTTTGATGTTTGCAATTCCTTTTAACAAATATTTGCTCACCATGGATTGATTTTTGTGACAAATTTAAAAATGTCCATTTGCAGTTGAAATTTATTTTTTTTCTGTATTTTATTTCTCATGTTTTAAAATGTAGACAGATAGTTAACTGTGTTCCTTAAGTAACTGACTGCATTTTGAATTGTGATCTTAAAGTGCGTTAGAAGTGTGTTGTGCCCTGCAGAGTAAAATCATGTCTGGAGCTGTCTGGTTGCCATGGGAAACCAGACATGATGTAATTGCAGGATGAACTTGAACTTCAGGGATTTCAAAATGGAACAATAGACCAAAGCAATCAATACAGTCTGCTTCTTCTCAAGATAAATGACTCTGCTAACTCCATACGCACGTACACCCTCGTATCAATTCTGTCTGCCTTGTGTTTTTAGATGAAATCTTTAATGCTTAGTAATACCTTTTGTAGTAGAAACATTCCCACCCTAATTTGAATGATTCAAGAGAGGATCGATGCATGGACTGCTTAGCCTGCTCTTAACTCGCGAGAGCCTGGGCCCTAGCAACAGTGAACAGTGGAGGCGTTCCAAAATAATCTCCTGCACCCTGATTTGTAGTTAAAACTTTGATCTCTATTTCCTGCTACAGCCAGGGTTTTAAGATTTAAAAGTCTCTCCTGTTGAACTGGGAATATATGCTAGATTAAATTTACATTTTAAATCTTGATTAACTCTGCTTTCTCAAGAAGAGGGAATTTTACTGTACTGTCAGATCATTTATTTTTAATAATCATAGTCATCTTATTTCTTTTCAAAACTCCAAAAACACAGATGCTGCATTTTTAACTCTTTCGATATCTAGTTCCATGGTTAAAAGATTTCCTTTTCCCTCACTTTTAAATCATATTTTTCTTTGCTCCTTTTGGCCCCACATACTATACCTTTGAATCTTTGTTGACGCTGCACTTGATCAAGCTGCAGTTAAGAGAACCAGAACAGCCTAAGTTTACTTCTCCCTATATGAGAAAGTGTCTAATGTATTCATTGCTTCCCCCCTCCCCCCAAATGACATAGGAAACATGGGAGAGTTGAGGATCTCACAATACTGGTCACATCCTATCACTGTGTGACACCACGTATAGGAACTTAAGTGGTCTGCCTCACTATATCACTTTACTGAAAAGTGCCAGCTCTGAGTTCTGGCTACTGTAAAGTTCTGTTTGAAGTGCACTCCCTATTTAAAGCCCTGATTGAATTGCAGCACTTTGAAATGTGCTTTATTCAAGTAATCTCACACGAACAGGAAGTTTTCTTAATTGCACAAGAAAAGATAACTGTGCAAAGGCAAATACAGCCCTGTCCTTGGGATATTTTTTCATACTGATAGAAATTTATGTCAACAGAAAGATTACCCTCCCTACGTTCGTTGGAGCCATGTATATTTTCTTTAAGTCAAATGTAATAACGCTTGACTGTAAACATTTGTTCCTTTCAAACCTTTGAAGCCAATGTATTTTTCCAAGTAAAGGAATGTTTTATTTATGCACATTTCTCAGAACTCTGACAATGAACGTTTTGGTATAAATATGCCTGGGTAAATTCTGGAAATATGATGTACAGAATGTCAAGAATATCAGCAACTGGGAGCAAACATGAACTAACAAATGGAGTGTTATGTTGAGAAAAATCCTGGATCCTAACATCAATGGGAAAATGTTGCTTAGAGTCAGTTCCTAGAATTTTAGTGTCATATTCAAAAATAATATCACTTTAGACTTTTTTAAATTCATGTTAGTAATTAAAGGAAATTGTAGCTCATTGTTCTAAGAGTTGGTTTATTGGCGGAATGGGAGATCTTACAAATGATCTCTGAGTATTTTGTAAAGAACTCTCTTTCGACCTTATGATACATGCAGCAATGAAGCCTGGGTGTGTGGTCTGGTTAGAGGCAGGTGAGTCAGGTGATGCATCGTTCCATTTTCGCACATGAACTGTCGAGAATTAGTGACTTAGTTGCACAGAATGATACAAACACATGAATTTGGAGCAGGAGTAGACCTTGTGGTACCTCAGGCTTGTTCTACAGTCACGGAATTATTATGGCCCATTTGGCCCACCACGCCTGCGTCAGTAACAAAACCATCGTGGCCATATCTCTACCCTCCTGCCTATTTGCCACACATCTTGTCTCCCCTGTTAGCGAAAAATCTATCTGTCACTGCCTTGAAAATATTCAATGACCAATCTTTAATGTGCTCTGGGAACAGAGTTCCACAGAATTGCAAACTTCAGAGAGAGAGAAAAAAAATTCCTCATCACATTTTCAGTGGGGGATTCCTTATTTGTAAATTGTCTCTAGTACTAATCTCTCCCAAAAGGGAAACATCTTTCCAGCATGCGCCCTGTCAAGTCCCCTCAGGATCTTATGGTTCAGTAAACTCACATCTCATTCTTCTACATTCTAATGGATGCAGGCCCAATCTGTCTCATTTTTCCTCATCCCAGGAAGGTCAGTTAAACCTTATCTAATAATTGTTTTGAATGCAGTTATGCCTTTTAAGTAAGGAGACCAAAACTGTTCACATCACTCTAGATATGGTATCAGTTAATGCCCTGTACAAATGTAGCAAAGCATCCCTTTACATTTTCATTGATATTTCATTTCTTCAGTGCCCCTTCCTCTTTGTAGTTGATTTAAGTTACTACCTCTCTTTTGTCTCTAGATTTACAATCCTTACTGGGGTGTTATTTTATCCTGTACAATGAAGACTGATGTACAATATCTGTTCAATTTTATTTCATTTCCTTATTTCCCATCAATAATTCACCAGATTCACTCTCTAGAACACATTCGCTTGCTTTACTGACTCGTCTCTTGTTTAAATACCTGTAGCAACTTTTAAAAATATTTCTAGCTAGCTTATTCTCATAGTTTTCTCACCTTTTTTCAATTCATCCTTGAGTATTGCTGTCAAAGCTTTTCATCTTGAACTCACCAGGACAATTCACAAGAAACACCAATGTGAAGGGAAAACAACATCTATGCTGTTTGAGACGACAGTGCCAATTTGATGGTGAATGGATTCTGGTTGGACAGATGGTGCATCTATTAATGTATCCATTAAAAATTGACAATTAACTGCCAAGCTTTGTTTAAATCTTAAATCAGGCAGATCAACTCTGATTAGTCAAGGCATTGTCCTGTGAAATTAATTAGAACAAGGCTGTCACCTATTTTGTTGAAATAGGTGCAGTGTGTATACTTGTTCTTTCCACTGTATGTTTATTCTATATAAACATGTTGGATATAGTGAGAATATAGCTGTTTGACTGGGTTGGGTGTTGAAATTGGGCCAACACAAAACAAAATATACGAAATATATAAAGAGATAAAAAGTGTATTTGCAAGTAAGATGTTTCCCTTGGCTGGGGAGTCTAGAGCCAGAGGACACAATTTAAAAATAAAATGAAGGACCATTATGAGCATTTGTTTACTCAGAAGGTGGTGAATCTTTCTGTGTGCCTGAGGACTGTGCTCTGTCTTTGAGTATATTTGAAGTAACGTTTGTTAGATCAATACCTTAAAGGATTATGGGTATTGCATGGGTAAAAGGCGTTGAACTGTTTGTTCAACCACAGTCACATCAAACATGTAGCCACCTTGTTAGGTTGAATAGCTGACTCCTGTTCCAAAGTTTCTAAAGTCTCTAGGAGTGTGTCCAAACAGAACTGGGAACTCTTACCACAGATGGGAAAATCGTAAACCATATAACACAGTAGAAATGTAATTTCAACTGTGACTATACTCTTACATGTATTATAGTGACGTAATTCATGTATTACAGAAAGAAATAATGGACGAGACAGTTTTTAGATAAGGGTTAGGAGGAGACCTATGGTTCTTGGGGAACTGCAACAGGAGGTGAGTTATTGCAGGAAATTTTCTGACCATAGAGAAGAGATAGTTAGGTAAGAGTGGAACCAGACAATAGCAGCTGGACACTGGAAGAAAGGTGCAAATAACCAATTTGCAAGATATATCTAGTACCAAAGGGACAAGAAGAACTCGTTTACTGCATTCATAATCACAGCAAATATCATTTGTGACTTTTGATAATTTTAGTACTATGGGGATCATAAACCTGATTGCAGACATTTGTTGTAGAGTTGTCAGAAAACTGGCTACAGATTTGGGAAGCAAAAAACAAAAAATAATTTTGAAGTAAAAAGGAGGATAAACTACCAACCCAATGTTGAGTACCTTGCAGTGACAGAGAGGTCAAGTGTGTGTTTTTGAAAAGACTTCATGATGGCAGATTGGGCGCCATACAAGGATAGAGACAATTTACAATATCAGCCAGCACAGGGGACAAGAAGGGAAAATGGGTGGTCAGCAGGCTGGTGGGAATAGGAACAAAAATGCAACAGCTGAGTTCCATGAACAAGTTGAGCTCTGATATGAGATTAAAAGAGATGAAAAAGAAAGTAGAAAATGATCTGAGCTCAGGTTTCGGGCAGAGAAGTGCACTGTAGAAACTTGGCTTGTTGGAAAAAGCAAATTTGTGATCTAGTAGAAACCAGACGGATGATCTCGATCTGATTTCAAAGAAGCAAAAAGCAAATAATCTCTTAATTTTGACTCCAATGGAGGAGGCAGCAGAAAGGGGTTTAAGGGAATTGTCTGTCTCTAACTCATTTATAGGCAATTCCAAGGTCTCCATATTTTAACCTTTCCTCTCTGTTAGCTTGTGTTGCTGACTGAAATGAAGGAAAATTTGGTGTAATTTCCTACATGCAGTATTTTATTATATTCACGATTCGTTGTCAGGTTGATGTTGTCTCAGCTGCATGCTAGTACTTTTTCCTGAAGGCTATTGCCTAGGTGGTAAGCATTTTAGTAGAAGTCTGTGATGCAATATCACCAGTGCTTCAGAGACCTTATATCCCCCTGCCTCCTTATCAGGATACAAGCGCAACATTTGTATTTGATGTACAGAAGTTGACTCATCATTAATCCTGTTAAAACATTGTCTCATTTGCAATGTTGAATGTGCACCATGGCAATTGCATTGGTATAATTCTGTATTTCAATGAGCTGTTCTCAATGCATTATACCCTAGCTGAATGAAACCCTAGATGGAAGTCATTTCAAACAGATGAAGATTAATGTACTCAAAGACTTCTCTATATTATGACATGCTCATTTAGGAAGTCTGACAGTACCTGAATTTACTTTCTGTATTAGCTGAGTGCCAGTGTAGGTTATGTGAAAATTGTTGCACCATCCAATCCAACCGGGTTCTGCTAGCAATGGTTTCCACAGCAACGGAACATTAGCTGAGTGGAAGGAGAGTTCAGGTTCACTCTACCTGACCACAACTCAAACATGTACAAGCCTTGCACATCTTATGTAACAGCATCCATAAATAGCATTTGTTTAACAAGGCAAGATCTATCTGTTATTGTCACCACCA
Source organism: Chiloscyllium punctatum (assembly GCF_047496795.1). Taxonomy (NCBI): domain Eukaryota; kingdom Metazoa; phylum Chordata; class Chondrichthyes; order Orectolobiformes; family Hemiscylliidae; genus Chiloscyllium; species Chiloscyllium punctatum. The sequence continues at coordinate 65,246,503 of NC_092762.1, forward strand.
GGAGGATCACAGCTAGGTCAATTAAGTCCATTCATTTCACAGATATCACTTGAGACAGAATATTTCCCAGTGTGGCAGTGCCAATGAAGAGGTTGCCACTCTCTAGGATGATGTTTCCTATTTGCTGAAAGAATTGAAGGAGCTGATTGTCATGGATGCGGTTAGATTAGATTAGATTCCCTACAGTATGGAAACAGACCCTTCAGCCCAACAAGTCCACACCGACCCTCCGAAGAGTAACCCATCCAGACCCAGTCTCCTACCCTATACTGACCCCTGGCTAATGCACCTAACACTATGGGCAATTTAGCATGGCCAATTCACCTGACCTGCACATCTTTGGATTGTGGGAGGAAACCGGAGCACCCGGAGGAAACCTACGCAGACACAGGGAGAATGTGTAAACTCCACACAGACAGGTGCCCAAAGTGGGAATTGAACCAGAATCCCGGGCGCTGTGCGGCAACATTGCTAACCACTGAGCCACCATGCCACCCCACAGATGTGGTTTGGGAAAGGAGTCTTTAGGGGGGTTTATGTACTTTGACCACCTAAAAATCCCTAGTTTGGGATTAGATGGTGAGTTGAGCAGGATTGTTCAATATAATTGACTGTCATCCCCTCAATTTGTTGTATTTTACTTCATGCCATAAGTTCCAATCACTTTAATTAACAGTAGGCTGTCACAAGCACTGTAAGTAATAACTTGTATATTTAAATCACTTCAGCTGATTGAATGGTACAAAAATATGGCTTAGAATAAGCCTTTTTTAAATTATTTCACAGAATGTAGGAGTGACTGGCTAGACCAGTAATTGTTGTCCATCTTGAACTGCCCTTGAGAAAGGTCATGGTGAGCTGCCTTCTTGAAATGCTGCAGTCGTCAGAGCAGGCATATCCTCTGTGCTGTTAGAAGGGAGTTCCAGGATTTTCACCCAGCAACAGAGCAATAGCAAAATAGTTCAAAAACCGGGTGTGTAGTTTCAGGCGTAGATGCTCCTGTGTATCTGCTGCCTTCTTTGTTGTACAGGTCACAGGTTTGGAAGGTGCTGCATGGAGCCTCGGTGTCCTGCTACAGTGGGGCTGTTGTGATTTGAAATGCAAGCTCTGTATTGAGTGTAAAATATATTTTCATGTGACTAATCTACTGGCAGGATATTGATAGGATGTCATCAAACTGAGATGAATGAATCTTTCATGACCTTCAACAAAGGAACTCATCAGAAACTTGCAACAGTTTCCAAATCTGGCTAAGGGGAAGAGTTTGAGTAGAGGGTGTCTGAAAATGCACTCATGGTATTATTCCCGAGACGTCCAATTCAACCTGTTGCAACCTCAAACATAAATATCAATTTTTGCTACCTATAAGGTGCCCCTATAAGCCCATGTTCTCAGAACATAACTGCCTGACGCTAGAATGGATTCAGAAAGTTTTTCGTGGACTCTGGAAAAATAACATCTTTACACAGGAGAACTTTATAGAAAAACATTTAGTACACAGGAGAGAGTCAAAGAAAAACATGCATTACACTGGAGAGGCAGATGAGAAAACATTCATTGCACAAGAGAGCTTTGTACAACAGGATCAACAGACTCAGTCTGTCCTTCAAATGCTGGAAGCTTAGGCTCCAGGCTAAAATCAATGGTGTGTAGTTTGGCAATGTGCAAAAGCAAGAGGCCATCTCCCAATGATTGAAATGTTTGACCTTGAAAGGAAAGAAGTACTTGTGCCCTTCATGACCTTAGAACATCCCAAACATAATACAGTCGATGAAGTTGTTTTGAGGTGTAGGCACTGTAATAAGAAATGCAGCAGGTAGTTTATCAGTTCATGTACAGCAAGTTCCCACAAAGAATAATGCAGTAATGACCACATAATCTATTTTGGTGCTATTGGTTGAGGGATACAGAACAGCAGAGAGAACTCGTCAGCTCTGCTTAAAAATAGCTCCAAGGAATCCTTCACATCCACCTGAGACAGCAAACAGAAACAATGTTTAATGTCTCCTCTGAAAGATGGCACCTTCAACACCACAGCACTCCCTCAGCACTTTACTGAAGTAACAGTCTAGATTCAGATGCACAAGTCTCTGAGTGGGGCTTGAACCTAAGCCTTCTAACTCAGGTGAGCATACTATCAACTGAGCCACAGTTGAGACTGGCTAGAGATGTGCTCTAAGTTGTTTTTAAATGTACAGACATTTGAGTTATTTGTGTTTCATATTTGAAATGTTACTGTAATTTCTTTTCTGAAAGAGAGGTAACATCCTCTAAGACAGGATAAAAGTGACGGTGTATATTTTTACACGTTTATGATTTAAAATACAGTTAATGTAACCCAAATCCAAACTAAATTACAATCAGTATGGCATGGATCATGGTATGAGCATTCCAGTCAGTTTAAACTTTATATAACCAAAATTCTGTTTTATAAAGTCGGTTGTAGGGTTGCAAAATAATCTCCACTACATGCCCAGGATCTCTAGTTCATCTCATCACGTAAACCACCAGAGGCAGTTAGATTTGTCAGGATCGACATGTTCACTCTTTACCCAAACCAAACAAATGCAGCAACAAATAAGAGGCTAAGCAGTAACAGGCAGGAGGTGCCTGCACTATGTTTTCCTAATGGTTTGAGTCATACATATCTCTGGATGTATGAAAAAGGACAGCTGTGGTTTATGGTCTCAGTCATATGTGCAATGCACGTGAAGGCCTCAGAAGCTCTTCCATCTGTATTTATTATTTATATGTTAAATGCTAGTTACTGCAATTTGGTTTGGACATGTTTGAATAATTGAGGCCCTGTTTCTTTTTACAGTTGGAGGAAGAGATTATAAATGTCATTGTTTAAAAGAAAGCAACTTTCTCAACTCTTGGCAGGCTTTAAACTATTGAGTGTTAAAAATAAATCAATTTTCAGCATATAATGTGCCAAGAGTATCAACTACATTTTACCTCCTACCATACGAACAGCAAAAGCCCAAAGCACCAACTGGGGAAAGGTTAAGATACGGTGATTCACACCATTAGTTAACTGGACATAAATCCACATCCTGTAATGTGCAGTTGATGTTATTACTTCATTTAAAGGACAAACTTCTGTGAATGCTGGAAATCAAAAATACAAAGCATTAGGCAGTATTTAGTCAGTCAGGCAGCATCTATGGAGAAAAAAAGAGTCAATGATTGAGGTCAGTGACTCTCTGCCCAATCTGTAACAATTTAGGAATGGAACAAGTGTTAAGCAAGCTCAGAGACAGAGAGAGTGGGGGTTTGGGGAAGCAAAGAAGAAAAGGGAAGGTTTCTGTTTGATTGGATGCCAGGAGCGATAATATTTCAACACCAAAGGTGGCAGAATGTAACAAACACAGAAATAAAGAAAATCGTGTGGAATTCTAAGTAATTAAGTCAATTGCAACTGCTATCTAAAGAATAATTTAAAACATTGGTTATGATCTGAATTTGTTGAACTCAGTATTGACTCTACATGGCTGTAAGACTGATTGAAAGTTGAGGTGTTGTTCCTCGAACTTGCATTAAACATCATTAGCACAGTTTAGGAGGCCAAGGACAGAGAGATCCAAATGGAAGAGTATTGAAGTGACAAGCAACCTGAAGCTTAGGACAGTGCTCGTGCACTGTACAGGGAGGCAATTTGAATGAAGCTGTCCAGCCAAGAGATCAATCATTCCACATTTATCACCTGGATGTAGAGTAGACCACATTGTGAGGGAGGATCACAGTATACTAAATTTTTTTAAATTCAAGTAAATTGCAGTTTAATTTGAAAGAAGTCTTCGGAGTCCTAAACATTGGGGGAAGTAGAGGTAAAACTTGATACATCTGTAACATTTTCAAATTCTGATGAAAGATCACAGATCTAAAATGTCAGGCAGAATTTTCCCAGTCAGGTGGAGGCTTTGGTGTATGTCTAGAGTTAAATCTCACAAAACTTGCATTCCAGTGTCATCCTGTTCTCTTCAAGCTTATCCCAAGGCAAGTTCCGAATCTAACAGGGAACATCGATGGGTCTGGCAGAGACTTTGATCGCTGATCAGGAGCAAGTGAAGCTGCATCAGCTGCCTTCTGCGAAGTTGCAGATGCCCCTGCACATAAGTGGACACCAAGATTCCCAACCAGACCCTACAACAGAAATTAGCTCTCAACTCCCTCCCAGTGGAGCACTTTTGAAGATGCCATTAATTCAACAAATATTGCACCAAGATCCATCTGTCTGATCGCATGGTAGTAAAATGAAGCAGAGTTGTTCTCTTGGTGTCCTGGCCAATAAATATCCCTGAATGAACATAAGCAAAAATTGATTATTAAGGAATTTATTTTATTATTGCATCTGCCTTCATTATAATTTCAAAAATAATGAACTTTGCTTTGAAAAAGTAATTTGAGGATGTGAAAGCTATGTATGAACACTAATTCATTGGTCCACATAGCCATGGCTCAAAATGGCTTAAATTTGATACATTTCTCATGAAAGTGACAGTGCTATTTCGTACAGCTCACTTGGTTTAATAAATTGCCTGCAAACTAGGCAAGAGGTCATTTCAACACCTACAATCTAAATTATCTTGAGTTGCATTGTCAATACCGTTGCCACTAAAATAAAAGCAAAGTGCTGCGAATGCTGGAATTTGAAATAAAAACAAAAACTGCGAAAGAAACAAAGTGCACACCTCAGCAGGTCTGGCAGCATCTGGGGTGAAACATACAGTTAACATTTTGAGTCCAGTATGGTTTTTACAGAACTGAAGGAGGCTAGAGAAAATGTTTTGTTTATGCAGTACAAAAAGGGAGGAGGACAAGCAAGTGGAATAGATGGTGAAGGTGCCTCAGAGCCAATCACAATGGAAATGCTAATGATAGTAGAGAGGTGATATGGTTGAAAAGTGGTTGTGAACAACAGGTGTTAATAGCAGAAAATAGGTCAAATCTATTGAGAGCAAACCCATGCAGACAATATGCTGGGTTATGTGAGGTGGGAGAGTAATCAAAATGTAATACAGAGTTCATGGTCTGAAGTTGTTGAACTCAAAGTTGAGTCCTGAAGGCAGCGAAGTGTCTAAGTTGGAAATAACAGTGCTTTTCCTCCAGCCTGTGTTTTGTTTCACTGGGACACAGCTGTACGCATGGGTTACAAATGATAGTGTGAGAGCTAAGTGGCTTATTGAAATGGTAAGTGATTGGAAGGCAGGATTTTTCTTGTAGACAGAATGGAAACATTCTGCAAAGTGTTCAGTCTGCGGCTGTTTTTGCCAATGTAGAAAGCATCACATTGTGAGCAAAGAGTACAGTAGACTAGATTGAAAGAAGTGCAAGTAAATTGTTGCTTTGCCCAGAAGTTGTGTTTGTGACCTTAGACAGTGAGGAGGGAAGAGATCAAGATATTACGTCTTCTGTGACTGCATGGAAAGGTGCCATGGTACTGGGGTAGAGTGGAGGGCAGGGCGGGGCAAATGAAGCTGTGTTGTGAGCGACAACTGAGCAGACTGGGGTGACACAGAGGGAAAGTTCCCTGCGACTGCTGACAGGGAGAGGAAGGGAACATATCTTTACTTCTAGATGTGGCAGAAATGGTGGAAACTGATCCTTTGCATGCGGAAACTGGTGGGAAATGAGAATAAGGGAAACCCTCCGATTATTATGGGAGGAAGAGGAGCATGGTGAAGGCAGAAATAGGGGAAGTGGGCTGGTTACAGCTGAGAGCTTCATCAGTCATGGCAGGGGGTATTCCATGAGGAAAAAGGGAGACATCAGAAACATCTCTGTGGAAGGTGGCATCATTGGAACAGATGCAGCAGAGGATAAGAAACAGGGACAATTAGTGGAGTTCTAACAGAAAGCAGGATTTGTGGAAGTGTAGTCAATATAGTTGTGGGAATTGGTGGGTTTAAATGGATATTATTGGACAGTCTAGCTTTTTTGTTATTCATTCATGGGATGTGCTTTTATTGCCCATCCCTAATTGCCTGGAGGGGAGTTAAGAGTCAAAAATATTATTTGGGTCTGGAGTCACATATAGGTCAGACTCAGATAAGGATTTCCCTAAAGGACTTAGTGAGCAGATGGGTGTTTCATGACAATCAGCATTTGTTGTCATTCAACTTTTATTGCCAGATTATTATTGAAGTCAAATTCCACCATTTGCTGTGGCAGGATTCAAACCCAGATCCCAGGAGATTACCTGTGTCTCTGGATTAACAGGCCATTGCCTACGCAAGAAATGGAGAAATGTTGCAGTAACGTAATGAAAGAAATCAAAGAAGGGAAAGGGAGTCAGGGATTGATCAGCTAAAGGTGAGAGAAGAATAGAAATTGAAAAGAAAACTTATTTATTCAGATTCTGGATGAGATCAGGATCTCTGTTCTCCATCTTAATTCAGCTCCCCCCCCCCCCCCCCCCCCACCCCGCCACTGTATAGTTTCCATGGTTTTGCTATCAGGAGAGCTGATATATCTTCTTCTATTAACACCTCCCAGTATCACCCACTCTTCAGCTATGTTTCTTCTCAACTATTATTAGTATGTTTTTTGTTTTGCTCTCGGGTGCCTACACCTTCTGTTCTCTTTACTGCTCCTCAGCCCCCTTCTTTTTCTATCATACAAAATATTTTACTTTTCCAGCACCCTTCAGATATGAAGAGCAGTCATTTTGAAACATTAGCACCGCTTCTCTTTCCACAGTCCTGTTAGGCCTACTGAATTTCTTAGCATTTATGTTTCATATTATTGAAAATTTCATATCTTTGTAATTTTAAGCAAAGCTAATTAGAATATGTATAAATTTAAGTTATGAGACTGTCGCCAGGTTAAGAAGGTCAGTCAATGTCACAACATACAACAGCAGATCTCAAGTTTATTTGAACCTTGGGTCAGGTTTCATTCTAAGCTTACTTCATCTTCACATTAATCCATTTAACCTTGGTGTCTTGCACTCTGGGCCATGGTCCAGAATTCTTTTCTTTAAAAATATTTTTATTAAGTTATCTATATTCATGTAGGAAATTTTATGAGATTATTTGCAGTTTTTGGGAAAGTTCCAAGACTTTTGACATATTCTGGAATGACTTCAGCACAGTGTGGCATAATGTTAACAGAAAAGTATTATATTCCTTAGTGACATCATTTGAAATATATTACAGAGGAATGCCACACACAGTGCACTTCTTAACATTGTCACCTTTTCGTACTTTTGGTAGATTCCTATATTTTCCACTTAGTATTTGAAAATGTCCTTCAGTTCATCAACCGATGAATATCTGAAAACATTGGACAATATTTAATCCTGGTGGCCTCACCTGTCATTTGGAAAGCTGGCAAGACCCCTATGTTTCCTTCTTGGAAAAATCTCAGTGTATTAAATGCCAGACACCTAAATAGCCAGCATAGGCCCTCCCTGGATCCTGGTGACAGAGATCTGCTGATTTCACTATTCTCCCAAAGTGCATTCTCTTCTGACTTGGAAGATTGATGATCTCTGGGTGGAAGCCTGTTAGCTTTGGTTCTTTTCCTGATAATGTGAAAGTGCATTAAACTAGAGGACGTTTTATCTGTTGGATTTCCTTTGCTGAGGATGTCATTTCTGCTAAAAGAGCCACTTGCTCCAAAGTAACATCTAGAGGGCATTAATCTCATGAATTTACTTCATGGAGGATGGCTGCCCTGTTGAAGCAGACACTTCCAATTCTTGCAATAAACAGGATATCCAGACAATATCTTCTCAACTGTGTTCTGAATATGTGGAATTGATCATCCGTCTCAGTCATAGTTTCTATGGTGTTGTATGCTCTTCAGTCTAAGTCAGATTTTTATTCTCCATCTATTGGTAAATCTGTGCTGAAATGTATACGCTCTTTATTTCTTTTTAGATGTTTTAATTTAGCCTCAGCCCTGCTGATGCTTATTTCCTCAGTTGTAGTATTGAGTAGTGCTTCTTGCTTGTGGCATGATGTCTGTCACTGGTGCTCGGGAAACTAAGGAGAGAAAATTCTCTGTTTAGACTTGTATCTTTCTACTCATGTCAGGCCTGACATCAGTCTTAAATCTATTATAACTATTTGTTCACTAGGTTGTGGTGAGATCTGAATTACATCAGTTTTATATTCATCATTTGGCTCAAGTTGGATAATACTTATTGGCTATCTCATAGTCATAGAGATGTACAGCACAGAAACAGGCCCTTCAATCCATCTTGTCCATACCGACCAGATATCTCAACCCAATCTAGTCCCACCTGCCAGCACCTGGCGCATATCTCTCCAAACCCTTCCTATTCATATACCCATCGAGATGCCTTTTAAATGTTGCAATTGTACTAGCCTCCACCACTTCCTCTGGCAGCTCATTCCATATACGTACCACCCTCTGTGTGAAGAAGTTGCCCCTTAGGTCTCTTTCATATCTTTCCCCTCTCACCCTAAACCCATGCCCTCTAGTTCTGTACTGCGCCCCCCCCCCCCCCCCCCCCCCCCCCCCCCCCCCTCAGGGAAAAGACTTTGTCTATTTATCCTATCCATGCGCCTCATAATTTTATAAACCTCTATAAGGTCACCCCTCAGCCTCCGACGCTCCAGGGAAAACAGCCCTAGCCTGTTCAGCCTCTCCCTATAGCTCAAGTTCTCCAAGCCTGGCAACATCCTTGTAAATCTTTTCTGAACCCTTTCAAGTTTCACAACATCTTTCCGATAGGAAGGAGACCAGAATTGCATGCAATATTCCAACAGTGGCCTAACCAATGTCCTGTACAGCTGCAACATGACCTCTCAACTCCTGTACTCAATACTTTGACCAATAAAGGAATGTATACCAAACACCTTCTTCACTATCCTATCTACCTGATTGCTTGTGTTTTCTTACAGAACTTGCAGATATTTTCAATTTAAACTCTCAGTATTGAAAGCAGTGGAAAGCATTCTAGTCACAAGTTTCCATCTTGCTTAGCAGAAGAAACAAATGCCAACATAACTAACACAATTAGTTCAGTCTTCTGTTTGGGTATTCATGAGTCTGAGAGCCCTATGAAATGTTCTACCAGTTGCCCTTTGACTGGTTGTTCTGCAACTGGCTGGTCCTTGACTGAATGCTCCTTCAGTTGTTGTTCCATGGCTAGCTGTTCCTTAACTGGTGGGATCTTGAATAATTTGATTCTTTCAGCTATATGAAGAAGATTCAGGTCAAAACACACTTTCATGCTCAAGAATGACAATTCTTTGTGAAGTATATATAACATCACTACTGTTTGACACCCTTTGTTTTTTCAGTTGCATGTAGCATACCTCTAATCTTAAGTGTTACACCTTAATTGCACTACTTTAGTTCCCGATGATGTTTCTTCAACCATGGTGCAGTATCTCATAAAACAGTCACACATGCTTCTGTATCAAGTTTAAAATTTGTGAAAAATCCATTGACATAAATAACTTCCCGTAAAAAAAAAGGTCTGAATCACCTATTTCCCGTTGGTATACCTTTTGTTTTGTTTTGTCTAGTATATCCTATTCTACCTCATTAACCTTTTTTCACAAGTAGCTTTTTGCCTTCTTGTGGCTCTCTGACTATGTCCTACATTGGCAATTTTCCTGAAAGAAACCTACTCATTTCCAGATAAAGCATTCCTTATTATAGCTGACATTATTTCTGCCATTTTTTTTCAGGGATTCTCTGGATGAATCCTGGTAATTGCAGCATTAATAAGCTATTCCAATTTACTTTGCAGTTTTATTGAATAAATCCTGCTCCGTGAATCTGTGAGGTTTCCTTGTTCCACAACTGTTAACATTTGGTGTCTATCCTATTCACTGTGCCAGTTTCTTATGGCTGTTGTTAAGGGTTTTATACCATAACAACTGAATGGTTTCTGTTGATCTTCTGTGATAGGGTTGACCTTCTATTCTTACGATTGATCTGTGCTGCTTCCAGACTTTGCTTCACTCACCATCTGAATGACTTCCCAATAGCCAGCCTTCCTTTGATTGCAATAAAATCCAACAAAGACTCATCATTTTGTCTGTTATGAATTCTGATTTTAAATCTTTATAATCACATTTTCCACTTGTACAGATCATTAATAAAATTATCTTTGGATTGCCCTGGATGTCAAATTCTTCTTTTAATTATTATCTTGGAATAGGTTTTTTTTTGTTCTGAAGTTAAAGTAATGTCAAAGGCTTTCAAACTTATTCAAAAGTATCTGTCCTTTTACATTTTCATGAGCTATAATGTCACCAGCTCTGTGCCCAATTGTTCATAAATTTACTCATGTAGCTTCTGATAGAGTATCTCATTCTAAGAATGGTTTTCTCCAAAATATCCAGTTCTATGTTCTATTAGGCCTATCTATGAAATGAAATCTACCTGGCAGCATTATATATGCTGCAATTCTTTCTAAGGTAATTGTTTATTTTCCTTACTTCAAAGCTTTTACTTCTGCTGTATCACAATGCTGCTACTGTGTACTGCTGTATTGGAAGCATTTCCAATGTTTTTGCTATCAAATTGGATGATTCCCATTTTTTTCAGGGATTCTCCAGATGAATCCTGGTAATTGCAGCGTTAATAAACTATTCCAATTTCCCTAGCAGTTTTACTAAATAAATCCCGCTCCGTGACTCTGAAAGATAAATCCTGATCTTTAAGTGTCCTTTTTTTGGATGATCCATGCTGCCTGTAACTCAAAATAATAATTCCCAATACTTTCAGAGTTTTCACCTAGATGAGTTCTGATTGTGACATGGTTAAATTCATGCTTCCTGCTTTCATCAGTGTTACACTTCTTACCTTTTCTGTGGTCTCAAAAGTCTCCTAACTTCATTTTTCCTTTGTATTTTGTGTCTATTTAGGCTCTTAGTGATCCTCTTATTGCGTTGCCTCTGGCTTCACAACATTTCAGAGTCGACAATCTTGTTCTGAATTGCTTCTCTACCTCTTGCTTTCTCTACTGTGGCCATGCCTCATTGTGTCTGTTCACTGTGATGGTGATGCTCCAGCTGAGCTCAGGGTTTCCCAACCTCTAAGCTGTGCCATATTCTTAAAGCTTTTGTCTTTGCTCAGTATGAACTTATACTTTACTCACAGAACCTCTGATGTCCAGTCACTCTCCAGCAGAGCTTTGTTTTGGGATTACTTCTACAGATGATAGGCACTCGATGCAATCTGTAACTGACTTGGTGTGACTAGTGTTCCAGCTCTTTTGAGCTCCAAGCCCAATCTTGCTGCTGTGTGCATCTTACCAACTATGAAATACTTTTCACCATGGGTACCTTGATGAATATCGCTATGAGATTCCCTACTCTAAGGTTCTCAGATGTTCAACCCTTCTAGCTGCTGACTGCCTGCTCATGCAGCCTTCTTAAAGTTGTTTCTGAAGAAGTCTTCAGACTGTCACTGCTGCCTGAATGCCAGAGGCAGCCACTTGGTCACCATGTTGTAAGATGAATCCTCACCATGACTCGTCATGTTGTCTGTGCTATCTGGTAGATCTGCTGCAAATCCTCTTTCCAAGTAGGGATTTACAAGTGTGCTGGAGGAAACCCACTCAGTCATCTGACAAGAGGATCCTGTCATAAACAAGATGTGTATTCCATGATAGCAAGTATCTATAAGTTACATTAATGTTATAGACTTTGTTACAGAAACTGAAGAAGACCATTCAAGGTCCTATGCTGATCTTTACACTAGCCTGTGTATGACACAATCATCGTAGGTCATACTTCAGGCACTGCTTAACATTAACCCTTTAGACCCTTACCCCCTTATACAGCACTTTGTTTATAAATTTAGCCAAACTTCTTCCCATTCCTTTAAAAATCTCTCGAGAATTAATATCATCCTTATACTGCTGCAGCCTATGGAGCTTACTTTCACAATTTGGAATTGCCATTAGGGATTCAACCCATTTGTTTCTTTTCAAACTTATTGTTCCTTTATCAGCATATTTCCGAGGCATGTTGGCAAATTCATTTTGTTAATTTCATTTGTGTCATTGTTTTCTGGTCTACACATTTCGTTCATTATCAGCGATGTGGATTCAGTTCCATTAAATATGAGTGTTCTGTTAATAGCTCGGACGTAAACCCTACCCTTGCTCATTGGTTTTCTAGAGATTGCTTAGTGGAATTTGTTAACCCAACACCAGATTTAAAGAGGAAATTGGTGTGTTGTTCAGTTGTTCGATTAAATGAGTCTGTTATTGATGCTCACTATACTTGATGGGTTAAGCCTGGAAACAGACTCAGGGAAAAGCAAATAGAGCCTGAAGCTTGGAGCGGACACTTTGAAGCACTGTGGATAAAGCCTGTTGCACAAATGGAAACTACTATTGTCTCTGCATTGTTTGAAGTTATAAAATAATTTGGTACCTATTTTATTTTGCAGAGCCACATTCAGCAGCAGAAGTACTGTTTTATGCTGGCTAATGTTTCTGTAGTTTCACACAGGCCAACTGTGGAGATGATGGGCTGAGTGTACAGTCCACTGAGAGAAATTTTAAAATGGCACCAAATATTGTACATTTTTATCCAGGGAATCATCTAAACACCACAACGTGAAGCGGATGTCAGCACATCCCTTCCAATAATATTCGCACTGTTTCATTTATATTTACATCACTGTTGTCTAAATTAGCCAACAGGATTAGAGTACAAAGGAACTATGTAGTGCCTGGGACACAAACTCATTCATCTGGGATTAAGATTTAATAATAGCACCCAGATTTGAATCAGATTTGACAATGAACCAAGGAGAATATGGAGTAGTCAGTCCACCAACTCAGATGTAGAATTGAGCCAGGATAAAAGATATTATTAATGTTTAATTTTTCAATGCATTAACAGATTAACAACGACTGCCCTCAATATACTTTATAGCAGAATGAATTTGCCTTCCTAACTGAGTGCATATTCTCTCTGGATTAGGTATTTTACTGCCTACAACAATGGGTAGTAAATTTGCAAGATAAATCTCAGGGGACCATGTTCATTTTTGCAGGATTAGTTACTGATAATTGAGTAACTTTTAGCATTTATACTTCCTTTATGTATTTATGTGTGGGATATTCCAAACAGTGATTATTTAAGAACTTGCAATATCCATCACATGGGGTGGAACAGTGGCTCAGTGGTTAACACTGTTACCTCACAGCACGAGGGACCTGGATTCAATTCCAACCTCAGGTGACTGTCTGTATGGAATTTGCACGTTCTTCCTATCCGCATGAGTTTCCTCCAGCTGCTCCGGTTACCTCTCACAGTGCAAAGATGTGCAGGTTGGTAGATTAGCCATGCTAAAATGCCCATAGTATCCAGGCTAAATGGATTAGCCATGGGAAATGCAGGATTCCAGGGAAAAGGTAGAGTGGTGGGTCAGACTGGGATGCTCTTTGGTCGATGTGGACTCAAAGGACCAAATAGCCTGCTTCCACATCATAGGAATTCTGTAAAATCTGCTGACTGTACCTAGTCTGGCCTGCATAGGTAGTTATGGTAGCGGATTTTAACTTTCCAAACATCGACTGGGACTGCCATAGTGTTAAGGAGAGGAAGTTCTTAAATCGTACAAAACAATTTTCTGATTCAGTATGTGGATGTACCTACTAGAGAAGGTGCAAAACTTGACCTACTCTTGGGAAATAAGGCAGGGTAGGTGTCTGAGGTGTCAGTGGGGGGAGCAGTTTGGGGCCAGTGACCATAATTCTATTTGTTTTAAAATCATGATGGAAAAGGATAGACCAGATCTAAAAGTTGAAGTTCTAAATTGGAAAAAGGCCAATTTTGACAGTATTAGGCAAGAACTTTTGAAAGCAGATTGGAGGCAGATGTCACAGGTAAAGGGATGGTTGGAAAATGGGAAGCCTTCAGAAATTAGATAACAAGAATCCAGAGAAAGTATATTCCTGTCAGGGTGAAAGGAAAGGCTGGTAAGTATAGGGAATGCTGGATGACTAAAGAAATTGTGGGTTTGGTTAAGAAAAAGAGGGAAGCATATGTCAGGTATAGACAGGATAGATCGAGTGAATCCTTAGAGGAGTATAAAGGAAGTAGGAGTATACTTAAGAGGAAATCAGGAGGGCAAAAAGGGGACATGAAATAGCGTTGACAAATAGAATTAAGGAGAATCCAAAGGGTTTTTACAAATATATTAAGGACAAAAGGGTAACTAGGGAGAGAATAGGGTCCCTCAAAGATCAGCAAGGTGGTCTTTGTGTGGAGCCACAGCAAATGGGGGAGATACTAAATGAATATTTTGCATCAGTATTTACTGTAGAAAAGGATATAGAAGATATAGACTGTAGGGAAATAGATGGTGACATCTTGCAAAATGTCCAGATTACAGAGGAGGAAGTGCTGGATGTCTTGAAATGGGTAAAGGTGGATAAATCCCCAGGACCTGATCAGGTGTACCCTAGAACTCTGTGGGAAGCCAGAGAAGTGATTGCTGGGCCTCTTGCTGAGATATTTATATCATCGATAGTCACAGGTGAGGTGCTAGAAGACTGGAGGTTGGCAAACGTGGTGCTACTCTTTAAGGAGGGTGGTAAAGACAAGCCAGGGAACTATAGAGCGGTGAGCCTGACCTCAGTGGTGGGCAAGTTGTTGGAGGGAATCCTGAGGGACAGGATGTACATGTATTTGGAAAGGCAAGGACTGATTCAGGATAGTCAACATGGCTTTGTGCATGGGAAATCATGTCTCACAAACTTGATTGAGTTTTTTGAAGAAGTAACAAAGAGGATTGATGAGGGCAAAGCAGTAGATGTGATCTATATGGACTTCAGTAAGGCGTTCGACAAGGTTCCCCACGGGAGACTGATTAGCAAGGTTAGATCTCATGGAATAAAGGGAGAACTAGCCATTTGGATACAGAACTGGCTCAAAGGAAGAAGACAGAGGGTGGTGGTGGAGAATTGTTTTTCAGACTGGAGGCCTGTGACTAGTGGAGTGCCACAAGGATCGATGCTGGGTCCTCTACTTTTTGTCATTTACATAAATGATTTGGATGCGAAATAAGAGGTACAGTTAGTAAGTTTGCAGATGACACCAAAATTGGAGGTGTAGTGGACAGTGAAGAGGGTTACGTCAGATTACAACAGGATCTGGACCAGATGGGCCAATGGGCTGAGAAGTGGCAGATGGAGTTTAATTCAGATAAATGCGAGCTGCTGCATTTTGGGAAAGCAAATCTTAGCAGGTCTGAGACACTTAATGGTAAGGTCCTAAGGAGTGTTGCTGAACAAAGAGACCTTGGAGTGCAGGTTCATAACTCCTTGAAAGTGGAATCACAGGTAGATAGGATAGTGAAGAAGGCGTTTGGTATGATTTTCTTTATTAGTCAGAATATTGAGTCCCCTGAGTTGGGAGGTCATGTTGCAGCTGTACAGGACATTGGTTAGGCCATTGTTGGAATATTGCGTGCGATTCTGGTCTCCTTCCTATCGGAAAGATGTTGTAAAACTTGAAAGGGTTCAGAAAAGATTTACAAGGGTGTTGCCAGGGTTGGAGGGTTTGAGCTATAGGGAGAGGATGAACAGGCTGGGGCTGTTTTCCCTGGAGCATCAGAGGCTGAGGGGTGACCTTATAGAGGTTCACAAAATTATGGGGGGAATGGATAGGATAAATAGGAAAAGTCTTTTCCCTGGGGTTGGGGAGTCCAGAACTAGAGGGCATAGATTTAGGGTGAGAGGGGAATGATATAAAAGAGACCTAAGGGACAACCTTTTCATGCAGAGGGTGGTACGTGTATGGAGTGAGCTGCCAGAGGAAGTGGTGGAGGCTGGTACAATTGCCACATTTAAGAAGCAGTTGGATGGGTATATGACTAGGAAGGGTTTGGAGGGATATGGGCCATGTACTGGCAGGTGGGACTAGATTGGGTTGGGACATCTGATCGGCATGGACGGGTTAGACCAAAGGGTCTGTTTCTATGCTGTACATCTCTATGACTCTATGTGACTGCAAACCCACAGTTGATTCTACACTGAGCAAAATGCAATGCAGAATTCCACTAGAAATCAGCCTTGCTATCATAGGTCCAGTGATTCATCACTACACAAAAAAATGGTAGAGGAATAAAACACTGTGCAGCTTCGTTCACTTTTAGTACCTGTCATTGAGTGCCTCCTTCCACACCAAAAGTAGACATGGTCTATTAATGTGTTCATTAATACAGCCCTCCCACTTCTCCAATGGAAAGTGATCTTTAGTTTTTGCTGTCATTGAGTTTTCCATGTTGAATGTTGGACAGCTATGCTGTCATGGGCTATGGTGACGGGCCATCCACGTCTTCCTCTCCCCGTGCAACAAGGTGCCAGATGACATGACCAAGGTTCAGAATGCACTGAGTAGGAAACCACAGACATTGTACTCCGATATTACCTTTACTGCCATTTATTTTGTGTGTAGCAATCATTGTAGTTAAACAGGTGCTGTTCCAAAAGGCAACCTTTTCAGTTATGTGCATCAGCTGTCCAGCTACACTGAAAAGTTATAAATGAGAGTTCTGACCCAGAAGTTGCTGCTATTCTGTACAGTTAACCGAGATTTACCATTGCTGCCAACCCCTTAGCACAGATGGGAATCATTTGCATTGCTCCAGTTGCACTGCTTGTGCTGACAGATGTATCAGTAATGGGATATTTGAAGGTAATACTTTGATGGAAGAGTGTGAAAAATAAAATTATATTGGTTTCATATCGAAAGTTTGCAACATGGCAGAGGCCAGTCTGTGTAGTGAATGTGAACTCTGTGATCAGACAAAGTCGAAAAGCAGTGGAAAGCACAATTGTAGACTACTTGGAATTTAGCAGTGCATCACCACTGCCTGGGTGTGAGATATGGAATGGTTGATTGAACTGTTGCTTATTTAGTCTTCTAGCATTGATCTAAAGCATTAAAGACTGACAAACAGTTGTTCTAAATAATCCTGTTTTACTAAAGAATAAAATATGCATAAGATACGGTATTAGTTGGCTTGAGATTCCCTGCCAAAGTTAACAGCCAGGAGCAATCTAATAATCCATCATAGGTTAAAAAAAAACCCTAAGTGCCCTTATTTGAAGAAGCTGTGATGACTTTCTGTCATTGAGATTATCAGCACTGTCAGTTGAAGAATAACAGTCCTTTATTTGTGATGCTCAGCATTTCTCAGGAGGATAGTCTCAATCTATGGTGAAATGCAGCATTTACAGAATCAAAATACTTTGCCTTACTGGAGTATAATTGTATAAAAGCGTCTGAAGCAATTATGTAGACAGCTAGGTTTATTCTTCTATAAAATATAACATCACTTCAACAGCACACTCCATTAGGAGAAAGTGCTTGCTTTCCAAATTGTTCTGATTGGTCCAATGTCTGAAATGTCACTTTAATGTTTTGCATTAACACTCTTTAACTATGTTTATAGTTACTTATTTTACAAATGTAAAACACTGCCACCTTGTGTACTTTATAGGTATGACTAATCATTCGACTTTCAACAGTACTAAATTCAGCAAAAATTCACTGATGCATTTTGATATCATTAGGTATTGTTGACAGAGTTGGATCCGTTCTTTAGAGTCATAGAGACGTACAGCACAGAAACAGAACCTTTGGTCCAACTCATCAATGCTGACCAGAAATCCCTACTTAACTAGTCCCATTTGCCATCACTTAGCCGATTTCCCTCTAAACCCTACCTATTCATATACCCATCCAGATGCCTTTTAAATGCTGTGATTGTACCAGCCTCCACCACTTCCTTTGGCAGCTTATTCCATACACGCACCACCCTCTGTGTGAAGAAATTACCCCTTAGGTCTCTTTTATATCTTTCCGCTCTCATCCTAAACCTATGCCCTCTAGTTCTGGATGCCCCCACTCCAGGGAAGAGATTTTGTCTATTTATCTTATCCATGCCCCTCATGATTTTATAAATCTCCATATGATCACCCTTCAGCCTCTGACGCTCCAGGGAAAACAGTCCAAACCTTTTCAGCCTCTCCCTATAGCTGAAATCCTCCAACCCAGCAGCATTGTTGTAAATCTTTTCTGAACCCTTTCAAGTTTCACAACATCCTTCCAATAGAAAGGGGACCAGAATTGCACGCAACATTCCAAAAATGGCCTAACCAATGTCCTGTACAGCCGCAACATGAACTCCCAACTCCTATAGTCAATGCTCTGACCAATAGGGGAAAGCATACGAGATTTCCCTATACCTACCAACCTTTCCTTTCACCCTCCCAGGAAAACACTGTCTCTGGACTCTTGTTATCTCATTTCTGAAAGCTTCCCATTTTCCAGCCGTCCCTTTACCTGCGAACATCTGCCCCCAATACTTTTGAAAGTTCTTGTATAATACCGTCAAAATTAGTCTTCCTCCAGTTTAGAACTTCAACTTTTAGATCTGGTCTATCTTTTTCCATCACTATTTTAAAACTAATAGAAGTATGATCGCTGGCCCCAAAGTGATCCCCCACTGACACTTCAGTCACCTGTCCTGCCTTATTTTCCAAAATTACATCAAGTTTTGCTCCTTCCCTTGTAGGTACGTCCACATACTGATTGGTAGAAGGGGATTAGATTTTTTTCTTTAATGTATCTTGCAACCGCCTAATCTCCCTGATATCACCCACAGACATACCACAAGGAATTCTGATGTTCTTGAAGTGTACTGGATACATTTCATTAGTCCTTAGTTGAAAAACGTAACACTCAGAGAAATAGTTGTAGTATCCCTCCCCCAAGGTAGCATAGAGCACTTATATGCTCTTTTACAAAAATGCATTTATTAAATAATATTCTTGGATATTGTAAGGGGAAATCACTTACTTTTTCATGTACTTTCTAACTGGAGTTACTAGTTTCCAGCCAACTTTTATTCTGTAAATTCCTTTTTCAGGCTTGTCGTCATCAAAAGACAAATATCTTTTGTGTCCTGTTCTTTCATTTTGTTTCTGTTGTTTTTTTATATCGCTAAGCATATCGTTCCTTTTCTTATGCAAACTTTTGACTTCTGATAACTTAACTCTGACACCTCAGGCATTCTCCTGTTCCCAAATATTTGTTAGCTTTTAAAGTTTCCTTTCGGAGCCACATGTTGTTTCAGGCCACATAAGTTTTTTGGCAATCAACTGCGGCCTCACCATTTTGAGGTTGCTCAATCCTCCTCATTCAGTGGGGTGGGAAGCAGAGGTTAATATTTAACTTGAGCCAAGAACTATCTTGCCACATCTATAGTCCTTAATCTAGCATTCCATTCCTCATGTTCCACTTCCTCTGTGATGAAGCAGTATAATTTACAGCCAACACAGCTCCCATCCAAAACCCTTTTTAAAATCAAACTATGGTTTAACCTGAATTTAAATGTTCTTTTCCATTTTATGTCTGTTGTCTCAGGTAGACAGGAAATGTGCAAGAGCTCTCAGATTCACCAACTCTGGTTCTGATCATGGTGGCTACGTTTCTGAATAGAAACAGGTTTACTTTACCAGAGCTTCAAAATGTGTTTGTGCTTCTCAGGAGGAGTATAATGTAGCAAAAACTAGAAAATTAAAAGTCAGGAGAAGCTACAGGCTTGTGGCTGACCATAATTGATCTGTAAAAATCCATAATAAAGCTGCTCTAAATTTAAGTGGGAGGTGGCTTAAGTAAAACATGTATGTGAGAGAAATCTTCGGGGAAAGTGCTATATAGAGTCATAGAGTCTCCTGCAAAGAAGGCTAACTGGTGGAGTCCTCTGTTATTCACCCTTTCGCTGCCAAAGCTTCAACATTTTTAAGATTTTTAGTTTCTTCAGTCATTTGAGGTCTCTAACAATGCTGCAGAACACAACCTTTTTTGAGAAATACTGAGGAAAAACATCCTTGGACCTTTTCCAACTTTATCTTCTCCTCCTCCTGTCATTTCCTGATACTTTACCAACTCAGGCTTTCAGTTCAACCTGCAGGCAGGTCTCAATGGCACCAACTGGTCTTAAAGTACATATGCATAGAAGCACTCTGTTTTTGCCACCAGCCTTGCCACCAGCTAAATAGAATTGGAAACAATGGGTTACTGATGGGTAAGTGCTTGGTTCATTCTAAATTCCCACCTGACTGGTTTCCACAAAGGCAGGTTAAAATTGCCCTTAGAGACATTTTTAGGGAGAATGGGACAATTTATTGATATTGTCGTCAGGTAATGGTGTAGAAGATATGAGCTGATGAACATTAGCATTTCATTTCGTAGTTTGGTATTTTATACATTGTTGCCAGTCAATTCCATTCACCGTTAACTCAGTTTATTCGGACTTCAGTCCTACTTTCCCTTCACCTTTGATGTCATCTCCCTCTGATTTATCTCCTCCTCCTCCTCCTCCTCCTCCTCTGAGCCATACTTGGCCCTACCAGTCCTGATTGCATCATCTGTCAGTAATCACATCTATTTTCCACCCAATCTGATGTCAGTTTTCTTGATCTCTCTCAGTTGCAATCCTTGTTTACTCACAAAGCACTAGAAGACAAATTGAACAGAATTGATTACCAAAACTCAGAAAAGAAGAATGACAACAGATTTGTCATTTTGATTGTGCGACCAGACAGTGAAGGTTTAAAAGCCTGTTCATAAAGCAATAAATGGGATCCTGATTTTATTGATAGAGGATAGATTACAAAAGCCAGGAGGTTATGCCAAACATTTATAAATGGTGCTTAGATCCTACATGAAGGATTTTCAATTTTGAACATCACATTTTAGGAAAGATGTCAAGTTTTTGAAGAGAGTCCAATGGTTTTAGGGGCAAGGGACTTCACTTATGTGGAGAGATTTAAGAAGCTGTGCTCAACTTTTAACATAATATGCCATTTGATGCCTTCCCACTGTATCGTACAGATTTAGCATAATTTCCTTTTGTATTCTTTTCCTGTATGAATTTTCCTGTATGAATAAAGCCGAGGATCCTTTTTTTTATAGCAGTCCTCTTAACTTGTCAGCCCACTTTCAAACATTTATGTTCATATAATGTTAAAAATCACACACACCAGGTAATACTCCATGAGGTTTATTTGGAGGCACTAGCTTTCGGAGCACTGCTCCTTCATCGGGTAGCTATGGAGCAGGATCACAAGACACAGAATTTATAGCAAAGATTACAGTGTCATACAGCTGAAATGATATACTGAACAAACCTAGATTGCTGTTAAGTCTTGTCATGATTACATCTAATCCCAGACCTTTATGTTTCTGCACACCCTTGAAAATTGTACAATTTACTTCATATTGTCAGTTCTCACACTTCATTCCAAAATGTAACATTATAGACTTTTATGTATTATCTGACATCTGCTTTTTTGCATTTATTCTCCTGAAGTTTGTTATTGTCCTCCTCTTTGTCTATTACATCTCAATGTTTTGTATCATTTGAATCCTTTTGAAATTATGTTCCGTATATGCAATTATTAGTCACATATTTAGCGAAGAGCAGTAGTCTTTGAAATAACTCCACAGAGGCCAATATCCCGTCACCAAGTCATCATTTACTTATATGTGGAGAGTCCTTGACACTGATCCAGCTCCCTCTGAGCCAGTTCTCAAAATGAACAGGATGTTTGACACTCCTGTCCAGCTGGTTGACCTCACTACAATCCTAGTACCAATCTCCAAGAAACTCATTGTATCCCTCTATGTAGTCTGAAAAGCCATAATTCATTCCTTCTTTCTGCCCCTCAGCTGATGTTGAATCCATGTTTCAATCCCATGAAGCTAAATGGTGCCAACCTTTTCACTCTGTGGTATTTTGGCAAATGCCTTTTAAAATTCCAAATATAAATCATCAACCACATTGGCTAATCAACTCCCTCTGTTGCTAAATCAAGCAACTTGATCAGGTGAGCCAAGCATGATTTGCCTCCAATGAATCCATGCTGACATTTGAAACAGAGAACTTTAAGAGGAGATTTGATGGAGCTGTTCAAAATCATGAATGCTTTTGATAGGATAAAAAGAAACAATGCCCAATAGTGAAAGGGTCAGAGGTAACTTGAAGAAACTTTTTTTTTAATGCAGGCAGGTGAGATCTGAGCCAAACTGCTTGGATATACAGCATAAAGAGTGAAGGAAGCAAATTCAATAGGAGTATTTAGATGTGAACTAGATAATTATTTGAAGAAAAGTCATTTACAGGCCTCCAGGTAAAGAGCAGGATGTGAGATTAATCATAAAGCATTGCCAAAAGGCAGCATGTTTTGTTGAATGGCCTCCTTTAAGCTGTATCATTCCCTGATTGTGACATTTACTTTCTTGCATTTTATGGGAACTTGATCTCTGTAATCTACATGATTTGGAGGTGCCAGTGTTGGACTGGAGGGTACAAAGTTAAAAATCAGACAACACCAGGTTATAGTCCAACAGGTTTATTTGGAAGCACTAACTTTCGGAGCGCTGCTCCTTCATCAGGTGGTTGTCAACCACCTGATGAAGGAGCAGCACCCCAAAAGCTAGTGCTTCCAAATAAACCTGTTGGACTATAACCTGGTGTTGTCTGATTTTTAACTCTGTAATCTACAGCAGTGACTGCACTTAGCAATTATTTCGCTGGTTGCAATGTTCTTTGGAATGTCCTATAAGGCACTATGAAAACATAGAGTCCCTACATTGCAGATAGAAGCTTTTTGGCACATCAGAACATCCTACCCAGAACAATCCCCATAACTCTGCATTTAGAACATAGAACATTATAGTGCAGTATAGGCCCTTTGGTCCTCGATGTTGCACCGACCTGAGGAACCATTCTGAAATCCACCTAACTTACACTATTCCATTCTCGTCCATATGCCTATCCAACGACCATTTAAATGCCCTTAAAGTTGGCAAATCTACTACTGTTGCAGATGGCTAAGCCACAGGGCCCACACATCCCTGGACACTATGACCAATTTACCATAAATCTGGCATGCACATCTTTAGGCCTTGGGAGGACACAGAGGCACCGGCAGAAAAACCCATGCAGATACGGGGAGAATGTGCAACTCCACACAGTCACCCAAGGTTGGGATTGAACCTGGGTTCCTGGCACTGTGAGGCAGCAGTGCTAACCACTGAACCACCATGCCATCTGGTGCTTTTTTTTTCAAAATATTGTCTTTCTATCTCATTTTGACACCAGTTTGGCAATTGGAAAGTTTAGCCTTCAGAAGAAGTTATGTCGAGGTGTAGATGTGACGTTTGAGACCAATCCAAGTCAAATACATTTCCTCAAGATCCCAGCGCCCTAGATGACCATTTAAAATAAATTAGACAAAAGTGAGGACTGCAGATGCTGGAAATCAGATTCTAGATTAGAGTGGTGCTGGAAAAGCACAGCAGGTCAGGCAGCATCTGAGGAGCAGGAAAATCGACGTTTCAGGAGTCCTGATGAAGGGCTTTTGCCCAAAGCATCGATTTTCCTGTTCCTCAGATGCTGCCTGACTGGCTGTGCTTTTCCAGCATCATTCTAATCTAGACATTTAAAATAAATTACTGCGTTTCAAACCTGTGACATTATGTCACAGAATGATCGTTATGAGGACATGTTCTACAAATTTATAAGACAATGGTTTGTGACCAGAATTTCCTCCAGCGACTTTCTGAATTTGGCTGAGTAATAGGAAGAATGAGAGGCTGAACCTACCCATACTGACCTTGTGTTTCTTTTGGCAGCTTCTTCATGAATTGATTGAGTGAATCGAGTAAACATAGAGTTAAAGTTCTTGCAGAGAATCGTGAGATGCGTTTATTTTTGACTGCCAAATGTGTTTGTTCAAATCAGTCAAAATAAATGATAACATTCAATGATCCACATCAAGCACGTTTCCACAACAGTGTATGCTATTAAAAAAAATCTTTGGAAATTCTGTAGGAGAAATAATTGGCTGGCAGTGACTTGAATGAGGATGATTACTGCATTGTGATTACAGTGTTTCCCTGTGATTTACATTCTGTATATTATTTTTCTGGTCCAATTACGTTAACTAATCAGAGCCAAATTCACTTGCTGACAAAACTTAACTCAGACAGGGATTCTACAGTCCAAAGACAGGCAGACCTTATTTCAAAATGCTTTTGTATTTTAAATGTCCAAGAAACACAGAGTTGGCAAACTGAACCCGTGATTCCAAATTATATTGGCTTCCTTGGTAACATGGAGATTTATTGATAGTCATCATTTAATAAGATTTTCATGAAAACAATTCTACACTGAATGCAAGGCCAGAAGCAAAAAACAGGTTAAAAACACTCGTGCAGCAATAGAATCTGATCACAGATCCTGGCTGATGTCTATACAAAGAAAGGTCAGCAATACCATCTTATAACAGAGAGAAAGTAACATTATTATCCAAACCCTCAGATTACAACGGGATCTTGATCAGGTGGGCCAATGGGCTGAGGCATGGCAAATGGAATTTAATTCAGATAAGTGCTGCATTTTAGGAAAGCAAATTTAGCAGGATTATAATCGTAAGTGAGCAAGTGTTGCTGAACAAAGAGACCTTGGAGTGCAGATTCATTGCTAATTGAAAGTAGAGTCACAGGTAGATAGGATAGTGAAGAAGGCATTTGGCATGCTTTCCTTTATTGTTCAGAATATTGAATATAGGAGTTGGCAGGCCGTGTTGCGGCTGTAGTGTACATTGGTTAGACCACTTTTGGAACATTGCGTGTTATTCTTGTCTCCTTCCTGTCGGAAGGATGTTGTGAAACTTGAAAGGGTTCAGAAAAGGTTTGCAAGGATAAACTCATGAGGGCCATGGATAGGATAAATAGACAAGTTCTTTTCCCTGGGGTGGGCAAGTCTAGAACTATAGGGCATAGGTTTAGGGTGAGAGGGAAAAGATATAAAAGACAGCTAAGGGGCAACCTTTTCATGCAGAGGGTGGTATGTGTATGGAATGAGCTGCCAGAGGAAGTGGTAGAGGCTAGTACAATTGCAACATGTAAAAGGCATCTGGATGGGTATATGAATAGGAAGGGTTTGGAGGGATATGGGCCATGTGCTGGCAGGTGGGACTAGAGTGCGTTGGGATATCTGGTCAGCATGGACGAGTTGGACCAAAGGGTCTGTTTCCATGCTGTACATCTCTATGTCTCTATGATACAGAAGAATGCATCCTTTATAATGCCCAGTGCCAACTTCTGAAGACCTCCCAACTTCATCCAAACCTACCACCCCTCTCTCATCAAGGAATTTTCCACACGACATTCAAGAGTCAACCACCTTTTCCATAATAAAGCCAGAAATTAAACAGCAACCATGGTGGGGAGGATGGGAGTGTTGTGAAGCTAATGAAGATGATGCTTTGCTCAGTAATGCCAGTGGGAGAGCTTTGGAGCTGCCAGTATTATACTCACCTGAGGGGTTCCAAACCTCAGGTAGGTGATGTTGGGTTGGAGGTCACAGAGTGGGACAGTGGGCAGAACAGCAACAGTGGGGTGAGTCACAGCACCCAACCCATTTCCCAATGTCAGATCTTGTGTCTCTGAATGAAGGATTCCCCCACCAGAAGCCCAGGATTTGCCTTTTGCGCTGCCCACATAGTGATTAGCCCACCATAACCGGTTGAATACTAGTCTGGTGGGATTAGGTCATTAATATGATCTGGCAGCTCTTTTCCAAAGCTCTGAAAATATTTCCTCTCTAAAGTATTTTATCCAACACCCTTCTGAAAGTTCTGCATCCATTACCATTTCAAGCAGTGCATTCCAGCTCTTAACAATGCATCGCATAAATCTTTTTCTTGCTGATGTCATCACTGTCTTTTTTGCCAATTATCTTAAATCTATGTCCTCTTGTAACCAAACTTTCTCCTTACTCAAAACTTAAGACTTCCTATGATTTTGAAAACCACTGTTAAATCTCACCTTAATTTTCTCTGTTCCCAGCACAGTGCCAGTTTCTCTAGTCCTTTCACCTAACTCAAATCTCTGAGTCCTGTACTATTCCAAGGTCAGAAGTCAACATGATATCAAGTTATATTTGAAATCATCAATTCCTTTGATGATTGTGCTCCGAAAGTTTGTGATTTCAAATAAACCTGTCGGACTATAACCTAGTGTCGTGTGACTTCTGACCTTGTCTGCCCGAATCCAACACAGGCACCTCCATGTCACCTGTACTATTCCAGTGTAAGTTCTCTGTACTTTCTTCAGGCCTTCAAATGACAGGCATTGTGGTCACATGACTGAGTGCATGATAAACTCTAGTTGCATTTCTCAGGTAAAGAGGGTAAGCATGTCAATCTATGCCAGCCTGAAAGAGCACTTTGCAGCCATAGAAGCAATCTGAATTGGAGTCACTGCTGTAACATAAAGAACATAAATGGTAAGGAATAGATGAATCGATGGAAACACTATATTGTACATTGCTAATTTTAACAAGGGTATGAACTTTGAGCTGTAGGCTTTCTGTCTTGGCCCATAATATGTGCAGAAGACTCAGTTAGAGATCAAAGGTTATTGTATGCGTGTTAAGTAATCTCCAGATTTACCTATGTTAATTGCCTTCTGTGTAGTTGAATGCTGTGTGCCACTTAGATGACAGCATTCTGCTAATGGTGTTCCCTCCCAATGGCCTTGGGCTGCCGAGTTTAGACACACTACAATAAACATTCAGGAATTGGCACTGCTTGCTGTGCAGCTGCCTGCTTACAGCAGTGAAACAAAGCTGCTCAATTGGCAGACAGATGGCAGTGCCATCTGTCAAGTGTGTTGAAATGCATTAGGTTTACTCTGAAAAGGAGATAAACAGTGATGCAGAGAACTGTACAAGCTCAGATCATTAGTTTGAAGCTATCCATAAATTCAAAGAAAAATATTTCCCTGGAAATCAAACATGCAGCTGTTGAAAGATGAAGTGGACAGGCAAAAATACAACTGTTAGAGAGTGTTTCATACAATGTTTACATTGTTTATTCCATTCATAGTACATTCAGCTTCTGCAGTGAAAAAAAATCACTTGAAACAGCATATTTCATATTTTAAAATAAATTGTAAAAGTCTTCTCACTCGGTTCTTTTTTCAATAAAAACAATACTTACTACAGGCCAACTAAGCATTACACAAAGGAACTTGTAAATTGGAAGCTGGCATTTCAGAATGAATTTCACATAGAAACCATAAAGTACAAATTGTTCTGAAGCATCAACTGTTTCTCTCAATGCAGATGCTGCCAGACCTGCTGAGTTTCTTCAGCAATTTTGTTTTTATTCCAGATCTCCAGCATATTGAGTAATCTGCTTTTATTTACTGCAAACGTTTGTTAGTGATTTTACGATGCAATGCACTTATAACATATTCCGTTTCACTCTTTCTATGGCATTGACCCAAAAGTGCATGCCCTAAAACAACAGAAAGAGGAATTTGATATGAACATGTAAATGCAAATTATTTCTTTCATTTCATACATCTGCACAATATCATCATTGACAGTAATTCCCAGGGTTATATTATACAAATTATTTTAATATTTATATAAAAATGAATATGACAGTAAAGGAGAAAAAATACTGTTCCTGCCAAATGATTAGACTGAAGAGAGTGTCTCAAGGTGTAATGCGATATAGTTGTTCCAGTTGATGAGTGGTTGACTTCCAACGAAAGCGACATGATTTCAGATCTCAAAGCTCCCCATCAATCAGTCCCAAATGGTGAGTTAGGTTAGTCAGCTTCCCCCCAAGCATGTAAAGCTTGTGATGTTTTTCGATCTTTACCTCATTTTTCTTACGCATAGACTATTTCTATCAGCAAACCCTCACTACCTATTAAGCAGATGTGCCTTCACACAGCAGATATCTGAATAACAAACCAGAAATTGTTGGAAAAACTCAGCAGGTATGGCAGCATCTGTGCAGAGAAAGCAGAGGTAATGTTTCAGATCCAGTGACCCTTCTTCAGAACTGGATCTGGAATGTTAACTCTGCTGCCAGATATGCTCATTTTTTCCAGCAATTTCTGATTTTCTTCCTGATTTCCAGCATTCATAATTCCTTGGGTTTTTCTGTTTTGGATATCTGAATAGTTGCATTTGTGGTTTGCCAAGGAATCAGATGACTAACAGAAACCCTTGGAATTTAATTGCTCACTAGATATTTCACTCATCCTTATTTGAAAGGCTATGGTTTAAACTATAAGTTGGGTCGTTAAACACATTTATTCACAGAGAATTTTTAATAATGCAGTAATAAAGACAAACAGCAAATTTGTGGTATTCTGCTGAACCTAGCAAGTAATCTTGGTTCAAGTTTAACATTGTTACGTGCTAATTTTCCTTCTCTGAAACTAAGAGATACATTGATCATATATGTCCTTAGGACCCGGAGTGTATCTGTTTCTCTTAATTCATTTATAGGGTATAGGTGGACAGAGGATCCCTTGAAGGGCTAGAATTGTGCAAGAGTTAAAGCCAGCAGGATGGCTTAACCCTTCAGTTTGTCCATTGTTCTCACTGCTTCTGACTGTATTATATACTAAATACTGATGCAGATAGTCTGTGCAGTAGGGAGTGTTTGTAAACTTACCTTCATATGGACTCGGACAGAGTATGCTTGTGGACCCCTGCTGATCTGTTACTGCCAGCCGCCATTCTCCTCCCTGCTCCCACACTGATGAACGATCGATCTTGGGGCCTCTGCCAGCAATGCATCTGGAGAATTGCAAACCATGCCAGGCACCCACAGTTTGCCATAATTATTAAGATGAGGTCCACAGCCTAATTTTGGCAATTTGTGACATATTTTGGCTGGAGAAGGGTAACCATTATTAGGCTGCTTACAAGCTGTTATTAAATTGGCATAGTGATCATTTACTGAGGACCTGATTGTTGAAATTTTTTTTCCATCCTCGAGGTGTGTGTGTGTGCTTTATGATTTATTTTGGTATTTTAAGTTTTATTTAGCAGTCATTGATCTTCCTAATGTTTATATTTTTATTCTTTTCACAGTCCTGGTATCTGGGATAGTTGAAGTTCCCTTTCAAGTATTACAGAAGCTATTTAATCATGTTTCAAGAAACATGGTCGAGCGTCAACTTTGGTTTCAAGTTTAAAACAGAGAGAAACAAGGGAGAAGACTATTTATCAACTCGCCTTTAAAAGAAAATGAAAAGTCAGAAACACTATCATCCTACCAACATGTTCCGAAGATGGGTGCAATTCACTTCTTCCATTGGCTGAAGCTTAGCCTGAGGTTTCCCCATCTGTTTTATGCAAATAAGCCTTTATACTTCTTAAAAAAAATTTCAGAACAAAGTTTACTAAATCTGCTTTTGAAAGGGTGGGAAAATTCATCTTCATTAGTCGAACATAATTTAAAGTTACATTATGGTTTTCTTTTGATTTCTCCTTTTTAAAGAGTAAAGGAAGCATTACTTACACGAAGGATGGATGCGCAGTATTGTGCATAATCATTTAGAAGCCATCCAAACCTAGTCTTCAAGTGCTGAAATGCACAGAATGAGTATAGCTGTGCATTGGAATACCTGAGGTCAATTAAAAGTTATCACAGTTTAGGACAATTCTTCACATTTATTGAAATCATTCTGGATTGTAACAATGTGCACAGTTTTTGTTTACTAACTTCATTGCAAAGTTCTAAACATCATAAAAACATGCACTAATGAAGCCTACACATTGGAGACCATCACTTCAATATGGCTAATTCATTAGCTTGGCGTCAAGTTATATTCCTTGTTTCTGTTTCAGACATTTGGGCAAGCTAAACATAAGAAAGAATATTTTTCTACTACACAAATAAATGTGTTTAATGCATTGGTAAAAAAAAATCAAACAATTGTTCGGACTGGCATATTTAAAATTAGACAGTTCCTTGGTACCAACATTGCAGTTCAAACTAATCAGGGTGATATTTCCCTAGTCTCAACCTGTCAATTACTGGGAACATCATGAAGCAAATTCTCTTCCATTGCTTATAAACTAAAGAAGATACTAAATATATTCGGTGTTAGAAACATCCTGCACCACAGGTTGGTCAGTAAATGATTTAATTTACCTAAAACTTTAAACACATTTTCAGAATTATTTAACCACAGCATACCATAAAGCAAACCATTCAGTAACATCGCTTACTATTTCTCAATTACAATTTTCCCACCCTACTTAGTTTTTGCATGTAGCTAAGAGCACAGATGAAGATGCTCATCTACCAGAGCAGTAGATTTATTGGTTTTAGTTATTATCGCTTCTTCACTAGTGCATGACATAGACCAGAAAATACATACCTAGCTTTTGGTGATAATGTTGGGAGGCAAAGGGTGGCTGCAGATTGAGTGTGGGGAAGTTCTTCATACGCAATGCAAGTGCAAGGCCTCACGCTACCATACATACTTTACCTTTCCCTCCTGGCTACAGGTTGCATTTATTTTCACAATTAAACATACAAATAGCTGCAAACTCAGAGTATCTTTAGCTTAGTGGAATACATTTTGGGAGCAGGGTAGAAAATTGTTTCAAGATCAATATTTTTGTGTATTTTTTAATTGTAAAGTTAAACACAATGTGTTTAGACCCCCCCCCCAACCCCCCCAGGTAATTACACCTTTCTGCCAGTAGCTTATTTTACAAAAGAACAGCAGCAGAATTGAACAAGGTCTAACTTGGTTACAAAAAGATTCTTGGGAAGGTAACGTCCAATCAATAGTCAACTTTAAATTGGGGAAATAAAGATAGTGGTGGTTTTTAAAGGAACAGGTTAACTGCCTGTTTAAGCAGAGACAAAAAAAATCTTTTGTAAAGATTTAAGAGGCAAGTGCAATTGAAAGGAAGCAAATTTGTATCTTAGTGATTCTTTGTAACTTGTCCTTGTACCCCAGGACTGTAAACAGGGGAAAATTGTCGCCAGGCGACTGTGGCACAAAAGTGCACCCTAACCTCCCCCCCCCCTCCCCCACCCACCTTTCACAGGTGAACACAAATGCCTTAGTCAGTATGTTACTTGTTATTTTATTTTTTTAACCAGAGGGTAGCCAGCTGCACTCTTATAAAATTAAAAAGACAGCACTTGTGCACATAATATCATTTGTTAAACTGACACATATCAAAAGCAATATTTGGCATAATTTAGTTTTGTTCACAACTGAATGCTTTTGACAAAAGTAGCCTGCATCTGAACAAATTTCTCTCCATGTAAGCTTATATTTCTTGGTTAGGTACAGCCTTCCCTGAGCTAAATGCTGGCATCCAAACCTCACAAGAGTGTAAACAGCAACAGTGAGGCAAACTCTAAACGTATTTATATTGACATGTTATTTTTCATCAAAGGTGCTGAGTGATGCATGGTGCTTTGATAGTAAACTTTGTGATCCAGCAAAAAAAGATCAGCTGAATTGCTGAATTCTGACGTGCATGGCAACTATGTGCGGGCTTCACTCTTTTCCCTACAAAATCCTTTCCTAATTTGCACGGAATTTTATACCACATTATGTGCCTTGCCTTTGAGAAAAAAATGTTTAAAAAAATCCTTGGTATCACTGCACAATCTTTTGGCTGCATGTATGGTTGCTTGTCATTAAAAAAAAAAGTTGCCATTGGTAAAAATGTAAGGGTTTATGATTTTTGCTTCATAGGACATTGTAACAGCACTAATTATCAGTATTCCAGTGATTCTGTGGACTTTCGTATAGAATATATTCATCTTGCGGTCATGTAGGAACATTGCTTTTGGACGTTATTTGTCACTAATACTTTAATGGAAAGTGTTTCATTTTTAATTCTCCCTACTTGCGTCTTCCAGCTCCTTTTATTTTGAATCTTTGGAAAATATGCAATACCAGTCTTGTCTATCGTGATAGAGCATTTAGCTTGTTTAATCATTTTGAGTTAGCACACTTGATAACTACAACATCATACTTTTCTATTTTTTTTAAATATTAATTTTGTTTTAATTGACCAAAGTTGGTGCTGCTCTCTATACAGAAAGAAAAATAGGTCCTTCTCCTGTTATAAGTAATGCTTGATGCATGATTAGGGAAGGCTGAAAATGGGGGGAGGGGGGAAATGTATATTTACAGTACAGCTGTGAAGCACCACACTGGCAACACATTATAAAAACAAGGTTAGTCTTGTTTTATTTTCCTGTGTGTCCTGGTGGCTAAAGCATTGGATGCTAGATAATAATTTCCTTAATTAGAATAAACTGGACAGGCTCCATTTCGCAAAGTACAGTGGCAGCTGATCAGGCAATTGATGTAATAAATCCACTGGGCCCAACATTTTGACCCAGTGTGGTACAAGCCTCTATAAGTTGTAAATTGTCAAACTGTTTTCAATCAAGTAAATGTTTTTCTTGCATGTTGTTTCGAGAGATTTGGATTTCAACAGTGCATTAATCTCTAATTTTGACTAAAGATAGGATTCCTTTGCGCTACTTTTTAAAAAAAAATTGTTGACTCAATTACAACTCTTGGTATGCAGAACTTCTTTGTCCTTTGTACCAGAATCTGGTTCGAAAAGGAAATAGGTCACATCATTTCTATAGATATGTGCACTATTCAGCCAGGCCCTAAGTGCTTCACAGCCTACACTGTCAACTGGCCTGAACTTTAAGGGGAAGCTTCTATTCTAGTCCGAATATGAAAAACCATGAATTAAAGTTGTACATAAAGAATCAACAAATGAATAACACAAAGCAATAGTTGTGGGGTGTCAATTTGGCATGGTAACATTGTTCAACAAAATTGCCATCTACACAAAGGTGGAATGATAAAATGATAACCAAGACATATATAGCTCTGCTTTAAGACCCTACTAATGTCTCCGAGCTTTAATAATTTGTGTTTAATTGACACTTGGTATGCTAACTGGGATGCTGCACAAGGGG
Organism: Chiloscyllium punctatum; assembly: GCF_047496795.1. Classification (NCBI taxonomy): domain Eukaryota; kingdom Metazoa; phylum Chordata; class Chondrichthyes; order Orectolobiformes; family Hemiscylliidae; genus Chiloscyllium; species Chiloscyllium punctatum. The sequence continues at coordinate 65,279,336 of NC_092762.1, forward strand.
TACAAGAAATAGGGGAATGCCAGCAAGTTTGATCCTTGTCACATCCTTGTCTTGGACATTAGCTGCCTTCTTTGCAGACTGTGTAATTTGTATGCTGTATAGTTTTATTAAGTATGTTTTACTTAATCAACCCTATTTTATAAGGCAAAGACTTTTGTAATGAGAAAAGTACAAAAAAAGTTTCATTACACTGGCTTATTAAGAATGTTCAGCATTATATACCATTTGTAGAGTATTCTTCCTCCATGGGAACTGGATTTGAGTTAAACTCTCCTGTTACCCTTATTGTATTTAAATACAGTAATGTCCTCATTTTTATGGTTTTGCATATTCCTATACTTTAAAAGTATAGGCTTCTGGTGTAAAAGAGCCATTGTAAATGGAAAAAATGCTTTATTTTATGAAGAGTAATTATGTCAAACTTGTAAGAAACACTTGGAATTTTGAGAAGGAGTGTTGTCATTGTAGTCTCTTTGACTGTTTTAAAGAAAAAAGTCTGTAGACTTTCAAGTGCTAAACTGGTGGGAGTAGAACAGATTATGTGTACTCTTTGTAGGGCTAGGGAGCCCAACAAATTGTTGTATGCAATGTACAGTATTGTTTGTGCAAAGGACAATGCAATGCTGGTAGCTAGTTTATTTTTAAGGCAGGACAGAAAACATTGTTTACATGTGTATTCCAACCCTTGGCAATGGCTGACTGCATGCTCCGTGAAATCCTTGTATAAGAATTCCTTTAGTGAATTCTCTTCCATCGTTCAGACTCTCAAGCAGGATAGAATGCTGCCACAGTCAAACATGTGACTTATTATTATTCCTAAAGGGGTTCTGAGTTGGCTGATAACTTTTGTTGGGAAATGTAGGGTGAACACTGTCACTAGTGCAGTTTTGCAGCCACAGTTATATGCAGTGCAGACAGTGAGGAGATCTTTGTCCCTTTAATTGAGGAATTTTCATGATCCATCCAACCTTTCTGCATTTAATAGAACCTTCTAAATTTTACTGTCACCTCATCAGTGTTTCTTTTCCTGTAACATTCCATTTTACAATTGACTGACAGGCCACTTAATTCAATGCACGTAAAACTCGTTCCACTTTCTCTTAAGCAGAAAGAAGTATGTGTCTCCATTCTCCAAGTCATACTTCTAAAATTTACAATGACAGATATTGATATTTTTCAGTCCTGCCAGTTTTGAAGTTTCGGTTTATTTACCTGTCAGCTGGAAAAGCATTTTTGTAAAAATTGAATGAAATGTGTAAAAGCACATTACTTTTACTTTCAATGAAATTCACTGAATTTATTATCCCCTTGATGTATTTTTGGTGGATCTATAAAGCACTGCTAGATAATATAATTTTCAATTAAAGTCCAAAATACAGTCTTGTTCACTGTGATTAATAAATTTTTTTCAATGAAGTTTCTAACTAAAATTTTCATCAAGGGAAACCCCAAGATTCTTAAAGTTTAACCTCCAGAAGATACCAATAAATTCTGAGCTTTGTCAAACACTGAGTGTTAAAACCACCTGCTCTAACAAAGAGCACTGCTGATCTAGGTGATTGGTGTCCCCTAACAACTCCTGTTTTGATTTCACTGATGTGATGCTCTCGAGGATAAAGTGGGTGTACGCATCCAAACAGCTCAACTCACCATTCAGTCTGCACAGTAAAGATCTGCAAAACTTGTGCTGTAAGATAGCATGCACTAGATGTCAAGACATCCAATCAGGAACTGACAAAATTTATTTCCCTTCTCAAACCCTGGACAAATTTGCACTGTTCCACATCTTTCACCTTTTCCGTTTCTGCAATAACTCGAGGCAGGGACTGAAACGGAACAAGCTGCCATTGACATTGCCATTAGTCACAGCGTTAGTAAAGCCAACACCATTCTTAGGTCTACACCACAGATATATTTTTTCTAAGGTTTTATCTAACCCCCTGCAAAATGTGCCAGTTGCTTCAGTTAGCCTGAAGGGAATATGCAAATTCCATCACAATTTCCATTTTTTTTCTGTTGTGCAGCTCCTTTGCAGCAATGCGCAATGACACACGTTAAGCAGCCAGATTACATTTTGTAGAAAGCAGTAGATATACTGGTATTGTTGTTTCACATACACAGCTCATCTAAACATCTGTAACTGGGTCTCTGGAAATCTCTTTGAAAGACAGTAAGTGAAAAGGAAACGCATGAGTTCTCAAGGACAGCTAAAGAGACACCTGACTGACTGTCATTATAAAGGCATTTTAGTCAGACTGTGCAAAACTCTGAATTGCAAGAAAGTTTGTGAATGTTCTTGTTGATGTGCTAATGCACAAAGCATTTTTCAGGCTGGTTTGGAAATTTAGTTTTCCATCTCTGACAATCAGGCTGAGAAGGCCTCAGCCTTGTTTACATGGTAGGTGAATGTTAATTGGGTTCTGTGTGATGTGGACTTTGCAGAGCCCAGTATTCATCCCTGTACATTTTAAACTTTTAAGATTACCTCCACCAAGATAATGTTATTCCTAAAACCTGCTTTTATTAACTGTACCCCTATCTACATTTTTTAGACATGAAGATTATTAACTATTGTTAGATTCTTTTATATTTTACAAAATCAAATACTTTCCAGTGCTTAACTGATTCAAACCCTGTACGCATAATGTCAGGAATACAGTCCCAAATTCTAGATCTCTCTAATTGGAAAGTTCAGTTCTCAGAGTCCAAAGCCCAAAACTAACTGTTGTTAGTGTGCACTAAGCTCTGCAAAGGAGGAGGCCGAGAGAGTTAGGTAGTAAAAGAAGCACTGTAGTTCACTTGTGCTCCTATACAACAATGTACAGTTAAAAAAAAATTGGGAAGTCTGCCAGCCAGGAATAAAAATAATTGATCTAGCATTGATCCCATTAAACTAATGGAAACAGTTAAATATCCCAGCAATGCAACAAATGTCCTCGGAATTCAATGATTAAAAATTTCATACAAAGCAAATTGGTTAATTCTTCTTTTTCACAACATTGTGAACTGAAGATAATTTCACACCCAGGCCTTCTTTGAAGATCATTTTGTTAAACATTGAAGAATACTGATGATAGGAATTGCTCAGCACAATTCGAGACTCCTGTACAAACAGCGTATCATCTTATACTTATTGAATTCCTGGGTAACATTTGTTTACTCTGTACCACAAGTTTGTCAGGCGATTTCTTTTTAAAAATTAGAAAGTTTTGATTACATTTAATAATTAATACTGTTCCTTTAAATTGTATATTGTATTTCCAGTATTCTAGATCTGTTTGTTCTTGCAATACAATCTCGTGGAGGTGCATGTTCAAAAGATTATTTCTGCACAGAAGCATATACACAAATATTAATTATTTCAATATTGTGAAGCTCATTTTGAAGAAATAAAAATTCAATCAGTGCACTATCAAAAACCTAAGGTACAGCTACAACATTTAAAAGACATTTGGTTAAGTACAAGTGTAGGACAGGTTTGGAGGGATATGGGCCAAACACAGACAGGTGGGGCAGGTTTAGTTTAGGAACATGGTTAGCGTGGCCTAGTTGAAACGAAGGGTCTGTTTCCATGCTGTATGACTCTATGACTATTGTATTTTATTGCAAGCCAGTAACCAAAGGAAATATGTTTCAAAGCCTTAATCCATCTACAGAACCCAAATGAGGCAGCTCCATGTAAGCAAGGTTATGCTTCGCGTGCTTTGATCCATCTGCACTGAATTTTACTGAATGAAATAGCAGGAAAATAGGCAAAACATCCATCGATGCAGCATATTTTCTGCATATAGCCCATAGGGAGTAATCTGTTGATTAGCATGACAGCAGCAAAGAAGGAGGAATAAATTCATCTTCCTCTTTTTTTCTAAATCTGAGCTTTGATGCTGATCATAGTTGTATAGAGGGCAATGATCTGATAAGCAGTTGCATTATTCTCTGCAGTTGTTTCTAACAATTTTAACAAGCCAGCAGAAAAGTACCAAAAACATTTTTAATAAATGCAGTGCCTGATAATCGACTGCTGGATTCAATTTTGCTTTGCAAGACCTGGTTTTCACAGTTTGTCATTTTTTAAAAATCTTTGTTGCACAGGCTCTATGACAAATGTCCTTTGAACATCACTGTTGTAATTCCATATGTATTACATCGCACATATTCTGAGAAGAGAATATTTCTCTGAGAACACGTTGACACCGTGTTATTTCTGAGGGTTTTTCATTATATTTTAGAATATTACGGTAGTTACCACAGTAGTTAACCGCTTGCTTGCTGCACAGACATACACACACTACACACCAGGACAAACTTGTGGCTCTTTAGTTGCTTGAAGCAAACTTCTGACAAAATAAAACCTTTCATGATCACAGTTCTACTCCAACAACTAAAAATAATCATTTATTTTGATTGTACTTGTCTTTTGATTTTTAGCTAATTATGTAAAGGGACACTTGTACAAAGACTAGCATCTTTCCTGCTGCTTTTGTACACAGATGTACAGTATATACGTAACTAAATCACCACTCGTTTTAAACTGGTGTGAACTCAGCTTGACATTTGATTATAATTGTATTCAGCCATTACTGTTAGCAGCTGCTCATACTACATACAATTACTGGAAGTGAATATGTTTCCCTATGCAAAAAAAGTTAAAAAAAAATAAACAAGCTATGCTACAGTTCTGACTCTGGTGTTTTCTTTGAAGCTTTTCATCATGGGAAGTGTTGTGACCACTCTGCATTTCTCAGAACTTTATTTTTTGCAGAGGGTGTGTTTCTTTGCTGAGCAACTATGTAAGGAAATAGTCTACCAGTGAAACCTTTAACTTATTTTCATAGGTTCTTGAGAAATATTGGACCACTCAGGTTGAAAAGTGACAAGAAGGAGAAGGTTTTTTTAGATTAGATTACTTACAGTTTGGAAACAGGCCCTTCAGCCCAACCCGACCCGCCGAAGCGTAACCCACCCAGAATACCCCTTTACCTAACACTACGGCCAATTTAGCAGAGCCAATTCACCTAACCTGCACACTTTTGGATTGTGGGAGGAAACCCACACAGACACGGGGAGAATGTGCAAACTCCACACAGAGAGTCGCCTGAGGTGGGAATTGAACCCGGGTCTCTGGCACTGTGAGGCAGCAGTGCTAACCACTATGCCACCGTGCCCCCATAAAATCTCAAAGCGGATTTTACAAAAAGACAGCTGAAGGAGTTGGAGTTCCATGAATCTTGGATAAAATTAACTAGAGTAGGAAACAATATAGTTAATTTTAATTTTAAAACCCTGCAAAGGTTGGGGTAAGGAATATTTAGAGCTGAGAAGAAAAAGCTCAAAGCAGCAAAAATTGGACAACTGAAATACAGAGGCAGTACTCAGGAACAGGACATTGTTGTCGATATGAATACTGAGGCACGAATAAGTAGAATGGATGGCTTTGAGATATGTAGAGAAGAGGTGTTGGAAATTCTGGCAAGGGTGAAAATAGATAAGTCCCCTGGGCCTGATTGCATTTATCCTAGGATTCTCTGGGAAGCAAGGGAGGAGATTGCAGAGCCATTGGCCTTGATTTTTGTGTCCTCTTTGTCTACAGGAGTAGTGCCAGAGGACTGGAGGCTAGCAAACGTGGTTCCCTTGTTCAAGAAGGGGAGTAGGGATAATCCTAGTAACTATAGGCCAGTGAGTCTCACTTCTGTTGTGGGCAAAGTCTTAGAGAGAATTGTAAGGGATAGGATTTATGCACATCTGGATAAGAATGATGTGATCAAGGATAGTCAGCATGGTTTTGTGAAGGGCAGGTCGTGCCTCACAAACCTTATTGAATTCTTTGAGAAGGTGACGAAGGAGGTAGATGAGGGGAAAGCGGTAGATGTGGTATATATGGATTTTAGTAAGGCGTTTGATAAGGTCCCCCATGGTAGGCTACTGCAGAAAATACAGAGATATGGCATTGAGGGTGAGTTGGAGGTTTGGATTAGGAATTGGCTCTCTGGAAGAAGACAGAGGGTAGTAGTTGATGGCAAAGGTTCATCTTGGAGTGCTGTCACTAGTGGTGTTCCGCAAGGATCTGTTTTGGGACCATTGCTGTTTGTCATTTTTATAAATGACCTGGAGGAAGGGTTAGAAGGTTGGGTGAGCAAGTTTGCGGATGATACGAAAGTCGGAGGAGTTGTAGACAGTGAGGAAGGATATGGCAGGTTACAGCGGGATATAGAGAAGCTGCAGAGCTGGGCAGAAAGGTGGCAAATGGAGTTCAATGTAGCTAAGTGTGAAGTGATTCACTTTGGTAAGAGTAATAAAAAGATGGATTACTGGGCTAATGGTAGACTACTTGGTAGTGTGGAAGAGCAGAGGGATCTTGGTGTCCATGTACACAGATCTCTGAAAGTTGCCACCCAGGTAAATAGTGCAGTGAAGAAGGCTTATAGCGTACTGGCTTTTATTGGTAGAGGAATAGAGTTCCGGAGTCCTGAGGTCATGCTGCAGTTGTATAAGACTCTGGTGCGGCCGCATCTGGAATATTGTGTGCAGTTTTGGTCGCCATACTATAGGAAGGATGTGGAGGCACTGGAACGGGTGCAGAGGAAGTTTACCAGGATGTTGCCTGGTATGGTAGGAAGATCCTATGAGGAAAGGCTGAGGCACTTGGGGTTGTTTTCTTTGGAGAAAAGAAGGTTTAGGGGTGATTTGATAGAGGTGTACAAGATGATTAGGGGGTTAGATAGGGTTGACAGTGAGAACCTTTTTCCACGTATGGAGTCAGCTATTACAAGGGGGCATAGCTTTAAATTAAGGGGGGGTAGATATAGGACTGATGTTAGGGGTAGGTTCTTCACTCAGCGAGTCGTAGGATCATGGAATGCCCTGCCAGTAGCAGTAGTGGACTCTCCCTCTTTATGGGTATTTAAGCGGGCATTGGATAGGTATATGGAGGATAGTGGGTTAGTGTAGGTTAGGTGGGCTTTGATCGGCGCCACATCGAGGGCCGAAGGGCCTGTACTGCGCTGTATTGTTCTATGTTCTATGTTCTATGTTCTACTCTGCGATACCCAATACATGTCTCAGGCTTTAGATGTTAAGAAAGTTTTCTTGCACTAAGATGTGAATAATATGAATATTTTCCACCTTCCAGGGAACATGAGTAGAATGGCTTTGGTTGCGAATGCTTCTTGCCAGAGTTCACATAAATCAGTTATCAGCTGGATCAAACAGCCAATGAGAAGAAGCAGACAGAACAACACTTAAGATGAATAAATGGGGGATTTTGATAAGAATACATCAACATGGATTTCTACTGAGCTGCACATTCAGAATAGGCATCAATTTACAGGTTGAGGAAAGCACCCCCTCAAAAGGAAAGTCAGTGTGAGGCATGGGGCATTTAATTCCTGGACTGATTAAAATAACATCGGACACCCTCCTGCAGAGAATGACATCAGGACCATGAGCCGCAGCAAAGAATAAACAACTTGCAGCATTAAATATGAGGGATTAGCAACTCCATTAATTTTATTGCACCCAATCTGAGAACTTAAACACAGCCCTGTTTGACCCTTTTCTTCCTGCAATAAAGAACCTTGCCGCCCACTGTGCCACCGTGGGCGGCACGGTGGCACAGTGGTTAGCACTGCTGCCTCACAGCGCCTGAGACCCGGGTTCAATTCCCGCCTCAGGTGACTGACTGTGTGGAGTTTGCACGTTCTCCCCGTGTCTGCGTGGGTTTCCTCCGGGTGCTCCGGTTTCCTCCCACAGTCCAAAGATGTGCAGGCCAGGTGAATTGGCCAGGCTAAATTGCCCATAGTGTTAGGTAAGGGGTAAATGTAAATGTAGATGTAGGGGTATGGGTGGGTTACGCTTCGGCGGGGCGGTGTGGACTTGTTGGGCCGAAGGGCCTGTTTCCACACTGTAAGTAATCTAATCTAATCTAATCTAATCTAATCTAATCTAATCTAAAAACCTTAGAACCATTTGAACAGCTTGTGTATCAATGGTAGTCTTTCAATACAGATCCTGAAACTGCTATTAAACTGTGGATCAAAGCCAAAATGTAATAAAGGTGATTAATACCAAACCTATTACCTGCCGATCATTTCTCACCCTAACGATCAATCAATACTCTTCTTCTTTGAGGAAGGCTTACTACTTTATTCCTATGAGGACTGAACAAAGCAGTTGGAATTCTGCTGTTCCCTACCTTAGGATTCTAAGATGGTTATAACTATTCTGTCCTGGGGGTTTGTGCCTGTGAGGGACTGACTGGAGACTGCTGAAATTCGTGCTCTGCATGCTTGGTCCAGCTGATTGCTGGCACCAGGGTAACATGGGGTGAGACTAGCCGGAAGGTAAGTGTGCTGGCATCCTGAAAGCAGTTGACATGTATTGCTCCCATCATGCCTTTTCCACTCCCATGTGGCTGTTGCTCATTGATTGCACTAGTCTGAGGAAGCGCAGACAACAGAAGATAAAAAGCCTCAATCCACTTGATCCATAAGTTTGTGCAAGTTGGATTGCATGTGTGTATGGTTGGCCATTTAATCTCCAACTTGCTCCCAAATCGATGAGGGTCAGATGCAATGTCGCAGGACACAGCCACATTATCAAGAGCAGGCTCTTGGAGACTGGAAGCAGAGACTAGAACCTGCAGTTTTTCTTGCTGGGCTTCTGTAGTTCTCATATCTAACTGCATAACAACATTACAGAAAGGTCCCTGCTCCACTATCTGCTGCTTCTCATTGTGGAGTTCACCACCTCACTGACTACCCCAATATTGGACCAATGTACCAATGAGTTGGATTGATGAAGTGAGTATTTGCATGTGTATCTACTTATTCACATTTGCCGCTCCTTGTAAGGTCACTGTCCCTTTATTTAATGACCTGGAGAGAAGGGGGACAGCGGCCATCTTTTTTGTAGCCTCTGTACCATAGTGCCGTGACCTTCCCCATGAATAGGGTCAGGAAGCAGGTCCTGAATCCATCTCAGGATGGGGACAGGGATCAAACTTTATGTTTGTGGCACCAGTCATCCAACCCCTGACTGAAACCAACACACGCGTTTGCTCCAAAATCATTTTACTGTACATGGATATTATAGCCTGAAGCTGGAGATTCCAACCATTTTCTATCACATGAGCTGGTGGAGAATAGCTCCCTCCATTATCACCTGCCCTTGGCCAAGTTATGACGCGTCTTTCTTGACTATCAAGTCCTGAAGTGGGATGTTGACCCAGAGCCTCTGCCTCAGAGGTAGAGATGTTACTTTACCACAAGACAAGGTGGGAGTTTACAAGATGATAACAGTGATGTACAAATAAAATACAACAGCAGGACCTCTGCTGCCCTGGCATTGCAGAGTTCCTCATTCAGCATCTCCATAAATGCTCTGCCTTATATATACGTGGAGGCCTTAACTTCTCACTTTCAATTGAGTGTGGATCTGATTTTACTGCCCCTAATTGGTTGCAATAAGTAGTGTATTACTCTGTTTTTAATCTGTGGTGGCCAAATTTCAAGTAAATTTATTACAGATTTACAAGTGGCTCAGGAATTAACAGCCTGCTGTGACTTTAGGGAGTTGGACCTTACCCAATGGTTGATTCATTTCACTGAATCTTGAAGAAGACAAGTTTTACATTTGAGGTAATTGAAGTACTGTTGTTTTCTTGTGTTTGGGTTCCCTTGAGCTTACACAGTTTCTTTTGTACTGTGACTGGATGTCTCCAGGATCAGGATCAGCTGACAGGTGATGTTATAGTGTAATGGTTGAATGGTGATTTTATCTTCATGGCCTGAGCAGCAATATGGCAGAACAGAACACAGTGACAACTTTTGAAAGGTCCCATGAACTCACTGGAATTATTTGCTGTACATTCTCCAAAGAGAAGGTATCCTCTCTGTCACATTACTGCCTAGGTTGCTAGGGAGCAGCGAGGTGCTGATTAAGAGGAAAATTATTGCATGTTAACGACCTTATTAAATGCACCACTTAGTTAATTAATATGCAGCTTCCTGTCCTATCACCCACTGTGAGCAAGCTAGAATTGTTGACGTGGAAGTCAGTGTGGATTACTGGCAGCTTGAGATTGCTGCTCGCTCCAAAATATCTCTATGTCCAACACCAGGCGCCAAAATCTCAGGACATGCTACATAGGTACCGATCACATCCACCCTGTAATATTCTATGTTTCTATGAGGCTCTTCAGTCTCTTGAAATGTGGCACCTTCTAACTCATTTCTCTTGGTTCCCTCATGTTCTCTGAACCAACCTCAGTGGTACAGTCTAATTTATCTCAGTTTGTGAAAAAAAAGCTGATAGATGAGATGAAAGTGTGAGTCATCATTGGCCCCTATATTTTTGGGAGAGTGGGGTTGTTGTGAAATTAATCCCCACCACAGATCACCATGGTGTAAAATCCGTCAGATAGATTTGCCACTACCAGATTTACTCAACTATCAGTTCAAATACAAGAAGAAATTGGAATAACAACTCTATTGGAAAACTAAACAGAATAACAGGTTATGTAACTACTAAACAGTAACTAATACAATGTAGTAATATCCCATAACACACGCTTGGCAAAGGCATATTCAGTAAAGTAGAATGGTTCACATCCAATTCTCTAGTTCAGGAGGAAAAACATCAGGCGAAAACTCTAAGGGACAGAGTAGCAGGGGAAGATGTGCCTGATATTCCACACAGGCAGAAGGCTGCAACCTGTCTCCAGACTCCTCCTAAATGGTAATATTCACCCATTCCTAGCTTCTTCCCCTTTGCTGAGACATGTGAGTGAATTAGGAATGCAAGAGTAAGGGGTTGGTGAGGAATGCAAGCAGCATTGAGGTGAAGCTATAAATAATAATGACATGGAAGACTAAGAAAATGATAGTGGAGGAAGGTGAGATCAGGCTGAAGCCTATCTCTGAGTTCCTACATACAATTCCAGGATTGTTTACCATGCACTCCCTCCTCCTGTTACATGGACTTGGGTAAGAGAACAGCTTTGGACCTTGCAGCACCTGCCCCATTCACTTCCTCCCTCCTCAGTGTCCAAGGGCACAAACACACCTTTATGTGCACTTCACTCAATCTAGTCTACTGCATTCACTCCTCACAATGTGGCCTCCTCTACATTGGGGAAATAAGGCATAGACTGGGTGACCGCTTCATAGAACACCTCTGATCTATCCAAAACAAGACCCTGAGCTTCCAGTTGCCTGCCACTTCAACACACCATCATGATCCCTAACCAATATCTCTGTCATGAACATGTTGCAGTGCTCCAGCAAAGCTCAGCACTGAAAGAAGAGCACCTCATTTGTCAGCTGGGAACCCTTGTGATGATACTATGGCTTTAAGAGGTGCATTTTGTCCCATTTTGAAGAAGGGTTTTAAGGGAGAGGTGCCGAGCTGATCATTGTTCGGCCTTGGGATTTTTTTGAAGTTGGTACAACAGAAGGAGCCTGAATGGATGGAATCAAGGCTCCCCCCAGAACCAGGATTTTAGTTTTTCAGTAGCAGTTACTGGGGTCTTGAAGCTGGGTTTCAAAGCTGTTGTACATGGCTTCAAATGGACAGGGCCTGGGAAATGAGTATTCAAGGCTATACGTGCTATCGTAAGGACAGACTGACTGGCAGAGGGGGTGGGGTGGCCCTGTTGGTAAGGAATGATATTCAGTCCCTTGCGCGGGGGGACCTAGAATCAGGGGATGTAGAGTCAGTATGGATAGAGCTGAGAAATTCTAAGGGTAGAAAGACCCTAATGGGAGTTATCCACAGGCCCCCAAACAATAGCCTGGATGTAGTGTGTAAGTTGAATAAGGAGCTGAAATTGGCCTGTCGCAAAGATATTACTACAGTTGTTATGGGGGATTTCAACATGCAGGTAGACCGGGAGAATCAGGATGGTACTGGACGCCAAGAAAGGGGGTTTGTGGAGTGCCTCCAAGATGGATTCTTAGAACAGCTTGTGCTGGAGCCAACCAGGGAGAAGGCAATCCTGGATCTGGTGTTGTGCAATGAACCAGATTTGATCAGGGACCTCGAAGTAAAGGAGCCATGAGGAGGTAGTGACCATAATACAATAAGCTTTAATCTGCAGTTTGAAAGGGAGAGGGTACAATCGGAAGTGAGAATATTTCAGTTGAATAAGGGGAACTATGGAGCTATGAGGGAGGAGCTGGCCAAAGTTCAATGGTGCAATACCCTAGCAGGGATGGCAGTGGAGCAACAATGGTAGGTATTTCTGGGTGTAATGCAGAAGATGCAGGATCAGTTCATTCCAAAAAGGAAGAAAGATCCTAAAGGAAGGCCGGGATGGCCGTGGTTGACAAGGGAAGTTAAGGACCATATAAAGACAAAAGGGAAAAAGTATAACATAACAAAGATAAGTGGGAAATCGGAGGACTGGGAAGCTTTTAAAGAACAACAGAGGATTACTAAAAAGGAAATACGCAAATAAAAAATAAGGTACGAAGGTAAACTGGCCAAAAGTATAAGGGAGGATAGTAAAGACTTTTTTAGGTATGTGAAAAGAAAAAAAATGGTTAAGACTAAAATTGGGCCCTTGTAGACAGAAACAGGTGAATTTATTACGGGGAACAAAGAAATGGCAGAAGAGTTGAATTGGTACTTTAGATCTGTCTTCACTGGGGAAGACACGAGCAATCTCCCAGATGAAATAGTGGCTGAAGGACCTGAACTGCAGGGAATTTATATTAGCCAGGAAATGGTGTTGGAGAGTCTGTTAGGTCTGAAGGCTGATAAGTCCCCAGGACCTGATGGTCTGCATCCCAGGGTACTGAAGGAGGTGGCTCTAGAAATTGTGGATGCATTGTTGATCATTTTCCAATATTCTATAGATTCAAGATCAGTACCTGCGGATTGGAGGGTGGCTAATGTTGTCCCACCTTTTAAGAAAGGAGGGAGAGTGAAAACAGAGAATTATAGGCCAGTTAGTCTGACCTCAGTGGTGGGAAAAATGCTGGAGTCTATTATAAAGGACGAAATTACAACACATCTGGATAGCAGTAACAGGATAGGTCAGAGTCAGCATGGATTTATGAAGGGGAAATTATGCTTGACTAATCTTCTGAAACTTTTTGAGGATGTAACTCTGAAGATGGACAAGGGAGATCCAGTGGATGTAGCATACCTGGACTTTCAGAAAGCCTTTGATAAAGTCCCACATAGGAGGTTAGTGAGCAAAGTCAGGGCACATGGTATTAGGGGCAAAATGAATTGAAAATTGATTGGCTGACAGGAAACAAAGAGTAGTGATAAACGGCTCCCTTTCGGAATGGCAGGCAGTAACCAGTGATGTGTCACAGGGATCAGTGATGGGACCGCAGCTTTTTACAATGTACATTAATGATACAGATGAAGGTATTAAAAGTAATATTAGCAAATTTGCTGATGACACAAAGCTGGGTGGCAGGGTGAAATGTGAGGAGGATGTTAGCAGGATACAGGGTGACCTGGACAGGCTAGATGAGTGGATGGATGAATGGCAGATACAGTTTAATGTGGATGAATGTGTGGTTATCCACTTTGGTGGCAAGAACAGGAAGGCAGATTACTACCTAAATGGAATCAAGTTAGGTAAAGGGGCAGTACAACGAGATCTAGGTGTTCTTGTACATCAGTCAATGAAGGTAAGCATGCAGGTACAGCAGGCAGTGAAGAAAGCTAATAGCATGCTGGCCTTCATAACAAGAGGAATTGAGTAGAGAAGCAAGCATGTCTTCTGCAGCTGTACAGGGCCCTGGTGAGATCGCATCTGGAATATTGTGCACAGTTTTGGTCTCCAAATTTGAGGAAAGACATTCTGGCTATTGAGGGAGTGCAGCGTAGGTTCACGAGGTCAATTGCCGGAATGGCAAGACTATCTTACACTGAAAGGTTGGAGCGACTGGGCTTGTATACCCTTAAGTTTAGAAGGCTGAGAGGGGATCTGATTGAGACGTATAAGATTATTAAAGGATTGGACACTCTGGAGGCAGGAAGCAGGTTTCCACTGATGGGTGAGTCCTGAACCAGAGGACACAGCTTAAAAATAAGGGGTAGGCCACTTAGAACAGAGTTGAGGAGAAACTTCTTCACCCAGAGAGTGGTGGGTGTATGGAATGCTCTGCCCCAGAAGGCTATGGAGGCCAAGTCTCTGGATACTGTCCAGAAAGAGTTGGATAGAGCTCTTAAGGATAGAGGAATCAAGGGTTATAGGGATAAGGCAGGAACAGGATACTGATTGAGGCTGATCAGCCATGATCATAATGAATGGTGGTGCTGGCTCGAAGGACAGAATGGCCTACTCCTGCACCTATTGTCTATTGTCTATCTTCCCGTGCTACTCTGTCTCTCAGAGTTTTCTCCTGATTTTTTCCTCCTGAAATGGAGAATTAGATGTGAGACATGCTATTTTACTGAATATGCATTTGCTAAGGGTGTGCTTATGGGATATTACTGCATTGGATTAGTTACTGTTTTGTAGTTAAATAATCTATTATTCTGTTCAGTTTTCCAATAGAGTTGTTATACCAATTTCTTCTTATTGTCAAATTGATAGATGAGCAAATTTGGTAGTGGCAAATGTATCTGATGGATTTTACAGCATGGTGAGCTGTGGTGGGGCTCACAACAATTTCACAACAACCCTACTCTCCCACAAATATAGGGGCCAATGATGACTCACACTTGCATCTCATCTATCAGTTTTTTTCTTCACAAACTGAGATAAATTAGACTGTACCACTGAGGTTGGTTCAGAGAACATGAGGGAACCAAGAGAAACGAGTTAGATGGTGCCACATTTCGAGAGACTGAAGAGCCTCATTGAAACATAGAATATTACAGCGCAGTACAGGCCCTTCAGCCCTGGATGTTGCGCTGCCCTGTGAAACCAATCTGGAGCCCATCTATCCTGCACTACTCCATTCTTGTCCATATGCCTATACAAAGACCAATTAAATGCCCATAAAGTTGGCAAGTCTACAACTGTTGCAGGTAGTGCATTCCACTCCCCTACCACTCTCTGAGTAAAGAAACAACCTCTGACATCTGTACTATATCTGTCACTCCTCAATTTGAAGCTATGCCCCCTTCTGCTAGCCATCACCATCTGAGGAAAAAGGCTCTCACTGCCCACCTTATGTAACCTTCTGATTATATTATATGTCTCAATTAAGTCACCTCTCAACCTTCTTGTCTCTTGTTAATGAAAACAGCTTCAAGTCCCTCAAACTTTCCTCTAAGACCTTACCTCCATATGAGGCAACATCTGAGTAAATCCCCTCTGAACACTTTCCAAAGCTTCCACATCCTTCCTATAATTTGGTGACCAGAACTGCACGCAATACTCCAAGTGCGGCCACATCAGAGTTTTGCGCAGCCGCAACATGACCTCCTGGTTCTGAAACTCGATCCATCTACTAATAAAAGCTAACATACAATATGCCGTCTTAATAGCCCTATCAACCTGGGTGGCAACTTTGAGGGATCTATGCACATAGACAACGAGATCTCTCTGCTCATCTACACCACCAAGAATCTTATCATTCGCCCAGTACTCTTTATTCCTGTTACTCCTTCCAAAGTGAATCACCTCACACTTTTCTGCATTAAACTCCATTTACCACCTCTCAGCCCAGCTTTGCAGCTTCTCTATGTCCCTCTGTAATCTACAACATCCTTCGGCACTATCCACAACTGTACCGACCTTAGTGTCGTCCACAAATTTCTTCACCCTTCTACGCCGTCATCTAGGTCGTTTATAAAAATGACAAACCGCAGTGGCCCCAAAACAGATCCTTGCAGTGCACCACTAGTAACTGAACTCCAGGATGAACATTTCCCATCAACCACCACCCTCCATCTTCTTTCAGCTAGCCAATTTCTGATCCAAACAGCTAAATCGCCCTCAATCCCATGCCTCCGTATTTGTACAGTAGCCTACCATGGGGAACCTTATCAAAAGCCTTACTGAAATCCATATACACCACATCAATGGCTTTACCCTCATCGACCTGTTTGGTCACCTTCTCAAAGAACGCAATAGGATTTGTGGGGCACAACCTACAAAACTGTGTAGACTATCCCTAAATAACTTATTCCTTTCCAGATAATTATAAATCGTATCTCCTATAACCTTTTCCAACATTTTACCCACAACTGAAATAAGGCTCACTGGTCTATAATTACCAGGATTGTCTCTACTCCCCTTCTTGAACAAGGGAACAAACATTTGCTATCCTTCAGTCTTCTGGTACTATTTCTGTAGACAATGACAACATAATGGTCAAAGCGAAAGGCTTAGCAATCTCCTCCATGGCTTCTCAGAGAATCCTAGGATAAATCACATCTGGCACAGGGGATTTATCTATTTTCACACTTTCCAGGATCTCTAACACCTCCTCCTTAAGAACCTCAATCCCATGTAGTCTAGTAGCCTGTTTCTCAATTCCTCCCAACTTGAAGACCCCATCCCGAAGCATAGGTCCCCAAGCCTGTTTCCCATAGCAACAAATCACCTCTTTGTTTTTCCACACCCTCCCACCCCCTTGTGTGACCCTAACCAGACAGCCCCTGGCAATGTGTCCTTAATGGGGGCTGTACAACTCCCCAACAATGTTATCCCCATCACCTGGACTGGATGCTGTGTACTCACAGACTGTGACACGCTCCCCACACTACAGACATTACTGACTGAGATCACCCTGACTGGACCTCTGACTGTGACCAATCCTTAGAATGGTCTGGGAGGCTGCATTGACTTACTATGTCAGGACTCCCTTGTCTGATAGACACCTCCATGGATTTCTGTAAATGCTCCTCCCCTCAGAGTTTGGGAGATATCCACCTGTTAACTGCACATACAAGTTCACACTAGTGACGTTGCATCGATGTCAGGAAGCAGGATACAAGTAGAATCATGTATTTGGAATGGATCTCTGAGTAGATTCGAAGTGAAATCTCGATTTAAGAGATTGGTGCCACAATGAATGCACCAGAGGATTCTTTGTCTGGAAGCGCTAATGTTTGGGGGTGAAGGTGGGGATATTGGTGATAGTTGGTGATAGGCCTCCACACCTTTACCAAACCCTTGAAGAATTCCCTTGACAATTCTGATTGTTTAGTCAAGCCCAGGTATTGATGCAAATTGTGTTAGCTTCTTCCATTTAAACTGTTCTTAAATTTACTTTGAACATGACAGGAGACTGTCAATATTTGTGCAGCCTCTGTTAAATTTTACAAGTGTTTATGTTTACATTTTAGCTTGGAAGGTTTTATTGTTAATTTATATAACCTGACCTCAATCTCTGCCTGACCCACAGTGACTGATTAAACAGTGCACCTTCATTAAATTTCCTTTACAGGATAATAAACAAAAATGTTTTCCATCACCCGGCTTCATATCTTTAATCCTGATAATCTTTCAGTTTCCGATGCTAGGAAGTTTACAGCCTAAGCAAGTGAGGATTAGGGTTAATAAATAACATTGGTGTCATATGTGAAACAGCAGCATATACAGCTCACACTGTGTGGATTGGCTATCCTTTTCATTGGCAGTTACCTACATTGAACAAATTGAGTAATCTGTTCGCCATTGTCATTGACCTCAATCACGAGGCGTGCACTGCTTCTAAAACATTGTACACTGTGCCTAGGTAGGGCAGTTGTGGATTTTGTACCCCTCCAGCACATTACAGAGATTGGTACACACTGGAAAGCCAAAAAGAAGAAGAAGGCAGTATTAAGAGTTTATTTTCTAGCAATATATTTTACATTAGATGTTTCAGATCAAAACATTGCAACCATATTGTCATTTACAAGAATTACAAAATTATAGGCATAATTATGTATCTGCTTGAGAAAAAGTGTTATTTGCAGGACTGTAAAAGGATGTAATATTTTATTTTTTATCAAATAAATTGAAGACAGTGTTTATAATCATACTGCAAGCAGACATGGTGTAAGACATGTCGGACTCAGTTATGCTAGGCCTTTCAAACCAGAATCAATATAAATTAAAAGGTCTGCAATGAAAGTAATAATTAAACGTAACTTTGAGCCAATTTTACTAACGTTCATGTGGAACTTGGCTAATGATTGTATTTTGCTGAAGTCAGCAGGATGAAAGCATTGGACCTCAGTTCATTAAAATATCTTGTTGCGAAAAAAAATGACATCACTTTCCTGCTGTACACCAGCATCAGGCTTGAAATGTGATCTCGACATTTTATATTGTAGTTTCCAGATGACTAATATAACAGCACAGGGAACCTATTTTTGGGACTCCTCGTCTTAAAGGCATAACATCACGACAGTAAAATATCTTGCAATGATTATCCATGAACCAAGGAAATGCTGCAATCATTAATATCATAACACCCTCCCATCCGTTCCTGTCTCTTTGAATTTTAACGATGAAATATCAAATTTGATGTAGTTGGCACTGTGGTGGGTCATCTCAATCGGTTTGGAATTACAAATCTTCTAAATGATTCTGATTCTCCTCAGTTAATGAGTTAGAAATTGTGTGATCCTCCCCCTCAGCCTGACATCTGGCACAAAGTGAAATCCGCAGGTGGGCCTATTCTATTAAAACATCACTGACCTGAAAGCTATAATAGTGTTTTGCTTTCCAGTTACTGCCTGGCATGCTGAGAATTTTCAACACTCTATTTTTAAGTCACTGCAAACAAAATCTGATGCTGCATTCTCTGACAGCCTGGCCAAGTCATAGGGGTTCAGGGCATCTCTTCCTTGCTTCCCATTCATCCTCCTTCTCCCTGTCCTCCTCTCAAGATGACCTCCAGATCCCTTGAAGCAATGGCTGCACTGAGGTCATCACAATGTGATGGGGGTTGCAGCACACCATCAAAAACTTTGAATCGTGTTCTGGAATATCCAGTAGGGCTCTCCCTGAGTGGTTACAGTCGTGAGCATTTTCTAGCAGCTGTCCAGTTGGCTGCCCAATGATGTTCTGAGTTAATTTGTGGCTTCCATACACTCTCCCTGTGTGGTGAGCTGGAGAACTGCATGGTCATCTGTCACATGTAGAAAGGGTCACGGTTGTCTCCAAACAACGATTTTCTGGCTTCAGTAGAAGATGGTGGGTAGAGCTGACTGGTGCAGGATCAGTATCATTGCAGCTGCTAGTTACTGAGCATTTGCCAATATGATATACTTGGCATGTCACATACCAACTGCACATGGATCGAATGGTAATCCCTGCAGCTCCTAAAATCGACAATCGAGTTGTATGAGTAGCTCCAAGTATCTTCCAGAATCCCACCATTCTGACAAAGCCATGTAACTTTTCATCTTTTTCATCCTTCCCTTGACCTTCCTGAAAGAGAAGGTGTCGTTCTGTTCTGGTTGATGATCATAGTAAGCTTTCCCAATTACACTGATGAACAGTTTAGTGAGATGTGTTCGAGAGGCTCCCACCTGGAAGGACCAGAGCACTTAAGTGGTTAAAGCACCAGGGACCTTCATTGCCACTCACAGGACTCAGCCCACCCTGGTATGACGCTCCAGATCGGGTTGTACAAGGTGAACCAGTCTGTGACCATTCCCTGTTGAACCTCATGGGACAGGTGCAATATGAAAACTGCTTCTACCCAATCATTGGAGGGCAGAGTCTTCAATGTAGCACCCTCACACTCCTAACTCATTACAGAGCTTCCCCCTCAAAACAGCCCCATGCTGCAAATGAAGAGACAACTACAGCCCCTCTCACTTAGGCAGCAGTTCCTGCATCCTCTGAGATCTCAAAATGCAGCACTTGATGCTCAGCCAAAGCAGAACTAAGTCAGATATTGTAAGTTGTTGTCTGGCTGTTTACAGAACACTAATACTGAGCACCCCCTCTCAGCATTAATTTTGGTGAGTAATCAGTGAGTGACAGAACTTTGAATAAAACTGGATGATTTAAATTTGCGAATAGAACATTAAATCAACTGCTGGGACTGAGTGACATCATGATAGGACCAGTTCAGACACATCAGGAACATGTAGAGGAACCTGTTGCAAGTTGCCTTCCCACTATGGGGCACTGAGATAGCCATGCAAAGAATGGCTATCGCCATCGTGAGTCCCACTCGTAGATCCACCAACCTCCCTAATGCTGTCTCCAGCAATGCTACTGATCCAAATGTAACACTCGGTCTTGTTAAGCATTATCATTGATTGAGTCCCCTACACATTACTCTTCAGACAATCCAACAATATTTTCGGTTTTGGATGGATATGGCACAGCCACTAAATTACATTCATAATGTATAAGGTAACAGTTTAGTTAGTTAATTGTTCAACTTTACAATGATAGGAACACTTGGTCATCCAGAAATGTACTTTCTCTCAGAGAGGTTACAAAGATGGATGTCATTGATCCAATCCTTAATGTAAATATATTGTAAATGTGTAAAATTGTACACAATGAAGGGGAACAATTTGGTATTTTTTGTTTCATTGAAGTACTCTTCTGATCAATAAAAATTTATCTGAAACAGTGCTCGCTATTTTCAGTTCTGTCCTTGCCTAATACAACAGTGAGATGGTGAAATGATATTGTTTTCATTTTCCTGACTCTTTTGATTTTAATCCTTTCTTAAGCTGGACTGCAAATTGTGTGCATTTGAGTGTTCTGCATTTTGTCTGCTTGTATAGACCTGCTGTTTTGTGCAGCAATGAAGTGTACAGCATATTGAATGATTTGAATGAATGATTTATTGTCACATATATCTAGGGAGATACAGTGAACGTGAATCAGCATCAATTGTGTATGATCTGTCATCGCACTAAGGAGCAGAACTTACTTTCATGCAAGCAAGGGTGAACTGCCTTATTGATGGAAAACAAAACCAAAGAGAAAAGCTTACATTTCTGTCTCACCTTACTGTGTTGCTCAGAAACATTCTAATCACAACAGTGAATAATTTTAAAATTCAGTATCCATTACTAGGAATTCAAACACGAAGTTTTTTTTTCACTGAGCAAGACCACCTTAGGGATATGAACAGATCTCCTTTCAAACCATGACAATGGGATCCTTAGTGCTGACCGGAGCCACTGGGACAAGTAGACAGGAATTTGGTTTCATGCCTCAGCTAATGGACACACTTTTTAAAAATCCAGCACTTGATCTGCAGCATTGCAATGGTCAGTCAGCCTAACTGCATGTAAAATCTTGGCAAGCAAATGAGTAGAGCTTGGACGCGCAAATCTTTAACTCAAAAGTGAAAGAGCCACAAAATCAACCAAGTAAGAAAGTACCTTTCATCTTAAATTATGAAGAGATAGATTTGAGGTTAACTTTAATATGGGTCAGTGGCAATGGGAGGTCATAAAAAAGGCAGTAACGCATCGACCTGAATTTTCTCTCCTTTGACTGGGATGGAAAGGAATATCAGGAGGCAAGGTAGTGTGGTATTATATAGTGGCCAGGTATGTATTGGGCAGCCAGGCAGAATACAAGAACCAAGCGTTAATTTTGGGACTGCCAGTACCCCAATCTACACAGGCAATTTTTCCATATCTAAACTAATGACCAATTAAATACCTAAACAAATTTATAAATGAGCAGACTAATGATAGATGAAGGCTCCCTTTGCAAAGTTAGCTACCAAACACCCAATGCAGGCATTGGGTGCAAGATTGTATAGCTGCTCCAGAGACTGCCAATGAAAGCCAAGTTGTGAAAGGAACAATTTTTGAATGGCATGTATTCTGTGAAGCCAGGAGGAGCATGAGAGCTCTCCCAATTCGCCAGCCATCATAATCCCCGGTCTAGGTTGACTTGACGACTGCTCATGCTAGTCATATCTGCTGTGCGTGGGGATGCATATTGGGCCTGCTTCTCACCATTCTGATTTTAGTGAGGCCCAAGACCCAATTTCATACAAACCTTCAGACTACCTGCACCAGTACGTACAAGTGTACTGCATCCAGTTCTCATCAGCAGGTCAAAGTTACCCCCTCCCCCCATTTTCATTCACAGTTTAAACATTCACCATAATGCAATTAAATATTTATTAATGTTCTGTCTGCATTTGAAAGAGCAAAGCAAATGAAGGGTGAAGACACTTAGAAGGCAGGGTGCTCCAGACATTTACAGTAGCTTGTTCTGCTCAAGTGACTTGTAAAGCCTTTGGCAGCCTTTCTGTTTCTTGTAGTCTTGTATAAGAATTGCCAGTGCAGTTTGTTAGCACATCCATAGGAAGTGATAATTCCAAATTACTAAGCAAGTAAAATCTCAGAATAATAAACATCAGGAATGATTGATCATTTCAGGGTGTCCCATTGCACATGGTCCAACATTTGTTATTTTAACCAACGATGCCAATTTCCCACACTTATTTGTCACATTCCATGGGTTAGTTATATAAACAATATCAATTCCAATTCTGGTATTTTTTTAATTCTTGGGCAATTATGCACATGATTTATCTTGATATTTGAAAAAAAAATTAATCCTTGCCTTTCCCAAGGTTTGCTTCTCTCTGCAGCATTAGTCACTGCATGCTTTTTAAGGATTATTTTTCATCACTGAGAATTTGATCAGTCAACTGCAAACCAGATTATGAATGAAATATTAAGCCAGTGCCTGGATCACTGGTAATGTCCAGCTGAGGTATCCTCAGCCAAAGTTAATTTCCCATGACCGGATTTTCAATGAGTTATGAAACTGGTATGCTTGAGAAATGCTTCAAAAACACAAATGGACTTTTTGTGTTTTTCTGACAACTGAAGCACACATAACCCATGACTTGTAGGGATGGTCTCAATGGAAATTAATGTGAGGAAGGGATTGAAAGTCAGGCAAGGGAGAGAACAAACCCACTGCTGCCTGTTTACACCCAGGGGGAACAGAGAGAAGCAGCCTCTTGGCTTTAGCCTCAACTGGCCCTGCCACACAGAAATGAGAGAAACTGAAATGATGGTGGTGCAGTCTTCTGAATGACATCTTAAGCAAAGCTCCTATGTCTATTCAGAAGATGTAAAAGAACCCACAGCTCCACTTGAAGACATAGACAATATCGACCTCTCAACAAACTCCACCAAAACAGATTAGCTCATTGCCTATCTCACTGCTATTTGTACAACATTGTTGCATGCACATGTGATTTTCCCTACGTTATGGCAAAGACCACCCTGCAAAAGTACTTCACTTCTATGAAGTGCATTATGATAGTCTGAAGTCACAGAAGTCACTGAATATTTGTTTTGTCATTTTTATCTTTTGCCACAGTTAAATTATTTTGAATTTGGTAGTGCCTGTACCTCTTCAGAAAGCAGCAGTGCACTGCACTGATTAATGTTCTTCTCGACAATACTATCATGAAAGCAGAGAGTCGGAGCTGCCGGTGATTACAAACATTGTGGCCATGACATTTCAGTGAACATACATTTCCTGTTCAATGATGTGCTATTATTGTTAGATTTTTGATGGTCCAGTGATGAGGCAATCACTTGAATGCTTGATGGTCCAGTGGTGTAAAGAAATGTGTCTTGATTCTGATTTTGAACTTTTTTAGCAATATAATCATTTCCAGTTTTATTACTTGTCAACTTCAAGCATTGCGGTGTAAATGAATGGAGGTGATTTTTAATTAGTGGTGGAGATTGGGTAGGCAGTGGACAAAGCATTTAAACAAATCGGTCAGCAGGAAGCCCAGTCAATCTATGTAGCTAGGCCTCATGAGAGGTAAACAACTGGAGTGTTTAGTGAAAGCTCACAATTCCATTTGGTGGGAAATCTAGCAAGTCGGCTGAGTGTTAGCGAGAAACAGAAATATTGAGAGTGAAAGACAGCAGTCGTTTTCTCCAACAATTAGGTTTTTTGTAGTATTCACAGCAGTAAGAGCAAGAAATAATGGAAATCTTTAATGAAAAGGCACTTCAGAAAATAAGAATGCTGCAACTTCCAACCTCTACTTACTGTGGCCAAGAACCACTTTGAATACCATTTGAGGGATAATGAAATGTACTAGGGGGATATTAGAGGATATATACACTAGGGATAAATAAATATTGAAGTGTAGTCAGGAGGTATTACAGGAGGTACAACACAAGGAAGATTCTAGAGGTTATGGGGATTTTAGAGTATGTGTTAAATAGGTAGGATTTTAGAGGATACCACACTGTGATAGGAGAATTTTAGAATATATATGACACCAAAGAGGATAGTAGAAAATATAACGCAGTTGGGGAATATCAGAAGATATGCAATTCAACAGGGATACTGGAGGATATATCACACAAAGGGGACAGTGGAGGATATACTACATTAGGGCAATTCTTCTTCTTTTAGTAGTTTTGGTGGGATTTTCTAAGAGAGATTGGACAAACTGGACCTGTATTCACTCGTGTTTCCAAGAATGAAAGGTGAAATTTACAAAATATCTGAAGGGATAGATACAGGAAATGCAAGTAAGATGTTTCCCCTGGTTTTGGAGTCTAGAACCAAGCAGCAAAGCTTAAAAATGAGAGATCACCTAGGTAGAAAATGAACTTTTTTTTTACTCTGAGGTTTCTGAATGTTTGGAATTCTCTACCACAGATGTCTGTGAAAGCTTAGTCTTTGAGAATTTAGGGTGTAGGTTTGCTCGTTGAGCTGTAGGTTTGAGAATGTTTTATATAAATATTACTGATTGCTAGTGGTGTAAAGGATTATGGGATAGATAACAGCATTAAAATTTTGAATGGCCATGATCACATTGAATAGCAGGGCAAGTTCGATGGGCTTAATGACCTACTTTACTTCCCATGTTCCTATGTCCATCCAAATGCAGAGGATGCTTATCAAGGAGTATAGCCCATGGTAATAGTCTTTTAACGCAGGGAGATTGTTGCATTGTAGCTACCACATGTGGGATTTTTCCCAATCAGGAGACTTTCACGTTATTAACTGGCTGTTATCTAGGTGTATTGAAAGAGTCTGTATGTTTGAAAATCAACCTATTTATCCATCTTGTGGAATGCATCTTCTGTGGCTATCAAGTCACGGAGTGGACTTGGATTCAGAGCTCCTGCCACAGAATTAGAAATGCTACTCTCTGTGCCCTTCTAATGATAAACTAGAGGATATGTTCCACAGGGGGATATTTAGGGACATATTACACTCTGAAGGAATACTAATGGAATACCACATCTTGGCCTGTGATGTCCAAGATTTCTGGATGTGTATAAGAATGAATAGAAGTAACCTGAATGAAGATGTAAGTGGCTTTGGGATCTTACCTGCATTGTTTGTCCTCTTTTTATATCAGAATTAAACTTCCACCTATGTCTGCAGGAGCACTGGTCATTCAAATTGAGGGCATTCAAAATCAGAGCAAGTGTAATTTTAATTTTTACAGTTTTCATACTGTAAACAAGGCCGTATGGAAGATGAAAACCTATTGTGTGTACAATTTTAAAGGCAAATTTACTTTGTAAGAAGGGGCATGGTGGATACCTCTCGTTTGCAAATTCTAACATTGTAAGTGACGGCACGAAATGTTATTGCATCGCTTCCATAACCATCAATTTCCATGCAATTAGTGACACTGTTCATCAGCAAAAGGAGGTGCATTGCAGTTTCCTGGATAAGTCAATCTGTATAAGACAATGTGATTCTTCATGGAATTTTCAGTAATTATCCATGGAAAGTTCAATGCAGATATAGTACAGTCTCTGTAAATGAGAGACTCAACCTCGGACCTTCGGGTGACCATCCTCCAAGGCGGACTTCGGGACAGGCAGCAGCGAAAAGTGGCCGAGCGGAGGCTGATAGTTAAGTTCGGTACCCGTAGGGAGGGCCTCAACTGGGACCTTGGGTTCATGTCACATTACAGGTGACCACAATTACACTATATACACAGACAGACACTCCTACACACACACACTCTTACACACACACACACACACACACAGAGGCACTCCTATACACACATACACGCGGACACACATATACACACAGTCACCCACACACACCCTTACAGACACACACACTCCCACACTCACACATGCACCCCCTCACAGACTTAAGACACTACACTCACTACACACACACATACACTTTCTCACACTCACAACCCCCAATCCACACAGACACACACACACAGACAGACAAAGACCCACATGCACACATATATTTTGTGGGGTGAATTTGTATTTGCAGGGTTACATTGTACTTAGCTCAAAAACTACATGCATTCTTGTAGAACTCTGAGCTCAAAAACTGCATGAATTCATGTAAAACACCATTATCTCATTTTTTAGATTAGAATCAATCTAAACATCACGGCATAGACAGAGAACACAGGGGGCCAACACCTTCAACATATTGTCTAGCTATCACCATTGTTAACAGCTAACCTGAGAATACAATTTTTTAAAAAAAGGTTTTGTGATTTACACATGAAAGAAGTGAAACTATCATGGTATTCAAACAGATGAAAGGCTTAACAGACAATCAATTTTTGAATGTATAATTTCAGTTACATCACACTGTAAATTTTTGTTATAAATTCTGTGTGTTAGGATTGAGCCCTCCACTATCGCCTGGTGAAGGAGCGACGCTCCGAAAGCGAGTGTGCTTCCAATTAAACCTGTTGGACTATAACCTGGTGTTGTGTGATTTTTAACTCAGTCTCTGTAAAGACTGCCATCTTTGTTAGAGCACTTGGAGACAATAAAGGAAGAACAACAGAGGTTCTTTCCTCAACTTGTTTGCATTTGATTCATTCAGAGCATTTCCCACCTCATCTGAAATGCCACTTGTGGTACAGTGACCATGAGCATTTACTGGATAGTAGTCAGGCACTGTAAAAGTGTAGCATCTCAGAGAAGAGCTGTGAAATATTCACACATAGACCTGCAGTCTCTCCTGCAAGAGGTGGACAGCAAAAGGGACTGATTCGTGGCTGATGTTATGCAGCCCTAATGTAGAGGTTTGAAGGAATCTGATGCCCAAAACATTAAGGGCTGTGGTAAGTCACAGCAAAAGTCAGAGCTTTATTGCCAGTGGAATGACAACCAGTCTTCACAAAGAACATCACACTGTTTGTAAAGGTAACCTGCATCTTCAGCACTTTTCTGAAATACATTAACTGACCTGTGCTGCTACAGACTTGCTTGTGCAGGATACAGTCAGATAGTTTTGTACCTTGCTGGCCTATTCTATTCGCTAGAGTACCTCCTCCTGCTTCATAAAATGGCAGAGTTCTGCTCATGAAGAGTTTCAAGAGTATTCAATGTGAGAAGAACCAAGGAATCAAACAAATCATTTGTCTCTATAGTGCTGGGGTGTGGCTTAGTGAGATCAACAAGAGACCTAGAGAGTAAAATTGTTGGATGAGAAGGTTGAAAAATTATTTGGAAAGTATATTCAATTGTGCATATTTTGAAGAACTTGTATTTGTGAGATATCCCTTTAAACCCAACGTGAAACTCAAAAGGAAACTTTGGAAATGAGCAATAATTGGATTTCATGGGTATGACCTCACTTCGAACAAATTAAAGCCTGGCTGAGGACAAAAACTAAACAAAAAGTGAATTAAAGTTAATTGGAGTAGCATCGTGTTTCTGCCTGTTGTACTGCAGCAGGGTTGTTGCAGAACACAGAATTCATGTGAGGATAAACAGACAAAACTCTTGCTGAAATGGACATTTTATTTTGATACTAAGAAGGAAAACAGAACTCCGGAAGCATTTAGGGAACTGATGTAAGAGCAACCTAAAAGGAACTGAATTCCAAAAATAGTATGACCAGCTCAGGTGTGATGAAGAGCTTAAGGTCATCTCAGAGAACTATGAATTTAGTGTTGTTGATCGTTCAATTGAAAAGGCAATCTGTAAAGTTGCACTATCAGGAAGTAGGGACCTCAAGGGCCAAATCAATTGAGTGGGAAAAATTAGAGGTCCGACATATGGGAGGCCAGATTAGATAACATTGAAACTGTACATGTACAAATGATTGCAGTCAAAGATTGAGCTCAAACCTCTGGGGTTTTGTCAGTGGGGAGGTGAAGTGTTAACTTTGTATTTAACTCTAATGTGGTTTGTAATTAGAGGCAGTTGGAAGGTACTGTTCAAGTGAGTGAGTTTATTTTCTTTTGTTAATTGAAGTTTAGGCTTAGGTGTGGTGACCTCACTCTCTTTGTATGAGCTCAATAGTTACCAGGCTGACTGGACTAAACCAGTTATGTAGAAGCTGCAATGTTTAAATGAGGGAACTTTAATGCAGCTGAAGATTGAGTTTGATCAGTAGGGAATTACCTAAGTACGGAAGGAGGTGTTTGTTTGTTTGCATTTTCTTCTGCCCTTCTACCTATTTTGCCCTGTACGAACTGGTTCTTGCTCCACTATAGGCAAAGGACCTGGGAGATAATCATAACCATCCTGCAATATTGAGTGAACACACCGGTGTGGCATCATGGGTAAATAATTGATAGGTGAGCATTTCTCTCTTTTACTTTTTCTCATTCATTTTCAGATTAAATACGCTTGTGCAAGCATTTGGAAGCATAATTTTCTTTTATAAAAAGGGTACAACTGAGGGACTGAAGGGAGTTCATGGAGCAGAGTTCACAGCCATGATATGCTCCTCCTGTGCCATATGGCAAAGCATGGAAGCTTCAGTTGTCCGTCGTGGCCACGTATGCAGGATGTGTGTCACATTGCAGCTACTGATGAACAGCATTTCAAAGCTGGAGTTATAGGTGAGTTCTCTGTGGAAATCCATGATGCTGAGTATGTCATGAATAGCACAGATAAAAACCAAACTGGCAGAAAGTGCATGGTTGACCACCAGGCACAGTACAGGAAGGCAGGTAGAGCAGGAATCCCCTATGGCCATCCTGGTTTGGGTACTTTTGGGGAAGATGACTACTCAGGGGAAAGCAGTGAGAGGCAACTACGTGGCACCATGGGTGAATCTGCTGCACAAGAGGAGAGGAAGAAGAATGGCACAGTTATACTGATAGGAGGGAAAAGTCTGTTATTGAACGACTGCAGGGCATTCCAAAGGGGGAGGGCAACAGATAGAAATATTGGTACCAGCAAGATGGGCAGAAAAAAGGGATAGGGTCCTGCAAACAGAATTTGGGAGGTAGGAAGTAGATTAAAAAATTGGACCTAAAAGAAAATGATGTCCAGATTACGTCTGGTGCCATGTGCTACTGAGTATAGAAATAAGAGGTTAGTTCAAATAAATGTATGGCTGGAAAGATGGTGCAGGAGAATGCAGAATAGACATTAGTCACAATGCCAGCATTTCATTTGCACTGTGGATGTCTCTACTAGTTTTGTTTCTATTTATTTTTGACTAGAAATAAAAGCTCAGCTTTGGAATTGTCCACGTGCTTGCCTGTCTGCTATGGTCCCTCCCTGGACAATGATAAGATGTTGGTTTACAGGGGGCACTAGAGACAGAATAGCAGAGACTTAGAGAGGGTAGCAAGTGGCTAATGATAGATAAGCTGTGTGACCCAGTGGTTAAACAGTGACAGGGTCAAGAAAGTGGAGCTGCATGTCAGCCATGGCAACGATGTGCCATTACCATACTGGTGAAGGGCAACAGTGCATTGCCAATGCTTGGCTGGGTGTTCAACTGAGATTCAAAGATGTCAGACTATTCCAGGATACCCCAGCAATGGCACATTCTTCTCCTATGGTACCTGGTAGAATCTGGCTGGCATTGAATGAGAGAGGAGCCAAAGGTGTATGGTAGGTGTTTGATGAGATGAGTTTGGGATGGTATGGTGAGAAATATTGATAGGCCTCAAGGAGAGAAATCATCCATGAAGCTCAATGAAGTTGACACTGAGTTAAAACAGCATAAGACCAGCTCCATTACATGGGTGGTGGGGGTGGGGGGTGGGGGTGGGGGGAGAGAATAATAGTTTGATAGAAAAATAATGCAAATTACTCTCTGTCAAATTTTCACATGAAAGTTATAGAGTATTGAAAGGAGGAGTGTCAATCTTGGTAAGTAGGCACGTCAGTATGATTTTATCAGCTCAATAACCTAGAGCAATTATGTGTTTAGCGAATTGAACCCATATATATTCGTAGAGGGAATTAAATCACAGATGTTTAACACTTATTTTCACATTATATTTTCATAGTTTGAGCTATGCTTTATTAGATTAATTCTGCTATTAACTTTATCAGAATAATTTAACAGTGTACATCACTTACATGAAGATATTATGATTTCTCTAATATGCTGTAGATGTAATGGTTTCTGACAGGCTTAACACCAAAATATGGTTTTATAACTTTCCATCAGTTCTGGGTTTTTTTACACTGCTGATTAACATAAATATTAAGAACACTTAATACTGTGAATTCTAATCCCACCAGGCCGTGCCTTAAAGTTGTTCAAATAAATTTCACTTCTGGTCTTTAACATGTCTCAGAGAGGGAAAAGTTCTACAGTATCTTTGGATTGGAATCAAACCCTAACTTCAGATGTGAAAGTATATCGTCAAACATGTATACTCAACTCACTTTTCCCTCTGTTCAATTTAGACCGATCTGAACTCGAATGATCCAGTTACCTGCACCTTCAAGCATCCTGCTTTAAACACAAAGCCTTGATAATGAAGGGATTTTTCTATTCAAACTCTCCATGTGCACTGTCCAACATATGAACTTCCTTGTTATCTTCATTGCATATGTTATTATTGCATTGTAATTACGTGAAAAAGTTTTGAGGAAACTCACAATAAGTATGTTGTACTGTGTATATATCTTTAATGCACTGGATAAGAATTTCCCTGGCATGTTTTCTTTCAAATGCAATGATTGCTCTGTCCAAAAAAAAATGAAAAGAAAGACTTCCATTTATGTGGCCTGTTTTACAGCCACTGGTTGTCTCAAAGCATTTTACAATTAATGAAGTATATTTTTTGAAGCGTAATCATTTGTAGGCAAGTAAAAATTGTGACAACTAATTTGCACACGGCAAAAGCAATGTGCCCAAGCCCACGGGGGCAGATTGCATTAGAATACCGCTCACCTCCATGTGATGTGGCTGGTTACTTTCTGATTTTCAGTCACCACCACCTACAGGGGAAATTTAGAACAAAACAAAACCACCTCAGTTGCTACCTCCAGCAACTGTCCCCCCGAATCACCCAATTCAGAAAATATTTTGTTGCTTTTATTTCTTTTTGTTGCTTTTTTTTGTTATGAATACCAAGCATGTGAAAATAAAGGAATCCACAACCAACCCTTGGTGAAAGAAATCAGTGGCAAATACTTCACTTTTTAAGACTTTTACTTTAGCAGGAAAAACACAATGTCAACATACAATTGAGCATGTATTAACAGACCACTGATATTTCATTTTCCAGAAGAAATGTTACTCTAAACCCAACAACTACAATAAAAGGTACATTTTAAAACCTGAAAGCATGCAGCACAGTGTATAAATCCAATTGATCTCGTCTCCCACAAGAATCACAGAGTCATAGAGTCTACAGCACAGAAAAAGACCCTTCAGCCCATTGAGTCTGTGCCAATCAAAAACAATCACCTTACTATTTTAATGCCATTTCCCAGCACTTGGCCATACCATTGTATGTCTTACCATATAGTGTCATTGAGTCATACAGTACGAAACAGATCCGCCGATCCAGACTTCCTAAATGTTCTGAAGGTTTCTCCCTCTACCACCCTTACAGGGTGAGCTCCAGATTCCCACCACCCTCTGGGTGAGAATTCTTTCCTCACCTCCCCTCTAAGCCTCCAGCCATTTCCCTTAAATCCATGCTTCTGGTCGTTGATCCCTCCAAAGTGTGATCCTGTCTACCCAATCTATACCCACCATAATTTGATATCGCTCCATCATGTCTGCCTTCAGTCTTCTCTGCTCCAAATAAAATCACCCAGTTTGTTCAATTTCTCTTTGTAACTAAAACTCTTCCACCTGCCAGCTTCCTGGCAAGTCTTCTTTGCACATTCCCAATGCTATCACATCCATCTGTTAATGCAGATTCCAGAATCACACACAATACTCCAGCTGTGACCGAACCAACGCTTGATACAATTCCAACATAATCACACTGTTCTTAACCTCCATGGCCCAGCTAATGAAGGCAAATGTCCCATATGTCTTCCTACCTGTCCTGCTACCTTAGGGCACAGTTCACATCCACACCAAGATCCCTCTGATCCTCAATACTTTCCGTTATGTATTCCCTTGCCTTGTTTGTCCTGCCAAATTCATCACCTCTAACCCTACCATTAGCCTAATCCTAACCCTACCCTAACCCTAATCATACCTTAACCCTTACCCTAACCCTAATCATACCTTAACCCTTACCCTAAAGCTAACCCTACCCTAACCCTAATCATACCCTAACCCTAATCATACCCTGACCCTAATCATACCCTAACCCTAATCATACCCTGACCCTAATCATACCCTGACCCTAATCATACCCTGACCCTAATCATACCCTAACCCTAATCATACCCTAACCCTAATCATACCCTAACCCTAATCATACCCTGACCCTAATCATACCCTAACCCTAATCATACCCTAACCCTAATCATACCCTGACCCTAATCATACCCTAACCCTAATCATACCCTAACCCTAATCATACCCTGACCCTAATCATACCCTAACCCTAATCATACCCTAACCCTAATCATACCCTGACCCTAATCATACCCTAACCCTAATCATACCCTGACCCTAATCATACCCTGACCCTAATCATACCCTAACCCTAATCATACCCTGACCCTAATCATACCCTAACCCTAATCATACCCTAACCCTAATCATACTCTAACCCTAATCATACCCTAACCCTAATCATACTCTGACCCTAATCATACCCTGACCCTAATCATACCCTGACCCTAATCATACCCTTACCCTAATCATACCCTGACCCTAATCATACCCTAACCCTAATCATACCCTGACCCTAATCATACCCTGACCCTAATCATACCCTAACCCTTACCCTAACCCTAATCATACTCTAACCCTTACCCTAATCTTAACCCTAACCTTTGCCCTAATCCTAACCCTACCCTAACCCTAATCATACCTTAACTCTTACCCTAACCCTAACCCTAACCCTAACCCTAACCTTTACCCTAACCCTAACTCTAACTTATTTGAATGTAATTCCATTTGCCACTGATCAGCTCATCTGACCAGCTTGTCTATACCCTCTTGAAATCTAAGGCTTTCTTCCTCATTCTTCACCACCCCAGCAATTTTTGTGTCATCCACAAACTTACTGATTAATCCGCCCCCCCCCCCCCATACTTTCAGGTTTAAACCATTTATATACATCACAAACAGCAAACAACCCAACACTGATCCCTGCAGAGCCCCTCTGGACATAAGCTTCCAGTCACATTAAGCCTCTCAACATGCCACTCTGCCATTTCCCATTGATAGTCAAAGTTAGAATGATGCATTTTAAGAATTCCATACCCTCCAAAACTTTCAAAGTATGAGTACCCCAGTTAATGTTGGGAAAGTTGAAATCCCCCACCATCTCGATCTATTATGTTTGGACTTCTCTGAAATTTGCCTGTGTCTCTGCTCTTCTATTTCTCCCAGACCGGTAGAGGCCGACAGTACACTCTCAGCAGTATGAATCCTCCAGTTTAGCTTTTAGATTTGGCTCATATGGCTTCATTTGAGGAGCTTTCAAAGATACTACCCCTCCTTATTGGTGTTATTGATTCCCTAAACAATATTGCAACATGTTCTCCTCCTTTACCTCTTTCCGAACCTTGCTTGAAAACTCTATATCCTAGAACATTGAGCTGTCAATCCTCCCCCTCTCTCAATCATGTGTCAGTGACAGCAATGAGAACAAGTCCATATGATCATTTGTGCCCTCAACTTGTCTGCCATGATTGTCTGCTGCACCTAGCTCTCATCTGCTGGAGCTGGGTGTTAATGAAGTTCTGTCTGGCTTCCAGCACCTGATGAGCTGAGCTCTGTAATCCACAGAAGCAGCTTACTCCTTCCCAATGTCATAATTTTCCTTCTCCAAAGACTGCTCCTGTTCCCCACAGGTTCTCAGCTCAGAGAAGTGTTGGTGCTAACGAACATTACCTCTCATTTTTCTTCCTTCTGCACAGGGGAAATTTGCTAACGCTCTTCACGAGGTTTTTTAACTAATTCAGCAAAGGGATGGGAACCTGATTTGTCACTCCAGTGTACAGGAGGTTGAAAGTAGTGAGGTCATGAATAAAGTTTCAAGGTCACAGGAGTGTAACTGCAGGCAGGAAGGTGGTTTGAAATGTGTCTGCTTCAGCACCAGGAGTATCCGGAATAAGGTGGGTGAACTTGAAGCATGGGTTGGTACTTGGGACTTCGATGTTGTGGCCATTTTGGAGACATGGATAGAGCAGGGACAGGAATGGTTGTTGCAGCTTCTGGGGTTTAGATGTTTCAGTAAGATCAGGGAAGGTGGTAAAAGAGGGGGAAGTGTTACATTGTTGGTCAAGGACAGTATTACGATGGCAGAAAGGACGTTTGATGAGGACTTGTCTGCTGAGGTAGCATGGGCTGAGGTTAGAAACAGGAAAAGAGAGGTCACCCTGTTGGGAGTTTTCTATAGGCCTCCGAATAGTTCTAGAGATGTAGAGGAAAGGTTTGCAAAAATGGTTCTGGATAGGAGAGAAAGCAAGAGGGTAGTTGTTATGGAGGATTTAACTTTCCAAATATTGACTGGAAATGCTATGGATCAAGTGCTTTAGATGGGTCAGTTTTTGTCCAGTGTGTGCAAGAGGGTTTCCTGACACAGTATGTAGACAGGCCAACAAGAGGCAAGGCCACGTTGAATTTGATACTGGCTAATGAACCAGGCCACGTGTTACATTTGGAAGTAGGTGAACACTTTGGTGATAGTGACCACAATTCGGTTCCATTTACTTTAGTGATGGAAAGGGATAGGTATATAATGCAGGTCAAGAGTTATAGCTGGGAGAAAGGCAATTATGATGCAATAAGGCAAGATTTAGGATGCATAGGATGGGGAAGAAAACTGCAGGAGATGGGCACAATTGAATGTGGAACTTGTTCAAGGAACAGCTACTGCATGTCCATGACATGTATGTACCTGTCGAGCAGGGAGGTAGTGGTCGAGTGAGGGAACCGTGGTTTACTAAAGAAGTTGAACCTCTTGTCAAAAGAAAGAAGGAAGCTTATGTAAAGATAAGATGTGAAGGCTCACTTAGGGTGCTTGACAAGTTAGCCAGGAAGGATCTAAAGGGAGAGTGAAAGGAGCCAGGAGGGGACATAAGTAGTCTTTGGCAGGTAGGATCAAGGAAAACCCTAAAGCTTTCTATAGGTATGTCAGGAATAAAAGAATGACCAGGATAAGACTAGGACCAGTCAAGGATAGTAGTGGGCAGTTGTGCATGGAGTTTGAAGAGATAAGAGAGGTGCGAAATGAATATTTATTGTCAGTATCTACACAGGAAAAAGAATAGTGAGATACAGGCTATTAGAGTAGACAGGCTTGAAGTTCATAAGGAGGAGGTGATAGCAATTCTGGCAAGTGTGAAAATAGGTAAGTATCCTGGACCAGATGGGATTTTTTTGAGGATTCTCTGGGAAGTGAGGAGTAGATTGAAGAGTCTTTGACTTTTATCTTTATGTCGTCATTGTCTACAGGAATAATGTGAGAAGACTGGAGGATAGCAAATGTTGTCCCCTTGTTCAAGAAGGGGACTAGAGACAACCCTGGTAATTATTGACCAGTGAGCCTTACTTCAGTTGTGTGCGAAGTTTTGGAAAGGGTTACAAGAGATAGGGTTTATAATCATCTGGAAAGGAATAAGTTGATTAGGGAGAGTCCACACAGTTTTGAGAATGGCAGATTGTGCCTCACAAACCTTATTGAGTTCTTTGAGAAGATGACCAAACAGGTGGATGAGGGTAAAGCCGTTGATGTGGTGTATATGGATTTCAGGAAAGCATTTGATAAAATTCCCCATAGTAGGCGACTGCACAAAATATGGAGGGTAATTTAATGGTTCGGATCAGAAATAGACTAGCTGTAAGAAGAGGGAGGGTGGTGGTTGATGAGGAATGTTCATCCTGGAGTTCAGTTACTAGTAGTGTACCACAAGGATCTGTTTTGAAGCAACTGCTGTTTGTCATTTTTATAAATGACTTGGATGAGGGTATAAAAGGATGGGTTAGTAAATTTGCAGATGACACTAAAGTCAGTGGAATTGTAGACAATGCAGAAGGATGTTGCAGGTTACAGATGAGCATAGAGAAGCTGCAGAGCTGGGCCGAGAGGTGGCAAATGGAGTTTAACGCAAAAATGTGTGAGGTAGTTCATTTTGGAAGGAGCAACAGCAATGCAGAATACTGGGCTAATGGTAAGATTCTTGATAGTGTGGATGAGCAGAGAGATCTCAGCGACCATGTGCATTGATTCCTGAAAGTTGTCATCCAGATTGATAGGGTTGTTAAAAAGGTATATGGTGTGTTAACATTTACTGGTAGAGCGATTGAGTTTCGAAGCCACGAGGCCATGTTGCAGCTGTACAAAACTCTGGTGTGGCCGCACTTGGTGTATTGCATACAGTTCTGGTCAATGCATTATCAGAAGGATGTGGAAGCATTGGAAAGGATTCAGAGGGGATTTACCAGGATGTTGCCTGGTATGGAGGGAAGGTCTTATGAGGAAAGGCTGAGGAACTTGAGGCTGTTTTCGTTAGAGAGGTGACTTAATAGAGGCATACAAGATGATCAGAGGATTAGATAGGGTGGACAGTAAGAGCCTTTTTCCTGGGATGATGATGGCTAGCACGAGGGGACATAGCTTCAAATTGAGGGGTGATAGATATAGGACAGATGTCAGAGGTAGGTTCTTTACTCAGAGAGTAGTAAGGACGTGGAATGTCCTGCCTGCAACAATCGGCAACATTAAGGGCATTTAAATGTCATTGGATAAACATACGGAATAGTGTAGGTTAGAGGCTTTAGATTGATTTCACAAGTTGATGCAACATCGAGGGCTGAAGGGACTGTACTGCACTGTAACATTCTATGTTCTATAGACCTCCAGGGTCCATGCACAGCAGCAGCTCCTAGAAGCACACCCTACTCCAAGCAATGACACAGGCTATACCCTGGTGCAGAGTTCACTGGCTCTTTGGAATAGATGCCTACTTAGAGCAGAGTCAGGAATGTAAACAATGTTATGTAAGTGCTCCATGTATTCTTAATCCTTCACATCCCAACCCCAAATCAGCCATGGAAGTTCTCATTGCATGCAGCAGCATCTATCATTACACCCATAGTGCAGGTGGAGAGGGAATCGGTTCCATGTCCCACTGCACCTTTGGAAATGGCGCAGGTTTTATGTTGGTTGCAGCCAAAATAACCCCACCTTGAAAATTAGTGACAATCAATTCCACTTCATTGAGATCTCTGTGTGCAAGCTGCAAAGGCTTACTTGGTGAACATCACCCTGTGATCTGTATTTGAACTCCAAATACATTCGATCCAAATGCATGTTAAATACTTGATGAGATGGTTATAAATGAAGTACGTGACTGATGCCTATGCCCTCTCAATGTCCTCCGTCCAGTAGAAGTGGTGTCTGTGCCTATATGGATCAGACTGACTCTAACTCTGCCCAACCTGCTTATTGTACCAGATATTTTCCAGCTGCAGATCACTTTGAGTAATCAGCTAAGTGACAGCAGAGAATGTAGCTTATGGCAGACACCCTGAGCGCTGGTCTGGGCCAAGTCACCAGATTAATCCCATCCCCCGACTCTGCACATACCCTTTTATCTTACCCTTCTACAAACCCACCAACTCCCACAGCTACCTGGACTGCACCTCCTCCCACCCTGCCTCCTGTAAAAATACTATCCCTTATTCTCAATTCCTCCACCTCTGCCACATCTGGTCCCAGGAGAACCAGTTTTACCACTGAACACACCAAATGGCCTCCTTCTTTAAAGACCGCAATTGCCCTTTCCACGTGGTTGATGATGCCCTCCAGTGCACCTCACCCACTTCCCGCACCTTCGCCCTCGAATCCCACCCCTCCAACCACAACAAGGACAGAACCCCCCCCCCAGTCCTGTCCTCACTTTCCACCCCACTAACCTCCGGATACATCACATCATCCTCCGCCATTTCTATCACCTACAAACGGACTCTACCACCAGAGATATATTTACCTCCCCACTCCTATTTGATTTCTGTAAAGATCATTGCCTTCACAACTCCCTCATTAGGTCCACGGTCCCCATCAACCCACCCTCCCATCTAGGCACCTTCTCCTGTCGCCGTAAGAATTGCAAAACCTGCGCCCACACCTCCCCCCTCATCTCTGTCCAAGGCCCGAAAGGAGCCTTCCACATTAATCAAAATTTGACCTGCACTTCCACACATGTCATTTACTGTATCCGTTGCTCCCGATGCGGTTTCCCCTACAATGGGGAGACAGGACGTCTACTCGCAGAGTGTTTCAGAGAACATCTCCGGGACACCCGAACCAACCAACCCCACTGTCCCGTAGCTGAACATTTCAACTTCCCCTCCCACTCCACCAAGGACATGCAGGTCCTGGCCTCCTCCATCGCCATTCCCTCACCACCCGACACCTGGAGGAAGAATGCCTCATCTTCCGCTTCGGGTCCCTTCAACCCCATGGCATCAATGTGGAATTTCACCAGTTTCCTCATTTCCCCTCCCCACCACCTTATCCAAGATCCAACCTTCCAACTCAGCACCACCCTCATGACCTGTCCTACCTGTCCATCTTCCTTCCTACCTATCCACTCCACCCTCCACTCCGACTTATCACTATCACCCCAACCTCCATCTACCTATCGCAGTCTCAGCTATCTTCCCCCAACCCCCACCCCCCTCCAATTTATCTCACCACCCCTCAGCCCACAGCCTCATTCAAGATGAAGGGCTTTTGCCCAAAACGCCAACTGTTCTGCTCCATGGATGCTGCCTGACCTGCTGTGCTTTTCCGGCACCAAACTCTTGACTCTCACCCCCACCCCACCCATATCACACCGTGTGTAAGCTGAATAGGTAGAACTCATAATGCTGCCTTCAGTTTTCCTCTTTGACTACTGAGAGTTCACATTATGTTGTAACGATATCCACCATATTTCTGAGTGCCCTACCAGTGGTAGACACTGCCAATAGCCACCCTCTCATAGTCATCTAGGTCCTCCCAATCTGTACTACTTATTCCTGTTATACCTTGACATTCAACCTCTCACTGTCACTATCCTTGTCCTCACCTTCTACATGTCTCTGCTCTTCTCCCCAGGCCTGGTGCCCTCACCCTTTATTGTTGCAGACCATCCCTATGGACCCAGCACCCCTATTGCCCTCTCCACTGCTCAACATCTGAACCCCAGGATTGTTTGCTCTCCAATTTAACCTGAAACACAGTCCAAGGAAAGAAGTAGCCAGGACCTGGAATGCTGCCCTTGTGGCTCTCTGACTAAGCATCAGTGATTCACCTGAATGTTTGCAGTGGCCCTACAGGACTCTCCATAGCTCACTCCCATGATTGTCCCAAGCAGTTAACTAACAATGGCGCAACCCCTGGAACATGTTGGACCCTTCCCTTGACAGACAGTACCCGGACTCCCTAAGTGACAGAAGGTCTCCCTTGACTGACAGAGGAATGCTCCCTATAAAATATAAATCATGGCCAT
This sequence comes from Chiloscyllium punctatum, assembly GCF_047496795.1. Lineage (NCBI taxonomy): Eukaryota > Metazoa > Chordata > Chondrichthyes > Orectolobiformes > Hemiscylliidae > Chiloscyllium > Chiloscyllium punctatum. The sequence continues at coordinate 65,319,026 of NC_092762.1, forward strand.
TTGGTTGAAAAATCATGCACTGTGCTTGCAGTTGAGGCAGTTGGCACATGTTGTAGGTGTGGAATTGATGTCTCAATGTACTGCACAGTTAGATGTCAACTTCTTCCACATCCCCTCTCATACTGATTGGTATTGACAACCATGACAGTCTTCTGGCTCTGTGTATGTATCTCTGTCTAATGCTGAGCCTAGTAACTGGCAATTGGGTCCAATTTTGCAGTGACCACAATACAATGCTGACAATTCAGGGTTTGTGACTTCAAATCAAATAAGCTCACTATTTCCTTTCATGAAAAAGAACATGGCACTATGCCTTGTTTAGACCTAAAGAATATCTTTAGCTCCCAATACTAAGCAGTACTCTGCTGTATAAACAATAGCTGTGAAACATAATCAGAGGAACTAGAGATGGATAATAAAGGTAGCATTAGCAATATTGCTACTGTTTGGAGAAAATGTAGAGAATCACCAGGAGACACAGAGTTCTTCAAGAAGTAGGTCTGTTATTTGCAAAAACAAAAAACCCGTGACACTCAGAAAGCAGAATCTTGAATGCCCACAAACCTCAGGATCCGTGTTTTTTTTAATCTATTTTTAATCATGTTTCTGTTAGCTTCTCAGCATGCCCAACTATATTAATCAAAGTACCTCACTCTAGCTACACAATAAATGAATGTTGTTAGTCCCCATTATCTCTTTAGTTGTACCAGTATAGTTTTTCCCACATTCTACTTAATGTTATTGTAATGTCACAGTTAGATATGTAGTGTCAGCTTTTGCAACAATGGTCTTTCATTCCAGAACCTACTTGAGATTTTCCTAATGTCATGATTAGATATTTAATGTCAATAGTCTCAAGCAGGCTGATTCTACTAACTGTGAATTAGATACTTAATGCCATGTCCCAAATATTTATAGTCCCAATCTCGTCATTAATGATACTCAAAAGGGAGGCTAACTTTACTAACTCTGTTATCTCATCTCGCCATAGTGACCTTTCAGCCTCAACCTTACTCTGCTAATTGGTGTAAGAGCATTCCACTATTCTTATCCCATTCTGCATTCCACAGACCCCTTGCAACAGATTGGTAATGGTCTCCATGCTTTAACCCTTCCCTTGCTTTCATGCTCTTTATTTTCCATATTACATGGTGGCTTAGTGATTAACACTGCTGCCTCAGAGCACCAAGGACCTGGGTTTAATTCGTGCCTCAGGCAACTATCTATGTGGAGTTTGAGTGTTCTCCCTGTGTCTGCATGGGTTTCCTCCCACAATCCAATGGTGTGCAGCTTAGGTGAATCAGCCATGCGAAATTGCCCAGAATGTTGAGGGATATGTAGGTTAGGTGCATTAGTCAGGGGTAAATGTAGAGGGACAGGGGATTGGGTTTTGGTGGGTTACTCTTCTGAGGGTCGATGTGGACTTTTTGGGACAAATAGCCTGTTTCCACACTGTAGGGATTCTATTCTATTCTAAATTCAAAAAACCTTTTCTGAATTGAAATATTGCTATCCAGTGAGAATGTCCATGTGTGTCCTTTCAGGTTTCGGAGATGAGCAGAGAGACTGTGGCAGAGGATTTGCTCTGTATGCTGTGCAAACGTGTAAGTAACCAAATTCCTGTTGTCTTCTTTGATGCAAAATATTTGAATGCAGTTTTAAATGGCATGGTTTAACAAACAATGTGAATCTCTTAGCAGTTTTTTTTCTATTCCAGTCTTCATAATAACAGAAAGCTAACTGTGCCATTGAGATTGAATTGAGAAAAAGGCAAAAAGTTGAGGTGAATGGTGCAATTATTGAGAAGTAATTATAGGCACACTGATACACAAGATTGACCTCAATAAATGTCCATACTCTGTGGCATTGAAAAATAACAAAGAATGCATCTGTGGTTCAAATCATATTCCAAAGGCAGAGATTAAATAAATTTGGTAAGCCTTATATTCCCACACGTAGGCCAAACCATAGATTACACTATTTTGACCAGTGCATGATTTTTTTTCAGCAGGAGTATAGAATAAATATTATTTGCAAAGAACAATGGGAATTGCATCTAAACTGGTTCAAATGGGCACTCCCTGTAATATCATGTCCATTTTTAAACTTCTAATTTTATTTGTACAAGAACAGCCAAAGTAATTTAGAGTCATAGAGATGTACAGCATGGAAACAGACCCTTCGGTCCAACCTGTCCATGCCGACCAGATATCCCAACCCAATCTAGTCCCACCTGCCAGCACCCGGCCCATATCCCTCCAAACCCTTCCTATTCATATACTCATCCAGATTCCTTTTAAATGTTACAATCGTACCAGCCTCCACCACTTCCTCTGGCAGCTCATTCTATACACATACCACCCTCTGCATGAAAACATTACCGCTTAGGTCTTGTTATATCTTTCCCCTCTCAATCTAAACCTATGCCCTCTAGTTCTGCACTTCCCCACCCTAGGGAAGAGACTTTGTCTATTTGCCCTATCATGCCCCTCATTATTTTATAAACCTCTATAAGGTCACCCCTCAGCCTCCAAAGTTCCAGGGAAAACAGTCCTAGCCTATTCAACCTTTCCTTACAGCTCAAATCCTCCAACTATGGCAACATCCTGGCTAATCTTTTCTGAACTCTTTCAAGATTCACAACATCTTTCCGAGAGGAAGGAGACCAGAATTACACGCAATATTCCAACAGTGGCCTAACCAATGTCCTGTACAGCCGCAACATGACCTCCTAACTCCTGTACTCAATACTCTGACCAATAAAGGAAAGCATACCATACACTTTCTTCACTATCCTATCCACCTCCGGTTCTACTTTCAAGGAGCTATGAACCTGGACCCCAAGGTCTCTTTGTTCAGCAACACTCCCGAGGACCTTACCATTAAGTGTATAAATCCTGCTAAGATTTGCTTTCCCAAAATGCAGCATCTCTGATTTATCTGAATTAAACTCCATCTGCCACTTCTCAGTCCATTTGCCCATCTGATCAAGATCCCGTTGTAATCTTGGGTAACCTTCTTCGCTGTCCACTACACCTCCAATTTTGGTGTCATCTGCAAACTTACTAACTGTACCTCTTTTGCTCACATCCAAATCTATTATATAAATGACAAAAAGTAGTGGACCCAGCACCGATCCTTGTGACACTCCACTGGTCACAGGCTTCCAGTCTGGAAAACAACCCTCCACCACCACCCTGTGTCTTCTACCTTTGAGACAGTTCTGTATCCAAATGGCTAGTTCTCCCTGTATTCCATGAGATTTAACCTTGCTAACCAGTCTCCCTTAGGGAACCTTGTCAAATGCCTTACTGAAGTCCATATAGATCATGTCTACCGCTCTGCCCTCATCAATCCTCTTTGTTACTTCTTCAAATTTATTTCATTGTGTTCATAACATGGCTTTAATAGGTATATACAGTTGTTCTATTTATTCCACAGGAACTTAAAAAATGCTTCATTTTTAAAAGACAAGTGTTGTCTTGAAAATTTGGATCTTATAATGAACTCTGCCCCTTCCTTGTACTAGTGGGTACTGTAAAGATTATTAATTAATTATGCTGCATCATTAACAGCAGTGCTTCGCATACTGTTTCAATTGTTTGTTAGATGACAAGTAACAGTTTTGTTGGATTTGCCACAAGGAAGCTCTTCGCTGAGCTGTTACTTTAAATGAGAAATAATTGCACCTGAGGAGAAATGAAGTATAGAGGACAGATGGTTTTCTTCAATGTATCAGCTGACGTAACACGTGTTCCTGTTAACAACTTCTACAAGATCTGACAGGCAGTCAAGTATCTTAAGACAGAATTGTGAGTATCCTTGAATTGTATTAGAGCGGTATTTTGTGCACAGATGAAACGTTTTGAAAGTTAGCATTCATCATTTGGAGAAGACTTGAAACCTAATTGGTAATATGCGTCGGGTAATGCTTTGGGTAAACTGTCATGCTGATGCTTCTGCCTAGTTCCATGGTGATCATAATCTGAAGGACATGATATTTTTGTCATCACTTGTCACCCCTTGCATCTTCATTGAATGGAAAATGTGCTTGTTGTTATTTGCAAATATATAACAAAAATATAATAATTTCACTGATACATTTGGATTAGCAATGCTCCAAGTGAAGAGCATCACCATATAACTTCCAAAGGGTCAAATGTAATTATGTGATACAAATCTAATTTGAATATCCTACTTTATAGAATCACTACAGTGTGAAAACAGGCTCTCCTGCCCAACAAGTCCACACTGACCCTCTAAAGAGTAACCCACACCAGACCCATTCCCCTACCCTATATTTACCCTGATTAATGTACCTAACCTACACATCCCTGAACACTATGGGCAATTTAGCATGGCCAATTCACCTAACCTGCACATCGCTGGACTGTGGATGAAAACCCACGCAGACGTAGGGAGAATGTGAAAAGTCCACACAGACAGTTGCCTGAGGCTGGAATCAAACCCAGGTCCCTGGCATTGTGAGGCAGCAGTGTTAACCATTGAGCCATCGTGCTGCTGGAGAAGTAAAGGTTTAAGTGTTATAAATATCAAAATATAATTGAGCATGGTAATTTGGTAGCAGTAGAAAACACTATGGGTGTTAGCTCTAAATGTTTTTATTACTCCTGCCCAGCACTGACCAGGCTTCCATTATTCTGTAAAGCACTGAGAGACATTTATCCATGTGAGAAAAGTAATATAACAATGTAAAATGTTTTTGTTTTGTTGATGGTGACAACAGAAAAATGCTTCTTTAGCAGCTCCTGGATGTCACATAATTGAAACAAGGAATAATTTCTTAGACTATCCTCAGTTCATGTTCACCTTTCTAATATTGTCTATTCTATCAATTATTGAGCTAGTATGGAATTATGTAATAATCACAGCACAAGAGGCAGCAACTTGGCTCATCACCTCTATGCTGACTCTCTGCAAGCACAACTCAGAAAGATTCACTCCCATGTTTTTTCCATATCATCCTGCAGTTTGTTTTCTCTTCAGATAATTACCAAATTCCCTTTTGAAAGCCATGATGGAATTTGTCTCTGCCACACAACCAGGCAGTGAGTCACAGAGTCAACTTGCCCATGCCAACCAGATATTCTAACAGAATCTACTCCCATTTGCCTGCACTTGGCCCATATCCCTCAAAACCCTTCCTATTCATATACCCATTCAGGTGCCTTTTAAATGCTGTAATTGTACCAGCCTCCACCACTTCCTCTGGCAGCTCACTCTATACACACACCACCCTCTGTGTGAAAAAGTTGCCCCTTAGGTTTGTTTTATATCTTTCCCCTCTCACCCTAAACCTATGCCCTCTAGCTCTGGACTTGCCCACTCCAGGGAAAAGACCTTATCCAACTATCCTATTCATGCACCTCATGATTTTATAAATCTCCACAAGGTCACACCTCAGCCTCCGATGCTCCAGGGAAAACAGCCCCAGCCTAGTCAACCTCTCCCTATAGCTCAAATCCTCCAACATTGGCAACATCCTTGTAAATCTTTTCTGAACCCTTTCAAGTTTTACAACATCCTACCAATAGGACGGAGATCAGCATTGCATGCAGTATATTCAAATCTTAACCACTCACTGCAAAAAAAAAGTTTTTTCTCATGTTGCTTTGCTTCTTTTGCCAATTATCTGAAACCAGTGTCCTCTCGTTCACTCTAATGAGAACATTTACCCCCTCTGCTCCCTCTCGAGAGCTAACGATTTGGAACACCCTAGTCAAACTTGCTCTCAAACTTGTCTTTTCTAAGGAAAATAGTCCCAGCTTTGCCAATCTATTCCCATAAATCTTTGTTCTACCCAGAAATAATCATTGTAATTTGCCATGTAATTCACTGCTTCCTAATTTTGAGTTTCAGTTCTCAAGTTTTTTTTAAGATTGAAGCCAGCTCTGGAAAGAATTAAAACTTGCCACATCATTTTAGTTAGAACACATTGCTGACAGAAAGAGACCAGTCAGAGCTTCTTCTGCACTGAAACAATATATCCTTCAGAATACTTAGAAAAGGCTTTATCTGTGTATCTACTATTAAACTTATGTTAGGATTGACTTTAGTATGAACACATGTGGCTCAGTAAAATGATGTTAGTAAAGACAGTATATTATTCTCATACACACTCAAAGCAGTTTCATTTCAAATTATATCTGTAATAGTCCACTTGGTTTCATGTTTTACCATGTTCTCTCCACAAACCTCTTACTGTGCAGAGACTTTGGAAAGTAACGATTTAGAATTTTTCTTTCAGTAAAATATCTGTTCAGAGCAAACAATCTTATTGCACAACAGAACAAAAATCTGGTAACATGAAAGTTTTCTGTCAAAGATTTATTCACATATTTCTATATGCAAACTAAATGAGATTAAGCTTGCTTTTGGCACAAGATGTTGCGGAGCAGATTTTTCACTGGCCAGGGACATTATGCTGGCAAAGGTCGAAGTTAAACATGGGCACTCTCAGAATCCCCATCGTGCTGCCTGACCTGGAAGGTGTGTTTGGGCCCTTGGATACTGAAGGGGGAAGAAGTAAACGGTCAGGTATTACACCATCTGCATTTGCAAGGAAAGGTGCTCAGAGGCTGTGGGGGTTGGGGGTCTAAGTGGGTGCAGGTAGGGATTGGGAGTGAAGGAGAAATGGACCACAGTGTCCTGGAGGGAACAGTCCTTGTGGAAGGCTGACAAGGGAGGGAAGGGAAGGGGGATTTGTGTCTGGTGGTATATCTCTGCTGAAGGTGGCAGAAATCAGCGTCCAAAGGCCAATCATAACTTCTAGGTGAAACAGCACTTTACCTGAACTTCACTCAGTCTAGTCTACTGCATTCGCTGCCCACAGTCTGGTCTTCTCTATGTTGGGGAGACAAAACATCGACTGGGTGATCACTTCACAGACCAGTTACATTTTGTTCACAAAAAAGATCCTGAGCTTCCAGTTGGCCTCTACTTCAATACAGCTCCCTGTTCCCTGGCCAGCATCCCTGTGTTAGGCCTACTGAAGTTCTCCAGCAAAGCTCAGCACAAGCTGGAAGAACAGCATCTCACTTTCTATTTGGGGACTCTACAGCCTTCTGGACTCAATATCGAGTTCAACAATGTTAGGGCTTGAGGCACCTTCTTCCATGTTTTTACCCCATCACCCACACAGCAGGCCATATTATCACATGGTTACGCACTACCTATTGTTAGCTACTGATAGTCCCCATTAGCAGCTATTCATTCTCCTAGTCTGACCATTATGCACTCGTTTGTCTGTCCAACTATTCTTTTCTCTGTGGGCTCTATCTCCACCTATAGTTTACTCCCTCATCCCGCCTCCCACCCTATCTTCTGCAAAAAAAAACCTTTTCCTATCTACCAACAGGAGTTACTGGACCCAATGTGTGAACTCTGATTTCTCTCCATTGATGCTGCCAGACCTGCTGAGATTTTACAGCAAGTTTTGTTTCAGAGTAACAACTGAAGTTGTCAGTTAATCTTCCTGTGATTTATTAAGTTGATGTAAAAATATTTGGAAATAAATGAAAAAATAAACAAGTAAACAATTATCAACTGAGTAGGTTAAAAAGTTTGCTTCATCTGTCATATATGCCTAACGAAATCTAAGTAAGTCATACCTCTGATTATCACAACATCTTATCAGCCACAAGAGGAGAGACCCACATTATTGTATCTAGTTGTTTTCAAAATTCTATGAGTGATAAGCTTAACAGACCATTGGCTGGATTGTAAACATCTCCCTAGAAGAACTCCTCTTTCACCAGCTATACAACTTATTGCTGTCTATTCCTTTACATTCTTTTCTTTTTGGTTGTTTATTCCCATCTCTCAGTGCACTTGAAAAGATGGTGGTGAGCTGCTGACCTGAATTGCCGCAGTCCTTGAAGTCTAGGTACACCACAATGCCATTAGGAAGAGAGGTCTAGGAGTTTGAACCAGTGACAGAGAAGGAACAGCAACATTATTCCAAATCAGGATAATGTGAGATTTGGAGGGGAACTCATAGCTAGTGGTGTTCTCATGTATCGGCTTCTCTTGTCCTTCTAGCGGTCTACAAGGTAGATGATTGCAGGTTTGGAAGGTGCGTCCACAGAAGTATTGGTGAGTTACTGAAGTGTATCTAGTAAATAGTACACAGTGCTGCTACCGTGCATTGGTGATGAAGGGACTGAACGTTGAGGGTGGTCGATATCAGTTGTTCTGAATAATGTCATGCTTCTTGAAAATTGTTGAAATTGTAGTCAAACAGACAATACTCCCCTCCATATAGTGGATCCACTACTTTAACTGATAGTGATGTGAGTGCCTGTTAGCTAATGTTAATCCCTATCTTGGGAATTCTGATAGGGTCAGACATGTGAATCTCTGGAATTTCAAAACTCCACACTATTCCTATGCTAATGGTCTTTCTGGTTCATTGGTGATAACAAAAGAAAACAATAGGAAGCAAGTATGTCAGACATGTATTTCCCTTTATGTATGGAGAAAATTCCTCAAGAATACTTTTCTCTCTGAGGACTAATTCAGGAAATAGCACCTACAATTGGTATGATCTCCCAGTCTGTAATAACTATTATAAGATTAGATTAGATTACTTACAGTGTGGAAACAGGCCCTTCGGCCCAACAAGTCCACACCGCCCCACCGAAGCGCAACCCACCCATACCCCTACATCTACCCCTTACCTAACACTACGGGCAATTTAGCATGGCCAATCCACCTGACCTGCACATCTTTGGACTGTGGGAGGAAACCGGAGCACCCGGAGGAAACCCACGCAGACACGGGGAGAATGTGCAAACTCCACACAGTCAGTCGCCTGAGGTGGGAATTGAACCCGGGTCTCTGGCGCTGTGAGGCAGCAGTGCTAACCACTGTGCCACCGTGCTGCCAACTTGTTAAAATATTAAACAGGGCAGCAATTATGCAGGCCTAAACTCTTGTATTTTCTTTTCTGTTTGAGATGATTATTTTAAATGATTTGATAATATGCAAAAATTCTTGGGTTAATAAAGGTGATTTGGTAGCACACTGGAAATTTGTGAGGGTGGAACTGACAAAATTCAAGATGAAACATGAATCCAATAGTTATTGTCCTCTCTTGGCTATGTTGGAAATCTCAAAAATTTGAGGAATGGGCTCATAATCAGAACATTCTCAAATAGCTAGGCATATTATGAAACAGCTGAATATTTTTTAAAAGAGACATGCCATGCTTCTCTCTGTTATGCCAGTGATTTCATGAGTTGATCGAATTGTTTGATGTGTTAGGACTCAAAGTGAACAAACATCCAGCAGGTGATAGGATCAGAATTATGTTTAAAATTCTGCTGCAATGCAAGAACTCTCAGGAACACAAAATCCTGTTGTAAAATTCTTTATCCTGCTCAGATCAGTGTCCACTTGTGAAAGAAGTGCTTGAGTGTCCAGCCAAGAAATTCAAATTTTTGTGTTGGTCAAAATCTGAAACAGAGCCATATCTGTCAAAATATATCCTTTTACTGTTGGATTGAAATCCTATGGAGTAGGTTTTAAGTCTGTGCCAATATAACTTGGTGGCAGGCATGCAGTGTTGGGTGACTGCAGATTGCTCTAAAATCTCACCTAGAGGTTTATTTAACAGCTCAGACTACAACTTGTAGTTGCACATAACTGTATGTAGCTGGACTCCATTTCGTTTCTGCTGGAGTGCACATAGCAGTTGGTCAGGCGGTTACTTGGTTTATTAGTGTATCCACAGCTTTTAAAGCAATTGTACTCACTTTTCTCCAATTTAAAAATACATACACTCGGGGGAAACACATGCAGAGAAAGAAAATTTGAAAACATTCTGAGTAGATCAAAGAGTCTGTATAGCATACAGGTCTTTTCACAATGCTTCCAAATCTTGTGATGGTGTGACCTGGGGATTCAGATTTCACATTTGGTTATTCTTGGCCCATTGGTGTGTTGGAGAGTTGCAGTTTTTTTTATAGTGTTGATAATTGTCCACATAGTCTTTCACATCTTCATTATCTGATCTTTTATTTGTGTGTTTAGTATGTGGTTGGTATTGTACAGTTCCCAAAGTTTTCTTCTGTTCCTCCACAATGCTTCATTCAGTGTTATAACTTCATCGGAACAGGCACTAATTGTTCATGTTGGATACCTTTACCGGTAACAATGTTCCCTTTGTGAGGATGTATGACTCTGACCTTCTATCCTACCTGCAGGTTAGACAGTTCGCATTTGATTGTTGATCGCATACCATCTAAATGTTCCATTGTTTCTCGAGAAGCTTATTGTAAATCGCTGAAAACTCTGAGAAATGGTTTGGCACTGTAGTCCTAACTGGCTTTGTGCTTCATGTTTTATTTTGGAATAATTGGACAGCAAGTGCTGCCAGGTCCAAATGCAATTGGTTCACCATCAGATATGTTAAGAAGTTAGCAGATACAAAATATTTGTGTAGGTCTTCTTTGTCTTACAGAGTAGGAATTGATCATATATCTCCGTCCTTGCCTGGATCAGGATGGATCCCATGATGTGATTAGATGGACCCAAAGGTCTTGATCTGACCTATGTTCTCCTGGTACTTCCTGGGCTATTGAAGGCAAGTCTTTCTTGGTAGTTTACCACCTTGAACAAATGCATACTTTAGTTGGATTTTTCTTTAACTTTGCCCGTCACAGTACCATCCTCAACACACACACACACACGCACACACACACACAATAATTTCTGTAATTCTCTCCATTAGCTACATGAACAGATCCTGATTAACATATGGACCAAAAAGTACGAAAAGATTGATTTTTTACCAGCTACTGTTCTTAGATAAGATTACTTACAGTGTGGAAACAGGCCCTTCGGCCCAATGAGTCCACGCTAACCCGCCGAAGTACAACCCACCCAGACCCATTCCCCTACATTTACCCCTTCACCTAACACTACAGGCAATTTAACATGGCCAATTCACCTAACCTTAACATTTTTGGACTGTGGGAGGAAACCGGAGCACCCGGAGGAAACTCACGCAGACACGGGGAGAATGTGCAAACTCCACGCAGTCAGTCGCCTGAGGCGGGAATTGAACCCGAGTCTACTGGCACTGTGAGGCACCAGTGCTAACCACTGTGCCACCGTGCCACCCACTTTTAAAAATTGTTTATAGGCTGATGCTGCCAACGTTCTGATTGTCTTTCTTCCAGAACTCAGTGTAAATGTAACTTTTCCACTGCTTTGATCCTGTCTGTGATCTTTTCCTGTGGTTTTCAAGTTTGCATCACTGTCATGTGGTTGAAGAAAAGTTTGCCAGGTTAACGGCCATGCCATTTTCCTTGTTTATAGGTAAGTAACACAAAATCCCATCTTTCTTAACAGGGTACCCACTCAGAAATTGGGTCCTGCTGAAGCCATCCAGCAAAATATTGGATGGTCAATGTACAGAATTGTATATATAAATGATTAATTCCAATCTCTGTATGTAAAGAAATGCAATGTGTGCATAAGAATGGCATGACCAATTATATAGATATCAAAATAATTTTATGAATAAAGTATATTTTTGAAATTTAAAAAAAATTATTTATGGGATTGATGTGGCACTGACTAGGTACTGCCCTTGAGAATTGATTAGATTTCCTACAGTATGGAAACAGGCCCTTCGGTTCAACAAGTCTACACTGACCCTCCAAAGAGTAACCCATCCCCTACGTTTATCCCTGACTAATGCACCTAATACGATTGGCAATTTAGCATGGAATATTCACCTGAACTGCACATCTTTGGATTGTGGGAGCATCCAGAGAAAATCCATGCAGACACAGGGAGAACGTGCAAACTCCACACAGAGAGTTGCCTGAGGCAGGAATTGAACCTGGGTTCCTCGTGCTGTGAGGTAGCATTGCTAGCCACTGAGCCACCATGCCACCGCAGGTCCTCTATCTAAGAAGGTATTAGTGAGCTACCTTCTTGAACTACTACAGTCCTGTGCTGTTCGGAAGAGAGTCCAAGGATTTTGACCAAGTAACAATGAAGAGAAGGTAATATTGTTTCAAAACAGGATGGTGTAAAGCTTGGTAACAAAAAGTGTAGTTTGTAGTGTTCCCATTTATTGGATGATCTTCTGTTTCTAGATGATAGATATTGTAGGTTTAGAAGGTGCTTTCTTGGTGAATTGTTGCAATTCATCTTGCAGATCGTATGCTCTGTTGTCAATGTGCATCAGGGGTGAGTGCAGTGAATATTGCAATCAACTAAGCAGCTATGTGTGGATGTTGTTGAGCTTTTTTAGTGTTATTGCAGCCTCAAACATCCAGATGTAGAGAGTATTTTTCAGAACATTCCTAACATTCCTTGCAGATGGTGGGCAAACTTTTGAGGATCAAGAGGTGAGTTTCATGCTATAAGACGCTTTTCCATGGGTCTTTGACACAGTGATGCATGCAACACAAGCCATGCCATGTAAATACAATGGAGATTGTGACTGCAGTAGGATTAATGAAAACTTTCCCCATTGCACAACATCAGAAAAAACCACATTGTGTATGAGTATTTTGGAAATATGCAGAAGTTGAGAGGAATTCAGCTCCCTGCCCTTGTGCATTCTACGAATCTTTGGATTGTCTTTGTAAGTTGTGGCCCACAGGAGCCACTTTGAAGGGTGCCTTTGATTAATGCTGCTTCACAGAGATTACCGTGATAAATTTGTGATGACCAATGACATCATCAAAAATGTTTGTGAGAGGGTTTCTGTCCCCCACAGTTCACATGCAGGGTACAAAGAATAATGAAGAACAAAGAAACGTACAGCAGAGGATCAGGCACTTCAGCCTTCCAAGCCTGCGCTGATCCAGATCCTCTATCTAAACCTGTCCTCTAGCTAGATCTGTATGCCTCTGCTCCCTGCCCATTCATGTATCTGTCTAGCTACTTCTTAAATGACACCATCATGCCCGCCTCTACCATCTCTGCTGGCAATGCGTTCCAGGCACCCACCACCCTCTGCGTAAAGAACTTTCCACATATATCTCCATTAAACTTTTCCCCCTCACTTTGAACTTGTGACCCCTAGTAATTGAATCCCCCATTCTGGAAAAAAAATTTCTTGCTATCCACCTTGTCTATACCTCTCATGATTTTGAAGACCTCAAGCAGGTCCCCCCCCCCCCCACCAACCTCCGTCTTCCAAATGAAAATAAAAATCCTAATCTACTCAACCTCTCTTCATAGCTAACATCCTCCATACCAGGCAACATCCTGGTGAACCTCCCATGCACCCTCTCCAATGCATCCACATCCTTTTGGTAATGTGGCGACCAGAGCTGTACCCAGTATTCCAATGCAGCCAAACCAAAGTCCTATACAACTGTAACATGACCTGCCAACTCTTGTTCTCAATACCCTGTCTGATGAAGGAAAGCATGCCACATGAATTCTTGACCACTCTATCAATCTGCGTTGTCACCCTTAGGGTACAATGGACCTGAACACCCAGATCTCTGCACGTCAATTTTCACCAGGGCTCTTCCATTTATCACATAGTTCGGTCTTGAATTGAATCTTCTAAAATGCATCACCTCGCATTTGCCCGGATTGAACTCCATCGGCCTTTTCTCTGCCCAACTCTCCAATCTATCTATATTCTGCTGCATTCTCTGACAGTCCCCTTCACTATCTGCTACTCCACTAATCTTAGTGTCATCTGCAGTGATTATATGATGCTTTCATACCTGATTAATGTAATTGCCTCTTGGAAAAACCTTACATCATTCATGAGGAGAGATTGTGTACTCTGACTGAAGAACACTTACTCCTCTCACTCCAATTATAGTCAAAGCCACTTTTCATCTTCACTTACGATTCAGATGAGGATGGTGGCACTTGGCAGAGTGAGTTGCAGGCTCAGCCTGGTAATCATGGATGCCCGCTCCCACCACGTGCATTAATCCTTGGACCTCCATGTTCCATTTCTCCTTATAGTCACTGTCAATCCCATCAGTTCTGAACTTCCACATCCTCCCACCTAACACTTTTATTTAAGTCTTCAACTACCAATATTATCCCCTGAGCCCTGTACCTACAGCTTAGTTATGTCAACCATTGAGCTATGCTGTGGCACCTTTGAAGCCAGGATGGTTGGGACACCAGTAACACCTTCCTCGCACAATAACATATAAAGGGTAGGAGATGACAGTGCATATGCTCAGTTTCCCCCCGCTTCCCAATTATTGACCCCTTTTCAGTCCAGCATGCTGCCTCTAATCCCCTCAAATAACTTCTTCAGCTTTTCTTCCACAGCAGTGACCTTAATAACCTCCAGTGACTTTAATTGATTGGACCTCCAGCCCCTGACTGACTCACATGGACAGCCCTGATTGATGAATAACCAGACCCCTGACTGTTCAGCTCCATGCCTGGATTAGCATGAATGCCAATTGATTGCTCTGGTCTTGTAGGACTGACTGTGGCGCAGACTGTAATGATACAGAACCCTTGAGCCAGACTGCCTCAGATGGCCAGAGTTTAGATCAAAGTGGTGCTGGAAAAGCACAGCAGGTCAGACAGCATCCGAGGAGCAGGAAAATCGACGTTTCGGGTAAAAGCCCTTCACCAGGAATAGAGGCAGGAAGCCTCCAGGGTGGAGAGGTAAATGGTGAGGGGAGCTGGGGAGAAGGTAGCAAAGAGTACAACAGGTGAATGGGGATGGGAATGGAGGTGATAGGTCAGAGGGGAGAGTGGGGGAAGGTAGCAAAGAGTATAATAGATGAATGGCGGTGGGGATAGAGGTGATAGGTCAGAGGTGAAGGTAGAGCGGATAGGTGGGAAGGGAGATTGGAAGGTAGGACAGGTCGTGAGGACAGTGCTGAGCTGGAAGGTTGAAACTGAAGTAAGGTGGGAAGAGGGGAAGTGAGGAAACTGGTGAAACCCACATTGATGCCCTGGGGTTGAAGTGTTCTGAAGTGGAAGATGAGGTGTTCTTCCTCCAGGCGGCGGGTGGTGAGGGAGCGGCAGTGGAGGAGGGCCGATAGGGCATGTGGAGGTATTGAAAGAACCAACAAGAGGGAGGAATATAGTTGACCTAGTGATCAAGAATTGACTGCAGTAGATGCATTTGTCCATGAAAGTATCAATGAGAGTGCACAATCATTGTGGAGATGAAGTTCTTCCTTCACACTGAGGATATTTTCTAACACATTGTATGCGATCAACACCTTGTTGAATGGGATAGTTTTCAAACAAATCTAGCATGTCCTCGGCAGAGTGGGAGGGGGAGTTGAAATGTTGGGCACTGGGACAGTGAGGTTGATTGATGCGGGTGTACCAGAGATGTTCCCTGAAGCGCTCTGTGAGGAGGCATCCAGTCTCCCCAGTGTAAAGGAGACCGCATCAGGAGCAACGGATACAATAAATGACATTAGTAGATGTGTAGGTGAAACTTTGATGGTTGTGGAAGCCTCCTTTAAGGGCCTTGGATGGTGGTGAGGGAGGAGGTGTGGGTGAAGGTTTTGCAATTCCTGCGGTGACAGGGGAGGGTGCCAGAATGGAAAAGTGGTTCGTTGGGGGGGGTGTGCACCTGACCAGGTGTCCAAACTGCTGGACTGAGATTGGATTCTGCCCTTGAGTGATTGTGAGAGGACTCCCTGATTCCCCAACATTAAGACATGGCCATTTAGCTGAAACACATGTGGAATATTTACTGTAAAAGCTGTTGGAATATGCTGTAGGTGTGACATTGATGTAGCACGGCACCTTATAGCAACATTTCTCCCCTCTTGACACTATTAATGGTTGAGTTGGGGATATGCTGGCTGAATATAATTCTGATTCTGCTAATGGCCTACAGTGTTGGAAGTGGGTACTGTAGATGCTGGAGATTAGAGTCAAGATTAGAATGGTGCTGGAAAAGCACAGCAGGTCAGGCAGCATCCGAGGAGCAGGAAAATCGACATTTCGGGCAAAAGCCCGAAGGGCTTCCTGATGAAAGGCTTTTGCCCGAAATGTTGATTTTCCTGCTCCTCGGATGCTGCCTGACCTGCTGTGCTTTTCCAGCACCATTCTAATGGCCTATAGTACCTCATGAATACCCAGTCTTGATTTGCTAGATTTGTTCGAAATCTATCCCATTCAACAAGGTGTTGATCGCATACAATGTGATAGAAAATATCCTCAGTGTGAAGGAAGAACTTCATCTCCACAATGATTGTGCACTCTCATTGATACTGTCATGGACAAATGCATCTACTGCAGTCAATTCTTGATCACTAGGTCAACTATATTCCTCCCTCTTGTTGGTTCTCTCAACACCTCCACATGCCCTAACTGGCAGCTATGTCCTTTAGGACTCAGCCAGCTCAGTTAGTAATGGTGCTTTTGAGAAATTCTTGGTACTGGACTTTAAAGTTCCACCTGAGAACTGATGCATTAATTGGAAAGATTATAATCAGTAAAAGGTTTCCTTACCCCGGTTTGCCCTGATACCATGAGAATTTATTGGTCCAGATCCAATACTGAGGACTCCCAGGGTCACTCCCTACCAACTGTATACCAATATGCCATCAATGTACTTGATCTGTCCTCAGTGGAACAGAACATACCTATGGATGGTGATGGTGGTATCTGAGACATGGTCTGTGAGGTATGATTCAGTGAGAATGATTATGTCAAGCTGTTACTTGACTAGTCTTCAAGACAGCCCTCCCAATTTGGCTACAAGTCTCTTGACGTTAGAAAAGAGGGCTTTCCCAGGTTAACTGAGTTGGATTTGCCCTTGTTGCCTTTGGTGCCTTGATCAGTGCCAGATGGTCTATCTGGTTTCAGATCTTTTATCAAACTTTGTAGCAGTTAGATACAATTGAGTGTGATGCCACTGTTTAAAAAAGGAGGTAGATAAAAGATGTGGAATTGTAGACCAGTTAGCTTAACTTCTGTAGTGGGGAAAATGCTGAGTCTATTATCAAGGAAGAAATAGCAAGGCATCTGGATAGAAATTGTCCCATTGGGCAGATGCAACATGGGTTCATGAAGAGCAGGTCATACTTAACTAATCCTTTGGAATTCTATGAAGACATTACGAACACAGTGGACAATGGGGACCCAGTAGATGTGGTGTGTCTGGATTTCCAAAAGGCATTCGACAATGTGCCACACAAGTTGCATAAGATAAATGTGCAAGACATGATGGACAATGTATTAGCATGGATAGAGGATTGGTTAATCAACAGGAAGCAAAGAGTGGAAACAAATGAATGCTATTCTGGTTGGCAATCAGTAAGTAGTGGTATGCCTCAGGGATCAGTGTTAGGACTGCAATTATTCACAATTTCCATGGATGATTTGGAGTTGGGGATCATGTGCAATGTGTCAAAGTTTGTGGATGATACTAAGACAAGTGGTAGAGCAAAGTGTACAGAGGACTGTGAAACTTTACAAAGGGACATAGTTTATGAAAATGGGCAAAGGTCTGACAGATGAAGTACGATGTTAATAGATGTGACGTCATTCATTTTGGTCGGAACAACAGTAAAAAGAACTGTTACTTGAATGGTAAGCTATTGCAGAATGCTGCTGTGCAGAGGGATCTGGGTGTTATTGTGCATGAATCACAGAAGGTTGGTCTGCAGGTGCAGCAGGTAATTAAGAAGGCAAATGGAATTTTGTCCTTCATTGCTAAAGGGGTTGAGTTTAAAAGCAGTGAGATTATATTGCAGCTGTATAGGGTGCTGGTGAGGCCAAACCTGGAGTACTCCATGCAGGTTTGATTCCTTACTTGGGAAAGGATGTTCTGGCACTTGAGGGAGTGTAGAGGAGGTTCACCAGATTGATTCCAGAGTTGAAGGGGTTGGCTTATAAGGAGAGACAGAGTAGACTAGGATTATATTCATTAGAATTTAGAAGAATGAGGGGGGATCTTATAGAAAGATATAAAATTATGAAGGGAATAGATAAGATAGAAGCAAAGAGGATGTATCCACTGACAGGTAAAACTAGAACAAGAGGGCATAGCCTCAACATGAGGGGGAATAGATTTAGGACTGAATTGGGAAGGAACTTCTTCACCCATAGGGTTGTAAGTCTATGGAATTCCCAACCCAGTTAAATGGTTGAGACTTCCTCAGTAAACATTTTTAAAGCTAAGGTAGATAATTCATTGAACAGGAAAGGAATTAAGGTTATGGTGAGCGAGCGGGTAAGTAGAGCTTAGGCCACGATCTTATTGAATGGCGGAGCAGACTCAAAGGGTCAGATGGCCTACTCCTGCTCCTAGTTCTTAGGTTCTTATGAGTGGCTTGCTGGGCCATTTGAGAGGGCAGATTTTCCTTTCTAATAGAACATTAATGCATCAATGAGTTTTTACATTTTATTTCTCTATTTTCTGATTTATTCTTATGATCTGTAATGCTGGACTTCTTATTTCTTTAATTTTTATAATTTCTTTTCCTTAGAACTTGGACTGAAGAATCTTTGTACCTAAGTAAAGGTATAAGACGCCATAAGTGACAATTTGCAAGCTTCTCACTGCACTCGTTTGAATACATGTGGCATTTAAGCTAATTCAATTAAATTCAATAATTTAATTCAACAATAGTTTGTGGTTGCCACTAAATAAGGTTTTAGCTCCATTTATTGTGATAGGTTTTGAATGCATGTCCACAGACTATTAGCTTGAGTCTTTGGCCTCTGCCTCTCCATTACTTAACAGGTTTGAGTATTACTTACACTTACAGATAACTGTGTATCCAGACTCGAGCATGTTTCTGCTGGACTGTAAATGGCAGTTGGGCATATGGTTTCATCTTGATCTTGTTTCATTAGCACATCCAGTTCTTAAAATATTAATACAATCTGATTCTGTCTCCATTGACTGATTAGCTCAAGCAAAATCCCCATCTGCCGATGTTGTACATTATACTATGCTCTATATGTCACCTTTTAGATCAAGTTCAAATCCCCATCCAGCTTTTTAAGTGGGCTCCCTTCTCTGCCACAGTGTAAGTCAGTCTTCCAGTGCCCTTATCGAAGTTGCTTCAGTCAATCCCTTGAGTTGTGATAAACTGACTTCCAATGCTTACATAACAAAAACAGAAATTGTCTAAGGAAGGATCACTGGGACCGAAATGCTAAATCTGATTTCTGTCCACAGATACTGCCAGGACTGCTGAGATTTTCCAGCAATTTCTGTTTTTGCATCAGATTTCCAGCACCTGCAGTCCATTCATTTTTTTTTCTAATACTTAGAGACCTTCTGACTATTCCGTGGTCTTTAAACCACGACAGTTCCATTTCTTCAAAGAGAGAACCATTTTCCAACACTTGAGGATAACATAAGAAACATTTCCTTATGCTTCCCCAGCAGCATCTCTCTCTTACTTTCTCAGGGGTGCATAGCCCCAGCAGCCAAATTGCCAGTCATCTGAGTGACATATTGCCATGAAAATCTTTAGAATCGTCATCACAGCATCCAGTATCATGCATGCCACTGCCATTTTAATGGGTGTGGCCACTCAGTCCATCACAGACAGAATTATCTCACATGTTCTGTGCAAAACAATGATACATGAAGGAGCTGGATTCCTTAATGTTCCATGTGTGTATTATGGCAGGCCGACCAGTTAAACCAGGCATGATGCTAACCCATGGACTGAACCTACAACCAACAGAGGTGCACATTACAAAACCATAAGGGTGTACATGATTCTCATCACTTGGAGTTAGCTTGTTGTTGTCCACTGCCACGTTGTCCAATGTTTAAAACATTATTGAGATGTTTTATCAAATATTTTTCATTAAAATCAAGATACCTGAAAATTAAGAGGCTTGATATAAACAACATTCTTATTTGCATTCAAAAATACAATTTCAGAACACTTACTGAAAACTGTATTTACAGATACAATGAGACAGAAAGAAGGTCGATAGTTTGAAAACTGTGAAGAGTATTGCACACTCAGTGGATCACATAAAAAGTCTAAACATGTCAATCAAGGTGGTAACTTACTAATTGAGAACAGTGTAGCACTTTTCCTGTTCTATATGACTGGTATTGTCATGTAGTCATTGCTGGTTGCGTATACTCTTTTCCCTCCTATCAAAGTAGATGGCAACCTTACGCTGCCTGTGCAGCGGGAATAAACTTATAAACTCAGTGCTATAATTTACAGTGTGCTGTGTGGGTGGTGAGGACAAAATGTTATGCAAATGGATCCCAGATGTAAAAATAAGCTGACTTTCCCATACATGTTTCAGCAATATGATCTCAATTAAAGGACAAAATTGTATGGAGCCCATTGTAACAAATGTATATTAAAAACATGGCGTAAAGTGCCCAAGCTCTTATTAAATGGATACTGGCAGAAATGAGTAATTGTGTACAATGCAAAAATAGGAGTAGCAATCTTTCATTTCTTTTTCATTAGGGAAAAGTAGTGCTGAGATGAGCTAAACACAGATTAGCTTAAACCACCATTTCAAATCTAAATGGTTCTGTCAAATGGAAAACATTATGTGAAATTAGCTCCAGACTTTAAAGTGAATTTGAACTAAAAGTGCAGTAATTTAAGTTTATGATTATTTTTTACGAAAAAGCACTAAGATACAAATAATGCACATTTTTAATTATTATTGGTCTACAGTCAAATTGGCTTTAAAATCAAGTAAGTTGACTGGAGGCTACATACATTATAGAGGTATTTTCATTATATACGAACAAAGTCATGGTTTCTTTGACAATTATTTCATTTTATTTTGAAAAATGGTAGCATTTGTCAGGCTGAATATTTGAAAACAAGGCAAATCAAGCATTTAGATGAATTATTGCTTTATAAACAGTTCACATGGCATTTTCTTTGGCACAGATTTGAGTGAAGGGTGGATGGGAGTTATTAGTCATGGCTATTGGCCAGTAGTTTTGCCCTTAGGGATATATTATAGGAATTGCACAATTAGTTATAACTTAGCTTCTCTTCTTTAAAGTAGATGTGTAAATACAAGCAGAATCTTGATGAGTGCTGGAGCACAAGAATTGTGAGAACAACTAGGTGGGATTACAACTTCTTTTATATTTGCACAGTACATATGGTTTTGCCTATTATGAAACACGAGTAGGAACATATATATCAATATTTATTGAGGTGTAACTGCCTATCCTTTTCATGGTTTGCTAGGTATTTTTATTCCTTTATGATTCTTGTTCTTAAGAAAAATAACATCTTGCAACAAAAGTATACACTTTAGTTGGAGTACCCACACTTAAAGTACTCTTTGGTCTCTGACATTTAACTGTAGTATATGTTAAACTTTGTAGCCTAGAAATTTGATGGCACTGCATTTGCTTATACGGTACAAATTAGATACAGGTGAGGTTTGTACATTCAGTAGATATCTAAAGTGTGATATCCATCATTTTAGATTGGCTGCCCTATAAGTCTTGAAATATTTACATCTCTGACTACAATATTCAAAGAAAATTACACTGCTGGTATGGAAGCAGTCAGAGCTGTAAGCAGAGACTCCCATCACAATGGGCACAATTATTAAAAGAGTTTAGTGGATGAAGTTAAAACACATGGAATGGGGGTGATGTAGTGACGTGCATTGAAAATTCATTGACAGATGGGTAACAGAGAGTGGGAATAAATGAGTCTTTTTCTAATTTGAGGCCAGTTGCTAGTGGGATATTGCAAGGATCAGTGTTTGACTCCCAACTGTTACCAAATGCAACATTCTCAAGTTTAAAGACAACCCAAAACTGGGTGCCATTGT
This sequence comes from Chiloscyllium punctatum, assembly GCF_047496795.1. Taxonomy (NCBI): domain Eukaryota; kingdom Metazoa; phylum Chordata; class Chondrichthyes; order Orectolobiformes; family Hemiscylliidae; genus Chiloscyllium; species Chiloscyllium punctatum. Next base: position 65,340,782 of record NC_092762.1, read on the forward strand.
GAGTTGTGAGGAGGACGCAAAGATGCTTGCAAGTGATTTAGACAAATCGAGTGAGTGGTAAAGTACATGGCAGATGAGTATAACATGGCTAAATGTGAAGTTACGTACTTTGGTGTGAAAAACAGTAACTATTATTTAAATGGTTATTTATTGGCAAATGTGGATGTACAAAGGGATCTGGTTGTCCTTGTACTTAAGTCAATGAGAGTGGACATTCCTAGCAAGCACTTAGGAAGATAAATGATTTATTGGCTTTCCTTGCAAGAGGATTTGAGTTTAGAAGTAAGCTGTCCTACTGCAGTTATACAGGGTTTGGTGAGACCATATCTAGAATACTGATGCAGTTTTGATCTCCCTACCTAAGAAACGATGTACTTGCCATAGAGGAAATGCACTGGAGGTTCACGAGGCTGGTACCATTGATGGCAGAACTATCCAATGTACCTTACTTTGCTCTGAAATCCAGTAGAATAAAACTATGTTTCCATGAAACTTACTCACTGAAATCACTGCATTTTCAGTTATTTTCACAGATACCAGAGAGTAATTCAAACTGGGATAGTCGTCACAGTCTTTGCATAACATCCATCAATTCTGTTTTACTTAAAAATGCAATTAATTAACATAAAGTGTACTGAACTGTTATTATGACATGAACAGCAATAACATTTCTTTTCTAATAGTAAACTCCATGTCAAATCTTGATCTCCTTACTTAAGGAAGGATATAAATGCATTGGAAGAAGTACAGGGAAGATTTATTCTATTCTTCCCTGGAATACAAGAGTTATCTTATGAGGGATGAATAGACAGCTTGGGCCTGTATCACTGGAGTTTAGAAAAAATGAGAGGTGATGAGACATGCAAGATCCTGAGTGGCCTTGACAGGTTTGATGCTGAAAAGGTGTTTCCATTTGTGCGAGAGTCGAGAACAAAGGAATATGGTTTAAAAATAGGGGGAATTGCTTTTAAGATGGAATGAGGAGGTTTTTTTTCTCTTAGAGGATCTTGGATCTGTAGATTTCTCTTTTACTGGGATCAATGGGGGCAGCAACATTGAATATTTTCAAAGCAGATGTAGAAAAATTAAAAGTACAAGGAGTAGACAGAACTAGAGATGAGGCTACAATCAGGTCAGCCTTCATTCTGTCAAATGGTCCAATAATTTCAATAGGCTGAATGATCTACCCTGATCCTATTTTGTACATATGTTGTAACAGATGAATATTTTTACCATTTTGAATTTTTGCAGCTCTATTGTACACTCCTTTCAAGATTAATCTTTGTTCTACTGCAACTAACCTTGACCATAACAAATCATTTCAAATCACTTCACAAGAAAGTATGATGTAAGCTGTGTGATTTCTATATATTGTAATATAATTTATTTTAGAGTTTGAATTAGAGCTATTGGCATATGTTTCTTTTTCTGTGTGTGAAGGGGTTTAATGATTAACTTCGAGCTATTTCTGAAGCCATTGCAGTTTGTTTTTTTAAAATACAGTGAGCAAGTTCCTGTTTTGCAATGGGGATTTTATGGGGTTTTGTTTTTATTAGGAGAGTTTTGAAGGAAAATAAGTAGATGTGCATCAGAATTTCAGTTTAGAAGCTTATACATTGATTTTCCAGGACTTTGAAATAGCTTTTGGGTTTCAGTTTCGCAGGTTTACAGAAATCTTGTTGGAAGTTGGATGTATAAAACTATAAAGCTCCTGATGAAAGAAAATTGTGATAATGTAAACTTCAGAACTTTAATAACTGTTCATGGCCATTCCTGGGGAAAAAAGAATCAAAGATACATAAACAAACTGTTTTAATAACTGCTTAATAACTGGCTGCCTTCTGCCACATGAACAAATGATTGTCTGCAGAAAAATTTAAAGAGTTTCGAACTGTGGCTGTGTTTCGAACACCAAATGTAACAAGAAACAGAGAAGCTAGGTTGAGAGAAGCTCGCTTTCACTCTTAATAAGAAAACAAGTTATAGATTCATAAATAATGTCACATTACAACTTCACAAAACAGAAAATCCTGTAAGAATTCAACTGGAGATTCTTCAGCAACAGAACTCGGAGCAACAATACTACACAAGGATCGAACATCAGACATAACCAGAGATAGATGCTATTAGTTCAAGTTGTAGCTAAATTCCATCATTAATTTAGTAATAACTAAGTTGGGTTATGAGGCTTAACTTGCTTACTTGAGGAGTGTAATTTTTGTTGTTACATTCAATAAAGGTTGAATAATTCAAAGTTTGGGACAAGATGTGTAGCTCGGGTACTCGTTGTTGTGGTTCTGTTCACCGAGCTGGGAATTTGTGTTGCAGACGTTTCATCCCCTGTCTAGGTGACATCCTCAGTGCTTGGGAGCCTCCTGTGAAGCGCTTCTGTGATGTTTCCTCACGCATTTATAGTGATTTGTACCTGCCGCTTCCGGTTGTCAGTTCCAGCTGTCCGCTGCAATGGCCGGTATATTGGGTCCAGGTCGATGTGCTTATTGATAGAATCTGTGGATGAGTGCAATGCCTCTAGGAATTCCCTGGCTGTACTCTGTTTGGCTTGTCCTATAATAGTAGTGTTGTGCCAGTCGTACTCATGTCGCTTGCCATAGTGAGAGTTCTCAAGAAGGACTCCAAGAAGAAACCAAATAACACCTGAAGCAGTAGGTGGAAGAGGTCTGAGTTAAGGAATAGAATTGTTCCCATTTAAAGCACCAAGCATCAGCTACACATATTCTTAAATCTGATAAAGCACAGCCAACATATGGTTGAACTTTAAACTCAGAAACATAGCACTTACTGCATCAGCACACATTTTTAAAAAAAAGCAGGAGTGTGCCCCTTGAGCCTGTCCAGTTCAGAACAGGATATTGACTATCCTATAGTCCATTTACCAGACTTTCCTCCATATCTTGATACATTTACCCAATAAGAATCTATTGAAGCTCCAAATGCATCCTTAATCTTTCGGTGGAGGCAGTTCCCAATTTCTGCTACCCTGAGTGCAAAGTGCTTACTGATTCCACAGCTGAATGGCCTAATTCTAATTTTGGCATTTAGTCTCTTTGTTCTTGATTCTCCACCGTCAGCAAACTATTTTGGTAATGCTGGATTTTATTATAAAAAGCATTTTAAACAGTCCCCTCACTGAACATTTGAATAGTCAAGCTTGTGGATCCTTAAAGGTTCAGTGAATAGAAGCTGGGGTTTGCATAAAATCTGATTAATTGTACTTTGATATTTTCATTGATGTAAATCTGCAAAAGAGAGTATTATCTTTATGTGACGAGCCCTTTCATTCTAAGCCATATAACAAATTACTGTGCATTCCAGATGACTCCCTCACTAAACTGAGGTCAGAGTGACAGCCAACACTGAAAATTCAGAAGTACAGTCGAGTGATCTGTGTCCAAGACTATTGTTTTGCAGTTCTCCCACCACATTACAGAATATTCATCTTTCAACCTGCTTTAGTCATGACATTAACAGCATTTAACACATGAACAAGGTTTCAATAGCTAACTTTCTGAAAAACATTGATTCTTATGAATTGAATACAATATATGAATTTTCATTTCATTTCATTTTATTTAGTTCCAAGAACTTAATATAACCCACTCTTCTGTTTAATTTTAATTTGATACCAACTCCTTCCAATATATTTTCTGATATGCCACACTATCTTACTTAAGTACAGATTGTATATGGTTTACATCCAGTTTTAAATATTTTGAAGTTTCCTCAAAATGCCCTTACCAGAATTTATATTTTGTAATTTCAAATGTCGTTCACCCAGGACAAAATTTTATTTCAACATCAATTAAAATTTGAATTTTCCTTCTAATCCAATGGAGAATTAACAGAAATGGCATTGACTTCCAGTCTTTGCATCCTTAAAAATGACAACAGAACAAAGTTTTCTTTTTAAATCTGTTCAGAGTCTCCTGTGAAGATTTGGACAATGAACTTTGTTTTCATGTGGGTGTTAGGAGCACCTGACCTAATATACCTTAGAATAAGGCACCAATAATGAAGGACCAGCACTGGGCTATCCAGTCTCAAATCAGAAGGATCAAAACAAAGTTCTGTAGCTCTACCACGACATTGGGTAATATTCAAGTCACCAACAGAAAGCAATATCATAAACATCCTAATCCTTGACTTTAGTGGACCAATGGACCTGAACAAAGTTGAGAAGCTTCCAAACATTTATAGCCTGAATTGTTTAATCAATTGAGCTCACCGAGTCGTTTTTTCAAATGTCCCGCCTTCACTTCAGAAGTAACTGAGTTCACAACACACAAAGAATTCTATGGTCCCTGCCAAGTCCCTGCTGTTATGCTGAAGACCTCCACAGTTGAACCAGCCACTTCATAACTAAGTTCCTCCAGCTCAACTAGAACCGGCAGTGTGGAGAATGGCCAAGTTATGTTCATTCACAAGTTTAGCAAAGTCTAATGCAGCCAATTCCTTCCCTCAGCTGTTAACTCCTCCTCAATCAACTGCAAAAATCATGTAATTGATCATGTCATTAAACCAAGCTACTCACCAATAATCTGCCCATTGCCATCGAGGGCAGGCATTATAGTGGCCAACAAAAACTGACGACCCTCTTTCTGACATGATATTCAGGAGCCCAAGTGAAATCAAGTGCCCAATGGGTACTGGGAGCCTTGGGCACCACTGATCATATTAAATTGCCATGTACCTAGTTTTGGAAGGATATCCCAACCCTGAGAGCTGCTGGTCAACTAAAACATGGCAGATCTTTCGTACCAACAGCTTCACCTGACACAGTAGCAACTGCTGGTTCTGGAGCCTACACCTGAGATCATTGCTAGAGTCCTACGAGAGAGGTAACTGGGCTAAGATGAATATCCCAAGGAAAGTGAGAGAGCAGCTTGATAGAAGGGCAGAGGTGTGGCTTCCAGCCCCTGCCCCTTTCTGATGCCCGTTCCTCAGTCAGGGACAAAGTATCTGAGAACAAGGGAGATCCTACAAGACTGGAAACAACCCCCAAAATGGTCTGTTGTACAGTTAGCAAGCTTGGACAGTCCCTTTGTCCAGTGCTGTTAAAACACCAATGGCATGGGAATGAGATCTTTAAGTGGCATTTGAGTGTCTCAATTTGCCTCCATGGAACTACACTGAGGAGACTCAATAAGGCAACAGGACCTTCCCCTCACAACTTCCCATCTGACTAAATGGACTCTCCCGCTTTCCAGTCAACCCCAAGAAGGAGACTGGAGTGTTGCCCTCAGACTAAGGTTGCGGTAGAACCATGTAGGTCTAGAACCAAAAGAGACAATAATAAGAGGCAAAGTTTAAGACAATGATAAAAAAGAATTAAGAAAGTGGGCGGTGAGAATAAAAAATTCTCTACCATAAATTTTAGACATAGTTCTGTGTTGATCCCTGACTGTTGAGGTTATGGTATGACTGAATTTATCCTTCATCTACCAAGGACTCCCATAAAAGAGCCAAAAGCATGATAACCATTGACCTTTTCACAACCCCCAACTTATGCCAATCAATACAATGATATATGATGCATTTATATAGCATACTTATGAAGTAAGGACATTCCAAACACTTTCCAAATCTAATCAATCTTTTTAGAATTGCTGGTATGGTTGTATTCTGGGGTAATGAGGTAGTCAGTTTACACACAGCAATTTGCCAAACAGTATTAAGACAAAAAACTAATTAAATTCTTTATATTGTTAACCTGATCACCATGTTTTATCTCATTTGAATTTATTATGGGATCTTTCATTCTGACCTGAATTTTGATGTACCAAAATTCATCCAAAACAGCCATCCAAATGTGTAGCACTCCCTTGATACTATAGAAGGCTCCATGTTTTGAAGTAGGCCTGAAAACCACAACCTTCTGAAGTTAAAGTTAAGTTCTACAACTGAGGTAAATCTGACACCTACTGGTGTTGTTTGAGATATGATGTGGCAGTGCCGACGTTGGACTGATTTGGACGAAGTTAAAAATCACACAATACCAGGTTATAGTCCAACAGGTTTATTTGGAAGTACCATCTTTCAGAGAGCTTCTCCATCATCACGTAACTAGTGAGGCAGGATCATCAGACACAGAATTTATAACAAAAGATCACAGTATCATGCAACTAAAAAAATATATTGAACAAATCTAGATTGCTGTTAAGTCTTTCATTTTTTAGGATGGGTTGCAGGTTGCAGTTCATTAATATGTAAATCCTGGGCAGTTCTGGGATTTACATGTTAATAAACTGAAACCTGCAATCCCTTTTATTGTACTTAACCTGGTCTAAGTTAAATAATAAGTGTTCCAACATTTATATGTACAGACTTAGGTTCACATATACAAAATGTGATTTACAAAGTAAAAGAATGGATTGAAGCGTCATTTTAAAGTTCACTGAAGAGTGAATGAATGAAGTAGTACAGTCTCTGTAGGTTGAGGAATTGGGTGAATCCATGCTGGGTTTGTTGGTATTTCTTGTTTCAACATTGGAGCAGTTTAAAGATATAGATGGATAATTTATCTATTCTGGAAATAAGTTGCTCAATTGAGTTCTTTAAGAATGTCCTTGCCTGTCTCATGTGGATTGTTAAGAGCAGCAGACAAGGTTTAAGTTTGTAAAAATAGCTGGAAAGAAAGAGGCTCATACACGGGTCTTCTATTCATTTTCAGATTGACTTGATTCTCTCTGTTTCCTGGATTCATAAAGATTTGTAATCTCAGGTCAGTTTCAGTCATGTGACCACACAATCAGCAGTTCTATTGTCCACACAATTGACTCAAAGTTAGAGGCCATTACTTCACAAGGCGAATGGTTAGAGGTCATTCGCATATATGTATTTTTCTTTACCAGCTCTCTTTGGTAAGTTTCATGTCTGGAGATAGTCAGTCTGGGAATACATAGGTTTTGCATTTTGGTAATTTCATAGACAACAAAAAGTGTGAATTTCACAGATAGTTTTGGCTCAACCTGTCCACCCAAGGGAGGTGTTCTAATCCCAGCTGGTATACAAATTTAGGATAAAATTGACTCTTTGTAACTAATTGAACAGTTGAGTCAAATGATGTCAACGTTCTTGGCTGATCACAACCAAGTCATTTACAATGCAGTTGCATAATCCTTCAGTGAATTTGTTATTTAATTGTTGAAAAGTTGCTGTCATTTCATTCTTGTCAACATGTCATTATATTGATGAATTCCAACTATGTTACAAAAGCATATATTTATTCAGCTATTTCACTGAAATATTCCTGCCAATATTAAAAAGTAAATTTTGTAATAAACCATGCTTATCCTTTCCTCTCAATCCTCCAATTGTGAAATCAGATCTGAATCCACCTTCATTACTGTATTGACTTTGCAATAATCTGTAAACAATCAATGTGACTGTATTTGTTACATTGCAATGGATGAGCTCCAGCTATTATGATTCAATGTAATGATTGTCTGCCATGATTTTGATCCTCTGTCACTTAGCCAATCTCTCTGGATTGAGTATGTAAGGATGTTGCTTTTGTGGTTAATGCATCATGTATAGTGAAAGACATTTCTTCTGGATTACTTAAACAACTCAACTTTTGAGTGTGTAACAGCTTTATAAGTCTCTTTGATAGTTTCTGGGAAATAGCATTACATTTCATCTACCTTTCCAAACATTTTTGCATTATCCAGTCTGATTACTATAGAATCAACTTCAAAATTTTCAATTTCTTATGCATTCTTATAGCATTCTGATATTCTTATTTCACACTTCCTACTTCTTTCTCCACTGTAAATACATTTCTCTCCTAACTATCCTCCCTGTCAAAGCATCAATTCAGCATATTGATATGACATGTTCACTGATTTTTCTCATGTTTGAAACATTCACTACATAATTCATATCACTGAATGTTTCCTAATTAAATAAGGTCCATTGAGTCTTGTTTTTAATCAGTGCTCAGGTACGGATATCAACACTGACACTTTCCCTCCAGCAACAAAATGCTGAGCTTTTATTTGCTCTAATGTTACTTGTTTGATGACATTTTAAATTTTGGCTTACTTAACACACTTTATTTCGTTTTTCCAGAATTTTGGCACACAGATGGAAAACGTATTCCCTGAATTCTGGTTTATAAACTTTAAATGAATGAGTTAAAGCGACCCTCCCATCTAATGCCTGAATATCTATTTAAAATGGCTGAATCTGTGGACTCATTAGTGGCACCAGTAATAACAAACAATACTGAAGAGAACATTATACAATGTCAAAAGCTGAAAACTGATTCCATTATGCCAGACATCTGTGCCAAGGCACAGATGAGGGCATCGGCCTTGCTGAAGATGATCCTGGGTGTGCAGTGGCAGATGACAAGACTTGGAGTATAGGGCAAAGAGAATGAAGTGGCCTTGTGTCTGGAATCCATCAGTTGACATAAAGGAAACACATGTAGAAAAGTGGCCTCTAGTCACCATTGCAGTGTTTTGGCCTCAGCTTAGTGGAAATTAATTTTGATATTTGCTGCTAGGGCTCAGAGGGAAATTAAGGTAGCAAGTTTAAGATACAGTGAGAAAATTTAAGAGAAAATAAATTGTCCATAGTGTTAGCTACATTAGTCAGGGGGAAATAGGTCTGGGTGGTTACTCTTCGGAGGGTCGGTGTGGACTTGTTAGGCTGAATGGCCTGTTTCTACACTGTAGCTAATCTAATCTAATCTAACCTATAAGAAGCAATTCCTTTATCCTAATCACTAAAACATTGTTGGCAATAAGTTTTAGTTATGATCTTGATCTGATTTTATTCCCTAGGATAATCCATATTCCATATAAAATTGAATGAACAACACTGCTATTTCTGTTGTAATTTTTCCCAATGACACTGCTTCAAAGAATCTTGTTGCAGTATCCACGCTTGTTAAAAGATATAGAGTCAAAGTACTGCTTTTAGGTAAGGGTCCTCCATGATATTTTAAGACATTGGTAAGCAATTTTTGAAAGCTGGCATTGAAATGAAAAGGTTTAATTGATGGTTGTGATCCTTCAAATCCTGACAGGTACAGCAAGCCTGGCAAAATGTAACCATATCTGTGTAGTCCAGGCCAATTAAAATACAAAAATGCCATGCCCTATTACTGAAATGACTCACCCTTGGAATTTTGTAAGTGACTCATAAAAGGTTTGTTGCAATACTCAGATACAGCTACAACTTGACGGGCTATTAACCATTCCTTATTGGCTGATATTTGAGGTGTCTCAGTTTCCTCATTTACACTTTACCTTTTAAATAATAACACTTGGTTTTTAGTTCAAATTCAATTCTGAGCAGGTTGTTTAACTCTTAGTTTAACTGTCTTAATCTAGCCTTATTTTATTTCCCTTTGTCCTTTTTACTTAAGCTGGTGGAATGCTTTTCAGAGGGTCAGTGCAGACTCGATGGGACAAATGGTCTCTTTCCACACTGTACAGCTTCTGTCTTATTTTCTTTTCATTTTCTATGCGAACCATTTTGCTTATTTCTCCTTTTCTTCAAAATCAAGTTTCATTTTCTTTTCATTGATGATACATCAATTTCAGGTTTTCCTACATTTGATGCTAAATGCTGTGTAATCACTTTAAATGTCTCATCCTTATGAGATCCCATTTATATTTCTTCCTGCAATTTAATCATTAAATGTCTCAGTTTAGCTCTAATAAAATATTTCAAAGAATCTACTGTTATATTTCTACTCCTGCAAAGCCTTCACAACATTCAAAGCCTTTTGAAGTATACTTTACAACTCTCCTGCTTTTATGTTCAGTACCTCCCCATCCTTGTTTCTAAAAATCTCTTTTAAATTCACAAATTTGCAGCTTGAAAAGAACGTTCACTTTATAAGGATCCCAGCTGATGATGGTAATACTGGATGAGTTCGCTTGTTTTGAAACCTGTTTTGGTAGACTGTAACTTTTATTTTTGCAAATTGTTTACTGTGCGCATCAGTCACTGAACATATTTAAAAATGGCTGCTCATGTATTCTTAATAAAAGAACATCAAAAGAGCTTATTGTGCAGAAAAGGGACTAAAACACTAATTATACTTCACAAATACTAGTCTTTGTAAAATTATTGGAACTGAAGATTCAGCCATCAACAACAACTTTACGGATGCTCAAATCTCAGTGAAGGGTCACTCAGCTTACATCGATGTCCTTTTTCATGGGCACGACTGTCTTGGTTTGTTTTTCCCAGCAAACTTCTGAATTCGCTGGATTTCTTTAGTCAATGTATCTTCCAAAATTCTTAAGCAAGATTACGCAACTCATTTGGTTTTTTTATTATTATGGGGAGCTTAAAATCAACTTTGACAGCCTTTTTTGCTTCTAGAGTTTTCATCTTAGTGACACTGAATCATTTAGGACTTTGTTTCTCCTGTTCTTACTGCTCTGCATACTGCTAACCTGCATACTGCTAACCTGCATGCTGATAACCTACATACTGCTCATACAGTCCCCCTCTCTCTCACTGACCCCCTGAAAGAAACCTGTACAGTCTCTAATTTCCTGTGCTTCTTCTTCTTCTAAAAAACCTCTGTTTCTGTTTTCCTACATCTTATCGCCCTGTTCCTAGACAATGATTTTTTTTGTCTCTTTAACTCTTTGCTTCCGAAAGCGGTAAAATAATTTCACCTCAAGGAGTTTCTTAGATGTCTTACTTAAATACACGTAAACCCGTTTCCAGGTAGCTTGCACTTCTTAAGAACTCAACAATAAATTAAAATTATGCCCTTCAAATTTAAAGCTATATTTGGTTCTGTCCACTTTCAAACTCAAGTTTCAAAATAATAACAATGTATTGTGAACATTCATAACAGTGGGTTACCCACCTTGGATAATTTAGTTAAGAGTCTCAAACTGCACCTGACCCTCAGTGACCATTTTAACAGCTTGTTGGTTTAGTTCTTCCGAAATTGTGATTTACTGCCAATAAATACATAGAAACATTACCTATCAGGTTTAGCTTTAGAACACTGGCTTTATTTTCCATCAATTACCATTTTAATCAACAATAATAGATACAGGTGGAAGATCCTTTATCTGAACATCCAAAAACCAAAGAGCTCCGAAATCCGAAGGTTTTTTTGGTGAAGTTCTTTTCTCATTAACAAGGTTGATCGGTGAGCAAACAGTTAACCCAAGTCGATGCCCACTCGATGCATGTCACTCAGATGCGACATGAGAGGGCATAGCCAAGCACATTCTTACTTAGAAGTCTGCTCCTCCGATAAGATTTTTAAAAATTTCACCATTAAACTGTCACTTATTCTGAAAACCGAAAAATTCCGAATTCCGAAAAACAGCTGGTCCCGAACAGTTTGGATAAAGGATCATCTACCTGTACTCTCAACAAAAACAAATATTTATGAGTTACACTCCTATCTTGGTCTTTTCCAACATCACTTAGAGCTTAGGCTGCAAATAAAATTGTATGCTTTTATTACATAGCTTGCTTGACCATAACTAACACTTTTTATAGCCTCGGTAATAAGAGAATGATGATAGAATTTTCAATGGTTTTAATAAAAAGAATGTATATGCAACCAGATTAATAATTTTGAACTTCAGCACAGTAAGTGTAGCCTTATCAGTATTTCATGTTTTAATAACAAACACAAAAGAGAATGGGCTAGCTTTAATGGAGGCTGCTGAATTGGACTCAATTCACCAAAGCTCCTCAAACAGCACATTTCAAACTCATATTCACTTCCATTTAGAAGGATAAGAACAGCAAGTACATGGAAACACCATCACCTGTAAGTTCCCCTTCAAACCACTCACCATCCTGACTTCGAAATATATTACCATTCCTTCAGTGTTTGTGGCTCAAAATCCTGGAATTCCCTCCTCAACAACATTGTGGGTTTGCCTTGAGCACATGGACTGCAGTGGTTTAAGAAGGCAGCTCACACCACTTCTCCAGGGCAACTAGGGGCAGGGCATTAAAACTGTTGGCCAGCTAGCAAATTCCATGTCCCATGAGTCAAAAAGAATGGGGCTGCCAGGAAAATCAGGTGAGGGTACTCATATCAGATTCCCAGTGATGATGAAACTGTTCTGAGTTAATCTGGAAGTGGGAATTGCCTGACGTGGGGATCCCATCTAGCAGTCTCAGGAAGGAAATTTGTTTCATTAATAAATGACTCAAAGTCAATTATCCCTGAGCCCACTGGAATTTGGTGGTGGCTCAGGGATTTAGCAGGATCAGTGAATTTCTTGGGCCACCCGAAGACAGTGTAGGAATGGTCTTTGCTGCTCAGTACTTGACATCAGGAGAGTGAGTGGTCCTGCAAACCTCCCCCTCTTGCCTCTGCATCCTGTCACCCTGTTTCGAGTGACCCACTTCCTGCAACTCCCATCTTGCCCTTCTCACCTTTGTTCTGCAATCCAGCATTAATCCCAAAGTAGATTCTCAGTGCATAACCAACAGTGGCCACTCTTCCTAGTGGCATGGTCAGCAGTGGAGATGCTGCTTCTTATTGACTCCCACGGCTGGGATTTCTATCAAACAGTGAAGGTTTGACTGCATTGAAACAGTCACAAGCCTGACAGTTCAGCGATAAGCAATAATATAAGCAATAGGAACAGAAGTAGACTGTTCAGCTCCTCAAAGCTAGCCTGGCATTCAACAATTTCATGGTTGATCTACTCCAGGCCTCAACTCATCTTCTTTGCCAGATCCTTATTGCCCTCAACTCCACAATATTTTAAAAGATAATCTACCTCCTCTTTAAATCTTTCCAGTGATCTAGCCTCCACAACTCTCTGGGATAGAGAATTCCAGAAACCCACTGCCCTCTGCGAGAAGTAATACATTCACATCTCAGTTTTAAATAAGAGTTTCTCTATCCTGTTACTCTATCCCGTAGTTCCAGATTCCCCACTTGCGGAAACCACTCCTGAACATCTACCCTGTCAAGCCTCTCTCAGAATATTGTATGTTTCATTAAGATCATCCCTGTAATGAATAAAGTCCTAATCGGTTTAGCTGTTCTTGGGAAGTCAACCCCTTCATTCCAGGCATCAATCTAGTGAATGTCTTGAATTGCCTCCAAAGCCAATATGTCGTTTCTAAAATAAGGTGACAAAACTGTGTACATTGCCCCAGTTGTGGCCTCACAAACACCCTGTAACAACTGGAACAAAACTGCTACTTTTAACCTCAAATCTTCTAGCAATAAAGGTCAAAATTCCATTTTCCTTCTTAATTAATTGCTGCACCTACATCCAATGTTTTCTCTTTCATGCAAAAGAATATCTAGATCCCTGTGCTCTGCACCTTTTTGATCTCTTTGTCTTCATTCATGCTATCTTGGGGGCATAAAATTCATGCTATTGTATTAAGATAGTTCCACACAAAATATCTCCTTTCTTGTGCCACTAATCATTAGATTTGAAATACCCAATAACTAATAAGATGCAGCTAAAGCTCACTAGTATATTTCCAGATGTTGCCTTATAAAACAAAAGTATGTATTTCAACGGTCAATGCTTCATCTTTAACATTATTAGCTGTAGATGTGCCTTTAAAATAGACAATGACTCTGCCTCCACTGCTGTTTGGTCAACTTAATCCACTGACTAACCATCTTCTGAGCGAAAGAATTTCCCCTCCCTTAACTGGGAGACATCTTATTTTTAAACTGTGTCACTTTATTCTATTTCTCCAAGAAATGGAAAAATCTGCTCAGGAACTCAAAGACCCTTTCAGATATTATATGCTTCATTCTTCTAAACACCAGTGGATACAGTTCCAATCTATGCAACGTTCCTCATAAGAATTTACCCCTTCATCAGTCAAATGAACCTTCTCTGTCCTGCTTTGAATGCAATTATTTCCTTTCTAAAGTAAAGAAATGAAAACATTTCTTTGGATACCAGATGTGGTATCACCAACACCCCATACATCTATAGCAAAACTTTCCAACTTTTCCGTTCTCCTTTCAATAAACAGAAACCTTCCATTTGCTTTCCAAATCTCTTGCTGTACTTGCATGCAAACATTTCGTAATCCCTATTCCAGGACACCGAAACTTTCTATATCAAAGAGTTCTGCAATTTTTGCTATTTAGAAAATATGCTGCTATTCTATTCTTCCTAACAGAATAGAGAATTTATTCCGCATTATATTCCATCTGCAAAATTTCTTCTCACTCATTTCACATATGCTTTTTGGAGGCACGTTATGTCCACTTCACAGCATTTTCTCCTACCTATCTTTATGTCATCAGCAAATTTAACAACCATATTCTGTGTCTTCATTGATATAGATTGAAAATGTTTGATGCCTCAAAATTTGGTATCCTGTTATTCTTGCCTGTATTTTAAATTTACAAAGAGAAAATTGTCTATTTATGGAGTGTCTTTAATGACCTTTGAATGTTCCGCAGGGCTTTGCAGCTAATTCAATGCTTCTGTAACGTAGTCACTGTTGTCATTTCAGAAATATGGCATCCAATTGATACAAAATCTCAAAAGCAGAGCAACTAAAGATTCTATGCCTTTAACTCCTTTGTTAAAAACTCTGACTATTTAAATAATAATTTAGCTACCTTTCTCAGACACAGCAGACTTGAATCGGTATATAAACAGAGGCAGTGGGAAAAAGAAGTCTCTTGTTCTTTATTTAAGAAAGGAATCATCCCTGTGTTAGTCAAAACCAGCTGCAATAACACCAGGGTAAAAGGTCATGATTCGCTTCTCTCCTGGCATTCTGCCACTCAATGTTCTTAGCCTTTTGGGTTTCACCCCAACAGCTGTAATAACTGAAATTGTGCAAAAGATTTTCATCTCCTCTTCATAACAGAAACTTGGCATGCTTTCTGTGGTCTGGGATTGGTAGTTCAGGCCAAACACGGCCTCTGTTGAAGGCTTGTAACTGATACTGGTGAAAATGAGCCATAGGCACATATTAGTTTGAGTGTCCATTAACTTCTTGTGAATTAATTTAAATATCTGTCTTCTGACACCCTGGCACTCAAGTGTTCAAATCACACATAGCACAACAGTCACAATGATGGCTGATGCATGTTCATTAAATGTACAAAAACTTATTCTGTTTTTCTTAACACACCCTTTAACAATGAAAAAATGCTATTCTCACAGGAATTGCATAAGGATGAATCTTTGCAGCTTACGGAAACAGCGAGTGAATTTCTAGACTATTTCAGCAGGACAGGAACACACTAAGAGCAGAGAACAAAGACAGAGAACAAAAATTGTAAATGAACAGAAATAGCAATATAATTGCTAAATATGATTTTGCAACAAATACATTGTCTATTTAACAGAAAATGACTATTTACATGTTGACAGTATTGTTCTTTGATATATCCTGTTACTTATGAATAACTGATTAAGTAGTCAATTATAAATTTGTGCTTTCCATTCATTCCACTATATTTTGTAATTAAACATTTGACTTTGCAGCTTTTTTACTTGTTCAGAGGCAATGGTAAAAGCTGCAAAACATCAACAACTAAGTTAGCTGCTATAAAGTAAACACTGGAATTCTGAAGAAAAGTCAGTTTGCATTTGAGACATTAACTGTTTCTCTCTCCACAGATGCTGCAAGACCGGCTGAGTTTCTCCAGCACATTCTGTTTTTATTTCAGATTTTTACATCCCTGTATTTTGCTTTTATTACAATGAAATGATACAATGTTCTCCAGCTTTTTTTATCTGTAATTTTCCCAATCAACTCATCTACTATAGCCATCATATTTCCCTGACATATTTCAACCACTTCTGTTTGACAATTCTAAGCTAAATTTGCTTTCATCAGCAACAATTATAATCATGTAAAAGCTTAAATGTCATTGACAGCTAGTTTTTTTAAAAAAGCGAAGTCTGTTACAATATCATCAGTCTACATCCCTAAAAACCCTGAATCATTTCCATATTGTCAACATGAAATGAAAAATCAAGAAATGCAAATGCTCAAGGTTTAAAATAACAACAGAAAATTCTGGCACAAATTGTGAAAATGTTGGGATATTTAACATATCAGGCAGTGTCTGTGCAGAGAAACTGAGTTAACAATTCTGCATGTTCATGAGAAATTTCATGAGGTGTTGTAAATTCCCAATCGAGCCCTAAGCATCTGTAGAAGAAATATTTGCTTCACATTTCTGGTGAGAGTTTTCATGAGTTTTGATCAGTATGTTTCTGCAGGGTCCTTGCCACTGATACAAATCATTTCTGAGCTTCAGGTGGTCCTAGCTCTGTAAATTCTTTAGTCTTTAACACCCGCTTGCATACGTTGAGGCAGGTTCTCATGCACACCTCTACACACCTTCCAAAGTGTAATCCAAGAGCTTTCATTTGAACCCTCATTTTTTCACCCAAAACTTTGTACTCAATTTATCCCGACTGTTCAATGCACTAGAAGCATAAAGTCCCTACAGCGTGAAGCAGGCCATTCAGTCCATCGAGTACACACTAACCTTCTAAAGAGCATCCCACCCCATCCTTTAACCCTACATTTGCATGGTTTATCCACCTAGCCTGCACATTTCTGGACACTATAAGTAATTCAGCATAGCCAATCCACCTAACTTCCACACCTTTCCACTGTGGGAGGAAACCAGAGCATGCAGAGGAAACCCACGCAGACACAAGGAGAATGTGCAAACTCCACACAGACAGTCACCCAAGGATAGAGTTGAGCTCAGGCACTGTGAGGCGGCAGTGCTAGCCATTGAGCCATGATGCCTACTCTTGTTATAAAGCAGGCAATTGTAAGGGTCTGAGAGACATGGTGTAAACAGTTCTTTCACCAGAATTCCTGTTAATGTTCAGCCTAAATTATAGCAGGAGGTTAGGAGCATCCTAAGGCAATTATTGGCATATTTAAATGTAAGTTATTGTTGTGACCTTTTGGATCTCAATACCTTCATAACACACTGAGTTGTTAATTTCGCCACACAAAACCATCAAAAGGAGCTTGTTCCAAACTGTATAAAACATCGAGAAGATTGCTGAGTCTCTCATCTCCCAAGGTTCTGAAATCTTATAAAACAGACATTGCTGAAAAGCCCTTTCACAAAAAACAAACAACAAATTAAGTGTTCCGAATCTATGTAATTTTAGGTCATACAATTAGTGCACTTCCAACTGTTATGCAAACCATAATGATTCACTCAAACATGCAATTGACATAAAATACCCTAATTAAAACAATAAAAAATCCATTACATTTCTTTGTAAACTTTTTTTACATGTTCAGAGGCAATGGTGAAAGCTGCAAAACATCATCAACTAAGTTAGCTGCTGTAAAGTAACCAATGGAATTCTGAAGAAAAGTTCATTTGGATTTGAAACATTAAGCCTGTTTCTCTCTTCACAGATACTGGAGGACCTGCTAGGTTTCTCCAGCACGTTCTGTTTTTAATTCAGATCTCAATATCCCATTCCTGCCCTCTCCCATGCCCCTTGATCCCTTTAGGTCCAAAGGCCAAATCTAGCTCCCTCTTGAATATATCTAATGAACTGGCCCCCAACAGCTTCCTGTGGGACAGAATTCCATAGGTTCATGAATCTCTGACTGAGGAAATTTTTCCTCATCTCAGTCCTGAATGGTTTACCCTTTAGACTGTGACCCGTAGTCTGGACTTCCCCAACACTGGGGACACTTTTCCAGCATCTAGCTTGTTCAGTCCCATCAGGATTTTATATGTTTCTATGAGATACCCCTCGTTCCTCTAAATTCCAGTGAGTTCAAGCCCAGTCGGTCCAATCTTTCCTCATATGTCAGTCCTGCCATCATGGGAATCAGTCTGGTGAACCTTCGTTGGACTCCCTCAATAGCAAGAATGTCCTATGTACATCATCATCAATTGGAAATTATTAAAATATTTAAAATAATAGGCAGGTGACCCAAAGGTTTAACTATAATAAGTCAGGGACTTGTGTTTTCTTTAGTCTAACCCTTTTATCTTCTTGGTGCTAATTCCTTTTGTGACATCTATCCTCTTTTTGTTACAATCCCACCTGATGGTCCTACTAGAGAAATCAGATCCCAGAATAAAACCTAGCTTGATGAACCTTCTTTTTTTATTTGTTTGCTTAGTTTGTTAACATTGTGGTTGGTGGTTGAAATGTATTCAAATGAGACAGCAGATTCTCAATAACAAACAAAATCAGTACAAAGCAGCTACCTCAATATAGAAGATCACTGGAATGATCTTAAAGCACACAGCAAACAATGTTTCTGTCAGCTTCTCAACATTATCCTTTACAGAGGTTCAAATCCAGAGACATTACTCACCTCTCTCAACTCTTAAGTTTCTACTTAACTAACTCCTCACAGTTTTGTTGCCATAGATTGTAGAGACAATTGAATGAGTCCTTTCTAAGTCTGCTGACATAAACTTCTCATAAATTTGAAAACTCATATTTCTTTAGTTCTAATAATCTATAAATTTCTAGTTTGGAAGCTTTACCAACTAAACCATTTTGCTGAGATGATTTGGAGATGCCGGTGTTGGACTGGGGTGTACAAAGTTAAAAATCACACAACACCAGGTTATAGTCCAACAGGTTTAATTGGAAGCACACTAGCTTTCGGAGCGACGCTCCAGCATCAGGTGATATCACTATCACCTGATGAAGGAACAGCGCTCTGAAAGCTAGTGCTTCCAATTAAACCTGTTGGACTATAACCTGGTGTTGTGTGATTTTTAACATTTTGCTGAGGTAATTGATTCCCTGAACTCCTTTTAGGAGAGAAACTAAACTTTCTTTGAACTCAACCCTAGTGTCTTCTGAAATTATAATTTTCATACTTGCTCAATCCTAGGTTCTTCTGAACTGTAAACAAAATTAATGATCATAAATGTTTACCCTATTTGTTGTAAGCCCGGCAGGCTAAGCATTTTGCCAGTGACACCATAGGAAGTGCTTTCTGACAAATACTGAAGTTAATCACTGTACCAGAAGGACACTCTGTTTTCTTTAAAGTAAAACCTTCACAGAGGTAACTATCTGCTTTTATTTTGGAATCCAAATTTCAAAACTGAAAAAAATATTTAAAAATTATATGTCTTTTATTACATCTTATTCCACTTCACCTTTTCATTTTTTTGCTTCTCTATAGATTTAAATATTTTTTGGTTTGAGTGGGAATTGGTAGGTGACATGTGCATCATGGCAAAGGGGACCATTAGCAGACCACACAAAAAATGGTGAGGGTTGAGGAATGATAGCCTGCAGTTCTCGGTAGCTCCCACTGTCCATCCTGCTCCCTATCCCCATCACTTTAGTCCCATCTCCTTCTCTATTTTTGTCTGTAAAGGTTTCTCTGACCTTCCCACAATTGCCTCACTCCATTTACTTAACTCTTCTCTTTCCCCTTCAGTCTTTTTACCTCTCTTTTTTTGCTACCCTGTTCCTTTTATCCTTTCTTATTCTGTGTCTCTTCATTTACTATGTTTTTTATATTTGATCATGGGATGTGGACATCACTGGCTCAGTCAACATTTCTTACTGATTTCTAATTGTCCTGGAGAAGGTGGTGGTAAGCAGCCGTCTCAAACCACTGCAGTCTGTGTGCTCTAGGTACATCCATAGTGCTATTAGAAAGGGAGTTCCAGCAGTTTGACCCAGCAGTAGTGATGGATGTTTACAATTCAGAATGGTGTGTGGCTCAAAAGGGAACGTGCAGGTTGTGCTGTTCTCAAACATCTACTGCCCTTGTCCTTCTGGGTGGGAGATGTTGTGTGTTTGGAAGTACTATTGAAGGAGCCTTGGTGAGCTGCTGCAGTACATCTTGTAGGTGATAGACACAGCCATCACTGACTGAATGAAGTGACCATTGAAGGTGCTGTATGGCCTGTGAAGGATGCCTGTGAATTAAGTGGACTCTGTTGTCATGGGCAGAACTCTTTCAGTGTTGGAGCTGCTCCAATCCAGACAAGTGGAGGGTATTCATCATGTTCATATTCCTGACTTGTACCTTTGGGAAGATGAACAACCATTGGGGAGAAAGAGGTGAATCAGTCTCTGCAGAATTCATAGCCTATGACCCACTCTTGTAGTCATAGCTTCCCCAAAGATATGCCATAGGTTCTTTTTCCTTCGTAACTTTGCTTGCGTCATTTTCCAGTGCCCAAACACTTCTCCATTTCCTCCAGCTCAGTAAAATGTAGAACATCTCCCCATCACACTCCCATTTCAATCTCTAAGACATTTCTGATAGAAAATGTGACCGTGGTAATTCTACAATTAACAACTCAAACACAATTCAACTTGTTTCAATTCTGCCCACTCAAAATGAGAATACACTGTTCAAAGAAATTAAAGATGTTTTCTGGTTTTCAGGAAGCAATTTTAAACAACAAAAGCACCTGTAACAATGGCACGCTTTTTTAAATCAGCTAGGGAAGGAAAGGATCTGGAGATACCTATTAGCTCTATCTATATTTTTTATACCTGTTCAGAGAGATGCAATGACACACAGCTGGAGCAGGTGGGACTTGAACCTGGGCCTCCTGGTCCAGGGTAGGGATGCTACCACTGCAACCGCGAGAGTCCTAACAATAATACATAGTTCCAATCCCATCACTAGCCTCAGTTCATAATCGTCAGATTTAACCAATTACCATGCTTGCAACTGAACATAATTTCTTATAACTTGAGTCTACAAGACAGGAATGTTATTTCAGGACATTGTTCTTAAAAATGTTTCTTTCTTGAGTTATTGCCAACATGCTGTGTACATGGGTACAAGCAGTGCAGCATTTCACAGTTTAAAGGAGTTAAGCAAAATATAACCAGGATTGGATAATAAGACAGCGCTTCCTGTCCTTGCATCTAGGCCTATTGGATACTGAGTTGACTATGTCACAATCGTGCGGGAAAGGTAAATTGAATAAACTTTAATGTTTTTCTCTCCTGTAAATAATGACGGAAATTTAATTTTTTTTTACAATTCATTTTTATTTTTAGAAACATAAGTAATGATGAATTTCTCCAAAAACCGTTTACAAAGTCCAATTCAAGATGACCCACAGCAAATTATTTAGGTTAAAATGAAGTGCATTCATCCACCTGCCCCTGGTCAGTCACATTTTTTTTTTCTCTTTCCTTTTCATCTTTTTTTTTCTTTCTCTTTTCTTCAATTTCTTGTTGGTAGTGAAAAAGGTGGCATCGTGGAAAAGGCTGGAGTGGAGTTCATGGCATAGGCAGCAGCAGAGGAACAGGGGATTCCTGGGGGATTGACTGACACAGAATGGGGACTCTTTGTAGCCCAGAGACTCGAAGACCTTGCAGAGACCCCAGAAACCTTGGGAAAACCCAGAGCTGTGCTTGACTAAAAGGACTGTAAAGTTGAATACTATTTCTTTATTTTTCTGCCTTTGTATTCTCTTTTTGGTTTATTTTTCTGTCAACTTGAGCAGAAGGTGAAGCTGAATTGAAGTGATTTCTTTTTATTCATTTTGTAAGCCACAATGGCGCTGGATTGTGGCAACAAAACATTCTTCACTGTATTTTCCCAAATACATGTGGCATAAAAATCATTCATTCATTCATTCATTCAGAACATAGGGCTGTTACTGCATTCAAAACCTGTGGAAGTGATTTGTGAAGCATATTTATACACACATGCATCAAGAAAGAAAGAAACAAGAAAGGAAAGAGGTTAAAAGCGAAAAATTATTTAAAACCAAGATAGCAAATTTTGTTCACATGACTTAGAGTCCAGTAACTCAATGGCCAGTTGGCTGTGCATAGATGTCTCTTTTGTGGGAAGTCAGACACAGTTGAACTGTTGGTGAAGATGCAATAGTTGTAAGCAGGGAATTAGTTCAGTATACATGTTTAACACAGGTTTCTTGCCAGAAATCAGCATTTTGAGAGATATTGCGATAAGAATTATTGGCTTCGCCTTAAGCTGATTACTCTTCTATGTTACAAGCAATCTAATTAACAAAAGTCAAAGCTGTATAATTAAAAGTGGTTCAGCAAACCAGCATTTTCAGTAATGTCACTGGACTTCAGGTTGAGACACTCAGCTAAGAGTTGGATTTGATGCACATTCATCAGAAACCATTGTGTTTTATGACCGATAGCTGCACTAAATCAAGCAATAATGGATTTTAATGGTGTCATTTGTTCGAACTAGCTGAAGCAGGTATCTTGTCTGGTTGTCCATTTAAAAAAAACAAGATAATATAGTTTTTTTAAAACAATTTTGATCTCTCTATCTTCTGCCTCTGCACATTACAGTTGCGTTACTGGATGTATTGACCTACGGAGTGTATTGGGTTACAATGTCTAGCAGAATACGGGTGTATTGGATTGCAGAATCTACTGGATTACTGGATATATTGGATTACTGGTTCTTTTGGATTACTGGGTGTATTGGATGATCGAGAGTATTATATTACTCGACCTGTAGCATTGCTGGTTATAGTGCATTCATAGAAATTAGGTGGTAAAATATAATTCCCAGAAGAAAGATGTTTCAATGTTCTGTCTCAATTAAGACAAAACAACACAGCCAGGAGCAGAAAATGGAAATTTTTCTTGAATTCCTTATTTAACCTTCAGTGGAATGTGCTTAGAGAACCATGGAATTTTATCCTCAATAATGGGAATGCATTGTGCCTTTTTTCAACATCTACTAATACCCGACCAAATTCAAAGCTCTTCACTCATCAAGAGCAAAATGTGGTAAACAAAGAAATGAAGCAGAGGCAGATAATTTTCATGTCTATATCTCCAGAACAATGCTTAAGAAATACATATGGTTTAATGACTGATTTTTGGTGAGCTTGGGATGAAATTAAGCTTGTCTATGACAGAAATAATGCACCAAGTTCTCAAATACCCCATATTATAGACCAGACCAGAACCCCTCAACATATATTAAGAAGGTAGCCTAGGCCTAACATTTTCTTATTTTAAAAGTAAATTGAGGTACTGTATTCCGATGAAACTCAATTGGTCAAACTAATTACATTAAGCAAAACACAATTTATTCAAACAGTATAGTTCAAACACAACAAAAGAAAGAAGAACTTGGAATAACTTAACACTATTGGACAGTTTAACAAAATAATAGATTATTTTACCACAAAACAGTAATTGTTCCAATATAGTAACATCCCATAAACACACTCTTGAACAAAAGGCAAATTTAGAAAATAGATTATCTCACATACAACTCCAATAGCAGACAGAGAACCCTCAGCTTTTGGCTGTAACTAAGAGAGGGAAAATGTAACTTGCACTTCTTCAAAGCCCCAATAGCGACTGCTGAAACTAAACTAAAATCCCTGGTTCTGTGGATGGGAGCTTGAACACACCCACTCAGGCTGCTTCTATTGTTCCAGCTTTTAAAACAAAACCGATGCTTCACAAGTTGTTTATCTTCTCATAGACTGCTCTTTACCTGACCCCAAATCTCTCTCTAAATGAAACCAGGAAAAATATACCTCTTAAAGCCACTGTATCGTCACACCTACCAGAGTAAAGAAGTTTATTTTACAGAAATAAAAGTTCTTGTGAAATGATTTACAGTCCTGAAATTGCCAACCATTTTGAAATTACTAACTGTAATTACAAGTAAATAGAGCAGTTGCTGGAAAAATGCAATATCAGGCAGAGTATGTGGGGAAAGAAATTGAGTTAACAATTGAAATCTATGATGTGGGAAAAGTGCATTTTCCCGCCTTACAGATGCTGCCTTACCTGTTCATCACTTCCAGCATTGTTTGGTTATATTTCTGCTTTCCAGCATCTGCAGTTTTTTGCATTTGTAATAATAATTACATTTGATTAAATCACCCAATAAAGGCAAATTCTGAGGAGAGAGACTAAATCTATTAGAGATACTCCATTAAATATTTATAATTTCAAAGTTTACTTATACATTTAGAGAGCAGAGGTATTAAATGTGTTCACTTGCTTGTGCCTCTCATATTTGCTTTCCATTTATAGATGTTAAAATGTGGTTTCATGAATAGCAGTAGCCCACTGTCACCCTTCAAACCTGACTTCACTCAGTGCTTGTAATTCAACAATTTTCACCCAGATTGATGAATAACTAACAGAATGTGAAGAATATTGGAAGTTTATACCTTCCTTCCCAGTTCAGGGAGAGACATTTACATCCTTAATTTTCTGCCCTCACAGCTGTTCCAAATAACAATAACTAATTCAGCATGGAACCTGAAGTAAAGTTGGGACCTTCTTAGTCTATGCTGTTCAAACGCCTCTGCAGTATTTTTACCAAATGAGGTATCAATTAAGTTTTTTTCTTGATTGGGCAACAAACCAGTGTAACCATTACAATGGACCAGGAGAATAAATGTGCTTTACTATGAAAGAAAATGTATAACTAAACTTAAAAATAAACTTCTGGGACATCTTGGAGATTGTATGCTTCTATAAAATGCTTTGGGAAAAGAATTTAATTAAAGGTGCTATTTAAGTACAAATTGCTGTGATGCAGCAAACTGCAATAGACTGTGAAGATACAAGCAGCATCTTGTTAATGAAACCTGTGTTGGCCTGAGAAAAGCACGCCTTGACTTTTCCAGAATTATAGTTTGAAATAATGGATATTTTTGTACTTTTGACCAACGGGAGATTAGATTTAGTTAGTCAAACTAAGTACAATCTATAATCTGTAATTAGGGTTTCCTGATTCAGTACATCCATTTCGTGGACATCTGATTCCATGTCTAATCCAAGCACTAAGCTTACATCAGCCATTTATACCGTCTAATGTGATTCGCCTTTACTGCAGTCCAAAAACAGCTTTGAGACTCTGTACAATGAACAGTAAACATAGTAAAATAGCATGCAGTCTTTGCTTTTGTCCATTCAATGCTGTAACATTCAAGAACATATGTGTCGTTTTCGAAACTTTTAATTAATTTTTTAGTAAGAGTATTTGATGAAGTGTAGTAACTCCAATATCTTTGTGTATGCATTGTAGATTGACTTCCTTTTCAGCTTGACCCACAGATAGAAGTCCTTCCACAAGGGTTACAGGTTGGGGTGGGGTGAATTGTGGAGGTGATGCAGGTGAATGGTACTCTGCTTATTTAGTTTCCCTGTAGCTAAGGAGGTTAAATCAACAGTAAGGAGTCATAGCAAACTTGAGCATCCTTATACATTATATTTTATGTAGTTCAAAGAAGATGTAAGAATAATTAAAAACAATTAATATTATATAATATTGAATATGAACTCGATTGTAATTTAACAAATAGAACAAAGATGCTGTCATTAAAGGATTTACTTTACTCTATGTAAAAGATAACAGGCAAAAGTAGAACCTTATATAAAATACTCTTGAGGACACAGTTATAAAATATGAATGCAAGTTCAAAGAATTTATGAATATTGTTGATAAATGGGAATTCCACTTCCTCTGTTTCACCAGCTTGTTCAAGCAGTACTTCTTGTATGGGAGATGAGCTCTCAGGTAGACAGTTGTCTCTTGTCCATTTCGTCACAACCCTATGTCGTAAATGGAGGTTGAATGCACAGGACAGTGTCAGCATCTGAAATTCCTTTTCCTGTTTCCTTTAAACCTACAAGACCCAAAGAACATTCCAGATTGAGTTTAAAGATTTGAAACTTTCAGAAGAAGGCCTTTTACTTCAAGGTTTACGGCCTTCCTGAAAACAGCCAAAATCTTATGTTTATTTAATTCCTCATTCGGGTCTGTCAGCTGCTGCTCAGCTTGGTAACCTTTTGGGTCATGAGGCCATTATGAAAATTGCCTGACTTCGGGAGATCTGTCAAGCATTTGGTTTATTAGTAGCTTAGAGCACTTATTCTGTTTTTGCCAATTGATTTTTATTTAATGCCAGAGGTAATCCTTTAACAGTATATTTATTTAAAATGAAAGGGTTCACACAGTGTAAGGGAAAATCTAGACTTGGCCAACTGGTATTCATTGAATCACAGGAGGCAATCAACATCCTCGAGTATCAAGTTCAGAAGGAGAAATGGTTGGCAGAAAATGTGACTCAGAAAGATGACTGGATGCATGAATGAAAGTTCAGCTTGACAAAACATGTCCACACCTAGCATGAAAGCAGTCATAGTTAAAAGTAGCGTAAGGAAATTGCAAGATTTTTAAGAGCTATTGAGGTATTTCCTGATGAAGAAGCTTTTTGCAGTTTCGAAATACCTTGGCATAATCTCATTGGGTTTCTCAAATCGTTGGAAGGCCTTTTAAGTCACTGTCTTGACCTTGTAACTGGATTGAGTTAAATACTGACTGTAATATTGAGTGGATTGATATCTCAAAATTCCATTAATAATATTAGGTTATGCAAGTTTGATTCTTGATATTTGAACCACTACCGGAGCAATTATTGCTCCAAACACAAATGTTTGCTGACCTCTGCTGGTGGTTCCTATAAATGTTGAATTGTGATTGTGGAATGGTTCCAAAGAAGCTGCTTAAGCCCCACCCACTGGAGGTCAGAGGTCAGGATATCTGTGTTGCATATACAGGTAGTTCTTCTACAACACAGATGGCCGCATTCTTGTGCAATCCTGCATTATAGAAAAATTGTGCTTTAGAAATAGTGCTTAAAGTGTTGGCGATGCAATCACATCACATCCAACACACATTTTAAAAGTTCGTGCTTTATAAACAATGACCCCAATTCGTCAACTGCATAACAGCAAATTTGCGTTAATGAAACGCATGTTGTAGCAGAACGACCTGTAGCTGTTTAATGAATCAAACCATGCGTTTTCAAACTCATTAGGGAACCATGGGGGATGTCTTGTGAAAGTGCAAAGCACAAGATTTCTATTTTTCTAATTTTAAAAATCGATAACAAGTCAATCAGCATCTATGAAGAGAGATAACCAGTTTACCTATTTTAAATCAGATGTTATGAAATAATACAGGATTATTTAGTAATAGATCCTTCTGGGTAAGGTTGATCATAATATGACAGAATTTCATATTGAATTTAATATTGATGTTGTTAAATTCAAAACAGTTAGCCTCCTGGGTCAGAACGGGGAAAAGTAGAAATACATATTTTAGGCAAGTCAAGTAGAGGAGAGTAGAAAAAGATTAAAGACAAGGCTAAATGACAATGGTTCAGGCAGCATCCAATGAGTAGCGAAATCGACGTTTCGGGCAAGAGCCCTTCATCAGGATGAAGGGCTCTTGCCCGAAATGTCGATTTCGCTGCTCGTTGGATTCTGCCTGAACTGCTGTGCTCTTCCAGCACCACTAATCCAGAATTTGGTTTCCAGCATCTGCAGTTATTGTTTTTACCTTAATGACAATGGTTCACATTAAATGAGAAAAGTAGGGCAAAGTGATAGGGAGCCTCCCACACTGTTTGAATGAAGCTCAATGGAAGTTCATCTAACTGTGCCTCATCTTCCTTTTAGGCCTTTTACAGAATTCTGGACTCAACATTGAGTTGAACAACTTCAGTTCCTAATGACTACTCCCTTTTTTTGGAATAGTGCATTGTGATAATGAAGCTGCCATCCATTTAAACTGTCCTGCCTTTCACCCTAACACAAAACTTTCGTTCCTTCCCCCAACTCCCTCTTTTCTTTGTCCCTCGGCTTGCTTAGAATCTGCTACATCCCTTAAAGTTTTCTCATTCTAGAACAGTAGTCTGAATTGTTACCTCTGTTTCCACTTTCCACTTCGCCTGGCCTGCAATAAGCATTTTCTAGCACTTTCTGTCATGAACAAACAGTCAATAGACAATAGACAATAGACAATAGATGCAGGAGTAGGCCATTCAGCCCTTTGAGCCTGCACCGCCATTCAATATGATCATGGCTGATCATTCCCAATCAGTATCCTGTTCCAGCCTTATCTCCATAACCCTTGACTCCACTATCTTTAAGAGCTCTATCCACTTCTTTCTTAAATGAATCCAGAGACTGGGCCTCCACTGCCCTCTGGGGCAGAGCATTCCACACAGCCACCACTCTCTGGGTGAAGTAGTTTCTCCTCATCTCTGTCCTAAATGGTCTACCCCGTATTTTTAAGTTGTGTCCTCTGATTCGGCACTCCCCCATCAGCGGAAATATGTTTCCTCCTGCCAGAGTGTCCAATCCTTTCATAATCCTAGACATTTCAATCAGATCCCCTCTCAGTCTTCTAAACTCAAGGGTATACAAGCCCAGTTGCTTCAGTCTTTCCGTGTAAGGCAATCCTGCCATTCCAGGAATTGACCTCGTGAACCTATGCTGCACTCCCTCAATAGCTAGAATGTCTTTCCTCAAATTTGGAGACCAGAACTGTACACAGTACTCCAGGTGTGGTCTCACCAGGGCCCTGTACAGCTGCAGAAGCACCTCTTTGCTTCTATACTCAATTCCTCTTGTTATGAAGGCCAGCATGCTATTAGCCTTCTTCACGACCTGCTGTACCTGCATGCTTGCCTTCATTGACCGGTGGACAAGAACACCCAGATCTCTCTGAACAGCCCCTTTACCTAATTTGATACCAGTCCTGTTAAAGCTCCCTCTTGCCCAGCAACAACACCATGCATTTACAGAACTCATTTAAAATAGGAAAATGTTCCAACACCATTAAAGGACGTTCCTTTAATCAAGCTTCTCAAACCCTCTTCTAATATCCACATTTTAAGTTAATAGTACATTTGGTTTTTTTGGTCTTTTGAAGTTTACTGGGGCATTTTCCTGTTAATCAAGTGCTGGAAATGTGAGTTGTTTTTGACTAACGGGAAGCATTAATAGGTTTCATCAGTTTGACAGTGTGTGTGTTATTTGAAATCTATGCTGCCTTGATGCTGTAAATAACTACCACAGGCATACTGTACTCAGCACATGGCATACACATGAGCCTGCTTTGTATACCTGTGGTAAGTGTTCACAACATCCAGGCAGTGAGGACTTCACAAAATATTTATTGTGGAGTTGAGAACAGTATCTTGAAAGACCTTTAGCTAACTCTTGTAAAGTGGGAATCAGGGGCAGTGAAGGTGGTAGCTTTGAGATCAACCATCCCCTTTAAAGAGATTTGTTGCCAGTATTACTATCCATTGAAACACAGAAACGGTTAATCACGCTGCTGAGTTTTTCAGGAAACGTTGGGGGCAGGAAACCACTAGTTTTGGCAGCAAATGTGCCTGCTGTTGGACTCTAGCAGGAGCCTTATTAATCAAATACAAGTTAGAGTCCCATGACATACAGATGGCATTTTCATCCACTCCTCAGTGATGTGCCCATTGTGACTGCCCTGCCAGGTCAATTTGTCTGGGAACCAGTAGGAATACTGTAGCTAAGTTAGTAAGTGATCGTCTTTCTTCGGGCAGCTGTATTTTCCTTTCAGGGATTTAGCATTCACACATTTAGTAAGTTCCTGCCAGACATGCTGTCACTTTGCCCTGGTGATGTTGGGCTCTGCCAATCTAAAAAGAGCCTCTCTGTGTTCCAGCACCACATGCATCAGCTCAGACAGAACACCATCTGTTCAATAATCATTTTGTCTGCACAATTGCAACATGTTAGCTTTGGATTTACACTGCTACTGGGTCACAAACATAGGTGACACTTATATCTTGTTAGATGATTTTTAATCCAATTGAGAAATGGCAAATTGGCACAGTCACAGGTAACTAAGGGGAATGGGGAAGTTCCAAGCAAGGGTAAAGAGAAGTGTAAAGAAAAAAATCAAGTTTCTGGAAGAGAATAGCTGTTACATCATGTTAGGAAGAGACAAAGAGCTTCATGAAGATACAAGGTATTACTGATAAATGTCACATCAGGGAAAAATAGCAATAAGTTAAAGTCAAAGATGCTATACTTGAATGAAAAATGTATTCACCACAAGAAAAATGGTACAACTAGAGATAAATGGGTTTTGTCTAATAGCACGATTGCAGGGAGATTGAGGTTCGAAACCAGATATCCCAGGACAAACCCCATTTAGAAAAGAGAGGCAAAATGAAAAAGGTGGAAGGGTAGCAATAGTGAGAAAAACAAAATGCTTTACCCAGAAGAATATGGGTAGAGATAAACAAAGAACAAAAACAGCTTGTAGAAAAAATTCATAGGTACCCAAGACCAAAGTTATGTTGTCTGAAAATAAACCCAGAAATTAAAGGCCCTTGTACAAGGCCACAATTATCATGAGAGACTTTAATCTTTATATATATTGTAATAATTAGCACAAACAATTTGGATAATGAGTCAGAGAATGGATCTGAAATAGATTTCTAGAACAATAGGTCAAGGTACCAGTTTAATTGTTTTAATCTTGTGTTATGACATAATACAGGATTAATTAGTAATCTATAGTAATAAATCCTCTTGGGTAAGGTTGACCATGATATGACAGAATTTCATATTGAACTTAATACTGATGTTGTTAAATTCAAAACTGAGGTCTTAAATTTAAACAATGCCAATTCCACAGGTCGTATGAAGTTTGGGTTGACTAAAGTAAATTACAGTGAAGGATGTGACAGTAAATAAGCAATGGTGAACATTTAAAGAAATGATTAATCATTCTCAAATTCTCAAGTATGTTTCTGGGAAAAATATGACCTCCACAAGAAAAGATATCCAGCAGAAGTGGCTAACTACAAACATTTCAGATAGAAATCAAAACAGAATATTCTGAAAATACTCAACAAGTTTGGTAGTATCCACAGAGAGAGAGAAATAGGGTTAACATTTGAGTTCAATGACCTTTAATTAGAAACGGGGAAGGTTCTAATAAGAGGTAATGGCCTGAAATATGAAGTCTGTTTTTCTCTCCATGCACACTACCAGATCTGCTAAATATTTTACATATTTTCTGTTTTTTATTTCATATTTGCAATATTTCCAGTATTTTGCTTTTTCTCGTAAGTTAAAGATAGTACTTGAACTGAAAATGGGGTTTCCACTGTCACCAAAAAATGTAATAAAACGTAATAAAATGGATTAAGTTGGTTTTAGAAATTGGCAAAGAATGGGGAAAAATTGGAAAAAAGAGATTTAATAGAAAGTGAGAGTAAACTGAGAAGAAATATAAAGACATGTTGTCAGACCCCCAACAAGTCCTTATAGATAAAGGGAGAGAGAGATCAGTGAACGTGAACATGGAACTCTAAGAGGCAGAGACAGGATTAGTTATATGGGACTTAAGGAAACAGCAGGAACTTTAAACAAGTGTTTGTCTTTTCAGTAGAAGTTATTAATCATATATTGGGAGAGCAACAATCAAATCAGATGGAGCATTAGAATGTGATTAATATTTGGAAGGAAGATGTACTTGAAAAAGTAATGGAGCCAAAAGGTAACAAAATGCCAGTGATCAGAACAGAACAAATTAAAGGAGGAGATTGATGTTTAATTAATAATGGTTCAAGGATTATGGGGAATAGGCAGGAAAGTAGAGTTGAGGCCGAGATGAGATCAGCTGTGATCGTATTAAATGGCAGAGTTAGCTTGAGATGCTAAATTGTCTACTCTAATGAAAGTGCAATGTAACCATACTTATTAAAAATACAAAGTTAGATGGTAAAAGAATCTATGAGAAAGATGCAAAGGAAAATAGCCAGCATATATAATTGGACAAGAAAGCAACAGATGGAGTGTAATGCAGAATAGTGTGAAATTATCCTTTTCTTATTCATTCATGCAACATGGGTAGTGCATGCTGGGTCAGCATTTATTGCCCATCCCTAGCTGCCCTTGAGAAGGTGGTGGTGAGCTGCCTTCTTAAAGTCCTGCAGTCCACATGCTGTAGATTGACCTACAATGTCCCTAGGGAAGGAATTCCAGGATTTTGACCCAGTGACAGTGAAGGAACAGCAGTATATTTCTAAGTCAGGTTGGTGGTTGGCTTGGAAGGGAAACTGCAAGGGGTGGTGTTTCCATGTATCTGCTGTCCTTGTCCTTCTGGGTGGAAGTGGTCATGGGTTTGGAAGGTGTGTGTCTAAGGAGTCTTCGCAAAGTGCTGCTGTGCACCTTGTAGATTGTACACACTGCTGGTACTGAGGAATGATGGTGGAGGGAATGGGTGTTTCTGTATGTCTTGCCAAACAAGTGGGCTGTTTTGTCCTGGATGATGTCAAGCTGGTGTTATTGTGTTAGTGGGAAGCATTCCATTACACTTATGACTTGTGCCTTGTAGATGGTGGGCAAGCTTTGGAGAATCAGGAGAAGAATTACTTACAGAAGTATTCTTAGCCTCTGAACTGCTCTTGTAGCTGCTGTATTTATATGGTCATCCAGTTCAGTTTCTGGTCAATGGTAACTGCCAGGATGTTGATAGTTGGGGTGCAATGTGGTTGACGCCTAACTGCTCTCTGGGCAACTAGAGTGGGCAATAAATGTTGGCCTAGCCAACAGGAAGCCTGCATCCCGTGATTGAATAAAAAGGAATGCAGCAGTGATGATACCACTGAATGTAAAGAAGTAATTGTTAGATTGACTCTTCTCGGTAATGGATATTGCCTGGTATTTGTGTGCACAGATGTTACTTGCCACTTGTCAGCCCAAGCATGGATATTGTTTCTGAAAGAGAAGTTACCCCTCAAAATTTAAAAACACAATTGGTCACCAAGTTTGAAGGAAATCTTGTTTATTTGAACATGGACTGCTTCAGTAACTGAGGAGTCATGAATAGTGCTGAACATTGTGCAATCATTGGCAAACATTCCCACTTCTGACCTTATGATGGAGGGAAGATCTTTGATGAAGCTGTTGAAGATGTTTGGGCCTAGGACACCACCCTGAGAAACTCCTGCAGAGGTGTCCTGGAGCTGAAATGACTGACCTCCAACAATCACAACCATTTTCTTATATGGTGAGAAGAATGGAAAAGTAGCATTTTTTAAAAAGGTGAAAATGTAGTTAACACTGGGACTGGTTGGTACATTAACTATGGGAAAGTTACCATGCAGCGACAGTAAGCAACCAGGAAGATAAATGGTAAGTTAGTCTTTATTGCGAGGTGGTTGAAATATAAAAGTAATTAAATCATACTGTTGTTGTATGAAGTTTTGTCTGATCACATCCAGAGTAATGAGAACAGTTATGGATAACTTCCCTAAGGAAGGATGTAATTGTCTTAGAGAAGAGACAACAAAGTTCCTCATGACATCATCTTGAGTTAGAGTGTTGGTCTATGAGGACAGATTGAATAAGATCAATCTATACTCTCTGGAGTTTAAAAAAGTGAGGTGTTCTCTTTGAAAAGTGTAAAATATGTCGAGGTCTTCATTGAGTAAATGCTGAGCATCCATTCCCCTGGCTGGAAAGTCGAGAACTACAATTCATAATCTTTTGACAGTGGTTCAATAAGGTAGAACTGAGATGAGAAATTTCTTGAGAGTTGTGAACCTTTAGAGTTCGGTACTTCAGAGGGCTGTGGATGTCCAGACATTATTCACATTCCATGCAATCCTTAGACATTTAGGGGATTGGTGATATAGAGATATAGCTAAAAAGTTTTGAAGTAGGCAATCAGCCATGGTTCTATTGCAGTGCTGTGGGTTTAGAGTGGAATTCCTTCAAACTTGGTAACCAATTGTATTTTTAACTTTTGAGGGGTAATTTCTCTGTCATAAACCTACTACTGCTTGCTTGTAACTGGTATCTTAAATTCACTGCTTTTAAGCTTTAAGTTTCTTAAAGACTTGCGTGGAGCTAGTCAAGTTCTCTGTTGGAGAGAAGGTGAGATCAACTACTTGAAGTAACTTTTCTAAACTATTTTTTGTAACTGCCAGATAGTAGACTCACCTGAATCGGAATAGTATAGATTAAAGAAGTGCAAAGTACAGAGTGGAATCACTGCAAGTTTAATGAGTAAGGGAAATCATTGAGATTGGGTACATTTAATCAGCATCCAAAAGTTGAAATGCTGACCACAGGGCTGAGTTTAAAATCATAACCAAAGAGCGATATCACAGGATAACCATGTTCATTAATCATTGATCTTCAGCTTATACTTAAGTTTACAAAACTAAGCTTAATTCACGGCAGGGCAGCTTGGCCATGAGGGAAATGGTACACACATCACTTGACCTTGATGAAGCCAAGTGCAGGAAGTCGCACCAGCTGCAGAAGCTTGAGCTTTGGGTCTTGCAACAAGAGAAGCAGCTGGATTCATGATGGTGTACCCACCAAGTTATCCAGAGTTATGGAGATAGCACAGTTGGAAAAGTGGTCATGCCATAGGTTAGAGGCATACAGGCAGGTAAGGAACTGATGACCACCAGCCAAAGAGATTCAAGCAGTCCCCTGAGAGTTCACTTTCTTTACCAACGCTGGTGATGTACAAATACAAATATAAATTCTTAGAGGAGTGCAAAAAGCTTCAGATCAGTTGCACCATGGATGGACCAGCTGAATAGCCAGGAAGGAAGAAGAATAGATGAGAAATAGAAAGAAAGAAAGAACTCATTAGTTAGGGAAATGCTTGTGCTGTTTGGGTGGCTTTAAAAAATTCTGCAGTAGCACAGGAACCAGGAGAGAATGTTGGAGAGTGATACCAGGGTGCACAAAATACTGAGAGACAGCACTACCATAGGGAATGGTAAGTTAATAGGTGAAGTCAGAATAAGGGAGCAATTAAGACATTCTAAATCAAGGCTACACTGTATGTGTATGAATGTTTGGATTATAGTTGATATGTTGTGGCAAAGACAGAGACCTGATTCAATGAAAAAAGGCACTAGGTGTTAATATTCAATGTAGGGCTATAGGGTTTTCAGACAAATAGGAAAGGAAGAAATAAGGAGGACTGTCAGATTTAGTTAAGTACAGTATTATAGTACTGGAGAAAGCAATTGGCTCAGATGGTTCAAGGGCAAAATCAGTTTGAATATAGCTAAGGAACAAGACAGGTGCCATTATATTGTTTGGTATAGTCCACAGACAATTAGTGGGAAACAAATAAAGGAACAGACCTGTAAGAAAATTACAGAATGGTGTAAGAATTGTTGAGTCGTTATAATGGGAAACTTTATTACCTGAGTTTAGACTGGGACAGTGGTAGTGTTACGGCTTGTGAGCGACAAAAAACCTTAGATTGAATTTTCTACACCAGTATGTGTCAAGTACACCAGGAAAGGAGGCATCACTAGATCTGGTTCTTGGAACAAGGTGAGCTACGCAGATCAAGTGTCAGTGGGGAGTAGATGAGCATGTAGGGAATAATGATCATTTATAATAAGATTTAGGAAGCCAATGGAAAATGGTGCTGGACAATCCATCTTAAGAATAACTAACTGGGGAGAACAGATCTGGACTAGATAGACTTGCTGCCAAAGGTTGGTGGGAAAAACTATAGCTGAACAAGAGTTGTTTCAGGTAAAGTCAAATACATTTCTCCAAAGGGAAAGGTAGACAAACAAATCCAGAACTCCTTGGATGAAAAAGGAGTTAGAAATTAAGGTAAAGAGGTGTATTTACAATGGTGCAAATAGAAAATGCAATTAAGAAGCAATCTGAATACAAAATAATCAATAGGGAGTTGATTAAGCAAATAACAGAAGCAAAGAAAGGTCATGGAAGAGACTGTCAGCTGACATGCAAGGGAATCCCAAACTCTTCTTTAGGCACATAATAGTAGGGGGGTGGTGACAGGAGGAGTCCGGCCAATTAGGGACTAAGATTTGTACACGGAGACAGAGGCATGACTAAGGTATCAATTTAATATTTTGTCAAGGAATTAGCAGTTACCCAGGTCAGGTTGACAGAAGAGGAAACTCAGTCTCCAGAAGGGTTTAACATTGATAAGGAAGAACTGTTGTACTACTTTGTACAAGACATCAGGATCAGATGAGATACATCCAATGATTTTGAAGAAAGTGATCATGGAAAATGTGGAGGCATTGACCTTAATCTTTCAGTCCTCCCTGTAATTGGGGTGGTGCCAGAGGACTGGAAAATTGCAAACATTATGCCCCTGTTCAAAACAAGTTTGCAAGGATAAATTACAGAGCTGTCAGCTTAACGGTGATGATGGAATTTCTGGAAATAATAATTCAGGACTAATAGTCATATTGACAAATGAGAGAGCCAACATGGATTGAAATTGTGTGAGCTAACTTGCTGGAGTTCCTTGAAGAAATAACAAAAATGTTTAATAGGCATTAATGCTGTTAATGTGTTAAATATGAACTTGTAAAAGGTACCACACAATGGATTAGTAAATTATAGGTTATGGAATACAAAGGACAGTAGTAATGGAATTGGATGAATAGGAAACAGAGAGTAATGGTTAATGGATAGTTTTCAGGCAGGAAGAAGAGTTGTAGTGGGGCTCTACAGGAATTTGAAACTCTTGCTTCTCCTGATAAATAAATTATCTAGGTTTGAACTGCAGGGGATAATTCTAAAGTTTGTAGACAACACAAACTTTGGAAAAGTTGTAAACTGTGAAGACAACAGCATAGAAATGCAAAAGGATATTAACAAGTTGCTGGAGTGGGCATACAGGTGGTAGATAAAGTTCAATGAGGAGAAATGTGAGGTGATATATTTTGCTCAAAAGAACTTGAAAAGACAAAATAAAATAATAGGTACTATTCTGAAAGTTGTACAGCAGCAAAGTGATCTGGTTTATTTGTTTAGGATACCTGGCAAGCATGGTAAATAAAGAATCCAATATCTGGACTTTATTAATTGGAGCATAGAGTACAAGAGCAGAGAGATTATGCTGAAACTATGTAAGACTGTAGTTAGACCTCAGCTGAAGTATTCTGCACAGTTCTTTTGGCACCACACTAAAGGAAGGATGTGAATGCTTTGAAAATAGTGTGGAAGAGGTTTACAAGATGAGTCCATAGGTGAGAAATTTTAATTACAAAAGCCGATTGGAGAATTTCATGCTGCTTTCATGAAGAGGAAAAGGCGGAGAAGATTTGTTTGAAGTTTTCAAATTCATGAGAATTCTGGACAGAGCAGACAAGGAGAGACTGTTCTTGCTCATAAAAGAACACAGATTGAAAGTGATTTGCAAAAGAAATAAATGCAATGTGAGAAAATAACCTCTGCACACAGCTAGTGGTTTGGGTTTGGAATGCACAGCCTGGAACTATGATGAAGGCAGATTCAACTGAGTTATTCAAATGGATATTGGATGATTATTTAGATAGAAATAATATACAGGGCTATAGGGAAAGGGCAGGAGAATGGCACCCTTCAGCACCTTCACAATTTTGAGATTGTGTTAAGACTGGGTCACATTGCTTTGTTCTCTCATGTTATATTATTCTGCACTTAAAACTCAACCTGTGAAATTTCTGTATTAGCAATAATGCCAAAATGGCAAATATAAAAAACATAGGCAGTTCCACGTAGAAGGATTTTATCAATAATAATGTTAAAAGGTGGAGTTATCACCCTTCCTAAAAACAGAAGCAGAAAATTTATATCACTGTGTCATCCTGCTCCCAGTAGGTTAGCCTTTTGAAAGTAAGCTGTTTTATTCACCAACTCGTTGGGACTCATTGTTATGTATAAAAGATTCACATCTGTATAATATTTCAACAGACATCACATTGGAAGTATACAGATTCAAATGACAAATCAGAAGATTTCCATTATTATTTATTGGTGATCTTTTATAAAGAACTTACCAATTCTCAAAGAAAAATGCACTAATACCTTACGTGTAGCAAATTATATTTTCATAAGTTGCAAAACATCAAAAATGATTACAATTTATTTATCATGTTTTTGTTTTATTCACTCATCAAACATGGATGTTTCTGGCTGGTCAGTATTTATTGTCCGTCTCTAGTTACCATTGAGAAGGGCATGGTTATTGTTAGTCTCCACTTCTGTATTAGAAGAATAATCAGCATTCTATTACAGAGAATTACACCTTTCAGCAACTAAGCAATAATTCTATATTTTGTGGGAAACTGAAGACAGTTGAAGACAATTGAAGTCATGCCTGAGCATCGAGTCAGAGAACTTTATAGGTTTGCCCGTTTCTCATTCTCAATGATTGCAGGGTTGCAATATTCATTGGATGCTGCAGTTCTATAATCAAAATATATATGAAAATTAGAAAACCAAATTTTATTCATGTTTTCACTTTAACAATAATATAACATATATGTGATTCATTCAATAGTTACCTTGGAACTTTGTTGGTATTTACCTGAGCAACAAATGCAGAGGGTCTGAAAATCCAATTCTATGGTTAAAAAAGCTGACCATAACCAACAGCCCTCTACACTGTCAACGACACCTCCAACCTTTGTGTCATCTGCAAACTTGCTAACCCATCCTTCAATCCCCTCATCCAAGTCATTCATAAAAATTACAAACAGTAGAGGCCCAAGGACAGAGCCCTGTAGAACACCACTCACCATTGACTTCCAGGCAGAATATTTTCCTTCTACTACCACTCACTGTCTTCTGTTGGACAGCCAACTCTGTATTCAGACAGCTAAGTTCCCCTGTATCCCATTCCTCCTGACCTTCTGAATGAGACAACCATGGGGAACCTTATCAAATGCCTTGCTGAAGTTCATATACACCACATCCACAGCTTGACTCTCATCAACTTTTCTAGTCACATCCTCAAAGAACTCGATAAGGTTTGTGAGGCATGACCTGCCCCTCACAAAGCTGTGTTGACTGCATTTAATCAAGCCATGCTCTTCCAGATGGTCATAAATCCTATCCCTCAGAATCCTTTATAACACCTTGCAGACGACAGACGTGAGACTTACTGGTCTGTAATTGCCGGGGATTTCCCTATTTCCTTTCTTGAAGAGAGGAATTACATTTGCCTCTCTCCAGTCCTCAGGTACGACTCCAGTGGAGAGCGAGGATGCAAAGATCTTTGCAAATGGCGAAACAATTGCATTTCTCGTTTCTCGAAGCAGCCGAGGACAAATCTGATCTGGGCCTGGTGACTTGTCAAACCTAATGTTTGACAAAATTTTCAGCACATCAGCTTTCTCTATCTCTATCCATTCCAGCATGCACACCTGCTCTTCATTCACTACAAAGTTCGTTTCTTTCATAAAGACAGAAGCAAAAAACTCATTTAGGGCTTCCCCTACCTCCTCAGACTCCACCCACAAGTTCCCTATGCTATCCCTGATTGACCCTACTCTTTCTTTGACCATTCTCTTATTCCTCACATAAGTGTAAAATGCCTTTGTGTTCTCCCTAATCCGTTCTGCCAAGCCTTTCTCGTAACCCCTCCTGGCTCTCCTCAGACCATTTTTGAGCTCTTTCCTCGCCTGCCTGTAATCCTCTAGAGATGAGCTTGACCTTAGCTTCCTCCACCTTATGTAAGCTACCTTCTTCCTTTTGATGAGATAGATATCAAACAACTTTACCGATGGACTGGAACACTCTGATCTCACTGCTGACTCCACTCCAGAAGAACTCTGGGAATACGTCCAACAAGTTCAATAGACTCAGCAATAAGAAGAATAAGACATGGTTTGATGAAAATGATAAAGCCCAAAATGTGCTGGCAGTTAAGAAATCGACTCATCAGATTCACTAGGTTCAGCTGACTAGCCAAGAGAAAAAGATAGCTGACTGTCAGGTGTGTAGCATACTTTAATGTAAACTGAGGAACATCCAAAATGACTGGTGGATCACACTTGGAGAAAAACCTCATCTGTACACTAATACTGATGACATAAAAAGCTTCAAGAAAACACTAAAATCTGTATGTAGACTAGTGTATTGTTATGAAGATGTGGGTGCACTATACCTTTAAGAGAGTTTAAAGCTGGCAGAACTACCTGACAGCACCAAGTGTTCTGAATAAAGTAACAATATAACACTTGGTCGAAAGCTAGATTAGCTGGGTAGCCTGAAGATGACAAAAACAAATTCAAATTTGGCCAATCAGTTTAAATTATACCCCAAAAAATACCAAACTCCAATCAAGATTGAATTTAGTATATTGACAACCTTAAAAGCCAATGATACAATCGGTGTTTTGGGAGTATAAGAACGGGAAAAGCTGAACAGTTGGAGGAGAACTGCCAAGCCAATGACATCTGCAGACTGTTCAGAGAATAGCTCTCTTATAGGTACCTTTATCAATCTATGACCTGTGAAGCATAATCCCTAAGAAGAAGAAAAGAAGATACAGAAAGATCCAAATAGAAGATTCAACAGTTAGCTGGTTTTGAAACTTTGAATTTTTGATAAATCTTAATCAGGGGAGGAGGAGGTTTTATTAGATTAGCATTGTAGAAGGGAAAGATAAAAGATAGGTTAGAGGAAGGAGTTTTAAATAGTTGTTAGTTAATTATTCTCTGTTATATCTTAAGAAATAAAGTTGTTAATTTTTACTTTACATAGCCCTTGGCCTCTTGAATTTTCACAGATTACTGCAGGGGATAAATCTTTTCAGTGTTTCTGGTTTACATTAAGCAGGAAGGTGTACCGTGTGTCATAACAGTATCAAAACAAAACCACCTTCAACAGAATTGAAACACACCAACAAGAAGTCTGTTCTGGATCAGTGGTCAGAATGTTTCAGTGTCAAGTGCATAATACTATCATCAACTATATCAAGTCAAACCAAATTGGTCAAGGAAACTGTGACCATTATCAACCAGATAAAGAGCAACAAAACACTCGAATTTGATGGAATTCTTCCTGAAACCTTGAAGAATGTCCAACACTACTTGACATTTCTGTGACTTTTTAAGGCCTGCTGGGAACAGGACAGATTTACGCAGGGTATTTCTGATGCTATTATCATCAGAACAAAAGGAAAGGGGGAAGTCACATTGCATCTGCTACCGTACAATCACCCTCCCTTCAATTGCTGGTTAGAACACTTCTGTTCTTGCCATTGAAGAAACAAATCTGCCAGAGAGCCAGTGCAATTTCAGAGCAAGCAGAGGCAACACAGACATGGTATGTAAAGATACAAGAAAAGGGTTTTACCTCTCTTTCTCAGCCCACACCAAGGCATTCAAAACTGTGAGCATAAACAGACTTTGGA
Source organism: Chiloscyllium punctatum (assembly GCF_047496795.1). Lineage (NCBI taxonomy): Eukaryota > Metazoa > Chordata > Chondrichthyes > Orectolobiformes > Hemiscylliidae > Chiloscyllium > Chiloscyllium punctatum. The sequence continues at coordinate 65,381,735 of NC_092762.1, forward strand.
AAATCCTGAATAAACTTAATTGCCCACCTACATCCTGCCACACTGAAATAGTTTCACAAAACTTAGTACAGACAAATCAAGCACAAGGTCAGCCTCTGGAATCCCTTCCAAACCTCCAATATGAAGCAGAAATGTGGGCTCATCCATAACTAATTCACCACCTTATTCAGTGTAATGCTGCAGCAGGCAATAGAAGATATTAAGGAGGTTGTCACAGACACTTTGAATCTCAGATTCCTAATTGCCAGCCTAATTGTCCTTGAGAAGGTGAATTGCTGCAGCTGTCATGGTGTAGGTCCACCCATGATGTTGCTGAGCAGGGAGCTAAAGGACTTTGATCCAGTGACAGTGAAGAAGAGCAATATAATGTCAAGTGGCTGTTGGTGTGACTTGGAGGAGAACCTGCAGCTGGTGGTGTCCCATGAATGTAGACAGGTACTGGTGTGAATGCATTAGCAGGTTTAGTTCAGTGTTTTCGTCACTGAGATTAGAGTATTTATTGAAAAGAATTAGCTTCACCTTCAGTACACACAAACTGTTCAGTAATTTCTATCTTATTACTACTTCTACTATTTTGTACATTCCAAAAAAAAGAAATATTGAATACAATATATATGGAAAATAGCTAAAAACAATGAACTGATATCAGACTAAACTTCCTATTGAACACTTTGATCTCAAATTTCAATCAAGGTCAAGGCCTATGTTATATGAATTGCTAACTATGGGAATAGAAGTGGGAAGGACTCCATTCCACAAAGAGATTTCGTCCCATTTTGCAGCAATTCTAGGGGAGGATAAATGACAAAACTCATCACTCAATTCTCTCACTACATCTAGGCAGACTTAGTAATATTGCCTAGCTTGCTCACCTACAGACTGCAAGCTGATGATTGTTTGTCTGACAGTACTAAATAAAGGCTCCTACCCCATCCAGATTATGATGATCAATCATTGGTTTCACTGGTAGCTGAGTTACTGCAGAAATACCTCATCATTGTTGACCCTTCTTTAACATCCTTTCATCCATCACTTTGGTTCGTACCTTTAAATCAGCCAGTCCCCATAGATGTGGATAGGAATTGAATCATCCCAATTGGGAGCACTATTGGCCTGCTGCTTGGTCTATCACATATTGAGGTTCAATCTCATTTTCATATGTTTTCTGGAGTTTTTGAGCTATCTATCCCTTCTAGAAATGGTTGGTTAGTCTTCAGTTATTTTTGTATGTCCTCCCCTTGACATCCTGCTAAAGTCAAGTCCTTGACAATTATTTGCCAAACTACAGAGAAAGAAAAATTAATTACCAGCATGGTGTGGGAAATAGAGGCAGTCCCTGAATTTTGGGTGACTAATTAGCTTTTGCCATCCTGTGCCAACATCCAGTGAGCTTCAGTAAGGGGAACATGGCCTTAAGAGCAAATTAAATGTCACCACCTCTTGAGTGAGACCACCTTTGAGTGGGATTGAGTGCAATCATTGCATTTCTGACTGGTCTAGCATTGCATGAAGCAGTATCAGCCATCCAAAAAAACAACATAAACTCAACTAAAACTTTAGTTTGCTTACATTTTTGCTGTGATTTTGGAAGAAATAGTAGAAATTGAAAAAATCTTTATTGTTCACTCAAAATAACAACAATTTGTAAAAAGACATAAATGCTTATATGACAATGAAACACTTACCCATCATCACCAGAATGGTTGCTGTCAGAGTCATTTTGATTCTTATTCCTATAAAAAGTAACACTTGGTTTATTACTAACATAACAGTCCATCCTTCAGTGTCTAGGGTACTTTGTTAAGGACTGTACCACATATCTTGCGACCATTAAATTTCTTTTGCTGTCAGGATATGGCAGCATTAACAAGCCTACAAACGACAGTAAATACAATTTACCTGGAGAATAGCTAAACACAATGAAGCAGATATTAGACTAAATTTCCTATCGAACACATTAATCCCAAGTTTCGATCAAGATCAAGGCCTATGTTATATGAATTGCTAACTATGGGAATAGAAGTGGGAAGGACTCCATTCCACGAAGAGATTTTATCCCATTTTGCAGCAATTCTAGGGGAGGATAAATGACAAAACTCATCACTCAATTCTCTCACTACATCTAGGCAGACTTAGTAATATTGCCTAGCCTGCTCACTTACAGACAGCAAGCTGATGATTGTTTGTCTGACAGTACTAAATAAAGGCTCCTACCCCATTCAGATTATGATGATCAATCATTGGTTTCACTGGTAGCTGAGTTACTGCAGAAATACCTCATCATTATTGACCCTTCTTTAACATCCTTTCATCCATCACTTTGGTTCGTACCTTTAAATCAGCCAGTCCCCATAGATGTGGATAGGAATTGAATCATCCCAATTGGGAGCACTATTGGCCTGCTGCTTGGTCTATCACATATTGAGGTTCAATCTCATTTTCATATGTTTTCTGGAGTTTTTGAGCTATCTATCCCTTCTAGAAATGGTTGGTTAGTCTTCAGTTATTTTTGTATGTCCTCCCCTTGACATCCTGCCAAAGTCAAGTCCTTGACAATTATTTGCCAAACTACAGAGAAAGAAAAATTAATTACCAGCATGGTGTGGGAAATAGAGGCAGTCCCTGAATTTTGGGTGACTAATTAGCTTCTGCCATCCTGTGCCAACATCCAGTGAGCTTCAGTAAGGGGAACGTGGCCTTAAGAGCAAATTAAATGTCACCACCTCTTGAGTGAGACCACCTTTGAGTGGGATTGAGTGCAATCATTGCATTTCTGACTGGTCTAGCATTGCATGAAGCAGTATCAGTCATCCAAAAAAACAACATAAACTCAACTAAAACTTTAGTTTGCTTACATTTTTGCTGTGATTTTGGAAGAAATAGTAGAAATTGAAAAAATCTTTATTGTTCACTCAAAATAACAACAATTTGCAAAAAGACATAAATGCTTATATGACAATGAAACACTTACCCATCATCACCAGAATGGTTGCTGTCAGAGTCCTTTTGATTCTTATTCCTACAAAAAGTAACACTTGGTTTATTACTAACATAACAGTCCATCCTTCAGTGTCTAGGGTACTTTGTTAAGGACTGTACCACATATCTTGCGACCATTAAATTTCTTTTGCTGTCAGGATATGGCAGCATTAACAAGCCTACAAACGACAGTAAATACAATTTACCTGGAGAATAGCTAAACACAATGAAGCAGATATTAGACTAAATTTCCTATCGAACACTTTAATCCCAAGTTTCGATCAAGATCAAGGCCTATGTTATATGAATTGCTAACTATGGGAATAGAAGTGGGAAGGACTCCATTCCGCACTGAGATTTTGTCCCATTTTGCAGCAATTCTAGGGAATGATAAATGGAAAAACTTGTCACTCAGCTTTCTCACTACATCTAGGCACACTTACTAACATTACCTCGCCTGCTCACTTACAGACTGAGAGCTGATGATTACAGTACTCAATAAAGGCTCCTAACCCAGCCAGATAATGATGATTGATCATTGGCTTCACTGGTAGCTGAGTTGTAACACAAGTAACCCATCTTTGTCGGCCCTTCTTCAACATCCTTTCTTCCATCAGGTTGGTTCACAAACTTCAAATCAGCCTGTCCCCAGAACCTTCTCAATTGCGAGCACATTTGACCTGCTGCTTGGGCTATCACACATTGAGGACCAATTTCACATGTCCTATGCTTTCTAGAGATTTTGAGCCATCAATCCTTCATAGAAATGGCTGGTTAATCTTGAGTTTTTTTGGATATCCTCCCTTTGAGTTTCCACGCAAATTCAAAACATTGATAATGATTTTCCAGATTACAGAAAAGATGTTATTATTTTTTAGTATGGGTGGGTGAATAAAGGTGAGCCCTTAAATTTGGGTGACTAATTAGCTCCTGCCATCCTGTGCCAACATCCAGTGAGCTTCAGTAAGGAGAACGTGGCTTTAAGAGCAAATTAAATGTCACCACCTCTTGAGTGAGAGCACATTTGAAGGGTATTGAGTGCAATCATTGCATTTCTGACTGATCCAGCATTACATCCAGAAGTCTCTTTGATACAATAAAATAACATTAACTCAACTGAAATTTTAGTTTACTTATATTTTGCTGTGATTTTAAAGGAGTATTAGAAATTACATACATTATTATTGTTCACTCAAAATAGCAACAATTTGTAAAAAGACATCTACTTGTATGATAAAGAAACACCTACCTATCCTCAGGCAATAGTTCAATGCCCTGTTTCACACACCTATAAAAAATAACATTTGGGTCAATACAACATAACAGTCCTTCCAATGCTGTCTAAATACATTATTAAGGATTATACAGCAGATCTTACACCCATTGATTTTTTTAATCTCAGGATATGGCAGCATTAACAAGCCTACATCCAATATTTAATACAATTTACCTGGGTAATAGCGAAAAACAATGAAACAGATATTAGACTAAACTTCCTATCGAACACTTTAATCCCAAATTTCAATCAAGGTCAAGGCCTATGTTGTATGAATTGCTAACTATGGGAATAGAAATGGGAAGGACTCCATTCCACACTGAGATTTTGTCCCATTTTGTAACAATTCTAGGGGAGAATAAATGACAAAACTCGTCATTCCACTGTCTTGCTACATCTAGGCACACTTACTAACAATACCTAACCTGCTCACTTACAGACTGTGAGCTGATTTTTGTTATTCCTACAGTACTCAATAAAGACTCCTAACCCATCCAGATTATGATGATTAATCATCAGTTTCACTGGTAGCTGAGTTACTGCAGAATTACCTCATCATTGTCGGTCCTTCACCAGCACCCTTTCTTCCATCAGTTTCGTTCATGCACTTCCAATCAGCCTGTCCCCGTAGATGTGGATAGCAATTTAATCATCATTGACCTGCTGTTTGGGGGCTATCATTTATTGAGGATCAATCTCATATGTTTTCGGGAGTTTTTGAGCTATCTATCCCTTCTAGAAATGGTTGGTTAGTTTGTATGTCTTTCCCTTGACATCCTGCCCAAAGTCAAGTCCTTGACAATTATTTGCCAAACTACAGAAAAAACTGTTATTAATTTCCAGCATGGTTGTGGAGAATGGAATTGGGCCCTGAACTTTGGGTGACTAATTTGCTTCTGCCACCCTGTGCCACCATCTAGTGAGCTTCAGTAAGGGGAACGTGGCTTTGAGAGCAAATTAAATGGCACCACCTCTTGAGTGAGAGCACATTTGAATGATACTGAGTATAAACATTGCATTTCTGACTGGTCTAGCATTGCATATAGAAGTCTCTTAACACAATAAAACACCAATAGCTTAACTAAAACTTTAGTTTATTTATATTTTTGTTGTGATTTTACAAGAAATAGTAGAAATTGAATAAATCATTATTGTTCACTCAAAATAACAATTGTGAAAAGAAATGAGTGTTTGTATGACAATGAAATACTTACTCATCACCACCAAAATGGTTATTGTCAGAGTCCCCTTGATTCTTATTCCTACAAAAAGTAACACTTGGATCAATACTAGCATAACAGTCCTTCTACTAGTGTCTAGGATACATTGTTAAGGACTGTATCACAGATCTTGCGACCATTAATTTTCTTTTGCTCTCAGGATATAGCAGCATTAGCAGCTTGCCTCCAAGACGCATTGACCTTGTAATTCTTTCTCCAATGGATTTACTTACCAGGACACTTTAGGAGGCATGAAGGAACATTGTGATATTGGAGTCACATTTTTGTCAGAAGAGGTCCGGGCAGATTTCTTTCCTGAAGGACTTGTTGATCCAGTAGGATCTTTACAAAAATCCACCAGCTTTCATAATCATTTTTTCCACTACTAGACTATAACCAAGCTGTTATTATTAAATGGATGTACGATGGCTCAGTAGTTAGCACTGCTGTCTCACAGCACCAAGGTCTTGGGCAATTGTCTGTGTGGCGTTTGCACATTCTCTCTGTGTCTGCATGGGTTTCCTCCTACAGTGCAAAGATGTGCAGAGTAAATGGGCTATCTATGGGAAATGAAGGATTACAGGGATACAGTGGGGGCTGTATCTGGGTGCAATGCTCTTCAGAAGGTTGGTGTGAACTCAATGGGCCAAATGACCTGCTTCCATGCTGTAGGGATTCTATGATTCTATGAAATGAAGGTCCATTTAGGTATTAACATTGAACATCTTCATTTGCATCTCAGGCAGATTGCCCATTCAGACCTAATCAACCGAATTTTAAAAAGTGATGTTCGTCTACAAGATTAATCTTTCAGTGTTGAAACAGGCCCTTTAGCCCAACAGGTCCACACTGACCCCCCCCAAAGAGTAACCCATTCCCCCTACCTGATACTTACCTCTGTTTAATGCACCTAACCTACACATCCCTGAACACTATGGACAATTTTGCACAGCCAATTCACCTAATCTGCACATTTTCAGACTGTGGGAAGAAATCCATGCAGACACGGGGAGAATGTGCAAACTCCACACACAGTTGCCCAAGGATAGAATCAAACCCGGGTCCCCACTGCCATAAGGCAACAGTGCTAACCACTGAGCCACCAATATTGGAATCCATGAAAATATTTTATTGTCATGGACATGTATTCAATGCTTAGATTTGGGTCACCCTTCCCAACCTGCAGGATATGAACAGTGCAAGTTCATGATCGTGGCTTTTAAAAATGAACTGTTGTGGGTTGGATTCTCTTTGTCACAATGACCTTCTTATATATTGAGGTTAAGGTGCTAGTAATGGTACAGCACAGCCATTATCCTTACCTTCTCTTGCAAACATGATTTGCCCAATTTGCCTACCACAGTTCATTGTTTCTGTTTATAACGAGTCACAGGTAGAATTCTGTCATTCAAAATGTCACAGGTTCAATTTTGAGAGGCACCTCTTACATAAAAGGGAGCCACAGGCATATAAGTTAAATGGAGAGATGGTCAAATTAGATTTAGAAAGAATAAAATGTAGGCTAGGAAGCAACAAATGTATTGTGAAAGAGCAACAAAGAGAAAACAAAAATGGGACACATCACTGAGATTAGGAAAGGGCATGCAGAATGTGTAAAATTGCAGAAAGCTCTTAGTAAAAATTAAAAACAAGCAGCTGAAAGCATGCTTTGAAAATATCTCCATCATCAAAAAGCTGAGGAAGCAAGAGTTTGTCAGCTGTTCTTTTTAAATAACTACCTTTTTTCTCACAAAGGAAGTTTGAACTCTTTTTAAGTTATATTTTCTTTATTTTACCCTAAGTTAACGTAAATGGCACTCATATACAGTGACAGTACACAGTTTTCACAATATTTTATACTGAATACATGTGACAGTAAATTTCTCTCTCTAAATCTCCATTTCAATTCATACTGATTTTTGACATTTGATAAAAAGACATAAATATTTGGTATAGCTCCACTGACTTACTTTGTACAAAAAATCCTGTTCATTATCAACAGGACAAAGACGATGAAAATGAACACAGTGACAGCAGTGAGTCCAATTAGCCAAGGCTGCCAGGCCCCGCTGGTGGTTGCTTTTGCTGCGCCTTTGAAAGAAGAAGAAGTTAGAAATAGTTTAAGATACTTGTTTATAGAGTAAGAAATATCCTGACAAACAAATGTTCAATTTTACATTTTCTGTCTTGTTGCACTCAAAAGCTTAAATCTTGGGCGCATGACTCTAGATATGTCTGGGGATGCCAGAGAAATTCTGATGCATTGGCCTCCATGGGAACTATCCCAGACGTTTCCATTCCTGACTCAGAGATTTAGGACAATTCTTACCTGAACAGTTACCAGCTAGCGTTAGACACAAATGTCCTGGTCTAAGTCCTGAGTAATACACAGCTGACCCCAAAACACTTACACTGACCCCCGATTTTCCCTTTGACTCCATGACTATGCCCTCCCTGACCTTTGAGTATATCCCCTGACTAAACCCCCTCAACTACACATCACTGCCGACCTCTTAGCTCCCTGTTCCAAACTAATTTCTCCCTTGTTGATATTACCCCCAGGCTTTCTGTTTAACTTTTCCCCTCAACCAGACCTTTAGCCCCAATATGATGACCCAACTACCCATTTCACTCAATTGTCACCTTACTTGCCCATCACCTTACCCATCTAAAACCCTGCCCACTTAACTTACCCACCTCCCTGTACCACCATCTTACCCGTTCACTCATTCATCCAATTACTATTCTTTAAAATTCTGTTTGGATCTTTCAAGTTGCACAATAGCAGCTAGTGCTGTAAGAGGGGGGATGGCTGTCTTGCCTTCCTCCAGACACTACAGTGCTACAATACAGTTCTTCAAGTACTGGGCTCAAAGGACCCAACAACGCAACAGTTAGTCAGATGAAAGCTTGGCAATCAGACAACAATTAACACTTCATGAAGGATCTGGGCAATACATAGAAAATAGGAGCAGGAGTAAGTCATTCAACCCTTCAAGTCTGCTCCATCATTTATTATGACTATGGTTGATCATCCTACTCAATATCCTGTTCCTGCCTGCCCCCCATATCTTTTGATCCTTTTAGCCCCAAGTGCTACATCCAACTCCTACTTGAAATCGTATAGTTTTAGCTTATGTTGAATATCATTTTAGTGCATTATATACTTCAAACCATATAGAGTATATGTTGCCTGGTTAAGTAACATGATACAAGCTGTGCAGATCTAATTCAAGCAGATAAGGACAAACCATATGCGCGAGATTATGTGTGAGTTTCAAGATAAAAGAAAATATCTACAGATTTTGGAAATCTGAAATAAAAATTGAAAATACGAGAAATGCGCAACAGATTTGAAAGAAAAAAGGACACATGATGCTTTCAAGCTCAGATTTACACCCAAAAGGATAACTACTTTCTTTCTCCTTTAAGGTGACTGCAGTCTTGCTGTACCTTTCAGCATTCTCTGTTTATTTCAGCTATTTAACTGCAGATTTTGTGATGACTAGAAGTTTACCAGTTCCTTACAGCAACAAAAAGGATAGCCCAACTGCTCAGCTCCCAGGGGAGGGAGGATGAACTGGCTGTCCTTCTTTCTTCACCCACCCCCTCAACTGGTTGCAACAAAATTACTTGAGAAAGACTTCTTTGCCTTCTATATGTTTTGCACCCAGACCCAAAAGAATTTATGTTTTAGCCAGTTTAATCAGGCTTTCTTGATTTAACAAAGCAAGTGAGTTTTTTTAATTACTAAACATAAGAAAAAAATGGTAATGCTAATATACACACAGATTAGAAATAACAGGTAAGTCCAAAAAGATAAAAGGCTTTTAAAATATATATGGATCATTCTCTGAATTGTTTGGATAGAACAGATAGTTGAATGTTGTAGCCTTTATGAGGGATGGTTAACAGCAGTGTTGAAGTTGACAGTTGAACAGACACTGTTTGAGATTCCTGGCTTTGTAAACTGAATGAATTTCTGATACCTTTGGGCCCAGGTTTAATTCCAGCTTTCAGGGTGTTATGCTATTTCTTTTTTAACTATTATGCAGCACTCGGCATTACAGAAGGGTTTTTACCTGTAACACAGGGATAAATGGGGGAATAGTTCTTTGACCACGAGTATCATTGTATACTAACACATACCCAGGTTGGTGCACTGCAGAGTATTCACTCTCATCAGTCGACTCCAATAAAATTGAAACTAGCTCGTTAGCCCTATCTGCTTCAAAAATATGTGTTTGCAGTTTGAGATGTAATCTGCAGAGAGTAGGTTGTTACTAAGCAGGCTTTGGTTATCTTTGTAGTCACAAGTGATCACAGTCCAATTTGTTGGAAGTTGCTTTAACACCTTTAGGCAATACATGGCAGATTTTCTTTTATCTGGTCACCATTAGACTAGCTCCTCATTTGAGAGCTTTTTAAAATTTATCTGACATAGTGGGATTCAAGCTCTTATCCCCAGAATACAGATGGTAATAATCTCTAGATAACTAGTACCAGTGACATTTACACCATGATTTTGGAGATCAGAGGCAGATTTTTGTGGGGTCAAGAAGTGTGTTAGAATTCTACAGAATTCTCCAACCTGCTCATGTAACCATAACATTTAAACGACTGTTCCGTCTAAAATTCTGACTAATATTGATCACCCAGGGTGTTGATAGTGGGGAATTCAGCCATGTTTATGCCATTGAACAAAAAAGGGAGATGCTTATATTCTCTCTTGCTGGAGAATTTCATTGACGGGAACCATTTTGGAGGGAATATTACTTGCCACATATTGGTCCGTGCCTGAACATTTTCCAATGTTTCTGTAGAAAGGTACACACTGCTGATGTGTTTGAGAAGTTGTGAATGTCCTGGACACTGTGTAGTTCAACTTTACTGGAGTGGACTAATGAGAGTGAATGCTCTGGAGTGTACCAGCCTGGCATTAGCAAGCATTCCTACAGCTGAGCTTAGGATGTATGGAAGATAATTGAAGAAGCAGTTGAAGATGGTTTGGTCTGGGATGCTATCCTGAAGAGCTAGGGCTCTCAAGGCATAATATACTGTCCCTGCCTCTGGTCTTGGAGAGATGGATTCAAGTCCCAGCCCTACTTCTGTAATATCAGCTTTGAATAGGTTGTTTAGGAAAGTATCTACCATGTGGAATTCCTGCTGCCAGGTCTGCAGTTGTGATGAGTGGCCTCCAACAACCATGACCATCTTCCTTTGTACTAGGTATGATGCCAGTGAGGGTGTATTACCATTGATTTCAATTTTGCTGGGACTTTCTGATGTCACTCTCAGTAAAATGCTGCTTTAATTACAAGGCAGTTACTCTTAGCTCACTTCTGGAATTCAGCTCTTTTGTCCATGTTTAGATCAAAGCTGAAATGGTGTCTGAAGGAGAGGGTATTTGGTGAAATCCAAGCTGAGTTTTGGTAATACATTCTATCACTTTTCTGAGAATAGACTGATGAAGCAGCAATATCAACCAGATTGGCTTTGTCTTGCTTTATTTTCTTGTCAGGACATAAATATTCAACATTATCACATACTAAGTGTGCTTTAGCTGTACTGAAACAGTGTGGCTATAGGTGTGGCTAGTATTGGAGCACAGGTTGTCAGTGCTAAAGCTGCAATATTGCCAGGCCCATAGTTTTTGCTGTGGTCAATGCATTTAGCCATTTTTTTTTATCTCATATGGTTAGAATCAAACTGACTGGCATTTGCATCTGTGAACTTGGACATCTTAATAGGATGCCAAGATGGATCATTGACTAATTTGAATATTTCAATCTTCTTGTTGCTATTGCTTATGAACAAAAATAGTAGTTTAACTGCATTTCTACCACTTGCTGAACAGAAGTACAAGTGATAAAAGTGTTGTCTTTGTTCATGTCATTGGCCAAAAATACAGTATGCAGGTTAAGTATTTCTGGTGGTTATTATTTATGCAGACCTTGCCCATTGATTTGTATATAATGGAGGAAACAACAAAGTTATTTGGCTAGGTTTAGCTAGGTAGTGGTAAACTAGAGAATTGCTTAAAAGGAAGACAAGTTGCTGAAACTTTTCACTTTGCGCGCATCAGGACAAACCCAGCAGTGCCAAATTCCAAATAATTACAAACTTTTATATTAAGGGGTAAAAGTATGACAAGTTGACTCTGAATTTGCCACAATGTTGCAATGGAGAAAGTAACCGGGAATTCTATACTCCATTTTAGAATTGCCTGAGAGCTGAGAGACTGTTGAGATTGAGAAACCTGTACTAACACCCCTTTACCAGCACTATTCCTTCATATTACCTCTTGCCTCAGAACAGATATAGCTGTTAATATTAATACAAAATAAATACAGTGATAAACCAAATAAAACTAATTACATAGAATGATTCAACTTTACCTTGGCTAAAACATCACGCATAAATTATTTACAAGACTAAAAGTGAGGCCTCTAGGTTCCAGATTTTATGAAGGCAACACTATTGGTATCAGCATCGATCGATGTAAGCCAATTTGCCCATTTTAATCGAGAACATTCATCTATTCTTGCTTCATTAAGTTACCAGCGATAGTAGTTGATAAATTATAATTGGATCATTAGCATAATTATGTATGCTCCCAAAAAACATTCAGAAGTTTTCTTTAAAGATGGCATTTTTCTATTTTGGTTCATTACCAGCTTCTTCCATTTGGGATAGCTAATCAGCATAAATGGAAAGAGAAAGATTGTGATATTAGAAAATTGTTGCTATTTACAACGCATATTTATAAAATGCAATTATGGCTGACATTGATCAACCTCCGGAATAAGAAACAAATTTCATGTTAATTTTATGTTCAGATGGGTTACATTCCAAATAATAAATATTAGTTTTACAAATTGCTCTTTTTTTTATTCATGGGTTGTAATTGACCTTGCCAGAGCCAACATTTATTGCTTTGGAGACGCCAGTGTTGGACTGTGGTGTACAAAGTTAAAAATCACACAACACCAGGTTATAGACCAACAGGTTTATTTGGAAGCACTAGCTTTCAGAGCTCCTTCATCAGGTGATTGACGCAGACTTCACTTCCAAATGAGCACCCTACCAGAATGACAGTTGAATGCGTATCACCATGTAGGAAAAGAAGACCTGCTAAGTACATTTAATAGGTCCTTCAAGAACAGGACATCACCTGGGCTGGAGCAGAAGAGATTGTGACAGAGCAGGCCCAGTGGCAGAGATTTGCTGCCCATTGTCCCACAGTTGGGTGAGAAGGATTAAATCTAAAGTAAGCAATAAGACTAAAACAAGCCATAGTTTTGCCCAACCAGCCTTGGGAAAACTGACAGCTAGTGCAAAGTGACAATAGCTTTAAAGATCACTCTTTGTGAGGTAAGAGGAAGGTGTTTGTATAATCAAACACTATCAATTTTTCAGATTGCAGTGCTGCCACCATGTGGTATTCTGGTTTGGGTAGTTCCTCCTTTCTCTTGCTGAATCTAGGACGTGTCTAATTGTGAGTGGTAAGGCATATATAACAAGGTACTTTATTGTATAATAGCGGTAGGCATGGTTTGTATTAACCTTCTAGGAATAATTACAAAGGAATTTCAGGAGCTGTAAAGGATGCATCTGTTCCCTTTGGGTACATGTGCATACTTCAAATGGCTACTACAAAGACTGTATGATTTGAATAGATCAGAGCAGAGTGTAACATGAACAATAACTTATTCAGAACCATTACCTTTACAACAGATCGTTCATATCAATTGTCCCCTTAACCTATAATGTGATCCACTCAGCACAGGATCACAACTTCTCTTCTGGGGATACCTTTCCAATAAGCCATTATTTTTGTACCTACACAGAGATAATGAAATATGCATACCCAAAGGATGGAATTTTCCCCACCTTGGTGTAGCATAAATAATGATGGGAAATGTGGGAAAATATGGTGAGAACGAACAGATTGGATTCTTGGCATTGATAACATTTTCCAGATCTTGCCCTCAACCCATAAATGACAATGTCAGAATCTGGTCAACCAGCAGTAAATATCTTATTTCCATGCATTTGCATTTCGTCAAAAGACTTATTCATATGCCCCTTCCAATTCTCTTCCCGTTCACTGAGAAACCAGATGGTACAAATTTCTGACATGTAAATCAGAGCAGCTTGCAATCACCATGTAACTGCTTCTTCAGAACAATGTCTCGTTTCGTATGCTTTCCTTTATTGGTCAGAGTATTGAGTACTGGAGTTGGGAGGTCATGTTCCGGCTGTACAGGACATTGGTTAGGCCACTGTTGGAATATTACGTGCAATTCTGGTCTCCTTCCTATCAGAAAGATGTTGTGAAACTTGAAAGGGTTCAGAAAAGATTTACAAGGATGTTGCCAGGGTTGGAGGATTTGAGCTACAGGGAGAGGCTGAACAGGCTGGGGCTGTTTTCCATGGAGCATCAGAGGCTGAGGGGTGACCTTATAGAGGTTTACAAAATTATGAGGGGCATGGATAGGATAAATAGACAAAGTCTTTTCCCTGGGATCGGGGAGTCCAGAACTAGAGGGCATAGGTTTAGGGTGAGAGGGGAAAGATGCAAAAGAGACCTAAGGGGCAACTCTTTCATGCAGAGGGTGGTACGTGTATGGAATGAGCTGCCAGAGGAAGTGGTGGAGGCTGGTACAATTGCAACATTTAAGAGGCATTTGGATGGGTATATGAATAGGAAGGGTTTGGAGGGATATGGGCCAGGTGCTGGCAGGTGGGATTAGATTGAATTGGGATATCTGGTCGGCGTGGACAGGTTGGACTGAAGGGTCTGTTTCCATGCTGTACATCTCTATGACTCTATGTATGCTACACGGTCACCTATCACAACATCCGACCCTACAGCATGTGCCAGCCATTCATGCGGCAAATAATTTGCTTGTGCTTCAAGCAAATGCCATTTGTGAACGTCGAAGAGGAGAATTGTTCCATAGGGCAAATGGTTACTACAGTCAGTAATGGGCCACTTCCATGTTCAGTCAAGAGACTCATCCAATTGCACTACAAGGGATTGGTCACTATCATTCAGGTACCTACGACAGCCTAAGGATCCATGCCCTTGTAATTCAGGGATTGGGCCACAGCCAGTTCTGTAGTCTCGGGATTACAGGTGGGTCAATCAAGGCGCTGTCAGTCTGGGTGGGGGGGAGGACAATATTTCCTGCAAAGAGACAAAACAAATGATGGATTTTAATGGAAGTGAATGAAAGATGGCTTAGTGGTGACAACCAATCAGGAGATGTGATGAGGTGTCCCCACTGAGTGAGGAGAAAGTGCAGAGGGCAGGAAGAGCGAATAGTTTGAAAAGATGTGTTGGATGAAAGCCATTGAACAGATATCATACATGGAATGCAAAGTTGTCATCCATGAGTATTTGTGAGATGTGTGTACAAGGGTCGATGTAGAGTGAGTGGTGGCTCTGCGAGTGTGAGGCAGCAGAGAAACTATGTTAACACTTACTTTTGTGAAGCACAGACAATCTTTACTCTTCCTTTGACACTGCTGGATATTCACTTTCACCCATGGCACAACATTAACCTGGGCTACAATCTGTATCCAGCCTGGCCTGGTCTGCTGGCAGGGTCTCTTGCAGTATTCAACCAGAAAAAGGACTGCCCTATCTCCATTACCCTATTCACTAACACTTCCAGGTCCCTGTTTACAAAGCAGCGAGCAACCTTTCCTTTCCTCTTGTATTTGTTAGGTAATAGCCATCGGTGTGAGGATTAGTTCTCACCACGCAACATCCGAAATGGTATACACTCATTTTTAAATATGGCAGCGGAGGCAAGAAAGGTGAAAGATCCCAACGGTTGTGAATGATTCCACCTCTCCTACTGTTTGCCCAAAGAAGGCACCCAAGAGCACAGTTATGTAATTAATGAGGTGAAGAGGGGAAGCTTGCATGAGAGAAGTTGCGCAGTGGACCCAGTGCCATGAATCTCACTTGACAAAACACTTTAAATGCAAATGAAAAACATTCTACCCATAATAACCAAACACAATCAGGATAAGATCCTATTTCCTTGCAGCAATCAACGGACTAAACACAAACTGTGACATTAATAACACACAAACACACAAGTACCGCAAGCTATCTCAATTATTGATGGTACAAAGTTTCAAGCAGTATCGCTGCAAATAGAGTGGAAATGGGTAAACTTTGTTCGTCTCCAGTGTACAAATGTTCAACACAATAGCCTTTTATTGTTCTGACATCTGAAGTGTTTCAGCAAGATTCAATCCCCAAATCCATCTTTCATTTTAATAAACTAGAGAAAAGCAGCCTGCAGCAGATTAGACCAAGCCAACAGTTGGTTTTACTTTAAAAGACGTTGGATTGCAGCTAACATGATGTTTGAGATCTCATATTGTATCTTTTCCTCTTTTTCAAGTGGAGTGTAAAAACAAATGATAAGACAACACTTACCAGCCTGTGCATTTACTACATTAGTTAAAAGTAAAGCAATGAGGACTCGGCAATGAAAAGCCATTTTCTTCAGCTGCTTGAAAATGAATACAATTGACTGCAATAATCTGAGTTAATGGCAGCTGGAGGATCAAAGTACTGAGTTACGTAGGCAATACCTCAGTTAGTCATATGCCATTACACTAATAGATTTCATGAATGTTTACAACTACTCAGTTATTTGAAAAGATATTGACTTCTGAAAAAATGCTTGAAATTTTAATGGTAGAGACTGAAACTTTATGTTTAGGATATGAAGGTATAAAGTGAGATCAACATCATTGTATAATGCGCTAAGGATTTGTCAGATCACCTTGAGATGCATTTTACATTTACCTTGGTCCTGCATCATCTTTCTGCAGAGAGGCATGTGTGCACTGGCCTGTCTTCACATTGAAACTGGTAAGCCAGTCTCTTCAGGCAGGCTTGGTTTTGCTTTCATATAGAGTCCCATTAGAAGCAAACATAAAATGAACTCACCAGGATTATAAAAAATTGCTTTGTGGAGACACCTCCACGATTACTCTGAGGACTCATGTTCAGATTTATTTTAGGTGGCCAGTGTGAAACACCCACATAAAAACCCTAGACCATTAACTCCAGATTCTTTATTGAATTCAAATTCCAGCATCTGCCATGACAGGGTTGGAACCTGGGTCCACAGAAAATGAACTGAGTTTCAAGGTTAATAGTCTAGTGATAATGCCACCACACCACTGCCTCCCCTTCTATTGACTCCTTAAATTCATTAGTATGTACCACATGTCAGCTTAAGAGTAACTATTGCCTTTGATGTAACATATCATAATGTTGGAAGTTCATACATAAGAGTCAACTACAAGTATCATATATTTTGAGTGGGAATCTTCCTTTCCCAGCATAAATGATCATGCAAAAGTAAATAGCCATTAATAAAACATTTTGCAAGGTAATACTATTGAATCCTGATGAATGAACAGTGATAATTTACTTGGATTTAAATGTACATGATGAGAGATGTTTATTTCTTTGAAGTTTGAACTGCTAATAATCGTATTATGAAGTGACATTCTGAGGTTTTGATAGTCTTTTTGCAGTAGAAAGTCAATTCTGATTTGCAAACTTGAATCAGGTAGTTATAATATTATCATTAGTAATAATAAAATGATTAGAATAATTAATCTTTAGACTTTTCATTGCATAATCAATATAAATAACCATCAAATGAATAACCTATGCATGTTTTATTGGGAATAGATTCAGAATTTCAATTGTATCTTGTACCTCTGGTTCTAATATTAATGGTTTGGAATTGTTAATATTGAGAGTTGCATTGATGATTACATCCAACCTTTGTTGAGCGAGGATTTACTTGCTTTGAAAGTGCAGGAGAGGAGGAAGATTTTTCTTTATTATTATGTGGAAATACGTGGTTAACTTGTCAAACTGGAATTAAATTCTTCTGTTATCTCATTTGAATTTGACATGTTCCAAAACCTCAGGAGTGTTTTTGTCGCGATTTCTTTGACCATACTGGCAGAGTACCATCACAATAGATCTACAGCTCTGAAGATGCATGATCCCACAAGTGATCTATGATCACAGTAATTTTACATTGAAAAGAGTCCAGATAAGATATGACTTCATTACAGGAATGCAGTCACTTAAGACTCTATTTTAACCGAGTGGGGCTATGGCAGAACGATGCTTAATGTGAACAAACCAATTTGTAGGAACACAGAAATATAAGTCTATAGTTCTGTCTTCAGGCTAGGAGAGCCTTCTTATTATCATAAAATTGTAGGGAAATTTGTATTTCCACTCCCTTACACCCACTCCCTCAAACACACACATACGCATACTTCCGGTCGTGATGGGTAGTGGAATGTCAGCTGCAGGGAGAAGATTGGTGCTAAAGTAACAAACTCTAAAACAGTAAAGCAGTTACTCCTTTTTGACCATAGGTTTGGAGGCTTGTTAGTAACAACCTCTCAAAAGGAAAAGAGTGCTTTTGATGTTTAAATTATCTAAATTAGGCAAAATTCATTAGTTTCCATCATGATTTGAACCTAATGTTGTCTATTTGAATTTTCCAAGGTTTGGAAAACCTAACATTCAAACAGAGATGAGATTGAATGATAAGTTCATGCGAATTCTTTGAAGCAGCCAGTTACATAAAATGTAGTGTAGCTGTCTGCTTGATGACGATGGGGAATGGAAGCCACCTGCACCTTCAGGTTCCACTCCAGCAGTTGGCATAGTTCTGTGATCATGTCCCGAGACATCTTCAGTCTGTTGTGCTGTGCATTCAAAAGTGCATTACCATAATGAATTGGAGATGTTGTGCTGAGGCAAATATGTGACAGATGCCAACCTCAGGGGATGGGGGTATACAGATGGTCCCTGCCCATGGGGGTATATCTTCAGATGTTGGAGACTTCTGATTAATATGGAAATTGGGAAATTGGTGTCTGGGAAATAAGTGTAAGTAGGGGAAGACTTTGGGACTAGTGATCATAATATTATTAGTTTTTAAAAGTTATGGAAAAGGAAAAGTCTTTCATAACACTTAAAGTTCTTAATTGGAGTGAGGCAACTTTTAAGAGTATGAAACAAGAACTTTTAAAAGTTGATTGGAATAAACTATTTGCAAGTAAAGGGGCGACTGACAAGTGGAAGACCTTGAAAAGTGTGATAACAAAAGTTCAGAGGCATTATGTTCCTGCTGGAGTGAAAGGCAAGGCTGGTAAGATTAGGGAACAATGGATGAATAAAGATATTGAGGCTCTAGTCAAAAAGAAAAAAGAATCATATATTAGATATAGACTACTGAGATCAACTGAATCTCCTGAAGAGTATAAAGAGTTTAGGGGCATTCTTAAGAAGGAAATCAGGAAGGCAAAGTGGAGAATATGAGATAGTCTTGGCAGGTAAAGTTAAAGATAATCCAAAAAGATTCTACAAATACATTAAGAGCAAGAGAACAACCAGAGAGAGAATAGGACCCTGTAAAAATCAATGAAGTCATCTTTGTGTTGAACCTCAGGAGATGTGAGAGATATTAAATAAATATTTTGCATCAGACTTTACTGCTGAGAAAGAAATGGAGGCAAGAGAATACAGGGAAATAAAGGCTGATATTTTGAGAACAGTTCACATTATAGAAAAGTAAGTGCTGGAGGTCTTAGAAAACATAAGTGTAGATAAATCTCCAGGATTTGATCAAGTGTATTGCAGGATGTTGTGGGAAATTAGGGAGGAAATTGAGGGGGGCCCTAACAGAAATATTTGTATCATCTATAAATATGGATGCAGTACTGGAGGACTGGAGGGTAGCTAATGTTGTGCCATTGTTTAAGAAAGGCTGTAAGGAGAAGTCTGGAAACTGTACATTTGAGAATCTGACATCAGTGGTAGGTAAGTTATTGGAGGTAATTCTGAAAGATGCATTTGGAGAGGCAAAAACTGATTAAGGATAGTCAGCATGGTTTTGTGTGAGGAAAATCATGGTTCACAAATTTGATTGGGCTTTTTAGTAAAGTAACTAAAAAGATTGATGCAGGCAAAGCAGAGGAAACTGTTGTTTGGACTTCAGTAAAGCCTTTAACAAGGTCCCACATGTTAGATCACCTGGTATTCAGGGTGAGCTTGCCAGTTGGATAGAAGATTGGCTTGACAGTAGGCAACAAAGGGTGGTAGTGAAGGTTCGTTTTTCAGATTGAAGGCCTGTGACCAGTAGTGTTCCACAACGATTGGTACTGAATCCACTTTTGTTTGTCATTTGTAGAAATGATTTGGATGAGAATATAGGGGCATGGTTCATAAGTTTGAAGATGACAACAAAACTGGTGGTATAGTGGACAGTGAAGAAGGTTATGAAAGATCACAAACAGATCTTGATCAATTGGATCAATGGGCCGAGGAGTGGCAGATGGAGTTTAATTTGGATAAATGTGAGGTATTGCATTTTGGTATTACAAACAAGGACAGGACTTATCAATGGTATGGTCCTAGGTAGTATTTTAGAACAGAGAGACCTAAGGAGTCAGGTAAGAGATTCTTTGAAATTCATGTCACAGATAGATAGGGTGGTTAAGAAGGCATTTGGCATGCTTGCTCAGACCTTTGAGTAGAGGAGTTAGGATGTCATGTTGAGGTTGTGCACGACATTGGTAAGGCCTGTTCCGGAGTATTGTGTGTAGCTCTGTTTGCCCTGTTATAGGAACGATATTATTGAACTGGAGAAGGTTCATAAAAAAATTACCATACTGGAGGGTTTGAGATATAAAAATAGACTGGAAAGGCTATTTTTCACTGTAGCGTAGGAGATTGAGGGGTGACCTTATTGAGGTTTATGAGATCAGGAGGGCATAGATAAGGTGAATGACAAGGATCTTTTCCTAGGGTGGGGGAGTTGAAAACTAGGGGCATATTATTAAGGTGAGAGGAGAAAAATATAAAAAGGACATGAGGAGCGATTTTTTTACACAGTGGTTTGTGTGTGGAATGAATTGCAAGAGGATGTGGAGAATGCATGTACAGTTACAACGTTTGAAAGACATGAATAGAAAAGATTTGGAGGGATATAGGCCAAGCACAGGCAGGTGGGACTAGTTTAGTTTGGGGACATGGTTGGCGTGGACTGGTTGGACCAAAGGATCTGTTTCCATTCAGTATGTCTCTACGACTCTATGACTTTAAGAGTCATATTAGACCAGAAACTTTAACTCTGATTCTTACTCCACTGACGCTGCTAGACCTCCTGAGCTTCTGCAGCATTTTCTGTTTTTGTTTCAGATTTCTAGCATCTGCAGTTCTTAGTTTTAATTGGATGGCATGTTCTAAAAGATAGCATAGACACAACAGATTAAACAACCTCCATCTATGTCTCAGAGTTTTATGAATGCACCTAAATTGGCAATTCTGATGGTACAAGTACTGACTGCACTGCATCTAAACATGTAAGAGCTGCATGCACATATACATGTATGTGTAATTATTTGTATAAAAATGCAGAGGAAACTGGTTTAAAGGTCATTGATCTGCATGATAGCAGAATTAATTTCTCCAGAATGATTTTATAGCCATTTGCAGTATTTCACACAGTCCAATCTTATCATACTGAAAAATCAGAAAAGAGGATTTGTTCGATATTGAAGCCCAGTGGGAGTTCTGGTACTGATGTCCTCATGTTCTGAAGCATCCTTAAGAGTCGCCATTGAAAAAAAGCACTGAATTATTAATTGGATGGCAAAAATGACAGTCACTGGCTCCTGCAAAGTGATTGGATAGGCTTTACACCTGAGAAAATTAACAATCATTGCTGATGGAATAAATCGCAAAACTTTGAACAAGCCTCCAACTAGATCAAGCCCTTTGTATAAACCTCTATTTGCATCTGAACCAGACATTTTACCATCTTGAGCTGGAATCATTGTTAGACAGGAGATTTGAAACTCGACTATTAATGGGAATCAACAAGTTAGTGCTTTGGAGGCGCAAAAAGACATCTATGGGAAAAGGTAGCATCTGTTTCTCCTTGGGTTTCATAGAATCATTACAATGTGGAAGAGGGCCAATCGGCCCACTGAGTTCCATACCAACCCTCTGAAGAGCATCCCACCCAGACCTACTCTAACCCTGTAAAGCTGCATTTCATAGAATCCCTACAGGAATTACAATGTGGAAACAGGCCATTTGGCCCAATAAATCCACACTGACCCTCCAAAGAGTAACATAGCCAGACCCATTCCCTCACCTTATTACTCTACATTTACACCTGACTAATCCACCCAGCCTGCACATTGCTGGACACTGTGGGCAATTTAGCATGGCCAACACACGTAACCTACTTTTACTTGGATTGTGGGGAAACCCATGCAAAGGGAGAATATTCAAACTCCTCACAAACAGTCACCCGAGGCTGGAATCAAACCTGGATCCCTGGCACTGAGGCAGCTGGGCTAACCACTGTGCCACCTGGGTTTGTTGAAAATCTTCAACAGGAGGGAGAGAAAAAACTTGCCATTTTGTCAAGTCATAATCATTGGCCATATTCTAAATCATTCCATTTCAAAAACAGCAGGTCATCAAGAAAAGAAGAACTTTAAGAAAAGGTCATTTATTTTATAAGCCAACACAAAAGCATTTGATTTAATAATTGTCCAAAATGGCACACTGGCTACAAATGCTACTTAACCACAGCAACATTGAATGAATAATGGAGTAATCCTTTCACAGATTTTTGTCATTCTTAGCCATGGTTTCCATTTTTTTCTTAAAGTTGCAAGTCACACATCTTTTTGCTTATCCTGCCAAGTATTCAGATACGTTGTGTGATTATGTGATGGCAAAGGAATTTCTTTGGCTTGATATCACACAGATTTTAGGCACATCAACCATCACATTGATATCATCCATCTTGTCTTCCTTTATAGCCAGTTCTGTTTCTTCAACCCGGTCAACTATTTCTTCATCTGTAATTTCATAATCCCAGTCGTCTTGATCAGGATTTGGTCCAAGGATCCAATCTGTTGACACAAAGGTAGATTTAAAATTTATCAGATACTTTGGTGTTACTTATTTTTATGGTAGAAGATGAACAGTTGTTGTTACATGGATTCAAGCCAGATGGTGAAATGCACAATTATTTTTCTTAATAGGTTTATTTACAGGATGCAGCCTGACTATTACCTCCGAAGTATTACCCAGGTGTCCGAGATGATTCTCTTCAAATATATTTTAAATCAACCTTTTCAGATGTAATATGACATACCTCCAGGACGGATGGGAATTAAACTCACTGATTTTCTGGCCCAGAGATAGGGACAGTGCCACTGTGATCGTTGTCCTTAATCTAACAATGCCGATTGCCTGTGCATCTCAATAGTATTATCAATAAACAATTGTTATGAGAATGTGCGATATCAAATAATAATGTTCATCAGCTTGTTTCATTTGTTAAACTTTTATAAGTTGACATTGTGGTTTCAAACATGCCTAACAGAGCATTTTGCAACTTTCTGGAAGCCCCAAGGTGAATTACAAATAGATATCCTGTACTTTGAAGGCTCTGTGGATTTTCACACTCATGAATATCAAGGATTAACTTCAAAAACAATGAGAATTCTTCTCTGATGTTGACTCAATGTTTATTAGACATTGTATAAATTAATTCTACTGACACCTATCTTGTTACAAATGTTTCAGTTCAGATGTGTGTGAATCTAACCACTTCACAAATTACCCTGGTGCCTTATTTGGGACCAAGACTTTGCACTTTAAGTGCCAGTCACCTGCCAGCAACTACCTTTAGTGCAAGTATGTAAAAACAGGGCAAACTGCTTGTTAACCGGAATGAAACAAAAGGAATATGGAAAAGTGTCTCTTTCTATTTCTGTCCACTCCAAATCCAACAGCGAGGCTTTGAGTTTGTTGAGCCTTGACCTGTGTTTCCATCTATGTAAGCAATTCTAGCCTCTGAATTTCTACAGGTAATATCTCCAGAGGAATGCCACATCAGCAAAGAACCAAAACCCTGAACAATTCATCAGTCTAGCAGAATATGAGCCATATACTGAGAACTGACTTTTTTCTACTTCATGATGTAAGGTGGCATCTAATAGAGGTCTGGGCAACATGGGCTATGGCAAGATTTATGACAGAATTAGACGAGAATCTGGAGAGGCCAATCACAATACTGCTTGATTTGATCCTGTTGTTGTCTAAATATGACAGTGGTTTCCCCATCACTGTTTTATAGTAAATTTATTGAATCAATAGATTGTCCTTGATTGGACCATTGAACATAGGGCCATTCAGCCCATCCAGTCTGTCCCACCATTCAATAAGATCATGGCTGATCTAATAACACTTTGCACCTCTTTCATGCCTTTTCCCCACTACCCTCGATTCCATCACTGATTAAAAATATATCTACCTTAGCCTTGAATACACTTAACAACCCCAAGCATGATACCCTGTACAGTAAAGAAATCCACATATTCATTATCTTCTGAGAGAAAAAAATTCCACTTAATCTCTTTTTTAAATGTGGGAGCTTTTATTCTAGGATTCTACCTTGTGGCCCTTGACTCTCCCAGAACTAGATGCAGCACTCCTTTCTCTATCATTGGATTGGAATGATCAAGAAACATGATTTCAGGAAAATCTCTACATCTTTACCTTTTACATTGCTACTGTCTTTTAGTCAGTCAGGCCAGCATTTGTTACCCATCCTTAATTTCCCAAAAGGCAGTTAGGAGTCAAGCATGCTGTTGTGGAGCTGGAGTCACATGTCAGCCAGATTTCCTTCCCTAATGGACATTAGTGAACAAAGTGGGTTTGTAGGACAATTGACAGTGGTTATATGGTTGTCATTAGGCTAGATTTATTCAAATTACACTGCTTTGATTGGGATTCAAACCCATGATCTCAGAACACTAGACTGGAATTCTGGATTACTAGTCCAGTGATGTTATCACGACACCACCACCTCCAAGTCTATATTAGGATCATTAATATTCCCAACAAACATTATTCTGTAGTGCTCCCATTTTCCTGTACCTTGGCTATATATTTGCACCTCTGCTTTCTTCAAGTGGTGGTGCATAGCATCCATACTAAACATAAATCTTTCAATTGCTCCTTAATATGGACCAACTAAATGTTGTCCTTGACCCCCTACCCCCACACCTGCACCATCTATGCATCAAAATGTCACTTTCTTTTTTTCCATCCTTGTTTCTTTTACAAATGTCTTATAACCTGTAATATTAGATTCACAATTCTTCCTTCTGAGCCTGATCTTTGCTGTTGCCACTATATTATAGCCTCACATGGTGAGTTTTGTCTGGAACACACCAGATTTATTTATCACATTACATGCATTTATGCCAACGTTCTCCAAACTAACCTTAGAATGCCCCACATTGGCCACTTGTCTGATTCCAGGTTAGAAACAAAAAAACTGCAGATGCTGGAATCCAAGATACACAATCAGGAGGCTGGAAGAGCACAGCAAGCCAGGTAACATCAAAAGATGGAGAAGTCAACGTTTTGGGTGTAACCCTTCTGATCCCTCCTACTTCTGAACTTTTTTTTTGTCTATCTGTGCACCTTGCTTTCCTCCCTAATGTTTAATCCTATTGTTACACCCCTCTCAAATTAACTGAAATGTTTCGCTATTACCTTCATCAACTTGCTATGTTATTTCATTAAAGAACTCAATCAAATTTGTTAGACACAATTTATCTTTAACATATCTGTACTGTCATGTTTTCCAAATGAAAATTAATTTCGTCCCCAGTTATGACCTCTGCAAGTTTTCCCACTATTGGCAGTAGGCTGACATTTACAATTCTCCAGATTTCTGCTCTTCATCTCTGCTCTACTCATGATAAATTTAAAATGACATTTTGAAAAACGTCTCATAGATTCCTGAGCTGCCTCTTCATTTCATTGTTTACAATTAGAGGCATTCTTAAAATGACACTTACCTGCAAAATCATGAAACAAGTCCTTGATAAGATGTCCTACAATAGCATATGCTACGGCCACAACAATTACAGCCGCCATGAATAAATATATAACATGTTTAGGAAGATGAATGGCATCTCTTGAAGGAGGTTTATAATCCCTGTACACAATCTCCTCTCCAGTGGACGAAGGGTGTTCTACTGCATCTAGCATATTAGACATATTTTTGGTGATCTATGTGTGAACAAATGTTCATGTATTTTCTATCACTTCACCTTCCAGCTGTCTTGTGAATTACAAAAGAGGTAGCATTGTTAAATTCATATTCTGCAAATTAAACCTTGTGCTGCAGCCAATTCTTCTCTCAGGCTTTAATAAATCATGTGCTTTATCCCCTGCTGTTCTTAATCCTTCACAGTTTCCATTCCCACAATGGTATTAAATAGATTCATAGGTGAAAGCTCTTAAAGAAACTAATGAGACACTTCTACTCATTTGCCAGTCATCTCTAATTAGTTTGCATAATTTACCCATAGTGTGAAATCACAGAAATGAAGTCTATCTGCATTTTAACTATAATATTTTAGTCAAAGGTTAGCAAATATAATTTTGATACATTGAATAGAAGGATATGAAATCCCAGAAACTCAAAATCTATAGCAGTAGCAAACACTAAAGACAAATTCTGGAAGGATCTGTAAGAGAAATACTTCACAGAAATTCTGCACATAGTGTATGCCATTCTGTTAAGTATTCATCTTTGTAAGTAGGCTATGAACTATCAATGGATACAAAAGTTAAAATTGTTGGTTTTGAGTTTAAGGCACATCTAATAATTGAACCGATAATGTGCAAACTTTAAATCTCTAAGGGATTCTTGTGCTAATAAATGCCAAAGTCCGAACTCCATCTAAAATCTAATTGAATATTCCCTAACAGCTTAAGAGGTTAAAAAGGTATCACAAAGGAATCAAGGTACAATCTGTTGCAATCCCCTGTTACAAGAAAATCACATAATAGCAGCACCATTTAAACAAATGGGGCCGGAATCAGATTATAGCCAATACAGGTAAACAAACATTCGCATTCTACAAATAATGGTCTAATTTTTTCAATCACATTATAGCCATTTCATGTTGAAAAATGCCCAAATAGCAGAACAGTACACTTTTTTTTGTCTGGAAGTGATATAGCCTGATGGCAGTCATATGACAAGCAGATAGAACAGTGACACTGTGTACCTAGAATTGGGGGGGGGCAAAATCATGTATTTATTTATGTATGAATTTATTTTGCAGCTTTCCTTATTTAATTAAGTCCTTCATTATCCAAATACAAGTCCATTCATTTTTCCCCATTTACTGTATATTTGATTACATTTACATAAGTATGGTCAGACTAAATTTTACAATGCTAATTGCATTATGTTATTGCATGCCATAACCATGTACAGCTGCTTAAATTCCCAAATGATGGACAACTAGTGCTAAAAGGTTTGGTTTTCAATTTTAATCTTCTTCTGACCTGAAAGGTGGTCATTTGTAGTTAAGAATTATATAGACGCTCATCTATGTGGCTCAGTAAAACACTATTTATTCATTGATGCTGTTGGTGACACAGTGGTTAGCACTGCTGTCTCATAGCACCAAGGTACCAGGCATAATTCCAGTCTTGGGTGACTGTGTATGGACACGTTCTGTGTAGGTTTCCATTGGGTGCTCCAGTTTCCTCCCACAGTCTGAAGATACACAAGTTAGGTAAAGTGGCTGTGCTAAATTGCCCTGTAGTGTCCAGGTATGTGCATGTTCTGTGTATTAGCCATGGTAAGTACAGAGTTACAGGGCTAGTATGGGGGACCGGATGGAATGCACAGAGGGTCGGTGCAGACTCAATGGGTCAAATGGCTTCTTTCTGCACTGTAGAGATTCCATGATTCTAGGAATTCAAAGCTGCGAAATGCAGGTGCTGCGGTGGACTTTGTGGTAGCATGAGCTTGCCATGTCCAATATAACTTACTTGGGTACATACAATAAATTAACCAAAAAGGAATACAGAAAAATATACCCTTTACTGACTGAGCTGAGCAGCTGCAAAGAGTTTCTTTAAAGAGTAGTTGAGGCATTGGGTAGTAGAGTAGTTAAATGTGTTTTAAAAACTAGATGAGGGAGAAAAGGATATGTTGATAGATTGAGATGATAAGGAATGAGAAATGACTCTTGTGAAGCCTAAATGCCACACATAAAATTCACAATATTGAATGTGGTCAGCTGTTATGTAATTTGACACACCAGCCTGATTTTGGAACAATTTACTGACAAAGAATAGTTTTTAAACCAGTATTCCTGTTATTGTATCAATTTTTGTAGACAACTGTTACTTTGAATAAGGACAAAAATTACCCCTTTGGAAATTTCAAAGTAAAGTTGATTACCCCAGAATAATTGTTAATTTTATGTTGTTTAGAATAAAATAATTGAGAATTTGTGTTGCAGACATCTCGTCCCCTGTATAGGTGTCATCCTCAGTGCTTGGGAGCCTCCCGTGAAGCGCTTCTGTGATCTTTCCTCCGGCATTTGTAGTGGTTTGAATCTGCCGCTTCCGGTTGTCAGTTCCAGCTGTCCATTGCAGTGGTCGGTATATTGGGTCCAGATCGCTGTGCTTATTGAATGAATCTGTGGATGAGTGCGATGCCTCTAGGAATTCCTAGAGGCATAGCACTCATCCACAGATTCAATCAATCATCACATCGATCTGGACCCAATATACCGACCACTGCAATGGACAGCTGGAACTGACAACCAGAAGCGGCAGATTCAAGCCACTACAAATGCCGGGGGAAAGATCACAGAAGCGCTTCACGGGAGGCTCCCAAGCACTGAGGATGACACCTATACAGGGGATGAAACGTCTGCAACACAAATTCCCAGCTCAGCGAACAGAACCACAACGAGCACCCGAGCTACAAATCTTCTCACAAACTTTGAAAATAATTGAGACTTTGAATACTGCATCAAGTGAATTGTGGTCAAAAGCAGTTGATCCAGAGAGATCAGAAGTGACTATCAAAGGCAAAATTACATCCAATATTGTTCAATGCATACATTAGCAAACTTAATCAAAATTGAGATGCAGATGTATGATTGAAACCTTAATGACTTATAATGATTATAAATACACACAAGGGCAAATAATAAAAACATTGAAGTCAAAGATGTTACAGTACAGATAGAAAAATAGTGCATACTTTGTTATTGCTGCTTTAAATGAAAATCTTCCACAATGCTGCTTTGCCATATTTTAAAACTCATATATACTGCTTTGAAATGGAGCAGAAGCCAACCGAAGGATCACAGTAGGCCTGCAAGGGAGAATGCAGGTTGTGTAGAACTGGAACACGAGTGGACTTTGAAATGGAGTACAGGGAGGTGAGCTGACAAGTTTAGTGTTTTATGGAGAACACTGCATTGCTACTGTAAATATAACTGCAGTTAATCTCATTAGCTACATGTGACAATCCAAAACCAGTAAAGCAAGTTTATTTCCTCTTAGTCAAGGGTGGGTAAGAAATACAATCTTGTGTTGTCAGAAGTTTCTTTACAACAGTATTTTTTTATTTTATGGCAATATTATTACAATATTATTAGACAAAATAAGTGAGGTAAAATTGCTGATGGAGGTAGTTTCTGCAATAGCTTTGATGAAAAAATAAGCTTGTGTCTGAAAGGGAAAAAAAGACTGAGGAAGAAGGAAAACTGAAATGATTGCTGAAAGAAATATTTACTATTAAATGATGTTATGATCAGGTAAGGAGGGAAAATTGGTCGCTCTTTTCAACTCCTGTTTGGTTAGGCCCCACTTGGGAGTACTGTGAGCTGATCTGTGCACCGCATCTTCAGGTAGATATACTGATCTTGGAGGAAAGTACAACATAGGTTGACAAGAATGATAGATGGCCTTCAGGCGTCAAGTCATGAGGAATGGTTATACAAATTAGGCCTGTTTTCTCTAGAATTTAAAAAGGTTAAGGGTGATCTGATCAGTCAAGATATTAACTGAAAAGTCAGGATAGATAAACTATTGGGTAGGTGGTGGTGGTGTAGGGGGAGGGGGGGGAATTGGAATCCATTTTTTCTGGTCACTGCTCTGCTACCCCAAGCAGCTGCTTGTACAAGTCCATTTATACATCCCTGAAACTTCTCACCGTTTTCCAAGGTGGGGAAAACAAGGCTTTCATCTCCCCAATGTGAATGTGTGTGAATTAAACAGGATATAAATACCTTCTTGCTCACTTGATTGTCTGAATTCACCATCTTTGGATGGAGTGGTACATTTAATGCAGAGAGGTGTCTCATACCTACAATTTCACAAAGGTTGCTTCAATCTGTGGTCAGCATTAATCTCTTTTTTAAGGCACTTTAGTCTATGAAGGCTTCAGGTATTGAAATCAGATGAAGTTGAATATCAACAGCCCAGTTTATTATCATGACATGACTATTCAAACAATAAAACAGCTATATTTTCCTTTTCAAAAATAGCACCTTATTTAAGGTGTTTTACATATATAAAGTGCCTCTTTAATGCTTTTAATTATAGCACATAATGAAAGGTTGCTGAATATTTTGAAGCCCACCAACTAACTCACCCCAAAAAACATTTGATGCATAAAAGCCACACTAAATTCTACTTCCATCAAATATGGGTTTAACAGATATGAATACTTTCTAAATAATCTCAAAAAAGGTATTACAGACAGATGTGATTGAATTCAGACATCCAAGGCATCACAACAGCTCCTCAGTTTAGCCGATATACACGACTGAGGTTAATTAAAGATACCCTCATCTGTGATTATTTGAATATAATGGGGCAAGCCAAAAACAACTGAAGGCACAGGAAGCTATTCTTCTGAAACCAGGGCTGCCAATAGAATAGTTCCAGCACAGAGGAAGTGATTGACGTGACCTGTATACCAACTTCCTACAACAGCAACACAGCTCTAAAATGTTAGCACTTCATTGTACCATGTGGACTGTCAGCTGGGCATACACTATATAAGCAAATTCAATTTTAAAATAATTATAAACAGTCAAGATAAAACACCATATGACAAAGCAACTGGTTTATTTTGTTAAATTTCTTTAGGGAAGACAAGTTTATATTCAACAAACCCAGCCATACAATATTTAATTGTCAAAATCATGTAACTTATAGTAGTTCCCTAATCAACTGGATTAACTAAGTTTAAACCAAAACAAAAATACCATAAATGTTTGAAATCTGAAAGAAGCAGAAATCTTAAAAAATAATCAGTGAGTGCCCATCCCAACTTGAATATTTCCAGCACTGAAGATGTTAAATCCTTTTTAAAAAGATTTTTAAACTGATGGAGGGATCATGCTCGTACCAAGTCATGACAAATCTGGTGTTCACTTACTAATTTACACAATATTACTGGTGTGATAAGATTTGACATCCTAAATAGCCTGAAGCTAGCAAGTAATAATAATTAAATGAAATCCAAAGTGATGTTTTAGAAGACTAAACTTGAATCAAGCATTTTGTTAAATATTAACTTGTCATATGTACAAAATAAATAAAACATGATGTATTTCATTACATATTCTACATTACTTGGAATTAAACAACATAGGGGAAAGTGGCATCAGAAAATGTACTTCAGCACAGAAGAAAATTATAACATCTGTGATTAGTGCACTCAACATCAAGTTTTGACAATCTTTCAACAGTTCAAGAAACTCCATTAAGGCAATGTCCCATTCCCAGACTCCGTTTTTTGCAATTTAATTAACGTATCTGCATACTGAAACTCTGGACTATTTTCGTATTCAAGCATGTCCAGTGCTACCTCACAACTCTCCTTCACAACACGTTCTTCATCATGTAGATATTCTTTCAATATTTCCACACATGGTTCTTTGGCAATTGATCCTAAAGCTTCTGCGCACTCGTGACGGACCATGGGATTTTCATCCAGTTTTTTCAATGCAGTTATAAGTTGTGGAATACTGGCATCATGCTGCATTTGGCCAAAGACATAGCCAATTTCGTGACGAAACAAGGCACTTCCACACTGCAAACCTGAGGGAAATATACATAAAATGAGATATCTTCACCCAAATGCAAATCAAAATAACAAATACAAATACTTAGAAAAGATCTGGCAAAATTAAGACTGGAAAATCTATTGATTAAGCTATAAGCCAATTTCCTGATAATATAATTATTTGTTGTTGTGGTTCTGTTCGCCGAGCTGGGAATTTGTGTTGCAGACGTTTTGTCCCTTGTCTAGGTGACATCCTCAGTGCTTGGGAGCCTCCTGTGAAACGCTTCTGTGATCTTTCCTCCAGTATTTGTAGTGGTTTGAATCTGCCGCTTCCGGTTGTCAGTTCCAGCTGTCCGTTGCATTGGGTCCAGATCGATGTGCTTATTGATTGAATCTGTGGATGAGTGCCATGCCTCTAGGAATTCCCTGGCTGTTCTCGGTTTAGCTTGTCCTATAATAGGAAGACAGCTAACGATCCGCATCCATGAACACCAACTAGCCACGAAACGACATGACCAGCTATCCTTAGTAGCCACACATGCAGATGACAAGCAACATGAATTCGACTGGGACAACATTACTATTATAGGACAAGCCAAACAGAACAGCCAGGGAATTCCTAGAGGCATGGCACTCATCCACAGATTCAAACAATAAGCACATTGATCTGGACCCAATATACCGACCACTGCAACGGACAGCTGGAACTGACAACCGGAAGTGGCAGCTTCAAACCACTACAAATGCCGGAGGAAAGATCACAGAAGCACTTCACAGGAGGCTCCCAAGCGCTGAGGATGTCACCTAGACAGGGGACAAAACGTCTGCAACACAAATTTCCAGTTCGGCGAACACAACTACAACAATGAGCACCCGAGCTACGAATCTTCTCACAAACTTTGAATAATTATTTGTTAGTAGAGAACCTGAGCATGTTTTAAGATTTTTATCTCACATTCATCACGACAATTCACAAGAATATAAATTCAAGCCAGAAACCAACACACAGACTGCATGAGAGAAGACTGTTGATTGGTTGGCAAGTGAACTCTGACTGTAGAGCTGTTGCCATGGAGAATGCGCTCATTAATACTGAATCAGTTAACATTCAGGGCTGGTTTAAATTTTAAACCAGGCGAGATGACTCCCATTGGTCAGGGCTGTCATCTATTTTGTTGAGATGGAACAGGCATTGTGCACATCTTTTTCTCTTATCTGCAATTAAGTACACGGAATATTAATATATGCTTCGCCTAGTATATGCAAGTGAAACCGGAAGGGTCCTTCCAATGGTATTACCGTCATTGAATCATCCACAAACATCATGGAAAGTTACCAGAAATTGAACTGTGTCTGTGATATAAATGCTATGGTTACAAGAGTGGGTAAAGGGCAAGGAATCCTCTGGGTAATTCACACCACTGCCTGTCTATTATCAACAAGGCATGAAACTTGTGTGCGATGGAACTGTCTTTCCTAATCTGGGGGAGAGCAACTTGAACAGCACTGAAGCAGCTGAACACTACCCCAGGACCAAGCAGCATGGCACTCTATTCAGTACCCTCAACATTCACTCCGTCCAGTGCCAAAGCACAATGGGAGCACTGTGTACTTCTAAAAGATACATTGGAGCAACAAATCCAGACTCCTTTGACACTGCCCTAATACATAACCATTATCACCTGGAAGGAGAAGAACAGATTGGTGGGAATACCATCACCTCCAAGGTGTCTGCCAAAGCATATGTTGCTGCTCCTTCACGATCACTGATTCAAAGTACTGGAACTTCCTTTCAAAAGCATTGTGGACGTACCTACAAACCAAAGTCTACAGTAGTTCAAGATAGTAGTTCACCCACATGTTAAAGGGCTGGCTATGTGCTCTCTATCCTAAATAGCATCAGCTACATCTCATGTATTAATAAAGAAAGAGGGTTGAACTTACAACATTGTGATTTAAAAGCTCAAAAACAATTCATAATTTTACTATGATGTGCCGAAATCAAATTCTACTGTAATCAATTGTCTAATGTAAAAGTCTCAATAAAATACATACCATCTCCTAATGCCAAGACTGCTTCTTTACTTCCAATATTCCGCAGGGCAAACATTGCTCTGTATCTGTCGAACAAGGGCAAGGATTCATCTAGGAGAGCTTCTCTTAATTTCTTCGTATCTTTCTCCAGAGCTGGGGGAGCAGGATCAATTGAACAGTATTGGCTTTCATTCTGGTCTTTGTTGTTCTGAAGCCATTCAATTCGTTTAACTGCCAGCTGGCAAGTTTCAGAAACCTAAACATTTTAATACAAATAAACCATTAAAGTAAAGTATAGGAGAGCCACCTAACCAGACTGTGAAGTTACCAAAATGGATTCAAAACCAGAGCCTCCAAAATCCAACATAAACCGCTGTCTTCTTGGCTTCACCAGAACCTCATGAGTGATTGGGTATATTACTGTTAGGACAATAATTTTCTGCAGTGGGTAGTTAACAGTTAACCCAATATTTAACTATTATGTTGGAGGCCACGATTTTGTAGTTGCTCATTCCTAAAATAAAAACAAACTGTTTAAAATTAAAAATTAGACAGAAAATTGAATATACATTTACATAGGTATATTTCTGCATGCTATGTATCCTTGCTCACACACAAACTCATTTTTTTCACTTTCCATTCAGCCTCCAACATTATCTGAAGATTGAGATCCTATGGGTTCAACAACTGAATTCAATGCTGATGACAATACACCTGTTAACTGGTCTAACCCATTCTATGTGGTGAACACAGCCTTTGTTTTCACAAATCTCATCTTAATTGTCTGCATTCATTCTATTTTCTCCTTCTGAATCTAAACTACAATTTTCCTATCGTTAAGGCAGTCAGTTTATTTCTTGTATTTTTAGTTGTGGACTAAGATGGAAAAAAAACTTTTAAGTCTGTGGTAAAAATTGCTGACATTTAAGAAGTTACTGAAACTCATTGTGTTGTGCTTAAACTGCTGCTTTGTTCAAGCAATGGAAATTGATGTTTGAGAGACTAGCATCAGAGTGTGTGCACACACGACTACCATTTAGCCAGCAACTGGTTTGATTGGTTCCTTCGATCATGACCAATTGTGCATGCCAAAGGTCAATTTGACAACATCAGATTGGTTCTTGGACAGCTTGTGGGTATGAAAGATACAGCAAGAGGTCTTTGGACCACTGGAAGGGCAGGTGGTGTGTATCTCTCAAAAAAAAACCTGAGGTTGCTGTAGGCAGTAATTAAGTGTGCGAGAATTATTAGAATCATGGCAGCCATTTTTGTCACATAATAAAGCCTGGAGACCATTTTGTTTTACATTTAGTGCCTGCCCTGCTAAAAGCCTTTTATCCCCATGCGTGCAGGAGATGGTTGACCTTGCAGTTGTGCCGATACCTGATAAACAAATTCCTCTCTTTGCATGGAGCCATTCTTCTCTTTGCAAAGAGCTATTGTATCTGCTCATCAACACTGTCCAGACATAATGCGACTGGAGCTAATGCTGGGCAAGTTGTCTTAGTTTGCTCATAATCCTGCCTAGCTAAACCTGCGGTATAAGATAACATTCAGTTTTGTAGACATTAAGAAATGTAGGTCTGGACAAGGTAGGTAGATCTTACAACTGCCCCAAAGTTGCGTGATTAATGGGCAGTGGATTTGGAACATACTATATAACTTTTAATATCCTGCACTTCATCAGAATGTGTCAGGGACTTCTTCGAACAAAGACGTATGCCCCATGGCCATGATAAAGCTAGTTAATTGCTCAATGTCTCCTCTCCTGCCTATTTTGTTTTAAACAATTCAGCAAAAGATTTATTTTCCCCAACAGTAAAAGACTTTGTAATTAGTATTACAATCAGCCTGTGTCTTCTATAAAGAAGTGAAAGAACCTGGAGAAAGGAAATCCAAGAATAGAAAGTCCTGATATGCCAAAATGTATATTTTAACAAACAATGAACTGGTGTTATTGAAATGCTTCCCTCCATTCACAAAATTAATGATTTTTCTGTCTGTATAAATGTGTCGGGGTTGTAAATGGGATAAAAGTTTTAACTAGTAGAGCCATACATTGATATTTCATACCTTTACCTGAAATTAGAATTTGCTTATTTTTAATAAGCAACTGTTCTTGTTAACTTGATTCCAAACACGTAAATCAAGTATTTTGCTTGCTTTGATTAAAACTTTTGAGGTGACCTCAGGAGTAACAGGGAATGATAATCAGCACACTTTCCAAAATGGATCGTAACACCATAAACATTAAGTATATGGGACAATACTATGGCTTTAAAAGATGCAGGTTGTCCTTTTTTTTAAGCAAAGAGAGGTTGAGACAGAGGTGACAAGCAGTTTGCTTCTTGCTTCAAGCCAGTAAAGTAAACAGGGACCTTTTAATAAACATTGGAACAATAGAAGCAGCCTGAATGGGTGGGGCCAACCTCCCATAGAAACAGGATTTTAGTTTTAGCTTTCAGTAGCAGCTTTCACAACCTCAACTGCTACACCTCTTAGAATCACAGAATCCCCTTCATGTGGAAGCAGGCCATTTGGCCAAATCCACATTGACTCTCTACATAGCATCCCATCCAAACCCACCCCTTACTCCCATAAACCTGCATTTCCCATGGCTAATCCACCCAGCCTGCACATCCCTTGAAACTACAGGCAATTTGAGAAGGACAATCCACCTATCCTGCACATCTTTAGATTATGACAGGAAGCCAGCACAGCCTCTTGTTCTCTTGCTGCTGCTAATATTACATGCGAGACCATCTATTTTATTGAATTTGCCTTTGCCAAGGGTATGCTTATGAGAACAGTTAATAAGTAGATTATTACTTTAAAATATTTCAATAGGGTAACTGTTAAGCCAATATTTTTATTTTGTCTGCATTTTAACTATAGTATATGAATAAAATGTGTTTTGCTTCAAGCCTGGTAGCATGACCAATCAAATTGCATCTGGAACGCAACAACTGGCACTTGTCTTTAAAATAAGAAAAAAAATTAGGGTCCTTGACATGTTTTGAGGGGGTTTGATCTTGTCCATAAAAAAATTGGAAAAGCAAAGCAGACTTGGAATCCAATCTAACCAATGCTGTATAAAACAACTGCACCTCTTTGCTTTTATACTTAAAAATGTCATACACCAAACCTTGTGGTGTTGAACAGAAATGTCAATTTCTTACTGTCTGATAGTACTGCAAAAGAACTTGTGGAAATCTTCCAATTAAGACTTATTTTTGAAAGTCACATTGTTATTAAAGAAACTTACTACCATTGCCTTGGATAGATCAACAAAAATAATTTTGTAAAGTAACAACTTTCCCAAATTCTGGAGATGTAACTGCATTTCACATTTAGACCAGATACAAACACATTTGAAATCGAATTTCATCATGAAGATTTTTCTGGAAACTGAAATCTGTACACTGCTGTTGTCAGATAGCATTCTGAAGAGAGAATGGAGACTTGAATTTCTCACTCCAATCTGAAGGCAACTGTGAAGGTTCCTTCATTACCTTGGCTCATCCAACCTGAACACAGTAGAACATCTATTTGGAAATTATGCATTGCAGTAACCTGAAGATAGAGACAGAAATCAATAACTTTCAGCATAATCCCAAACAAAGGAGAAAGCTGTTAAACTAGCAGATCTTTGTCACACTTTGGAAGCCTGTTGTACACCTATAAGTAGAATCATTTAAGCAAAGTAATACTTTTTAAGGGGAGTGATAAATAGGGAAATCAGGAGGATATTATGATAAAGATTATTTAATTCCAACTTAACCTTTTCATTATAATGGCTCCAAAGCAATGGATTAATATAAACTGATATTACACTTAGTTTCTCCCACTCTGGATTTCCAACTTCTAACAAATTAGATGTTCATCTAATTATTTTTCATCTCCTAATTTTTTGCTTTTGTTGTTGAAAGGCTTCCATTTGCCTTTCTGATAAATCCTGGACTTGGTTTGCTTTTGTTAGCATCTTCTGACATTTCAAGATCAGAGGTGGCCAATCTTTCAAAGCTTAAGAGCTGGAGATGCATTGGGGAAATACCGGAAGCGTTCTACCCCTCTTTTCTAGTTTCTACAGGAAATTAACTGGGTTACCGGCTGGTCCTGTTCTAAATTCCAATAGATGTAATCTAGAACAGTGGTTGGCAGTTTTTGTAGAGAACCAAATGAGTCTCATGTCCAGTGAATACTCCTACCTCAAACCCATTTCACATCAGATTTTTACCCCATGTACCCTCTGCCAGAAACGAACAAAGGCCTAATAGGAGCAGAGAAAAACATGTCACGAAAGGGAAAAATATTAGAGGGAAATTTATAATTTAAAATAATCTTGAAGCAAGTTTTGGAAATCCAGTAAAAAGGAGAGAAAAATGAGTGTAACAACTTGCATTTATATAGTGCTTTAAACATAAAACACTCCAAAATACTGTACACGAACACTATAAATTTGAAAGTTGCACAATGAGACATCTGAATAGATGAGCAAAAGCAAACAGTCTTTTAAAGGAGAAATGAGAGGTAGAAAGAGAACAGGTTTAAAGTTTTATGCCTTGTTGGTTGAAGGGACCAAAGGGGAGAACAGAGGATTTTACTTCACTTATTGGGAGCCAACTTTTCCATTTAATGGCCAGACTGTTTCTCTCACAGATAATGCCTTAACTAAGCTTAAATCATTGGAAAAATTCCAGCTCTTCTGTCCCTTTAGTAAGACAGCTTGCCCCTCAAAATTAACTGGGTTAATGGCAAGTTAGTTCTAAATTGTTATAAACGTCAGCTAGATCATTGCACTTTTATTAAAATGAAAAATAGGGTGAAGGGGATACAGAACTTTATGCAGGTTAGGCCACAGTCAGTTTTGGATAGCATCAAGCTTATGGAGAGTAGAATGCAAAAAGGTAAACAGGAGTGAAGATGGAGGACAGGAACAAATTGTGGCTACAAGAGCTTCTCTTATTTTGAGGTATCTTGTAAAACTATATCCTATAGTGAGGAGGTGTTGGAGGTGATTTCTTCGAATTCCAGGAACAGTAATTACTGTGTTTTTTAAGTTCCAAGACAATGCAACAACTGGAGAAAAAAAGATCAAAACACTGGCTCACCAGATGAGCTGGACGTTGATGGTGGGAATCCCGAGGGACAGGATTTACATGAATTTGGAAAAGCAAGGACTGATTAGGGATAATCAACATGGCTTTGTGCATGAGAAATTATTTCTCACAAACTTGATTTGAATTTTTTTAAAAAGTAACAAAGAGGATTGACAAGGGCAGAGTGGTAGACGTGATCTATAGGGACTTCAGTAAGGCGTTCGACAAGGTCCCCCATGGGAGACGGGTTAGCAAGGTTAGATCTCATGGAATACAAGGAGAACTAGCCATTTGGATACAGAACTGACTCAAAGGCAGAAGACAGAGAGTGATGGAGAGTTGTTTTTCAGACTGGAGGCGGGTGACCAGTGGAGTGCCACAAGGATCAGTGCTGGAGCCACTACTTTTCATCATTTATATAAATGATTTGGATATGAACATAGGAGGCAAACTTAGTAAGTTTGCAGATGACACCAAAATTGGAGGTATAGTGGACAGCAAAGAAGGTTACCTCAAATTACAATGGGATCTTGATCAGATGGGCCAATGGGCTGAGTAGTGCCAGATGGAGTTTAATTTATTTAAATGTGAAGTGATGCATTTTGGGAAAGCAAATCTTGGCAGGACTTATACGCTTAATGGCAAGGTCCTAGGGAGTGTTGTTGAACAAAGTGCAGGATCATAGCTCCTTGAAAGTAGAGTCGCAGATAGACAGGATAGTGAAGGCGGCATTTGCTATGCTTTCCTTTACTGGTCAGAGTGTTGAGTACAGAGTTGGAAGATCATGTTGAGGCTGCACAGGACATTGGTTCGACCACTTTTGGAATATTGCGTGCAATTCTGGTCCCCCTCCTATAGTGAGGATGTTGTGAAACTTGAGAGGGTTCAGAAATGTTTTACAAGGATGGTGTCAGGGTTGGAGAGGCTGACTAGGCTGGGGTTCTTTTTCCCTGGAACATTGGAGACGGAGGGGTGACCTTATAGAGGTTTAAAAAATCATGAGGGGTTTGGATAGGGTAAATAGACAAGGCCTTTTCCCTGGGTTGGGGAAGGCCAGAACTAAAGAGCGTATGTTTAGGGTGACAGAGGAAAGATTTAAAAAGGGACCAGGGGTAACTTTTTTATGCAACAGGTACTGTGTGCATGGAATGAGTTGCCAGAGGAAGTAGAGGAGGCTGGCACAATGACACCATTTAAAAGACATCTGGATGGGTATATGAATAGGAAGGGTTTGGAGGGATATGGGCCAAGTGCTGGCAACTAGAACTAGATTAATTTAGAATATATAGTCAGCATGGACAAATTGGATAGAAGGGTCTGTTTCTGTGTTGTACGTCTCTGTGACTCTACAAGCGAGTGGAAATAGTCAAGTCAGGAGCCAAGAGGAGCAAGGATGCAGTTTCAGCGGCAGATAAGAGGTAGGGATGCTGTTGGGTAATGATACAGAGATAGAAATAAGACAGAGATGATAGTGTCTCAAGACCATTTTAATTAGTTCTAAGAAATGAAATTAAATTATCCTTACTTCTATTACTGGATCATGTGAGTAATACCTCAATGTTTCAAGGACCTCTGGTTTTCCAATAGCTCCCAATGCTTCACCTGAAACAACAGCATAAAATGCAATTAAATGGATCTGATATTTATCTATTGCAGCAGATTGTGAACTGGCTGAATAACTGCAGACATCAACGTAGCTAAGGGATAGAGATCTACATGAAGCCCTATTTGCAGCATTTTCCTGCAGGGTTCATTTTTAAATTGATGTCTTTGTTAGGAAATGATTCACAAACTTACATAATGTTAAATGTGTGCAAATGTGAAGCGACTTTAAAGATGTTCAACCACTAAAAGCTGGATTTATATATCCAAAAAAAGGACCTGAGCTTAACACATTCTGTTTAAGAAAATAGATCATATTGTGCACAGAAAACAAAACACTACAGATGCTGCAGAATTGAAATAAAGACAAAAAGTACTGCAGAACCTCTCTGGTCTGGTAGCATAAGTGAATAGCAAAAGAGATAACATATTAATTAAAAATATTGGAATTTCCCATTTTATTAGTTACTTAACAGCAATGCTGTTTCTCTCACAGATGATACCTGAACTAAGCTTAATAATTGGAACAGAATTGGGGAAAAACGTCATGTTTACTGCCCCTTTAATATGACAGCTCAATAAAAATATATTTTTAAATGACAGCTTGTCTCTGGAAATTAGGTGAGTTATTGGCTGGCCTTGTTCTAAATTCTAATAAACATCATCTAGATCTTTGCCAGCGCCTTTTAAAATAAAATTCCACATTTCCTGCAACTGCGAGTATTTAGGCTTGATATCAGAATCGTAGACACAGCTTTGGCATAGTCTATTTCGAGCCTCTCGGCGCTTTTAAGGTCGGTTGGCGGCCGATGCATCACCTGCTTCGTGTCTGACCATAGGCTCCTCGCTGCGGTCCTGTAGCACCCGGGTCAGGATGGGGATAGCTCGCTGGTCCTGCATCTGGCCCAGGCAGTAGGCCAACTCGTGCTTCAGCAGCGCCGACTCGTCCCCGAAGCCCCTGGAGATCCACTCGATAGCCAGCGGGCCGCCCAGGTTCCGGAGGGTGAAAAGCGCACGGAAACGCTCTTTCAGCGGCCTCGACACATCCACCAAGATGCGCCCGATCGA
Organism: Chiloscyllium punctatum; assembly: GCF_047496795.1. Classification (NCBI taxonomy): domain Eukaryota; kingdom Metazoa; phylum Chordata; class Chondrichthyes; order Orectolobiformes; family Hemiscylliidae; genus Chiloscyllium; species Chiloscyllium punctatum. The sequence goes on from NC_092762.1 coordinate 65,423,034, forward strand.
CTCCACCGCCTCGTCGTCCCGCATCGTGACCGGGCCGCGGCTCCACTGTAGCTCCTTTCACACCCGGAGGACCGACACCGGCGACCACGTGACTCCAAATCACCCATCATCCTCTGGGGCCCATTGGGCCAACCCATGGGGGTAGAATGGGCGGGGGGACCCCGGGTGAATCCATTGTACAGGACTGGTGGGTAGAATTGAAGATTTTTAAGAGAAAATATGCTGCAAATCACAGCGGGTCAGGCAGCATCCACGGAGAGAGAGCAAGCTAACGTTTCGAGTTCACATGACTCCATCGAGCTGACGTGGTGTAATTTCTTCCTACGTTTTCTGATCAACCTGTTCAGATACATTGTTACACACTTCTGCAGAGGGTGGGTCTTGTTCCAGTGAACAGTATTAGTCTAACAGCAGGGATACTAGCGCTATATCACTACTGTGCCTTGTGTGGCGTTGAAGCACGTTCTCCGACACGTGGGAAAATTATCTTAAATTCAGTACATACAAAAGCTTATTAAAATATTTTGTGGAAGTGTGTTCATTTATAAAATGCAGCCTAAAGGCTGGGTAGAACGAGATTCCACTCTGGCACATAAATATCCCTCAATGACTGGTGTTTTGTCCCAGCTTAGCTTCATAAGCTTCCAAAGCAACTCAAGTAAAATTGGTTAAGCTTCTTTGCGTGATGTTAACATACAGTCTAAGTCTTCCATGCATAGTGGAAAAAGGCAGGACACTATTGCTCACTTATTCTTCATTCCAGACTAATATTCAGTCCGTCGAAAGTTTGGACGATCCCTAGATTAGGCTTCCTTCATATTGATTAGAGTAATAGTTGTCACATAGGTTAGAGGACTATACTACTGTACAGTCATCAGTAGACTGGTCTTTGCAAAATATGTCTACCAGTCATCCAGAAGAACAAGGGAGGTAGGCACGTAAATATCATGACTTGGAACTATGACACTGTTCCTTCACGATCATTGGTTCAAAATCCTGGGACTCCCATACAGCACAACAACGTACTTACATCAGGAGGGGAGCAACTGTTCAGGCGACAGCTCACCGTCACCTTGAGGGCAATTAGGGATGTACAAAAAATGCTGGCTTTGTCAGTGACGCTCACATGCTTTGAAAAATTAAAAAGGAAAACCATCATAGTTTAAAAATTGAAATTTGACACATACAATACCTAAATACTGTCTTCCTCATCTTTGTGACATCCCTACATGGTCCACAGCCAATAAATATTTCTGAAATGTAGCCACTGTTTTTTGTAATGAGGATAAATATAACAATATATGTAGAAACTGTTCGTCCAATGACATTGCCACTGCGCCCCACCTTCCCAAGTATTTATAAATTTCACTCTCTAAATAATGGGTGTTCCCCTTAAGTTTAAAAAAAAGTTTCAGGAATCTCTAACAAACTTTGAGGTTCAATTACATAGCTTGCTAGGTTGTAAAGCAATCTAAAATGAATAAAAGTCCATTAGTTCTAGACAGAAACCCAGTCATTCTGAAGTTAGGCCTCAAAAGCTATTTTCAAAGAAATCACAATGGCTAGAGAAATACTATACTTACAAGTTAATCATAAATTTTGAACTGAAAAAAACAATTTTGACTCAAAAACCAGAAACCTAAATGTTAAAATAAATATCAAAATATATATGTATTGTTGTTGTGGAATCCTCCAGCCTCTTCCACCATCCTGCACATCAGAATCTGATTACCCTGGTTGCCTGAGTGAGCCCTCTCCACCACCAAAACCTGAAAACTATATCAGTGCAGAGGCAAATTCTTAAACCTTGGCTCCCCGGCAACTGGTGCTACTCCTAACACGCGAGAGTTCCAGCATGAGGTGACCATATCCCAACCTGGATTAAGTTCTGGTTTAAGTCAGGAAATTCCCTTCAAGTTTTTCAGAGACCTGAACAGTTGATATAGAAGAGCCGTTGGTCATGACTGAGATCATGCATTGACAGTAAGAATTATATCACCAGGGCAGATCATCAACAAGGGGCTTCAATGTAACAGTATCAATGCAGGATATGAGGTGGATAGTTGCTATTTAGATATGAAGGCACAAAGTTTCTACAACTCTTCCTAAGTGGGAGACTCAGATCCTCAGCCAACGATAAATGCAGCTTTTTCTCCAAGAAGTCTGTAAGCATTTTCTGTATTTTTTGTTACAAACCCTGGCGTAGCAATGAAATGACCCGATTAAAGCAGACGTTTTCAGACCACGATAGCCATTGGCATATAATATGTATGCTGGCCTGAAAGAGGATATTAATATTAAAAGGACCTGCCCTGCTAGTGTATTTAATTTACTGGATTTGACAAAGACATCGCTAGTGATATTTCTCAAGGGATGTGAAGTGTATGCTGTACATAGTCTATGTCTAAATCACACAAACTTGTAAGACTGCTTTTTTGCAGTTGTGTATCAGGTTTGAGAGTTTTCCAATTAAATTAAGATTACTCTCTTGCTTTCACATGTAATAGTCCACATAAATTTTAGAATGCTATTTGTGTTTTATGACGTTTCTCCCCATGTACTCTTCCTGTCTTTGAAATGTATAGGTCTTTTTGTTATTCCATCACCATAATTTCAAGCTAATGCTTTTTTTAAAAAAAACTTTTGTATATCATTTAACTACATTTTATAACACATTATCTTCTGCAAACTTAATATATCTGATTTTCTCTCCTCTACTTTTTAACTAGATTAGTATCCTGTAGTTACATTCTCATTTAAAATAAATTCTCATGGAGTTAAAACATGTTCTGCAAAGAACCATCTGCCACTCTTCTCAGCTGCCTCCTATTTTGATTTTAATTCAAAATTAGTATGACGTGAGCAAAGTTTCTTGACATCTTACATCCTGTGTCCTGAAGTTGTGCTATATCAAATACTGATATCATTAGTTGTACTCATGTATCAGATTTTAAAAAGCAGTTTAAACTGAAAAAAGTCACAGAAACAAAGTCTCATTGACACAATATTAAACTGGGTATCAGTTTGTATCTTTATGTAGCTACCTTTCATTCCATGGAAGTGCAGGAGCTTAACAGTTACCTAGGAAATGTGGGTGGAATTAAAACCAGCTCTAATTCCTGGTTAACTATTAAATTGACTTCACCCCCAAAGCTCCCCACCCAGCCATATCTATATCTCCCAATCCAAACCGCCTACATCACTCCCTGGCCAACTCAACCCTTTCACTGTCATTTGCTACACAATTCCTTCACCCACATTTCCACTTACTGGACACTCTAATCCCACCTGACCGCCTCCCTATGTCTTCCCCCTCTTAACCGCCATCATAAACCTACTCCACTTACTCCAGCCAACCCCCTAAACCAGTTAACTAATCCTAACCTTTTACATACCACATATATTCGTGTAATAGTTTAATTTTTTAGAATAATTTTTAAGTTTAAAATCTATGTGGTTGACTATTACATGGATACTGCTTTTGAGGGGCTGAAATTCATGCTACAGTTCAAAATACCATATAATTAAACCAACTGATTTCTAAATGAATAAATAAAAAAACGAATTTCAGTAATATGACTGTATTTCATAAATGCTACAGAGGAACTAAGTTCAGCTGAGCTGCACGCAAAGGGAGGTTGTCACCTGACTCTGACCTGATGCGTCTTAAACATTCACACGTGAATCTGGTGTGAATCATGCATCAAAACACATAATAGCAGGAGAAAAAAATTCATTTCCTCTTCGTAACATTTATGTATAGGATAATACCTTGTTTTACAAATGTTGATCTGTTATCTGTGAAGACCTAGGGTCAACTTTTACACAAGATATATGGAAAATTCCAGATTTTCTGGCCAAAAATAGGGGATCAACTTTTACATGAGATCAACTTTTACTCAAGTATATACAGTACTTACCTTCTCTCCGTGGAGAAAGTGCTGGAGACCAGAGTTGAAAAATGTGGTGCTGGAAAAACACAGCAGGCCAGGCAGCATCCGAGGAGCAGGAGAATTGACGTTTCGGGCATAAGCCCTTCTTCAGGAATGAGGCTGGTGTGCCAAGCGGGCTGAGATAAAAAGTAGGGCAGAGGGAATTTGGACCAACCAACCCAACTGCCCTTTGGCTGAACACTTTAACTCCCCCTCCTGCTCCACCAAAGACATGCAGGTCCTTGGCCTCCTTCATCGCCAGACCCTGGCCACACGACGCCTGGAGGAAGAGCGCCTCATCTTCCGCCTAGGAATCCTCCAACCACACGGGATGAATGCAGATTTCTCCAGCTTCATTTCCTCCCCCCCACCTTAACTTAGTCCCAACCCCTGGATTCAGCACCGCCCTCTTGACCTACAATCTTCTTCCCAACCACTCCGCCCCCACCCTCTCTCCAGCCTATCACCCTCACCTCCTTCCACCTATCGTATTCCCAGCGCCCCTCACCCCCTCCAACCTTTTATCTCAGCCCACTTGGCACACCAGCCGCATTCCTGAAGAAGGGCTTATGCCCGAAACGTCGATTCTCTGCTCCTCGGATGCTGCCTGGCCTGCTGTGTTTTTCCAGCACCACATTTTTTTACCTTCTCTCCATACCTTCTTAAATAGGCTTTGAACCTTTCACATTCAAGTATGGCAGTAACTGCAGTAAAAAGGGGGTATGATTTGTCTTCCAAAGATGATCCTGTGCTGGCACAGAAAGCTCCCATGGTATGCACCATGTTTATCAAGAACTAGACATTCAAGTCAGAAACCTGGGACTCTAGGACATGGTAAGTGAAAAAGGGCAGTGTCAAAATTTGGGCCAGAGTCTTTCACATTTCTCAAAGATTAATTATTTATTTTGAAGTTGAAGCTTCCTGCAAAATTCCCAAGTAGATGGTACTCCCACACTTTTGCAAGATCCCATATTTGATATGTCAATGTACACTGAACATCATCACAGCAATCAGAAGACCTGAGCCTTTATTGCCTTGCTGTTAATAAAGCATGGGGCAAGCATCTGAAATTCTTTTCATAGAATCCCTGAAGTGTGGAAACAGGCCATTTGGCCCAACAAGTCCACACCGAACCCCCAAAGAGTAACCCACCCAGACCCATTCCCCTATCCTATTACTCTAAATTTACCCTGACAAATGCACTTAACCTGCATATCCCCAAAGCTATGGGCAATTTAGCACAGGTAATTCACCTAACATGCACACCTTTGGATTATGGGAGGAAACCAGAGCACCCAGAGTAAACATGGTGACAATGTGCAAACTCCACACAGTCGCCAGAGGCTCGAATCAAACCCAGGTCCTTGGTGCTGTGAGGCAGCAGTGCTAACCACTGAGTCACCATGCCACCCTAATGACAAAAAACATTATCTTGGCAGTATACTAGAATGTCTAAAAATAAAATGCGGATAGAGGTCACATTACAACTTTTTTGTGGTTGCTGAATTTGGGAGTTGGACAGACATCACATCATCTGCTAGAACCTTCCATTTAATCATTGAACCCCATCTACAGAGTGTGATTGCATCCGTCTTCCTGCAAGCAGACAGAGAACTTTCAAAAGAAGACTTCACCTTCCCCAGCAGCACTTTCAGAAAAAGACATCATGCACAACCTGAAACTGCTGGCCATGAAATAAAGTCATTGGACAGCTACAGCCAGAGCAGATAGCCATTTAGAACCAGTGAATTCTTACGATTTTATTCTTATTGATCTTTAACTTAGCCAATTTAATCTCGTTTGTTCTGTATTTTCTATTTTGTATGTTTGGTTGACGTGTATACGTTTTCTTGCAAGTCATGAGATTCAGGACATATTTTTACATTTTTACCTGGGTGCATTTTTGCACAATAAAACTAACCTCTTACTTGTTAAATTCAGTACATGCTGTCAGGGTAAATCATCCACATGTAATTAGATGAGTATACACAAACTTGGCAAATACTTTTTAAATTAAAAATATTTGTTACAGTTGGGAATTTGATGATTACTTTCAACAAACTACTTCCTGAAAACTTTTGTCTTTCATTCTTTTCTGCAAATTTTTCTGTCTTGTCTTTCTAATATGGTTTTTTGCTGTACTTTAATGATGGCTTTTAAAGATTTTAATCTGAAGTATTAAACTAACCTTTGTGCTAAGTATATTTTTCTTTGGTATTTACTTATGCATTTTTGATTTTTCACTTTATCCGCACAAAAGTTGATCATTATCTTTTGATTTTTAAGTTTCTGTTTAAAGGCTTTTGCAAATAATTGTACAAACTGGTTTAAAGTATCAGAAAATATTTGCTAAACGGAGCTTGACTGAAAACCCTTGAACCAAGTACACAAACAAAATATATTCTTCAAGACCTCAACAGCTATTCAGACTTCAGCAGCTCTACATTTAACCAACTTACTGAAGGCTGACAGTAGTACTATAAAAATCACAATTGATTTTACCATGATTACAATAAAAAAGGAAATAGCATTACAGGTTTATTGCTACAGCATATCAGTATACAATACCAAGACATTCCTAACCAATGATGAAAATCATATTTAAAATATATCTTACATTATTTACATAATTGCTACTGTGACAACCTCAAGCTAACATTTAGCTCTCCCCTTGACTTATAAAGTATGTAGACAATACCTGACGAATTTCTTCGGCTTGCCTATCAACTGTATTATCTGACATTACTTGCTTTGGCTGAGGAAATTCCTCCTGCCCAAGAACACCCCTCCAGTCATTATTAAAACTATCATTATGCTTTTCACAGATATTATGAAGAATGCAACAGGCAGTGATCATTGTTGGAATAAGTTCAAGGCTACAGTCATTCCTCTTGAGAAGACATTGCCAACGAGCTCTGAGTCGTCCAAATGCTTCGTCTATCACAGTGTGAGCTTGGCTTAACCTGTAGTTAAACACAAGTTGATGCTGTGTTAGTTTTGCTGTTTCAGAATACGGCTTCAGGAGCCACTCCTGTAGTGGATATGAAGAACTGCCTATCAGTAGGTATTTCACTGGCGTTCTCAGAATATCTCTTGAGCAGTCAGGGAACAGCCTTCCTTCAGTAGCCATTCTCCATAGAGCAGAATTCCTCAGATTTTTTGTATCAAGAGAACTCCCAGAAAATCCAGTACATACATCCCAGAATTTCCCACTGTCATCAACTACACCTTGTAACACAACTGAATGCCACCCCTGTTTGTTTAGGTAATCTTTGTGATACTGTGGAGGGGCAATGATAGGTATATGGCAACTATCAATGGCACCTACACATTGGGGAAAGTCCCATTTTCGACCAAACATCTGAGCTATTGTTTCATATTCTTGATTAGCGGGCATTTTGAGATACAGAGGCTTTAAGAGAGACACAATAGCATGACAAACCTCTCTTACGCATTTACAGACAGTTGATCGACCTATCCCAAACAAATGACTAATAATTCTATATTCTACATTAGTAGCAAGTCGCCAAAATGCTACTGCAACTCTCTTTTCCAAGGGGAGTGCAGGACGAAGGTGAGTGTTTCGTCGAGAAACCATGGGTTTCAGCTTATTACAAATATGAAAAAATGTTTCCTTAGACATTCTGAAATTTTCCAGCCAATCATTTGGCTGAAAGTCCTTCATAACCACACGTTCCCACCAGTCTGAAGTTCTTGGCTTACACCAGATTCTTGTACGACAGTTACACCTACAACCTCCGCGTGCCATCACCATCTGCAAACATCAAAGAAAGTATTATTACAATTGCACTGCTTAATTATCCAGTGAAACTGCTGAACTTGAGATATCTTAATTTAAAAGTTATAGTATAAAGGAAATACATTGTTATAGCCAACATCTGGTTGCTGGTATATGATGGTATCGTAATATGTACGAACATGACAGACATTTACAAAGAAACACACACTTCAGGAATGATAACACAACTGTTGCCAAAAATTTCTTTTGGATGAATATCTTACTAACTTCCTATTTAAGTCACTAGAAATGAGGTTTTAAATTATTATACCTAGGGGAAACAAGCAAAGCTAATTTAAAACAACTTGTATGCACCAGAACATATAATAAAACTACATAGCAAGGAGTGTATTCACAGAATGGATGAACCCACATTTTGTAGGGTTTTTTAAAGAAGTATTGATTACAGCAAAGTGTGTTGGAATGAAAGAAAGAGGCTATTGGAGTATGATAAGATTTTACCACTTTAGGAAGCATAACAGTGTCTCACAAAGTATATAAATTTCAGTAAGGTCTTAAGCTTGCAATTGAATGTAAATTTGTTTTTTCTCAAATTTTGACAGAATTAACCTGAATTCTATTTAATTAACTTCCATTCAGACATTTACAATCAGGTATGGATGGTCATTTCATACGGGCACAGGCGCCATCTCAAGTGTCTCAATCAAAACACAAATACGATTAAAGGAAAAATACAAAATAGGCCTTTGAAATTTTGCTTAGGGTACAAATATTAGGGTTTAACTATTTCAAAATTCACAATTACTTTCCAATCCAAAAAAAAATTTAACTATTAGTTGTTTTTTTAGGCTGAGGGGTGACCTTATAAAGGTTTATAAAATCATGAGGGGCGTGGGGTAAGCTAAATAGACAAGGTATTTTCCTCAAGGTGCGAAAGTCCAGAACTAGAGGGCATAGGTTTAGGATGAGAGGGGAAAGATTTAAAAGGGACCTGAGACAACTTTTTCACGTAGAAGCTGGTGCGTGAAAGGTATGAGCTGCCAGAGGAAGTTGTGGATACTGGGAAAATCACAACATTTAAAAGGCAGCTGAATGGGTATATGAATAGAAAGGGTTTGGAGGAACATGGCCAAGTGCTAGCAAATGGAACTAGAGTAATTTAGGATAGCTGCTTGGCAGGGAAGAGTTGGACCCAAGGGTCTGTTTCCGTGCTGTACATCTTCATGACTTGACATGTTTCAAATCACATTTTTGTGTCTGGCAAAATAGACTCCTTTTCAGTTCCTTTCCATAAATGCTAAAATTCAGATTAGGTTTTACATCTGAACGTCTGCACTGATGAAGGGAAATTAGTGCACTCACAAGTCAGAATTAGTTATCAGATCAAAGCCAACTGCAACACTAAATTCTCTACGTTTTAACAAGTTTACGGAACAAAAGTAACCGAAGTTTAGAGCATCCCAAGTAAACAAGCATTATTTTAATAAGACCCTTACAGTCAGCATGCAATGAATGAATTTAAATCCTATCGTAATTGAGAATAGCTAGTTGGTTTATATAACTACTCTTTCGCCACCGTCCATGCAGTTTCTGAATAAACGCAAACAAGAAATGGACATTTGAGAAAGAATGCTGCAATTTTACAGCTCAAGAAGCCCTAATCCCACTCCTCTGTTCACCCCACATATTTTCTGTTTGTATTTCGAATGATTATCGAATTCCTATTCAAAAGCTACCATGATATCTTTCTGAAGAGGTACTCTTAACGTTCTCCAAACAGCTCGCCGTCTTAACAAAAAAAATACCTCCTGATCTGGAATCAACGATTAAATCTCAATTTTATTGGGTATTGCGGAATGTCAAAAGTAGGGCTAAATGTGTTTCATACCTTACACTATTTTAATCTCATCAATAATTTCAGTTGAGATTCTCCTCTCTTAAGTAACGGAATCCAAAAGTGCAAAATTCATCTGCCCGCCAAATTCACTTTACACCATTTGTTCGGATATTGCAGGTCTGAGTGAGATTACAAACTCCTGTCGGGATTCAAGTTGTGGACGAGTTAAGATAGTGAGTGTGGACAAACATCGCCGCTTTAAATAGCTCCTCTTCTGTTTATTTTTCGAGTCCTCTGGACAAAAGCTCTAAACGTTGGGATTAAACGCGCGGTCGCCAGTCCAAGTTCTTTTTCCCTGTTGCCCTTTGTGTCGTTGTTTTCAATCCCACCACCTCCCCCCAACCCACCCCACCCCCCACTTCAAACCTCCCCCGTACCAAAATCATCTTCCTCTGCCGCTGTTGGAAATACTGCCTCAGCCTCAGCCTCCTCTGTGCGTCGTTCCTCCTCTCGATGCTCGCACCCTCAAACTCAGCGCGGCGTTTCATTAACAGAAAGAGGAATAAAAACATCATGGGCACCACCGTCTCCTCCGCCATGTTTCACTGACTGACCTGGGAAGTGTTCACGTCCGAATGTCTCCCCCCCTCCCCTCCTGCTAGCCCCGGGACCTGGACACGAAAAGCCCGCTCCCACCTCGGCCAGTCCGGATCGGAACCACATTCCCTTCATTACAGCTGGATATAGAAATATGGGCCGCGGGACCCGCGCGCTGGTTATATTATTTTGCCAATATCGTTTATTGTGATCGCGTAACCATGGAGACTCGCCGCGTCGCCGTGGCAACAGCGCACTTCCTGTGGAGGTTTGAATTCGTGTGACGTCACAATGGTAACGGTCGCCCGGCGCCGGAAGTGCGGTCGCCATATTGTCCGGGCTGCAGAGGGGTGCACGGTCGGGACTGCGGGGGGGGGATCTGAGAGGTGAATGTTTCAACCGGGAGTCAGTGACACGGATGGTTATGTGACTGCGAGTTTTCATCGTGCCGTTTTGTGGAGGTTGCCCTCTCCCACCGTCCATTGCAGGTATGGTAGAGGGGGAGTGAGGGTTACTGTGGGCGTGGAGGGGAATACGCCGGTTGCTGCCTTTCCGTGAAGGTGCCCGATGGCCACATTTCTTCATGGTCAGTGCTCGAGGCTTTGTTTCTTCTAGATCCTGCTGATCTCAGTCCTTTTTTTCTTTAAGCTCTTGTGCAAGGCACTTCTTGCTGGATTTGGGGTTGTCCTTGATGAAGAATAGTGTAGCTTCGCTGCAAACATGAGGGTGTGTTATGCTTTGGTGTCTTGGCCGATGCTTCTGTGTGCTCGCTGTCTCTCATGTTTTAAATTCTTTCAAACATGTCAGACGTAACTTGGATTCATTCATATGTTTAAGATGACCCAACCATTTTTCACATCCGCATGAAAGTAACTAATCTTACAGTGCCACTGTTATACACACATGCAACAATCAGCTTGTGCCTTTCGATTTCCCATCGCCAGTATTGGGACTACTGATCAGTGAACTTAGTTATGTGGCATTAAGATATCATCATTGGCAAGGGAATGTGCTGCCATTAGTAGTGTTGCTTTCTTAATATGCAGATGAGGCCTTATTTTAAAGATGAAAAATTAAACTGCAGATGTTGGAACCGATGAATGAAAGTTAATACTGTGTCAGTCGTCATGCAGTAGGCAAACTGCAGGTGGTGAAAGCCAGACACTAGATATTGAGGGATATATAGCATTGGGTTAAGAGAAAAAGGGAGGGTTGGGACAGGTATCAAGGGCTCAAATGGCACAAGGCCTAGAGGAGTATAGAAGTAGCAAGATGGAACATAAAAAGGAGATTACAGCTAAAAGTGGACATGAAAGGATACTGTCAAGTATATGATTTTTCAGAAGATTTGTAACTCCGGTTGATGATAAGTCTGTAAGTTTGCTCGCTGAGTTCGAAGGTTTGTTTTCAGATGTTTTGTCACCATAATAGGTGAGGATTTCTGATGCTATGTTCCATCTCCCTGCCCCTCTCTCTCTCATGCATGAGAATTCTTAGAGGCATGGTATTCTAATCAGCACTCCATCAATAGACACATTGATTTAGGTCCTATCTACCTTCCCTTGAAAAAAAACGAACCTGAAATTACAGCACTCACCTTAAGAAACCAAGACCTGTACATAGAGAGGTGGGACATATCATCAGTGCTTCACCGGAGGTTCTCACTGATGATGTTACCTAGTATGGTGACGAAGTGTCTGAAAACAAACCTTCAAGCTCAGTGAGCAAACCTACTGCCAAGTAAATCTTAAATTCTTTTGCAGGTACCTTAAGGGTAACAAGGGGAAAAATAGGGTGCATTATAGACCATTGTGGTAATTTGTGCTTGGGAGCAGAGGATATTTGTAGAATTGTAAGTGAATGGTTTGTGTCGATGTTGACTAGTGAGAGGGCCGACATGAGTATAGAAATGAAGGAGAAAATCTGTGATACAATTAAACAAATTAACATCGAGACACAGCAAGATCTGAGTGGTCTGGCAGCCTTATAAATTTGACAAATATCCAGGCCCAGATGAAATTACAGGTTGTTGAGCGAAGAAAAGGAGAAAATTGATTTTTGTGAAGATTTGTAGCTCAGGTTATGGTTCAGGTTGTGAGAGGTTCTGAGAGTTTGGTAAATGGGGTCCAAGTAGATGTGTTTGTTGATGGACTTCTGGCTTGAATGCCAGGGCTCTCAGAATTCCCATGTGTGTCTTTGTTTAGCCTGTCCCAGGATGGATGTATTGTCCCAGACAAACTGGTGTCCCTCTTTGTCTGTGTGTAAGGATGCTAGTGATAGTTGGTCATGTCTTTTGGTAGCTAGTTGGTGTTAGTGCTTCCTGGTGGCTAGTTTCCTGCCAGTCTATCCAGTGTAATGTTTGTTGCAGTCCTTGCAGGATATTTTGTATATGACGTTTGTTCTGTTGGTTGTTAGTACATGAGGTCGATTTTATTGCTCCTCGGATGCTGCCTGAACTGCTGTGCTCTTCCAGCACCACTAATCCAGAATCTGGTTTCCAGCATCTGCAGTCATTGTTTTTACCCTGTTAGTACTTTAGATCCATCAAGAGTTGATTGTGTGTTGGAAGGTTTGGCGGCTACCACAAAGCCAAAGGGCTGGAGTAGTCTGGTCATCATCTGCAAGATGTTTACAAGAAGGTATAACACATCCAGAGACATGCATGGGATCACCTAGAGGACTGGCATTCAAACTGGAACACCACCAACGAACACATCAATTTGGACCCAATTTGCCAACCTCTCAGAAAAAGAATGGAAGTGACCATCGACCACAACAGACCAAGACACATAAATAGAAAATGGGACAGTATACCAGTGCTTCAACGGAGGCTCACTGATGATGTTACTAGCTTGGTGTCGAAATGTCTGAGAACAAATTTTCAGGCTCTGCGAGCACATTTACGACCTGAAAGGGAGGAAATATTAAGATGTTCAAAAAGTTTCAATTCCTGTTGCCCACAGGAGGTGCTAGAAGACTTGAGGATGGTGTGATATCATTATTCAAGAAAGAAGGAGCGGATAAACCTGAAAACCACAAGCTAGATAGTTTAACCTTGTTGGTGGGGTAACCCTTGGAAGCAATTCTAAGGGTTAAAATTAATCTTGATTTGGTGAACAAGGGATTTGCCTCACAGCGCCAGAGACCCGGGTTCAATTCCTGCCTCAGGTGACTCTCTGTGTGGAGTTTGCACATTCTGCGTGGGTTTCCTCCGGTTGCTCCAGTTTCCCCCCACAATCCAAAAATGTGTAGGTGAGGTGAATTGGCCATGCTAAATTGCCCGTAGTGTTAGGTGAAGGGGTAAATGTAGAGGAATGGGTTTGGGTGTGTTGCGCGTCAGTGGATCGGTGTGGACTTGTTGGGCTGAAGGGCCTGTTTCCACACTGTAAGTAATCTAATCTAATCAGCATTATTTTGTTCAGAGAATGTCATGTCTTAACAACCTAATTGACATCTTTGAAGAGGTGACCATGAAGATGAGGACAATGCTTTTGATGTAGTCTACTTGGACCTCAGCCAGGCTTTTGATAAAGATCCCACATGGGAGACTCATAGCAAAGGTAAGAGCCCATGGGATCGATGAAAATCTGGTGAATTGGATCCACAGTTGGCTGAGTGGCAGGAAACGCTAATGATTCAGGAGTGTTTTACTGACAGGATCTGTGTCGTGTGGGGTCCTACATATGTCAGTATTGGGGCCCTTTTGTCTGTGGTTTACATAAATAAATAATTTTAGATTTGAATGCAAGATGATTGATCAGTAAGTTTGCAGATGATACCAAAATTGGTGGGGTGGTAAATACCTAGAACAGCCTCTGTTTACAGGAGAACATAGACAGGCTGGTCAGATGGGCTGATCAGTAGCAAATGGAATTCCAAGCAGGTAAATGAGACATGATGCATTTTGGGCAGGGCCAGCAAGACCAGAGAATTCAGAATGAACTGCAAGCACTGAGGATCAGAGAGACCTTTTGTGTGCACGTGCAGAGGAACCTCAATTATCCGAACATCATGGGTGGGGAGTATTTTGTTTGGATAATTCAATGCTGGATAACACAGTTTAGCCAAGCATCAGGGTCTTGCAATCTTATTCAGGTAGTCCCAAATGCGGATAATCAAGGTTCTTCTGTACTCCAGTCCATTAAAGCATCAGGGCTGGCAGATAAAGTGGTCAAGGCGGCCAGTGGGATACTTGTCTTTGTTAGTTGAGGCATACAGTTTAAGAGCAGGGAAAGTATGCTGGCACTGTATAAAGCATTGTTAAGGACACAGCTAGATTATTGTATGCAATTTTGGAATACATATTAAAGGAAATATATGGTAGCGCTGTTCAGCTTGCATTATTAGGAAAGTTATTAGGATGTATCCTGGGCTGAGTGTTTTTGTTATGGACAGACTAGGGTTGTTGTCCCTTCTAAGGAAATGATTGAATTGTATAAAGTTATGAAGGGGCTCAGACAGTATAGATAGGAAAAAAAGTTTCTGCTTGATGAAAGGATCATGGCTGGGAATGTGAGGAGGATGGTGGGAATCTGAAACTCACTGCCTCTAAGGATGGTGGAGACAGAAATCCTCAAAACATTTAAGTATTTTAACGTGCAATTGTGATGCCAAGGTATACATGACTATGGGCTAAGTGCTGGAAGAATGGGAATCGATAGTTAGGTGGTTGTTTGTGACCAGCGTGGACTCTGAGCTGTCGGATCTTTTTATGTGCTGTAGATCTCTTATGATTATATTCTGTACCAGTAGGAACCTGATTTTAAAATCTAGTCAATCATTTTGAGAAAGTAGTATTGCCATCAGAGGTGCTTTGGAAAGAGCCAGTGCATTTTAATAATTAGTAACAACAACAGGAACTTTTTAAAATATCATGCCTTTAAGTTAACATCCAAGAGTGCTTCGCAGAAAATTATGAAACTAAATATGACATCAAGCCACATGATGATCAAAAAGGTTGATGAAAGTAGAAGGCCTAAAGTGTGCCTTAGAGTGTGGATTGCTCTCATAGCAACCGATTGCTGCAACCATTGGCCCATCACTTTTAAACAAAAGAATTGCTAGAGATGGAGGATCATTTTCATACAGATTGACTCCTATCACCCGGGCAATTGTATGGTGTTATGATTAAGTAATTGATTAATTTTGATAATCAATCTCTTGGTTTGCAAATTGTGAGGAAAAACCTCAGTAATTTCAGAACCATAGACTACACTTGTCACATGTTATATCTCAAACAATTTGTGCACATTGTATCCCAAAAAGTTGTTTACTGAAGTAAACCTACCTAATTTGTTTGTAATGAAATAATACTAATGTCTTCCAAGTGATGCTAGGCAGCTTGTTCGATAGATTAATAACTTCATCTGAGATATACTGCTTCTACAGATAAATTTGAAATTAATGCCCTTTCAAAGGCAGGCACTTTTCTAATTTGGACAAGGTGAAGTAAGATTGTCATGGACTGCATTGCTGTGAAGCACACCACCTATTCATTTACAGGATGGGCTGTCACTGGCTCGGCCAGCATTTATTGCCTAGGGTCAGTTAAGAGTTAACCACATTATGGGTTTGAAGTTACATTTCGGTCACAAAGGCAGATTTTTTTTGTTTTCCCTGGAGGTCATCAGTGAATGAGATGGGTTTTTCTCACAATCAGCTATGATTTCATGATCATCATTAGGCTCTTCATTCCAGATTTTCATTGAATTCAAATTCCATGCAATGGTGGCATTTGAACCTGGGTCATTGCTTGCGTTTGTAGCTTTATAGTCCAATGATAGTACCATTGCCTTCCCAACAATTCAGTGTAACTATGCCTAATTCTAACTTTTCCTTTGTTCGGGTTGATATCATCTATTTTTCAATAACACTTAAATGTTATGCAACTCAGAGGGTCTCTCCTAATGTATTTCCCATTTAAAAGGACATAGTTTGTTTTGTAAATTCAGAACTCAAGCTTGTTTTATCCAATAGCTATCTTTAAGAATATCAACATTTTACACTTGTTATACTCCAATGAAGCAGGAAAATAGAAATTGCTAAGGCCATTTAATTTGTCTTCTATTGTAATGGTTATATGTTAGAATCATAACAGATTGCTATGATTAATCAACAATCAATTACCACCAACTTCTTATTGTCCCTGTAGGAGACAAACACACTGCATCCCTGAGTGGATTAAACAGTAATACAGATGCATTACCTTTAGTAACTTTCAAAGCAGCTCAAATTTCAGTTAGTGTTGTTGCTCTACAAGTTGTAATAGCAATATCACAGTTGTGTATTAGCATGTAATGTATCTTTAGTTGAGACACTTCATGTTTCCAAAAGCTTAAGCTTGATACTCAAACGCTGTATTATATAATATCAAATAGAAACCGCTTTATCAGTTAGTTCAAAATGAAATTATTTTTCTGGAGTTATGAATTACATTTGCTGTTCTAGTTCATTTGTTACCTTCCAGTTGTTCCTTGTTATATGTTTTATCTGAGTTTAATGCAGCTTTCCGTCAGTATCACTAATATCCACATTATGGAATGTATGAACAAAATGTTGTATGTTATTTTTAGGAATAGAAATATTTTTTCTCAAATAATTTGTGCACAGGAATAGTGGGGGATTTATTCCAGAGAAACAACTACATTGCAGAATAGATGTTTGTTATTGCATTGCATGTTGAATAGTCTTCTCACAAATGAGACAAACCTTGAATTCCATTTGAATTCATCAAATAATATATTGCCTTTTGTGGAATTCAAACATTTAAAAATGCTTGTTATTATAAATCAGAAGTGTGCTTTAATTGGCCTTTCAAAAGCAGAAGGAAAGGTAAGATAGTTCAAGCAGGTTAAGTGATGGTCTTCAATGAAAGACATGGTTAAGCAGTAATTGGAAGAGCAGAATGGAGCAGAAAGGTTAGACGTTGAAAAGGAGCTTTCACTATAGGGTATAGGGAGGTGAGTTCAGTGTTTGAAGATTTTATGGTTCATTCTTGCGTTTTAGAATGACTGGAGCATGGTCAGGCTAGGCCTGCAGTTTTGGATTTTAAAACTTATTGGTACTGATTTTAATTGTACAAGATTCCAATATAGAGGATCTAATTTTTAGCATCATGTTTCCCAAAGCATCAAAAACCATCAAATTTATTGTTTAAAATACTGTCACTTTTAATGAAGTAGATACAATTGCAAAAAAAAAAGACCATTTCATTGAATTTTTCTTGAACTTACTGCATTAAGGATATATTTTAGTTAGGATATCAGAAGAACTCTGTAGGTCTTAAATTACGCAGTGCTGGGATCTCTTGAACAGAAGAAAGTTTAACATTCAGATTTAACATCTCATTAGAATACTGGAAAGTCCAACAATTCCTTGGTATTGTACTGAATTATTTAGGCTAGGTTGGTGTGTGGCCTGGAATGCAGCAATGAAGAAGATTCTTCTGGTATTCAATCTTGGATTCATATGTGAATTGAAAATAACTGGGTTCTACCATAATGTACAGCTTTATCTTTTGCACTTAACAAGTACATTGAATGCTCTTCTGATAAATTCAGGAATTTTGTTGTGAAGTACAAAATAACAAATTATGAACAATGGTTTGTCTGAATATTATTATTTTTCTTTTGCTGCCATATCTCACTCTGTGACCGTAATTAGTGATGCCAATAATGCTAACAGTTTATTTTACACCTTTATGGAAAATCAAGCTTTAAGCTCTAGCCAATATCCCTGCAAGGTGCTTTAATCCCAGTTTTTTGAAAAAGGTTTCTCAATACCAACCTTTCCTGGCATTGAGTGGGCAATGGTATAGATTCCTTGTACCAATTGTTGTGCCCAAATCTCTTCTCCATAGCACAATATTTGTTTCTCTCTAAATTCCTATTTAGATTTCCACCACTCCCCTGCGCTATGCCTTTGAATGCTTTCCACGTCGAAGTTATGTTACGAGTGCAAGCCAGTGGTTATAAGTGGTCAGCTTGATAGTGCATCATAACGTCTTTCTTCAAAAACACCAAAAAAAAAGCAAAGACAAGTTTCATTGGGAGCATTTTTAATCCAGTATGGACCTTGGAGAGTGACTTTTGGTTATGTTATCTGATCTCTCTTCCTTTCTCACTGCGATAATAAAAAATACGCAGTCTCACTCATTTTGTGCTGACACTTCCAAAAAGTTAGTGTGTCAAAGTTCTGATTCAAACAAAATTTATTTGAATTACAATCAGTGAATTGCTGTCTTGTATATTTATCACGCTGACTACTAGTGTAAAAATTGCACAGTATTGTAGATTTCATTTACTGATTGTTGATTCTTGCCTGATTTCAGTGCTGACTCCTGTTTAAGCCTTAATCACATTCAACTCCTCTTACCATGGATCAGGATTATGAACGACGACTTCTACGACAAATTAATGTTCAGAATGAAAACAAAGTCCCTTGTGTGAGTATTTCTTTTTCTTGTTGGGTTTCATATTGTGCTTTGATTCACTATTGTTTTCTTGCCTCACTGCCTCTCTCTTGAAGAAGGGCTTATGCCTGAAACGTTGATTCTCCTGCTCCTTGGATGCTGCCTGACCTGCTGCGCTTTTCCAGCAACACATTTTTCAGCTTCATCACTGCCCCTCTCACTGGGTATGCTAAAATTCCATCAGAAAAATGTTAAGAGAACTCTGGCTGTCCTGTACCTCAGCAAATGCACATATGTCTGGGCTCTCAGTCCTCAATCTCTCACATTGACGTACATTCACAGTAACATATCAAGCTTAGCAAGGAATTGCAAATTGTTGGCATCATCCTTACCTATGCGCACTGCTTCCCACACCCGTAGTATCACTCCTTCCTTCCATATTTGGCTCCAATACAAGTACTGAATCCAAATATAACCCATATTTTGGATGATGACATTTACAATTATATTACTGATTGTTTTTGATAAATATAGTGTAATAATTTTACACGTCTTTTATTGCACTTAATAAACTCCTGACAACAGTATTGAATTAATGGTCAATATTATATAAGAGATCTTCTTATCAATCTGAATTGACTGGTTTGATGTCACTGTGAAACCCACATGGTATTGTCCCAAACAACTTTATAGATACGTTTGTTTAAAGTGAGGCTGGCCTTATCTGTAAATGATGCTTATAAATGATAAACTATTTTCTTGAAAAGTACAGAGACTGCTTTATGCCCATCTGCATAATATGAACAAAAATAAGTCAATCCATTTTTGGCATTAATCTATAATGGCTTTAATACTTATCGCCGGTAAAGCAAGATGCAAGAGTTCAAATTCTCAAGACCAAGTGACTAGGAAATAAATGACAGTTTGTCTAGATTAGATTACTTAGCGTGGAAGCAGGCCCTTCAACCCAACAAGTCCATACCGACCCTCCGAAGAGCAACCCATGCAGACCCCTACACCTAACACTACGAGCAATTTAGCATGGCCAATTCACCTAACCTGCACACCTTTGGACTGTGAGAGGAAACCCACGCAGACACAGTGAGAATGTGCAAACTCCACACAGACAGTTGCCCAAGGCAGGAATTGAACCCGGGTCTCCTGCACTGTGAGGCAGCAGTGCTAACCACTGTGCCTACTTAGAACATAGAATATCAAACAGTGCAGCAGGGAATGGGGCCTTCAGCCCACAATGTGGTGTCAAACATGATGCCAAATTAAACTATTCCATTATACCTACCCTTGTTCCATATCCCTCCATTTCTTTTATATTCATATGATATCTAAAAGTCCCTTAAGTGTCCTTATTATATCTGCCTCAACCACCACCCTGGCATTGTGTTCCAGACTCCTACCTCGATCTGTGTCATAAAATTTGCCCTTAAAACATCTTCTTTGAACTTCCCCCTCTCATCTTAAATGCATGCTCCCTAGTATTGGACATTTCAACTCTGGGCAAAAGGATTCTGGCAGTCAACCCTGTCTACGCATATCCTAATTTTATAGACTTCTGTCAAGTCTCTCCTTAGCTTCTGTTGTTCAAGAGAAAACAACCCGAGTTTTTGTAGCGTCTCCTTATATCTCATGCCCTCTAATCCAGGCAGTGTCCTGGTAAACCTCTTCAGCACCTTCAAAACCTCTACATCTTTCCTGTAATACGGTGACCAGAACTGAATACAGTCTTCTAAAGCTGCATGGCATCCTGACTCTTGTCGTCAATTCCCCAACCAAGAAAGACAGGCATGCCATGTGCCGCATTTCACCACATATCTACTTGCATGGCCTCTTTCAGGGAGCTATGGACTTGAACCCCAAAATCCTTCTGTACATCAATGCTGTTCAGAGTCCTGCCATTAACTGTACTTTTTCCTTAACATTTGATCTCAAAGTGCAGCACCTCACACCTACCTGGATTAAGCTCGATCTGCCATTTCTCTGTCCATATCTGCAACTGGTCTATACCCTGCTATAACCTTTGAAAACCTTCTACACTATCCTCAATTCTACGAATCTTTGTATTGTCTGCAAACTTACAACCCAACCAAAAACATTTTCATATAAGTAAGTTTTATATCACAAACAGCAGAGGTCCTAGGACGGATCCTGCATGGCTCACTAATCATGGTCCTCCAACCTGAAAAACACCCTTCCACCACTACCCTCTGCTTTTTATGGCAAGTCAATTCTGAATCTACACGGTCAGGTGGCCGTGGATCCCATGCGTCTTAATCTTCTGGCCTTCTGAAATCCATGTAAACACATCTTCTGCTCTAACCTCATCGATCACCTTCGTCACCTCCTTGACAAATTCAATCAAGTTAGTAAGACTTGACCTTTCCTGCACAAAGCCATGCTGACTATCCCTAATTAGGCCATGCTTTTCTGAATGTGCATAAATTCTATCCCTAAGAATTCTCTCCCAGAAGCTTCCCAACCACCGATGTGCGATTCATCAGTCTTTAGTTTCCTGGATTATCCTAGTTTCCTTCTTGAACAGAGGAATAACATCAGCTACTCTCCAGTGGCTAATGAGGATACTCTTGGTCAAGGCCCCAGCAATCTCCTCCTCCCTTGCCTCTCCCAGTAACCTGGGAACTAATCCACCCTGATGCTCTCCAAGAGATCCAATGCCACTTCTTTCTTGCTTTCAAAATACCCTAGCCTATTAGCATGCTCCAAACAAATCTCACTAGTGTCTATATCCTTCTCCTGGGTGAATACCTTCTTCCAGAAGTTTGAAAAGTGAACCAGTTCTCTTGACTGTTCCTTATATTTCATGAGAAATATTGTAGAGAGTCAGTCTTATGGCTTTTAGTATATTTATAAAGTGAAAAATAGGTAACCAAAATGGCGCAGGTGATGTGGAGTTCTGCGCTGTGTTGTTGGGTTATAGTATCTTCTGACTGCATTATTGAATTCTAAAATGAGAAGTAGTACAGCTGCAAACAAAAAGGAACACGAACAGTGACTTTACCTTAGATGTCCAACTTAGAATTAGGTTTTGATCATTAATTGGGAATAGATTTAATTGTTGCAACTGGGATTCTCATAAAATTGCATTAAATTCAATCTATTACAGCCAATAAAAGTCAATACATGTAGGTGTGCAGTAAATGAAGTTCACTGTATAATTTGGAAGTTAGGTTAACAATTTGACCACAGTTCTTAAGACAAAAAGTATGCAGTCATCTCAATGTACTGCGTTCCTGCAGACATGAGCACTTATCACTAATCTCTGTACCAATGTAAATCAAAAATGGTAACTATTGTGACTTCAACTCGAATACCTTGAGCTGTACAAAACCAAAATACTGTAACTAGGGTGATTGCTGGTGTATCACACTAGCAAAATTCTTTTCCAAAATGTTTTTCTGGAGTGAACCACATTCCAAGTCAGCCTGTTAGCTACTCCATGTCATATATAAAAGGTGCACTGTACTATTATAAAAACAGAAGAGAAACCCTGCAAGTCCAAGTACCATTGAATATATTTAAATAAGTAGTAAACAATTTTCCATAATTCTCATTCGTACTTAAATATTTATCCTATGATAAGATGATCTTATTACTAAGTTCCTTTGTTAAAAATCAGTTTGATATTTGCTAACATATGGGGTAAGGCTCATCAAACAGCATTTGAAAAATTGGGTTTTGAATCTTTTGAGTACAAAGCACTTTTTCCTGGCAACTTATAAAAAAAAATGAATCCCTAGTTTATCTTAACATATGTAGACCTATTTTTAAGACTACCTTTAACAATGTGGTCAATAGGACCTTACTTTGTAATAGGACCTTCCTTTGATATTCTTGACGAGATAAAACATTGTATGACAGTAGTTTCCATGTAGCACGTTGAGGAGTTAAGTAATAAAGTGGTATTTAACAACCAGGCAATATTTACAAATTATTTATCCTGTCCCTCTTTGCTGTTTAAAAGAGGACCTTTAGCATTCTGGGTGCTAGTGAAAAGCTAAGGACCTTTAGCATTCTAGGTGCTTAGGAGAAGGAATAAACAATGGCGTAGAGCTTAATTGGTTTTTAATGTAAGTAGTAATCTCTCATGAAAACATAACCTTACAGTTAGCTCTTTATGAAAAACCAGCACAAATATTTAAAAAGCAGAGTCACAGCATTGTTACAGACCTGAAAGAGACCATTCAGTCGATCATGTCTGCGCCAACTGCCTGATCATTTTAACATTTCCCCCATAATCCTCCACGTTGGATCTATTTAATTATTAAACTACAACAGTTCCAGGCACTACGTTCATGCTCTAACTATTTTCTATGTAGAAAGTTTTGCTAACCTACCTTTTTTTCACAAATCATTTTATAATGGTGGCCTTTGGTTATCGATCCATTTCAGTGGGAATAGTTTCTCCCTATCCACTTTGTCCAGACCCCTCATGTTTTTAGAAAACTTTTATCAAATCTCCTCTTAACCTCCTCTTCCTCTTCAAGTAAAACAGTCCTAACCTCACCAGTCTTCTCTCAAAACTGAATATTGTCATCCCAGGAACTGTTCTTGTAAACCTCTTCTGCACTCTATTGCGTTTACAATCTTCCTATAGTGGGGCACCCAGACTGTACACACTACTACAGCTGAGGTCTAACGTGCTTTATAAGTTCATCATGCCTCCCTTCTTCTGTAAAATACATTCCTGTTTATGAAGCTTAGAATTTTGCATTTTTTGTTAACAGTCTTGTTTATCTATTCTGTCACCTTTTAATGACTTGTGTATAAATGAGTGTGTGGCTGGAAACACGGACTTATGCCCGAGACATTGATTCTCCTGTTCCTCAGATGCTGCCTGGCCTGTGCTTTTCCAGCACCACACTCTCGACTCTGATCTCTAGTATCTGCAGTCCTCGCTTTCTCCTTGTGTACATATGCACCCACTGTCTATGCTCTATTGTACACTTTAGTTTGGTATCCTTTATTTAATGCTGTCTCTTTGTGCTCTTTGTACAATTGCCAAGTTGTATGTTGCCACAAACTTTGAAACTGTCCCTTGCATGTCAAGATCTAAATCATTTATATTTTTGGGAAAAACACATATTCTAATACAGAACCTGGGAAACTCCACTACGAACTTTACCACCCAAAGAAAAACACTAACCATTCTTCTGTTTCCTATCCCTCAAACAATTTTGTTACTACCCCTTTTATTTCGTAAACTATAACATTCCTCACAGCACTGTTGTGTGACACTGTATCAAACATTTTTTGGTAGTCCATGTATACTGGGTACATCAATTCCCTTCACCTCATCAACCCTCTCTGTTACCCCTTCATTATATACAATGTTTACATAACAATAGATCCATGCTGACTCTTTTGACTCAATCCATGATCATTTATAAGTCAGTGGCTATTGCAATCATGTACAAATGTGAAATTGAAGCCAGAATCAAATCATCCATGATTATATTGAATGAAGGAGCAAGTTTGAGGAGCCAAATTGCTACATCTAATTTTTATGTTCACCAGCAACTTTAAAACAGAAGAAATTAATGCTGAGAGTCCTGAAGTTCCTGTGAAATAAATTGGGGGGTACTCTAATTTTGTTTCAGATTTTTTATTTTTAATACTAATTTAACAACATTTTCTATTTCTGGATTTTGTTCAGATATCAGAAGTTAGAAGAACATTAACACCTTCAAATTCACCAGTGTCATCACCAAGTAAAAGTGGAGACCGGTTTATCCCTTCAAGAGCAGCTGCAAATTGGAGTATAAACTTTCACAGAATTAATGTATGTTATTGTTGAAAACATTCAATAATGCAAGCATGTTGCTGAGAAAATATTTGGACATTCAGAATTAGATTGGAATGGCATCGAATTGTTGCTTTAATATGTGGATTTATGTTCTTCCATTGTTCCTCATTCAACGTAGCCCATATAATGTCCCAGATCTTCCAATTAGGATTAGAAACCCTAATTGACCCTGATCAAACAAGCAAAAGTACCCACTCACTTTCCTCCAAATTTTATGAGTACTCTTCCATTGGAGAATTCTTCACATCTGACACATTATACAGGAAATCTTGCAGAGGATCTGCACAGAAACAATGCTGATCTACCCCTTACATGACTATAATTGCCATATTCTGGGAAGTAAAGTTCAAATGACCTAGAACTTCCCATTTCATTAAAATGAACATGTATGAGTCAATGTGTAGTTGAAAGTATATAAGCAAGTAAGATGGTTCATTTGAGATGGGGGTAGAGTGAGAGATGGTTGAGTGAGTAGGATGGTGAGCTTGAGTTGGAGTGTCAGAGATGGGGTTGAGATGGAGATCCAGAATCCGTTGTTTAATTATCAACAAGTTAAAACTTGTTGTTCTGATCAGTCTGACAATATCTGGGTAATTATCCAAGTAAGCAAGTCGGAACACTCCAAAGTCTCCAACTTTAATTCTGAGTCAGACATTTCGTCAGAAAGCAGAGAGTTGGGATAAGTCTTTTCTGGTTGGCAAGATGTAACTAGTGGAGAAACATAGAGTTCCTTGGACCTGAACTATTTAAAATATATATTCAAAACTTGGATGCAGTGACAGAAGGTATTATAGTCATATTTGCAGATGACACTAAAATAGGTGGGATAGTAAGTTGCAATGAAGAATTAACAACTTTACAAGTGAAAATGAATTACTTCAGTGAATGGGCCAAAATTTGCCTGGTGGAATTTAACATGGATAACCATCTGCTGTCCAACTATTTGGAGACTGGAAGATCTGGGCCAATATTCAGTTGACATTAAGTTTACATTTATTACTTGCCCTTATTGTGCCACCAAAACACTGTAAATCAAAAAATCTAATTCGTTGTTAGCTTACTACATATTCAAATAGAATATCAGGTTACCATAGCTTGTGTTGGATTTTTACAAAAGCTTTTGAGATACATAGTGCTGCTTGCTCTTCCAGAGTTGCTTTGTGAATGAAGTAAACTAACTAGGAATTGCCAAGCAGTGAATGGAATGTAAAGATATCTCTGTATTGGTTGCCAGGGTGAGGTAGATTCTGTCAGTAGTACCTGAGGTTGTTTCCTAGCACCAACAAAATTGTTTCAGATAGAGTAAGAAGCAAGAAGGGATGTCAATTAAGTTTATTTATTAAAGCCAATTATCTGTGATCCTTGGAATTTATTCATAGCTCAGGGATTTAACAGGACTTGCATCGGTCTGCCATAGTTGCTGAATGATGCCCAGCAATCCCTGTCAGATTTGCTTTTGGTCTTCGTGGAGGAAAGGTGGGATTCCTTGTTTAAAAACAGTGACCTGTTGTAAGACCCAACATCATGAAGGAGTGCAAGCTACCCCTGTCCTCTTGCATCTGACTCATCTGACCTCTAGCAATCCAATGATGATACTGTGTCCTTCATCCCTTGCCTCAAAAGAGTAGCATGATGAAGGGCTTTTGCCTGAAACGTCGATTTTACTGCTCCTCGGATGCTGTCTGAACTGCTGTGTTTTTCCAGCACCACTAATCCAAAAAAGAGTAGCATTCAACCAAAGTTGCAGCAGATCTGCCAATGAGTGGCTGTCACTGAATCAAAGGTTAGCACCCTTCTCTATTTGGACTGGTTTGGAGTAAACACTGAGCAGAAATGGAAATATTAGGACAGATTAAGAAAAATGTGGCTGAAACATTCAACAGAATAAATTCCAAGCCATTTAAATAATACTATTCTTTGTCAAAATTTGCTTCTGCTAAGAAACATTTTTCTTCCATAGTCATGTATTGAACCTTAAATGTTTATAAATAAGGTAAAAGACCATGTTCAATGTAGTTTGTATGCATGATTGTCTAGGTAAGAATGTGCCACAACCTGTATAGAGGGCTACATTATCTCAAGTTTTTTTGTGTTCCAGAAGCTTTTTGTTCTTAGTGGAACTTTTATTTGACATTTTATGTAATGCAATAGATTACTAAGGATAGACATCTTGTATACCATACGTTATAATATTCTGCTCTTTTGAGGCTTCAAAATATAATTGCTGTGAAAGAAGTAGTCTTTGGCTTAATCAAAGTTTATTATTTATACAATGATTTATAAAATGCTTGTAAGCTGTGGGCATTAACTGACTGGTGTTCTCCATAAGATAGCTTTGTAGCAAAGCGTGATTGATAAAATATGTTAGAAACTATGTTTATATATTAATGTAGTTATATAATAAACAATAAACCATCATCTGACTAGTCAACATGCTGCTAGTTATTAAGTAGTAAATGTTTCCGGTTTTCAATAGCTCAAATCTCATTGCAAGTAAATCCTGTCCTATTAGAGTGAAGAATGATGCTATATCTGTGATCTGTATGTTTAACATTCTGTCAACAAACACATCAAGTAAAATATTTTTGTTGCATCAAGCAGCATTCTTTCAATTCTGATTCCTGAGCTTCCCCAACCTTAATCACTTAAACATGGTGACGCTGACTTCAAAGTGGAAAGATTTGGAATTTCGCAGACCTGTTTTCATCATTCCTTATTTGGAATAATATTTAAAATCTACCTTTTTAACTTAGCATTTGACTTTAATTTCTCTTTGCATCCATTGTCAACTTTTATATACTAATACTTCTGTAAAGTGTCTTGTAATAGTTTATTTTGTTAAATGTGATGTGCCACCATCATGAGTCCAATTTCTGTTCATGCTAAGGTTACCAAGAAGGTCCCTTCTCAATTTCACCTTCCCTCAGGCATAGTGAGCATCAGATTAAACTCACTGTCATTCATTTCTCTCTCTTTCAAGCAGCCTATTATCCTCTGGAACAATGACAACCTATTTACAAGTAATAATTATTAGGAGCTATTGTATTATTCCCTGAATTGTGGGTTTTGGGATGAGGAATGCTGCATTCCTAAGTCATTTCTTCTCCGTCTGAAGCTGAAACTTCTAGACTTTTACAGAGCTGTTCTACAACCTGGACATTAGCGGAGTGTCAGCTATTAATTAACTGACCTAATAAACATATGGCTTGAATCTTGTCACTGAACTTTTAAAAGGGAATCTCTATTTCTGTTGAAATAAATGGTTGCTATTTTCAAAAGAAAATGAGCATATCTTCCCAAGTCTTTTATACTCTTTCAAATTAGAGGATGCAGTGGCATTGTGATGATGTCATTGGACGAGTAATCCAGAGCCCCAGACTAATGTTCTGGAGGAATGGATTCCAGTCCCACCATGCCTGATTAATTAAAAGCTAGTTTAACAGTGACCATTGTCATTAAAAGCTAACCTGGTTCACTAATCATCTTGAGAGAAGGAAATCAGTCATTGTTACTTTGTCTAGTCTACAAGTGATTCCAGATGTCGCCTTAACGTGGATGTCTCTTTGGCTCTCCATGCCATTGTAGATGGCAGTTAATCAGTTGATGGGCAATAAATGCTGGCCTTACCAGGAATACTCCTATCCTATACAAAAATATTTTAAAAGTACAGCATATATGATTTAACAGTAATAACTATCTTGTTCATAGATCCATAAACTAATAATCTGCATTTGAGAAAAATGGACTAGCATTAAGAGCATTTTGTCTGTGGCAAAAAAGAATTATCTGAAAATATTCATAAATAGATCTATTGACCAATTCTCAGATGGTGCTACATAAATGACCTGCATAAATTGAACATTGAATGCATATAACTGAACATAAACGTTTTGATTCTTTCTCTGTTCTAGGAGAATGAAAAGTCACCCAGCCAAAACAGAAAAGCAAAAGATGCAACCTCTGACAGTGGCAAAGGTTCTGTACATACAGTTTTAGCTATCTCAATGTCTTATTTAAGTCAAGCAGACTGAAATTTTATGAAGAGGCAGTTTTTCAGATATGTCCAAACTAAATGAAAGTAATCTAAATGCAAAACAATATTCGATTATTGTGTGGGAACTAATTTGCTTTACTGTTGAGTTGAAAATTAGGGCACGTAATGTAGTTTAAAATAATTACAGGGGTCAGAGTTAACCGGTGTTGCTTTGTTTGTTCATCTCTATTCTCTACCCTTCTCCCTCTACTTTAGAGAAATAGTCAGAGACCAACTACTGGAATAGTCCAAATTAAGATAGGTGCATGAATGACACAACATTGTGGCCATTGCTCCTTCACTCAACGTTCACAAAGGTATTGGGGAATACAAAAGAAATCATATACCCAGGCATCAGGATGGGTAGTTCTGAAGAACCACGCTGCTTATAAAGTAGTCCATTGCAGTCCTTTATTATTTTGAAAAAAGAACACATGTATATAACTCCTAATCTTTGTGTTTTAAAAGTTTCTTTATTTCTGCTAGCGCAGCTCTTGGAAAACATTCAATGTCTGAAAGCCAAAAGCGCAAAATATTAAATTGTAATGCTTTAAAATTAAGATTAACATAAAAAGGCTTTTCATCCTGAAAAGAATGAAGACAGTAGAGTAGAACACTAAGTCAGGTTCATAAGTTGGACTGATGCTTCAAAGTAGAACTGAAAAGGTTGGATTATTAGCAATGTCGTTAGAAGCATTAAACTGCAGTGTGCCTGTACTCTAAAGTTGTCGTAAAAGTTCCAGTGGGGTTATCTGAAGAAGAGCAGGCACATTCATCGGTGTCCTGGCCAATATCTATTCCAGATTATACGATTTTATTTGAAACTTGAGATGGAATAGTGCAAGAAGGAGTTGAAGAAAAAGATCAGCTCAATCCTATTGAATGGTGAAGTTGGCTGGAGGGATTATATAGCTTACATTTACTAGAGTTTTTATGAAAGATGAATTTATGCCAGGATAGAAATCGTTACAATAAGATCCAAAATTTGGTTGTTAATCAATTCAAAACCATTGACTGAGCCTTCTAGGCAGATACCAGGTGTGAGACTGATCCATGTGGTTGCATCATCCCAAATAGAATGAAGATATCACTGATTGGATATGCAGAACTTCAAGGATACAGCTTTGTATCTTTAATGACCGAATCTTGGCACGGAGGAGCCTGGCTATTAGTATATAATTGCACACAGGTGCATAATGTAAAAGCTGCAGACCTAACACCAATCATTTCTTTTGTTATTTGATTGAATTTTGTTTTACTTTCAATGCACTAATTTTGCCCTTGAGGTATGGCTATAGCCTAAACCTTCAAAACATGGGTTACAGAACTCTGTTGCCTTCCTGCATTGATCTGCCATTTACCAACCTGTTGCTGCATTCTGGTTGGTCTAGCAAAGTGGACTATGGTGACACTCTCTGCAGGTTGTGGGACTTTGGATACAAGACCATCTTACTGCTTTGGACTGTGGGATGTTAGTGCATGTATGACCAGTGGCTAGTCATACTTTCACCTGCAAACTTCTACCATTAGATGGAGCTTCTGATCTTCATTCTTAACAGCATCACTAATGCAATCTGATGGATGTGTGCTGTCTTAATTTAATTGCAGAAACACCACAGAAGATTCACTTTTTTAATGTAATAGTTTTTGACTTTTGTTGTATAAAAACTATCACAGGGATAAAGCTGGAAGTCGAGGGTTCAAATCCTGGGTAGAAGTTGAAATTTCATAAATTAATTCAAATAATTAATGAAATTCGCCTCAGTAATCATGAGGATGGAACTATCTTCAATTGTCATTGAACGCCCAACTAGTTTACAAATGTCCTTCATAGAAAAAAAGATTCTGCCATAATTACCTGAATTACCAGCAGATAACTCACAGGCAAGGTGTCTGATTCTTAACTGCCCACTCGATTGTTCTAAGCTTGTATCAAATGACTGCAGCAGTTGAATAATTTGCCTCACCACCATTCTGTCGAGGACTGTAAGAGATGGGCAATAATGGCAGCAATGACCACATCCCATGAAAAAATTTACAATCTAATGTGTAGGATAGGGAGGTACAAAACTAAACTTTTTTCAAGATAATTCTCACACAATTGTAGGCAAATTAGAGCACAGAGCCAAAATAGGTTTCTCTATGATAATGTGACTGATTGGGTACAGTTCAGAATATTATATCATTTGTAATATCCCAATCTGCTATCCAATTGCACAGCTGTTGCACTTTGTCATCCTAAATTATTGGTGGATTAATCAATGGTCACATTTAGTGCCCTATGCTTTTATTTTAGCTGTCTTTAGAACAAGGATAAAAGCAGTAGGCAAAATGCAAGACTTGATAAATGAAGCTTATACTATCTCAAGTAAATTAATTTGATCAGAAAAAAAAACTGCTGTTCTTCACTGCCGCAATACTGTGCCTTCGATGTCACATCATTTAATATATCAGTTGCTACTAACAAATATTGCCGTACTGGAAGATACTATGCACGTCAATCTTAATAAGTAATGTTGATAAATCACCCCACTGCCTTTTAAAGTTATTTAACCATGCATCGAAAAATGTAGAATCATAAAACTTTGACTAATTAAGACTGGTTAAATGATTGAAGTGAGAACTGCGTTCCTCCTTCAGCTTATGTTTTATTTTAAGCTTTTCTGTGTTTCCCTTTGGCCTTTTTAACAGATGGGCTTGCTTATTCTGCGTTACTTAAAAATGAGCTTCTTGGGGCAGGCATTGAAAAAGTTCAAGACCCTCAAACTGAAGACAGAAGATTGCAGCCATCAACACCTGAAAAGAAAAGTTTATTTAAGGTATGAATTTCTAATCACTGAACAATTTGATCTGTTTTTATAACAAGTTTTACAATCTGTTCTGCAGGGAATTTGTCCCATAAATTTGTGCAGTGCTTTACTAACGCTTACTTTACACTCCTTACTCTCATATACATTATTTGCTGCTATTTTTGTTCTGGAAATAAATGGGAATAAAGTCTATGTTCATAATTACATTTATGATTCTACTGACAGAATAAAGTTGACTGGATCGCATCACTGAAATGAAAATCTGGGTTTATTGTAAATTCAGATCTTGAGTCATTTTTTTCTTGCTAAAGAATACATGAAAACACTTTATGTTCCCCGATTCCACAGATGGAATTTTAAAAAATGTTTTTAACATATCTAATCGTTGATTTTATTTTGTAGTACTCGCTCAGCACTAAACGGGCAAGTCCTGATGATGGAAACGACATTTCGCCTTACTCCTTATCTCCTGTTAGTAATAAAAGGTAGCCTTGTACCTCATGCTGTTTGTAATAAGAATTCTAATATTTCTAATTTTTTTATGAATGGTCACAAGAAAATTATAACAGTGATATGCTAAATAATTCTGCCTTTTCCAAAACTGAGCAGAACAATTTTGGGTTGGTATTTAATTTTGTATTCTTCCATCTCAAACAGTCAAAAATTGTTGCGGTCACCAAGAAAGCCAACTAGAAAAATCTCAAAGATTCCCTTTAAAGTTCTTGATGCACCAGAACTGCAGGATGACTTTTACTTAAACTTAGTGGACTGGTCTTCTCTAAATGTATTAAGTGTTGGACTTGGCACGTGTGTCTATCTTTGGAGTGCTTGTACCAGCCAGGTGAGTCTTTGGATTCCAGTCTCTTTCTGGCCACATCTAATGAAAATCTAATTATTGCATGTTTGTCTCAAGATGTATGTTTTAATAACTGGGCGATTTGGTTGACCATAGTGAGCACTGCTGCCTCACAGTGCCAGAAATCTACCCTTTGGCAACTGTCTATGTGGGGCCTGCACATTCTTCCCATCTCTGCATGGATTTCCTCTGAGTGTTGTGGTTTCCTCCCACAGTCCAAACTTGTGCAATTTCGGTGGATTGTCAATGCTAAATTGCTCAGTGTCCAGGGATATGTAGGTGAAATGTAGGATGTGCAGGGTTATAGGGTAGGGGGTTGGTCTGGGTGGGATGCTCTTTGGACGGTCATTGTGCACTCGATGGCCGAATGGCCTGCTTCCACAGTGGGGATTTTATGATTTCTGTTTTCTATGATGATTTAATCATTGAAAGACTAAACCAGTTATTTAAAATAACAGACATTTTTAGTTCAAATCATATGGGGTTTTTATAATTTAAAAGCTTTTATTCAGCTCCCTCACAACCCTGATGCTGAACCTGATCAATATTTCTGAGAAATCACGTGCTGAATGGTATGTCATGGTGATTTTTTTTTTGTTATTGCTGTAGTAAGCATTAAAACAATTACCTTTGAGGTTCTCATGCTGCTTACCTGCCTTCCACATGCACTGGAATACCAGTTTATCTTTCTAGAAAAATAGAGCACATATTTCTGTTCCATTGTTGTTATTTGTAGAAAACTTTCTTGGTGGCTTGATTTTATTATTAGTTCTACATCATTATTACTTGTGTAAATATTGTAGCAAAGTTCGTTTCAAACTTTAAAAACAAAATTCTGTCACTGCTTAGATTGGGATGTATTGTCCACAATTTTTTGAAATTGTTTGTTCATATGATTATTTTCATGCTCCACCAATTATATTTTGCAACATGTTGCAAAGGTCTTTATGAAGTTTGCCTATCTCTTGACTTTTCTGGACTGTTCCCACTAAATAATTCGTCATGGGTTAGTTTAGCTCAGTTGGCTGGTTGACTGGTTTGCAATGCAGAGTGATGCCAACAGCGTATCACACCAACTGAGGTTACCATGAAGGATTCTCCTCAACCTCTCCCCTCAACTGAGGAATGGTGGCCCGAGGTTAAACCATCACTAATCATGAAAAAGCAGCCCTACTGTCTGATAAGACTGTGTCGACTTTACCTTACCTTTTAATACATAATACTCATCACACTTATGCAAGTCATTCCATTGTATTCTGGTCCATCAGTGTTCCAGTCTTAAGGATATTCAGCTTCCAAATACTAATGAACTATCATCTCATTGATATTGCTTTTCATTAAATGAATTTTTTAAATGAGAATGACTGAAAGAATATGCCCTCTTCATTCATTCATTTCAGCTATTTCCTTGAAAATATAGCTGACAAACAAAAAGTAGGTTAACAGTTAAAATTTGCAAAGGTGTATAATCGCGACTAACCACAATCCTAAAGGATAGATGTTAAGTTTAATTGAGTTTATAAATTTCGTCTGAACCTGAAGACTGTTAGTCTTTTTACATAATGTTCTCAGCACCTTCTAAGAACAGTCAATTTCAATACACAGTTGTACACATAATTGATTTGCAACACCGTTTCAAAGAAAATACATTGATAAACATTAAATAAGTAAAGAGGAAGGTATTTGTCCTTAGAGAGTCCAAGAGTAACTTTGGATTGAGCCATTATTTGTGCATGTGGGAACCCTCTCAAATTTACAAACCCACATTTTCTAACTAAACATGAATTATCAAAGGCCATGCTAATTGTCAGAACAACGTACTGTAGCCTTCTATTGAAGAAACAAGTTATAATGAGAAACCAGATGATGACTGAAGTTTTTATCTTTCAAAATAGTAAAAATAAGTGTTCAATCAGTCTGACGCTCCTGTAAAGAAAAAGCTTCTTTTAAAATGAAATGTGAATATTTTACATATTAGAAAGCTCAATAAAAATGTAACTGAATTAAAACTTCCCCCTGAAATTCCTAGATGCTAAAGGGAAAAATATTTGCTCTGTGTAGCTGACAATACTGTTAAATTCTGTATATGTGCAGTGTTCACAGTCTGGAAATCAATCAAAGCCTGTGCTTTTGAGAGAAGGGAGATCTCACTCTTAGAATATTGAAATGTACAAAGAGAGTTCAATGTATTAATCTAATATTAATTATGAAATATGTAATTTGAAAACTCAGCATCAGAAAGATCATTGTCTGGAATAAATTGTTTAAGTACCTTTGTGCGATTTTTGCTTTCAGCACAGCTTTAAGAATAAAGTTTAATGCTCTGGTTGTGTACATATTTTTAAATTGTGTATCCTAACTGTGGTGTTTTTTTTTAGGTGATCAGGTTGTGTGACCTTTCTATTGACGGAGATTCTGTTACATCAGTTGGCTGGTCAGAGAGAGTAAATATCATTCTTTTGATGTGAAAATAGAACTAGGCTCAAGTCTTAAGTACACCTATTTCATTTAACCGTTTTAGTCCTAATTAATTTGTTCAGTGTAAGAAATACTGCAACAAGCAAAAATGATCTTAATTCCAAAATTCAGTATACTTCACCGTTACTTTGCGTATTCTTGTAAATGTGTTGTGAATTTGTAACATATGAAAGGAAGGTTTATCAGCCATTGTAACATGCTTCTGATTGTGAATGTCACAGGTTTAAGACCCATTCACTTAATAGAAGACGTTATTGAAGCTGTTATTTCAGTGCTGCACTAAAGTAGTGCTACACTTTTGAAGTTGTCATTATTGATTGAGATAATTAAAGCTGTATTTTCACTATTTTTGGAAAAGATCCAGTAACACTCTTCAGAAAGAGCAGAGTTTTTTCTCCTGGTGTTAGGTCTTAGTGCTTCAAGCAATGAAAGGAAATTTTACTATTCACTTATCCCACAGTCATTTGTGTGAACTATTCTGTACAAATTAGTTGCCACGTTTTTCTGTTGAACATTGGCCACTCTTGAAGACTGCATAATTGGGACATTCTAAAGTTATAAACAACACCATATAAATGAATGATGGTTTGTCTTTTAGACACTTCAGAGAACAATTTTGTTTTGCAATATTAGTTCAGAGGAGCCTAAATTTAGGAAGTAGTACTGACTTTTATTTCATTCAGCATTTCAGAACATGTAGTAGTAAATATTAAATGATACTATTTGGGCTATGAATTACCCTAAGCAGGTAACCGAACATCCACGCTGGATAAATTCTGTTCAGTATTATATTGAACTTCAGGGACAGAATAAGGAACTTAATAAAAAATTGTTGCATGTGGACATTGAGATGATTTGCTATTAACAAACCCTGTGATATTCACTGAGTATACCATTCTCTTCTGAAAATAATGAAAAACCAAAATATTTTGATATCAATATTGCTGTTTCCCATACCATTGTAGGTAAGTGTCCATAATTTATACTTGATGGTATGAGAAGTATGTTTTAATTTCAAGTGTGATGTGGTATCAAGGTAGCTATAACATTCTTCTCTTTATAAATTATACTTAAACTTTGCTAGGGAATAGTAAAAGCAAAGCCACTTTGGTCATAAATTGCTCAGAAATAGGAATTTTATCTCCACAATTTTAGAAAAGGTCAGGCACAAATAAATTTTATAATGTCTTGATTTACTATTCAGCTATTATGGGTGGCAATAAAAGTTGTCATGTACAGATAGAAATTAAAAAGGTTAGAAATCATAGTTATGTAATGTTTTCTAGGGAAACCTGGTAGCTGTTGGAACACACAAAGGATATGTTCAGATCTGGGATACAGCTGCAGGGAAAAAATTATCCACACTTGAAGGACACTCTGCTAGAGTAGGTAAGTTGTTGGAAAACAAATTAAACCTCATAATATGAAGCACAAAGATAACACACATTTTCAGTAAAATATCATATTTTCCAGCCAGTTTTATATTCTTCAGATATTGGCATTTTTTAATGCCCCAAAAGATTTCTTCCATCCCTTTTCTGCCTAAGAATCCATGATGATCTCACTGCCATATTTATAATGTCCTCACTGTCATATATATAATGCAATACTTCAGAGCTTTTGCAACATAAGAAACATGAAGGTGAGCATTTATTTTAAAATTGGATGTACAAGGCCGATAAGGATTATATCCAATTTTGTTGAAAATGAATGCTACTTAACCTTGATTCCTCAGACAGGAATCATTTTTAATCTTGGATATAACCAATTTATTAAACTTCTTTGGGGAAGTAACATACATTGTGGACATACTGTATTTGGAGTTCCAGAAAGTACATGAGGTATGGTACCATACCAAAGGTTATTGCAGAAAGTAAAAGCTATTGGCATAGGGATAACACATTAGTATGGATAGCGTTAGGCTTTAAGGCAGAAAGTAGTATGCCTCAATGTGACATTGTCTAATTAGCCAGATGTGACGAGTGGAGACCTCCAGGGGTCTATGCCAGGATGGTAACTTTTTTACAATTTACACCAATGTGGTTATGAGGAGCAAAGGCATTGCAGCTGAATTTGGGAACAGCATAAATATAATAGGAAAAGCATATCGTGAAGAAAATATCAGAAGTTTTCAGAAAGATTTAGAGACGTTGAATGAGTGGGCAAAAATCTGGCAGATGGAGTTTAATGTGGGAAAATGTGAAGTAGGCAGGAAGAATGTCTTAGTGGATAACAACTGCGGAAATCCAAGGTACAGAGGGATTTAAGTATTCTAGTAAATCATAAAAATTAGTATTCAGGTACAGCTGACAATAAAGAAAGCGACTGGGATACTGTTATTTATTACAACAGCATTTAAACATTAAACAAAGTTACAAAATAAAATAAAGAACTGCAGCTACTCAAGATCTGAAACACATAATAACAGAAATTACTGGAGAAACTCAGTCTCGCAGCATCTGTGGAGAGCAAAGAGTTAACATTTCAAGTCCAGTTACCAGTTTCCAGTTCTCTTTTTCACTGACTTCGGTCATTTGTTTTTGTAGCTGTGCCTTTTTCTATATTCTCACCTTACTTCTGGCAATTGTATCTTTGGCTAGGGTATACCACTTCCTAAACTGCTCTACTCCTCCACCTTTCTCTAAAATCTACATTTTTAGCAATAATCTGAACTCATGTTGAGTAATTAAGATACTTTCTTATGTTGAAGAAACTTATACTTCACTTCTTGAGATATTTGAGATTTTGGAGAAGATTTGTAGCTCAGGTTGTGGATCAGGTTGTATGTTTGCTCACTCAGCTGGTAGATTTGTTCTCAGATGTTTTGTCACCATGCTAGGTAGCATCATCAGTAAGCCTCCAACAAAGTGCTGGTGTTCTGTCCTGCTTGCTATTTGTGTGTCTTGGTCCGTTGTGGTGGGTGATATCGTTTCCGGTTTTGTTTCTGAGAGTTTGGGATATGGGGTCCAATTCAATATGTTCCGGTTTGAATGCCAGGCCTCTAGGAATTCCCCTGCATGTCTTTGCTGAGCCTGTCCCAGGATGGATGTATTGTCCCAGTCGAACTGGTGTCCCTTTTTGTCTGTGTGTATGGATACTACTGATAGTTGATGATGTCTTTTGGTGCCTAGTTGGTGCTCATGTATCCTGGTGGCTAGTTTCCTGCCAATCTGCGATGTAATGTTTGCGCAGTCCATGCAGGTTATTTTGCATATGAGGTTCGTTCTGCTGGTTGTTGGTACAGGGTCCTTTAAATTTATCGGGAGCTGTTTGTGTGGCCATAGGTTTGTGGACTACCGTGATGTCAAGGGGCCAGAATAGTCTGATAATCATCTGAGATATCTTTAATGTATGGCTAGAGTTTCTGGGCGTGTTGTGCCTTCTTGTTTAGGTCTGGTATAGGAATTAACTAACTGCGCTTATTGTTGTTGCTGAATATATTGCATAGGTGTTTTTCCTTAGCTTTGTAAGGGATAGGATTTATGCACATCTGGATAAGAATGATGTGATCAAGGATAGTCAGCATGGTTTTGTGAAGGGCAGGTCGTGCCTCACAAACCTTATTGAATTCTTTGAGAAGGTGACGAAGGAGGTAGATGAGGGGAAAGCGGTAGATGTGGTATATATGGATTTTAGTAAGGCGTTTGATAAGGTCCCCCATGGTAGGCTACTGCAGAAAATACAGAGATATGGCATTGAGGGTGAGTTGGAGGTTTGGATTAGGAATTGGCTCTCTGGAAGAAGACAGAGGGTAGTAGTTGATGGCAAAGGTTCATCTTGGAGTGCCGTCACTAGCGGTGTTCCGCAAGGATCTGTTTTGGGACCATTGCTGTTTGTCATTTTTATAAGTGACCTGGAGGAAGGGTTAGAAGGTTGGGTGAGCAAGTTTGCGGATGATACGAAAGTCGGAGGAGTTGTAGACAGTGAGGAAGGATATGGCAGGTTACAGCGGGATATAGAGAAGCTGCAGAGCTGGGCAGAAAGGTGGCAAATGGAGTTCAATGTAGCTAAGTGTGAAGTGATTCACTTTGGTAAGAGTAATAAAAAGATGGATTACTGGGCTAATGGTAGACTACTTGGTAGTGTGGAAGAGCAGAGGGATCTTGGTGTCCATGTACACAGATCTCTAAAAGTTGCCACCCAGGTAAATAGTGCAGTGAAGAAGGCATATGGCGTACTGGCTTTTATTGGTAGAGGAATTGAGTTCCGGAGTCCTGAGGTCATGCTGCAGTTGTATAAGACTCTGGTGCGGCCGCATCTGGAATATTGTGTGCAGTTTTGGTCGCCATACTATAGGAAGGATGTGGAGGCACTGGAACGGGTGCAGAGGAAGTTTACCAGGATGTTGCCTGGTATGGTAGGAAGATCCTATGAGGAAAGGCTGAGGCACTTGGGGTTGTTTTCTTTGGAGAAAAGAAGGTTTAGGGGTGATTTGATAGAGGTGTACAAGATGATTAGGGGGTTAGATAGGGTTGACAGTGAGAACCTTTTTCCACGTATGGAGTCAGCTATTACAAGGGGGCATAGCTTTAAATTAAGGGGGGGTAGATATAGGACTGATGTTAGGGGTAGGTTCTTCACTCAGCGAGTCGTAAGTTCATGGAATGCCCTGCCAGTAGCAGTAGTGGACTCTCCCTCTTTATGGGTATTTAAGCGGGCATTGGATAGGTATATGGAGGATAGTGGGTTAGTGTAGGTTAGGTGGGCTTTGATCGGCGCAACATCGAGGGCCGAAGGGCCTGTACTGCGCTGTATTCTTCCATGTTCTATGTTCTATGTTCCCTTACTTCCTAGGTGCTGCAGTGTGTTGTGCCTCATTTAAATAATGTCCTGATGCAGCTCCATTTGAGGGTGCTGGGATAGTTGCTCCTTAAGTTGAGTATCTGGTCAGTGTGTGGCTTTCCTGAAGACGCTGGTCTGCAAGAAGACACAGGTGAAGAGGGACACCATTCGACTGGGACAATACATCCATCCTGGGACAGGCTAAACAAAGACATGCACAGGAATTCCTAGAGGCCTGGTATTCAAAGCAGAACTCCATCAACAAACATATCAATTTGGACCCCATTTACCAACCTCTCAGAAAAAGAACCAGAAATGGTATCATCCACCACAACAGACCAAGACACACAAATATAGAACATGACAGAACACCAGCGCTTCATCGAAGGCTCACTGATGATGATGCCTAGCATGGTGACAAAACGTCTGAGAACAAATCTACCAGCTTAGTGAGCAAACTTACAACCTGATATTTGATATCTTGCTCTCAAATGCTTTCCTTGGTGAAACATCAGTTGGAGAGAATTTATCTGTTCCCATCAGTGAGCTTGCATATGCCATCAGTACAAAGAGAATAATCTTTAACCTAATTTGCAGACAGTCAGTGCTTAAATAAATGCATAATCTGTCACTAAATTTGAATGTTGACCACCTCCATGAAATATAGCATGGTGATAAACCAGATTTCTTAAGTTACTGAAGACTGAATACAGAAATTTCTCATAATTATTGGCAAAAGGAAGTATAATTTGACAAGACAAGGAGCAAATTCCATTGTGATAGGCAGAAAAATCATCTGCTTAATGCAAACCAATGGGTAAAATTTTCATTAGTGTTCAACAGTCTAGTATTTATATGTCTCTGTTTATAACAGAAAACGTTTTTATAGAGTAGCTCTTTTTCATTTTGATAAATTAACAGTATTTAGAGTGAATTGCAGGCCTTAGACCAAAATAGTATTTCTTTCATTTCTACCTTGCCTTCTCAAAGTTGAACAAAGGGTTTATTTTCTTTTTATTCAAGAACGGAAAAGAGGAATGCTAATGCTAGGTGTCCCATTACAATTGCTATCTTTACCTTTTTATTTAAAACTTTACCCTTTTAAAAAGCCTATCCTATCAAAGTATTTATAGCACCCAAACCTACAAGTCAGAAATTTTCAAACTTGAAATAAAATGTTTCCAAGTGGCAATTCTTTTAACACAGTTTTTAAAGCCATTATTGTTATACGTTCTATCCCATATTTTCAGTGCAAGGTTGATATTTGATGGAAATGAAAGAATAACTTTGTATTTACTTTTGCTGATCTGTTGTCAGCAGGCAAATTGTCTTCTAATCAATTCAAATTGAAGCAGCTTTAAAACAAAACACACGTTGTCAGTAGTTTTCTTTTATGTTTTCGGCCTGATACGCAGTCTAAGGTTGATTTGTGCTTATAGGGGCCCTTGCATGGAATGCTGATCAACTGTCATCAGGAAGTAGGGACCGTCTTATTCTTCAGAGAGATATCCGTACGCCACCCTTGCAATCAGAGCGCCGACTTCAGGGTCACAGACAGGAAGTTTGTGGTTTGAAATGGTCGACAGATCACCAGCTTCTTGCCTCTGGAGGAAATGATAACAAGGTAATGAAATGTATGAAGACCAAAACATGATGAAAACTAAGTAGCTGATCTAAGCTGTAGTAACCGTAAGGGCATTACAGTTGGGTACAGTGCTGTTTAGTGCCAGAAGAGGAAATGGGGCCGCTATTCCTGATCCCTATAAAGTAATTTCGGTAAGAAAGGGAATTCTTGAACAAGAACATCCTTGGCTGTGTTTCTTCCAATGAGATATATTTTGCAGCTTGTATATCAGTAACTGCCATTTGAATGAGATGCTGAAATTCAATTAGAAACATTAGGGAAATACAGTGAACAGGAATAAGGAAGAAAATGGGCACTGGGAAAACATCTGTAATCTGACTTGTTGCTAGGTATTAAACTATCAGCATATTTATTTGATTTTGTGTTCTGTCTTTGTCAGTTCTTCTCTGATCACAACTGCATTGCTGTGAGGAAGTAGCAAGTGTAAGACAGTTTCTTACAGGAACTGCTTTTTTGAGCAGCATTGCTGAAAGCTAAACAACTGTCTACATATTCACTCTTGTACATAATTAGTATCACCTTGTCTTTACACTTCACTTTAAAAAAAAATAGTCATTTGAACTTAAGATTTTAAAAATGAATCACTTCTGCCTTCACTGTGTAGTCACTTGTTTTACTGAATTATCTTTTTTTTGTTCTATTGTTCTTTGAGTCCTCAGATTTAAGTGAATCAAAGATTATTTAAAGACAAAATATTTGTACTTCATATTGCAAAATCTGATTATTTTACATATAACTTGTTGTTATTTAGCTACTGGTGTGGAACAATTCCAGTTCAGGCCCAGTACAGCAGTATACAGAGCATCTTGCAGCAGTGAAAGCTATTGCCTGGTCCCCTCATCAGCATGGTCTCCTTGCATCAGGTGGTGGAACTGCTGATCGGTGCATCCGGTTCTGGAATACTCTTACCTCTCAGCCTTTGCAGTGCATTGATACAGGTTCCCAGGTGTGCAACCTTGCTTGGTCCAAACATGCAAATGAACTAGTAAGTAAAAAGTTTATTTGCTTTTAGTATTTCTAAAGGAAAGCTAATGCAGTGTCTTAAAGTCCCTAGAGGTTCACCACTGTTATTTTCGAGAATGGAACTTGCAATCCTTATCTGTTCTGGCTTAACCAATGGTGGTAATGCTTGCTAATAAACCACTCTGGTTGTCAGTCCAACAGGTGGTAATTAATATTGGTCATATCAATAATGGGCATATTTGAGAATTGATAAAAGTATATTTTAATCTGGATTTAGTGATTATTTCATTTTCTTCAAGTATTGTTTTAATATTGTCTAGCTATTCCAATGGTTATATGGTCAATGGAGTAGAGTAGACTGGAGATGCGCATTGGGACCATGCAGAATTCCTGATACAGTTACCTCCACGAGAATAGCCTAGGAAATTTAAACTTTCAATGAGCAATTCCTCTACATCTAGAACCCTACATAAAAAAGCTCCTTAACATTGGAGGATTCAGAGGGTTCTGACTCTCTCAAACTTAACCTAGAAAATGTTGGTGAACTGACCTGCCTCCCAATTGACCCTGCTGCTGCCAAAAACCATCTACCCTATCTACCTGGCTCCTACACTCCCTCCCTCACTGCTGCCACCTTCTCTCCATTCTCCTTATCGTACACACACAGCTTTCTTCAGTCACTTTCAAAATGTCTTGGTGACCTTTAACTTCTGAAATTGGGGAGTAAGTTGTGTAAGAAACTGATGTATAATGTTACTCCCGCACTCAGTGTATTTCTCAGTGTTTTTATTTGATGGAATTGTGGCCAGACAAGCTATCGACAGGAGAGCAGTAATTTTAAAGAGGATTACTATTGGTCAAGTCTGTACCAATGATGATGAGAATATTTGGACTATTGTTTTAGCAAATAAATCATTATATTCTCCTCAATCTCACTTAATTGGTACTTGGGGAAAACTTTCCATTCATTGAGAACATAATTACTGAGAGATTTTGCAGATTTTTATGGCAGTTGATAAAGGCACCTTGTTGGGAATGGGCAACAGTTGAAATCCAGAATAAATGTAAGAGTAACACATTGTTATGAATATTGGTGCTGTTGTGTAACATGTTACAATGATAACTGGAGTACAATTGGAATATTAATGCACTTTTTTAAGTGGTGCTACAGTGGTTTTATGTACATTTTTATCAGTTTCACTAAATTAGGTTTATTATTTGTAGGTGAGTACTCATGGTTATTCACAAAATCAAATCTTGGTGTGGAAATATCCATCTTTAACACAAGTAGCCAAGCTGACAGGGCATTCATACAGAGTGCTATATTTGGTGAGTTAGTCATAATGGTTTTCATATTTGTATTGTGTAACTCAAAAGATTAAAATAATAATGTTTTTGACTTTATAATCAACTATGTATGCATTCAGTGCTAAAAAGCTTACAAGGCTGATTGACTCAGGATAATTTTGG
The DNA here is from genome assembly GCF_047496795.1 of Chiloscyllium punctatum. Taxonomy (NCBI): domain Eukaryota; kingdom Metazoa; phylum Chordata; class Chondrichthyes; order Orectolobiformes; family Hemiscylliidae; genus Chiloscyllium; species Chiloscyllium punctatum. The sequence goes on from NC_092762.1 coordinate 65,466,446, forward strand.
ACAAGCTTTCTTGACTTTGCTAATATTGACATTAAGTATTTGCAGCCTTTGACTGTTAGTTAAGATATCTGTTCTAAGCCATTGTTGACAAAAGCTTTATTAATTAATCCCATTAATTTCAACTTTATTTGGTAATGTAAGTTAGTTTGCACGTAATATTATAGAAATGGCATCAGCTCGACAAAGACCTTGACTGGGCAGTTTAGGATATGCCAGACAATGGGTTTAGATGTGTCTCGAATCAATGAACTAATCCTACATATTTATTACCATCTACTTAATCTAAACTATGATGTGTGGGCATTGATAATGATATCGGTCTGCTATGAAAGCTGCAGCCTCAAAACATATGTACTCTACAAGGATCAGTGTAGGCTGGATACCCCTCATGAAATCAGATCCCTCGTTTCAATGCAAATGTACTGCATTATTTTTAATCCTAGAGTATTGAACTTGAATGTAAGAAAAATGTATACCAACTTTTGAACTAAGAAAAAAATTGCCTCAAATAAATTTCATTTCTCCCAGCAAGATCAATACTGTTTAGCTATTGTCAGTTATAGAACTATCTCCAAGTACTCTGTAATATTCTGAAGAGTTCCCCTGGAACTTTTCCTCTATTTTGTATTTCCTTGCTGTGAATACATTATGCATATCAGCAAAATCAAGAAATCAACATCAAAGCCTGAAGATCTTGGCTGATTTTAGGGGAAGAGGCGGTCTGCAGGTAGATTTTATCTTTCCATTTCTGAATGTTGCTGGGTGTACAATGGCCAACAAGAGAGACTGCTACACGTGATTGCTCATGTCACTGTATCCGGTCATTCTGAAATGCAGTTTTGAACTGCCACGTGCATAATTCTGTTTTACAGTCCTAAACACTAACACTTGGTGAATGCTGGGTCTATATATGGGAACTAGGGAGTTGCCTGCATTGAGCAGCCTAGCTCAACTCTAGCATGTAGTTTACTAATAATACCACAACATAAAACCAAACAATTTGTCCAGGCTTGCTGACCTATATACAGGAAGCTGTTGTGGGAGTGCACCAGCCTGTCATTACATAGTCAGAGTCATACTGAAAAAGTTTGTGTACATGTATTTCTCTTATAGGTATCATTAGTATAACAGCCTCAAAGAAGATGTATCTGTGTTTACCTTTTTTTATGCATACCTGTTATGTAGGTGAATGTAGAATTTGAATAGGTAGGTGAAAGTATTCTGCCTTACTGAACTCATTATTATGTAATATCAATTAAATCAGTCTCTCATTACCTTTTGCCTGAAAGAGAAGATTGAAGAAAAGGCAAAAAAAGGAAATGCAGATATAGTGGAAACAAGATATTTTTTATAAGCTTCAAAAAAAATGTACTACTTTCACAAGCATTATAAAGAACTCATATTTTTTTTTTATCTACAGGCAATGTCACCAGATGGGGAAGCCATTGTAACTGGAGCTGGAGATGAAACACTCCGATTCTGGAATGTGTTTAGTAAAACTCGTTCAACTAAGGTATGATACCTTGGGTAGCTGCAATGATATTAAAGCTGCACCAGAAATCTTTGATTTTGTTAAAGAATCAATAGATCGTATTTTTGATTCATAATAAAATCATGCTGTATAGGAGTCACCAATCTGGTTGATTGTTGCACCTTCACTTAAAGGTATTATAAAACATAATTTGTTCCAACTGTGTTTCCCTGTGAGTTTCCCACAGAATTAGATGAGTGATTAATTGGAAAAAAAAACACGGTATTGCATCAATGTGTCAAAACTCCATCAATCCATGTAATGCAACATTTTCAGAGGCAAGGGAAGATAATCTGTTTTGCTTTGTGCATGAGTCCAGAGCGACATTTTAGGTGCAATTGCTTCTTATCTATTAGTCATTGTGATATCAAAGTGGATTCCATTGCGATAAGCCACAACATGAAGCCTGTCTACATTGGGATTTAAAGTATGCACCATGTAAGATGAAGTTACTCATTGGGACCTTCATGACAATTAATAGGCTAATGGATAAATACAAACTTTTGGCTCATGTAGATTTGTTCTTTCATGGAATATGAAGGTTGCTGACAAGACTAGTGTTTGTTCTCCTTGTGGCATGCTAGGCCATTTCAGAGGGCAGTTAAGAGTAACATTATTGTGAATTTAGAGTCAGATATAGACCAAACCAGGTAAGAACAACAATATTATTTTCTTCAATAACATTAATGAAGCAGTTGGCTTTTTATGACAATCAGCAATGTTTTCAAGGTTATGCACCAATACTGAGACTTGCTTCATGTTCCAGATTTATTAATTGAATTTGAATTCCACTAGAGTCATAGAGATGTACAGCATGGAAACAGACCCTTCGGTCCAACCTGTCCATGCCGACCAGCTATCCCAACCCAATCTAGCCCCACCTGCCAGTACCCGGCCCTTATCCCTCCAAACCCTTCCTATTCATATACCCATCCAAATGCCTTTTAAATGTTACAATTGTACCAGCCTCCACCACATCCTATGGCAGTTCATTCCATACACGTATCACCCTCTGCGTGAAAAGGTTACCCATTAGGTCTCTCTTATATCTTTCCCCTTTCGCCCTAAACCTATGCCCTCTAGTTCTGGACTCCCCGACCCCAGGGAAAAGACTTTGTTTAATTATCCTATCCATGCCCCTTATAATTTTGTAAACCTCTATAAGGTCTCCCCTCAGCCACCGACGCTCCAGGGAAAACAGGCCCAGCCTGTTCAGCCTCTCCCTATAACTCAAATCCTCCAACCCTGGCAACATCCTTGTAAATCTTTTCTGAACCCTTTCAACTTTCACAACATCTTTCCCGACAGGAAGGAGACCAAAATTGCCCGCAATATTCCAACAGTGGCCTAATGAATGTCCTGTATGGCCACAACATGACCTCCCAACTCCTGTACTCAATACTCTGACCGATAAAGGAAAGCATATCAAACGCCTTCTTCACTATCCTATCTACCTGCGACTCCACTTTCAAGAGCTGTGAGCCTGCACTCCAAGGTCTCTTAGTTCAGCAACATTCCCTAGGACCTTACCATTAAGTGTACAAGTCCTGCTAAGCTGTGCTTTCCCAAAATGCAGCACTTCACATTTATCTGAATTAAACTCCATCTGCCACTTCTCAGTCCATTGGCTCATCTGGTCCAGATCCTGTTGTAATCTGAGGTAACCTTCTTCGCTCTGCACTACACCTCCAATTTTGGTGTCATCTGCAAACTTACTAAATGTACCTCTTATGCTCGCGTCCAAATCATTTATGTAAATAACGAAAAGTAGAGGACCCAGCACCAATCCTTGTGGCACACCACTGGTCACAGGCCTCCAGTCTGAAAAACAAACCTGCACCACTACCCTCTGTCTTCTACCTTTTCAGCCAGTTCTGTATCCAAATGGCTAGTTCTCCCTTTATTCCATGCTAATCAGTCTCCCATGGGGAACCTTGTCAAACACCTTACTGACATCCATATAGATCACATCTACTGCTTTGCCCTCATCAATCCTCTTTGTTACTTCTTCAAAAAACTCAATCAAGTTTGTGAGACATGATTTCCCACACACAAAGCCATGTTGACTATCCCGAATCAGTCCTTGCCTTTCCAAATACATGTACATCCTGTCCCTCAGGATTCCCTCCAACAACTTGCCCACTACTAAGGTCAGGCTCACCGGTCTATAGTTCCCTGGCTTGTCTTTACCGCCCTTCTTAAACAGTGGCACCACATTTGCCAACCTCCAGTCTTCCGGCATCTCACCTGTGACTATCGATGATACAAATATCTCAGTGTGAGGCCCAGCAATCACTTCTCTAGCTTCCCCACAGAGTTCTCGGGTACACCTGATCAGGTCCTGGGGATTTATCCACCTTTAACCGTTTCAAGACATCCAGCACTTCCTCCTCTGTAATCTGGACATTTTGCAAGATGTCACCATCTATTTCCCTACAGTCTATATCTTCCATATCCTTTTCCACAGTAAATACTGATGCAAAATATTCATTTAGTATCTTCCCCATTTTCTGTGGCTCCACACAAAGGCCACCTTGCTGATCTTTGAGGGGCCCTATTATCTCTCTAGTTACCCTTTTGTCCTTTAATATATTTGTAAAAACCCTTTGGACTCTCCTTAATTCTATTTGCCAAAGATATTTCATGTCCCCTTTTTGCCCTCCTGATTTCCCTCTTAAGTATACTCCTACTTCCTTTATACTCTTCTAAGGATTCACTTGATCTATCTTGTCTATACCTGACATATGCTTCCTTAATTTTCTTAACCAAACCCTCAATTTCTTTAGTCATCCAGTATTCCCTGTACCTACCAGCCTTTCCTTTCACCCTGACAGGAATATACTTTCTCTGGATTCTTGTTATCTCATTTCTGAAGGTTTCCCATTTTCCAGCTGTCCCTTTTCCTGCGAGCATCTGCCTCCAATCAGCTTTCGAAAGTTCTTGCCTAATACCGTCAAAATTGGCCTTTCTCCAATTTAGAACTTCAACTTTTAGATCTGGTCTATCCTTTTCCATTACTATTTTAAAACGAATAGAATTATGGTCGCTGGCCCCAAAGAGCTCCCCCACTGACAACTCAGTCACCTGCCCTGCCTTATTTCCCAAGAGTAGGTCAAGTTTTGCATCTTCTCTGGTAGGTACATCCACATAATGAATCAGAAAATTGTCTTGTACACACTTAAGAAATTCCTCTCCATCTAAACCTTTAATACTATGACAGTCCCAGTCGATGTTTAGAAAGTTAAAATCCCCTACTATAACAACCCTATTATTCTTACAGATAGCTGAAATCTCCTTACAAGTTTGTTTCTCAATTTCCCTCTGACTATTGGGGGGGTCCATAATACAATCCCAATAAGTTTATCATCCCTTTCTTAATTCTCAGTTCCACCCAAATAAACTTCCCTGGAATAATTGCCAGGAATATCCTCCCTCAGCACAGCTGTAATGCTATCCCTTATCAAAAATGCTGCTCCCCCTCCTGTCTTGCCTGCCTTTCTATCCTTCCTATAGCATTTGTATCCTGGAACATTAAGCTGCCAGTCCTGCTCATCCCTGAGCCATGTTTCTGTAATTGCCAAGATATCCCAGTCCCATGTTCCTAACCATGCCCTGAGTTCATCTGCCTTCCCTGTTAGGCCCCTTGCATTGAAATAAATGCAGTTTAATTTATTAGTCCTACATTGTCCCTGCCTGCCCTGACTGTTTGACTCACTTCAGTTCTCAACTGTAGCAGTCTCAGATTGATCTCTTTCCTCACTATCTCCCTGGGTCCCACCTCCCCACCTTACTAGTTTAAGTCCTCCCAAGCAGTTCTAGCAAATTTCCCAGCCAGTATATTAGTCCCCTTCCAATTTAGGTGCAATCCATCCTTCTTGTACAAGTCACTTTTACCCCAAAAGAGATTCCAATGATCCAAAAATGTGAATCCTTCTCCCATACACCAGCTCCTCAGCCATACATTCATCTGCTCTATCCCCCTATGTGAAATTTAAACTGTGTGTTACCTGAGTATTGGCCTCTGGGTTTTTGGTTCAGTGACATTGCCATCATGCTACCAACTTCTCATGTTGTTAAGTCGTGTCTTCAATTAAATCTGGTTAGTCAGGCGCTCTGCTTACTGGTGATGACAGTTCTCCAAAATTATTGGGATATGCTTTATAATAAGATGGAATGTGTGTGCAGGAGAAAAGGAAGAAAGGAAAAATATGATCATTCTAAAATAATGTAATGGTTTATACTGAACAAATATGCTACTGACAATTGGTCTACAAAGAACTACATTTTCTACCAAGACACATTGAATATCAAACCAATAGAATATTAATAAAAGGGAGTTAATTAAAACTTGGGGTAAAAACATTTATGAATGCAGAAACTTAAGTTTTCTTTTGAATTAATTTACAGGAATCCATATCTGTGCTGAATCTCTTCACAAGAATACGATGATGATTGAGAAATTACTGTGTTAAATAGGGAAAATTCTAACTGTCCCATAAATATACAAGAAACTTGCATCATGCTGGTACTGATTTTTTTCATTTGGATGGATGTTGTAAAGATTTTGCTGCTCATTCCAAACAGGTTGAATTTTTAAAGTATGTTTTCAATTATGTTTGTTTACAAAGAACTGTTTGAAAAGACTGCCAAAGGTTTTGAATTAAGGTCTCGTTAAGTGCTGATATTCTAATTTGCTTGTACAGTTTATATAAAATGCCAGCCGCAACTTTCAGATGAAATGAAATGCCAAGCTATGAAATGCACAGTGCTACCTGTAAATATTTTTCTGTTGGTATTGAAAAATGTACATTGAATATAAAGTTCTGTAGAAATGCAGTGAGAATGCTAAAGAAAACTTGATTATGGAGATAAGTGTAATGTTTAAAAGAAACCCTGAATAATAGGCTTTCCTGTGTGCCTATATTATATATATATATATATTTTGTAACTGTATTACAAGGATTTTCAAATTTGTTAAGCAGGAAGATTACTTCCCTTAAGTATTTAGTTAAAATGACTGCCTTTGATGGGTTAACATCATGTTGAACTGCACCAATCGTTATATTATTTAAAATTATGATTGGCAAAAATTCTTAATACTAGATATAAATATCAAATGAGGCATGAACTTCAATTGTATCAGAGTTTAAAAGGTCTTGCTGCTTATAATGTTGAAAATACTTTTCTGTCAAACTGTACAAATATGGATGGCAAAAGCACTTGAATTTTTAACCATTAGTGGCAATTATTACTCAGACTGTAATTTTTGTACACTTTTTTTAATACCATCTGTGATCTTCAGTTGAGCTGTAAAACTGCTTTGTGTTCTGTAATAGTGAGTGAGTACCTTTTGAAGTTGTTTGTATATGTGGATGAATATTCTGATGGTCAATTGAAGTGAGTAAAGCTGTTAAAATGGTAAAAGTGGTGTTGCACAATGTGACTTGAAACTTCATTATCTGCACCTCGTACAACGCACTGAGACAACAGCCAGGATAACACAACAAAATATAATATGACAAATCTGCAAGTTTGCTGATGTAAGGATATTTGAATACTGGAATTGCACTGTAATCTTGCAAGTCATATGTGTTCTCACTAAAAATAGGAAAAAGTCCAAATATATTTACCACATGTTCTAAATTAGTTACACAATATTTATAAATGACTTCATTCATATTTTAAGAAAAGAAATTTGGGATCTTTGCATAATTATTAACTAAAAATTCATACTGAGATTAAAGTTTTTCATCATTTTCCTGCTTTACACCAGGTTACACTAAATGAAGCCTAAGTTTGAGAGCAGACAGTAGAAAGTAATGTATCTCCCCCCCTGCATTCAAATCTATCTTTGACAACATAGAATAGATCCCCTTTAATTCAAGCCATCTAAATATACAAATATGGATTTTCTTTCCAGTGATCATGGCTGTGCAGAATAAACTTGCTTATAATTTTAAAAAGGTCTTGAAAACACTTGCAGTTTTTCTGAATATACAGTGAAATGCATTCGATTGATTGAGTATTTTCAGTTTAGACTTTTCACCTATTTGATGAATGTCAGAGGAACACTACATTAAGCTGTCTTCCGAACCCTTAGAGCTGTTGTTGGACATGAACTTAAATAATGTTCCCTTCTCTTTCATTGTCATTTCTCCCTTTTAACTATGGTGAATTTCAATGTTACCTGGTATAGGTTATAGTGTAGTGATGTTACCATGACAGTAAAAGACTTCATTTTCAAGTGTTGTTCCCACTTTATGAATTACAGAAGACTTCTTTGAGAGAGACATGAAATATACTGTTTAACAATGGATGAATACCTGATTACAATATTACAAGATTTCAATGATACATAGTTGTCTTATCATAAAGCATAATGCACCCTTCCTCCACCCCCCGAAAAGAACTGGCATGTTAGATTTACAAAAGTCAAATAAATAGTGCTTACTGAGAACTGGGAAGTTTTATGTGCTTATGTATTGTAAATGCTTCATAGCTGTGGTGGTACGACCCTAGCTGACTAAACTTCCAATATCTGCCTGTTTACCATTTGCCAAATAAATTGCCGTGCAAAATATCCAAGACTTAATAACAAGTTTATTTATTCAAATATCAAAATATATATTAATTTGTGAGCTATCATTAAAGGATGTTTAATATATTGGATATTAGCATATGGTTATTATAAAAGCTATACAGTTATTAAAAACATAACCTAAAAGGCATTAAACAAAGAAGACCTCTCAGTGATGTGTTTTATTTGAAAGACTAAAGCTGTGAAAAGCAATGCTTTATTAATTTTTTCAGGGATACAGCAATGTGCCACTCCTCCATGATTATCTGGACCACTTGAAGATTAATTTTAAACTAAAAGATTATCATGGTAATGTAGTATGTGAAAGAATATTTTCTCAAAAAGTCAAATGGTTGACCAATTCTGAGATTAGTGCATTTTTTGTAGACTCAAGTTGCATCTCATAGTTCAATAAAGGAAATATGGGAATGAAAAATGAGTCAGTGAGAAGAACAGTGTGGTGCTGGAAAAACACAGCAGGCCAGGCAGCATCCGAGGAGCAGAAGAATCGACGTTTCGGGCATAAGAAGAAAGGTTTATGCCTGAAACGTCGATTCTTCTGCTCCTCGGATGCTGCCTGGCCTGCTGTGTTTTGAAAGACAAAATTTAATCCTGTCAACAATTTTCATTTTCCTAAAACACTTTTTTAATCTAGGTATCAGCACAGATCTTCATTAATTGGAGTATTTTTTTATTTTTTAATAGGAAAAAGTTGAGCATTCCAGGAGCAATTCTAATTGACTGTCCTGAAGGAATTTGTCATAGTAAATCTTAATCTAAGTTCTGTACAGACACATTTCATGGCTGTTGAATAATGCTCCTGTGGTGATTTGTTTTATAAGCAAAGGTCAGAAAGCAAACAAATTATTTAACTTGGGCCATCCATCCACAAAAGTAATTGAGCAACTAATTCTTTTAAACTTTAATGAACAAAGGCCTTATCTATTTAGTAGTTCTTGATAAATCAACTTTTTCATCCCAGGAATCAGTCCTGTAAATCATTTTTGGACTGCTAATGCCAGTGTATATTTTTAAGCACAGAGACCAAAACTGTATACACTACTCCAGGTGTAACTTCAGCAAAATCTTTATTAAAACATAAGATTCCAAAGGAGCTTGACCAGGTAGATGCAGAACACTTGTTTCTCCTTGTAGAAGAGTGTAGGATCAGAGAGTATAACCTCAAAGTAAGGGATCATCCATTTAAAACTGAGATGAAAGGAACTTCTTTGCTGAGTGTCATGAATCTGTGGAATTCTTTGCTGCAGAAGGCTGATGAGGTTATGTTGTTAAGTGTATTCAAGGTTTAGCTGGTCATGTTTTAAATCACAAAGGGATTGAAGGGTTTTGGGAAAAAGGCTGGAAAATGGAGTTGAGGATTATCACATCAGCCATGAAATTCATTAAATGATGGAGCAGACGCTAGACGAATTGCCTATTTCTGCTCCAAGGCCTTGTGGTGTGTACATTTCTAACAAGACATCCCTATTTTTAAATTCTAAACAACTAGCAATATGGCCAGAATTCCACTTACTTTAGTTATTTGTTATACTCAAGTGCTAACTTTTCGTTTCATGCACAAGAACAACCAAATTCCTCTGTACTGCACTTTTATGAAGTCTCTGTTTAATAATTGATTATTTTGATTCTTGCTAAAAGTGCACAACCTCACATTTTCTTACATTAATCTGCCAGTTTTTGCCAACTCACTCAATCCATATCCCCTTTCAGAATTCTTAAGTCCTCCCAACTCTTTTTGGATCATCAGGAAATTTGGATACATTACACTCTGCCCCCTACTCCAGCTCTTGTTTTTATATTTCCTACCAATTTACTACTATTTTTTAAACCTCTTTTATTTGCATTATTGCCATACACTACATGTTTCTGGGGTTAGTTTAGCTCAATTGGCTAAACTACTGGTTTGTAATGTAGAGTGACGCCAACAGCATGGGTTCAGTTTCCACACTAAGGTTACCATGAGGATTCTCATTCTCATTCTCATTCTCATTCTCAACCTCTGCCCTCGCCTGAGGCATGGTGACTCTCAGGTTAAACCACCGCTAGTCATCTCTTTAATGAACGAGCAACCCTATTGTCTGGTAAGGCTATGACAACTTTACCTTGCTTCTTCCTACAAGATTCCCAGTTCTCTGGCTGTCACTAGCTTCACCTGTTTATATGCTTTAGTTTTTGATTGGATGCTGTACCACCTTTGTTAATCATGGGTATTTCATCCTTCTCATTGAATTAAATCTCTCTTTTTCTTTAAAACAGTGAAGTTTTCTGATTTCTGAAATTCTGTACATATAAGATGGATGAGTTTTTGCACCAACTTGAGGTCAATAACCAGGCATAAAGGATGACTACTTCAGAGGACAGATGAGGAGAAATGACTGGGATAGTTGATGCAAACTTTAACTGTAATGGAGAATGAAGAAAGTTGATCTTGGTTAAATCAGTAAAATAGACCAGAACTTTCAAAATAATTGCATTTCACAAGCAGTACTCATACTCTAAAATCTTGTAAAGAGGTGGTACTATATTTCTCAGAAGAATTGTGTAGTCGTTTACCATCCATATACTTCAATCAATTTAACATATCCACTATTCAATAAAAAGGATAGCCTTCTGGTGGACTGACCATTCTCTCCTTAACCAAAAATTTTACGTGGTCATTTATTAATTTCCTATTCAAGAGTGTGTTAGACCAGGCCAGACCCCCTCAAACTATTTTAAGAATGTAACCCAGACCCTAACGTTTGCAAATTTTAGAGGCAGACGTGAAGTGGATATTCCAAGTGTGATGTAGATGGTCAAACCACTCACCTTTAAGCAAAACAGAGTTTGTTTAAATGCTAGTTGAAACACAAACAAAAGAAAACCGAATAACAACTGTTGGAAAACTTAATTGATCCAACACAGCAACTTAACTAAGGAGTTGTTCCAATCCCGCACCATCGAATAAACACACCGCTGGGCTAAAGGTAAATTCAAACACCGGTTCTTACAGGCAGGAGAGATTTCAGAGAGAAAAGGCAGTCAAGAATCATCTGCTGAAGCTTGGAACCCTTCTCTGGACTGCAGGAGCTTCTCTGCTCTAGCTAAACCCAGCAGCTTTTTCACTGTTACAACTGAACCAAACTAGAAACATCCTGAACTGGGAGAACTGGTCACTCCCCTGCCATTGTTAAAATAAATGTTTCAGCACTTCTGCCTTTATGACCTCTCTTGAAAAAAATCCCAAGGACAAAATAAGCTTTTTAAAGTGACAGCATTGTCACAAGAGGAAATCCATCATTACACTTAATTCCTCAAACAAACATTTAACTAGCTGAAGCTAGGCAGGTTACCAGCTTTGGGAAGTTTCATGTTTTCTCTTTACAGTGACAGGTCACAATCTTGCAGTTGAAGGTCTTGTTCCAGATTCCAGCAGCATTCACCAGTCTTCACAGTTTTGAATTTGCAGTATGTTCTGGAGAGGGCGGCATGGTGGCTTAGTGTTTACCACTGCTGCCTCACAGAGCTAGGGACCCAGGTTCAATTCCAGCCTCGAGTGACGAACTGTGTGGAGTTTGTATATACTCCTCGTGTCTGCGTGGGGATTCCTCCACGTACACAGGTTCCCTCCCATGGTCCAAAGAAGTGCAGGTTAGGTGAATTGGCTATGTTAAATTGCCCATAGTGTTCAAGGATGTGTTGGTGCATTAGTCAGGGTTAAATGTACGATTGGGTAGGGATACTCCTCAGAGGGTCAGTGTGGACTTGTTGGGCCTATTAGTCTGTTTCCACACTGTAGGGATTCTACGTTCTACGAGAGTTTTACTGAAAGATGCACTAATTACTACCTGTGAAATCAGTTATGAATCCAATCGAGTTTTAAATACTGTTAGATAAATTTACAATAGTAGTTAGTGAATTTCAACTTAATTTGCAATATTACTAACATGAATAATATATCAATGCAACATGTTTGTCCATCGTTTCTCAAAATTATTGTAACCAAAGTTGGGGAGATGATTGTGCTGTGTCTGACCTGCTTAATGGATTTTTCAGGCTATCCCAACTGCAGCTTCTGATTGATCAGATGGCATTCCAGATTACTACCACCACTCTGGATGAAATCCTTAATTGTCCTTAAATCCCCTCTGAACTTCCTGCTTTTCACCTTATAACTAATACCCCTTGTTATTGACCCTTCAACTGAGGAGAACAACTGCTTCCTAGTCATCCTGTCCATGCTGCTAATACACCTCAACCAGGTCCTTCCTCAGCCTTCTGTGCTCTAAAATCTATGGAACTGAACTATATTTCACCAGTCAAGGAAATATCCTTTCTATATCGACCCTGTAAGAATTTTATATTCTTCAATACGATTATATCATTCTTCTAATCTCAGACCTTCTCTCCTCATAGGACCATCCTACCATCCCCGCGATGAGCCTTTGTTGCACTCCCTATATGGCAAGCATTTCCTTCCTTCGATGAATATTTGATTTATTGTTGTCACATATACCGGGATACAGTGAAATGTGTTGCTTTGCATGCTATACAGGCAGATTGTACGATACAAAGTGCATCAATATAGCTAAACAGCATGCAGACTACAGTATCACAGGTGCAGAGGGTGAGATATCAGAATTAATGTGAGAGGTCTGTTAAAAACTCTGACAACAGCAGGGAAGAAGCTATTCTTGAATCTATTTGTTCATATATTCAAACTTTTATATCTTCTACCTGATGGAAAAGGGCAGAAGAGAGTATAACCAAGGTGGGAGGGATTATGAAGAAACCAAAGCTGGATTCTACTCAGGCTCCTGCAGTTCAAAAGCTTTTGGACCAGACATGATTGGGTGTTGAAGATGGAAATAAATAATATCTATAGTATTTGCCTAGGAAATGTCTTGCATGTTAACTTTTAATGCCTCATGAAACAGAGAAACTTTCAGTCCTTTGAGTCTAATCTGCCAATCAGTATGAACATGGCTGATTCATTTTTTTCAATACTATATTCCCACATTCTTTCCAAACCTCTTGATGCCTTTAGAATCTAAAAAAATCTATTTCTATATGTTCTGTAATTTGATAGTTATTATGTAAACAAGTACTATCCTTTGGACATCGACATTTTGTAAACTTCAATCATTTAAAAAATTCTCATTTCCATATTCCCTACCAAGTTAATAACCACATTTTTACACATTGTATTCCATTTGTTATCTTCCTCCCTACTCAGCCTGTAAATCCCCTGGTAGCCTCATTCATCTTCAAAATTGACATTCCCACCTAGTTTTGTGTCATCAGCAAATTTGGAAACATTAAAGATGTTAGTCTTTCACATCCAAAATGCTGATATAGATTTTGAGTAGCTGGGATCTTTGCAATATTTTTCTGTCACAACCTGACAATCTAGAAATCACCCATTGGTTCCTATTCTGTTCTATGTCTATTAACCAATTCTCAATACAGTATATGATCCCAATCCTGATTTGTGATCTCATTTTGTTCACCAACCTTTGTGTGGGACCTTACTGAAAGCCTTCTAAAAATTGAAATACAACACATCCACTGGTTTTTCCTCATATATTCTCCTAGTTTCTCCTATATTCCCCTAAGAGAACTCCAACATGTTTGTCATATGTGATTTCCTTTTCAGAAATCCATACTGAGTGCCAATCCTACATTGTTTTCCAGTTATCACATCCTTTATAATAGATTCCAGCATTTTCCCTACTATTAACAATAGGCCAATAAGTCTGAAAATCCCTGTTTTTGCTTTCCTTTTAGTGAAGAATGGAGTTACATTTGTTATCGTCCAAACTCCATTTCCGAATTTATAGAATTTTGGAAGATGATTACCAATGCATCCATCTCTTCTGATGCTCTGGGATGAAAGCATCAGGATTTGCCAATTTTCAGTATGTTGAGTTTTTCATTAATTTCCCATGAATGGGGATCAAAGCAGGGGTATTATCTTAGCCAATATTAGTCCTTTAGTCAGCAGCATAAAACCATGTCGCACGCCTTGGCGTGCCCATTTGCCACCGGGCGGTGGAGAGCCCCAGTGGAGGTCTCTCTACGCGGGAGTCCTCCCCCTTTCTCTCGGGGATCTGGGGTGGAGGGGGCTGCACGCAGCAGTCCCCTGCAACCGCAGATTGCGGTGGTTCACGGACTCCCAGCCCAACTGCTTGTTCTGTGGTGCTGTGGAGTCCGTGGACCATGTATACATTGGGTGTGGGCGTTTGCACTCCCTTTTTGATTTCCTCAAAAACCTTCTCCTCTGTTTCTGGCTGCACTTCAGTCCCACGCTCCTGATCTTCGGGCACCCGGTACGGAGGAGGGAGGGCAGGTCCGAGGACCTCCTCGTGGGTCTGCTCCTGGGCCTGGCCAAACTGGCCATCAACAGGTCCAGGCAGCGGGCCATGGAGGGGGTCGTTAGGGCCGACTGCCTGCCCCTCTTCCGGGGTTACGTTAGAGCCCGGGTGTCCTTGGAGAAGGAGCACGCGGTGTCCACCAACACCCTGGAGTCGTTCAGGGAGAGGTGGGCGCCGCAGGGAGTGGAGTGCATCATTTCTCCCTCCAATTCTATTTTGATTTAGTCCCTACCCTCCCCTTCACTGTTTTGCTCACACAGCATTGCCCTGTGGTTTGAAGGGCAGTGCTTGTCACTGGCCACTCGGGTGTTTTTCATATCTTCCTGGTGGTGGAAATTGAATAAAGATTTGTGCACTTTGTGTCCTTTCACTGTGTCTCACACCTGCGCACACACACCATGGGTGCTGGGGAAAAAATAAGCACTACCACACTTAGGCGGTAGTGTGGGGGTTAAGGGAAAAATAAAATATATAAGAAAAAAAAAAATAAAACCATGTCGCACGCCTTGGCGTGCCCATTTGCCACCGGGCGGTGGAGAGCCCCAGTGGAGGTCTCTCTACGTGGGAGTCCTCCCCCTTTCTCTCGGGGATCTGGGGTGGAGGGTGCTGCACGCAGCAGTCCCCTGCAACCGCAGGTTGCGGTGGTTCACGGACTCCCAGCCCAACTGCTTGTTCTGTGGCGCTGTGGAGTCCGTGGACCATGTATATATTGGGTGTGGGCTTTTGCACTCCCTTTTTGATTTTCTTAAAAACCTTCTCCTCTGCTTTTGGTTGCACTTCACTCCCACGCTCCTGATCTTCGGGCACCCGGTACGAAGGAGGGAGGGCAGGTCCGAGGACCTCCTTGTGGGTCTGCTCCTGGGCCTGGCCAAACTGGCCATCAACAGGTCCAGGCAGCGGGCCGTGGAGGGGGTCGTTAGGGCCGACTGCCTGCCCCTCTTCCGCGGTTATGTTAGAGCCCGGGTGTCTCTGGAGAAGGAGCACGCGGTGTCCACCAACACCCTGGAGTTGTTCAGTGAGAGGTGGGCGCCGCAGGGGGTGGAGTGCATTATTTCCCTGTCCAACTCTATTTTGATTTAATCCCTACCCTCCCCATCACTGTTTTGATCACACAGCATTGCCCTTTGGTTTGAAGGGCAGTGCTTGTCACTGGCCACTTGGGTGTTTTCCTATCTTCCTGGTGGTGGAAATTCAATAAAGATTTGTGCACCTTGTGTCTTTCACTGTGTCTCACACCTACACACACACACCATAAAAAAAAAGAAAAAAAAAGAATTTAAAAAAAAACATGTTGCTGCTTTTTGGTGGATGTGTACAAATTTTGCTGTTGCATTTCTTACAACATAACAGTGACTACACTTCTCGTAGTTATTCATCTGTAAAGACTGTGAAGACTTTTTTCTTAATTGTCTTATTCCCCTTTCTTTCAAATACTATTACTTCTTCAAAATGTCTTATTGTTTCAATTACTTGTGCTAGGTAGATGTTCCATAGCTTCTTCTGCAACCAGGCAAAATTGGTTAGGGGGAAAAGATGCAGACCTGATGGCTTGAGCATGTTGTTGCTCTGCTTTCAGATATTTCTACATCAATCTGTTCAGACATTATGACGCATCTCTGTAGGAAGTGGAACTTCACCCTAGGGGAAAGAAGTAGAGAGAATAATGCTGTGCTTCAATTATCCCTTGCAGATGGTTAACTCTGGGATACTTGACCCTTCCCTGGGCTCATCACTGGTTGACTCCCACCAGAGGACTACAGGTCCCAGGGGGCGTTGCGTTCAGCGGGGCCTGACGCATGCGCATTAGCGAGTGCGGCTAGCCCGGTGCGGCTGGAGTGTCCATGAGGAGGAACAGGACGAAGGGTGAGTGAGGGACAGAAGGTTAAAGGGGGTGACTCCAACTTGTTGCGTCGGATTCATGAAGGTGAGAAGTGGTGGCAGCAGCTTTCCGCCACATCACAGGAGGAGTGAGGGAGGGAGGTTTCTGGCGGGAGTGTCAAGGCTGGAGTTCGGAGGGCGGTTACCGGCCCCCGGCCCCCGGCCCCCCCGGGACAGGTCACAGGTAACCGGCCGCTTTCCTTAACGCTCGCAGAAGCTCCAGGTGAGGAGGGTGTAACCAGGCGCCTCCTATCTCGCTCCGTCCATCCAAGCTGCGCTGCCCCACCCTGAGGTGACTAAGACAAGTTGTGCATCCTGTCATCGCTCAGTCCCTCCCTCCCTCCATCTTAGTCAAACTGAACAATCAACCTGCAGGTACGACCAGGGCCTGTGTATAACCACAGGGGCTGTGTATAACCCTGTGGGCAGTGCCAGGGGCTGTGTATAACCACAGGGGCAGTGTATAACCCTGTGGGCAGTGCCAGGGGCTGTGTATAACCACAGGGGCTGTGTATAACCACAGGGGCTGTGTATAACCCTGTGGGCAGTGCCAGGGGCTGTGTATAACCACAGGGGCTGTGTATAACCCTGTGGGCAGTGCCAGGGGCTGTGTATAACCCTGTGGGCAGTGCCAGGGGCTGTGTATAACCACAGGGGCAGTGTATAACCCTGTGGGCAGTGCCAGGGGCTGTGTATAACCCTGTGGGCAGTGCCAGGGGCTGTGTATAACCCTGTGGGCAGTGCCAGGGGCTGTGTATAACCACAGGGGCTGTGTATAACCCAGTGGGCAGTGCCAGGGGCTGTGTATAACCCTGTGGGGCAGTGCCAGGGGCTGTGTATAACCCTGTGGGGCAGTGCCAGGGGCTGTGTATAACCCTGTGGGCAGTGCCAGGGGCTTGTGTATAACCCTGTGGGCAGTGCCAGGGGCTTGTGTATAACCCTGTGGGCAGTGCCAGGGGCTTGTGTATAACTCTGTGGGCAGTGCCAGGTGCTGTGTATAACCCTGTGGGCAGTGCCAGGGGCTTGTGCATAACCCTGTGGGCAGTGCCAGGGGCTGTTTATAACCACAGGGGCTTGTGCATAACCCTGTGGGCAGTGCCAGGGGCTGTTTATAACCACAGGGGCTGTGTATAACCCTGTAGGCAGTGCCAGGGGCTGTGTATAACCCTGTGGGCAGTGCCAGGGGCTGTGTATAACCCTGTGGGCAGTGCCAGGGGCTTGTGTATAACCCTGTGGGCAGTGCCAGGGGCTTGTGTATAACCCTGTGGGCAGTGCCAGGGGCTGTGTATAACCCTGTGGGCAGTGCCAGGGGCTGTGTATAATCCTGTGGGCAGTGCCAGGGGCTGTTTATAACCACAGGGGCTTGTGCATAACCCTGTGGGCAGTGCTAGGGGCTTGTGCATAACCCTGTGGGCAGTGCCAGGGGCTTGTGTATAACCCTGTGGGCAGTGCCAGGGGCTGTTTATAACCACAGGGGCTTGTGCATAACCCTGTGGGCAGTGCCAGGGGCTTGTGCATAACCCTGTGGGCAGTGCCAGGGGCTGTTTATAACCACAGGGGCTTGTGCATAACCCTGTGGGCAGTGCCAGGGGCTTGTGCATAACCCTGTGGGCATTGCCAGGGGCTGTTTATAACCACAGGGGCTGTGTATAACCGCAGGGGCTGTATATAACCCTGTGGGCAGTGCCAGGGGCTTGTGTATAACCACAGGGGCAGTGTATAACCCTGTGGGCAGTGCCAGGGGCTGTGTATAACCGCAGGGGCTGTGTATAACCCTGTGGGCAGTGCCAGGGGCTTGTGTATAACCCTGTGGGCAGTGCCAGGGGCTTGTGTATAACCCTGTAGGCAGTGCCAGGGGCTGTGTATAACCCTGTAGGCAGTGCCAGGGGCTGTGTATAACCCTGTAGGCAGTGCCAGGGGCTGTGTCTAACCATAGGGGCAGTGCCAGGGGCTGTGTATAACCCTATGGGCAGTGCTAGGGGCCGTGTATAACCCCGTGGGCAGGCTCAGGGTCTGTGTATAACTCTGAACAGTGCCAGGGTGTGTAGTTAAACCTATGGGCAGTGGCAGTGCCAGTGTGTGTGTATAACCCTGTGGGCAGTCAGGGAGTGGCGTACAAACCTGTGATGTGTGCAAGGGATCGTGTATGAACCTTGTAGGCAGTGCCTGTTACTCCATAACTAACCTGTGGGTAGTTCCAGGGACTGCATATTCAACCCATGGACAGTGCCAGAGACTTTGTACAACCTGTGGCAGTGCCATGTAGACATCAGCATCAAAATCTCATTGCAGAGTTTTCTCAACCTCTGTCACATGTTTAATTATGGATGTAAAGTCCCTACTTTTACTTTAAATTACTACCATCTCCTAATTATAAGTCAACTTCTCTTTGCAAATACTGTAAACTATTTTGGTTGAACTGAGGCTGTCTGTCATAGGAATAACCTCCTCACTAATTTGCCAGTTAGACTTGTGGCTTTGATTTAAGCGACAGGAGAGATTAGGTTGTGTGTTGATGGACTAATCTCTAATGGATTGTGAGCCACTCCATAGGAATCCACAGTAATTTGCAATGCAGGAGTTTGGAAGAAACATGAAATGATTATCATTGGACCCAGTTGAATGCTCTGCTGTGAAATGCAAATTGAGAAGGCTGAATCAGGACTGATTCAAATTTTCAAAATCCCAATGGATAGAAGTTTTTATACACTGGATTCAATGGAACTGTTGAAAAACGTTTTCTGATAAAATAAACAAGCAGCGAGCACAAGCCGATGATTAGACAGAAGTGAATAATAACTGATCAATTGGATCTTTTGCATGGACTTCAGTAATGATACCATCTAAATTAGCTGAATATTTACCCTTTATTGCTTTAAATATAAAGTTAGTACAAAATATTAACAGTAATGAAATAGCTTATCACATAAAGATCATTGCTTTCTTATGCTAGTGCTAAATTGTAGCTAGATACCAGTTGAGAATATTTTCCTTCTATTTATTTGGTTTCGTTAGTCCTTGGGAGTGTTGCTGAACAAAGAGACCTTGGAGTGCAAGTTCATAGCTCCTTGAAAGTAGAGTTGCAGTGAAGAAGGCATTTGGTATACTTTCCTTGTATTGGTCAGAGTATTGAATGCAGGAGTTGGGAGGTCATGTTGTTGCTCTACAGGACATTGGATAGGCCACTTTTGGAATATTGTGTGCAATTCTGGTCTCCTTCCTATCAGAAGGATATTGTGAAACTGGAAAGAGTTCAGAAAAGATTTACAAGGATGTTGCCAGCGGTGGAGGATTTGAGCTATAGGGAGAGATTGAATAGGCTGAGGCTGTTTTCCTGGGAGTGTTGGAGGCTGAGGGGTGACCTTATAGAGGTTTATAACATCATGAAGGGCGTGGATACGATAAATAGACAAAGCCTTTTCCCTGGGGTGGGGCATCCAAACTAGAGGGCATAGGTTTAGGGTGAGAGGGGAAAGATGTAAAAGAGACCTAAGGGGCAACTTTTTCATGCAGAGGGTGGTACATGTATGGAATGAGCTGCCAGAGGAAGTGGTGGAGGCTAGTACACTTGCAACATTTAAAAGGCATCTGGATGGGTATATGAATAGGAAGGGTTTGGAGGGATGTGGGCTGGGTGCTGGCAGGTGGGACTAGATTGATTAGATTAGATTACTTACAGTGTGGAAACAGGCCCTTCGGCCCAACAAGTCCACACCGCCCCGCCGAAGCGCAACCCACCCATATCCCTACCCCTTACCTACACTAAGGACAATTTAGGATGGCCAATTCACCTGACCTGCACATCTTTGGATTGTGGGAGGAAACCGGAGCACCCGGAGGAAACCCACGCAGACACGGGGAGAACGTGCAAACTCCACACAGTCAGTCGCCTGAGGCGGGAATTGAACCCGGGTGCCTGGCGCTGTGAGGCAGCAGTGCTAACCACTGTGCCACCGTTGGTTTGAGATATTGGGGTCGGCATGGACGAGTTGGACCAAAGGGTCTGTTTCCATGCTGTACATCTCTGTGACTCTAAACGAAAGGTAACTATCTAACCTACTGTTCCATCTAATCTTACTGTGTGCTCGCTTTTGTATTTCACCTCATAACAGATTATAGAAGTTGAAACATGCACAATGGTTGTGTGTGGAAGTAATTCAATAACCAGTTGAGCTTTAAAACTGGATCTTAAGGACTGTTAGTTTCCTCTTTGTGCCCCATTTGTTATAGATATTTTTCATCACTTGTTTATACATATGACACATCACTTGAGCAGGTGGGACTTGAAGCCAGGCCTCCTGGCCAAGAAAGAGGGATTCTACAACTTTGTCACAAGAGACCCTGCTTTGTTATACACCTGTTTGTATTCTACTTGGGTTGGTTAGCTCAGTTGGCTGAACAACTGGTTTGCAATGATGACTGATGTCAACAATGTGGGCTGAGATCCTAGACTTGCTAATGTTACCATGAGGACTTTCCTTCTCAAGTTTTCCCCTCACCTTGACCTTCAGTTATCTCTCTTTAAGGATAGAAGATAGCATTGTGTTATTATCACTAGACTATTAATCCAGAGAGGTAAAAACAATGACTGCAGATACTGAAAACCAAATACTGGATTAGTGGTGCTGGAAGAGCACAGCAGTTCAGGCAGCATCCAACGAGCAGCGAAATCGACGTTTCGGGCAAAAGCCCTTCATCAGGAATAAAGGCAGTGAGCCTGAAGCATGGAGAGATAAGCTAGAGGAGGGTGGGGGTGGGGAGAGAGTAGCATAGAGTACAATGGGTGAGTGGGGGAGGAGATGAAGGTGATAGGTCAAGGAGGAGAGGGTGGAGTGGATAGGTGGAAAAGAAGATAGGCAGGTCGGACAAGTCAAGGAGACAGTAACTGAGCTGGAAGTTTGAAACTAGGATGAGGTGGGGGAAGGGGAAATGAGGAAGCTGTTGAAGTCCACATTGATGCCCTGGGGTTGAAGTGTTCCGAGGTGGAAGATGAGGCGTTCTTCCTCCAGGCGTCTGGTGGTGAGGGAGCGGCGGTGAAGGAGGCCCAGGACCTCCATGTCCTCGGCAGAGTGGGAGGGGAAGTTGAAATGTTGGGCCACGGGGCGGTTTGGTTGATTGGTGCGGGTGTCTTGGAGATGTTCCCTAAAGCGCTCTGCTAGGAGGTGCCCAGTCTCCCCAATGTAGAGGAGACCACATCGGGAGCAACGGATACAATAAATGATATTGGTGGATGTGCAGGTGAAACTTTGATGGATGTGGAAGGCTCCTTTAGGGCCTTGGATAGAGGTGAGGGAGGAGGTGTGGGCACAGGTTTTACAGTTCCTGCGGTGGCAGGGGAAAGTGCCAGAATGGGAGGGTGGGTCGTAGGGGGGTGTGGACCTGACCAGGTAGTCAGAGAGGGAACGGTGTTTGCGGAAGGCGAAAAGGGGTGGGGAGGGAAATATATCCCTGGTGGTGGGGTCTTTTTGGAGGTGGCGGAAATGTCGGTGGATGATTTGGTTGATGCGAAGGTTTGTAGGGTGGAAGGTGAGCACCAGGGGCGTTCTGTCCTTGTTACGGTTGGAGGGGTGGGGTCTGAGGGCGGAGGTGCGGGATGTGGACGAGATGCGTTGGAGGGCATCTTTAACCACGTGGGAAGGGAAATTGTGGTCTCTAAAGAAGGAGGCCATCTGGTGTGTCCTATGGTGGGGACCTGGGTTCAAATCCTGCTGTAGCAAAAGGTGGAAGTTGAATTCAAGAATAATCTGGGAATAGGAGTCTAATGATAACCATTGCCAGTTGTCAGGAAACACCCATCTGGTTCTCTAATGTCCTTTAGGGAAAGGATGGCAGTGGCGCAACAGTTAACATTGTTGCCTCTCAGCAGCAAGGACAAGGTTCGATTCCATCCTCGGGCGACTGCCTGCGCGAGTTTGTCACATTCTCTCTTTGTCTGTGTTTGTTCCCTCCAGGTGCTCTGGTTTCCTCTCACAGTCCAAAGGTGTGCACAGTATGTGGATTGGCAATGCTGAATTGCCCATTGTGTCCAGGGATATGCAGGCAAGGAGGGTTATCAATGGGAAATGCAGGGTTACAGGGGTGGGGTGTATTTTGGAGGGTAAGTATGGACTTGGTGAGCAGAATAGCCTGCTTGCACACTGTTGAAATTCTGTGAAATCTGTTGTCTGTTCCTGGTCTGGCCTATAGTTGGCTCTTAACTGCTCTCTGTGCATTAAATGGAACAATAAATGCTGGCCTAGCCAGTGACACCCACATCCCATGAATGATTTTTTTTAAATGAGAGCAGCCCTATGATACTCTGGGTCTTTGGTGATTTAACTTGCATCTTACACATATTGATATTAATTTTTAAGAAATGACTATGTCCAGATGCTTATTGCAGATGAGTAAAACTGACATGCTGTCAATGCATTATCTTATTTTAGGTCTTTTGTGCACATGGTGTGTTCCATGCAGCCAAGTCTGCATCACGATATAAATTGAATGATTTCGACACAATAAAATTCCTTATATAGGGCGGCTACCTTTTAACACATGAATTAGGAGCAGGAGACAACCATTTGGCCCCTATTCAATTGGATCATGGCTGATCTAGTTGTATTGGGCGTGTACAATTCAAAAAAACAAACCTACCTACCTACTTAAAAATATTCAATAACATCGATTCCACCACCTTCTGAAGCACAGTTCCATAGTCTCTCAACTCGCTGAGAGAAAAAAGAAATCTCCTGATCTGTGTCCTAAAATGCTAACCTGATTTTAAAACAGTGTCTCCGGCTCTTGCCTTTTCCACAAGAAAAGACATTCCTTCCGCTTCAACCTTACCAAGGTCATTCACAATGTTATGTACAGGGGTCCTTGATTTAACGAACATCCAATTTATAAAGGCTCGTACTTATGAATTCCAAACCCATACAGGGGTATAGTTTTAAAGATCCATACTTACGAACAGCTATTTTACATTGACCTACATTGTGTTCAATTTGCAAACAAATTTGACTTATGAATGGACTCAAGAACAGAACCCATTCACATCTTGGGACTGCCTAATCCACAGTCAAGTCACTCCTCGCTCTTTTAAACTCCAATGGAAAGAGTCCTGTCTGTACAACCTTTCCTTGTAAGAGAACCTGCTCATTCCAAGGATCAATCTCGTAAACCTCCTCTGAACCGCCTCCAATTTTCTTAAATAACGAGACTGAATACACCACACACTATTGGAGATGTGATCTCACCAATGTCCTGTTTAACTGAAACATGACACCCTTACTTACTTGTTCACTTCCTCTTGAAATAAATATGGTAATTAGCAATATAGATGAATATGACCATTGTTCTGTGTGTAAGAGGGAAGTGTCATAAATGTAGATTGAGGAAATTCAAACAGATTCTTAGTAATTTTGACCCTAAATATTAAACCTACTTAATTAAAAGAGATTTTCAATGCAGCAGGGAAAACATACCAGTGAGCTCTCTTACTCTGCTACCACTCCGTTCTTTATGATTAATAAATGACAATGGAGAAATAATATATTGTTGCATGTCTGCAGGTTGTATGTAGTTCTGTGTATAGGGTTGTGAGAAAAGATTCAAAAATATAGCATCTAAGTTGCTTATCACTGAACATCTCTATGTCACTTGGCTCAGTTTTATACCTTGATTAGTACAGAGTTTTGGTATGAAAGAGAATTTCTGAAATGTTGCAGAAATAACGGCTGATTTTCATGGTCAGCGATGACATCATGAAGCTGGGTGAGCAGCCAATCAGATTGAAATATTCCCGGACGGCAAACCAGGAAGTGCAAACCACTTTTAGACCCTTTTGCTTTAAAGTTTTGAATTTTGTAGACAGTGAAAAAATGATTAGGTCATACATAGCTAAAGATAGAAGCTAAATATCACAAACAAATACTTTTAATTATGTGGAATTTCCAAATAATTGTGGAGTAATTAGTGTTTCAGCAAAGGACCAGTGAGGCCACTTAACAGTTATAATAAATTTAGCGTCCCATTAAAAACTCAATTAGACATGGTTAAACGAAGTGTGACTTTTCAAGGGTTTTTACTGTGACTCCCGAGTGGAAATTCTTCTCGGTTCAGTAATTTATAATTGATTACCATGTGACGGGGAACGTCAACGACGCACCCTTTGGAAAGGTGTAGATTCACTAACAGAAATTTCCGGATTTCTGCACTTAAAGACATACGTGGTTCTGAAACAGCTTGGCAGGGTAGACGTTGAGGTGTTTCTATTAGGTGACAAAAACACAGGGGGCTAGCATCACTTCGTGCTGAGATGATAAATTTCTTGACTCAATAGCTAATGAATCTTTGGAATTCTCTACCCTTAGGTTGTGGATGATTCATCATTGAACATGTTTAAGGCTGAGATATACAGAATGTTGGTCTCAGAAAATGTTCAATGTATGGGAAGTGTGCACGAAAGTGAAGTAGAAGTCTAACATCAGCTGTGCTCATATTGAATGGTAGAGCAGGTTTCATGAGCTGTATGGTCTTCTACTGCTCCTGATGCTTGTGTGTACTGTAGAGATTGCTGTCAGTTCAGAACTCATGATGAAGCTGTAGCATTTGGGTGCTTAGGAATCGCCAGTTGATTTCTGGCTGCACAGGTTTGAAAGGGAATAATAATACTGCCAGAAAGTGTTGGAGACACTTTCTTTTTCGACAGATGCTGCCAGACCTGCTAAGTTCCTCTAGCACTTTCAGCTTTAATTTCCAGCATCCATTCTGTTTTACTTTTTATTATAGAGGTTCGTATCAGTTACAGTTTCCAATCCAGATTGTAATCCAGTAACCTCAGCTGAAACATTCATGATGGAATGTTTGGTGGAGACAGATTTTTGCCTTCCCCATAATAATTGACCTTCTTGATAAATGTCCCTTTATGAGAATTCTTAATTTGTCTACAACTCAGCATGCGTGGCTGCCTTTCAGAGAGCAAATAAGAAAATTGGATTGTACTGCAGGGGGAGGTCTTTTGTCATTCCTTGGGCAATTATACTAATTTTGTAAAAGAGTACAGACATTCAACAGATTTAAGGGATGATCAGGTTTTTTCAGTTTAGGACCTTGTTTTAATAATGATAAGTTCTATCCTTGACTTTGTACTATGGTTCATTGAAATGTTGTTTGTACTATGTTAAACTTGGAAATGCTTTTATCTGATATTTACATTGGGAGGTTTTCTAGTGTGTCCTAGAGCTGTGATGTCACAAGGGGTTATTGACCACTTTTGTGACATCTTTACTGCGTTATAACAGCAGTCATAACAAGTTGCAGGAGAAAATGTTTTTATGTTCTGTTGCGTGCCTAAGTTCATTTTTTTCACAATAATGATTTGTTTAGACTTTGAGTGAGCATGTCCTTTTCACCCATGACCTACAGGACAAATGAGGAATTGGGTAGAATTGAAACAAAATATTTTTACCTGTATTCAGGACACCTCCTTCCATCTATGGTTCACAGAAAAAAACGTCAATTAAGCACACAATAGCTTAATGTCAGGCGCAAGCTTTATTTGCACAGAGAATCAGTTCATATGTCACAAAGGGTAGCAATTCAGTTTTGTTACTCTTGCTATCTTACTCAGCCTTCACCTTTCTTAAACAATGTTTGCCTCCCACTAACTGGTATTTCCGGCATAGAAAGAACTTTGGGCTGTCAACTCCTTCTAACTTCTTTATAAGATAATTCTGTCTTATTTAAAAGTATCTATACTTTGGAAGAAAGTTCTTAATTAATTACCCATGTTTGCTGTCTGTTTTGATCAATCCTCCTTTGCATTTTAGTTGATGGTCTCTGCAACAGAACTTCTTGTTTGGACTCCATTTTAATCTTTGTTTCCCAACCTCTTGGTCTGTCAATCATTCTTGGTTTAATAAAGCGCATAATGGCTATTATAGTTCATTATTAACTGAATTCCCCTATACACCATTTATATTCCTATGTTACATTGTCGACTTTTAAGATACTTCCTTCCATTTTCCCAAAAGCAACTATATAAAGATCAGTATTATAGAACCTTTATCCACTAAAGTTCTCATTTTTGTTCAGTTAGTGTGTATAAATAATTTAATCTGTTTTTAATTCATTTAACACATTTTTATCTTCTTTGTTATTCTTAATCTGGTTGGTAAATAGAAACTTTTATTCCTGATTTCAGTTCTTGCTACCACTGCTGATTTTACATCGCCTGTCCACTTACTTGTTGATCAAACTACAAAAGTGACTGCATTCTTAAAAATAATTAATTGAATGTAAAGCAGCTTAGCATATCCAGGGATTTTGAAAGGCACAGTATAAATGCAAGTTTCTACTTTCTATTGCCTATCCCTGGTTTAAACTAACGGTAATTATTTAGAGTCATAGAGATGTACAGCACAGAAACAGACTCTTCAGTCCAACTTGCCCATACCAACCGGATATCCCAACACAATCTAGTCCCACCTGCCGGCACCCAGCCCGTATCCCTCCAAACCCTTCCAATCATATACCCATCCAGATGCCTTTTTAAATGTTGCAATTATACTAGTCTCTACCACTTCCTCTGGCAGCCCATTCCACACATGCACCACCCTCTGAATGAAAAAGCTACCACTTAGGTCTCTTTTATATCTTTCCCCTTTCACCCAAAACCTATGCCCTCTAGTTCTGGATTCCCCCATCCCAGGGAAAAGGTTTTGTCTATTTACCCTGTCCATTTTATAAACCTCCTTAAGGTCACCCCTCAGCCTCTGATGTTCCCGGGAAAACAGCCCCAACCTATTCAATCTCCCCTAATAGAGCAAATCCTCCAATCCTGGCAACATTCTTGTAAATCTTTTCTGAACCCTTTCAAGTTTCACAACTTCGTTCCGATAGGAAGGAGACCAGAATTGCATGCAATATTCCAAAATTGGCCTAACCAGTGTCCTGTACAGCCGCAATATGACCTCATAACTCCTATACTCAATACTCTGATCAATAAAGGAAAGCATACCAAAAGCCTCTGCACTATCCTATCTACCTGCGACTCTACTTTCAAGGAGCTATGAACCTGCACTCCAAGGTCTCTTTGTTTAGCAACACTCCTTCGGACCTTACCATTAAGCGTATAAGTCCTACTAAGATTTTCTTTTCCAAAATGCAGCACCTTACATTTATCTGAATTAAACTCCATGTGCCACTCCTCAGCCCATTAGCCCATCTAATCAAGATCCCGTTGTAATTTTCTTCGCTGTCCACTACACAATTTCGGCGTCATCTGCAAACTTGCTAACTATACCATTTGGACTAACTATCACAGCACTGGAGGAATGGTGCAATTTCTGTTAAAATGCAGTACCAAGGAGCTGGATTTACCATACTTAGTGATGTTGCTCTATTGGAATGCTGATATGACCCAAGTGTAAGTTGCGCTTTGCGCTGTGTGCCCCTCCCGCTCCCCACCACCCCCCAAAAATACACACTCACGTGCATATAAATTTCTGTTTTACATGCACATATACAATAATTGTATATCTTGACACTCATTCCTTTCTCCAATACCATTGATTTTATGTTTTTCTTACTGCAGTAGCCAACCAAATGCTACAGATTCACCTTTGACCTACTTCATAAGAATAGAGATAAAACAAAACCATCTGGTTGAGATTACACCTTTTTCGTCTCCCTTCACTGATATGTAAGTAGTGCTGTTTGCAGCAAGTGTGATTCTACTGAGATCGGAAATTTGTTGCCCTGTCAGTGAAGTGAAACTTGTATCAATTTCATATTTTTAGGAAGTGTGGGGAATCCTAGTTCTTTTATGATTCATGAAAAGATTCTCAGTAATTTAAAGAAAATCCCTATACTCTAGTGTCTATACGCTTGCTTAGATTATTGCCAAGATTTGCTTAGCATATATGGTCTTAGCATATCATTCCAGCCATCTTCAAACATTTTGTTAACACAAATGCAAAGTGTGTTGGTTACCAGTTGGTTGGACTAATAACATGGTTCATATTTGCTGCTGCAAAGTCTG
Organism: Chiloscyllium punctatum; assembly: GCF_047496795.1. Lineage (NCBI taxonomy): Eukaryota > Metazoa > Chordata > Chondrichthyes > Orectolobiformes > Hemiscylliidae > Chiloscyllium > Chiloscyllium punctatum. The sequence goes on from NC_092762.1 coordinate 65,494,828, forward strand.
ACAACCGTGATATATCTGACACAAGATGCACTGGATGTACAGTTTTGTGTTCACTATCAAAGTGTGAAAACGTAATAACAACCTGCACAAGTGAATGTTGGGACGTTTGCTCTCAGGAGAACTTTGTGGTTGACGATTAGCTTTCTCTGCAGTTTTCAGTTTGTTTTTGTAGATGGTCAGAAGAATTTGACCACTTAGACTGAGTACTTGAGAAGCGCTAACATTACACAAATGGAAAATATAGTACAGTATACAGTCTTTGTGCTACTTGGTTGAAGACACCATTTCGGGCATTACTACGCTGTAAGTTCTATGTCATTAGTGTCACTTCTTGGATGTAGCCTCCACAATCTGGTCACAGCTAGGTCATTTATGTATAGGTTAAAAAGGAGTGATGGTAGAACAGATCCCTGAGGGAAGTCATTAAGTTGATAGCTCCTTCAGCTTGTCCAATCACTCATGGCAGTAACCAAGCAAGTGTCTAAATATATCAAGGCTGTTGATACATTAGCAAGTAGATCAAGATGAAATGATTGGTTGTTAAGACAATATTTAGATTAAAGTATTCTTTATAACTGTCCGCAATATAAAAATGATTCCGTAAATCTAAGTAGTCAGACACTTGTGCTGTTTCCTCCTAGTGATTGGGCTGAGTATTTTATACGGCCAACAAAGACCAGTTGGGAGTGTACTCTAAGCCTGCTTAAGAAAATAATTGAAATTTTCTCAGAAGCAATTCAACTGGGAATTTCCCTAACTTCCCCAGATTAATATGCTAAACTGGTACCTGGGTTTTTCCATGCCTCCATATTGCATCATTCATAATTAGGTAAGAGAATCAGAGTTATAAAGCATGGAGAAACCAGGAAGTCCACACACTATTGTCAAAAGCAGTTGCATAGTGTATGAGCTATTTGCTCCATCCTTTTGATTGACCTTTATTATTAGAACTTCTACTTAGGGACACAACAGAACATAAAGTTAATCTTCAGAAAAACGATAAACATAAATATGCTGTTTTCACATTTAAATTTCGTTGTAAAAATGCTGGTGATAGGGGAAGTGAGTTATTTGCATGAGAAGGTAGGTGCTTGTTGCATCATTTCTAATGTGGAAATACTATTGTCATCTCTAAAAAGTTGTTATTGGCTGTTAACCAAAAGCCTAGCTTTTCCAGTAAAAAGAGCTTGATAGCCTGGGGAAGGGTGATTTCTCGTTTGACTACAAGATAAGGGCAAGTTTAAAAATCCTGGGTTGAACTTTGTAATGGATTAAGCTTTGAAGCTAAGTAAACATGTATATTCTTAAGATTTGCTTGTAATTTAGTGAAGATTTTTTACATAATCAATAGGCTGAAAATAAAAGGTGCAAAAATGAACCCAGTTGCTGCTTAAGGAATAGATATCTCAAAGTTATCAAAAGTAACATAATATTTGTAAAAGTAGAAATTAATCTGCCAGAAGAAAAAACTTTAAAATTGTTACTTCTACATATTTAACTCTTCAGTAGTTATCACTAAATACCTAATGTACCATAATATGTAAAATGAACATCTCGCCTCAAGAATACAGTAAATCATTTTTTGTTTATATTTTAAAATAATTTGTAATAAGTTTCAAAAGCCTGATTAATCCAACATTTTCAAGAACCAAGCTGTAAATGACAGTGTTAGGAAAATTCGATGCCCTAAACCAGAGGCAGTGTTCAAATTGTGGTCTAACTAATGCTTCGTATAATTTCCACTCAAATCATTTGCTGAACTGGAACCCAGTATTCACTAAAGATGAGATGAAATGGAAGAAAAGACATGAAAATTGCCTAGTTCCATTGTAGTAACTCAGTTATTCTGTAATCTTTAAATCCTTTGTCATTATGTATAGTTTTATGCTCCAAGTGAGAAATCACATCAAAGTACCAACAGTGAGGGTAAGTCCTCTCCAATTGATTTTGAAGGTGCAGTGGTCTACTTGTTTGCTTTTGTTCAGTTTAAGAACTTGGTAATGAAACAAGTTCTAATCTCTGGGTACCTTGATTTATTTAGAAGCAGCTCTGTCGTTAATGTTATTACAGTGATATTGTCAAGTAAATCATTTTTTAAAAGTAATATACACTTGTCCACTGACGATAATTTCTTTAGTGTGGTTTGTATGTTCTTCTGTTCGAAGGTCCTGAAAGGGCTAAAAAATGAAGACTAAATTAGAATACTACAATCTGAATTCTCAACGTGTCACTGACTGGGATAAAATTAAATTAGAATTATAGTATTCTAAGATGACTTAAGTTTGTTTTCTATATTTTTCACAGAACTGAAGGCTTGTTGAATGCAAACAACTTTACAACAAATTTTGGATTTGCAAGCAACATCAATTATCTTGAGTGCCAATCTTATTGTGAAGACTTGTTCTTGATACTTTTTACAGATACTTTACTATGGCCGTGTCCTTGAAACAGGTGTTCAATAAAGATAAGACTTTTCGCCCAAAACGTAAATTTGAGCCAGGCACGCAGAGGTTTGATTTGCACAAAAGGGCGCAAGCATCGCTGAATGCTGGATTAGATCTGAAATTGGCAGTGCAGCTCCCTTCAAACGAGGATCTCAATGACTGGGTAGCTGTACATGTGGTAGATTTTTTCAACCGTATTAATCTGATTTATGGAACTGTATCAGAATTCTGTACGAATGATACATGCCCAATAATGTCAGGAGGACCTCGATATGAATACAGATGGCAAGATGAGAATAAATACAAAAAGCCTACTGCACTGTCAGCACCGCAATATATGAGTCTCCTTATGGATTGGATTGAAACCCAAGTGAACAACGAAAGCATTTTTCCAACCAATGTTGGTGAGCTGAAACATCAAATACTGCCACTGAGTTTGCTTTTCATTTGTTCTTGTCAGTGTTCTCTGAGTAAATGTCATTTTGAACTACTAACTAAACCACAGCTTTTATCAACAAGCTAGAAAAAGCTTCATTTTTTTGATATATATTTTGTAAATGATTAGATAATCAAGTGGTTCAATCACGTTACATCACATAAGTCGTTGATTCCATTTAAAACTGAATTGATAGTAGGGCAAAAGAGGGGGCAGCTATAAGCTACATGTTAATTGAGGAAGCAATGTCTGATGAAAGAAAGTTTTACATTTCAATAATGTTGATCAACTTGCCATCATTTCAATACTGAGTTTACATGTTCTCCCTGTGTCTGCATGATTCGCTCTGTGTACTCCGGGTTCCTCCCACTGTCCAAAGTTATGTAGTTTAGGTGGATTGACCATGCTAAATGTTGCCCCATAGTGTCTAGGGATATGCAGGTTTGATAGATTAGCCATGGTTAAAAACCCCATGCAGGGTTACAAGAATGGATGTGGAGGGGTCGGTCTGGGTGGGATGCTGTCCCAAGGATCGGTGCAAACTCCACAGGCCAAATGGCCTCTTCCTGCACTTTCGGGATTCTGATTGCTTGGTTCCTCTGCTGAATCCAATGTAACTTTAAAAAAAGATGGCTGCCCTGTAAACCGTTTGGGATAAATCACTTTGCATTTGTCAGACTGGAGTTTAATCTATTGCTATACTAAATGGTATGTGGACTGTAAGCTATAGAGACAAATCAAAATAAAATGTTGGAAGTGCACAATACCTATAGTAGCAAAACATAATCAAGGGGACGAGAGTAGACCATTCAGCCTCAAGCCTATTCCATTGTCCAATTTGATCTGCCTCTTAACTCATGGTTCTGCAATCTTCCTTATTCTTATCAAAAAAAAATTGTTTTGAAAATTTCAACAAACTTACTATCAACTTGGGGTTGCAGTTCCAGATTTCCATACAGTCAAAATTGGATATGTACAGTTACTGATTACTTTTTAAAAAATTACTAATTTTTAAAAAAATCCTCCTTATGATTTAAGATTTGAATCCAGCAATACAAATATTCTGTTTTATGTAATACTGAGAGATTGATCTGATGCAGAGTAGTTCAAGCAAATTTACTTTGAAAAGTGCAGGTTTAACATTTTATTTCCAATTGTTATTTACTAAATACTCATAATCATGAACTTCAAAAATACTGTAAAGTTCGTGTCTACACAAAGAAATTTTGAGCTTTTGACACCATTTAACACTAACAAAAATGTTAAATTATATATATTTTTTCTCTTAGGTACCCCCTTTCCTAGGAATTTCCTGCAAGTTTGCAAGAAGATTCTCTCTCGCCTTTTCCGTGTTTTTGTCCATGTCTACATCCACCACTTTGACCGGATTAGCTTAATGGGTGCAGAGGCGCACGTTAATACTTGTTACAAGCATTTTTACTACTTTGTTACAGAGTTCCATCTAATAGACAACAAAGAATTATTACCACTGGTATGTTGCTTTACAGCTCAGTTTAACAATCAGGTTTATTTGATAGATTTCTTTTGAGAGTAGAGCTTTCTGTTCTATTAGCCTTTTTTTTGTAATTTTAATTGGGGTTAATAATGGGATATAATAATTTGGTTCCTGTAAAAAAAATGAGACTATAACATTAAAGCTGGTGGGAAGATAAGGTTGGATTAACTAACTTTGAGAAATTAATGATTTCAAATTTGGAATTTTTTTTTTCATCTTTAAACATGCACAGATTTGAACCTTTGGTCAAAAAGGCGCTGGAACTATTGAATATCTATCAGATGGGGTTTTTGTTTGCATTTATCTAGGTTTCATGAAACCATCTATCCTAATGTCCCCAAATGTGACTTGGTGTCAAATTCTGTTTGGTAACACTCTTGGAACATATTATGTTGAGGGCACTACATAATTATAAACTGGTGTTGATCACTAGACATGTTTGAATGAGTCAGAGGGCAAGAATTAGAACCTCATTATAAATGTATGGTGAGCGGCAAATATTTGCATAAAATGTACAGGGTACCACCAACCAAACCATTGGTGCATAATGTATGTTACTGGTTCGACCAGTTGGAGACCCAGGTTTCTGAAGTAGCTTAGTGGCTCTTTTCAATTCCATGACAAATTACAATTGCACTCACTCCTAAATACTGGAAGACTGGAACACTGAATTTTATTCATTCTAAAAACATTTTGAAAACACAGTGCAACAACATATTACTGTCAACTAAACAGAATTTCATCACATGCATGGAACCATAAACATTGAAGAGTCACTAGTAAATCCAGGAGGGAATTTGTGAGAAGTTTCTTTACCCCCAGGATTGGGAGAATGTGAAACTTGCTACTATAATGAGTTGTTGTGGTGGAAACATTTAAGGGGAAGCCAAACATGTATGCAACAGAGATAGAATTAGGAATATATGTTGATGGAGTTAATTCAAATAAGATTGGGCAGAAACTTATGTAGAAGATAAACACTGACATAGATTTACTATGTGGAATAGTCTCTGTGAACTTCAGATTCTCTGTAATCCCGTGAAGAAGCAAAACTAGTATGTCTTAACATTTGTTAAAGTTATTTTTCCTGATTAAGTTGTTGAATGTCACTGAAGCCAGTTCCGTTAGTAAACATTGGTGCAAGTTGATATAAAATATTAAGGAGGGTTACTTGCTGTAAATAATGTGTGAGTACCCCCATATATCAAATGATAGGCTTGCAAGTCTCTTTCCATAATTATTTTGAAGCAATAAAATGATGCTGCATGAAACCAGATTAACTGGAGATTTGGATTGTTTCATTGGGCTTTTTAATAATTTTCAAAGTATTTTTATTAAATAGGAAGCTTTCCAGAATTACATTCGCAAGCACAATAATTACATTTTAAATTAAGGACATACTGGGAATAAGCAATAGATAGTTCAGCATTGAAAGAAAAGGAATGCGCAAGAAGTTTTAATTATTTCAATTTAGAAATGATACTTTCTGCTAAAGATATGCCTTTTCACAGATTACTGCTAGTGTTTTGTCACGGGAGTTCTACTATTGTGATATAGAAATTAATGATTCTGCAGGAGCTGAATTAGCCATGGAATTGATTTAAATTATCAGTGTATATATTTAATTCAGAATTTGTTGTTCGGATCCAAATGACAGATTTTCTCATTTATCTCATCAGCTAATTATAAGTTTTGTTAACAGTAAATTGCTGGCCAAGACTTATTCTCAGATTTATTTTACTGGGAATATTTTGTGTAGCAGATGATGAAAGAAATGTTAATTAAAATCCCAATGGTGAGATGGCCACAAAAATCTGTAGATTAAAATATTTCTTGTTCAAGTTTTGTTAATTCTTCTGTAATATATGGCTGTACAATACCGTCATCTTGCTTCTGCAATTTCCTTTCTTTGGTGCTGATAATGGTATTAGAGTTAAAAATCTCACAACACCAGGTTATAGTTGAACAGGTTTAATTAGAAGCACACTAGCTTTCAGAGCGACGCTCCTTCATCAGGTGATAGTGGAGGGCTCAATCCTAACACAGAATTTATAGCAAAAATTTACAGGGTGATGTAACTGAAATTATACATTGAAAAATTATGTTAAGCCTTTCATCTGTTAGAATACAGTGATAGTTTCACTTCTTTCATGTGTAAATCACAAAACTTTTTTTAAAAAGCTGCATTCTCGGGTTAGCTGTTAACAATGGTGATAGCTAGACAATATGTTGAAGGTGTTGGCCCCCTGTGTTCTCTGTCTATGCCATGATGCTTAGATTGATTCTAATCTTAAAAAGTGAGATAATGGTGTTTTACATAAATTCATGCAGTTTTTGAGCTCCGAGTTCTACATGAATGCATGCAGTTCCAAATCAAGGGTATTAGAGGTCTACATCACAGAAAAAGCTCCCCTCCCCCATCAATTCTGTGCTGATCAAAAGCAACCACCTAATTATTCCTGCCTCATTTTCTAACGGTTGGCCCAGGCTTTGTATGCCTTGGCATCATAAGTGCACAGCTAAATACTACTTTAATGTTATGAGGGTTTCTGACTTTACCAGTCTTAAATTCAGTGAGTTCTAGATTCCCACAACCTCCGAGTGAAAACATATTTCCTAACATATATTTCCCTCTGAACCTTCTGTGCCTTACCTTAAGCTAATGCACTCTAGTCATTGATCTCTTCACCAAGGGGAAAGATTCCTTCCTGCTGACCCTATCTATGCCCCACATAATTTCATACCTCTCAATCATGTCTTCTATTCCAAGGAAGCCAACTACAGTCTATTCAATTTCTCTTCGTAAGTAAAACTCTCCAGCCCAGAAAACAACCTGGTAAATCTTTGCACCTTCTCCAATGGAAACACATCTCTCCTATAATGAATACAGTATCTGTGGCCCAACCAGCGGTTTATACATTCCCGCATGTCCTCACTGCTCTTAAATCCTATGCCTCAGTTTAAATGTCCATTTATCCTCTTAGTATTTTTATTTTTCTGATCTGTTACCTTAAGAGATTGGTAGAAGTGTGCACTAAGGTCCCTATGATCTTTGGTTCTCCCTAGAGTACAACTATTTATCATGCCTTATTTGTTCTGCCAAAGTGCATCACCTCATATTTATTCAGATTGAATTCCATTTGTCACTGTTCAACTTGTCTATATCCTTCTATAATGACGTGGAGGTGGCAGTGTTGGACTAGGGTGGACGAAGTTAAAAATCACACAACACCAGGTTATAGTCCAACTAGTTACCTGATGAAGGAGCAGCACTCTGAAAGCTCGTACTTCCAAATAAACCTGTTGGAACTTGTGCGTGAATTTCAGCCTTTCAAAAGTAGTATCCATGTAACAGTTGACCTCATAAATTTAACCTTAAAAATAGTCTAAAATGTTTGACTTTTACAGGAGTTTATAAGAGAGATGCCACAAACAGCAAGGACCTCAACATTGGTCCCTGTGGAACTCTAGTGGATATAGGTTTCCAGGCACAAAAACACCCCTTGACCATCGCCCTTTGGCTCCTGCCATCCAGCATCAAAATATTCTTGGATCCCATGGGCTCTCATCCTTGCTCTAATTCTTCCATGTGGGACCTTATTAAAAGCCTTGCTGGATTCCAAGTAGACTACATCAAATTCAAATGAATTGCCCTCATCAACACCTGGTCACCTCTTTGAAAAAGTCAATCACATTGGTTCGATATGACCGCCTTTTAACAAAACCACGTTGACTGTTCTTGATTAATCCCTGCCTTAGCGAGCTTTGAGAAGATTTGTAGCTCAGGTTGAGGTTTTGGATGTAGGTTTGCTCGCTGAGCTGAAAGGTTCATTTCCAGACGTTTCATTACCTTACTAGGTAACATCTTCAGTTGACCTCATGCTGAAAATTCCTGCTTCCTGTTTATATGTTTGGGTTTCTTTGGGTTGGTGATGTCTTTTCCTGTAGTGATGTTATTTCCTGTGGTGAAGTCACTTCCTGTTCCTTTTCTCAGGGGGTGGTAGATGGGGTCTAACTCGATGTGTTTGTTGATAGAGTTCTGGTTGGAATGCCATGCTTCTCAGAATTCTTGTGTGTGACTTTGTTTGGCTAGTCCTAGGATGGATGTGTTGTCCCAGTCAAAGTGGTGTCCTTCCTCATCCGTATGTGAGGATACTAGTGAGAGAGGGTCATGTCTTTTTGTGGCTAGTTGGTGTTCATGTATCCTGGAGGAGGTAATAAGCATAATCCCTGCCTCTCCTAATGCATATTAATTCTATCCCTGATTTGCTTCTGATAGTTTCCCCCACCACTGACATTAGTTGACCTTAAGGTAAAAACTGTAACACGGTGTTTTCTTTTTGCCAGCTGACTGAAGTTGTCTGTAACTGTCCACATGTGTTCCTGCCTGTCATTCTGTGCCTTTTGTCTTATTTGACAACTTTTAATAACAGTCTATGAGCCAGGATGTACTGTGGATAATTTCACAGCAATCATACCTTGTAATTATTATATTTTATTTCATTGGTTAAATCATGCAGCAAAAAGGAAAGCCAAAATTCCTGCATGTGGTTCTGTACTTTCTATTAACATCAACAAAACAAAATTCTGGAAATTACTGCTTCGACATTATTTTTCTTTGTTGTGATTAATTTTCAAAGTTCAAAATCATATGAACGAGCATTTCACAAATTATTGAGAAAATCTAAATTCTGTTTTTTGACTGAAGAACCATAGTTGCCTTTAGACCATTTGTGGATGCAAGGGGATCAGGCCTGGGAACTAAATATCCAAAAATACCCATCCAATTGAAAGGACAGGCAGGTGGGCAGAGGGCAAGGTTGCCTTGTTAATAAGTAGTGAGATTAAATTAATAGTAAGAAGCGATAGAGAGTCAGAAGGCAAGGGATCTGTGTGGGTAGAGTTGATGAACTGCAAAGGAAAAAAGACACTAATGGAAATTACGTGCATGCCTCTTAGCTGTAATCTTCATATAGTGCAGAAAATAAATTGGGAGAAGGAAAAGATATGCAAGAAAGGCATTATTGCAATAATCATGAGAAACTTCAATAGGTGGTGGATCCCAAGGAAAGGAATTCATGAAATGTCAGATTTTTTTTGGAGCAACATGTGGTGGAGCCACGAGAGAACAAGTAATTCTGGATTTGGTGATTGCTGTGTAATGAGGTAGATCTGATTAGGGAGTTTAAGGTGAAAGAATTCCTAGGGGACAGTGACCGTAATATGACAGAATTCACAGTGCAGTTTGAGAGAGACAAGCTTGAATCTGATTGAGTAAAGGAAACTACAAAGACACCAGGGAGGAGCTGGTCAGAGCTGTTGAGAAGTGGAGCCTAGCAGATAAGACGTGGAGCAGCAATAGCAGGTGCTTCTGCAGGTAATTTGGGAGGCACAGCAGAAATTCATTCTAAGGAAAGAGGAAAAATACTGAGGAGAGGACAACAAGGGAAATCAGATATAGCATAAAAGCAAATAAAAAGGCATACAATATAGTGAAGATTAATAGGAAGCCAGAGAATTGCGAAGCCTTTAAAAACCAGCTTAGGACAGCTAATAAAGCAATAGAGGGGAGAAGATTAAATATGCAGATAAGTAGTATAAAAGAAGATTGCAAGAGGTGTTTTTTAGATATCTAAAGGGTAAGAGAGAGGCAGGAGTAGACATTGGCCCATTGAGAAATGAGACTGAAGAAGTAGTAATGGGGAGCAACAAAATGGCGGAGGAACTGAATAGGTTCTTTGCATCAGTCTTCATGGTGGAGGACACCAGTACATACCAGAACTTCGAAAGTCAGGGGCAGGGTTAAGTTCAGTGGCCATCATTAAGGAGAAAGTGCTGGGGAAACTAAAAGGTCAGAAGGTGGATAAATAACCCAGACTGGATGGACTGCACCACCTGGTTCTGAAGGAGAAGGCTGAGGAGATTATGATGGCATTGGGAGGTGATCTTTCAGGGAGAGTCCCAGAGTACTCAAACGTTTTTTGTTGCACCCCTATTTAAGAAGGGAGGGAGACAATAGACAGGAAATTATAGGTCATTGGTAAGATTTTAGAATCCATTATTAAGAATGAGATTGTGGAATACTTGGGAGTGCATGGTAAAATAGGGCTGAGTCAGCAGGGCTTCATCAGAAGGAGATCATACCTGACAAATCTGTTAGAATTCTTTGAGGAGGTAATAAGCAAGATAGTCAAAGGAGAGCAAGTGAGTGGCATCTATTTGGATTTCCTTTGATAAGATGCCATGATGTTAGAGGCAAGGTACTGGCATGGACAGAAGATTGGCTGACTGGCAGAAGGCGAACAGTGGACATAAAGGAGTTTTTTTAAAGATAGCAGCCAGTGACTAGTGGAGTTCCACAAGGGTCAATATTGGAACCGCAACTATTCATGTTAAACACTACTGAACTAGACAAAGGAACTGAGGGCATCGTTGCTAAATTTGCAGTTAACACAAAGATAGTTGGAGGGACAGGTAGTGTTGAGGAGGTGCGGAAGGACTGGGCTGCAGAAGGACTTGGGCAGCTTAGGAGAGTGGGCAAACATGTGACACATGGAATACAATGTGAGAAAGTATAAGGTTATGCGTTTTGCTGGGAACACTGAAGGCATAGACTCTTTTCTAAATAGGAAAAGGCTTTGAAAATCTGAAGCACGAAGAAATTTGAGTCCTAGTTCAGGATTCTCTTAACGTTAACATACAGGTTAAGTTGTCAGTTATGAAGGCAGAAGAAATATTAGTATTCATTTCAAGAGGGCTAGACTATAGGAGTAGGAATGTACTGCTGAGACTGTCTCAGGCTCTGGTCAGACTGCATTTGGAATATTATGAGCAGTTTTTGGCCTCTCCTCTAAGGAAGGATGTGCTGGTCATGAAAGGGGTCCAGAGGATATTTACAAGAATGATCTTGAGGATGAGGTGCTTGTCAGAGGATGAGCAATTGAGGACTCTACGTCTGTACTTGATGCAGTTTAGAAGGATGAGGAGGATCTGAATGAAACTTATACAATACTGAGAGACCTGAATAGAGTGGACATGGAGAGGATGTTTCCACTAGTATGAGAGACTAGGATCCGAAGGCATAGACTCAGTGAAGGGACAAATCAGTGCATCTGAGAGGAGGAGGAATTTCTTAAGCAAGATAGTTGCTAATCTGTAGAGCTCATTTCTACAGAAGACTGTGGTGGTCAAGTCATTTAGTGTATTTATAATAGAGATAGGTTCTTGATTAGTAACAGGATTTCAAAGGTTATGGGGAGAAGTCAGGAGAATGAGCTTGAGAAACATATCGGTTATGATTGAATGGTGGAGCAGACATGATGGGCTGAATAGTCTAATTCTGCTCTTTTTATCTTTTGGTCTTATGGTTAGTTATCCCATTATGCCTGTTCCAGCTCTTTATGACAGTAATCCAAAGCAAATTGTATTGTTTCACTCTCTGTCCATAGTAATGGTTTCTTCCTTTGTGCCCTTTAAGGGCAACATATCTAAAAACAATCTGTGATTCAACTCCTGTCTTTAGAAAATATTCCATGGTCCAAAGGATTTGCGTAAATGCTACAAGGCTATCATTGCCACTAAAAAAAAAATTTGTTTCTTTAACAGAAGGAGATGACTACGCAAATGTGCCATTGAGAAAGGACCTTCTGACCAGAAGAAGCTGTTTCGTTCACTTATTGAAATGGATTTTCTTACACCAAAAAAAACCACTTGAAAGAAACTTTCTCCTGTTTCAAATAATGATTTACTGATGTTGAAATGTGAACGATACAAATTCCTAACATGGAATTTTCTATTGATATAGAAAACCATAATGTTTGCGGAAAATTCTATAAGGTGAAGCACCTACCTGGAGCAGTTAATTGCTTAACTTTTACAACTACTCTGAGTTGCATGATATTGTAGTTGTATTAATGCACAAAATGGAGAAAATTATAGCTTTTCTATTTTAATTATTCAGCAGGATATAAAGATTTATTGTTTTTTTGTAGTTGAGTAAAGCATATTTGAATGTATGATCAGGCACTATTGAAACAAGATCATGCAAGTTTTTTCCCATGCCTTTTAGAAATGAATATTTCAATTTACTTACTTGCACAGTTCATGTTGCTGATGTAATGAAAGGCTCTGGCTGGTGCCAGAAAATTTTGTAAAAGCTATTTGTAATATTCCATGCAGATTTTACTTCTGTGAGTTTCCTAAACAATTGGTTTAATCCCAATTGTTGGAATCCCAAAAGTTCTTTATAAAAGAATTGTACCATCACAGATCAATCAATAATGCTGGCTTGCAAACAAGAACATCTGTAAATGTAGTCCTGATATGGTACATAGAATATCACTGAACAAAAAAGTGGATTTTTTTTTAAAAAGCTATTTAAAAATGAATGATATACTTTTTTAAACTAGTATTGCTTGTTTAAGGTTTGACTGTTCATAATGCTAGAGTACAATATAGTTTTCCATAGTTCCTGGGGGCACCTGTGATGTAAAGAAGTTCTTGTCAAATTTATTATATTTTATATCTTATATTTTATCTATTTGGCTTCATACATTACATGATGTGATTAAATCTCTTACTATCTGAATTATTTGAATAGTCTTCTTAATTCTGAGTGATGTTTCTTTTTAGGTTAATGTCATGTTGTTAAAACATTTGCATTTTAATTTTTTCTTCCTCCAATTCTAACTGTTGCGTGTTCTGTCCAGGGTGTTTTTTTAACAGTGAACTCAAAAGAATGCATTGTTTTTGTGAGAATGAGTGCACAACAGAATAGTAACCATAACATAGGTTTGATTATCATAGAGTTGTAGAATCCCTACAGTGTGGAAACAGGCCATTTGGCCCAACAAGTCCACACCGACCTTCCAAAGAGTATCCCACCCAGATCCATTCCCTTACCTCTGTTATTCTACATTTCCCTAACTAATGGACCTAACTAATGAACATCTCTGAACACTATGGGCAATTTAGCATGGCCACTTCACATTAACCTGCACATCTTTGACTGTGGCACTATGTTAAAATCTCTGGCTTTCATCAGCTGTTTTGTTTGTAAAATATGTAGGAAATAGAATTTAGGGGCAGGAGTATGTTAAGTGTTCATTGTGTTAATTGCCAGGGATCCGTTCCAATGAATATTCCTCATTCCAAACCAAGTTGTAAGAAAATGTTTCTTTATTCAAAGGAATGCAATAAGTGCTGTGATTCTAGACATTTATGCTTTATTATACCTTTACAACAATTCTCAATGTGGTTCCAGCAACCAACTGTCTCTTGGGATAACAAAAACAGAAATAGCTGGAAAAGCTCAGCAGGTCTGTTGTAAACAAGCAGGAGGCTGGAGAACACAGCAAGCCAGGAAATAGGGAAGTGAACTCTGAAAACGTGTTACACCTGAAACATTGACTTCTCCATCTCCTGATGCTGCCTAGTCATCAAGTCATAGGGATGTGCAGCATGGAAACAGATCCTTCGGTCCAACCCGTCCATGCCGACCAGATATCCCAATCCAATCTAGTCCCACCTGCCAGCACCTGGCCCATATCCCTCCAAACCCTTCCTATTCATATACCCAACCAAATACATCTTAAATGTTGCACTTGTACCAGCATCCACCACTTCCTCTGGCAGCTCATTCCATACACGTACCACCCTCTGCGTGAAAAAGTTGCCCCTTAGGTCTCTTTTATATCTTTCCCCCTTCACCCTAAAACTATGTCCTCTAGTTCTGGACTCCCTGACCCCAGGGAAAATACTTTGCCTATTTATCCTATCCATGCTCCTCATGATTTTGTAAATCTCTATAAGGTCTCCCCTCAGCCTCCAACGCTCCAGGGAAAATAGCCTCAGCCTGTTCAGCCTCTCCCTATAGCTCAAATCCTCCAACCCTGGCAACATCTTTGTAAATCTTTTCTGAACCCTTTCAAGTTTCACAACATCTTTTCAATAGGAAGGAGACCAGAATTGCACGCAATATTTCAACAGTGGCCTAACCAATGTCCTGTACAGCCGCAACATGACCTCCCAACTCCTGTACTCAATACTCTGACCAATAAAGGAAAGCATACCAAACACCACCTTCACTATCCTATCTACCTGCGACTCCACTTTCAAGGAGCTATGAACTTGCACTCCAAGGTCTCTTTTTTTTTTCAGCAACACTCCCTAGGACCTTACCATTAAGTGTTTAAGTCCTGCTAAGATTTGCTTTCCCAAAATGCAGCACCTTGCATTTATCTGAATTAAACTCCATCTGCCACTTCTCAGTCCATCTGGTCCAGATCCTGTTGTAATCTGAGGTAACCCTCTTCGCTGTCCATTGCACCTCCAATTTTGGTGTCTTCTGCAAACTTACTAACTGTACTTCTTATGCTCGCATCCAAATCATTTATGTAAATGACAAAAAGTAAAGGGCCCAGCACCGATCATTGTGGCACTCCACTGGTCACATCATCTGTGTCCTTCTAGTTTCCTGCTTGTCTAATTTGGATTCCAACATCTACAGTTTTTTAAAATCTCCAACTAAGTTTGTACCACTGCAAAGTCTCTTCAAAGGACTTTGAAGAAGTTCTTTGCCTCCCTCAGACATTAACTCAGTCAATCCCTTTCTCACTATCACACTGCTGTGCCCCTTCAGCTGTTCGACTACACTGCAGGCCTGGCAGCACCTGTGGCATCTGCAGCTCTTTCAGTATCTCTTGGAATAATTTTTTAATGTAATTCCTCACTTTGGACACAGTAAATACACTGCTTCTCTTATGACATGATTGGATGTCTGTTTTCTGATACGGGCATTATCTAAATATAATGGATAAGCTGCAAAAGCTGAGTGAAAGTGCATCACCAATCAGAAACATGGAGCATCTGCATTTCGAGGGTAAAAAAGGAATTGAAGGAGAAGGGATACTATCAGAGTTCCAGGCAATAGAAAGGGAAGTTCGATTCTTATGAGATGTCGAGGAACACTCCGACTGTACTTGGCACAGAATAGCCTCAAATGGTCTCTTCTTGAATCACTGACTAGGCTGTTCACTAATCCAGAATCTGGTTTCCAGCATCTGCAGTCATTGTTTTTACCTCGTTCAATATCAAGTACCAGTCAGCAGAGCTTATGCGACATATACTCCTCCCATTGATAGTTTAAAAATGCAACAAAATTGTATTGACGTAATGAAGTTATTCATGGGAGTAATGAGGGCTGTTAATTTCAAGGCTTCCACTAAATGTTCATGACCAGTTTTGTGGTAAAATTGAGATGTTAAATGCTATGCCGCAATTTTCATTGTTCAATAATTCCAATCCCGAGATAAAGCTTAGTCTCATGACCTCCTTATCTGCCTGAAATCCTATTGGATCAACTAATGCACAAATGAGGAACACAGTTGAGAAATCCAAGGCCAACTTATTAATATTGGAATATGTATAACGCTTGTAGTGTTACAATGAGAGAAAAACAATGAATAAAAATATAGTGACTCGTGAAATGCAGGTATCAGCTCGTTGAGCCAAGTGGCTTGATGAGTGCTGTCACATTCTGTGATTCTATCGTCTATCCTAGTTTCACCTCTTCCTTTTAAAACAAATCCACTGACATTAATCCAGCGTTCTGTTGTAGTTTTTATTTTTCCAGCAGATGGCGCATGGAACATGGTGGAATATGAGTTGGCTAAAGCTTGCTAGAAATCAACTAAGTAATTTCTTTTAGCGTCTTTTGTGGAGGATTTCTTTTCATGAGGCCTCATCAATTTTCCTGTGTTATTGCTCCAAACTCACCTAAACTCTAGTGGTGCCTGACCATAGGTGGAAGTATTTGCCACTGCTTGATTTCCAAAGCCAGCAGCACCTTTAAAAAGGCATTATGCACCTGATCAAGCACTCAGTCTGGGGCTGCCCTTTTTGTTTCAAGTAACTTGACTGTGGCAGAAAATGGAAATTAGTGTTGCAGTTTACAAACAGAGACCTGGAGATCCTGGTGGACAGGGTGATGCAGCAGAGTAGCACCCTGTTTCCCCCAGACCTGAGAGAGGAAGCCACTGTTCAAGACCATGCCAATGGTGATTCTATATATTCCATATACCTATTCATTCAATATTAATAACAGTGAACTTCAGTATTAATTACATTCCTAGATTTTGTACCTTGAAATTCTTTTGCAGTTATAAAACCTGCCACAGAATAGAAGGGGGAATCAAAATTAGAAAATAAGTTATAATGTGTGTTAATTTTCAGAAGACCTTCTGTTAAAGTGGAGTTTTCACCAGTCACTGAGTCTCCGGTGAATGGATCACAGTCTGTCTCTTGATCTCACTGCAAGTACTACCCTTCTCTCCAGCACGTCTCACACTTAAAGAGGCAGGTTTAAAGCATACCTTTTGCATATTCCCACATCCCATAAGTGATAAACGTTATCTGTGTTTGATTTTCTTGACCTTGGTGAAGGAAGTAGGGTCTGGTAGCTGAAGGGAGCTTCTGCCCTTGAGCCCCGCCCCTCCAACCGCCACCAGGACAGAACCCCACTGGTCCTCACCTCCAACCCCACCAACCTCCATGTCCAATGTATCATCCGCCGTCATTTCCGCCACCTCCAAATGGACCCCACCGCCAGGGACATATTTCCCTCCCCTCCCCTATCAGCGTTCCGAAAAGACCACACCCTCCGTGACTCCCTCGTCAGGTGCACACCCCCCACCAACCCAACCTCCACTCCCAGCACCTTCCTTCCCCTGCAACCGCAAGAAATGCAAAACTTGCGCCCACACCTCCCACCTTACCTCCCTCCTAGGCCCCAAGGGATACTTCCATATCCGTCACAAATTCACCTGCACCTCCACACACATCATCTATTGCATCCGCTGCACCCGATGTGGCCTCCTCTATATTGGGGAGACAGGCTGCCTACTTGCGGAATATTTCAGAGAACACCTCTGGGACACCTAGACCAACCAACCCAACCACCCCGTAGCCCAACACTTCAACTCCCCCTCCCACTCCACCAAGGACATGCAGGTCCTTGGACTCCTCCATCGCCAGACCATGGCAACACGACGGTTGGAGGAAGAGCGCCTCATCTTCCGCCTGGGAACCCTCCAACCATAAGGGATGAACTCAGATTTCTCCAGTTTCCTCATTTCCCCTCCCCACACCTTGTCTCAGTCAAATCCCTCGAACTCAGCACCGCCTTCCTAACCTGCAATCTTCTTCCTGACCTCTCTGACCCCACCCCACTCCAGCCTATCACCCTCACCTTGGCCTCCCTCCACCTATCGCATTCCCAACGCCCATCCCCCAAGTCCCTCCTCCCTACCTTTTATCTTAGCCTGCTGGACACACTTTCCTCATTCCTGAAGAAGGGCTGATGCCCGAAACGTTGATTCTCCTGTTCCTTGGATGCTGCCTGACCTGCTGCGCTTTTCCAGCAACACATTTCCAGCTCTGCTAGCTGAAGGCAGGCATCATTGGGGTAGTCATTGTCTTGACAGGCCTTTAGTGAGCCAAAGAAGCTTTACCAGCTTCATGATATAAAATTTCATGAGCTACCTTACCACTGTTAAACATTAAATATCATGAAGTTGCTGAACTACAGTCGATACAGGAAAAACAAGCCATAGATATTTAATTTCAGTGATTCAAAATTGTAAGTACCTTCTTAATGATGTAATAATTGTCCATTACTGGGAACAGCCTCTTTGACACTGAAAATTGTCTATATTATAGCTACGGAGTCTCATTCCTTCAGATTTGGAAAGCATAGTTTTATGCTCATTATTGACTGGTCATGAGATCCAATGTTCACAGACTTGGAATATGTGTTTTAGTATGATTACTTCACTTCAGTTAGATGAGGGCCTATCTTACAAGACTTCAACATTGACCTGAAGCGGAAAATTTCAAATCTGTGGATTAAGTTTCACATTCTACCAGTGCTTGAAGTGGGGTGGAAAGATTTACCTCATTTAAGTGGGCACCAGGATCACTTAGGTGACAGCTGAATAAGTGGCTGCTGTTGGGGCTGAAGCAGCAAAATGGAGACACCTTGATAATAGTACATCCTCAAAGTCAAGTAAGTGGGTTCAGGTAGGAATGTCTTTGTGAGAGAGAAGGGGCAGGTCCCTAAGAGAGGCAGGTAACATCATTCTTGATGCCATTGGGGAATCCCATATTATCAAAAAACGAGCCCCTCCCCACCACCACAGCTATCCACTGGGAATCTGCCAGGCTTTACTAAGTCTCCCCATGAACCACTCTGAACCACTTAATCTCTGGTACCATCCAATGGAGGGGATTTTTCTGACCACTGACAAAATGCCATAACAATGGGATGATGATGATACACAGGTCACCTGTCATCTTCCTGCACCATTGTTCCACCTCCCAGCCCATGCCTAAAGTTCTGGTAAAATGCAGCTAATAGAACAATGCTATCGAAATAAAACTCCATATTGGTCATAGGGTTCATTTTCAGATTATGTTATTTTTTAACAAGCAATGAATTTACTGCACTTTCAACCTGGAACACTTGATGATGCTTAGGTCTACAACAGAACTACACTACTCCAAACCAGCAGGAACCGAAAACACTACAGACTAGCAGCTTATGATGCATTATTTGCTCCATATGCAAAACACAATAGTACTTTAGATCGTATTTATGTTTCCCTGCTGCCAGCATTTAGAAAGTTTGTGGTGGACTTTAATCTGAGTCCATTTTGGGAGAACCCTTATCAGGAGTACCTCTCGAATGATTCCTTAACTTTAGTTCAAGAAATATAATTCCTAAAGATGCTACATGTGTGTAAAGGATTGCTCTGTGTCTCCACCAAATGAAAGGTGCCAGCTGAGTGTATTTCTGTCCTCCAGAAAGCCTTTTTGTATTATAATGTGTAAGCCACATTCTAATAACCTGGAATTTTTGGGGATTTGGGCTATGTTTCTGTAATACATTCTCCCACCAGAGGGTATAGAGTTGGACTTCCAAGTATGCAATACAAAAAACTAAGACAATGAAAAATCTAAAAGGTATAGAAGAACCAAACATTTAAATTAAAGTCAACTGGAAAGTCAATCACAACATTCAATAGTATAGAATCTAGATTTATATTTCAATTATTGTTACAGTAAAATGTTTTAATTATCAGTTAATATTGTAGCATTTACCTTAATTCTTTGAGTGAAATGAGAGTTAAGAAGATGACTCTGCCCAAGTTAGAGAGCAACTTGCCTTCACTAAGCCTCAGAAGTCAATCCACTAACTTGTATGAGATGCATAAGTGAGCAAAGCAAGTTTAAGGGTGTCATGTGTGTTCTCAAACTTTGTAGCAATTTTGAGGCTGCACAGTTAATGTGTTACATATAGTGGTGTTATCACTGTTCTAATTAGTTCACTCACTTTTGTGTTCCAAAAATTGGTTTTGATCATTGTCAATTTTTTTCTTCGGTTCAGCCCTGTTAATTTCAAGTACACTTGTATAACTGTGAAATTAAATGTAAAATATTTATTGGTGACATTGATTCTCGCACAGCCAAACTTCTGTGGTCTCTTAATGATTAATTTGTAAACAAGGAGAAAAATGGGCAAATTTAATACAAAGATCTGAACTAACTGCTGTATTACTGAAGTGCATTTTAAAGGTATGATAAAATGCATTAATGTATGTATTAACAAGTGAAATTATCCTGTTGAATTATTTGGCTTTTCAACCTCCATACATTCCTGGCTGACTATTGATAGATCACTCTGTAAAACAGTCACACCAGACTTGAAATGTTAACTCTATTTCCCAGATGCTGCCAAACCTGCTGATATTCTCCAGTATTCTGTGTTTGTTTCAGATTTTCAGCATTTGCAGTATTTTGTTTTTATTGCTGATAGATCACCAGCAAATGTACAAGAAGCTGGTGAGACCACATCTGGAGTACTGACGGCAGTTTTGGCCCCTTTATTTAAGGAAAGATATTTTATTGGAGGCAGTTAGTATAGGGGGGATTGTCTTATGAGTAAAGGTTAAACCCGTTGGCTCTCTATTCTTTGGAGTTTTGAAGAATGTGTATTGGTCTCACTGAAACATATATAGCATTGACAGAATAAATGCTGAAAGGATGTTGCACCTCATGGGAGAGTCTAGGACCAGAGGGCATAGTCTCAAAATTAAGGGTGGGGTCTGTTTGGAGGTGGCGGAAGTGACGAAGGATGATACGATTTATCTGGAGGTTGGGGTGGTAGGTGAGGACCAGTGGGGTTCTGTCCTGGTGGCAATTGGAGGGGCGTGGTTCAAGGACAGATTCCAATTCCAATACTGAACAATCCAGATGGCCTCCTTCTTCAAAGACCACAATTTCCCCTCAGATGTGGTTGACGATGCTCTCCACTGCATCTCCTCCACTTCCCGCTCCTCCGCCCTTGAACCCCCGCCCCTCCAATCGCCACCAGGACAGAACCCCACTGGTCCTCACCTACCACCCCACCAACCTCCAGATACATTGTATCATCCTTCGTCATTTCCGCCACCTCCAAACAGACCCCACCACCAAGGATATATTTCCCTCCCCCTCCCCTATCAGCTTTCCGGAAAGACCACTCCCTCCGTGACTCCCTCGTCAGGTCCACACCCCCACCAACCCAACCTCCACTCCCGGCACCTTCCCCCGCAACCGCAAGAAATGCAAAACTTCCACCCACACTTCCCCCCTCACTTCCCTCCAATGCCCCAAGGGATCCTTCCATACCCATCACAAATTCACCTGCACCTCCACACACATTATTTACTGCATCCGCTGCACCCGATGTGGCCACCTCTACATGGGGGAGACAGGCCGCCTACTTGCGGAACGTTTCAGAGAACACCTCTGGGACACCTGCACCAACCCAACCGCCCTGTGGCTGAAAACTTTAACTCCCCCTCTCACTCCGCCAAGGACATGCAGGTCCTTGGCTGCCTCCATCGTCAGACCATGGCAACACAACGCCTGGAGGAAGAGCGTCTCATCTTCTGCCTAGGAAACCTCCAACCACAAGGGATGAAAGCAGATTTCTCCAGTTTCCTCATTTCCCCTCCCCCCACCTTATCTCAGTCCCAACCCTCAGACTCAGCACGGCCTTCTTGACCTGCAATCTTCTTCCTGACCTCTCCACCCCCACCCCTTCTCCGGCCTATCACACTCACCTTAACCTCCTTCCACCTATCGCATTCCCAACACCTCTCCCCCAAGTCCCTCCTCCCTACCTTTTATCTTAGCCTGCTTGGCACACCTTCCTCATTTCTGAAGGAGGGCTTATGCCTGAAACGTCGATTCTCCTGCTCCTTGGATGCTGCCTGACCTGCTGCGCTTTTCCGGCAACACATTTTCAGCTCTGATCTCCAGCATCTTCAGTCCTCATTTTTTCCTACTCAAAATTAAGGGTTGCAAATTTAAGACAAGTAAGGCAATTAAGGTTTATGGGGAAAGGACAAGACGATAGACTTGATGAGTATCAGGTCAGCCGTGATCATACTAAATGACAGCAGGCTTGAGGAACTGGAAGGCCTACACCTGGTCCTATTTCTTATGGAATATTGTGATCAATTTGCACCTTTCTGCACTGACTCAGCTCTGTCATATCCATTACAGGGACATTTGCAGAGATATCTTGGTGCAATAAAGACTAGAATGTTTAGGTACATTGTCTTGAAATGTGATAACAAACTTATAGATACCAACAACTCTCTAGGAGAGCTACAATAATAATAGTGGAGTAAAGTAATAAAGGAACATGCCCTCAGCCTACTAAACCTGCACTGATTCCTAATCCCTATTCAGACTTGCTACTTATTGCCCATGCATAATGTCTATCCCTTTGTTTGCTTCACGTTCATGTGTCTATCAAGATATGCCTTAAACATTGCTAACATGCCTGTTTCCACTACTTCCAATGACAGTGCATTCCAAGCACCCACCACACTGTGTGAAAACATTTCCCTGCCCTTCTCCCTTTAACTTGCCCCCTCTCACCTTTGAATCTATGCCCTCTTGTAGTTGACCTTTCTACCCTGGGGAAAAGCCTTACTATTCACCTGTGTCTCTCAAAATTTTGTTGACCTCTATCAGGTCGCCTCCCAACCTTTGTTTTTCCAGTGAAAACAATCCAAGTTTATCCAAACTCTTCTCATCACTAAAACCCTCCAGATCAGGCACCATGCCGACAAACCATCTCTGATCCTCTCCAAAGCATCCACATCTGCTGTGCGACCCGAACGGCACTCAATGTTCTGAATGTAGCCTAGCTAGCATTATATACAGCTGTAACATAACTGCCAACTTTTATATTTGATGCCCCAGCCGATGAAGGCAAGCTTGCTATATGCCTTCTTGACCACCTTATCCACCTGTGCTTCCACTTTCATTGATCTGGTACACCCAGATCCATCTGTATGTTAATGCTTCTCAGGGTTCTGTCACCTGAATTCACACCTGAATTTGATCTTCCAAAATCTTGCATCTATCCAAATCATTTATACATATATTACAAACAATAAAGATCCCAGCACAGATCCCTGCAGAACACTACTAGTTATAGATCTCCATTCCAAAAAGCACTATTCTACCACTACTCTCTGTCTTCTATGACCAAGCTAGTTTTGTATCCATCTAGCCAGTTCACCTCAGATCCCATGAGATTCTACCCTCTGTACCAGCCTGCCATGAAAAACCTTATCAAATGCCTTACTAAAGTCCATGTAGTCAACATCCTCATCAATCATTCTTGTCACTCAAAAAACTCAATCAATTTGTTGAGACATGACCTTCCACACACACCCATGCTGCCTATTACTAAAAGTCCATTCACTTCCAATATGAATAAATCCTGTCTCTCAATATCTTCCCAACAGCGACCACTAACATATTTGTTAAAATACACAATGTATGGATAACTAACTTTTGTTTAATTGTACACACAGAAATGTCTTCCCACTCAAATGGTTCTCTAATTCTAAATGCCATGATTTGGAGGTGCTGGTGTTGGACTGGGGTAGACAAAGTTAAAAATCACACAACACCAGATTATAATCCAAGAGGCTTATTTGCCAATGAAGGACCAGCGCTCTGAAAGCTTGTACTCCCAAATAAACCTCTTAGACTTTAACCTAGTGTTGTGCGATTTTTAATTCTAAATGCATATTATGTTTCCTATGGAACTCTACTAATTCAGTTCCCATCCTGATCTGGAAGCTGTCATCTTTAGCCTTAATTTCATATGGTGTTTCTATGTTGGAGCTGTTGCAACTGGCACTCGATTTGCAGTTCTCTAGATATCTCTTGAGTTTGGCACCAGAAATAGGAATCTGTAAAGTCCTCGCAACAAGGTAAATGATTTAAGGTAATAATGTGCACTTCTGCAATCCTGATAACTTTGTCTTTTCTTTATTCTTGGGCATTATGGGCCATAATTGGAGATGTGCAATTATTAAATATGAAGGTGAGAATGATACATGAAGGCTGCCCTCTGAAATAGCAATAATTGATTAAGGATTCCCTCTGGTTCATTTGCACAAAACACTTCTCTGAGTTCACATCATGGGAACAGTGGTACTTGAAAGTGTACAGAAAGGCTCAATAGATGACTTTCATGTCACTTGTACAATGTTAAGAGAGATTTAGGAGCCTTTGTAGATCTTGGCTCTGCAGGACCACTCTTGGCTCTGAAGCTGCTCTTTCAGCATAAATGCATTTAACATAAAATGCGCCAACATTCAAAAGCAAGAACTGTTGGCGGTGGACAGTTTTCAGAAATTGGCCAGCTCTGCCTCCTGGCTTGTCACAGGAAAACCTGCCATATACACACACAGCAGCTTCTCCAATATACAGGCAGAAGACTGCACATTGAAAATCTGTCCACATGCAGACTCAGAACCATTGCCTCTGAGTGTGTCTGACATTCCTTGCAGATAATAATCTCAGACAACCTTTTTGAAGTGAAATTGAACTGTTATAACCAGGAGTTTCCCCATCTAAACTGTGTTCGTACATGAATGGATTTTAATAAAATTGTTATATTATGTACAAAAACATGGATCTGAGGATGGTGCTTTTTTCCAGCAGTCTCTGTCATGGATGTGATTTTTAAGAAATGTATGGGTAGGTTAATGACAGCCAAAGCGAACATGGAGGCAGCAGCTGACAGCAGTGACTGCACTGCACAGCATTGGGCTCTCGGGAACTCATGAGGATGATTCTGATTAATTTAGCTGATATTTGTAAATTAATTTGTGAGTACTGATTTAACCTAAGATAGAAGCTGGTTATTGATATTTCTAAATTTATCAATGTTACAATGAACTATTTAAAACAATAATTGACAACCTGCACCATTTTCTTGACACACACATGTTCACAATGAGGCTTACAGAAGTGGTGGCTGGTGTTCTGCTGGGTGAGGGAGAATCCTACTCGAGGACTATATTTTTCCTTTGTTCATTGGCTATGGGCCTTGCTGGCTAAGCCAGCATTTCTTGTCCATCTTTAATTGTCCTGAAGAAGGTTCAGGTGAGCTGCCTTCTTAAACCATTGACTTGAACACGTTATCTTAGCTGCTACTCTTGAAATAGGAATATAGGAACTTTAGGCCATTCAGCCTTTTGAGCCTCCCACCATTTAATAAAATCATGACTGATGGCCTAACTCCAAGTGTCCACCTTTGGCCCATTTCCCTTTAATACCTTTGCTTAACAACATTTATTTATCTCAGGCTGAAAACAAACAACAAACCTTGCATTAACTGCTGTTTATGGAAGAGAATTCTTTTCTATCACTGTTTGCATCTCTCTGGAACGGTCTAGCCTTAATTCTCAGACTAAGATCCCCCTGCCTGGTTCTACAATCACCAACCAGTGGTCTACCGCTTTCCTGTTAATATCTTGTAGACTTTGATCAGATCACCTTTTAACATTCTAAATTCTAGAGGAACAGATCTGATTGTATAATTTAACCCCTGAAGTCCAGGTATCATTCTTCTACTCTCTCTAAGGCTAATATATCCTCCTTAAGATGTAGTGCCCAGATCTGCTCACATTGCTCCAACTGGGGTCTAACCAGGGTTTTCTATAGCTGCAGCCAAAATGGGTGGCACCAGAAAAGCACAACAGGTCAGGCAGCCTCCAGGGAGCAGGAAAGCTGATGTTTCAGGCATAAACTCTTTATCAGGAATAACATGCATCCTTTTACTCCAGTCCTCGAGATCTAAAGACCAGCATTTCAATAGCCTTTTTGATTATTTTCAATACCTGTTTGTGGCTTTTTGAAGATCTATGTGCCTGAACACCCAAGTCTCTTTGACCATCCATTTTATTTAACACAATACCATCTAGAAAATACCCTTTGTCAGTCCAAAATGAATAACCTCACACTTGCTTACTTTGAACCTCATCAGCCCATTCAGTTTTACTCATTCACCTAGTCCATCAATATCCCTTTGTAGTGTTCTGCTCAAACTAGTGGCTTGGAAATGATGTACTGCCAGAAGGAGTGACTCTCCAATGAAGTATTAGATGAGGTTCTGCCAGCTGTTTCAGGTGGATATAAAATATTCCTTGATACTATTGAAAGAAGGGGCAGATACTCCATGTGTGCTTGTCAGCATTTATCTCACAGCCAACTCTGCAAATTTATTTTTTAATTCATTTGTCATGTTGCGATTTATGAGATTCTTTCGATACTACATTGGGTGTGAAGGAGTTAGGAGCATCCTGAAGTCATGAAAACTGCTTCATAAATACAAGTTTTTTTTTTCCTTTTCAAACTTGATTCTCTTCGAGCCCAGGTTTTGAGTTATGAGGAAAAGCTAAAGCTGGATTTTTTTTCAACCTGGAAAGGAAGTATCTGTGAGGCGATCTTACAGAGGAATAACAAATATTCAAGGGAATGGCAAGGGTTGGTCTCCAATGCTGCTTTAACTCATAAGAAAGGAGAAATGGTGTGTTGTTGGAATGTTCAAATCAGTGGAAGAAGGAAAAGTGAGCTGCCAAAAACAGTGAAGTCCTCTATGACTTACAGTAAATGTATACCTAGAATGATGTGAGGTAGGGAATTCCAGGATTTTGACCTGCAGATATTTCCACACAATCAGTTCTTCAGCTGAGATTCTATAATAGGTTTTTTTTTGCCAGTACTTAGCAAATGTATGTTTCAAAAGGATTACTTATACCCTGCCTAGGTTTAGGTTTCCAAAGCATATATCAGAGACAGTAACCATCAGAAATGTTTGTTTTTTTTGTCAAAATTTGCTTCAAATTACATGGAATTACATAAAATACAGCAGTAAACAAGTCCAATCAGCAGCATAGATCTTTGTTAAATGTGGAAAAGGTCTTCAGACTGTTTCTATTTCTTCTGGGACTCTGTCTGCACAGGCCATTCTGTTTGTTCTCAGCTGTCAATCAGTTGGCCTTTTCAACCTCATGTTGGGATGGGTTTGTGCTGACAAGATGGTGGGTAGTGTTCTGTGGGCTGAGGTTAAGGGAACTCATGTCAAGGACTGAAGGCTCAGATGAGGAGCTCATGAAAATGCTCCTTCCAACACATGCTGACTGTTTCTTTATCCTTGATGATCACCATTCTGTTCTTAGTTCTTATAGGGGTAGGGTGCATGGGTTGTGACTGAAGAATCCATGCATGTTATGGCTGTTGGTGAGCTGCTAGATTTCCTTCGCCAACAAAATGAAAGTTGTTAGTCAGGTTGCTTGCAAAATTCTCCTGAGAACAATGTCTCCTTACTGATCCTGTCCAGGCATGCCAGAGGGAAGAACCAGTAAAACTTCAAAATGACAGTCTTGGTTTGAACTGCAGAGCCATTTTCAGCTATATGAGACATGTTCAGACTGGTTCCAGGTTTTACAGTTTTCTCCAAAAGGAAATGAGCTGACAACTGAAAACAATGGGAAACGATCCTATTGTCATGTGCTGATGAACTTCAGCAACTTAAAGCTCTTTGTTACTTTGCTTAGGGAGCTGACACATCTCATGTTGACAATATAGACAGATTCATCCAAACCTGTTCATCCATTTCATCTTTTATATGTGTTAAAATGATCAAACGCCATTGAATACCTTCACTAAATTGGATTTGTGCAGTTCAATCTACAAAATTTATTTTAAAAATATAAGGTTTTTTTTCGATGTTGCTCTGGGGTTGCATTAGGCTGAGATCAATTGACAGACAGTTCGTGTGCTTGGGGAATTTTTTAACCTGAGCAGATGCAGAAAAATCTGGTTACTGCAGTTTCCAACTGACATGTTTGGGAGTTTTAACCTCCCTTAGTTGGAACAAGCATTGTGGTTAGGGAGGCAGTACAGACAATGAACCACAAATGATCAGACTGTGAACACTGAGATGTAATGAGCCAGCTCTTGTTCTGGAACTTGCTAAGAGTATTAAAAATAATAAGTCTTCCATGATTGTTTCAATTATCCATTTCTCCTTATTTTGATTAAGTCTGATCTCTCCTGCCTGACGTTGAGATACTGACAATCAGCTAATCTACAATCAGTTATATAGTTATTTATACTCTCCTTTGTGAAAATAAATTATCAACCAGGTATTCCTCAGTGTTCCAGGATAAACTAAATTAAATAAGGCCTGGAAGGAGGAGTACATTGAACAATGTTTAGTTTATGCTACATTATTAACTACTTGACATCACAATTACGCTGCAACAATTAAAGTGCAACGTGGTTTTGTTTCAGTTTGGAGATTGTTTACCATTGCCCTCCACATTTGCACTCAAGTAAGAATCATTCTGAGGCTTCAATTATAGTGTGAATGCAATCTAAATGGACCAATTAAATTCTGCTTGCATTTATTAATAATGCTTATAGTAAACAAATTTTCTCTGAAAGTAGTTACATTTCTGCTGTGCTTTTAAAGATTACGGTAATTTAGTTGAAACACTTCTCCCTTAGGGTCGGAAAATTGTGGGTTCATGCAAACTCATCCAGGGATTTAGATAAACAATCTATGTTGATACCAAATATACAATGCCAAGAGAGTACTGTTGGTTGTCCTATCTATCTGTTCAGGTGGGTGTAAGCCTAAAATTACCTTTCTAGGAAGAATAATGAAACTAATGTTGTGCTATTTAAACAATGCCCCCAAAACAGAGTAATTCATCAGTTTATTTTATTTCTATTTGGGTCTTTTTGATTGTATTCAAATAGGTTGTTCCATTTTTCATAGAAGTGACTATACTGCAAAAGTTGTGAACTGTCTGAAACATTGAGAGACATAAGTGCACTTTCTTTCTTAATCTTGGTTCTCAGATACTAATCACGAGATTGTATTGTGTGTGAAGAGATATAGGAGCTAATTTTGGTCTTATTTTTGCTCCAGAGTACAAGAAAGAGTATAATGGAAGCAATGTTTTCTGCTTATTTTGGTGACAATTTAAATTGCTGTTGAGAATTGAGTTTACACGTAGTAGTTTGTGTCTAAAATTTGAAAATAAAGATCTAGAGTATAGACACCAGTTGCACACAGCTTTGGGTATGCAAGAAACATGATGCAAACAATGTGCAAGCCTCATTTTAATCTACTCCATTTGGCCTATTTCACTCTGTGTCCAATTTACACTCCACGGAATCAATGTTGAAATTCATATTTAGGCATTCAGTTTGTTAGGCATAGCAGAACCTTTAAAATGCACAATATTACAAAAGCATGTATTTGTAAGGTAGTTTGGACTGACCTTTTATTACAAGTAATTACATCATTATGAGGCTTTCTGGCAATTTGCATTATTATTTCTACCCAGCATTGTTCCTGGTACTTATGGATTTCCAGTGGGAATTCCCCTGTGAGCTAATGGGAAGAAGATACATGGTGTGACCAAAGAAACTTCAGTCAGAACAAGCCCACACTATGCCCACTTCCCACGCAGCTACATTTGCAGGCACAGGCAAGTGTACTTAACTTTGGCCAATCACTTCTGCATACTAGCTAAAGCTGGGGTGGTGATATCAAATAGTAAAATGAGGATTTACAGAAACATTAACCAATGTCAGAGAAAATCTAATCATAACGTGTTTTGCATGGAAGAAGCAATATGGAGTAAGTGACAACTGGCATAATCTGCCTGCACCAGCCAAGGTGCTGTCAATGAAAGTGCTGGTGCTTTTACTTGGCAACAATTAAGTCTACACAATGGCTAGGTTGATGAAGGGTTAGATATAAGGTTATGCCTCATGCTGGAGAGATGCCTGCAGTCGCCATACATCTTGATCATTGTGACGGTTGCAGATATAGTTGTGCTCTGAAACTTGCTTTACCCTAATTGCTGGCATGTTACACACTGATTAATGGTGGTCACACCATACTGTTGTCACAACCAACTCATGAAGCAGCAGCAGCAGCAATACTTCAACGTCCTAATGAACATCAGGAGTTAGGGAACTTCAGCATTTCTCTGAAACTTAATGCTGAAACTTTTTTTTCT
Organism: Chiloscyllium punctatum; assembly: GCF_047496795.1. NCBI lineage: Eukaryota > Metazoa > Chordata > Chondrichthyes > Orectolobiformes > Hemiscylliidae > Chiloscyllium > Chiloscyllium punctatum. The sequence goes on from NC_092762.1 coordinate 65,524,684, forward strand.
TACATTATTTTCTCCCTGCCGTTTCAAATTTGACAAAAACTGTTCATGATTAGGAATATGTTTAACTCCTTCCAAAAGCTTTGAAATATTTTTGTCATTCTTTGGCCTTACACCCTATCAATCACCCATGTTTTTAAATTTTATTTAAATGCAATTTTCTCTTCCCAAATGTGCACTGATATCCATCCGAGTCTACTCTTCATCCAGTGAATAATTATGAAAATTATCTTATTCTAGAAAATTACATGTCATTTGGAATTGTCAGTTCACTGTCATATAACAAAGGCTTACCCAGACTGATGAAAATTGATCACCCTCCCTGACATTTTTAATAATGACTGGATTGCTGGCGTTATCTTCTACAAATGGGTTTCAGACACAACCAGAGTGACTGTTCTGATAAGCAGCTCTGTCTACTTTTACTTCTTGACTCACTACAGCAGAGTCAGAATAGCTTGGCACTGCATTGGGGAGAATTTATAATACTACATAATACATGGTCCACTGGAAGTAGCAAACTATGACTCAGCCTCTCATGCAAGTAAGGGGACTGTCAGATATGTGGAACAGTCCAACTTCTGCAGTTATACTGGCACCATTCCCCTCCTTTTCTTCCGCTACTGGCACCTAGCCTACATCCCTGAACACTATGGGCAATTAAGCATGGCCAATTCACCTTACCTGCACATCTTTGGACTGTAGGAAGAGACTGAAGCACCCAGAGGAAACCCATGCAGACACGGGGAGACTGTACAAACTCCACACAGACAGTCACCCCAGGTCTGGAATCGAACCCAGGTCCCTGGAATTGTGAGGCAACATTGCTAACCACTGAGGCACCGTGCAGTCCACAAGCCACCTTCTAAACCTTTCCTATCCATGTATTTGCCCAAATGTGTTTTAAATGTCGTTAATGTACCCACCTCAACCACTTACACTAGCAGCTATTCCATATGTATACCCCCTCTGTGTAAAATCTTTGCCCCTCAGGTTCCCTTTTATTCTTTCCCCTCTAACCTTAAACTGATGCCCTGTGGTCCTTGATTCCCCAACCTGGGGGAAAAAAGTGCATTCAGCCTATCCATGCCGCTCATGATCTTATACACTTCTATAAGATGCCCCCTCAGTCTCCTTTGCTCTAAAGAAAAAAGTCCTAGTTTGTCCAACCTTTCCATGTAACTCAGACCCTTGAGTCCTGGCAACATCCTTGTAAATTTCTTCTGGACCCTTTCCAGTTTAATAGCATCCCTCCGATACCAAGGTGACCTTGCAACAGTCCGCCATGCTTAGCCTGAGGCAGACACCTCAGATTTATTATCAGGTTCTTGCGTGCTTATATATTCTCAGAATGCTCCAAATGGCCCTGACCCCAGGGTCCTAGCTTGGAGTGTTTAACAAAGGAATATTCAGCAAGGAATTACTCCTTGTATAAAGTAGGCCAGTTCAAAATTGTTTAAAGCTGCACCAATCAATTTGGGGGTGGGGCAGTTGCCGCAGGGCTGGTTCTGGAAGGGAGAGAGAACTGAAGGTCTGAAGAATGAAAGGTGAATGTGGGGAGTCTTTGGGAGTGGACTGTCATAATTTTTATATCTTAACTATCATGAATACAGAAGTAGCTCGTAAATCAATAGGCACGCTTAACTGTATGGACCACCTTTCAGTTAATTCCTAAATTGTTAAACCCCTCCAAGTTCGCCAGCACTTATTTTGTCTTGTTGAATTTGCTCTGACAAGGTCACTTTTATTTTCTCTTTTCATGAATATCATCAGGTTCTTTGCCATATTCAGTATTTGCACAGAAATGTTAAATCAATATTTCATCATCTGACTTGTCTATCTTAATAATTCTGCCAGAAGACTGCAAAAGGACTGAGGTAAACATTTCCATTCTCAACTCATGATCATGAGGTAGTTGCTGTGATTTGGAACCCAGCCATTGTTCGTGTACTATTGACTTATATTTTGCTTCTCTAAATTTATTTTGATAATCTTCATTAAAAATGAATTTGCAACTAAATGAACCACTAAAATTGTTAAAAAATCACATAACACCAGGTTATAATGCAACAGGTTTAATTGGAAGCACTAACTTTCGGAGCGCTGCTCCTTCATCAGATGGTTGTGGGTGCTCCAAATCATGACTAAAATTGTAATTAGAACAACAAACCAAATATTGACCCAGAAATGACTCAGATGGGTCATCTCGCAATGAATGATGGTTCAGCCTGTCCTGCTGCTCCCATGGCTTTCATGCAGCAGGTTGCTGGCTCTGCCACTTAATAATGGGGCAGCAGCACCAATATCACCTGAGATGTCCTGAACACCATGTCCACAGGTCAATCTCTTTAAACAAGTAAAGAAAAAGTGAAGAAGGAAACAGAATAAACAGAAGGGAATAGGATAAATGAGGAACTAATTAAATACAGCAATAAAAAGAAAAAAGGAAGTGAAGTGGATAAGAGAGCACAATGAAGGGACAGGAAGAGAAAGACAACAATTGAAATAGAAATGTAAAGACGCTCTAAAATCAATTTACTAGTTGCAGGAGTCAGACTACACAATTTCAGATTGTACTTTTCAAGACCTCTAATGTTAGGCAGTTTTTAAATCATGTCAGTCACAGCATAATTATAAGCTCTAAATAGCTGGAAAATGATTGATTCATACTTAAGATGAAAATTGGTGATTTCTTGATGCTTAATGACTGCCAGTGGGAAGATTGATAGTGAACTTTTGTTTTTGCAAGGTGTAATGGCAGAGCAATGCAAATTATCCAACAATTTGCAGTAATTCACAATTCATGACATATCTCTTCCTTATTACAAATTATTGGCTACATCATATGTCACAATAGTCCAAAATTGCTGGAAAATAATATCATTTCGTCAGGTCAGACGGCTAAAAACATCTTGTATATTATGGTGCCTTTACCATAAGCACTGACTGGAAACCTTTACACAACCAATTCAGATTGAAAGCATTTGTTTTGGATGAAGGGATAGCCAATAACAGGCAGATTTATTACATTCAACGTAAAGCTAAAACTATAAATATATAAATGCTGTGCAGAATTCACTTTGAACTATTGTCAGGAATTTGAAGCTTGCACATGAAAACAGAGCAATCATTATCGACTGCCAATGATGTGTTGTAAGAGAGCTGAGATTCCTGTAGGTTTTTCCAGTAAAGAGGTGTTTTGAAATGTTATTTTTGTACATCGTCATACTTTTGATGCCTTTCAAAATTGTTGCATGTTCTAAAGCCAGCTCAATGAATTTTTTTTTAAATTGAGAAAGCAAAGAGGCAATCAAAACCCAAAATGCAGGACAACACCAAGTTTCATAGAGTTAAAGAGAAGGCAAGCTAAACAGAAAATAATGATTAAGCAGCATTATAAGTGTTAATCGGTATCAATTGGCAACTCACTGCTAGATTACTTAGATTACTTACAGTGTGGAAACAGGCCCTCCGGCCCAACAAGTCCACACCGCCCCGCTGAAGCGTACCCACCCATACCCCTACATCTACATCAACCCTTTACCTAACACTACGGGCAATTTAGTATGGCTAATTCACCTGACCTGCACATCTTTGGACTGTGGGAGGAAACCGGAGCACCTGGAGGAAACCCACGCAGACACGGGGAGAACGTGCAAACTCCACACAGTCAGTTGCCTGAGGCGGGAATTGAACCCGGGTCTCCAGCGCTGTGAGGCAGCAGTGCTAACCACTGTGCCACCGTGCCGCCCACTTGGCGAGAATCTCCCCACAATGATTGTGAAAAGTATAAAAGACGAGGTGAGACAATCTTAATGCAAGATGTGCCTTGCTGGATTTTATGCCCGAAATCTATCACACATCTTGCCATTGCCCACTTCGTTCAGACCCCTGCAAGATATGCCCGGGTTCTCACCATCATCCGGTAAAACTGAAGCAATTATAGTAGGAGATTGTAATGAGGCTCAAAGTAGACACATGGATCAAAGAGGAAGATCCTGCAGGATGCACATTTGGAAGAATCAAAATCAAATGGATTGCTGAGGTTGTGAACAGTCTTGTTTATCCTCAGACAGTTGTCAAGGAGGAGAGCTAGAGTGGGGGCGAGAGAACAGTGTTTGTGGCAAGCCCAGAAGGTCTTCCCAATGTTTAATTGAAAGGAATTTCTGCCATTGTGATACTGGATGTCCAACAAGCAGCATAATAAGGTTGACAGAGATAGTAGTGGCTGGTAGGCCTGGATATTGTCATACAGCTTAGTTATAGAATGTTACCTGTTTTCGGATGGTAAGCGTTGGTGCATATAAAAGCAAGTATACTGCAAATGCTGGAAATCTTAACTATAAACAGGTAATGCTGGAAAAACTCCACAGATTTGGAAGCATGTGTGGAGAGAAAAACAGAGTTAATGTTTCAAGTCCAATATGAACTTGCTTTTGATGAATGTCGCTTAAAATGCATGAAGAAACATGACATTTTTAACGACGGTTATGAATGATTAACATGTTCTTACATGCTTGGATGGAATATTTCACCCAGGCATTTATTACTTTAAAATAGATTGTTCAATAACACCATTAAAAGTTAAAAAGATGGATCTTTATAAAACCATAGTAAGCTGTCATTAATATCACAGAAGAAGTGTCCAGTTTTGATTCTCCTGAAGAATTAAAATAAATGTCTCTGTTGAAGATCATGGGGTAGAATATTGTAGTGATTCAACCTAGTCACAATTTAAGGATTGGAATTTGTGACCAGTGACAATAGATGAGGTGGAAGAAGTTGATGACTGCAATATAGATTCATCAGCAAATCAGCGTCCTCCCTTTACCTTGCTATCTGACCCCTCAAACCTTCCAAACTGAGGGCAGCCCAAATGGAAGATTCACTGTCAGTGATTTCAGGCAGGCCATAAATTAATATCCTGCCAGTAAAGCACAGTAAAGATGGAAAGTTGTCCAGAAGTGTCTTCTCCCATCTTACTTTTAAGTACTTTGATCTGTGCCCATTTTCAAATATGGATCACGATCTATCCCATTAGACAGTCCTGGAACAAGGCAATGATCTGGTATCAAATTTCTTTTGTTCCTTTTTCCTAACCTCTTTGTCCAGGAACAGCATGGGCTCAGTGGTTAGCACTGCTGCCTCACAGCACCAGGAACCCAGGTTTGATTCCAGCCTCGGGTGACCATCTGCGTGGAGTTTGCACATTCTCCTTGTGTCTTTATAGGTTTCCTCTGGGTGCTCCGGTTTCCTCCCACACTCCAAAGATGTGCAGGTTAGGTGGATTGGCCATGCTATATTGCCCATAGTGTTAGGTGCATTAATCAGGGGTAAATGCAGGGGAATGGGTCTGGATTGATTACTCTTCAGAGGGCCAGTATAGACTTGTTGAGCCAAAGTGCCTGTATCCATACTGTTGGGAATCTAACCAGGTACCCTGCTTTTCCTGAGAACGAAGTTCAGAAGCAGTGATGACTCAGGATTTTTTCAGACTGCTAGAGGTGGTAGTTAAGCCTGATTGAGAACTAGATCTGACAAAAGGGGAATTTCTACTTCTCTTTCTACTAAGATGACAACATTATTGTGGTCATAATGTAGGTTATTCAAAATTTCACAAAAAAACCCGAATATGAAAGATGGCCCTAAATTTCATGGGATATCAGACTTTCAAAGCAGTGAGGATTGGATTTCGTAGAATTTTAGCTTAGCTCTGTCTCCCACTAATCAAGTTTTCATGTCTTCTGACTTTGAACTTATGTTTCTTGGCATGACCTTGCTATTCTTTTTTCCAGACATAAAGGCAAGTCATGCAATAGCTAAACTGTTAGAGTAGTTAGATATGGACTCACTTGCAGTAACAAACATTTAGTGTCAAAAGCTGTAGGTTGATTAAGTTTGGCTGAACTTTGTGCTCACACTTTATCTCTCTATCAATCACCCTACAATAGCAGAGCCAAGTAAATTTTAGTGGTTGTCTTGACAAATGAAGGACAATTTTCCCAGTCTGCTGTCAGATAATGGTGTCCAGATCTGACAATTATTGCTTCTTCCCAGTTGCCCTTGGAGAATAATGGTGAGACCTGATTGTCATACAGACATAGAGATGTACAGCAAGGAAACAGACCCTTCGCTCCTACTCATCCATGCCAACCAGTTTTCCAAACCTAATCTAGTCCCATTGGCCAGCATTTGGCCCTTATCCCTCTAAACCCTTGCTATTCATATACACATTCAGATGCCTTTTAAATGTTGCAATTGTACTAGCCTCCACCATTTCCTCTGGCAGCTCATTCCATACAAGCACCACCCTCTTTCCCCTTTCACCCTAAACCCCTCACCCACCCCCACCCCAGGGAAAAGACTTCATCTATTTATCCTATCCATGCCCTTCATGATTTTATAAATCTCTATGAGGTCACCCTCAGCCTTCAACATCCAGGGAAAACAGCCCCAGCCTATTCAACCTCTCCCTATAGCTCAAATCTTCCAACCCTGGCAACATCATTGCTAATCTTATCTGAACCCCTTCGAGTTTCATAACATCTTTCCAATAGAAAGGAGACCAGAATTACATGCAATATTCCAAAAGTGGTCTAAACAACATCCTGTACAGCCGCAACATGACCTCCCAAAGAGACTCTCCACTACCGCCCTCTGTATTCTACCTTTGAGCAAGTTCTGTATCCAAATGGCTAGTTCTCACTGTATTCCACGAGATCTGACCTTGCTAATCAGTCACCCAAGGGGAACCTTGTCGAATGCCTTACTGAAGTACATATTGATCATGTCCACCGCTCTGCCCTCATCAATTCTCTTTGTTACTTCTTCAAAAAACTCAATCAAGTTTGTGAGACATGATTTCCCACGCACAAAGCCATGTTGACTATCCCTAATCAGTCCTTGCCTTTCCAAATACATGTAAATCCTGTCCCTTATGATTCCCTCCAATGACTTGCCCACCACCAACATCAGGCTCACCAGTCTATAGTTCCCTGGCTTGTCCTTACCACTTCTCTTAAATAATGGTACCATGTTAGCCAACCTCCAGTCTTCCAGCATCGATGATACAACCAGTGGGCAGCTTGCCAGGCCAGACAATGAGGCAGCTGCAGTCATGAGGACCTAGGTCAGCCTAGGTAAGGTCGACATAATTACTTCCCTAAAGTTTTGATTCTTACAACAAGTCTATTGCTTCATTGTTCATGACTGATACAGATTAGCCCAGTTGTTTCACAAACACAAGTCAAAGCCTCAATTTTTAGTTGTAGTAAAATTTTCACGGCAGAATTGAAACACTTTCTATTATCAATGTAGCAACATAACTATTACATTCTCAAAAATTGCTAAAACATTACCCATTGAGATGATGTTGCCGGTAATGTTGGATCTGTGTTATTGTTGATACTATATTGTCTTCTCAGCATGCCACTGGATGGACCTTATCATCTGCGGGGATCACATATTCATTGGAGAATCTCATTCAGCTATCAGGAATTGTTCTTTATATCATTTCAAGTGCTCCCTAGAACTGGTACAAGTGAACAAAAAAAGCAAAAGTGAGATGGTGAGATACAGATTGGAGGAGAGACAGGATCCTATACAGAGCAGTTGGTGGGGGGAGAGAGAGAAAGAGAGAGAGAGAGAGAAAAAGAGCAAAAGACTAAGGTCTTAGGCTTGAGAGTTCAGAATCGAGAATAGAATGGAGCAGATCAAAAACCTATATCAACATTATTCTTGAAATTACCATATATAGGAGGTCATCATGCTCATACCAGTGACATTTTAATAGAGTTATCTAAACTAATTCCATCTTCTTGCTCTTTCATTTTATTCTTTTTATTTTTCCTTTCAGTCATGTAATAGTTCAGCCTTGATTACTACTTATGTAAAGTATTCCATTGGCTTGTTGTTCTAGCTTTGTGAAAACACTTCTAACAGAGAACAATCAAATAAGCAAACACATTGAAATATATTTAATACACCAGTTGTCATAGAAAGTAAATAAACTGCTTTAGAATTCTTACTGTGATACATTCAAAGTACAAATATGTTTGTATTGAAAGATTATAAATGAAATTGTATGCACTGAAGAAAGTAAGAAAAAATTGCATTCACATCGCATCTTTCAATACCACAGGGTATCTGTTTAGTATCCTTGCTTTCATTGCTCAGACCTTTGAGTATAGGAGTTGGAAAGGCCTATTTAGGTTGTACAGGACATTGGTGAGGCCTCTTTTGGAGTAATGTGTCCAGTTCTGCCCTGTTATAGGAAGGATATTATTAAGCTGTAGAGGGTTCAGAAAATATTTACCTGGATGTTGCCAGGAATAGAAGGTTTGAGTTATAGGGAGAGGCTGGATAGGCTGGGACTTTTTTCACTGGAGTGTAGGAGGTTGAGGGGTGACATTATAGAAGTTTATAAAATCATAAGATAAGGTGAATATCAGGTGTCTTTTCCCTTGGGTCGGAGATTTCAAGAGAAGGGGGCATGATTTTAGGGTGAGAGGATAAAAGTTTAGAAAGGACATGGGGGCAAACTTGTTTCCACGGAGAGTGGTCCTTGTGTAGAATGAACATCCAGAAGAAATGGTGGATGTGGGTACAGTTACAACGTTTAAAAGGTATTTGGATAAATACATGAGTAAGCAAGGTTTAGACAGATATGGGCTATGTGCAGGCAGGTAGGACTAGTTTAATTTGGGATTATGGTTGGCATGGACCGATTGGGCCAAAGGGTCTGTTTCCGTGCTATATGACTCTATGACTCTATCTCAAAGTGCTTTACTGCCGGTGAAATGCATGAACTGTTGTAATGTAAGAAACAGGCATGTCAATTTGTGCAAAGTGAGATCCCACAAGCAGCAATGTATAAATGACTAGATAACCTGATATAAATGTGATGTTGATTGAGGAATAAATTTTGGCCAGAACATCCTGCTTTCTCCCACCTTCAGTGAGAACCTTCATTCTCTTATTAAAATAGTGCTCAGGCACTTTTCTTACTTTCACCTGAAAGGATAGTAGGGCCTCAGTTTAATGTTACATCCAAAAGGCAGCAGATACAGTGGAACAGCAGATACTGCACTGGAACACTAATCTCGATGAAAACCAGAAGGAGCCGAAGAAACTCAGCAGGTCTGGCAGCATCTGTGGAGAAAGCAAAACAGTTAATGTTTTGAGACCAATCTGACGCTTCTTTGGAACAACTCTGTTGAGTGTTTCTCTCTCCACAGATGTTGCCAGACCTTTTCCGTTTTTCTAGTATTTTCTGCTTCAATTTGCTTTTTTTATTAATCTAGATTATGTGTTTAAATCTGTGGAATGGGATCACAACATTTTATGCCTTATAAGCTAATTGTAGTATCACACATGAAGTATATTTAACACTTTTGATTGATGTAAGCTTTGACTTGTTGTTCTGGCTTCTATAAGAGAAAGATAAGAAACAAGAGCAGGTGTTGACAATTCAGCCGTTCCCCCACTTAATACAATCATGGCTGATCTCATTTTATAGGCAAGAAATTCACCACTGAGCTATAGCCTACACTAATCCCATAAAATTGTAGAGTATGATATGGACGTTGGCTGATAAATATCACTAATGTATCCACAATGCATTTCATTTTTAGTTGTCGTATGTAATGTCAATCCCTACTGGCTCATGTTTGCTTAGTTTGCTGTAACCATCCTATTTCCTTCTCTAGGTCTGAGGGCTACTTGGTTCATAGTGGAACGATAAAACCACCTGTGAGTGTTAACAAGAAGAGGCTGTTGTGATTCTGTTCGCCGAGCTGGGAATTTGTCTTGCAAACGTTTCGTCCCCTGTCTAGGTGACATCCTCAGTGCTTGGGAGCCTCCTGTGAAGCGCTTCTGTGCTGTTTCCTCCGGCATTTATAGTGGCCTGTCTCTACCGCTTCCGGTTGTCAGTTCGAGCTGTCCGCTGTAGTGGCCGGTATATTGGGCCGGTATATACCCAATATACCGGCCACTACAGCGGACAGCTCAAACTGACAACCGGAAGCGGCAGAGACAGGCCACTATAAATGCCGGAGGAAACAGCACAGAAGCGCTTCACAGGAGGCTCCCAAGCACTGAGGATGTCACCTAGACAGGGGACGAAACGTTTGCTAGACAAATTCCCAGCTCGGCGAACAGAACCACAACAACGAGCACCCGAGCTACAAATCTTCTCCCAAACTTTGAAGAAGAGGCTCTTGTATTGAGCAAGATTTGGTTAATTCCATGATAGCAATCAGGTACAAGTTACATTGTAAGTTATATATTGTTACTAAGATTATAAGGAGATCTGGGAGGCAGAACAGTTCTCTTCAAGATCCTAAGCTGTTCTGTCTTTTCCTTGTGATATTATGAATTTGACTGGACCTTAATGCAGCATCCAACATTACCCCTTTCAGAAACTTTACGTTATACAAAACAAATCTTAAGATCTTCTTGCAGCAATCCTGCACTATGGTTAGCTTATACCTTACTGTTCCTCATCGTCTAAAGGTATCCTCAACAGAAAAATAAATAACTGTAGGTTTCAAGTTATAGTTTTAGGACAAGGGGTATTAGATTTAAAACAAAAATGAGGAGAAATTACTTCCTTCAAAGGGTCGTGGAATTCCTTATCCCAGAGTGTGGTGGATGTCAAGACACTGAATGACTTTAAGGAGGAGATAGACAGATCTTTAATTAAGAATGGGTTGAAGGGTTATGTAGAGCAGGCAGGAAAGTGGAGTTAAGGCTGAGATTGTCATATTAAGTGGTGGAGCAATCTCAAAGAGTTTAATCGCCTACTTCTGCTCTTGGTTCGTATGATCGTCTAATGGGGAAGGCAAGACTACAAGCCAAAGCCTTCAACAAACAAAGGTCTGAAATTGCTAACATGTGATTCTGTCACAAGGTTGTAAACTATGATATAATGTTTTAAGTTAATTGCAAAAGCAAACAATGATTTCAGATCTCACCTTGGAACAATAATCTTACATGCAAGAAAAATGTTTGCATCTGTCTTGTTGCTAATTGTGACAGTGAACTGTTTAAAAAATTCCTATTTTTCATCCCTATTTTGGAATCAATTAACTGGTCTCAGTTCAGGCAATGTCACAGTCACATTGTCGTCTACAAATCAGATGAGGAAAAAAAAATTATGACTGATTGACAATGCTGATCATCATCACATACCCCCTTATGAAAATAGTTTGGACATCAGTTAAGAACAGGATTTGGCTTGTCTGTGATGCTCCTGTAAGCCTGGAGCCAGTGCAGACATGAGGGGCTGAATGGCGTCCTTTTGCACTGTAATCACTATGTGATTAAAGCACAAACCACCAGCTAGTGCCTTCAGAATGCTTTGGAAAATGTTTCAGATAGTAGTTCGTGGCAGTATCGCTGCACCAAGGTTTGTAATGCAAAAGCAACAGACACTTTCATTACTGACTGCAATTCGACAACTGAAATTTGCAACTTTTTTGTACCGTAAATCTGATTTCCAGCATTTGTAGGATATTAAAGGGAACATTGATGACCACGTGAATCCGCTGTGAATAATTAGTCATTTTTCACACACTGTATTGTTTCCACTTTATAGCATTTATGGTGCACCATAGCTCTTTAGGAGCCATTACCTGATAAGATTTCACACTTTCCAACTAAGGGGTACAGAGCAAGGTCCTTTTCCAAGCCTTTCCTATGATTGTAACTAGAGGGAAGGAATCCTGTTGCAAAATTTGATTCTGACAAAGATCCATTTTGAGTCAAGAGTCATAGAGATATACAGCACGAAAACAGACCCTTCAGTCCAATCAGATATCCCAACCTAATCTAGTCTCACTGGCTAGCACCTGGTTCATATCCCTCCAAACCCTTCCTATTCATATACCCATCCAGATGCCTTTTAAATGTTGCAATTGTACCAGCCTCCGCCACTTCCACTGGCAGCTCATTCCATACACGTACCACCCTCTGAATGAAAAAGTCGCTCCTTAGGTTTCTTTTATATCTTTCCCCTCTCATGCTAAACCTACGCCCTCTAGTTCTGGACTCCTCCACCCCGGGGAAAAGACTTTGTCTATTTATCCTATCCATGCCCCTATGAAGTTGTATCATGGGACTATACCATCTCATATTAGTCCAACTGGAATATTGGGACTTATGTCTAATCCCCACCAAACAGCATGAGAAAAATGTAACATTGATCGTGGTCTAACAGAATTTATGAAAGTGAATCACTTTGAGTGTTTTTGGAATTTTAAAAAATATTGGTCTGGCATCTCTATAATAGAAGGTCCAAAACAGCATCTGCAGCCCTCACTTTCTCCTTCTCTATAATAAAGTTGGGTTAGGAAAGGTGATGCACCACATCTTTGAACATTGAAAATTGCTGATCATTGAGATGATACAATGTGGCTCATTTATACTGTTATCAATAAGGTCAGGAAAATATCAGCATTTCATGTTTGAAGTTTGTTAAAGCCCTTAGTGGTGAACAGGATGTCTGGTGTTTACAGTGTTCATAGATATCCCTTCACTTTGTATTAGAGCTGGGAAGCATGACAATAGACAATAGACAATAGGTGCAGGAGTAGGCCATTCTGCCCTTCGAGCCTGCACTGCCATTCAATATGATCATGGCTGATCATTCCTAATCAGTATCCTCTTCCTGCCTTATCTCCATAACCCTTGATTCCACTATCTTTGAGAGCTCTATCCAACTCTTTCTTAAATGAATCCAGAGACTGGGCCTCCACTGCCCTCTGGGGCAGAGCATTCCACACAGCCACCACTCTCTGGGTGAAGAAGTTTCTCCTCATCTCTGTCCTAAATGGTCTACCCCGTATCTTTAAGCTGTGTCCCCTCTGGTTCGGCACTCACCCATCAGCGGAAACATGTTTCCTGCTGCCAGAGTGTCCAACCCTTTCATAATCTTATATGTCTCAATCAGATCCCCCCTCAGTCTTCGAGGAGAAAGTGAGGACTGCAGATGCTGGAGATCAGAGCTGAAAATGTGTTGCTGGAAAAGCGCAGCAGGTCAGGCAGCATCCAAGGAACAAGAGAATCGACGTTTCGGGCATCAGCCCTTCTTCAGGACCCTGAAGAAGGGTTGATGCCCGAAACGTCGATTCTCCTGTTCCTTGGATGCTGCCTGACCTGCTGCACTTTTCCAGCAACACATTTTCAACCCCTCTCAGTCTTCTAAACTCAAGGGTATACAAGCCCAGTCGCTTCAGTCTTTCAGTGTAGGGTAATCCCACCATTCCAGGAATTGACCTTGTGAACCTACGCTGTACTCCCTTAATAGCCAGAATGTCTTTCCTCAAATTTGAAGACCAGAACTGCACACAGTACTCCAGGTGTGGTCTCACGAGGGCCCTGTACAGCTGCAGAAGCACCTGTTTGCTTCTATACTCAATTCCACTTGTTATGAAGGCCAGCATGCTATTAGCCTTCTTCACTACCTGCTGTACCTGCATGCTTACCTTCATTGACTGGTATACAAGTACACCCAGATCTCTCTGTACTGCCCCTTTACCTAACTTGATTCCATTGAGGTAGTAATCTGCCTTCCTGTTCTTGCCACCAAAGTGGATAACCATACATTTATCCACATTAAACTGCATCTGCCATGCATCTGCCCACTCACCTAACTTGTCCAGGTCACCCTGTAATCTCCTAACATCCTCATCACATTTCACCCAGCTTTGTATCATCAGCAAATTTGCTAATGTTATTGCTGATACCATCTTCTATATCATTTACATATATTGTAAAAAGCTGCGGTCCCAGTACGGATCCCTGCGGTACCCCACTGGTCACTGCCTGCCATTCCGAAATGGAGCCGTTTATCACTACCCTTTGTTTCCTATCAGCCAACCAATTTTCAATCCAATCTAGTACTTTGCCCCCAATAACATGCGCCCTAATTTTGCTCACTAACCTCCTATGTGGGACTTTATGGTGGCTCAGTGGTTAGCACTGCTGCCTCACAGTGCCAGGGACCCAGTTTGATTCCAACCTCAGGTGACTGTGTAGGGGTTGCATGTTCTCCCCATGTCTGCATGGGTTTCTACCTGGTGCTCAGGTTTCCTCCCACAATCCAAAGGTGTGCAGGTCAGGTGAATTGGCCATGCTAAATTGCCCATTGTGTCCAAGGATGTGTCGGCTAAGTGCATTTGCAACACCATGAGAAATGCAGGATTGCAGGGAGAGGGTAGGGCATGGGTCTGGGTGGGATGTTCTTTGGAGGGTTGGTGTGGACTTGTTGAGCCGAATGGCGTGTTTCCACACTGTGGGGATTCTGAAAGAATTCTGCTTTTTACAACACAACCGCAACAAATTATCTTTTGGAGTGAAACAAGTCTTTTGTGATTAAAATAAAATTGCTTTTCAGACATCTCAAGGAGTCTTTCTTGTTCACATTAATACTTCATGCTTAATTTGGAATGGACGGTGATTTTATTTTCAGTTTTAAGGGATTCTGACATATTTTATAGAGAATTATGGATTCTTAATTATGATCACAGATAGTTATTCTATTGAGAAGTTTGAATTCTGAATTCCAAAATTAATTGGTTCCCTTAAATCATTCTCTCTCAAAAATATGGTTATGCTTCAATGTTATGTAGATGAGAATAAACTTTTTGCTGCAGCAATTATCATTGTAAATGTTGACTGTCTGTATACACATCGTTGATGCACAGTCATATCCAGAGTGCAGAATTAATAATTTATAACTATTTGTCGGAAAATTCCATCCTTGTTGGATATTGTATATCAGATACTTTTTCTTCTCAGCAGAGTCTTGATGTAAACACATCATTGACAAGCCTTGAAATAAAACAACAAACTACGGATGCTGGAAATCTGAAACAAAAACAGAAATCAGAATAACTCAGCAGTCTGGCAGCATCTGTGGAGAGAAAGCAGAGTTACTGTTTCGGGTCCAGTGACAGGAAACGGTATTGACAAACCTTATCCTATTGCTTCAACACCTTGACTATTAATATTCAGCAGAAGCTCAGCGACTCTGTTTATAGTGAGTCAAAAAGAATTATTTTTAAAAATGGGGCTGAGCAGTTAAAATGGAGAAGATAAACTAACCATTTTGATCCAGTCTATTGCAATTTTAAATTGCCTAATTTTTCTGGGGTATGAGCCAATTACTAAGTCAGGTGGCAGCCTAAAATGTTTCTGTAAATCAAAGTCTTGTTGGGTCAATGTCAATTGGAAGTCAGAGAAAGTGGATGTCTGAGAGTAATAATCTGTCAGATGAGGCCTTGTATGACTAGTTGCAAACTTTCCTTTGGGATCAGTTAGAATAGGATCCCTACAGTGTGGAAACAGGCCCTTCGGCCCAATAAGTCCACACCGACACTCTGAAGAGTAACCCACTCAGACCCCTTATATTTACATCTGACTAATGCATGTAGCCTATACATCCCTGAACACTTTGGGCAATTTACCATGGCCAATTCACCTAACCTGCACATCTTTGGACTGTAGGAGGAAACCACGCAGACACTGGGAGAATGTGTAAACTCCACACAGACAGTCACCCAAGGTTGGAATAGAACCTGGGTCCCTGGTGCTGTGAGGTAGCAGTGCTAACCTTATGAATTTATTCCTTTATGTCTTTCTCATGCCTCTGTAGTACATATACAAGAAGCTTTTGGTATTGCTCTTGTGATAAACAAAACCAAAATACTAATACGTTTCTCATGCATTAATTTGCTGACATAAGTGAAAGTATGTGGGCCAGTGTAGTTTACTCCACTTCATCCTCTCATTTCATAACACAAACAGACACTCTGAAATTGTATCCTCTGCCTGCTTGTGGAATGGATCAGTGTCATCTGTCACTCGTGTCACCTTACTGATCATGTCTGGAAACCTGAGGCACCTAACCCAATCGCCTTGCAGATTTTATATGAAACTGTAGCTGAATCCAGTCCTTTAGTAAGTTCTATCCTGTTCACTTAAAATATTTGCATTCATATCGATACTCAAAACTAACATCCTATTGAAGTGCTGCATAATTGCACAGATGTTTGCTTCTCTGAAATGTAAATTAAAGGAGTGAACTAATGAGCAGAACAAGCTTCACAGTCTTTTTCTACCATCGTCCAGTTATATCTGTATATTTGCAAACCTGATCAAAAGAATTTTTTTGAATAGATAGTTTATTTGCATGGTTCCAATTTCTTGTTAATGTAATTAATAAGCACCTCTGCAAGCAACTCTTTATTCCTACTTGAAAGGCTTATACTTGAAATATTTCACTAATATAAAGACACCAACATTAATATCTTATGCAAATTCCAAATATTCACCTTTGTTGTGCAAAAAATATATCAGGCACTTGGATCAACTGGATAAATCTAAATAGATTTAGATGATGACTGAAAACCTCACTCATAGCCACAGTGAAGGTGTTGGAGCCGGTCAGTTAGTTTGGGACTTGCTAGGACTTGGAATTAGTGTTAATTTTTAGCAAAGTCTTTTTGTTGCGGCAGTTTGTAATGTGCCAGCATTGTGTTTGGAATAGGTGGGCAGTGGAATAATAATGTGCTCTACTGACTAACCACAAAGTAATGTCACAGCTGGCTGTGTACTCTATATAAGCATTGATAATGACCAACTCCAACCCCCCCCCCACCCAACCATGTGATCAGAATGGATGAGTGATGGTGATAAACATGCCCAAGGCAGAAAATAAGAAAAATTAACCAAAAATTGAAAAGATGGCAGGTTATTAAACCCCAACCACACGAATGTCTTGCAGTTTATCAATTTGTTTCATATGTTTCTTGGCTGATTGAATTTGTTCAATCTTTTACATGGTTACTCTCAGAAACCTTCAATTTGTGTCTCGTTTGTGCATCATGCAAATCCTGTCAGCTGCTGACAATGCATAATATTGTTGGTAGTCAGAGGACCACCAGGACCTTTAATTTCTAACATCAACCATTGAAAACAAAGACTGACAGAATCTATTAGTAGATATTTAATTGTGACGAGCAATCTGCTGATCAGTTAGTGCTAACTATAGTTAGGCATTAATTCTCAATGCTCTCTTGGCGATCTGTTAAATGCAAGTGACACAAAATGGATTGCACATGCTTATGACATAATCCACAGAATCTCTAAAAAGAAACAGTAGATTGGATGAAGGGCCAATGTAATATAGTTCAACAATAATGGGTCCGATTTTAATTTTGTGCAAGTGAATGGTTCTGAATCAGTTAAAATCTCGCTCTATTTGCACTTCCAATAGATGCATCCATCACTCTGATCAAAACTCTCAACTGGAAAAAGTGAACATAATTTCTCCAGAAGTAAAATCCACACTAAAATAACAACATTAACTGAATCATTTCTCCAAAGTTTAATAAACAAACTTGCAAGATTCATGCTCTGAGGTGGGAAAGATTGGAATTGCAGACCCATGTATATCTAAATGGAAATCCTCCCTCTCATTCTTCAATTTGGTTTGTCATGCAAATTTGACTTTGAAACTGCTGAAGAGTTTGGCAAGCAATGGGCAGCACTGCTGTCGTGAGCTTACATCACTGCAATGATGTGTGTGAAAGGCATATATCCAGTAGTTACTTCTGTTACTTCATTTATGGTAAGGATTAAATTAACAATAATTCAAATTGAAATCCAATTCAATTTCTGAAATACTTTTCCAAAACAAGGAAAACTATATCAAAATTCATAGGAGAAAGTGAGGACTGCAGATGCTGGAGATCAGAGCTGAAAATGTGTTGCTGGAAAAGCGCAGCAGGTCAGGCAGCATCCAAGGAGCAGGAGAATCGACGTTTTGGGCATGAGCCCTTCTTCAGGAATGAGGAAAGTGTGTCCAGCAGGCTCAGATAAAAGGTAGGGAGGAGGGACTCCTCCCTACCTTTTATCTTAGCCTGCTGGACACACTTTCCTCATTCCTGAAGAAGGGCTCATGCCCGAAACGTCGATTCTCCTGCTCCTTGGATGCTGCCTGACCTGCTGCGCTTTTCCAGCAACACATTTTCATATCAAAATTCATATAAATGTACAAGCAAGAAACAAGTCTAGGCCATTTGGCTCCTTGATCTTGCATTGTTCATTTTTATGTGGGGCCTTTGGGAGCCAGGTTCAGCATTAAGAAAGCAGAGAGCCATTGCAATGACAACACCTTCCTGAAGCAAACTAGAAAAGCACCAATGTAAAAGAATGAGTTCCACATTCTCTAAGGTTTGAGACATACCTGTCAATCTTCACCTGTCTATACAAGATGTCTTAACGTGGGTGGCACAAGGGCTCAGTGGTAGCACTGCTGCCTCACAACATCAGCGACCAGGGTTTGATTCCACCCTCTGCACTCCTTCTGTGTGGAGTTTGCACATTCTCCCTGTGTCTATGCGGGTTTCCTCTGGGTGCTTCAATATCCTCCCACAGTCCAAAGATGTACTGGTGTGGTGGTATGGCCATGCTAAATTGCCCATAGTGTCCAGGGATGTGCAGGCTAGAAGGATTAACTTTGGGGAATGCAGGGTTACAGGGATATGGTAGAGGGTGGATCTGAGTGGAATGTTAGTTTGGAGGGTTACTGAGGACTCAGTGGGCTGAATGACCTGCTTCCACACTATATGAAATCTATAAGTGTTCTGAATAATCTACCAGTATTTCAGGCTGCACATTATGCTGCACAGTTTGTAAATGTAAACAAGCAGTGTCTTCTTAGGGAGTTGGTATGCTCAGAATCTGAAAATGTACTGCAATGTTTTTGCTGATGCACACCCAAAATCATTTCCAACAAAATCAATGGGGTGACAATAACTTGAAATAATGCACAGTATTTTTTTGGTTTCAAACTTCTCTAGACAGTGGGGGTCGGCATCAATCCAGGCCTAGAAACCTGAAATGCACCCAATTGAGTGCATTTCAGTCAATAATGTGCCTTGTGATTATGATATGGGTTCTGTCTGGCTCCCAACGATGGCATTATAATGAACGTTTACCCTGTTTTGGAGAGATCATTATCATGAACCGATTGTACATATAGCACTGTTTCCTGCTGACATCGCTGTTGTGGATTTAATGTTGGGCTTTATTCTAATCTTTGTGCTACGCTGTATATTTTATGCAGTTCATTATCCCACCCACAGCACAATTAACTGTGCTTAGTGAGCAACTCTAACAAAAACAAACACACAAGCTAACATGCAATTCATGAAGGTGCACAAAAAAGTAGATTGCCCTGTGGTCTGTTTATATTGGTCCAAGTCTCATTGTACAACACCCAACATCAGAATGATAGGAAGAAACTAGTCATTCTGGAAGTAAAATGCAATAAGCTCTATTTTTCATTTGAAAGCTCAAGCCAATACAGTAAAACATTCAAACAAGTTAACAACCTGAAATTGCTGGAACAGGATATTTTGCCATGTACCTGTCTGCATGGTTAGATAGAAGTTTTTTTCTGCACTATTGAAATTAAAAAAGTAACAGGAATTCTGAGCTGGTTACAGGGACAAGAAGAGATGTCTTCTTCTTCTTTGGCAATTCTTCAATTGAGGATGGCTCATTTCCACTCTGGTTTGATCTCTCTGACGTGGCTGAAATGCATAATCTGTAGACTCTGTCATGTGGAGCAAGTTTTGCTTGGAGGGTTGGATAGATGAAGGCTGGTATCCTGTTTTTGATACCTCAGTTTCACTCAGTATGCTCCTAATGAAGCCTCTTGAGGTACTTGACTCCCCTCTGCAATCAACCTTCTCCATTTGGTTCATTCACAACAGACTTACAAAGGACAGTGTTGCTGATGTTTAGTGATTAGCTCCTTGAAATTGGGTATTTTGATTTGGGAGATGATGCTGCTGTGGCACCATCTTGCTTGTCATTGCAGTTAGAAGATCCTGTGAATGCACTAATGGTCATGCCACTCCTATGCTGTGAAGTGTCTATGTAGGTTGTCCAAGTCTCCAAAGCATATAGGAACATGGAGGTTATTTATGTCCAGGAAACCATGTTTCAGATCCATAGGACATCTGGGAACTTAGTAAACAGTGGATACAAACCCTTGTGGGTATTAATTCTAGCATACGTCTGCGAATTCTCATCTAACTGCAAATGCAAGTCCACATGGCTCATGTCCAGCTTTGTGAAGGACATCCCCCTGCCAGTTTTGCGTACAAATTCCCTGTGCAAGGCATTAGATATTTATCCAGCTGTGAGAAGCAGTTTACTGTTTCTTTAAAATCCCCATGAAGGTGAACTGACCAGTCAGGCTTCACAATCGGTACAACCAATGCTGTCCAATCTGTGATTGGTTCTGATTTGGATATTGCAAAGCAATTTAACTGTTCCAAACCAGATGTAGGTGAGCTTTCCAGAGTGTGCACTCTCCTGGATACTGGCCTATGAGTTCTCTTACTCAATTTAGGTCTAGTGGGACTCTTGCTGTCTCGAACCCACGTACTGGCAGCAACTACAATGGCTCGCTGGCCCGGATCCTGAAGAAAATTTTGACCATTTAACTGAGGCTTGGCTTTGTTTTGGGGTTTTGCTGTGGGTTGACCCAGAGTCCTTTTATTCAGGATATGTCCTGAGTAAGGCTATGTAATTAGTGTTCCCCAAGTTCAGTCAGACTGGTGACGGTGTCCACTTCCATCAGAATACTGTGCAATTCAGATGCTCCACTTGCTGCATTTTCCAAGGATAAAGCCAGTTGTAGTGCCTGCTTGAAAGCCAGTTGGGCTTCAGTTATTAGCATGGATTTGCATGGTTGCATCATTAATCACACATACCGAAAGTTCTCCTAGCATCTCATAAAGGGTTAAACCAAAGTCACATGCCTCTGCTGGTCATCTTAACCTCGTCAAAAATCCTGATACACATTCCCTTGGTTCTCAAATTGCTGTGTAAAACTTATAGCATCTCAGAATTAGAGGAGGTTTCGGGACGTATTATTCCTTAACTAAATCTGTCAACTCTTGGAAGGTT
The DNA here is from genome assembly GCF_047496795.1 of Chiloscyllium punctatum. NCBI lineage: Eukaryota > Metazoa > Chordata > Chondrichthyes > Orectolobiformes > Hemiscylliidae > Chiloscyllium > Chiloscyllium punctatum. The sequence continues at coordinate 65,545,669 of NC_092762.1, forward strand.
TTGGTATCTGGTGCCTCAGGGAAAATTAGGCTCCTAAGAACTGAAAAAGCTGCAGAGTCCACAAGCTGTCAGGCGAATTACTCATTGCTTTTCATCTACCTCAATGTCATTTGCCCAGAAAAAATACGCATTCTTTCCACATACTAGTCTTTGACAGCAGGATTGAATGAGTCAAACTTCCCAAATAATGGCATGATACTAGAAATTCTTACTCTAACTCAAAAGTGACTGTTGCGTGCAACTTTATTCAGGTGTGTGCTTTTCTCTTGCTGCCACTGAAATAACTCCACAGAGGCCAATATCCCATCACCAAATTACCCTTCATTTACACTGATCCAACTCCTTCAGAGCCAGCTCTCGGAGTAAACCCTCCTGTTTATAGCTGTCAGCCAGGCCTCCCTGATTGAACAAGCTAACAGCCCCAATCAAGGAACTCATACTCTCTGTGGCTGACCTTATTGAGATCTGAAGGCAGGAGAATAACACTAAGTGAATTGTTCATTTGGAGAGCTAACAAAAATATGATGGGTCACATGGCCTCCTTATCTCACCTTTTGATTGGGACTTTACATCCTTTGGACTCAATGTTGAGTGCAATAATTTCAGACTGTCACCACTTAACTGTTTCTGCTGTTTCAAGTGTCTTCTCATCTGACCTACCTTTCACTTTTTTGCTTATCCCATTGCCATCCGTGGTTGTCTTGCACCATAATTTCTCTTGTCATTTAATTCTGTTAGCTCCCACACTTGCGTTCTTTTTATTCTCCTCCCACATTTCCCACCCCCTTCCATCTGTGAAACCTGGTATGATTACAAAGAAAATTTACAGTCCAGGAACAGGCCCTTCGGCCCTCCAAGCCTGAGCTTTTCCAGGTTGTGACAGAAGACCATGCACTGAAGTACAGGCCATTCTGCTGTAACACATGTTTAGTTAACACAAATTCACTATAACACAATTGACGAATTGGATACACTACTTCTAAAGTGCAAAGTTTTAAAGCGTGTATTGGCTGTAATGCGATTCTGGTCGCATTAGTTTAAATGATGTTGCTCGTACACGATTTTTTTATAACACGGGATTGCACGAGAATGGAACTACTGTGTTATAGCAGAACTGACTGTACTTAACTCTCGTCCTCTTTGCAGATGTTCCAGAATGTTCTATTTTATTTGTCTCATGCGGAATTTTCCGTTTGTTTTCCTGTGGCCTTTCCAAGACACAATGCTAGACAGCTTGGTGCATCCGGATCTGTCATTGACTCCTAGCTCTGCAGCAGTTATGGGAATGGCCTGAGTCATTCCAAATACGCTGTTGGCAGATTCTGGCCTAGTTTCCATCCCCGACAATAATTTTTGTGTCTCTCCAGTAACAGTCAGAAGGTCCCTCAGGCCCTTGCTTTATTTTTTGATATCCCCCTAGTTCCAGTCAAGAAATAGATGTGGGCCAGGACATGGATATGCAGCAGCTGTTGGAGTACAGTAGGGACCCAGAGAAGAAAGTTGGCCTTTCTATCAGGAGGCGAAAGGAAATTAAAATATCACAATAAACAAGCAAAATACAGGAGACTCACCAATTTGTAACTTGTGGATGATCTGCCTGCTGATCTTAACACTCAGGGATTTAAGGGCACAATTTGACTACATAACTGAACAATACACACCACATTCTCCTTGAGATTTATAGGCAGAAGAAAGATTCTTGAATTAAATGACCTGGAATTGTTAAGATTTCAAATGCTGGCTTCACATTTGTTTGTATGAAACCGTTTCCTGTCAGAGTGAAAACCAAGGTGGGTACACAGCTGTGTATATCTTACTGTGTGAAAAGGGGCTTTTTACTAACTGGTTGCAGTTACTCACTGGCTTCTCAGGTTGACCACACTACTTCCTGGCTATGTTAAAAAGCTCATTATCTAAGCAAAAGAAATTGAAACAAATTCTTAAACTCCTTCCAAGTAGTGAAAATGCAATTCCTTCATGACATTGAAGGTGGCAGATTAATGATTGACTTACAGAACAAGTCAGCTCAGGGAGAAAGCTGACAAATGAGAAAGTGGTTATATAAAGTTGCAAAAATCTCCCTTGGGTGATTTGTTACTGATATTTGTTTAAAAGAGCTGACCTCATTTGACAATGTAGCCGAAATTGCATTTTTGCATAATTTAAATCAAAATTGCAGATTGAAACAACTCTTGAATCACTGCTGGGGACATGGGGACTGCTATAATTTTTGGTAAAGTAAAACCAGAGGCTGAATCTTACCATATTTTGACAAAATGTCGTTTTTGTTCAGCTTTGGAGAGACCCAGCTGGTTTTCTCATAAGATTATCCCAAACTCGTCTCAGGGAGAGGCTGAATAGGCTGGAGCGTTGGAGGCTGAAGGTTTATAAAGTCTCGTGGAGCATGGATAGCATGAATAACCAAGTTCTATTTCCTAGGGTGGGGGAGTACAAAACTACAGGACCGAGGTTTAAGGTGAGAGGGAAAAATTTAAAAATGAACTGAGGGGCAACATTTTCATAGAGAAGGTGGTGTGTGTATGGAATGGGCTGTCAGAGGAAGTGCTGGAGGCTGGTACAATTACAGCATTTAAAAGGCATCTGGATAGGTATATGTAGGGTTTGGAGGGATAGCGGTCAAATGTTGGGAAATGGGACTAGGTCAGATTGGGATATCTGGTCGGCATGGACGAGTTGGACCAAAGGGTCTGTTTCTGTGCTGATTGACTCTTTGACTCTATGAGTGCCAAACCTTTCCTATGCCCCCTCCCTTGCCCGATGTTCACCTGATTCTCCCATTTGCCACAGTTCATGATGCTTGCCACTGTGTGGATATCCTGGCATTCACTGGCGTCCTTGCTGCCGGTGTCATATAAAATACACAGCTAGTCTACACATTCTTTCCAGGTGTGGTAGAGAAGGGAAAATTGATGCCCGCTTTGCAGACAGGCACCTGGAGGTCCTCGTAGATGGAACAGTGCAGAGGAAGAATGTTCTCTTCCCCAGGACCGCCAGAGAAGGTCACAACACCGGACCCTGCCAAACTGGTCTGAGCTTGCCACCCAGTTTGCTACAGTCTCCATGGCCTGGAGAAATTCCCAGCACCACATAAGGAAGCTCAATGACCTTCTCCAGTTTGCCGGAGTAAATGTCACCCTTTTCTCTCTGCTACCTCTGTCTCATTCTATCTTTGCTACTGCACACAAGGCTCATGCTCTGCCACGTTAATATTCCATGCAACATCTTCCCTCACTCACTGTCACCCACTTTTACCCCTGCACAATACCGAGTCTGCCTGGCCTCAGTGCTGCCTACTCACTCACCTGGGGCACTTCAGTGATTTTCCCCCATCTACACCAGCACTAACAGCTGTGCTACCCACCATCACATCCCTCAATGCCTCCATCTCTCTCAGTCCAGGAGAACACATCCCAGAACAGAGCTGACAGGGTCAGATCTTGACCCTCACCTGCAGGGACCACTCTTGTGGGGATGTGGAAATGTTCATTACTTGGTAATCAAACAACATTGTTATGTCAAGATTAGAGTGGCATTGGAAAAGCACAGCAGGTCAGGCAGCATCCAAGGAGCAGGAAAATCAAAGTTTCGTGCAGGCACCCTTCAACAGGAATGATGAAGGGCTCCTGCCCGAAACGTTGATTTTCCTGCTCCTTGGATGCTGCCTGACCTGCTGTGCTTTTCCAGGACCTGTCTAATCTTGACTCTAATCTCCAGCATTTGCAGTCCTCACTTTTGCCAACATTGTTATGTGTCATGCAAACCTCCCATTATCCCCACAGTGCATTTCCTTTTAACCTCTACACCTCCCTCAAAACAGTCTCTGTATTTTCTCCTACAGGTACCAGAGTGTTGTTCACTATGGCTACAGTCAAGAGGGCTACCCTGAAAGCCTCTCCACATCCCTCCACCTCTGAAGAAGACAGTACAGATACCTCAGAAGAAGCACTGGCAAAGCTGCCTTCCACTCCCAGAGACAGACACACGTACACACCACAAACAAACACACACACACACACCCACACACACATTCACACACTCACTCACTCACCAACCAGCTCAGATATTAAAACCTCAAAGGGTATGTTATCCAGTGTACAGTTGGACGTACTTCACTACCATATCTCTACAGTTAGTAGAGAGAGAACCACCCCAGGTCATTGGCACTCAGAGGGGGCTGAAGAGAACACTCTGGTCCCAGAAATAAGGGAGTTCAGCCATGTACACAAGCTGACATAGGAGCAGCGGCAGGTTTGTTGGCAACATTATAACACAAAAACTGCAGCAATGATGTTTGCACTATGATGCTTCTGGCATGTGAGAGATTGGCAGCTTCCATCGACAGGTTGGCAGCTGCTGTAGAGAGTCAGGACCAACACTCTCAGAATCTGCTGGGTACGCACATTGACCTGCAGTCCATCATTCTAGTCATTACTGTTCAGCACCAATGACAAAGTGACAAGGGCAAGGGACCTTGAGCTCATACCAGGTGCCCCTTCCTCACAAGGAGACAGGGTAGTGTCAGTAGGCACCCAGCTCTAGGATTAACTACATGCAGAAACTTCCAGAAATCTTCTCTTAAGATGCCGCAGTCAGGAGCTAGGCTTCCATCTCCACCCTCAGCTCGGTTGGAGTTCAAACTGAGAAGGGTGCATTTGCCTCTGGACAGGAGCACACTCAGAATATCCGAGCTCTTTAAACAGAAACATCACTGGGTTAACAGCCAAATGTCTAAGGTGAATGGGATTGAGTATAGGACAACTTCCCTTCACCCAGCTACAGACCTTGAGACTGCACTGAGACAGAGTGTGTGGGAAAGAAATAAGATCTTCTGAGGGAACGTAGGTGGCAGAGGTGAAATATTACTGAACATAAGTTTCACATATATTCCCTTTGCTCATCATTATTCATGTGTAAATTTCTGCTGGAAAAGCACAGCCGGTCAGGCAGCATCCAAGGAGCAGGAGAATTGACTTTTTGGGCATAAGCCCTTTATCAGAAATGAGAAGGGCTGATGCCTGAAACATCAATTCTCCAGCTCCTCAGATACTGCCTGACCAGCTGTGCTTTTCCAGCACCACACTCTTCAACTCTGATCTCCAGTATCTGCAATCCTAACTTTCTCCTAGTGTGTAAGTTTCTGTCTAATTGCAACAGCAGCATTGAAGGTACAGAGCCCACTGAATCATTAGAGCTCCACAATGTTCCATGGTCCAGGCTGTGAAGTGAACAGCTCCTGTACTATATGTGAATCGCAACTACTTTAGTAACTAGGCTTCGTCTTCCCAGGTATTGCTATTGGATCTCAGGGATTAGTAAGATTCACTAATTATCTGACCTGAAAAGGTCAGTAATGCATGTAGTAAGGCGTTGGTCTGCATATTGGAAGATGCTGCCTAAGGGTCACAGGAATTTGGTGCTTACAAACATGTTTCAAATATAGCGTACGGATGTCTGTGGAGTGCTGTTGCTCTATGAAGGCCCTCACATCCTCAGCCTCCTCCTTCACAAAAGCACTAACCTTGCCCACACCAGATGTGGGCACAGTTATGTTCATCCTCATTGCAGATTGTTACTTACAGGGCAATGGCCACTCCTTGGACAGTGGGTTTCATGCTCCACCTCTCAGTGTTGGTGAACCTCCCCTACCTGACAGCCCTATAGGCTTCACATTTCCCCAAGTCAAGACCCAACCCCATCTATCTGAGTCTACCTCTATCTCCCACCATCAGCATCCAGTTCCAGGCATATAATGTAAACATACCAAATCGGTTGTTGCATCATCGCCCCGTGAAAGGCAGGGTACTGCTTACAGTTCACAACCTCCAACATGAACCCTATTGATCCCATGTTCTATTGCCCCTCTCCCCTGATGAGCTGCTTCCCCTTGCAGTGTTGTCATCTTCTCTGATGGTATTGTCCCATGATTAAGTTACCCATCTTTCCTCTCACAGTCTGGCCCACTGAAAACTACTGCTTACCTTTTAGTGGACAGAATCCTCAGGCCAACTGTGGCCCACTACCCCTTGAGTAACTTAGCCACACAGTCAAGAATGATCAGTGACCAGATGGCCAATTAATAACTGCCAAGTTCCTCAACTGTGTTCCCATGACTCCTCAGACTGTTGTACTAGATCCACAGGGCTGATGATAACCCGTTCCACAGACTAAAGAGGTATAGACTCCCTGATGTGACCATCTCAACCAAACACCAGACAATGCCAAGCCCCTTGATTGAACTCAGAAACTTTCTGTGCTGGGACCCTCTGACTGAAGGGTGTCTTCCTGTATTTCAGAAAGGACTAATCCCCTTACACATTGAGGCAAGACCATTTGCTTGCAGCACATGCAGTATGTTTGCCACATAAGCTACTGGTAAATGTGAGCTTGACAGAGGAGATGCTTAGAACATTTCCACCAGTGGAGGAATCACAAACTAGTCACAAATAACAGGACACTCATTTAAACTGAGAGGCAAAAGACTTTCTTCTCCCATAGGATAGTGAATGTGTGAAAGTCTCTACCCAAAGAGTTATGAGGCTGGATCACTGAAAGCATTTAAAGAGGAGGTAGTTAAGATTTATTGAAATATTGGCAAGTTGAGGGCTGTGATGAGCTGTTATGAAAGAGGAGTAGAGGTCAGGGCAGATCAGCCATGAACTAGTAGATCGGCAGGGCAGGCTTGATGGGCTATAAGGCATACTCCTGACCCTGTTTCTTATCCTCTTATGGTGCAAGAGTTAGATGAAGTAGCACACTGTCATACAGCAAGATGTCCACCTCTCTGAATGATCACTGCTGGCAACCAAGGATATGCTCCCTGGCTTGCTGTCTGTGCTAAACTACAAGGCAATGCTGTGAGTCTTTAAATCCTGGTGGAGCGGGCAGAGTACCAAAAGGCAAGGCTGGGATACTCTGAGCCATCCAGGAAGGTGCTAACTGAGTGTACATTAAGAGGGTGAGCTAGCAGGCTTGAGACACAGCCTGTTCTATTCTGAGAGTTGGGTGCCTGTTGTGGTAGCCCGTTCAGAAAATGTACTGATTCTCAAGCCCAACTAGTCCTGGGGTTGTCACAAATGTTAATGGTCTAATTAAAGTCACAAAGACCCTGATTTACTTCTCTTTTAGAATCAAGTTATCAGAAAGCACTAACCAGATTTCTGTACAAGATTAGTTGTTTCTTACAAATAAGTAAATTCTAATCAGAAATAAATAACTATGAATTGTCAACATATCGCTTAACTAGTTAAAACTCTAACCACCTTTTAAAACTTCTACACACACACAAACAAAAAAAAGAATATCCTTTATTGTGACGTGTACTGCATTGTAGAAGTGAAAAGCTTTTACAATGTCTGTCTCTTATGGCGCCATCTTAGGTACAAATACCAATGTACAAATCTCAAATACATAAGAAGAATAAAATAGTTGCATAGATTTTCTGGTGGAGGGAAAAAAATAATTAATGAACCACAGTTCCATGGCACTGGTCCACATGATTTACTAAAATGATCCTTTTGGTTTGCCTTCTTAAATCTATTTTCTTTTGGTGCCTTAACCTCTTTGCAGGAGATGTAGGGCAATTGGTACACAAGTTACAAAGTCTCTTAGTTACCTGTAAAAGCAAGAGCTTACAGCAACCAGTAGGAGAAAATAAATGGCTTTCTTCAAGCTTCAACTATTTTGAATATAGAGAAGCAACCTCCCTTTTCAGCGCACTGAAGACTCTTCATTGCTATCATTCATATCCACAAGCTACTCAGCTACCCAGGAACCAGAGAGCTATGTCAGGCTGATAACCTTTGGCATATACAGTTGGGCAGAGTTGCACCAACTAATCAACTAATTATTGCCAGCTAAATCTCAATTTGCATACACCCTCTGGTATTAAACTGTTTACAAACAGCTTCCACTCTTATTTGAATAAAGCAGCAGTGTAAACAGCACACATAATGAGTATCAGTAGCTTGCTTTTAAAAGCACAGCAATTCCTTCCACAATCCTTGGTTTTAAAACAGTCATTTTTTTTCCACTTCAGTCCACAATACAGCATAAAATAATAGTCATTACACTGTCGCTCAGCACAAAATGTCCTTGCAGCATTATTCCAATTATAGTTGCCAGTGCACCATGACAGTGAAGAAACTTACTGGAGGTGGGTCAGAGAAGCGCCATAATGATACAGGAAAGCTGGCACATGTTGGATGCTGGTGCCTGTAAACGTTAGGTGTGCATGGCCACAGGCCATTGAGCATGCTCTGAGATAGGAGCATAGGAACTGAAATAAGTCATTCAGCCCCTTAAGCCTGTTCCACCATTCAGTTAGATCATAGCTGATCTGTGGCTTAACTCAATCTACCTGTCTTTGGCACATATCCCTTAATACCTTTGCTCAACAAAAATTTAAAGATTTAAACTTAAACTGATCCATCATCTACTGTCATTTGTGGAAGAGAGTTCCAAACCTCCACCACTCATGGTGTATAGAAGTGATTTCTAACATCTCTCCAGAATGGTTGGCCTTAATTCTCAGATTACACCCCCTAGTTCTAGAATCCCCAACTAGTGGAAGTAGTTTATCTTTGTCTACCCTGTTGTTTTTCCCATTAATATCTTGAAGACTTCAATTAGATCACCCCTTAATCTTATAAATTCTAGAGAAAACAGGCCTAGTTTTTATAATGTCTCCTTATAACTTAACCCTGACGTCCAGGTATCATTTTTATAAGCCAGGTACCCACTCAGACTTTCATGTCAGGAATTCTGGGCTTCTAGTTTACACCTGGTGGGTGGAAGAATGGGAAACTGCATCCTGACATGGTAACATTAGGTAGTAATGAGGGTGATGATGAACAATAATTCCCATTACTAAGCCTCTTGCTGCTCACTAGTGAAAATCTCATCTTGGCATCAAGGACTTAGTTGGAAATGCAATTTGTTGCTCCCAATGTTGAGAAAGGTCTACTCAACTTCTCATTTGATTCTCCTAAATTTCTTGCCATTGCCCACATAGTTCAGGTCCTGGGAAGACTTTGCCCCAGGAATTGCTGACCCTGTAGAGCTGTGTACTGAAAAAGTACATTTAGTTTCTGTTCTGGTGTTAAAACCACGACTCCATTCAAACTAAAATCAAAACTCTGTTCAAACCTTGACTGTGCGAGAGAAGACACATCAAACTTTTCTTGGATTACCTCTCCCAGAAAATGTAAATCTTATTGATTTTTATCCATTTTATGTTGTTACAGTTTGTTCACGATGACTGCACTTAAAGTAATTTATCGGACGTGGTATTGCCTGAGGATATTACTGAAACATGTCAAAGACTCTTTATAAAGTGCATTCTCATCCTTTGTTACTTTAACCCTTCAATCTCTCTCACTCTACAACTTTCTTTCCAAAATTAGAAGATTCAAATACAAAGCGTTACATCTGATACACTCATGGTAACTGTAACATTTTATTGCAGAACCGTCAATATTTGGAAAATTAGTGCAATGTGTTTATGAAAGAATGTGAATCAGATCACAAAGGCATTTAAGCTCATGAAATTGTGCTAATTTTTACAAGCTTGTTAAAATTGATCATAATTTTAAAGCAAAATGCACAGATTGGTCAGTAAATCTGCACTTGACAATATACTAAAAACAAACCTGTCAGAATATTATATCAGTTCTAAATCACAACTGTGGTTGTATGTCCCTCTTGCCTCATTTTGCCTGTCCTGCTCTAAATAATAATCTTTCAACAGCGTAACTGAGGACTCCTGTCACAGAATTAATTCTCATCAGTCACCATTTGCAGTTTGGAACTTTGTTATTAAAGGCAGGACAATAGGTAGCCAGTGGGTAATAACAGCCAGAGTCCTCACTAAATAATGGAAAGCATCTGAGATTCAGTGTGAAAAGTGAAGATGAGTTGTAATCTAATGGGAGTGGAGACAAAGCATGGATGGGGCTGCAACATTTTGATAAAATCACCAGAACTTTTTTTTAACCCCTGTTTCTGTCTTCAGCCTTGTTACCTCATCTGGCCTCTTTGACAGTAAAGTCACTCACAATACAAGCCTACTGCCAGTTGTTAAGAAGTAATTGAAGCACACAATGATATTGATGAGATCTGAACAATCATTTATGGTTATACTTGACTTCTCTCTCATTGTTATTGATATTAGAAAACAACAAACCTTTGTGAAAATCGATACCTACCACCACAAGTTATCACTTTATACAAAGAATTTGGACCGATTATGCAGTGATGGTGCAATAGCTGTTTTACTCAGAAATTTGGAAGAAGCCCTCAATAATCATTATTCTTCAAGGTTTGGATTCCATTGGCCACAGGTCATGTGAATTGACATTCTTTAAGTACAGCACGCAAAGACTTGAACAAATAGCCCAAATGTTGTTTGACATTGCATATAAAACAAGCAAGGTATAATTTCCATGAGGTTCCCCAAACCTCTGTTGTATCTTCAACAGAAGCACCAACAGAAACCCCAGGCAAGTAATGTAATCACCATGGTAGAGCAGGAGAATATCAATGAAAATCGCTGTCAAACACTTCTGACAATGCAGCACTCCCTCTGAGTTGCATTGTCAGTCTGGAGAATGTACTCAAGTTCCAAAGAGTGAGGCTTAAACCCTCAATTTTATGATTCTGAGTGGTATCGGATGACCCACATTTTTCTCAATATTTCACAAGGTACATTATACTCTTATTTTTATTGAAAAGTCAATTTCAGTTCTAAATTGCTCATTCCAAAATACAGGATATTCAGATGCCTGCTTAATTATCTCTTTTATTTTGTTGGTGATGGACAGAGTTCACTTTATATTTATTTTGTGACTGCCTGAAGCCATGCTTTCTATGTTCTCGTAGTTCCTGGCACAGTCATACAACTACGCATTTTCTGCTTCCATGCCAAAAGCCTGTCCCCTGTAGAGTTAGTGTAACAGAAACATTTTGTTCCTTAGTTGTTGCCAGTTCTAGATTTTGTATAAAAGCCACGTGGTTCAACAGTTCAAACTCAACAGTTGGCCAGACTCTAATTCACAAACACATTCCTGGAGGTAACACTTAGGCTGTTATTTTACACCAAGATTTTGACGTGGTACTGCATGACATTAAAGTCAGCTAGTATAACAGACTTCATTCGAAACATTGTTTTCCCAAGTCATACAGTCATGTATTTTGTTAAGTAAAGGAACTCAAGTTGTTTATTATTTAAATGCTTCATTTGTTGTCTGCATAGTTGTACAAAAAGCAACATCACCTAATCTATGAAAATATTAATCATCAATATATTTAGCTAAGTTAATCAGTTAACCTTATTTGCTTATGACTGGATGTTATGGCCAACAAGATTAGCCTCAGTTACCCCGCCCTTTACAGAAGCTGCCTGACTTTCATTCCGATTATATCATTGGAATGAGCATTATAGAGATTCTATAACACGCAGGCGATCCATTCCACCAGATCATTTGAGAATCTGTCATGTGTCTGTCCAGCTAACTAGCCTGTCTACATTCTCATGAAGTCTGCTGCTATCCCCACCACTACTACATGCCGAATTTTATATCATTTGCAAAGTTCAGAACCATACTCAGTGTACCTAATATATTTATCCAGCAACTAAATTCGCCCTAATCATAATTGCTGCAATATCTTTCCTCCATTTAGATAGAACAATGTTTGTTCACATTACTCCCTGCCTCCTACCCTTTTATCAGTTACCAAAGCCCCATTAATTCCGTGTGCCTCTGTCTTCCTCTATGTTGTACTTTATCAAATATCTTTTGGAAGTCCATATATACAAAACTGATCATTCTATTTTTGTCAATTTTTGCTGTTACAAAGAACTTTAAGTTAGTTTGACAAAATTCCTCCTGAACAAATCCATAATGCAGAAGCTAAAAATCACACACAACACAAGGTTATAGTCCAACAGGTTTATTTGGAAGCGCTAGCATTTGAAGTGCCACTCCTTCATCAGGAACAGCACTCTGAAAGTTAGTGTTTCCAAATAAACCTGTTGGACTATAACCTGGTGTTGTGTGTGATTTTTAACTTTATCCACCCCAGTCCAACACCGGCACCTCCAAGTCATAATGCATTAATCCTTGCTTCTTGAAGTGAGAATTCTTTTTCCCTTGACATTGACCACTAATATTTTTTCCGCTGTCATTTATCTTTACAGGCCTAGCTACCAGGCTTAACCCATTTTCCTACTTTTGGAAAAGGGCATAATCTTTGCAATTATGCAAAGTAGTATGGGGAGCTGATAACCATGATATTGTCACTGGACTAGTAATCCAGCGAGGCAGGTCATGTTCTGAGGATCCAGAACCATCAAGACAGATGGTAGAAATTGAATTCAACAAAAATCTGGAATTAAAAGCTTAATGATGATTACACAACTATAGTTGTAAGAACACATCTGGTTCACTAATGTCCTTTAGGGAACGAAATTGCTGTCTTTATCTTATATGACTCCAGACTTACAGCTATATGGTTGACTCCTAAATGACCTCTGAAATTTGCTGGCAAGCTACTCAGTTCAAGGGCAATTAACCATTCACAGCAAATGCAGGGCCTTGAGATTGATGCCCACATCCTATGAAAGAATAAATTAAAATTGTTATTAGTAATTTTGTGGTGTGATGTTAAGAAAATATACATTGCAGATTTCCAATGAAAAACACTCAACATGAAAAGCAAGGTCCACTCTCCATGCTTATTCCTCTACTAGATTAATGTTCATTATAATTTCTTCATTATGGTATTAGGAGGTACTGTCATGCAGTGAGGAGTAATCTGCCTTTGGGTTAGAAGATACAGCTTCAAATCCCACACCAAGACTTGATGGCCACAGAAGCTGCGTTAATGAAGTCGTTAAACAGGTTCATTGTCAACCTGCAAATCCGTCCAACATGGCTATGCAAACAAGTCTGAGTGAGACAATCCCCTGGTCAGCCAGAACCATCTGGTACCTGCAGCACAACACCCTTCCTGTATCAAAAGTCTTTAGGTATCGTGGTCTGTACTCTGTGGCAATTGTCCTCCTCACTTTGTGGGACTTAATCTTAATTTCTAAAATAACATACAGGAAAAGCAATGTGGACTGGAAATTACTATTTGTGAGAATAGCAAAGGTAATTTGTATTCTTTACTACTTTTGTGAGCATTCCTGGCAAGGCTACAATTTGTCGCCTGCCCCTAATTTCCCATCCGCAATACACTATTCACTATCCCAACAGAGATGTTAACATAATTATTTTGAACAGTTTGTGACTCTGTTAAATAAAACAATGTTATGAAATCATGTTAAATACACAAGTTTTATGTTTTAAGTTTTCAGAAGCTGAAATGTCTGAAATGCACAGAAGATAATCAGTAATCAACCATCAAAACATGGGCTAATGCTTCAATGATATTAACTCTTAAATTATGCCTTTATTTTGATTCTGTTTTGGTTTTAATGAGGGAACTGAATGAATAGAAAGAAATCAACCAATAAAACTAAGATAGCTAGGAAGGTAAGTTATCGAGAAGAGTGGGAGAATCTGCAAAGGGATATAGAAAGCTTAAGTCAGTGTGCAAACATTGGCAGGTGGAGTATAATGTGGGAAAATGTGAACTTATCCTCTTTGGCAGGAAAGATGTAAAAGTAACATAAAGGTTCAGTCTATAATTACTTTATCGGATCATAAGGCTGCTCTCCCATTACAGGGAGATGACTGGTGTTTGTTGAGAAGGAGAGTCCCTTACAGTACCTTAGCCAGTGCAGGACTTGAACTGTTGTTGGTTTTACTCTGCATCACAAACCAGCCTTCCGGCTCACTGAGATAACTAATCTCCTTAAAGTGGATAAATGTTGGAGAACTCAGTGATATAGAGGGACCTGGATGTTCTCATACATGAATTACATATATGCAGGTGTAGCCAGTGATTATGATAGCAACTGAACTGGTATTGTTTATTGCAAAGGGACTAGAATATAAAAGTTGGCAAGTTTAACTGCAGCTCTAAAGGGTCTTGGTGAGACCATGTCTGGATCACTGTGTAAACTCTTGATCTGCTTTTTGGAAAAAAAGATATCATTGCATTAGAAGCAAGTGAGAGAAGGGTTATCCTGGACTGAAGGACTATGTTATGAAGAAACCCACTGGATTTTAAAAGAATGAGTGGTGATCTTACAAAAATGGGTAAGATTATGTGTGGACCTGACAAACTGGAGAGTGGGTGAATGTTTCTTCTAGTGGGGGAGACTACAGCTAGGGAACATATTTCAAAAATACAATGTCTCCCTTTTAAGATTGAGATGATGAAGAACTTCTCTCTCTGATGATTGCTCATCTATGGAATTCTCTTCCCCAGAAAAGAATGGAGGCTGAGTCATTGAATTTATTCAAGGCACAATCAGATAGAATTCTGGTAGAGAAGGGAGGCAGGAGTTATGGAAGGAAGACAGGAAAGGTGTTAAAATCACAACCAGATTATTCCTTATATTAGCGAATATTAGCAGGCTCAAATGGCTGATTCAAACAAAAACAGAATTTTGCTGGAGAAACGCAGTAGGAGCAGGTCTGGCTGCATCAATGGAGAGAAAGCAGAGTTAACATTTCAAGTCCAGTGACTCTTCTTCAGATTTCCAGCATCTGCAGTTCTTTGTTTTATTCAAAGGGTTTACCACTGCTCCAAAGTGTGATGTTGCTACATAACTCAATATTAATCCTTCTGAGATTATTTAAAGATAAAATTTGTTTATTTGATTTCGTAAATCATCAGAAGTTCAGTCCATTTTATCCTTTCGTAACTCTGTATTCCCTCCTCAGTCACGCAGCTTGCATCATAATAGTGTTGGCTGGACCCTGCAGCCATTATCATGGGGCTGTTATCCCTGCAGCGTTGGACACTGAGGAGTGACCTTATAGAGGTTTATAAAATCATGAGGGGCATGATAGGGTAAATAGAGAACGTCTTTTCCCTGGGGTGGGGGAGTTCAGAACTAGAAGGCATAGGTTTAGGGTGAGAGGGGAAAGATAGAAAAGGGACCTAAGGGACAATGTTTTCACGCAGAAGGTTGTGCATGTATGGAATGAGCTGCCAGAGGAAGTGGTGGAGGCTGGTACAACATTTGAAAGACATACGGATGGGTATATGAATAGGAAGGGTTGAGAGGGATATGGGCCAAGTGCTGGCAAAATGTGACTAGATTAGGTTAGGATACCTAATCTTTCTGAGGTAACTTCTCACCTGGGGTATAGGATGGGGATAAAAGTGAAAAGAAGTTCGCTTTGCTCTTAGAATGCTGATTGCACTGCCGACCGAGATTATCAGCACGAGGTAAATGACTTTAAGTCCCAAGTCCCAGGTCCTCTGCTGTTTGTAATTTTTATTAATGACTTAGATGAGGGAGTCGAAGGGTGGGTCAGTAAATTTGCAGATGATACAAAGATAGGTGGAGTTGTGGACAGTGAGGAGGGCTGTTGTCGGCTGCAGAGGGACTTAGATATGATGCAGAGCTGGGCTGAGGAGTGGCAGATGGAGTTCAACCCTGCCAAGTGTGAGGTTGTCCATTTTGGAAGAACAAATAAGAATGCGGAATACAGGGTTAATGGTAGGGTTCTTGGTCAGGTGGAGGAACAGAGGGATCTTGGGGTCTATGTACATAGATCTTTGAAGGTTGCCACTCAGGTGGATAGAGTTTGTAAGAAGGCCTATGGAGTATTATCGTTCATTAGCAGAGGGATTGAATTCAAGAGTCGTGAGGTGATGTTGCAGCTGTACAGGACTTTGGTTAGGCCACATTTGGAGTACTGTGTGCAGTTCCGGTCGCCTCACTTTAGGAAAGATGTGGAAGCTTTGGAGAGGGTGCAGAGAAGATTTACCAGGATGTTGCCTGGAATGGAGAGTAGGTCGTACGAGGATAGGTTGAGAGTTCTCGGCCTTTTCTCGTTGGAACGGCGAAGGATGAGGGGTGACTTGATAGAGGTTTATAAGATGATCAGAGGAATAGATAGAGTAGACAGTCAGAAACTTTTTCCCCGGGTACAACAGAGTGTTACAAGGGGACATAAATTTAAGGTGAAGGGTGGAAGGTATAGGGGAGATGTCAGGGGTGGGTTCTTTACCCAGAGAGTGGTGGGGGCATGGAATGCACTGCCCGTGGGAGTGGTAGAGTCAGATTCATTGGCGACCTTTAAGCAGCATTTGGATAGGTACATGGATGGGTGCTTAATCTAGGATAGAAGTTCGGCACAACATCGTGGGCCGAAGGGCCTGTTCTGTGCTGTATTGTTCTATGTTCTATGTTCTAATATAATGAATCTGAGGATCTGCTGCCAGTGGAAGAAATTAGATCCTGTCACATTTTGTATTATAACTATTTTTGAGATTTTGTGAATTTGCCAGGAAAAAGATATTTCGATTAGTTTTTGCTCCAAAATGTTGGCAAATGGAGCAAATGAAGTGTTAAGAGCAATAATTATCTGAGAAGCCCCAAGTGGCTAATTAAATTTAAGTTTCTGCTTACAGAATGATTAGCTCATTTAATAATTTCTAAATACAATCCTGTAACAAACTGTTTCCTATCTATGGTGTAGGTGGATAGAATGGTAGACCTACCCGTAGTTTCTATCTGGAGAAACCGTGTCCCACTGCCCTTTCAATTAAGAAATTGGATAGGGCCTATAAACAGATGAGGCAATGTGTGTTTAACCTACACTGATTCCTTGCAATGTAGGCAACACCTAAATCTCATTCTGACCTGTTCATAGGGTCATAAGAGTCATAGAGATATACAGCACGGAAACAGTCCCTTCAGTCCAACTCGTCCATGCCAAGCAGTCCCATCTTGCCAGCACTTGGCCCATATCCCTTCCTATTCACATACCCATGCAGGTGCCTTTTAAATGTTGCAATTGTACCAGCCTCCACTACTTCCTCTGGAAGCTCATTCCATATACGCACAACCCTCTGCATGAAAAAGCTGTCCCTTAGGTTCCTTTTCTATCTTTCCCCTTTCACCCTAAACCTATGCCTTCTAGTTCTGGACTCCCCCACCCCAGGGAAAAGACATTTTCTCTTTGCCCTATCCATGTCCCTCATGATTTTATAAATCTCTATAAGGTCACCCCTCAGCCTCCGACACTCCAGGAAAAAAAAACCCAGATAATGGCTGCAGGGTCCAGCCAACACTATCATAATGCAGACTATGTGACTGAGGAGGGAATACATAATTACGAAAGGATAATATGAGTTTAAGCTAACTAAGCTATCTAAAGCAAACCTGTCCTTCTAAAGGACATTTGCATCCTGGTTGGAACAAGTCTTAGCTTTGACAAAGGGTCAGTTAGCCTCGAAACATCAGCTCTTTTCTCTCCTTATAGATGCTGCAAGACTTGCTGAGATTTTCCAGCATTTTCTCTTTTTTGGGAACAATTCTTGGAACTGGTTACAGAAGTGACTTTACTTCGAAAGTCATAAGAATGGCACAACATGGCAGAGAATGGGCTCCAAATATCGCTTGTGCAGAGTGGTAAGCCTTGAAGCTAAGAACATAAGAAATACACATCTTAGAACTTGCTTTGCCATTCGATACAGCCATAACTGATCTTCTAACTAACTGCACCTTCCTGGCCAGCCCTCAAACCCTTTGCTTTCCTGAGAGTTCACAAAGCTGAGCAAGTCAGGCTTAAACCTATTCAATCATGGAAAATCCATAACCTTCTGGATAGTCAATCCTAGCAGTTCATGTCATGTGTAGTATTTGCAACAAACTAAAGGAATTAACGTAATTCCAATATCCTTGCATGCTATTGAAGAAATGTTCCTCTGATCATGGACTATGCCAGCTCTGATTTACTTGTCTTTAATGGTTTCCTTCAGTGCTCAACACTTCTGTGAATCTGGGATTCTTTTGAGTTTTTTCTAGTGAGAATTCGACTGTGTACTTCCCATTCTAATCGTGATTGCAAAATCTTGGTGTATAGAAATCAAATAAAACACCCACTCTCAGGAAGTGATTTGTAACTATGATCCCGGGGTGATTTCCAAGTGTTCCAAACAATTATCTGTAGGTTTTGATATTAAATCAGAAATAAACAATAAATCTCTCCAAGCAGAATCTTTAGATTTTAAAAGTAATTTTTAAACAAGAGTCATGATGTATTTCAAAACAGCAGTAAAAAGGGAAAGAGCAATATCTAACATCTAGAGCAGTTGTAAATAGTTCTAACTTACTTGAGTTACTAGCCTGAGATCTTTGGCTAGGTAAAAGAGCTAGGCAAAAGTGAGGACTGCAGATACTGGAAACCAGAGTCTAGATTAGAGTGATGCTGGAAAAGCACAGCAGGTCAGGCAGCATCCGAGGAGCAGGTAGCTGTGGAGCAGGTTCAATCAATAAGCACATCGATCTGAACTCAATATACCAGGCACTGCAGTGGACACTGGAACTGACAACCGGAAGCGGCAGATACAAATCACTATAAATGCCAGAGGAAACATCACAGAAGCGCTTCACAGGAGGCTCCCAAGCACTGAGGATGTCACCTAAACAGGGGACGAAATGTCTGCAACACAAATTCCCAGCTCGGCGAACAGAACCACAACAACGAGCACCCGAGCTACAAATCTTCTCACAAACTGTGGAGCAGGATCATAAGACACAGAATTTACGGCAAAAGATCACAGTGTCATGCGTGCAACTGATACAATACATTGAACAAAGCTGGACTGTCTTTCATCTTTTAGAATGGGTTGCAGGTTCAGTTCACTAATATGTAAATCCCAGAACTTCTTTCAAATCACATTCTTGACATAACTTAAGGTTTTATAAGAAAAGATGATATCTCAGCTCAGATAGTGCATTAAAATTACGAGGTTAGAGTCTGTCTGTGAGGGGGGAGAGGGAAAGAGAGAGAGAGAGAGAGAGAGAGAGAGCATCTGTGTGTGTTTGTTTGTATGTGTTTGTGCATGCACTTGTGTGAGTGAATGTGTTCTTTAGCACCTTCAGATATCCGTCACATGCCTGAAGATTCTGAAGGACGCCCTCATAAGAATAAGATATGATGATCAACTCATCGATCACCAGTTCCAATGTGCCACAGCAAGAAACTGTCATGACCTCCTCAGGAGACAGACATTGGATGTGACCGATAGGGTACCCTTCGTTATCCAGTACTTCCTGGGAGTGGAGAAACCAGACCATGTTCATCGCAGCCTGCAACAGATTATTGATGAGGATGAGCACCTCGCCAAGACCTTTCCCACACTTCCACTTCTCACCTTTAAACAACCGCCAAACCTTAAACAGACCGTTATTAACAGCAAACTGCACAGCCTTCCGGATAACATGGACCACAATACTCTACAACCCCGTCATGGCAACCGCTGCAAGACATGCCAGAGTATTGACATGGATACCACCATTACATATGGGTACACCACCCACTATGTGCACGGCAGGTACTCATGTGACTCAGCCAAAATCTCATACGCTGCAGGCAAGGATACCTCAACACATGGTACATCAGCGAGACCAAGCAGATACCGTGCAACAATTGCCAGACAGGCACGTTCCCTCCCAGTTGGGGAGCATTTCAGTGGTCAAGGGCATTCAGCCTCAGATCCTCGGGTGACCATTTCAATACGCACTTTGGAATACTCAGCAACACAGAGTGACTGAGCAGAGTTTGATAGCCAAGTTCAGTACCCATGAGGACCTTGGGTTCATGTCACACTACAGGTGACCCCACTACACTATACACTCTCACAGATACACTCACACTCTTACATACTCTCGCAGACCCTCTCTCGCATGCACTCTCTCAGATACACACACATACAATCCCCAATCCCTCCACCCTGAGGGTAGCACACATGCAAACACACACATGTACACGCACACACACACACACACACTCACTCTCATGCTCGCTTTCTCTCTCTCTCTCTCTTGCTGTCTCCACCTCACGTGCACGCACACATAAAAAGTCAATGGGCTGAAGTTGCATTTGCAGAATTGTAATTGCAAATACGTTCTACTTTGTTCAAAAAACACACAGTCTGCAGGCAATCAATGCGAGACATCAATCCATGCAACGTTTTATAAGTTCATACTTTTGAAAAAGAACCAGTCTGACTCAAGATTGGAATACAGACAAATTCTAACCTCACACCTTTAATGCATTGTCTGAGCTGAGCTGTCACCTTTTTTTAAACAAAACCTTAAGTTATCTCGAGAATGTGATTTGAAAGAAGTTCTGAGATTTACATATTAATGAATTGAAGCCTGCAAATCGCAAATCATTCTAAAAGATCAAAGACTTAACGGCAATCTAGGTTTATTCAATATATCGTATTAGTTGCATGCATGACACTGTGATCTTTTGCTATAAATTCTGTGTCTTAATGATCCTTCTCACAGCTACCTGATAAAGGAGCAGCGTTCTGAAAGCTCATACTTCCAAATAAACCAGTTGGACTATAACCTGGTGATGTGTCATTTTTAACATCATTCAGACAGACTGTGCCTCTCGTGCCAATAGTGACCCATGGTCAATTAGCTAATCTCAGCAGGGCAGATGTGGAACATTACAATTGACCAATGCACAGCATGGAAACAGACAATTTGGTCCAAATCATCCATGCTGACCAAATATCCTAAATTAATATAGTTTTATTTGTCAGCATTTGGCCCATATCCCTCTAACCCTTGCTATTCATATACCCATCCAGATTTCTTTTAAATACTGTAATTGTACCAGCCTCCACCACTTTCTCTGGCAGTTCAATTCGTACACACACTACTCTTTGTGTGAAAAGGTTGCCCCTTAGGTCCCTTTTAAATCTTTCCCCTTTCATCTTAAACTTATGCTGTCTAGTTTTGGACTCCCCTACCTTGGATCCTGCCTATTCACCCTATCCATGCCCCTCATGATTTTATAAACCTCTATAAGGTCACCCCTTCGCCTCCAACACTCCAGGGAAAATAGCCCCAGCCTGTTCAGCCTCTCCCTATAGCTAAAATCCTCCAACCCTGGCAACATCCTTGTAAATCTTTTCTGAACCCTTTCAACTTTCACAACATATTTCCTGGGACTAGATTAATTTAGGAAATTTGGTCAGCAGATGAATTGGGTCAAAGGGTCTGTTTCTGTACATCTCTATAACTCTAAGTGTCCAATGGGCTGAAGAAGGTGGAAAAAAACATCAATTGGATTTCCTATCCCTGATAGTATACAATTGTGAGATATTGTGTTATGAGATATTGTGTTCTACGGTATCTTTATTAACTCACTCACCAGCTTGCTATATTCATTAATACTGGGTTCCTGTTTATAAATTCATAGCCCTTTACTAACCCTTTATTTAGTATAACACAGTTTCATTTATTAGATTCATTCATAAAATTACAGTTCTATAGTATATTTTACTATACAAATTTAAAACAACCCCTTTTAATCAAAACAACGTTTCAAATATGTTACTGTATTTTTACACCTTATCAGCCCTTGCAACAAGCAGTACTGACTTCTGAATAATTGTAGCATGCAGAACAATACCATCCTCATCAAGTCTCCATGAACCATTATAATATTAATCAGCCCTTACCAACCATCTCCTGGACCTGAATAGATGCTCCAATTAGTAAGTACCTGTTAAATACCTTTTAACTGGGTCATTATCCCTTTCAGAAACTAACTGACAAAACAGCGCTTTCATGAAATTGCATGAATAGGCATCACGGTGGCTCAGTGGTTAGCACTGCTCCCTCACAGCACCAGGGACCTGGGTTCGATTCCTGCCTCGGGCGACTGTCTGTGTGCAGTTTGCACATTCTCCCAGTGTCTGCGTGGGTTTCCTCCAGTTGCTCTGGTTTCCTCTCACAGTCCAAACCTATGCAGGTTAGATGAATTGGCCATGCCAGATTGCCTATAGTGATCGGGGAGGTGTAGCTTAGGGGAAATGTAAAGTAATAGGGTAGGGGAATGGGTCTGGGTGAGAGACTCTTCGGAGGGTCAGTGTGGACTTGTTGGGCCTGTTTCCACACTGCAAGAATTCTATGAATGAATGAAACTCATACTGACAAATAGTAAATAAATCTCACAACCCAGCTGGAGTAATCAGTTTAATATCCTTTAAAGTACAAGTACAATTTCTAACTTATTTAGAACATATAGGCCTAGTATTCTTACTAACATTTACTAACTTAAAAGACAAAAGGACTAACACCTCTTAATTATGCAAGCAGACTGAACAGACACTCTTAATCCCATCCGAAGTAGCAGTCAGCATTTAGCACGTTTTAGCCCATCTCTGTCTCCTAAGACAGAAGCCTATCAAACCTTTGTGTACTATAGATAGAAAATGTAATACCATAGTAATGGAACTTGAGCATATGTAATAACTGTGTAAAAAGGGGTTCTTGTAAGAACTGTATTTTGGGATTCTATTGCTACCTTGAACTTGTGCTGTGATTGCTATTTTTGCCAGTCACCAATTCCAGTCATTATTTGAACATGATCCCACACAATGCTTCTAGAAAGTATTATTAGATTACTAGTCACACTTAACTCATGTTAAAATATTGAGAAGAACAGTCAGCGATAAATAGAAGTAAATGAATATTGCAAAATCTGGCATGCAGCTCATATTTATTGCATATCTTTTAATGTGATCTGCACTTTCACCATATTCCAGGCAGAAAAATGTAATCCATTCCCTGCAGCCTATAGACAACTCCAGCAGTGCTCTGTTATAGCAGCAAGGTCTGCAGTTACTGTCGAGAACATGAGACACTGCAGAACGAGCTAGCTGAAGGAATTTGATGAATACACTGTACATCCCTTCCTTGTACTTAGCTGGTGAAGGCCAGATGTCATGGACAGCAAAAGCTCTACGTCCAATTTTAAGTTTGTATCAGAGCTCATTCCGAACCATCCCTGAATATTAATTTCTAAAAGGGACTGGCTACAGGAAATCTGCCTGGAAAACTCTAAAATAGAAACTAGCAATACAGATGAAGTCATTGGGAAGTATCCCAAGGGATTTGAGAGGAGAAAAGGTGCCAGGCCAATATCTATGTAGAGGTCTGACCTAAATACTTCAAGGCACAGCGGGTACCCTATGCCCTTTATGCCAAAGTACAGGCTGAATTGGAATGTCTGGAGAAACATATGCACAGTGCGTCGTGTCAGTAGTCACAGTTGTAAAACCTAACAACTTGGTCCATCTGCATGGGGACTATAGGTTGCTGATCAACAGATCTTCCTGCTCAGACAGATACCCTACGCCATGCACAGAAGATTTGTATGCAAAGCTAGTTAGGAGTGGTATACTTCCTAAACTAGATATGAGCCACATCTACCTCTAAAACTGGAGCTTGAGGTGTCTTTCAGGAGGTACATCTCTATAAATACTCACAAAGGACCGTATGAGTACACTCACTTACCCTTTATCTTCTGCCGTCTTTCAAAGGTTGATGGAGAACATCCTCCATCGTGTCTATCTGGATGATGTTTTACTCTCAGGAGCTACTGCAAAGGAATATGTGGAGAGTTTGGAGGAGGTTTGCAGCATTTCTGTGCAGCTGTCATCTAGCAAAAAAGGGAAAAGATGTGCATTCCAGGTAAATAAGGTAATGCATGTCAGGTTCATGGTTGACCAGGACGAGTTACACCTTTTTGGAAAAAAAAGTGGAGGCCATAAAAAGGGCTCAGACTCCAAGGAATGCAAAGGAGTTGGAGTTTTTTCTGGGTCTCAGAAATTACCTTGGGAAACTCATAACCAGCCTGGTGACCCTGCTGGCACCCCACGATGCCCTGCTAAAATCATTCAGAAATGCTTGTAGCAAATGCCACAAGAGAAAGCCTTTGTAAATGTCAAATAATAGCTACCATTGACAAATATATTACCTCATTATGACCCCTAAAACCACTCATTAAAACCTGTGATGTGGTTCTATATGGGATAGGGACAGTATTGTCACACTGTTGGAGCACTGGGACAGAACATCCAATTGCGTACACATTATGAACCTCTGCAGAGACTGAATGGAAGTATGCCCAAACCGAGAAAGAAGGTTTGGCCATGATACTTGCGGTGAAGACATTCCACCAGTGCATCTACAGTTGACATATTACCATAGTAACTGATCACAAATCTCTGCTGGACCTTTTCAAGGAAGACAAGAGAATTCTTCTCATCGTAGCAGCTTAGATCTAATGCTGAGCATTGGAACATCATCCAGGGAGACATATAGTCAACGTTGATGCCTTGAGTTGGTTGCCGCGATACACCAGCCTACCTTCACCTCCAAAGATGAGTGAAGTCATCATGACTTTGAACTTCATGGACACTCCACCAGTATCTGCCTAGCAAATTTAGCCTTGGATCCAAAAGGACCTTACATTGATGAAACTACATTATGACATCCTTAATGGTGGACCACAAGGACAACCAATGAAAGAGTTGAAACACTATATCTTAAAGTATCAGGAGTTGAATGCAGAATCTTATGGGGAGCCCAGGTGGTTGTCTCACATCCAAGCTATCGATCTATACTTAAAGAGTTACACAATGGCCAGCCAGGAATTATTAAAACAAAAACGCTCTTAAGGGGATCTGTTTGATGCCCAGCATAGAGCAAGGTATCAAAAACCTGGTTAAGTGGTGCAAACCTTGCCAGGAAAAGCAGCAGGCTCCACTAGAAGCCTCACTGTATCCATGGCATTGGCCAGGGAGACCCTGGATGTGAGTATATGCAGATTTCCCAGAGCTATTTGTTTGGAGATACATTCTTAATCCTTGGCTATTCAATGGCTATTCAAAATGGATTGATGCGTACCGAATGGCCTCCACAACCTCTGACAACACCATGGAGAAACTCTGTCAATCGTTTTGTCTACCTGAGGTCCTTGTAACAGACAATGGGACCCCATTTACCAGCTGGGAGTCTCAGACCTTTATGAAAACAAACAGGGTAAGGCACATCCACACACTACCTTACCACCCGTCCTCAATAGGTCTGGCTGAGTGGGCAGTCTAACTATTCAAATGTAACATGAGAAAGTAAACTGCAGGGTCTTTGGAAATGAAGCTTGCGCATTGCCTTTGCAACTATGGGACAAAGCCACATATAACAACAGGAGTAGCCCCAGTGAAACTATTGATGGGCCAAGGCCTTTGGACCAGTCTTAGCCTGACTTTCCTAAACACGGGCGACAAGGTTCAATTCAAACAAGAAGCCAAGGAAAGGTTCAAGATGGGCAAAGGCCAGACAGATATCTTCAACTGGAGTTATGGTCCATGTAACAAACTGCAGTGATGGCTTTCCATGGATTCTGGGAGTTATCCTTAAACAAAGTAGACCTGCATCATACTTGGTTAAAACTGGGGAGAAGACTGCAAAATAGCACATCGACCATCTCTGTCAGAGAGAACCCTCCACAGATTGTTCCAACACACATGCCATCTTCGGTATCCTGCGGACAAGAATCTCTGCCCACTAAAAGCTCAAGAGCCAGCACTGAGGACTATGAGGACTCAAACTCAGAGGCAGCAGAAGCTCTGTAAGAGGTCACTACCAAGGATGAGCCTCCTGTAGTCGCTCTTGGATGGTCTTCACAAAGGAGATTTTCACCTCTGACCAGACCCGCAAAGCAACAGGAATGGAGCCATGGGCAAAGTGATGCTACAGGCCCATCATCATAGGACTGGGGGATAACCTTTGACTCTGAGAGGAAGGAACGTGTTAACCCCTACAAGACTCACATGGAATCACTAATTAATCTCCTCATGGAGCTCATTGAGTATGAGTCCTCTTGGTAACAGGAAATGGCCTGCTAAACCTGAACTCTGCTAAGCTGAATTTATCACCTGAGCCCTTTATAAAACAGACCCAGTCCCCCTCCAACTCCATTCTAATTTGGCCCTTTTGCACTCTTCCTACCCCCCTTCACTTTTGATTGTTCACCTTGCCTATAATGGGCTTTGCACAGGAATATTTAATCGGCTATAGATGCGTTTTACTGACGGCCATTAATAATTTATTTAAAAAAAGGAGTCTCTGTGATTTTATTTTGGGGAAGTTGCTCAGTTATGTGTGACAGCACTTCAAGGTATAGAAAAACAAAGTAAGGCTAACCCAGCCTAGGATGGATAGTTCCACCCATATATGTAGGCACTATGTTGATGTTCAACAATAATTGTTGTTCCTTTCCAGTTGGGCTTCTGAGTTATTACAGTGCCCTTCATGGCAAAAGTCAAAATCTGATTGATTGTGGATATTGGGTTTGGGCTTGGATATGATGCCGTCACAGTCAAATATCAGCCAAAGTCAGTGACTTACAGTAAAGAATGAATTGTTGATCAGAGTGCTCCCAAGCTGGATCTGCACCAAGGAAGATGTGGGCGCTTTCAGGAAAAGGGGCGTGAGAATAGAAAAAAATCAGAAAGCAAAAAAGAGGAATTGAAAACCAGAAGTAAAACTTCAATATTAACATCACGAATCTTTATTATAGAATTTTCATGATTGATTTGACTAGTGAGTCCCACTAACATACGGTCATTTGCGTAAGCAGAGCACTCACTTAGGAACACACCCTGAAATCGCAATTATATATCACTGTATAACAGCTCCTTTTCCTATTATGACTTAGGTATTGAAGGGGAGATTTTGAAATGTGTTGTTCATATTTTAAGATTTTAATCCAAATTTAATGAGATATAATCTATTTTTTGCTCTCCTTTTTAGAAAGAAAACACATGTTATCTTTCTTCTGTATCCTACTGCCGTGCAACATTGACAGCCACCTTTCCCTCGAGTGATTCTTTCCCTTTGTTAATTGTTTGGCTTCCATGTTAATGTTGTTTAATATTCCAGCCAAGATAAGTAACATAAGAAAAATGTTGTGAATGCTAAAAATCTAAAACGAAAACAGAAAGTGTTGAAAATACTCAATGGTTCAGGCGGCATGTCTGGACAGGGAAACAGGATTAATACCTCAGAATGACCTTTTCCGTGTGTGTTTACATGTGTATGCTGATTATGTATACATATTGGGTCAGTGTATATGGAGTTCATGTGTGCCATATGTTTCCGCAGTGTGTATGTGCACTTTGCCTACATGTGTGCTGTATATCCGTTGAGTGCTTGTGTGGGTTGGGTACATTGTGTGTGTGTATTTGCGTGTGGGTAAGCACCATGATGTATGCATGTGTACACTTTTTTATGGGTTTTGTTTTTGTGCTGCTGGTGTGTGTGTGTGTGTGTGTGTGTGTGTGTGTGTGTGTCGGGTGGGGGGGCGGGAGGATTGTGTGTGTTGGGGGGAGGATTGTGTGTGGGGGGGTGGGAGGATTGTGTGTATCTGCGTGTGTGTGTCTCTGTGTGTGTTTTGCATTCAGACTGATTAGATTTAGTGTCCTATCCACACTTATACTCAGTGTCACAAGTGAAAACTGACTGATCAGGCAAGATACTCTTGGGAATTCAGCACTGGTTTTCTTCTTGTACTGAAATAAGAAGAATGATTAATGGAAATAGAAAATGATACTGCGAATTGCACTTCGTTAATATCCAGCATTGTAAAAGTGGATATAAAATACAAAATAAAATTTGCCACAGTTCTTAACTGTGGCCTTGACAGTAGCTGAATAGCGTCAGTAAACCTTTCATCTTGCAGTCCGTCATCTTTAACGGAGACCCTCAATTCAATACAGATTCAATGCGACAACAAACATTTCATACTTTGCAGACGAGCTGTCAGATTCATAATTTATTTCTTACATAACATTTGCAAATAGCAAAGAAAGTGAGGGGAGATTAATTCCATTTCATACTATGGAAGAGTTTCTCGAAATAAAATCTTCACATTTTAATACAAGGCACTGCTCAGTGAGGGAAACCACTAGCTACTTTTATTACCTGTATTGATTTCTGCTAACTGAATGAATATTTTAAAACTTTAGAACAATAATGTAAATTTCCTTCGGTTACATATTTCATCCTGTTTATTTCCTAGATGAGAGATGTGGTCACACATGCTGCTCTTGAACAAAGAAGATCAGCAGAAAATCTTCCACGACTTTTTAAGTCTGTTACTGAAGAAGTTAATCAAGATTAACCATTGTTCATTACTCATTAATCATTGTCATACTTATAAGCATTAATCACAGAAAAGTAGAGATTACTAAGTAGAAGTGACTGGCAATAAATAAGATTAGATTTTTTTGCAAAGTTATTCAGTTATTTTCATAATTAAAGTTATTGGAACAGGCTAAGATGTACAAGAATTCTGTAAAACATAGAGAACATTCCTTGCTTCAATAGCTACTTTGCATTATTCCAAATGATGCTGCTGTAGACAAGTAGCTGAATAAACCATATGGATTTTGTTGAGTTTTCAGCATTTAACATTTATTATCAGGGAAAGCACACCAAGTTTCAATAACTAGTTTATTTTCAATTACCTACTCAGATTTATTGCACAAACATACACAAATGATCCATAAGACCATAAGACATGGGAGCAGAAATTAGGTTATTAATAGATTAGGAATCGGCTCTGTTATTCAAACGTGGCCAATAGGCTTTTCACCCCATTTTCCCACTTTCTCCCCATAACCTTTGATCCCCTTGGCAATCAAGGACTTACCTACCTTATCTATCGAACAAATAAGGGCATATGAAGGTATATATGTTATATATTAGTAGTGTAGGAGATTTGCATACCTTCACGTGGGAATGGTTTCTTATAGAGCACACACTTTCCCACATATAGCAACCCTTGAACATAAATGCAGTGAAGGTCTGTTTAGGATGAAGAGTGCTCAACGGCAGGTTCAGGGTATCCTGTGGTCTGCAATATTTCTTCAGACTTGTGAGAATGGGATAATACATTTCAATAGATTATAATACTGTCAAGTCCATGGCATAGTCGAGAGTGTGCTGCTGGAAAAGAACAAGACGTCAGGCAGCATCTGTGGAGCAGAAGAGGCTTGTGGATCAGGGCTGAGAAATAAATGGGATGGGGTGAGGTTGGGAGAAGGTAGCTAGGAAAGCGATCGGTAGATGAAGGTGAGGCGGAAGTGACAGGTCAGAGGGGGAAGTGATGGACAGATCCGGATGGCGGTGCCAGGTTGGAGGATTGGGACTGGGATAATGTGGGGAGAAGGAGAAATTAGGAAACTGTTGAAATCCACATTTATTCCATGTGGTTGCAGGGTCCCAAGGCAGAATATGAGGCAATCTTCCTCCAGGGGTCGGTTGGTAAGGGTTTGGTGAAGGAGGAGGCCCAGGACCTGCATGTCTTTGACAAGTGGGAGGGGGAGTTGAAGTGTTTAGACACAGGGCGGTGGGGTTGGTGGGTCCAGTTGTCCCAGAGATGTTCTCTGAAATGATCCACAAGAAGGTGTACTGTCTCACCAGGTGCAACGGATGCAGTAGATGACATTGGTAGAGGTACAAGTAAATTTCTGACGAATGTGGAAAGATCCCTTGGAGCCTTGGATGGAGGTGAGGGGAGTGGTGTGGGCCCAGGTATTGCAGCGGCAGGGAAAGGTGCCAGAAGTGGGGTGTGGGTTGGTGGAAGGTGTGGACCTGATGAGGGAGTTGGGGAGGGAATGATCTTTCTGGAAAGTTGATAGTGGTGGGGAGAGAAATATATCTCTGTTGTGGGGTCCGTTTGGAGATGGTGGAACTGGCATGGGATGATGCGATGTATGCAGAAGTTGGTGGGGTGAAAGGTGAGGACCAGGGGGTTCTGTCCTTGTTGCATTGGGAAGGGTAGGGTTCAAGGGCAGTGGTGCGTAAAGTGGATGAAATGCGCTGGAGGGCATCATCAACCATGTGAGAAGGGAAGTTGCAATCATGGAAGATGGAGGCCATCTGGGACTTTCTGAGGTGGAATTGGTCATCCTGGGAACAGATGCGGCAGAGGCAGAGGAATTGGTAATAAGGGATGGCATTTTTGCAGGAGGTAGGGTGGGAGGAGATGTAGTCTAGGTAGCTGTGTGAGTTGGTGGGCTTGTAGTAGATGTCTGTAGTTAGTCAGTTGCCAGAGACGGTGATGGAGAGGTCCAGAAAGGGGAGGGAGGTGTCCGAGATGGATCCAGGAAGGGGCCACCTAACCTCAAATTCACCTGGACCATCTCAGACACCTCCCTTCCCTTCCTGGACCTCTCCATCACCGTCTCTGGTGACCGACTAACCACAAACATCTACTACAAGCCCACTGGCTCCCACAGCTACCTAGACTACACCTCCTCCCACACTAACCTCTGTAAAAACTTAACTAGATGTCTTTTAAATGTTGTAACTGTACCCGCATCCACCACTTCCTCTGGAAGTTTATTTCACACATGAGCCACTCTATGTAAAAAAAATTACCCCTCATGTCTTCTTTAAGCCTTTTGCATGTCTTTTTCAAATCTTTCTCTTCTCACTTTAAAAACATGCCCCCCAGCCTTGAAGTCTCCCATCCTAGGGAAAAGATACCTGCATTCATCTTACCTATACACTTCACTATTTTATAAATCTCTCAGGTCACCTCTGAACCTCCTATGCTCCAGTGAAAGAAGCCCCAGCTTATATTGTCA
The DNA here is from genome assembly GCF_047496795.1 of Chiloscyllium punctatum. Taxonomy (NCBI): domain Eukaryota; kingdom Metazoa; phylum Chordata; class Chondrichthyes; order Orectolobiformes; family Hemiscylliidae; genus Chiloscyllium; species Chiloscyllium punctatum. The sequence goes on from NC_092762.1 coordinate 65,576,287, forward strand.
AACTTGAAAGGGTGTAGAGAAGCTGTTGCCAAGATTGGAGGGTTTGAGCTATAGGGGGAGTCTGAATAGGCTGGGGCTTTTTTCCCTGGAGTGTCAGAGTTGAGAGGTGATCTTATAAGAACATAAGGGGCATGGATAGGATGAATAGCCAAGGTCTTTTTCCGAAGGTAGAGGAGTCCAAAACTAAAGGACATAGGCTTAAAGTGAGAGGGGAAAGATGTTTAAAAAAAACCTGAGGTGCAACTTTTTCACGCAGAGGGTGATGTGTTTATGGAACGAGCTGCCAGAGGAAGTGATGGAGGCTGCTACGTACAATTATAACATTTAAAAGGCATTGTACGGTATATGAATAGGAAGGGTTTACAGGGACTATGGGCCACATCCAGGCAAATGGGACTAGACTGACACAGAGGTTCAGTGGTTAGAATTGCTGCCTCAGAGCCCCAGCGACCCAGCTTTGATTCCAGCCTCGGGCATCTGTCTTTGTGGAGTTTGCATGTTCTCCCCATGTCTGTGTGGGTTTCCTCCCACAGTCACAAAGTTGTGCAGGTTTGATGGGTTGGCCATGCTAAATTGCTGATAGTGTCCAGGCATGTGCAGGCTGGGTGGGTTGGCCATGGGAAATGTAGGGTTGCAGAGATAGAGGTGGATCTGGGTGGGGATGCTCATTCAGCCCATCGGTGCAGACTCGATATATTCACCCATGTGATGCTTCATTATCATGCTTTGTTGACCATTCGAGAAGACCTAGGGTATTTTAAATATGGTTTAATTCTTGTGATATGGGCAAAGCTAGTCATTTTGCCCATCCCTAATTGTTATATGTTTATTAAATACTTTAGGTGCAGAAATTAATAATCCTAAACTTTCTAATAAATTCTCCCTTTATGTATGTTGCATAGAACTATATAGTACCCTGAACTTGAACATAGAACATAGAACAATACAGCACAGAACAGGCCCTTCGGCCCACGATGTTGTGCTGAACTTCTAACCTAGATTAAGCACCCATCCATGTACCTATCCAAATGCCGCTTAAAGGTCACCAATGATTCTGAAATGTAACTCTGTTTTCTCTCCACAGATGCTGCCAGACCTGCTGAATTTCTCCAGCAATTTCTGTTTGTGTGTGTAATAAATCATGTATATCTGATGTCCAAATCTTCCAGGTTAAAGAGACATGTAATTACCAAGCATGAGCTATATAAGGACCAGCAATGTTTACTTTTTAAGAAGTAGCAATCATAGACCAAACAGCCTCTTAAACTTGCTCTGCCATGCAACACCATCATGACTGCCTCAGTTCCATTGTTCTGCCTAGTCTCCAATTCCTTTGACTCCTAGAGAGATCAGAAACATATCTGTCATTGGAGAGCAGGCAGTCATTGCCAAGCCCAGCTATATTGTTAAACCCATGTAGAACAAATATTTATAAACAATAAAAGTTTGTATGGTCTTACATAATGTGTGTGGCATTTTTACAGCATGGGTGGAGACCTTCACTAGCAAGAAGAGAATCATTGGTTGAGGAAAATTATTCAAGATCCTAGAAACGCTGCTAGGTAGCTTCCTGATTCTTCTTTTCAAACAGAATGATCAGCTCAGACACACAGTGATAACAGGGAGAAAGAGAAGACTGCAAATGCTGGAGATCAAAGTCAAAGGATGAAGGGCTTATGCTTGAAACGTTGATTCTCCTGCTCCTCGGTTGCTGCCTGACCAGCTGTGCTTTTCCAGCACCACACTCTTCAACACAGTGTTAACAACCCTATTGCCAAATGATTTCAATCTTTCCGTGTGCTATAAACATGAGCAGTCCACTGCCTCCTCAGGTGTAGAGGCTCTGAAAGAAATTCCCATCGAATGCAAATTGTAGTCTCCACCTCTGACACATTATGAATATGTATTTCCAGTGCAGCGTAAGAAAGATGAATCTTTTGTAAATGTGGCTAATTGGAAGAACAACGAAACCAAGATCCATTGCAAACTCCAGACAGGCAGTTTGTGATGAAAAATGACAACACTGTGAAACTGTCAACCTGAACAAAATTGGAAGATCAGGTAATTCAGAATCAAGGACTTGTTGCCATCAATCTGGGCGATAGATTCAGGTGATCAAGTGAGATTGATATGTTGTTTTAAAAAATTTAATCATGGAATGTGGGTGTCAATGAAATAAACAACATTTTTTGCCCATCTCTAGATGCCCTGGAATGTGCTGAAGACATTTGATATATACTACATGGTTCACTAGGCCAATTCAGACTAGTTCCTTGAACTCAGTTCCCAGTAGGGCTGCAGTCACAGACAGGCTAAACCAAGTAAAGATGCTTTAAAAAAATTAAGAACCTGGTAAAATTTTAGTAGTTGTTTTATTTTGTAAACTGAATTTTAAAAATTGAAATTGCCACATAATTGACCTCATGTTCCACAAATCACTAATCGATGCTTTTGGATCAAGTATCATAGCACCTAGACTACTGTAACATACATACCTCTCATAGTGTAGGGAGCTATCCTGGGCAGTGGGTATAGGACTATAGGAACAGGAGTAGGCCATTCAGCCTGTCCAGTCTGCTCCATCATTTGATCATGTCTGATCATACACTGTGCTGCCTTTTACTCACATTATCCCCATAACTTTTTATCCTGTTGATAATTAGAAATTTATCAACCCTACTTTCAATATTCTTAAACATTGAGTTTCCACAGCCTCAGGGGTACAGAATTACAAAGACTCACCACTCTGAGTAAAAATATTTCTCTTTATCTCAGTCCTAAATGGCATCCCCCTTATTACTAATCAGTGCTCACTAACTCTAGACCCCCAACAAGGGAAAACAACTTATCTGTTGCCTAGCACCTGATGAAGAAGCAGCACTCAGAAAGCTAGTGTTTTCACAAGTCTACACTACACCTCCTCCACACTGACAAGGGAACCCTTATTTCTTTTCTTTCGGAGAGAAAACAGAGGATCCAAATGAAGCACTACAAGTTGTTCCTTGGTGAAGGGAGTTGCCTCATCCAATTAGTGGTCATACAGGCAACAGCAGGAAACAACTAAGGTGCATGCAAGGCCACCAGAGGCAAGATTACGATAAACTTATGTAAGAAACTGGTTAGACTTCAGCTGGAGTGTTGTGTCCACTTCTGGGCATCACACCATAGGAAGAATGTAAAAACATTGGTGAGAGGGCAGAAGACTTTCTTAAGAATCTTTCTAAGGGTAGACATTTAAGTTGTGAGGGAAGGTTGGAGGAGTTGGGATTGTTTTCGCTGGAGAGGAGAAGGCAAAGAGGAGATTTGATAAAAAAATCTTCAAAACTTTGAAAGGTCTGGGTCAGAAATCACATGCATACCAGGTTATGGTCCAACAGGTTTATTTGAAATCATGAGCTTTCACCTTTGTCAGGTGAAGTGGCTTCAGTTGGAAGTTGGACTACAACCTGGCGTTGTGTGACTTCCGACCTTGTACACCCCAGCATCTCCATATCTTGAAAGATCTGGACAGAGTTGATATGAAGAAAGTTCCTATTCACAAGCAGATTGAGAACCAGAGGGCATAACAGTTTTAAAGAGTTTTGCAAAAGAAGTAAACATAAAGTGAGAAAACGCTTTTTCACACAGCAAGTATTGAGGATATGGAATGCAATGCCTGGAAATGTGGTGGAGGCAGATTCAACTGAAGTATTCCAGTGGAGTTTGATTGTTGATTATTTAAATCGAAATAATGTGCAGGGTTACAGGGTTATAGGGAAAAGGCAGGAAATTGACTCTCAATTAAAATGCTGAGAGACCACTGCAGATACAATAGGCCAAAGGGCCTCATTTTACATGTAATAATTCTGTGTTCATCTTGTCATGAGGTGTTAAAATAAGGACTATTAATTTTCAAATTTCATCATCCAATTTTAAACCAAAGACTTTAATAGTTTGACATGGTTTTTAAAAGGGACAGTTACTTATGTGACCAATGCAATCACCCAAACATACAGTTTAGCCAAGCTTTGTAAAACTAACATGGAATAATCCAAAACATCAGAACCGGTATGAACGTTTTCAAAATGAAACTGTTCAACCAGTCAGGCATGAAGATGTCTTGTCTCTTACCTTGATTTACACCTTTATGGGAATTTTCATTAGTGGAGATAAAATCTCACCTACAGTTAGCAAAACTGAGGGGGAAAAGAACTTCTGCAGACTGAATACACAAAGTAAGCTTGGTTTTCAAAGAACTATGTTTTTGGCAGAGCAGAGGAAATGGATTTTTAACTAGAAAACTTGAACCAGATGGAGAAAGTGTTCCCTTTGCCTCTCAAGTAGGACTAGGGTCTAAAAAAGAATGTCATTGCTCCTCCAGGTGCACTCTGGGTTTTTGAACATGGTGCAGACACAAGGCATGCCAGTTATATGATGGATGTCCAGTGAGTGGCAAATTCTTATAGAATCATATAGTCATAGGGGTCTACAGCATGGAAGCAGGCCCTTCGGCCTAACTGTCCCATGCTACCCAATTTTCACAATTTGAACTGCTCCCATTTGCCTGCGTTCAGTCCATATCCCTCCATATATAACCCATCCATGCACCTTCCTAAACGTTTCTTAAATGATGAAATTGTACATGCTTCCACCACTACCTCTGACAGCCGGTTCCAGAAACTAACTACCCTCTATTTGAAAAAATTCCCACCTGGACCCTTTTGTATCTCTCCCTTCTCACCTGAAACCAATGTCCTCTAGTTTTAGACTCCCCTACCGCGGGGAAAAGCTGTCGCTATTGATCTTATCTATGCTTCTCATGAATTTATGTACCTCTATAAGGTCACTCCTCAGTCTCCTCTCAAACGATGCATGGCAAAATGGGATGGAGATATAACATGATGCTTGCCATTGAATTTGCAGCAGCAATTAAAATGATGAGTTTGAAAACATATCAGAAGGAAACCTGTCCAGCTTCATGGCAAAGTGCACTCCACCAAATCCAACATATCTCAGATTCAGCCAAAAGAATGTAAGATTCTGCCCTGAGTCTTTGTTGCAACTAACTGGGCAAGTAGAAAAGAGGGGAGCCAATTCACCCCTCCTTCCTTGGTCATACTAATCTGGAAAGCAAACAAGGGGAGTTGATGTTAACCATGCAACATGATGGTCTCCAATTCTCATAGTTGTCGGTCAGATGGCTAGAGCGTGGTGCTAATAATGCCAAGGTCTTGAGTTCAGTTCCTATACTGGCAAGGTCCACGGTCATGATTTGAAAGTTGTGGATTCCCACTTGCAATGTGTGTGTTTGTTTGGGGCGGCATGGATGTTCAGTGGTTAGCACTGCTACCTCACAGCACTGGGACCAGGTTCGATTCCAGCCTTGGGTGACTGTCTGTGGGGAGTTTGCACGTTCTCCCTGTGTCTGTGTGGGTTTCCTCCCACAGTACAAAGATGTACAGGTCAGGTGAATTGGCCGTGTTAAATTGCCCATAGTGTTCAGTGATGTGTAGGTTAGTTACATTAGTCAGAGGTAAATATAGAGTAATAGGGTAGAGGAATGGGGCTGGGTGGGTTTCTCTTCAGAGGGTCAGTGTGGACTTGTTGGGCCAAATGGCTTGTTTCCACACTTTAGGGGTTCTATGAATCTATTGTGTACAACCATAAACTGTAGGAAGTAAACATTGCAAGAAAACCATATTCATTGAAAGAACTCTAAGAGCCTTTTAAAATGTTTTAACTGGGAAAGAAAATGTATTGCCATTGTTCCAGGCAGTTTACAAGGACAACAACACAGATACATTCTCAGAAGCAACCTGTCAGAAACACCAGTGAGTAACTGGATTTTCAGAAACTGAAATGACATGACCAGTACAGACTCCTACCTTCTTCAAATGGTGACATTTTCTCCTTTAAACAAAGCTTTAACCTAAAATTCATTAACTGTACTTGTGGAAGAGTTAATAAATACACCGAATACTCTATGGTTATGGGAAGCTATGTGGGCCAAAGAGTTTACTGGAGCCATGTCATTACTTAGACCCATCAGGTTAAATGTACAAGAAATTCTTTTGTGTCTTTGAAATGTTAAATGCATTTTTTTCAAATGCATTTTTTTCTGAAAGAAGTTTATAACCACTTGGACAATAAAGGAAGGTCAGTGTGGATTTGTTAAGGTAAAATAGGTTTTCACTCACTTGATTGAGTTTTCTTGTTGAGATACTGGAGAGGGGTAGATAAGAGCATTGTTATTGAATTCCCAAACAAAATTGATAAAGCAACAGATATTTGATTCGTTATCGTAATTTAAGCTCCTTCAATTGAGGCAATAGCAGCATGCATCAACTAACAAAGTATTTGAGATTCTAGTCTGTGTAATTTGAGATTCTAGTCTGAGTAATTTGAGACAGGAAGAGTACAAATCCCCAATGTTGTGCAAACTCAAATAAAACATGCTTTTAGACCCTGCTGGAACGTTGTGCCTATATTTGGATAGCACAATTTAGGGAGCACAAGAATGTTTTTGAAGAGGGTATAAGAGAGATTTACTATGGGCTGAATTTTGTTTGGCTCAGACCAAGTTGCATTGAGTTTTTTTGGAGGGATTTCCGCCCTGAGGCCTAGTGAGATAGCAATGTAGAAAGAACATCAATAACCATCTCCATTCTGCCAGCCTAAGTACCAATATCTTATCTCCGACCTCAAACCATCCCTGCTACTGAGGACACCTCTCACTAAGACTCATGCTTTACCACTCTCACTAATCCCTGCCACATCTTCCCTCACTTGATATCACCCAACCCAATCACTGACACCACTAACATAAGCTCTCAGCGCCACCTAATCAGTCACTCAGGACACCTTCCCACCTAAACCAAAAGTAACAGCTGTGCCACCCACTTTCATCTCCTGTAATACCTGGCTCTCACTCATTCCAGGAGGAAAACAGCCCACGGGGCAGAAAGGTTCAAAACAAGTGGAGAACTGTGTGGCGTTCACCTTGTCATTCTTTATGTTAACAAAGGCAAGATAAAACTAGTATAAACCTCGTAGCTCTAGCTAAGTAGGCTCGGACTAAGCGTGTGTCATGTCAGTGAGCTCAGAGATGCAGTCTGGTCCAGTTCATGACCGGGGTGCATGTCCATGAGTGCACAGCACCCTTGCTGCAGCATTACAACAAGAGTTTATACTGCTCCCTGAGATGTGGCATTGAAATGAAGAAACATCCTATTAGTGGATTGCAATACCAATGGACATGGTTTAACTGTGGCTGCTGCCCGTGGAATGTGTCCAGTGTTCAACATTCAGGACCTTCGGAACAAGTGGCAACCGGAATTTGCCAGTTGCCCCTGTTCTAGTTTCTATGTCGAGTTTTCTCAACATCTCACTTGTTTGTGAGTTAAATATGATAAAAAGCTGATTATTAATGAGATGAGTTGGGCAGTCAACAATGCGATTAGCAAAGTCTAATCCCTCCTTAATTCACAACTCGACACTGCCTAGCAAGAAAGATGCTCCTCCTGAAAAACATAAAAGGTGGAGTGAGAGGCTCCAGTGGAGATTGGCTTTACTAGATGCTGGATTAGTGGTGCTGGAAGAGCACAGCAGCTCAGGCAGCATCCGAGGAACAGTAAAATCGATGCCTCGGGCAAAAGCCCCCCACTCGCCGAGTTCTGCCACAAATTCTGCTCAGGTTCCACCCAGAGAAAAGGAATTACAGCACTTAAATAATCATTCAATTTGTAGGATTGAGCAAAACTCTCTCTATTTTGAAATACTGGACCAAAATCCTGGACTTTGTAATTAACTTTTAAAAGTAAAAAGGGTAGTCGGGCTATGCAATGGGAACAATACACAGTCACGGGGATAGCTGTCTAGAACCACTGTTCAACCTGAAAATCCAACTCACTCCTCGACTCTAAAGGAATAATCAACCGGGCTTAATGCTACCCCAATCCAGACTGAATGGGGCTTCGACAGATACCAGATATTCAACTTCAATCAATATTCCTGCACAGAGATACCGGACATTCCATTTAATCAAACTACATTTACACTGATCTCAAAAAAGGAATAACAGTAACACAATGGTAATTGCAGATTTGGTGCAATTAGTCTAATTGCAGGCTCTGCTCTGACCTGAGACAGCTATCCCCACAGCTACCACCAGGAGAAGGATCCCAGATAGCTAATGCCCTGAGTGCAATCCCCACAGCCATCCTCCAGAACAGGGATCGCAGTGTGATTGTCCACGAGAGCAATCCCCACAGCCATCTCCGGAAGAGGGATCCTGATGGTTATTCCAAAACCTTACCGACACAGGCCTGTTCTTACCAGGTGAAGCAACGGTGACCGACCACAACCAGCAGAACTGAGCACTGACAACCTCCAACTCTACTGAGCCGATTGACACTACAAGGCCTCAGGCACATCCTGAGGTGAAAACCGGCTTGCAAAAACCCACCAGAAAATAAGAAGAACCAAGTACTCACCCGATAAATCCAAAACATGTCCTACCTGTCCCTTTACTGGTCAGAGTATTGAATATAGAAGCTGGGAGGTCATGTTGCGGCTGTACAGGACATTGCTTAGGCCACTTTTGGAATTGTGTGCAATTCTGGTCTCTTTCCTATTGGAGGAATGATGTGAAACATGAAAGGATTCAGAAAGGATTTATAAGGATGTTGCCAGGGTTGGAGGATTTGAGCTATAGGGAGAGGCTGAACAGGCTGGGGCTGTTTTCCCTGGAATGTCAGGCTGATGGGTGACCTTATAGAGATTTTTAAAATCATGAGGGGCATAGATAGGGTAAACAGGCAAGGTCTTTTCCCTGGTGTGGGGGAGTCCAGAACTAGAGAGGGCATAGGTTTAGGGTGAGAGGGAAAACATATAAAAAGGACCTAAGGGGCAACATTTTCACACAGAGGGTGGTGCGTGTATGGAATGAGATGCCAGAGGAAGTGGTAAAGGCTGGGAAAATTTCAGCATTTATAAAGCATCTGTATGGGTATATGCATAGGAAGGGTTTAGAGAGGTATGGGCTAAGTGCTGGCAAATGGGACTAGATTAGGTTAGGATATCTGGTTGCCATGGATAAATTGGACCAAACGGATTGTTTCCATGCTGTACCTCTCTATGACTCTATGACTCTACCCCATCAGCTGACTCAACCCAGACACCGGGTATGGCAAGCAGGGACAACCAACTGTACTTCAGAATCATGAATTCTCCTCAGTGATGAGCTTAACTGCCAAGACCCCAAAGTTTCCAACCTAGCCAGGAGGGAGGAGGAGGTGGATGCAGGGAACTCCAAGGATATGAATCCTAATAATAAGTTTCAGTAATAAAAACCTGCCATTTATTTCTAATATTGTTTAACCTATACTCAATTAGAGTGTATCTCATTACTGTCTTTTGTCTAATTGTGGTGGTAAAAACAATGATTGCAGATGCTGCAAACCAGATTCTGGATTAGTGGTGCTAGAAGAGCACAGCAGTTCAGGCAGCATCCAAGGAGCAGCGAAATCGACGTTTTGGGCAAAAGCCATTCATCAGGAATTGCCCGAAATGTCGATTTCGAAGCTCCTTGGATGCTGCCTGAACTGCTGTGCTCTTCCAGCACCACTAATCCAGAATCTTTGTCTAATTGTGTCAATTGCACTGTTTTATTCCATTTGCCTCTTATTTCTTGTCTTATACTTTCTGTAGTTAAATAAATGTAGAGATTCTTTTGCCCTGAAACACTGTCTAATGCCTTCTTCACATTCCCTAAATATGTCCAGGGTCAGAACCAGGGATCTGAGGGTGATTCGAACTACTTAAAAATCAGAAAATTACTCATTGCAAACCAGAAACCCTACAGAATGCCAACTGTGGCAGGACACTGGCAGAAGGAATGTGATGTTGTAGAAGGGGATTTGAAGCAAAGTCTCTGATGGAGGACAGGATCTCCTCCTAAGTGTTCAAAAGTTGAATATAGAGAAGAAATGGGGCTTCGATCTCTTGAGAGCTGAGCCTCCAGGGGAAGCAGCAGCCCAGTGGACTGACAGCAAGGAGCATAAGTGCTCCATAGAGAAAGCAATCTGGCTCCTCTGGCTTCAGAGACAGGTCCAGGTAATAAACAGAAAAGTCAGGGAACTGAAAGCAGAGTTAAGGGAGGCAGAGGAAGGCTATAGCATGAGAACAAGGGTAGGAGAAATGCTGTATGCAGATGTGCAGCAAGAGAGGCAAGAGAGCTGGCAATAAGCAGAGGAAAGGTACCAGACTCAGATGGACTATCTGCAGTATCAGGTCACAGAAGCCAAAAATAATGACCAAACCGTAAAGGAGGAGAATAGATGTCTTGGGAAACAAGGAGGAAAAGCTATGGGACATCCAGGCAGCCTACAAGGTAGCTTTCAGTGAAGAACTCAGTAGGGAAGAGAACAGTCCCTGCCAGGAGCAGCTCCGAAAGCTGATCCTCATGCTGACCCAGGCCAGAGGCACAGTTTGCCTGAGAAGCCTGAGTCCAGCCCAGGCAGGCAGGGAAGAGCAATGGAGTGAGGTGAAAGCAGATTGTAGGGCAGTCAGGATCGCTCGGTCACCTGTGGCACCGGGGGAAGCCTGGTGTGGCAGCAGGGAGAGTGAATAGGCTGCAGAGTAGGGGGGAGCTCTGGTTTACCACCTTTGGCACCAGGTGAGGCCCAGTGTAGCAGCTGGTGGAGACTTGACCAGTACCTGTGTCACCGGGAGTAGGACCAGTCTGGCAGCAGATAGATACGGGCACAGAGCCTGTACCGGAAGGGTTGGGACCAGGGCCCATGTGCCCATTATGGCAGCAAACATATGGAACATCCCAGGATGGTCAGCAGCAGGGGAATTTAGAGAGTTGTTTTGAGTCCCCAAATGAAACCCAGCAGCTCAGGGCTATGGTAGCACAACTGGAGAAGCTGATGGATAAAGGAAGCCTATCTGTGCACTTCAGCGAAACAGGCAGGACAGATATATGGCTGTGCTGATACGGGTGTGGCCAAGTTGCTGCTGGTCTTCCTGGACAGCAGGCTGTACAGGGCACTCTTGGCTGACAGCAAGAAGGAGCAGAGTACATTTGCTGCCATCCAGGAAGATATCCTGGAAGCTATGGGCTTCAGTGATGGAAGCCCATTCTCCCCAGTAGAGAATACCATGCAGGACACAGGGGAAACCCCACAGGTGTTCGTGGATAGACTGTGGCCTGTTTACGTCAGCACTTGTAGAGGGTGCCTGGACTGAGATAACCTCCGGGGAGGGGAATGGCTGGACCCACTGGCTCCACATCCTGATGGCCAACGCCCTCCCAACGATGTGAACCAAGGCCAAGTTTTGGTTCAAAACCAAAGACCCTCAGACCACTGAGGAGACAGAGGTGGGGCAGCTGTCCCGAGCATTTAGGAATGGCTGGGGGGGAGGAAGGGCCACCCAAGGATAGAGAACAAAAGTTGAAGCCTGCACAGATTAATAAAGACTGGCACCAATAAACGGCATGATTGCTTTGGGTGCGGGAGGGGAGGGAGCTCTGGCAGAAAGATTGTCCAAACCCCCGGAAGAAGGGTGAGGGGAGAGATCCTCCTGTTCCCATCTGGGAACTGGGTCCAGTAGCACAGGATCTCCCTAACTTCTTCAAGGTGTTTTTAAAAGCACTCCAGGAGGCACCCAGAGGGTCAGGGACGGCAGCCACAGCCCCGCACCATAACCCCAGCCTGGGACTAGAGCCAGGGGGTTTCATGGTAAACCCAAAGAAGGGAAAGATCGGCCGGGAGGAAGGGAAATTCCTGGGTCTGACTGTGCAAGCAGGGGAGAGCAGAAAGACTGGGCCCCGTGCAGAGGGCAAGCACCAGGCTAGCACACTGCCCAGAGGAGACACCCAAACAGGCACTCACTGGGACTGAGGGGCTCAGGCCCGATAGTAACAACCAGGGAAAGAGGGGCTCCAAAGTGGGGTGCAAGTGTAGCACTGGCCCCAGACATGAAGATGGTCAAGACACAGAATCCCATCCTTAACCCTCTCCTGGGAATACTGGCTGGGAGAAAGAAAGTAGAGAGCCTATACAAAATAGTGAGACAGCCAGGTGGTGTGAGCCACAACAAAGAGGCGGGCACCCACACAGAGGCCCCTGATGGTGGGAAGCCAATAGAGGAGGCCCCAGCCCCTCAGCCTACTAGGCCTGTGCAGGGGAACTGCCTCACAAGGCAAGTTAGCCCACCCATAATTTGGGACTCAGGAGATGCTCCAAAGGTGGGGACACCATTTGTTCCCAGGGCGGGAAGTCAGGGAGCAGCCTAGGGATGGGGAGAGCCCCCAGAGGAGACTACAGGGCGGGCAGCAGCCACAGGCAGTGAAGGGGTCCCGGGGAGGACACAGTCCAACCAGCCACAGAGCCAGGGCCAGCTAAAACACACTCAGGCCAGGCCAGGCCAGGCCAACCCATTGCATTGGGACTCAGGAGGGCCCCTGTTAAGCAAAGAGGGAGCAGTGCAGAGAACCCTCTGAACCCCAAAGCTGAGGGTTCTGTGATCCCCGGTGAAATGGCTACAGAGAGACGACAAGAGGCACAGAACTGTCAGCGTCTAGCCTGGCCACCTGGAGACGGGTGGTGTTGTATGTTTGAATGGATAGTTTTGTGTAGAGTTTTGGGCTGTAGTTTGTGTAATGTGTCGGAAATTGGATTGTTATAATATGGAGCCGAGACTGAGTACTGCAGCAGGGTGAGGCTATGTTTGTGTTCCATGTCCACACGGAAGGGCGGTCAGATGGACAAGGTTTTCACTGCTGGGTTGCTCACACAGGAGGGGATACGGGTAGACCCCAGTGTTCAGGGGTACATTTCATGAGATGGGTGTCGTGCCACTCCCAGGGGACCAGGGTACAGTTTGAGAGTGGGGGGTGGGGGGGGGGTGTCACTTAGCTGCGGCCAAAGTTTAAAATGACGACTCATTCACCGAAATGATGCCAACAGAAGACAAAACGACTGCTGGAGATGTTCCAAAAACTAGAATTGGGGAACACAAATAAAGCAAACATATACACCAAATACACGAGGGGACACTTACCGGGGGGGTGGGGTTCAGTTGGACGGCAGACCCTGACACTAGAGAGAGTGTATGACAGGCGGGGGCTGCATGGGGGGGCGGGGGGTGGTGGTAGGGGGTGATGGTATGGGGATGGGGATGGGGATTTACCTTGTTTTTCCTGTGTAAAGACAAACATTTGTAAAATCTATCTAAAGTTTGAATCTAATATCCCATATGTACACCATGTACTGCACCTGTATATGTTTACTTTTCCCTAATCCTGCCTTGTGTTTTCCTTTCAGGGCCAATACACTGTGTCTCATGGGAGGAAATAAGTGTGTTTGGGGTTAGGTAATTAGCGGGGTTGTCTTGTGGGTCTCGATGATTTTTGCTCACCCAGTATGATACAAGCATGCTATTAAATGGCACCTACGGGACCAGGAGTGTGCCAGTTGATCAAATATTCCTGTTGATCTAGAAGTCACATAATCAATGTAAAAATGCACACCAAAAATAGAAACATTATGCGGGGGCTACAGACATCACTCTTCTGCTTTGTTTACAGAATAAATCACTTAAATAATCACTTAAATAAGAGATTAGATTAGATTCCCTACCATGTGGAAACAGGCCCTTCGGCCCAACAAGTCCACACCAACCCTCCGAAGAGTAACCCACCCAGACCCATTTCCCTCTGACTAATGCACCTAACACTATGGGGCAATTTAGCATGGCCTATTCATCTGGGCTGCACATCTTTGGATTGTGGGAGGAAACTGGAACACACCCACGCAGGCACAGGGAGAATGTGGAGGCTGGAATCGAAAGTGGGCCCCTGGCGCTGTGAGGCAGCAGTGCTAACCACTGAGCCACCCTGCCGCCCCTTCATACAACTTGAGTTTAGAAGACTGAGAGGGGATCTGATTGAAACATATAAGATTATGAAAGGATTGGACACTCTGGCAGCAGGAAACATGTTTCCACTGATGGGTGAGTGCCGAACCAGAGGACACAGCTTAAAAATACAGGCTAGTCCATTTAGGACAGAGTTGAGGAGAAACATCTTCACCCAGTCTCTGGATTCATTTAAAAAAGAGTTGGATAGAGCTCTCAAAGATAGTGGAATCAAGGGTTATGGAGATAAGGCAGGAAGAGGATACTGATTAGGAATGATCAGGCATGATCATATTGAATGGCGGTGCAGGCTAGAAGGGCTGAATGGCCTACTCCTGCACCTATTGTCTATTGTCTATTGTCTATTGTCTAACTTTGCCTTAAATAAAACTTACTGGCAGAGAGCCTTCTCAGTGGCACCGTCAACTGACTACTCAGACATCACAGAGATTGCAATAATACAGTAAACGTCTGGTATTTCAGGTATATAATTTTTTTGCCAGTTCATAAAGTTAAAACAAAGTTTGCTGTACAGAAGAAACTGGCATTTTTCTCTTTATAGCAGGCGAGGCAGGGATATGATTATGTATCTAAAATCATGGTGGGTGTACATAATGTAAATAAACTCGTAACAAAAGGGTCAATAAACAGAGGACAGGTAATTGGGGTAATTGGTAAATGAATTGGAGTGGACCTGAAAAAGTTCTATTACACGACACATTGTTAGATTTGGGAATGTATCACCTAACTGGGCAGTCTGCATGTGTTCAGTCATAGTCTTCAAAAGAAAATTGGATAAATGTTTGATGAAGAACAAATTGCACAGGCATGGAGAAAGAGCAGGGAAGTGGAACTAATTGGATTGACCTTTGAAAGAACCAGCACAGACCCAGTGGACAAAATTACCTCTTTCCAAGGTGTGCTGTTCCATTACTTACATAGACATTGTAGACAATATGTCTGATTATTCTGAGAACCGAGCTGTTCTCAGGCATTAACTGAAGCCTACCGGAATTTCCTGAAGTCAGCTGTTCACACTGTGCCTGTGTAGTAAAACTGATCAGTGTGGTTAACTGTCTGGTGGAGGAAGACCTTATTTGACCTGAAGTGTTAAAGGAAACTTTGCAGTGATATAACTGCTGCTGTTTGCCAACTAGTGAAGTTGAATCCGTGAGAGCTAGGATGAATTGGTAGTTCATCAAAGACTCTGTTTAAAGGGTCTATAAAGCCTATTACTTTCAGGATGCATTATAGTCTCAATTTTAATTTCACTTGACCGATGGGGCAGTTAGTAGAATGTTAGAGTTCCCACTCCATTGACACATTCTTGCCCATCATAATTTTGACCATGTATTTTTGAAGAGTTAGCAGCAGGAGCCCTATGTGTCCTGTAACAGACCTACAATCTCAGCAATTTTAACACACAGAATGCAGGTTTGGAGTCAGGATAAGCTGAGAAAATATGACCATAAGAAATAGGGACAGGAGAAAACTGTTCGACTCTTTGAGCCCGCTCTGCCATTCAGTGGGATCATGGCTGATCTGACATTCCTCACATCCATTTTTCTGTTCTTTCCTTGTAACTCTTGATTCCCCTATTGATCAAGAATATATTTCAGCCTTAAATATACACAAAGACTCTGCCCCCATTCACAAACCTCAGCGAGAATAAATTCCTTCTCATCTCAATCTTAAATTGGCACGCCTTAATTCTGAGGTTACACCCTCCGGTCCTAAATTCTACCATGAGGAGAAACATTCTCCCTATATTTACCCTGTCAAGACCCTTATGAATCTGTTATGTTTCAAAGTGATTACCTCTTATTCTTCCAATCTCCAATGAGTCCCATATGGTTTAACCTTTGCTCACAAGACAATACATCCATACCAGGTTCATCTTAGTGAACCTTCTTTGAACTTAAAAGCATTTTTCTTTCCCAGGGGGTTTACAGTAACTTCTCTCTTCTGACCAAAATACCCTTGTAATTCTGCCATTACTCTTAGGAGTCATGCCTTTGGTTCAGCAGCACCTGTTTCCTGCAGCTCAGAATTCCACTTGCAGGCCAGTTAGCTTGTTATTGAAGGTTCAGGCTGGACACTGACAAAACCTATTTGGATGAGGCTTGGTGTTAAAATTAGTTTGCTGTCATGGAAAACTAGGTGGTTTCCTATCCATTTCAGTCTCCATTCTCAGAGAATTCCTGCTTGGACTTAATTCAGTGTTAATTAGTCTTCAAGTTTTGCATTTTAGAATCATACAGCACAGAAACAGACCCTTTGGTCCAAATCGTGCACCCTGATCAGACATCCCAAGTTGACCTGGTCCCAATTGCCAATATTTGGTCCATATCCCTCTCAACCCTTCCTATTCATATACCCAGCCAAATTCCCACCTACCTGCTCCACCCTCCTCTCTGAATTCTCACTTATTCGCTCCACTCTCCTCTCCGACCTATCGTTATCACCCCCACCTCTATCTACCTATCGCACTGTCAGCTACCTTCCCCCAGCTCCACCCCCATCCCATTTGTCTCGCCACTCCCTCAACTCACAGTCCCATTCCTGATGAAGGGCTTTTGCCTGAAACATCGATTCTCCTGCTCCTCGGATGCTGCCTGATCTGCTGTGCTTTTCCAGAACCACATTCTTGACTCTGGCCTCATGGTATTATCACTGGACTGTTAGTTCAAATCCTGCCACAACAGATGGTGCAATTTGATGATGACCATGAAACCATTGCTGATTATCAGAAAACTCCATGGGGCATCATGGTGGTTCAGTGGTTAGCACTGCTGCTCCACAGCCCCAGGGACAGGGGTTCAATTCCATCCTCAGGCGACTGTCTGTGTGGAGTTTGCAAGTTCTCCTCATGTTCATGTAGGTTTCCTCTGGGTGCTCTGGTTTTCTCACACAGTCCAAAGATTAGTTAAGTAGATTGGCCTTGCTAAATTGTCCATAGTGCCCAGGGATGCATAGGCTAGGTTGATTAGGCAGTGTTACAGTGTTGGGTCTGGGTGGGATGCTCTTTGGAGGGTCAGAGTATTGAGTACAGGAGTGGGAGATCATGTTGTGGCTATACAGGACATTGGTTAGGCCACTTTTGGAATATTGCTTGCAAATCTGGTCTCCTTCCTATTGGAAGGATGTTGTGGAACTTGAAAGGGTTCAGAAAAGATTAGCAAGGTTGTTCCTAGGGTTGGAGGATTTGAGTTATTGAGAGAGGCTGAATAGGCTGGGGCTTTTCCCTGGAGCGTTGGAGGCTGAGGGGTGACCATATAGAGGTTTATAAAATTATGAGGGGCATGGATAGGATAAATAGACAAAGTCTATTCCCTGGGGTGGAGGAGTCCAGAACTAGGCAGCATAGGTTTAGGGTGAGAGGGGAAAGATATAAAAGAGACCTAAGGGGCAACTTTTTCATTCAGAGGGTGGTACGTGTATGGAATGAGCTGCCAGAGGAAGTGGTGGGGGCTAGTAGAATTGTAACATTTAAGAGGCATCTGGATGGGTACATGAATAGGAAGGGTTTGGAGGATATGGGCCAGGTGCTGGCAGGTATGGCTAGATTGTGTTGGGTTATCTGGTCGGCATGGACGAGTTGGACCGAAGGGTCTGATTTTGTGCTGTACATCTTTCTGACTCTGTAACTCTAAGTCAATGTTTCAGGTGTAACCCTTCTTCAGGACTTACACCTGAAACGTTGACTTCTCCACCTCCTGATGCTGCCTGGCTTTTGGATTCGATTAGATTTCCTACAGTGTAGAAACAGGCCCTTCTACCCAACCAGTCCACACTGACCCTCCGAAGAGTTACCCACCCAGACCCATTTACCTCTAACTAATGCACCTAACACTATGGGGCAATTTAGCATGGCCAATTCACCTGACCTGCACATCTTTGGACTGTGGGAGGAAACCGGAGCACCTGGAGAAAACCCACGCAGACACGGGGAGAATGTGCAAACTCCACACAGTCACCCGAGGCTAGAATCGAACCACTGAGCTACTGTGCCACCAGGTTGCTGTGTTCTTCCAGCCTCCTCCATGTCTACCTTGGATTCCAGCAGCTGTAGTTTTTTTTGTCTCTATCAATTCCTCTAGCAGATCATTCCATATACGCATCACCCTCTGTGTGAAAAAGTTGCCTCTTGGGTCCCTTTTAAATCATCCCCCCCACCTTACCTTAAACCTGTGCCTTCTAGCTTTGAATTCCCCCAAAACCTGGGGAAAAGACCTGGGATATTCACCTTATGTATGCCCCTCATGATTTTATAAGCCTCTATAAGATCACCCCTCCTATGCTCCAGGGAGAAAAGCCCAGCCTCTCCTCATACTCAAACCCTCCAGTTCTGGTAACATCCTTGTGAATCTTTTCTGCACACTTCCAAATTTATAAACATCCTGCCTATAGTAGGATGACCAGAATTGTACACAGCATTCCAAAAGTGGCCCTCACATGTCCTATACAGCCACAACATCACATCCCATCTCCTATACTCAATGCTCTGTCCAATGAAGGCAGTGTGCCAACCACCTTCTCCACCACCCTGTCCATCTGTGATGCTACTTTCAAGGAATAATGTATCTGAATCGCCATGTCCCTCTATTCAATAACACTCCCCACAGCCCTATCATTAATTGTATAAGTCCTGCCTTAGTTTGTCTTCCCAAAATACAACACTTCGCACTAATCTAAATTAAACTCCACATGCAACTCCTCGGCCCATTGGCCCAGCTGATCAAGATCCTGTTGTATCCTTAGATAACCTTCTTCACTGTCCACAATTGGAAAATCAATTTTCATGTCATCAGTTGATGGTTCTCAATGTGCTCTCCTGTGACAGTCCATAGACCATAAGAGTTCTGCATTATTGCACTGCCCAGGATAAAATGTAACAAAAACACATACACTTGTCTTTCCAGATGTTCCTTGTCGTGCATATTCCAAACATTTATTAGTAATTGTCTCTTCCACACCAGATGCTCCTGAGATATTGAGCTTCTATGAAGGGTAGATTATACAACTATAACTGAATACAGTATCCTTCTGTCATGTAGCCAGACTTTCTAACACTGGAGGTAGATGGAATCTCCACACCTAGCGGCACTTGGGGAGTAGATATTCACTTGGATGACTGCAATAGAAATGCAAATGTAATGGAAATGAAAAATCAGGCTTCACATACTAGAGGCGGCTAATCTGAATGGTATGCTTTGTACCACTATCCCAAAACAAATGCCCCTCTCTCTCTCTCTCTCTCTGTCTCTTTGTGTTTGTGTATTGGAAATCCACACTCAGCTTGTTCAAATATGGCCATCAGGATAAGGGAGTGCCATTATTACTTATTTCATGGTTCATACCAGTTTTTTATAGGTTCATTTTTAGTTTTGGGAGATTAAATTTGTGAGGGAAAGGGAATTAAAATGCTGGGCTTTAGAAATTCCCAGGACACCTCAAGAAGTGGCAATTCAAAGACTGATCTGTGTTTCTTTAATCAGGTCAGAATAGGAGAGACAAAAGCTATAAAATGACAGTAGTCATGACAGTAGTCACTATCACCTGATGAAGGAGCATCACTCCAAAAGCAAGTGTGCTTCCAATTAAACCTGTTGGACTATAACCTGGTGTTGTGTGATTTTTAAAATGACAGGTGAGTTTGTTTAGTGAGAAACCTGGAGACAGGGTGTCTGAGCTATACTATCCTGTCTTTGTTAGACAGGTGAATTATTCATGCAGGCCTCAGGGTCAAGAGGCTTGGTTCTGAAGCTAAAAGATAAATCATGTAAATATCTATTGGACATCTCAGCTACCCTGCTTTGCAATGGAGATGAGTGATTTAGGATGAAGGAATTCTAGGAAGATGTCTGTGGGATTTTTCCGCAAAATGTTTGGGGTTAGAGGAAAAAACACTCATGTTGGTGGATGTAAGTCTTGAGTTCAACAGGCAGAGAAAGAGTGAATCTAATAAGAGTCAAAAAGCAGCTTTAGACAGACCAAGACTATGAGAAATCAAGATACTTCTGAAGTGGAGCCACTTAAGCCACACTGAGCCCATGCTTGGGTTGGAAGCTTGTGGAAGGACCCCAAGAAAGCTTGTAACAAAGGACAGCCAGACCACTGAGGAGAAGTAAAATCCTGAAGACTGTACAATTGCATTTGCTCCAAGGAAACAAAGGAAACTTCAAGTGCCGATGCAAAGACTCTCTGGGAAAAATCATATGGAAAAAGCAAGAGAGGAATGGGAGTCATTTTTGGTTTAAACTCTTATAATGCTTTTAAATGTGAAATACTTAAGACCGTATTTATTTACTTGTGCATGGTTTACTTGTTTCTTGTAAAACTCATTTGTTTTGTACTATGAAATCTTGTGAAATAATACAGAATCATAGAGTCATTCAGCACAGAAACAGGCCCTTCTGTCTCACTCATCCATGCTGACCAGGCTGCTCTAAACTAAACTAGTGCCATTTGTCAGCATTTGGCCCATATCTCTCTAAACCTTTTCTATTCATGTACCTGTCCAAATGCCTTTTAGATATTGCAAGTGTACTTGCATCTACCACTTCTTCTGGCAGTTCATTCCACATTCAAACCACTCTCTGTGCAAATGTTGCCCCCCAGGTTCCTTTTAAATCTGCCCTCTTCACCTTAAATCTATGTCTTCTAGTCTTGAACTGCCCCAACCTGGGGAAAGGACCTTTGTATTCATCTTACCTGTGTCCCTCATAATTAAAAATCACACAACACCAGGTTATAGTCCAACAGGTTTATTTGGAAGCACTGGCTTTTGGAACACCGCTCCTTCATCAGGTTGACAACCACCTGGTGAAGGAGCGGCGCTCCGAAAGCTAGTGTTTCTAAATAAACCTGTTGGACCATAACCTGGTGTTGTGTGATTTTTAACTTTGTCCACTGCAGTCCAACACTGGCACCTCCAAGTCATATGCCCCTCATGATTTTGTAAAACCCTACAAGATTTCCCCTCAACCTCCTATGCTCCAGGGAAAAATTTCACAGACTATCCAGCCTCTCCTCATAACTCAAACCCTCCAGTCCTAGTAACATCCTTCTAAATCTTTTTTTTTAGATTAGATTACTTACGGTGTGGAAACAGGCTCTTCGGCCCAACAAGTCCACACCGCCCCGCCGAAGCGCAACCCACCCATACCCCTTACCTAACACTACGGGCAATTTAGAATGGCCAATTCACCTGACCTGCACATCTTTGGACTGTGGGAGGAAACCGGAGCACCCGGAGGAAACCCACGCAGACACGGGGAGAACGTGCAAACTCCACACAGTCCGTCGCCTGAGGCGAGAATTGAACCCGGGTCTCTGGCACTGTGAGGCAGCAGTGCTAACCACTGTGCCACCGTGCCGCCCACAAACCTGCACCCTTTTCTGCACCCTTTCCAATTTAATACTATCCTTTCTACAGCAGGGCAACCAAAACTATATACAGTACTCTAAAACTCATCTCATCAATGTCCTGTACAGCCACAACATGACATTCCAACTCCTATACTCAATGCTCTGACCAATGAATGCAAACGTGCCAAACTTCACCACCCTGTCTACCTGTGACACCACTTTCAAGGAACTATGTACCTGAACCTCTAGGTCTCTCTGTTTGACAGCACTCCCCAGGGCCTACCATTAGGAGAAAGTGAGGACTGCAGATGTGGAGATCAGAGTCACGAATGTGGTGTCAGAAAAGCACAGCAGGCCAGGCAGCATCTGAGGAGCAGGAGAATCGATGTTTCAGGCATAAGTCCTGATTAAGGGCTTTGCCCAAAATGTCAATTCTCCTGCTCCTCGAATGCTGCCTGCTGTGCTTTTCCAGCACCGCACTCTCTACACAGGGTAAAAACAATGACTGCAGATGCTGGAAACCAGATTCTGGAGTAGAGTGGTGCTGGAAAAGCACAGCAGTTCAGGCAGCATCCGTGGAGCAGGAAAATTGACGTTTCAGGCAAAAGCCCTTCATCGGGCATACAGGCAGAGTGCCTGAAGGGTGGAGAGATAAATGAGAGGAGGGTGGGGGTGGGGAGAAAGTAGGAGACCGCATCGGGAGCAATGGATGCAATAAATGATATTGGTGGATGTGCAGGGCCTAACATTAACTGTGTAAGTCTTGCCCTTGTTCATCTTACCAAAATGCATGACCACTCATTTATCTAAATTAAATTGCATTTTCTACTCCTCAGCCCATTGGCCCAGCTGATCAAGATCCTGTTGTACCCTTAGATAACTCACTGGGTGCTCAATTTTCTCTTTAAACATTATTGAGTTTGTAATAGGAGACATTGAGACAGACCTCATAGAAGGCAACCCACTTTGGCTTCACACTGCTTTGATTATTAAAAGGTCACACACAGGCACACTCACACATACAGGTACTAAGGAAGAGGATCATTACCTAGTGGAAATTACTCTTTGTGCTTAACCTTTCTGAACAGTGCAGGTAAAATCTCAGATTGTAACAGAAGTATATGTTCCCAATTACCCACTTTTTAAAATGTGTTAAAGGGATGTAGGCGTCTCTGACCAAGCCAGCATTTCTTGCCCGTCCCTAGTTGTCCTTGAACACTGTGGGACAGCACGGCGGCTCAGTGGTTAGCATTGCTGCCTCCCAGCACCAGGGTCCCAGTTTCGATCCCAGCCTCAGGTGACTGTGTGTGAAGTCTGCACGCTGTGTCTGTGCTGGTATCCTCCCATAGTCCAAAGATGTGCAGGCCAGGTGAATTGGCCATGCTAAATTGCCCATAGCTTTAGGTGCATCATTCAGAGGGAAACAGGTTTGGGTGGGTTACTCTTCGGAGGGTCAATGTAGACTGGTTGGGCCAAAGGGCTTGCTTCTTGTAGGGAATCTAATCTAACTGACTGGCTTGCTCATCAATTTCAGAGTGAACCACATTTGTGCAGGTCTGAAGTCACATGTAGACCGTGGATCAGGTTAGGATGGCAGATTTGCTTTCTAAGTGAATATGGGTTTTTATGATGAAAGCTACTGCTACCATATCTTTAACTGTAGGAAACTGCTGTAGTAAAGGAAATCTATGTCCTGGTCTCAGTACTTTTCTGGTTAACAGGTAAAATTTATCACATGATAGCACCTACAGGGGTTAAAGGTTAGCTTGACATAGTAGACATTGTTGCAGTGAGTTTGAGGAGGACCAGATGTTGGGCCTCACTTCTTCGAGATCCTAAACTTTTCAACTCAGACGTATATATGATATTATCATAGTGGGTGGTGTGTATGGCATTCCTCAATATTAACCCTTTAATAACCTTTTAGACACACAGACATCTCCCCTAAGCTTTGTTCTCATTATTAATATACATTTATCATCTACGTAGATATTCTAGGGAGTGAAATACACTGCCATGCTGAAAGAAGAAAGTTAACAGTGTGGGGACTTATGGTGACAAGTTGGGTCAGTGGTTAGCACCAGGGACCCGGGTTCAATTGCACCTTCAGGCAACTGTCTGCGCAGAGTTTGCACGTTGTCCCTGTATCTGCGTGTGTTTCTGCCAGGTGCTCCAGATTCCTCACACAGTCCAAAGATGTGCATGTTAGGTGGACTGGTCATGCTAAAATGCCTGTAGTGTTCAGAGATATGTAGATTAAGTGCATTAGCCATGGGAAATGTAGGGTTGCAGGAGGATGGATCAGGGTAGGGGGTTCTTTGAGGGTCGGTGTGGACTTATTGGAGCAAATTGCCTGTTTCCACACTGTAGGGATTCTTTGATTCAATTTGAGAAAACATTTTGAAAGATATGCCCCCAAGTCAAATGAAACATGAATACTGTACTTCAACAGAGCTAGGCATTGTTATATATGCGATTACACACACTGTATACGTGGTCCATGAGACAGATTCGAAACATATGATACAACTCAAGGGAATTTCTTGTTACTGAATCACTCCATTCTATTTGTTGCTACTCTATGTTGCCAACATACCTACCCAGCTGCGTGTGGTCCTATAATATGTGCTGTTCATGATTATTGCAATTCTGCAGGCAGCTTGTCACTATAAAAAGATTTGGGAAGGTTGGTCCTATGATCAAAGGCAATCTGTATAGTTAAGAAACAAGAGATCAGGCAAGGGGGTACCCGCTGGTGGCCACCTCACCATCGTTGTTTTAAACCTTGCTGCTTCTTCTTGCAACCCCCAACCAAAAAACCCCAATCAAATCACTCCCCATTTTCCTGGGTCCTGCACTGTGATTCTGGGAGTCTGCAGGTGCTCTTCTTTATTCCTGATGAAGGGCTTTTGCCTGAAATGTCGATTTCGCTGCTCGTTGGATGCTGCCTGAACTGCTGTGCTCTTCCAGCACCACTAATCCAGTATTTGCTTTCCAGCATCTGCAGTCATTCTTTTTACCTCTTCTGTAGTAGCCTTGGCACTGCAGAGTACAAGAGCTGCCAGCCTCTGATTGGCAGCTGTTTCTGGGTTGGACTTTGGCACAAGGTCTTGATTCTAGAGGAAAGCCTATTGGTGTCTTTACCACTGCCTGATTGGTGTGTGGTTTTAGGTGTCCCCGTGACTCTCTAGCAGGCAGGCAAGATGACTGACACTTCAACAAGATTCTACTTAATGAAGTCAAGCTAGAATCCCTGTAATTATCACAAGTATGTAGCATCTATAATAGACAGTACATCTAAAGGATCTATTTCTTAAATCAAAATACCTCTGCATACAACTGTTTCACTTTATTTAATCATCTCAAGATTTCACACTAGATTCATTAACAATAAGCCAGATCATAAGGTAGAATGATATTCACAGTCCATCAGATAAGAGAAAGTTCACTACTTTGCTCGATAAAAATTCATGGAATGGGTTCTTTGATGTGTAAACATACGCCAGAAAATTGGAAAACATCTGTTTGACATCTGCTGGGGTATATATAGTATTGGAATGACCGGCAAATGGAATTGCACTTACTGGAATGGAAAAAAAATGCAAATCCCACCCAGTGCATTCACCCACTGTGTCATCAGAGGAACTGCCAATGACACATATAGAATATTCTAGAGCTGCAGGAATGATTCAAATACTGGGCAACACATAATTTGGGATTCATGCTGCAATCAGGATGTAAACTTTGCATATTATTGACTCACTTTGGTCAGTGAGACATTCTTTAGGAATTTTACAAGGTTATGATATCTAGTATTGTTATTGCCAACAGAACTGGATGAAGAATTACATAATTTAGAATTGTCCTTGAATAATTCTTCATTTTAAAAGATTATCACATAATGTGCCGCTTGTTTAATGATGAGAGTTTTAGTATTTCCTTGTGAAGCTGTTTGAAACAGAGCTAACATAACCTGGTGTTGTGTGATTTTTAACTATGTTAGTATTAGATTGTTAGTTCAAGCAGAGGATCAGGAAAAGAAGTGTATTGAAGTTTTATTATTTGAAGCTAAGAAAGAACTTGCATTTGAGTATTTTATGATCTCAGGCCATCCCAGAGTGCCTTACAACCAGTCTTTGAGGAATAACCATTGCTGTCCTCTAATGGGGAAAGGTTGAAAGCTTCACAGCTCTGTTTCAACCAGCTTCACAAGGAAATACTAAAACTCTCATCAGTGAACATGGCTTTGTGAATGGGAAATCATGCCTCACCAACTTAATTGAGTTTTTTGAAGAAGTAGCGAAGAGGATTGATGAACACAGAGTGGTAAGGCGTTCAACAAGATTCTTCATGGCAGATTGGTCGGCAAGATTAGATCTCATGGAACACAGGGAGAACTAGCCATATGGATACAAAAATGGCTCATAGGAAGAAGACAGAAGGTGGTGGTGTAGGGTTGCTTTTCAAACTGGAGGCCTGTGACCAGCGATGTGCCACAATGATCAGTGCTGGGTCTACTGCTTTTTGTCATTTGTATCAATGACTTGGATGTGAACCTAAGAGGTATGGTTATAAGTTCACAGATGACACCAAAATTGGAGGTGTAGTGGACAGTGAAGAAGGTTACCTCAGAGTACAACGAGAACTTGATCAAATCGGCCAATGGGCCAAGGAGTGGCAGATGGAGTTTAATTTAGATAACTGTGAGGTGCTGCATTTTGGAAAGGAAAATCAGGGCAGGACTTACACACTTAATGGGAAGGTCCTGGGAAGGGTTGCCGAACAAAGAGACATTGGAATGCTGGTTCATAGTTCCTTGAAAGTGGAATCACAGGTATTCTGGTTTGTCAAGAAGGCGTTTGGTATGCTTGCCATTATTGGTCAGTGCATTGACTATAGGGGTTAGGAGGTCTTGTTGCAGCTGTACAGGACATTGGGTAGGCCACTTTTGGAATACTGTGTTCAATTCTGGTCTCCCCGCTATAAGAAGGATCTTGTGAAACTTGAAATGTTCAGAAAAGATTTATGAGGATTTGCCAGGATTGGAAGGTTTGAGGTATAGGGCGAGGCTGAATAGGCTGGGGCATCAGAGGCTGAGAGGTGACCTTATAGAAGTTGTAAAATCATAAGGGGCATAGATAGGGTGAATAGCCAAGGGTCTTTTCCCCAGCTAGAGGGCATAAGGTTATGATGAGGGGGATTTAAAAGAGACCAAGGAGCAACTTTTTCATGCAGAGGGTGGTATGTGTATGGAAAGAGCTGCCAAAGGAGTTGGTGGAGGCTGGTATAATTACAACATTTAAAAGGCATATGGATGGGTACATGAATAGGAAAGATATGGGGCAGCATGGTGGCTCAGTGGTTAGTACTGTTACCTCACAGTGCCACGGACCCAGGTTTAAGTCCAGCCTTGGGTGACTGTCTGTGTAGAGTTTGCACATTCTCCCCGTGTCTGCGTGTGTTTGCTCTGGTTTCCTCCCACAATCCAAAGATGTGCAGGTTAGGTGAATTGGCCATGCTAAATTGCCCATAGTATTCAGGGATGTGTAGGTTAAGTGCATTAGTCAGGGCTTAATAAAGGATAAAGGGGTAGAAGAGTGGGTCTGGGTGGGTTACTCTTTGGAGGGTCGGTGTGGACTTGTTGGGTTTAAGGGCCTGTTTTCACACTGTAGGGATTCTATTTCGAGAGATATGGGCCAAATGCTGGCAAATGTTACTAGATTAATTTAGGATATCTGGTCAGCATGGACAAGTTGGATGGAAGGGTCGGCTTCCATACTGTACAACTCTATGACTAAATCAAATCAAATTTTATAAACAATAGTTGAACCATCACCTTGTAATCTGGCTCTGTACTCATGCCTCGCATTGACATCAGTGGTAAAGTTAACCAAGTCTGAAACAGAATGAATTGCTGTGCTCTCCATTATTCTGTTTGGAGAAAGGATATGCATCACATTATGTCTGGATTAAACTCCTATTGCCATCAGACTGATACATCTATGTTGTTCCACTTCAGAGTCATTGGAAATACAACTGACAATGAAATCCTTTATCTTACATCAACATGGTCTTGCACCTTTTTTTTTGATAATGCAGACGTATTTATTTTGTAAAAGGTATTTATCCAGTTCCTTAACTGGGTGGATATTTCGTTCTCTTTGATAAGGTTTTGGAACATATAATCTGGACCTGCATGTGTTCTTCATTAGTGTGAATGTTATGGTTTAACTGTGTATTTAGATTAGACATAGCCTGAAGAACATTCCAAAGATTTTTTTAAACATTTAGTCTCTCCAGTCACATCCTTTATGGTTTCTATACAGTGCACAGCTGCAACTAGAAAATAACCTAAGCATGATTTGGTAGAAATGTACTGAAATAAAAATTTAGAATTTGTAACAATCTTTGGTCTGCAATGCTATTCCTATATAGCCATCTCTAATATGCCTTTATTAGATTATTAGATTCCCTACAGCATGGAAACAGGCCCTCCGGCCCAACCAGTCCACACCGACCCTTCGAGGAGTAACTCACCCAGTCCCATTTCCCTCTAACTAATGCACCTAACACAATGGGCAATTTAGCTTGACCAATTCACCTGACCTGCACATCTTTGGACTACTTTCAAAATTGTCCACATTTTCCTAAGGTGTCCCTGAAGACACTACAAAGAGCCTTATAATTTTTTCAACAGCATCAAGTATTTATGTAGTGCCTTCAATATCTAAAAAAGGCATAAAGTTAAAAAATAAGACATGCCAAGCTAAAGAAAGATTGTTTAGGGATTTGGTTACGTGGTAAGAGTCACAGCCTGATGAATACATATCCAATTTGGGAGGATAAAATTAATGGTCGTGATTTAGAGATACTGGTGTTGGACTGGGCTGTATAAAGTTAGAAAGCACATAACACCAGGTTCTAGTCCTACAGGTTTATTTGGAAGCACTAGCTTTTGGAGCACTGCTCCTTCATCAGGTGGTTGTGAAGTATAATCTTTTAGAATGACCACGTTGATTTCAGTTCTTTTGTATGTAAATCCCAACCCAGAACTTCTTTTTAAAATTACATTCTCAAGTGAACTTTAACAATAGATGCCATGTCGGCCCAGATAATGCATTGAAGGTGTGAGGCGCTGTCTATGCCCCAATGTTCAGACTGATTCTAATCTAAAAAAGGGATTTACAGAATCTTACATGGATTCATGCAGTTTTTGAGAAAAATAAAATGTAATTCTGTAAGTACAAATTCACCCCACAAACTTATATGTTTGTGTGTGTGTGTTGGAGGGGTATAAGTGTCTGTGAGAGTGGGCGTGTATGTGTGAGTGTATGGGAGAGGGTCTGCATGAGTATTTGGGTCTGTACGAGGGTGTGTCACTCGTGGATAATGCTTGGGCCTTAGCTTTTATCTTTTTAAGTGGCCTGGAAAAATGTAGTCGAGCCTTTTAACAAAAAGAAACATTGCTGAGAACCTCAAGTTAGGTGGCATGGAAACTGTGTAGATGGCAGCAGAAAGTTGCGAAAAAAATTGATAAAGTGACTGGTCCAAACTATGACAGATGGAGTTCAATGTAGCAGTGAGTCAGGGCATCCACTGAACCCTGGATGACAGACCAGGATATTTTGTAAATGATGAGAAGTTTACAACATGGAGGAACTGAGAAATCTTGGGGATACAAGTATATGAAACACTAAAATACTGGACTGATATAAACAAGTATAAAAAGCTCAAGAGCACGATAATTAAGGTGGAATTAATGTCAAAATAACAACAAAGAACTCTTGAAATATTCACTAGGTCGTCTTGACAGCATCTGTAGAGGGAGAAACACAATTAACATTTTAGGTCCAGTACGATTTATTGGAACATTTGCCTGTGCATGGTATCCCAACCAGATGCCGATGGTGGAGAGATCATGTAGAAGTTTGTGCAGCCAACTGTGTAAAAAGGCTCTGCCAGGTCGAGAAAGAGAAGATACACTAGTTTACTGCGCAGCCTGTTTGATCCTGTGTCAGAAGCTGTGCAGGGGGATGGGTCAGTGGAGAAGCTGTGAAGTTAAAAAAAAATCAACCTGTTCAGACTTGTTATGACACACCTCCAAAGCAAGTGGGATTTGAACCCTGACTAGGGACATTGTCACTCCACCACAATACCCGAGGGTATGAAGCGATGACTTTATTTTTCCTTCCTTATTTCACTGGCACTCAGTCCAATTGCATTGTTCCCATGCAGAAATATCAGGAAACAGTCTGACACTGAGATCTGATGGTACTTTCACCCACCCACCGAACTATTAAGAAATCCATACATTTCCCAGTATAAAAGAATTCGTTTGGTTCACTTTCTCTACAAACAAAATCAACCATGGAGATGAAAGGTAGAACAGCTGAGAAATGAAAGGACATAGAAGTCGAAACTACATCTCCCAGAAGACCAAAAGCATCTGATGCAACCTGGGAGTGTGATTGTGCCAGACAATGAAGTCAGAAATTAGTTACAATGTAGAGAGGTGGGGCTCTATTTCAGTGGGGCTGGACTAAGAGGAAACTCTTGAACAGAGTGTTCTCGAGTTTCTGCTCGTTGGGTTGTGCACGTTTGAGCGTTTTTGCACGTAGGCGGATCTACAGTGAGGCTGTGTTAATAATGTTTACAGACTGGGAGGTTATAAAGTGCATGAGCCAGAACTGCCTCTTGTAGATTAGCACTAGGCTGCTGGCTGGCTAGTGAAGGAGTGGGTGTGCTGGTAAGTCATTGCAAAAAAAAATGTATTGAGGGGAACAAAAACAACTTGCAAAGAAAACAAAATCCTAGGACAAGAAAATTGTGATTTTAAAATTTGAATTGCTGTTAGATTTTTGAGCTGAATTATTTCTGTAGCATAAGGCGTGTTGGGTAATGAATATGCCTTTTTAAAAAGCAAGTTGTAACTTGTAATGGAAAAGGGAGATGGTATGAAGCACACTGAATGTTGGTGTTAGTGTTTGCTGGTGGTGTGCAGGGGAGAAAGCCTATTTCTAAATGATGCGTTCGTGTTGGGAAGTGCTCGGATTGAATGGCTCCAGACTGTCAGTTTTCATTCTCTCCCATTTCAGGCCATACACACTGAGACAATAGCGGGCTCCAATTTTAGAAAGAAACTCTTCCTCTCTGAGGCTTCGTCTTGTTGATTCCTCTTAATTGTTAACTAGCACTGTGAAGGAAAATGGTTCAGAACAAGATTGCGGAGTTGAAAGGTTTCCACCGCTCATTCAAGGTAAAGCAATTCCCGTTTGCCGCAGTCTGCCGGTTTATTTACCGAGAAGCTTAAACGGGGCAACGCAGGCAAATTGTGTTGTGTTTCTAAAATTTAATTGCAAGCAGACATTTAATATGGGACTATTTTGGAAGTGTGACCTGAGCTATATTGTGGTGAAACATACCACTGGAACTAACCAAGGAGCGGTTATTTATCCAGTCACTGCAGTAATCATTGGACATGTTATTTTCCTGAAGCTCTTCATTGGGTGAATTTTAAGTCCTTTAGCATAAAAAGGCTCCATTTTGTGAGTAGGCTGATGAAAGAATTAAGTAGGCGGTCTCTTTCTAACTGCGAGTTTCTTACGTGACTAAAAATACAGAATTGCAGTAAGCAATCCGTTATGGAAGCTTTTCAAAGTCAGACTTTGGCTTGATTTGTTAGCTGGGGAAGGATATAAAATACATGGGCCAGAGTCTCTTGTGAGATTAGCACTCGGCTGCTGGCTGGCTAGTAATTTTTGTTTTGATGATTTTAATTATCTGATAATATTCATATTTTTAGGGGCAGACTCCTTTTGATGATTATTGTGATGACACTGGACCATCTCCTGTTGAGAAGGTGTTTAATTTCGATTGTCCTAGACCTGGTAAGTAGTTACTGAAAGGCCAGTTACCTTGAATAGAGTATTAATGTTAACTATTAGAGTTGATGATGTATTTAGCTTCTGTGATTGTGTAAGATGACATTAGAAGTGAAAAACTTCTCACTTATTGTAGACATGCCCTCGAGTCTGCCCATTGACATCCCAGATGCCAAGAAAAGAAATAAGAAGAAAAAAAGATGTCGGGCCACAGACAGTTTCAGTGGCAAATTTGAAGGTAAGCTTGTTGAATTTAATGACGTGATCCATTTCAGAATGAACTATGTAACTGCAGACTGAACTTGTATCACATCCAAGAACATAACTTTCCATTTCTGAGCTCTTTTAACAGTAGTTGTATTTTTTATGTCCAGTGCTGAGACTCTGGGCAGGAAGTGGCTCAAGATTGTTAACTAGTCAGATTTCCAGCTGTTTAAAACATGCGCAATCTGTAAGCAAAAGATCGCTTTGAAGTAAGATGTATTAATGGGGTACAATTGAAATGTAGATTCAAGATGTTGCGTCCTTTATTTTTCAAGAAATTATGAAATATAACCCCCTCTCCATCCTATTATTAATTTTCAACTTTTGACATTTTATTATTTAATATAATAGACTTTATTTATTTTGCTGGTGTCACCCATATCTGAACAACAGAATGTGGTAATTGAAGAAGGAAATGGTTATAATTCTTGGGGCTAAAGAGATCAAACGATGTAGGGCAAATGTAGGAACTAGGATACTGTGTTAGTAAGATGGTCAGCAATGATCATATTGAATGGTGAGCAGGCTTAAAGGACCAAATGGACGACTACTCTTTCCATTTCCATTTCCTATTCTCTAATTGTCCTAATCTGTACTATTGCTTGATGTGCTCCAGTTCCAGTTGATTCTACATTAGTTTGAACACTGGGAAATAAACCTTGTTCTTTAATTTGAAAGCATTGCATTCATTGGGTTGTATTAAATGGAGGATTGTCCCAACTCTCTTTTGGATTAGTGTCAAAGCTTTTTTAACTTTTACGCAGATGTTTACAAGCTAAATGGCGAGATGTTGGGAGAAGGTTCATTTGCCAGAGTCCAGACCTGTGGAAATCTAATCACCAACAAAGAATATGCTGTGAAGGTAAGTGGAACACTCTTCTCATGCAAAACATCGTAAGCTTCACTTAAATGATTGGACATATTGGAACAGGTTATGGGTATGGTTATGTTGGACAGTGCTGCTATTGGAGTTTTTCTATCCTGTCCTGTCATCTATAAGCATTACAAATTGAATTATGATGAATGATTGTCAAGAAAATACCTTCAAATGTATATTTAAAGATCTTCAGCTTTAAAACCATGATCTTCTACAGATATTTCAACCTTTTGTTTGAAGGCTAGAATTGGTAGTGGAAATGCTAGAAATGTTTCTAACCAACAGTTGTTATACATCATTAGAGCAGTTGGGACTTGAATGGAGATCTCCTGGCACAGAGAGAGGGGTACTACCGCTGTGCCACAAGAGCCCTATAGTGGAAATTCTGTTCCATAGAAAAATCTTAACAATCGACATTTGCGTTCACCTAAAGTTATTGCACTGAGACTTTCAGACATTAGAGAGAATGCATTGTAGGACAATTAACTTGATAGATTGTAAATGGTTCTAGTCGAGAAATTTGGTGTCCTTGTAAAGGTATTTGGGATAGGGAAGATAGATGTTTAACAACAAAAGTTTCTGGAAAAACTTGGGGCTGGCAGCATCCATGAAGAGAAATCAAAGTTAACATTTAGGATCCAGTGAGCTTTCCTCCGAACTGGTTCTGACAAACTGACTCTGGACTTGATAAGTTAGTTTTGGTTTCTCTTCTCAGATGCTGGCAGACCAGCTGAACTTTTCCAGCAATTTCTGTTTTTGTTTGTGATTTACAGCCTCTGCAGTTCTTTTAGTTCTTATTAAAATAAATGTTGACGTTGTCATGGAGCCTACCACTAGTTGCACAGCCTCCCTCCTAGAAGAAGGAGGGAATAAATAGTGTGACTGTGTTTGGAAAAGGAAACATTGCTAAGTGAAATAGTAGAGGCTAATTATAATCAGGGTATTTAAGTTGGTGCATATTTGAATGATGGGTACAAGAAATGGATAGTCATCTAGCACAGACAAAACAGACCATTTGGTCCAGCATGTCCATGCTGACCAGATATCTCAATCTGACCTCATGCAATCTACCAGCATTTGGCCCACATCCCTCTAAACATTTCCCAATCATATACCTATCCAGATGCCTTTTAAATGTTGTAATTGTACCAGCCTCCACCACTTTCCATACAAGCACCACCCTTTGTGGAAAAGCTACCCTTCAGGTCCTTTGTTTTCCCCCAAATCTTTGTTCTCACCTTAAATCTATGCTCTCTATATTTGGACTCCCCCAGCCTAGGAAAAAGACCTTAGCTATTCACCCTATTCCATGTCCATTATGATTTTATAAATCTCCAGAATGTCACCTTCAAGCATCTGGCGCTCCAGGGGCTAAAGTCGCCAGTCTATTCAACCTCTCTCTAAAACTTGAAGTGTGAAACGAATGAGATCAGCCATTCCTGTGTTTTGTTGTCTAGTTGCTATATCCTTGGACTTGCATGTATAGCTCATTACAATAATAATGAGACAATATGAGGAGGGTGTTTGTGGTCTCCAGGTAAGATACAACCACTGAGTCAGGAAGCCCAGGTTCAAGTCCCAGTTGTTGCAAGAGGGGTGTAAAAAGTCTCTGTACAAGTTGACCATGTGGGCAATTGCTGTTTGAATTCCAGCCCTGTTGTCAGTTTCACTACAGTTTTCATTTTTTTATTCTTTCCTGCATCTGATGCTTGCAAGTTTTGGAAGAGGAGCTAACTCTGCAGCGCCAAGCTGCCTTTTGTTAGGCTGCATGGAGCTACAAGATCATTTTTTTTTTGGAGCTTGACCATTCACTGACCATCAGCTGTAAAATGACACTTCCATATTTTTGCTGAAGTTCATTGTTTCCTTTTCAACTATTGCTATTTTACAATGGTCTTGTGACCTATTTGGAAGGATGACATTTAATTCAAACTGCAACTATGTCGGTAGAGCCTAAATATGGTGTGTTTAAGACAAAGGCTAAGTTTTTTTGATGCAATGTGGAATACTTGAATAAAAAGTTGGATTGAAGGAGTTCTCAGCAAAAGCTGTGCTCCCTCCCCTTATCTCTCTCCTTTTTTTTGTACACCTTCATCAGGATTAATGGTATGAATTTTGGGGTTGCTAGTAGAAATGCCTAAAACATGCTTTGAGCAACCAACTGTGATCTGATGGATGTTAGTAGTTCTTTGTGTATGATGTGGTTTGGCTTTAAATTTGGTAATCTGGCAGGAAAGGACTATTTGGCCAACATTATATTTTCTCCAGAAAACAACAGGTTAAAGCATATGCCAGAGCTGCGGAAGGTAGGAATAGGCATTACCTTTTCTGTTGTGCCTTGTGGGGCAATGGAGTCTTTGGTTACTGATTTATTTGTGAAGGAGCTGGAAGAGCCTTGCTTTGGAACTGTATATGACAAGACAGCCAGTCTTGTTCAGTTTACTGTATGATTTGCTGCCCTTGTGCTGGGACCAGATGCAGTATAGAATTAGTCACTGAAGAGTGCTCAATCTCTTGATTTAGGGCTTGAGAGCAGGGTGGTGGTGCTCCCTTTTTTGTTTTGTTAGTAATCTGAGCTCTGTTTTATTGCAGAGGGTGGGACAGTCTTGAGATTGTGGATGCTGTGCAGCTGGCAATGGGGACATTGTGTTTGGTGCTAAACAAAGCAGTTGGCGGTGGAGGAGGGGAAGGAGTGGGGGTTGGGATGCTACAGCTCTGCCGTGGGTGTTTGCAAACTTTGCTCTAAGCAGCTGTTTTCAATTTGAGCTAGCAGTGATCTGTGAAGAGCGTTTTTGTCTAAATTGCATTCCTTGTGTGGAGAATTTAGCAAATACTTCAATTGAGGGGGGGATTTAAAAAGTGTTTTTCTTTTGTGTTGAAGCAATTTAGTTGACTGTGTTTTAATATTGTGTAAGCTTTCTTGGTTCAGTGAGCTGATATTGTATCTTAAGTTTCCCTTCTTGATTTCTATAACTTACCCAGTTTTACTTTTTTTTTCCTAAAGATGTTCAGATCAAAATAATTGTGCTTTTGGTTGAAAGATGAAGCTGCATCATAAGCTTTCATGGAACATATTGTGCAAAAACATTTGACCTACATGAGGTTTAATATTGGCAAGTGTTTTCTTTCTTTGTAGATACTGGTGTTGGACTGGGGTATACAAAATTTAAAAATCTCACAACATTAGCTTATAGTCCAACAGGTTTAATTGGAAGCACTAGCTTTCAGAGCGCTGCTCGTTCAACCACCTGATGAAGGAGCGGTGCTCCGAAAGCTAGTGCTTCCAATTAAACCTGTTGGACTATAACCTGGTGTTGTGATTTTTGACTGTTTTCTTAAAGTAGTTAACCCTTGCCTAGCTAGAGGTAGCCAAGCCACCACTTTTTGATCTACAAGGCAAGATTTATGTTTTAAGGAAAGGGTGTAGAAGAATTCTGTGGTATTTACAGTGTAGCGTAATGTGCTTGTAAATATGTAAATAGTGATTACTTTTGAAAATACACACACTGGCTATCATTTGAAAAAGAGTACATTTGCAAAAAAGCTTGTTACATAATGAGCAATTGCATTTGTGCATATTTCAAGGATTTTGCTGATCACTGTTTGTCAATCTATTTGTATGGTTGGATATGATTTGTGAAAAAAAATTACAATTTTAAATTTTTAACAAAGCAACAAAGCAAATAGTTTTAAATTAACTGGAATGTTGTGAACAATAAGGTATTGTGACTATCCAGTCACAATACAAAGCTCCATTAGGACCTTGTGTATCTGGATACTGAAGAATTGGGTTTATTCTTTGTTCATTGCAGATTATTGAGAAGAGACCAGGCCACAGTCGCAATCGGGTGTTCCGCGAAGTGGAAATGCTCTATCAATGTCAGGGACACAGGTATGTGACAGCTCTGTTAATCCTAAAGAGAACCATGAGATTTAATGTGCAGCACTCTCTGCTGACAGGATAGCTTTTAGTCCATCAGGTGGTTACTGTAAATAGATAATCCTGATGTAAGACTAGGAAATGGCTTTGCTGCGACAAAGCTTAAATACTGCATCAGCAGTACAATTATTTCTGTAGATTTTGATCTTGCTGTTAAAATGCATTCCCTGCATTTTATATTTAAAAGAGCCAGCAACTTTGCAATTGTGATACAATGCAAACTGCATTTTGCATTGTATCTGGAACTTTAGATACTGTACATAGCCTTTATATTGGATTGGTTATAATGTTGTCACAATTTGTAAAACTAACAATTTTATAACCGTCTTATCTTAGGAACATTCTTGAACTGATCGAATTTTTTGAAGATGAGGACAAGTTCTATTTGGTTTTTGAAAAGATGAAAGGAGGTATGAATCACAAATCATTGGATGCTGGACATTTATAAGACAGCTACTGTGATCAGAAGTGCAGCCTGTGACTGGTTAATTTGGACAAAAATGACCCTTTCCAAAAGTGTTTCCCAAATGAGTCGAGGGGCTTGTAAAGCTCGACAGGCTGTGGTTTCTTGAATTTCTGGGAGGTTGGTTCCATGGTGAGCTTGAAGTTGGAACAGGTGGGAGAGTCTTTCACTTTGGGACCTCCTGCTTTTGAGATATTGCTGTTAATTGCCTTTAGCTACTTGAATGCCCCTGTAGCTAGTTCGTTTGCTTTCTGGCAGAACACCATCTGCAAAATAGCTCTTAATGTTTCAAGCTTTTCCTTAAATAAAGGACTGTATGTTGATTGCATCACCGTGTTTAATACTTTGAAAATGTGAGAAGTTTCTTGTTGCCATTTGATCTAGCTTCTCAAAGGGGCATCAATTTTGTATTGAACCATAATTTATTTTATTTCCCCCTTGAGAAAGGAGAGTTGTTTCAATCCAAAAGATAAGCCAGGTGGCCAACTTCAGTTTGTATCCAGTTTTAAAATATAAAAATTAGTTTGATTTTTAGAATCTATTGGGGCATGAGAAAACAAAGTCCCTGCTTTATGCTTGGGCTAATTTGGGTTTGAGCAAATCTGAAAACTAATTCAAATTAAAACCATGTCTTGTCTTATCTGCAAAAGAAGTCCATACATAGGAAATCTAATTGCACCCATTTTTAAGAAGAGAGAGTGGATTTATTTGATGTGTTAGCAGTAACTTTTCTCTCTCTCTTCCTTCCACCTCCCTTTCCTCTCTTCCCCCCCCCCCCCGCCCTACCAAGTTAGTGAACTCCAATTTGAATTTTGTCATGTGGTTACAGTGCATAGTGGATTCTGATTGTGGGTTGACTGCCTGTTTAT
This sequence comes from Chiloscyllium punctatum, assembly GCF_047496795.1. NCBI lineage: Eukaryota > Metazoa > Chordata > Chondrichthyes > Orectolobiformes > Hemiscylliidae > Chiloscyllium > Chiloscyllium punctatum. Next base: position 65,613,854 of record NC_092762.1, read on the forward strand.
TTATTTCTCATTTTGAAAGGTGTTTACTTGATAACTTTTTTTTAATGTTTTGGGTTTCAATTGTCTTTCCTTTTGCCATTGTACGCAGACGTCTTTGATATGTCTGACCTCCTAATCAGACTCTTCTTTTACCTTTTCCAGGCTCTGTATTAACACACATCCACAGAAGAAAGCACTTCAATGAACGAGAGGCCAGTGTTGTTGTCCGTGAGATAGCGAGTGCGCTGGACTTTCTGCATAACAAAGGTAATGTGACTTGGTGGTTTGTGTAAATTTTATTTAATTTTGACTACTGTGATATCTATGGTTAGTGCAGAACAAGATGTACAAGACAGTGAGCTCTCTTAGTATTTGGTGAGCATCAGGAGGTCTTCTGATACTCTAGTTCATATTCAGTACTTCCCTTGTGAAGACACTAAAACCAAAGGAAGATATTCCCCCAGCCTCTCCCAATAAGTGCACTGTTAAGTGAAGTGGCTTACATTTCCCAGGCTGATGATCCCATTATTGTAGATCGTGTCCATCACCTGTAAACTCAAACAGTGAGTTGATGCTGGCCAGAGTCTCTGTGCTCGTCCAATTTCTACGTGAGTTTCCGGGACTTGCTGTATAATGATAAGGAACCATTTGTTTCCTGTCCTATTTTGCCAAATGCTGAGGATATTTGTGAAGGTTTATCTGAACGTGCACACCCCCAACCAATGACAGACTCTCAGTGAACCTCTGACGACTTAGATTTAGTCGTTTAAATGGTTCTTAAAAAGGAGGCACACCAGAAATTTGCCTACATGAAGGCAATCGCTTGACTCTAGTGGTGTATGGTTCACACTGGAAAAGGGTTCTGAATGGCAGTGGGATTTTTTTTATATAGCACTGAATTAAAAATAATACCATATGATCTAATATCCCAAATGGAATTTGTCTTTTCAGGCATGGCCCATAGAGATTTGAAACCAGAAAACATCTTGTGTGAGAACCCAGAACAGGTAGGCACCATTTGAGTGTAAGCTAGAAAGAATGGTTCTTGTAAACAATATTCAGAAATGAAACTCTATCAGTTAGGGGGTACTTCATCTTTTTATTTCATTGAGGAAATGTTAACTTTTGTCTGGCAGTTGGCCTATTTACAAGCCTAACTACAATTGAACAAAGACCTTAAGCTTTGCAACTAGAATTAGCTCATTGTGGATGAGGTGCTCCCAGAATGGTTTTCCTATGCTTCCTAGTAACAGCCAGTGAAAGTTGTTTCTTCTGGGGCAGCACATTTTTGCAATTGCATACACCTGAAGCTTGCATGAAACTAATCCCTCTCCTGAACTGACTTCATTGTTAAGCTTGTACGCACATTCATCAGCTTTATGTAAAATAAACTGGAAATACTCACTCAACAGTCAGCATCTATAAATCTTAGCTGTATTTAGTGCTGTCTTTTATTAGTGTTAAGACCAAAACCCAAAGTTGAGACTCTTGGTAATTATATTGAAACATCATTTGTGGCTAGAATTTAGACTAATTTCATTTGAAGCATTGGTTTATCAATCTTTACTGACCAAACATGGGGAGGAGTTTCTCAATGCTTGCACACATGCAGTTTCTTGAGAGAGTCCTTTTAGATAGTGATTGGGAAAGGAAATCTATGCCCGAACTCTAGACTAGAAGGCCAAGGTGCTGAGGCTAACTGACACTGTTAATCATCACATGCTTGTGAGGATTACAAACCTTTTTTTCGTTTTGTGGTACGTCAACAACTTTACTGATTTGGCACAGTTTTTTTAGAGTCTGAAGGGGCTAATACTTCATTCAATGCAGCAAGCACCAATTCCAGTGTTCATGTTCCTGAGCTTTTGGTGGGAGAATAAAGTCAAATGTTGTAGGAATTAGACCTAAGGCAAGGATTGCAACAATCTGTGTAGTAATGAAAAGCCTGATCCTATAAACTAACTAGTTGCAGGGAAGCAATAACTAATCTTGTTTATACTACTCAACCTTATGTAAGGAGGCTTACATAAGGTTGAGGAAACAGGGTTCAGACAGAGCAGTGGAGGCATACAGGATAGCCAGAAGGGACCTGAAGCAAGGGATTAGGAGAGCTAAGAGAGGGCATGAAAAATCCTTGGCGGATAGGATCAAGGATAACCCCAAGGCATTCTATGCGTATGTGAGAAACCTGAGAATGACGAGAACGAGGGTAGGTCCGATCAAGGACAGTAGTGGGAGACTCTGTATTGAGTCGGAAGAGATAGGAGAGGTCTTGAACAAGTACTTCTCTTCAGTATTTACGAACGAGAGGGACCGTATTGTTGAAGAGGAGAGTGTGAAACGGACTGATAAGCTAGAAGAGATACCTGTTAGGAAGGAAGATGTGTTGGACATTTTGAACAACTTGAGGATAGACAAGTCCCCCGGGCCTGACGGGATATGTCCTAGGATTATGTGGGAAGCAAGAGAGGAAATTGCAGTACCGTTGGCAATGATCTTCTCGTCTTCACTGGCAACGGGGGTGGTACCAGGGGACTGGAGAGTAGCGAATGTTGTTGTGCCCCTGTTCAAAAAAGGGAATAGGGATAACCCCGGGAATTACAGGCCAGTTAGTCTTACTTCTGTGGTAGGCAAAGTAATGGAAAGGGTACTGAGGGATAGGATTTACGAGTATCTGGAAAGACACTGCTTGATTAGGGACAGCCAGCACGGATTTGTGAAGGGTAGGTCTTGCCTTACAAGTCTTATTGAATTCTTCGAGGAGGTGACCAAGCATGTGGATGAGGGTAGAGCAGTGGATGTAGTGTACATGGATTTTAGTAAGGCATTTGATAAGGTTTCCCATGGTAGGCTTATGCAGAAAGTCAGGAGGCATGGGATAGAGGGAAATTTGGCCAATTGGATAGAAAACTGGCTAACCGGTCGAAGGCAGAGAGTGGTGGTAGATGGTAAATATTCAGCTTGGAGCCCAGTTACAAGTGGAGTTCCGCAGGGTTCAGTTCTGGGTCCTCTGCTGTTTGTAATTTTTATTAATGACTTAGGGTGGGTCAGTAAATTTGCAGATGATACGAAGATAGGTGGAGTTGTGGACAGTGAGGAGGGCTGTTGTCGGCCGCAGAGGGACTTAGATATGATGCAGAGCTGGGCTGAGGAGTGGCAGATGGAGTTCAACCCTGCCAAGTGTGAGGTTGTCCATTTTGGAAGAACAAATAAGAATGCAGAATACAGGGTTAATGGTAGGGTTCTTAGTCAGGCGGAGGAACAGAGGGATCTTGGGGTCTATGTACATAGATCTTTGAAGGTTGCCACTCAGGTGGATAGAGTTTGTAAGAAGGCCTATGGAGTATTATCGTTCATTAGCAGAGGGATTGAATTCAAGAGTCGTGAAGTGATGTTGCAGCTGTACAGGACTTTGGTTAGGCCACAGTTGGAGTACTGTGTGCAGTTCTGGTCGCCTCACCTTTAGGAAAGATGTGGAAGCTTTGGAGAGGGTGCAGAGACGATTTACCAGGATGTTGCCTGGAATGGAGAGTAGGTCGTACGAGGATAGGTTGAGAGTTCTCGGCCTTTTCTCGTTGGAACGGCGAAGGATGAGGGGTGACTTGATAGAGGTTTATAAGATGATCAGAGGAATAGATAGAGTAGACAGTCAGAAACTTTTCCCCTGGGTACAACAGAGTGTTACAAGGGGACATAAATTTAAGGTGAAGGGTGGAAGGTATAGGGGAGATGTCAGGGGTGGGTTCTTTACCCAGAGAGTGGTGGGGGCATGGAATACGCTGCCCGTGGGAGTGGTAGAGGCAGAATCATTGGCGACCTTTAAGCGGCATTTGGATAGGTACATGGATGGGTGCTTAATCTAGGTTAGAAGTTCGGCACAACATCGTGGGCCGAAGGGCCTGTTCTGTGCTGTATTGTTCTATGTTCTATGTACTCACCTTAAACCAAAGATGAGTGCCACCACTCCCAAGACCGTGTCAACCTCCAAACATATTCCCTTCGATCCGATGGCAAATTACACACACTTAAAATATTTTTTAATAGTTCACTGTGGTGACATATATTCTTAGCAAGTTGATCAGATTAACACCATATCCCCCGCTATCAAACTTGTGGTTATCATTGACTAGAAGCTGAACTGGACTGACTACGCTAGAAGGTCAGTGTGCAGGAATCCTGCAGCAAGTAACTCAACCAACACTCCAAAACCTGTTCACGACCTGCAGGGTATGGGTTAGAAGTGTGCTGGAATATTCCTATCTGCCTGGATGAGTGCAGCTTCAAACACGCATGAAGCTCAAAAACCAATCAAAATCAAAAACCCACTTGATTGGTACCCACAGTGGCAGCAATATGTACCATTTTTGCAAGATCACAATGGCATCTCCAACAATACTTCGCAAATCAGTGACCTCTACCATCTCGAACATCCATTGGAGCACCATCTGAAAGTTCCCCTTCAAACCAAGTGCAATTTGGAGTTGGAACTTGATGTGTCAAAATTCTGGAGCTCCCTTCCCAACAGCAATGGACTGAGGCAATGAAAGAGGTAGCTTACTGCCATGTTCTCAAAATAATTAGAATTAAGCTGTAAATGCTGGCCTAACCAATGACACCCATACCCCACAAATTGTTTTAAAAATCCAGTAATACCAAAAGAAATGCGTTTAGAGGAGAGAGGGAAGTGTATTTTTCAGTCAGAGTTTGGGAGCTGAACAGTTATTGTATTTACAGTATCTCTTTTTTGTTTTATTTTTAGCTTTCCCCAGTCAAGATCTGTGACTTCGACTTGGGAAGTGGAATCAAATTGAATGGTGATTGCTCCCCCATTTCAACCCCTGAACTTCTGACACCGGTAAGCAGAACTGTTAGATGGATTATATTCAGAATCTGCTGTGAAATCTGTAGTTATTAAACCTGAAATTGTGTCGCAAACAGCAAATAACTTGATCATGTTAATGACATCAATTGCTCTGAGATCACTGACACTTCCTTATGACTGTAAATTGCTAATTATCTTGTCTTTTGCAAGATTTCCTTTTGATTCTGTTTGTGTAATTCTACCCAGTGACTCACTTGTCAATTTTCTTTACTCTCTTCCTGTGCTCTAGGTTTTCATATTTTATCACTTGGGTGCAATGTTCCACTGAAGAACTAACAAATCTCTTCCAACAAAGGAAGAGATGGGGCACAAAAGTGTTGAACTGCACTAAGTGAGATCCTCAAATTGCCTCTGAAGCTGTTTGGAGCTTTTAGACCCTGTGTTATCTCTGACATTGCTCAGGATCTTTCAATTAGTTTCATAAAATGTTACTTCTGAGCCCAGTTTTGGGATTTTTTTTAAGATAAAAGAATTTAATGTGGTTAAGAGATGCTGTTTGTTTGTTTCGATACAGATTTCACGATTTAAAAAATTTACATTAATAATCTAGCTGGCTTAAGGAAAGATGTACCCATTATATTTTTTTGCTTATTGATGAGTGTTATCCTTAATACTGTTACTGTAATGTATAAAATGAGCTGTATCACAAGTGGGGACCTGATCTCTTGGGTTTTCAGAAAAATAGTGAAGAGAGAGCGAGGACTACAGATGCTGGGGATTGAGCCAAGTGTGGTGCTGGAAAAGCATAGCCAGTCAGGCAGGATCCAAGGAGCAGGAAAACCCTTCAGTTGCATTAAAAATAATCAATAATATTGAAGGCTTGAGTATGTGCATGCAGTGCTTTGTTTGAGTTGTAAACCCTTGCCAGCTATAGTCTGGTCTTAAATGTCACTGAACTTGTGAACTTTCCATGGTTTGCATGTTGCTATAAGGTTCCCTTTTGGCACAGTTCAGGCTCAAGGTCGGTGTGTTCTAGCCAACAAATACCTTCCTAGAAAGATTCCCAGTACTTCTCGGAGGATCATGAGTTGAAGTTATTTTCAATCTATTAGTAGTTGCCTGGTGTGGATGAGAGTTGCCCCTCAAATCAGTGTTTGAAATTGAATTAGATGCAGAACTCTACTTTCAATTTGCAGTAGGACTTAATTTATTTTCAGGGTGACAGTTTGCGTGTTAGTAAAAATTCTAAATGTGTCTGGAACAAAGTGCATTTGCACATGTGGGAAGACCTACAGTAACTGCAAGTGGTAAACATCATTGCTATTAGTAAACATTTTGGACATAGTTCCAATCTATCCACATCCCCCTGTTTTTTTTTACATTCCTGAATGCAATTTCAATAAAAATTCAACTTTGTTGGATTGAATAAGGTCTGTCTGAGGATTGTAGTTGTATTGTTTTTTGCGACTGGGTTTCATTGGAAATGTATTACAGATCTCAACAGTAGGCAAACTATTTACCAAGAGCAGAAAAATTCCAAATTTGCACGGGATAGTACTTAAGCTTTTACTACTTTGTGAATTTGCACAATAGAGCATTTCAAGATTCCCATTAGGGACTTGAGGGTAGCTTGAATGTTTCGAGTATACATCTTTGCATTCATGACACTTTTTCTCTTCGGCCTTGACCTGGTGTACAGTTTGGCTGGGTTGTGGATACATTCAGTACTGTAATTTCAAGGCTGGTACTACAGAAGATGCCTTTCTTTATTGGTGTTTTGTTATGGTATGTTTTGTTACAATATTGATTTCTTGAAGGCTTCTCCAGATAATGGCCATTACCCAATCTCTTTCCTGCAGTGACTACAAACATTCGAGATATTTATCAATCTCTGTCTCTGGTCTAATATTGGTCTCTGAAGTTATTACTATGAACAAAGGTTGCTGTTATTTTTGAAACCAAGCACAGAATGAGAATATGAAAATCCATTGACTTGATTCATCCTATTATTCATGTGGATTATGCACTATAACTATAACAATAGTGTATGCTTATTTTCAAACACCCTCTCCCTAGTCTAGTTGTCTGCATATGTAAAAAGCAGACATGCAATCAGGAAGTTAAAATTTGTCAGCTCGACCCAGTTAAAATTTTAAGTTGCTAAACGACCAGTATCCTCTATTTTCTACCTAGACACTTTTCATAGTGGACACTTTTTTGCACACACTTTATACTTATTATACTATGTTAGTGTCAACTAGTTCTTTAACATTTGGGCTTTTGAAGCTTTTTAAACCTGGTTTTTAACTTAACTATATAGCATATTCTGTACATCACAAGCCAGCCGTATCTTCATTGAATCCATGCCTCCTTAAACAGCTGTTTTAAAAACTAATCCTTTAATGTAATGCTGCCAATAGTGTTTGGTCTTCTGTAGTTCACAAACCTTTAAGTGTTTGTGTCAAAGAACTGGACATTGTTTCCAAATATTTGTTGTAATGGCTGAAGTGGAAAGGAAAAATTAAAATGAGTCAGATTCTTGTTAGATCAAAAAGTAATGGCCAATGGATTGTGCAGAAATCAATGTAAAAACTGTGTGGCTTTTGGTTAGTTTGGTTTGTACTTACATTTCATCATGTCACTTTGCTATGAGCAAAACAAAGTTCCACTAGGCTCAGCAGATCTGATGCAATTGGTGGAAATGAGGGTGTTTCACAAGAAGGGCAAAGGGCACTTCAGCTCGCTGTTTAAAGTTCGGCTGTTGGGAGGGGCTAAGTGTGTCTCTGATTTTGTTTCTTTTCACTTAATGGGATGGGTAATTATTGAGTTGCTGTTAACTCTGAAACTTTGCTTTAAATTGGCAGCAAAGTGCAAGACACTAGTCATGTTTAGTTTTTTTGGTGTATCTTGTTTAGTAGCTTTTGGGTCTGTCCGAGCAAAGGATTTTGTTATCTTTTGGGATTTTGATTTTATTGAGCTAGACTTTGACCTCTTCTTGTATAATACTGACCTATTGTGATCTAGCTTTCATTCAGGATATGGTCTCATGTTAGCTTGTACTCAATGATCTCTGCTTTTCCAATTTTATTTTATTTTCCACTTTTATGCCCGTTCAAAATAGCTCAAATTTAATGTTTATACTCTTTTTTTTTAAAGCTTTTAATGTTCTTCCTATCTCTGTACCCTTCTTATAGCCTTGTAGATCTCTTCAGTCCAAAGTTGCTTGTTCCTCTGATTAGATTTTTGTTTATCTTTGATTCGCCACTGTCACCTATGCCTTTGCTACCTAGGTTCTGCTCACTGGAGGGAGAATACCTGCCTAAATCCTATGTGCTTCTCCCTCATCTTTTTGAAGATGAATTAGTTCCAAATAAATTGAAAACTGGGTGTGGCTTGTATCGGGTGTTGTGATGTGACTGATTGCAGATTAGGAAAGTCCCTTTTATAGTTAACAAGAGACTTGCAGATAGTAAACCTGAATTGCATCACCTTTTGATCTGTAGAATCACTGGGCTTATTGCTGTATTTGTAGCAATGTATATGTAAGATTGTTTTCAGCTAAATACTCACTGAACAGTAACTATGGTCCCCAGTATAACACACTGACTTGTTTCTGCAAATTTGTTTTTAGTTTCTAAACACTTAAATATTTTCTGGAAAACCAGGCTTGCAGATATATTTATATCTGTGACCATATTGGACAGACATTTTGTACATGATCCATTTGGACAGAATTCTGTGGTGACTAATAGAGGAGATGTGATACTTTGTGCGTTTCTTTATATGGGGATTTTGATTAATTATGATCTCTGCATAGATGGAGTGTGTAAAGAAGCAAATGCATATGTGATGTGACCAGAGTCTAAAAGCTTTCATTTCTTTTTAATTGAACAAGATGAACTGTCTGACTGCGGGCTTGGTTTTGAAGCTTATTTCTTTTCAGGGGCTATCCAGTTGGCTGAACTGATTTTGAATGTGTACTCACCAGCTTCCGGAAAGATTAACAAGTAGTTGGAAACTGTATTTGACAGTTTAAAATTGTTGATTGAGTGGGAAATTGAACTGCCAGTCCCATTTTAAATTGCAAAACATTCCTTCCTTGTCCACACCACAGTTTTTTTTTCTTTATGAAAAGTATATCTTCATTTAAATGTCATTAGTTTTCTTTATCCCCAAATGCAAAACCTTCTGTAAAAACAAAAACGCCATGCATTTGATGCAACTGTAACTCCTGAAGAGTGAATAAAAAGGCAGTGCTCTTGATAGAGGAAGGGTCTGCAGATGTACCCTCTTCAAAGTTGCTCATACATCAGTGGTGTAAGCAGAGGCCTGGACATAAGTCACCTGCTTCTTGCTGCTCTGAATGATACAGCTGGGAAAAGGGAATACTGCCATAAGCATGAATAGTTGTTTTTCCTCTTCTGGGGATGAATATAGGCTAGTCATTTGGAAATCACTTTCTCTTCTAAACCGACCAATGTGACGAGTTAAATGCTCATAGGAGTTGACAGTGTTCTGTCATTTAAAAAAATGCCTCTGTGTTGATCTTGTTGAAATCAAATAAATGTAATTCGCTTGTGTTTATAATATTTAAAAAGTGGCATTTTAGCATAAAGTTCTGCAGATGAATTATACCGTCTAATTCCTGTGAATTTTTAAATATCTTTTTAGTGCGGGTCTGCAGAGTACATGGCACCAGAAGTTGTGGAGGCATTTAATGAAGAGGCTACGATCTATGATAAGCGTTGTGACCTCTGGAGCTTGGGTGTTATATTATACATCATGCTCAGCGGATATCCGCCCTTTGTAGGAAACTGTGGTACTGACTGTGGTTGGGACCGAGGGGAGGCCTGTCTTTCCTGTCAGGTGAGTGACATTTTTTTTAAAAAACGTGGGTTTTTCCAGATTCAGGCATTTCATTATTGGCTCAGTTTTCATACCTTACAGTGAAGGTATACTTCAACTAAGAATAGGTCTGCAACAATATTCATTTCTTGCACTGCAAGTAAATGTATTGCAAATGTTAAGTCTAACAAATATTAACACTAAAATGGCACTGAAATTAGATGGCTACAATACAGAATAGGAAATCTGTTGACTCTTCGCAATAAGATCTATAGAACTATAGGGTCAATAGACGAGGTCTTTTCTGTGGTGTGGGGGAGTCTAAAACTAGAAGACTTGGGTTTAGGGTGAGGAGAAAGATATAAAAGGGACCTAAGGGGCAACTTCTTCACACAGAGGGTAATGAGTGTATGGAATGAGCTGCCAGAGGAAGTGGTGGAAGCTGGTACAGTTGCAACATTGAAAAGGCATCTGGATGAGTCTATGAATAGGAAGGGTTTTGAGGGATATGGTCCAAGTGCTGGAAAATTCAATTAGATTTATAGGACATCTGGTCGGCATGGGACGAGTTGGATCGAAGGGTCTATCCATTCTGTCTATCTCTACGACTGACTATCTGTGCTTTTGTGGATCCTGAGATAAATGGCATTTTTTTTTCCCCTCTTATTACTGCTGTGGTATGGCTTCATGCCATCAGTATGCCTGAAGTGCTATGGACAGAATTAAAGGCAGGAGGATTGAATCTTGAAGGGTAATGTTTTGGAATATGAGCCTGAATGCACCTATGCCTTTGTGCATTTCACCTGTAGATGGGCTGAGGTAGGGTTAGAGGTGATGGATGTTACAGTAAGGAAAATTGACTCTCACACACCACAGAAAAGACCTCGTCTATTGACCCTATAGTTCTATACATCTTATTGGGAAGAGTCAACAGATTTCCTATTCTGTATTGTAACCATCCAATTTCAGTGGGATTTTAGTGTTAAGACCAAGAACTTGCATCAGTGTTGACTTGTATATGAAAGTTGCAGTTTGATTTAAGGCTGAGATAGTAGCTGGGGAGGTTGGCTGACTGGAGAGACTCTGGATCTATTGTGACAGCTGTGGAAATTTGAGGCCCTTTCGAATTGATTATCTGTCAGACCAGAAACGTTGGATGAAGGTAGAGGTGGGTATCATCCAAATAGCCATTTCTATCTGAGTTGACAGTTTTAACTTTGGTATAATATGTACTATGGGAAGCATCACAGCAAGGCCCAGTCATACCCCTTGCTGACTTCCTCTTGCTTTCTTGCTGTTGTATCATCCTCCCTAACTTGGTCTGAGAGGTCATGTTGACACCTGGATGAGATCATTAACTCAGAACAAACTAGTGATCAAAGACTTAGGCTTGTTGTCAGAGGTGAATCTGTGTATTATGGCCTCGACACCATTTCAGTTTTGTGTTTTTGGACTGAGTTAATGTTCCACATCCACAGTCATGATCTACACATACAAGAACTCTGTGCATGGTAAACTGGACAGACTGCTGTGGAATCCACCCACTGATAAAATTCAGGACAACTTGCACAATCACTTTTTGAATTGCTTTCACATATTCCTGTTACTAAGAATATCTGGCTTTAAAAGTGAAATCTATGCCATGAGAATTGTACGGAAGTTGATGTTATTTTTGTTTCCAACTTGTGTTCATCAGTCAAAGCTGTGTCAAATAAATGAATGCAATGCCACTAATTTTGATTGAACAAATTTCTAAAGCTTATAACTAGTCAATTGTCGAAACAAGGTTGATGATATAGCACTATTATAAATCTCCAATATAGGTAAATATTGCTTGGTGTGATTAATCAGCAGATGAATAATGAAAGTAACCATTACGATAATGTTAATGCTAGGACTTGACACATTTACTCAGAACAGCAAAACCCAATAAAAGGTGTCTCTGAGCTGCAGCAAACAACAATCCAATTGAAAGTAGGTGACTTTCTCCAGCAATATCCAGTGTATGAAGGGCACATGTGACTGCTTTTGTTCTCTTGCCCTCATGTCCAGTTTCATGCTATAGCTGGTTTGGCCGCCATCTGTGTCAAGAGAAATTGAGATTCAGGAGGTTAGGCAGCAGTGCATTGTTGGATAAAGTTGGAATAAGTAATCACAACCATGTGTTAAACTGGACTCTGTGGGGTAGTGTACTCACTTATTGGTAACACACTTATGCAGGTTTACTGTTTGTATTGGAATAAGGTTAATTTCCTAACTACCTTTTTAAAACAGTTTGTTAGACCTGAGGAAGTCTTCGGAAATGGTTGAGGCCTTTAAAAAATGTGACAGGTGACACTCACTCCAATTGTTGAAGCACCTAAAACAGAAGGACATAAATACATGATTTAATGTAGGATTTGGGGGACTGGAGTGAGTTTTGTTCACTTTTAAGGGAGTTGGATGTCAGGAATGTACCACTCTTAAAACAGATGCAGAGACTCTATCAATACTTCAAAATAAGAGGTCTTTGTTGAGATGAGGGGAACAAAAGCATGTGGAATTGGGGAATTTACATGTAATTGTGCAGTGGTCTCATCATGCAATGTGTAGCAACCCTGCCTCTAAGCCAGATGCCTTGGGTTTGAGTCCCATTTGTGATCACAAAAGCGATCACAAGTTACAGTACAGGAGGAGACCACTCAACCTGTCTTGTCAGCACCAGTTCTCTAAATGAACATCATTGATGCCCAAGGAAAGTACATTCACCATGTACCCAAAAGAGGTGAGCCTTAAGCCATAAATCTTAGTAATACCCCAAAACTAGGCAGCAAAAGTGGAAATGTGTGCTAGTCAGCCGTGTGATGAAAGTAAGTTGGAGCCCGTAACTGTTTTTATCCATAGCTCCAGGTGACCGCATGCTTGCAGTGGTCCATATTGCTCCAGTATTTCTAACTACAGTGCAGCACCCACTTACATTGCATGAAATTGCTTATTGATGGAAACTATTTGCCAATATGTTGATTTAGTTTGAATTCAGTGATTTTAAATTTCAATTGTAATATTGACTTAATAATTAAACAACCCACTTACCTCGCACTATTAAAGAATTTTATTAACTTTCTTCACAGAATAACCTATTTCAGAGTATTCAAGAAGGAAAGTATGAATTCCCTGATAAGGACTGGGCACACATCTCCTTTGGTGCAAAGGATCTCATTACTAAACTCTTAGTCAGAGATGCTAAGAAGAGGCTCAGTGCAGCACAAGTACTGGAACACCCATGGGTGCAAGGGGTATGTTTCATTAGAAGTCAACATTTTGCAAATGCCTTGACTGTTTACATACTGCAGTTTTTGACTACAACTGTCGTATGTGCATTGATTGATTTTGATTTGTCTTCTATCCTTTTTGCTTTTAGCATGCACCAGAGCATACACTTCCAACCCCACGCCTTCTCCAGAGGTATGTTTACAAAGCTTTGTCTTGAGCTTGAGTGTGCATTTTTAAGGTCATTTAAAACAATGGGTTGTTTTGAGGGGAAAATTATAAAGGTTGCTAAATTCTATATAGGGGTTAGCTCAAACCTACTTCCAGCAACAAGGCAAAACAAAACAAAATCCATGATACATTCTTTTGGTAGAACTTAAAGGGGGATGCAGGGTGAAATTCAAGCCATGAAGTGCTGCAAAGTGCTGACAATCTGGGCCAATAATCCTTGAATTTATATTTTAAAATTTCAATGAGATCTATTTCTACTGACTTTTACCTTGAACTTTTCACCATAATATATTTTAATAGACTGTTCCTTTTGTTTGTTTTAGTGAAGGGACTGTAGCTTGTAAAACTAAAGCCACAGCAGCAAAGGCTTGTGAATGGATTAGCAAGTGGCGAGAAACTGAAGCATTCAGGATTTGGAGCCTGTTGCTCTGTTCTGCTTTTGCTTTTAAAGCTGTGTTGACTCTTTGTTCTGTCCTGTCCCTCAGGAACAGCAGTGCCAAAGATCTCACATTCTTTGCAGCTGAAGCAATCGCAGTAAACAGGCAGCTGACTCAGCATGAAGAAAATCAGGACGAGGAGAATCTGCCAATCCTCATTAAAGCTACCTCATGTTCCATGCGACTGTCTCCACCCTCAGAATCTAAATTGGCCAAACGGAGGCAGAAGACGAGTGCAATCAAAGCAGCCAATCAGCAGTTGTTGCCATCCTTGGTTCTGGTTGACAATTGTGTGTGACATCATTTCTTCCCTCAAGCACATAGCAACTAAACCCAGAACCTTCTGGTTGGCTGGCTCTAAGTCTGGCGTTGTTACAGTACTGCTCCACGTAAGAAAGAACTGTTTACAGCATTTGAAACCTGCATAGGATAAGTATGCGAATCCCCGCGATGATACTAAGTCAGAAAACTGAGAAAAGGGCAAAGATTTAAATTACGACTTTGTGTCTTCACCAAAGGAACGTTTTTAAGAGCAGGTTTTACATTTTGTTTTGTACTGTGATCACCTTCATGACAACTATAGTTTAGATTTTGCTGCTTTTTACATTGGTATCCATTTGGGCTTCTGATTCTGGAGCGCAGTGTCTATACAGTGATCAACGACCAGTTTATTTTTCCAATAAGGTCTTCCTGGATACTGGCCTTTAGTGTATTTGGCAGGCATACCTGGGGATTGTCATTGGCTGCAAAAGACCTGCACTTCAGAAGCAAGCACCAAAACATCTTCTAAAAGGCAGCAATTTATTTTGCATTTTTCAGATATGTGCAGGCTTGCTCCTAATCTCCAGTGTAAAAAAAAAATCAGGGCTACATTTTGCATACCAGATTTTTGAGAAGACTGAGAAAGATTTTGTATATTCAGTTTTTTTTAAATCTCTAGTTGTACACCTATTTCCTCTGGTATCAATGTGACTTTTTAAAATCTCACCCACTCTGACCAGCATGTCCTAGAAAAAAGTTTCCTTTAATTTCTGCCAAGTTCATAAATGTAAGTATATTCTGCATTTATTTTGAGTCTTTGGGAATCTGTAGCAGGACTTTAGTTCAGGAAATATGACAGTGATTGGTGATGGAGAAGAACAAGAATTTGACTGAGAAAAAGGCATTCCAGATACAAAAATGCGAGTAGTCTTTATCTAAGATTGCGTGAAATCTTCCAAATCTTTTCTTTTGAGAAAAGAAAAGTGTTTACATCTCCGTTTCTAAAATTGTCTGTGGATGGAGTCTGAAAGTGCCACATTCTGATTTTGAAGTTTTGAAAAGTGGGTGCTATCTGTGTTTGTGTGATTTATAGGCAGGTTCAGCCTATCCTTTTTGTTTTAATGTGGTGGTTATATTCAAAGCCATTGAATGTATATGTTGAGCTTTTCACTGTATTGCAGAAATAGAGCGCACAAAACTGAGTTGGACATTTGAAATCCATTTTTAAAATGTACCATGAAATGCAAGCGTACACTGCATTTCCAATGTGAGGAAGGTGTGGCAACAACACCTTTCTTTATGCTCTACTGCTTGTATCAGTTAGGTTGGGCAATCACAACTATTGCAGGGATATCCATGCTTAACATTAAAGAAATGCTGTCCTTTTGTGGGCAGTATTAAATTGAACTTGCATAAATGACTCCTGAATTAGGAACAGGGCTACTAGTTCTGCCACAGGAATATTTAGCAATCCACTGCCACCTTTTTATTATTGTAAAAATATTCTACTATGGGAAGGAATGATGTCTCCCAGAGAAATTGAATTAAAGCTTGTTATTTATTGTCTGTCCATAGGTAGCCATTTGTGACCATCTGAGCAAACGTATAGTTTACCTTTTTTCTGAAAGACTGCTGCCCCTGCTCAGTAAAATGTGAGCCCTTGGTGAGGACAGGAATAGGTTTGGCTCTAATATTTTCTGATGCCAACATTTATGGTCACTGTTCACCTGTGAATAAGGTGCACTTACATGAGGTGCAGAAGGCAACTTGGACAGTGGAATGTAATCCAGTTGGGGTACCAATACCTGTAATGGGACAGGGGAAGATGGGATAAAACCTAAATTGTTACCTTTTCATCTAAAATGTTTTAATCTAACTGTACTTAGTACCATGGAAACAAAATGGTTGAATGGCCACTTGGCTGTTGAGATCTGATTTTTGCATTGTTATAGAGATCACCTTTTGGCTGTGAATTCTACTGATCAAAGCTTTTGTTTGTAAGTTTGCTTTTCTCAGTTTAGAAGAAGTATGTGCAAAAAATGTTGCATGAGGCAACTGTCGAAGTGAATGTTTTTTTTTAAAAAAACTGTTTCCCAGGGAGGGTTGTGAATTTGCATGTCAATGTTGGCAGCAAATAACTTCAGATGGGGGATCAGTTCAGGTATGAAAATGTTTAAGATTAATCTCAAAAACCTTCCAACTAATGATCTTGCTGAAGGGATTTTTGTCAGGTGAATTAGTAGGTATAATTTATGTGGGGGTTAAAACTGAATTGGGATTTCTAAAAATGGCTCTCCCACGTTAATGCAAGTTCCCTGCTGGTTCCGTTGCTCAATCTAACTCTACATTCTGAAACAGTATTATCAGCAATTGTATGGTACTTTAAGATGAAGCTGGTAGTACAAGAAACCAATTTAAATTATCAAGTACATTGCTATTACGTTTGCTGAATAAGACATGTTCTTGTTGTCTTATACTAAGACTACTTGAATTTTGTATGCATTGCATCATCTCATTCAAATGCTACCTTGTGCTGGATGGTAGCGCAGCTTGGTTTAGTTAAGCATAGGCCATTATCGAGCACTGTTGGTATATTAGCTAGCTCCTAAGGGGCATGAAGCGAAAGCACTTTACACACCAGGTGACTGATGAGGCTCACTCTAAATCTTCTTACTGTTGTTGCCAGGATTTTTTGTATTGTTTTATAAAAATTTTAATAAATGCTTTGAACTTAATGCTTTAGTGTGGTCTTTAACAAAATGAAAATATGTAACATTTTGTGAGGGGTGGTGAGGAAGTAAGTATTAATTCTTGGCCCACTCCAATGAACCTCCTTGTTCAGTTAAGTATAGGTGCTGTGGTGGCATCCATGGATTAACCTGTGCTGGAACATCCAGTAATAAAGTGAGCTAGGGGTGGGCAATCCTTCAGGACATCCTGAAGAATGACTTTGTTCTTCTGAAGTGCATAAACCACAGTGGCCAACTTGTGTGCAGCAAATCTCAGCATATGCTGCATTGAATGTCTGATTCCTATTAAACATTGGAATAAGTGGGACCAGGACATTAGCAACACTTCATGCTCTTTCAAGGAACAGTACTGGTCTTTTTCTTCAAACTAGAGATGGCAGATCAGGCAGTGAATGTAAGGTCACTGAGATGGCATCTCCCATAGTACAGTACTCTCTCTGACCTGCAGGGCATGCTCAGGTTTCTGACTGGTATTAAAGCTACTGCCTTCTAATGGCAAGGTGACAACCCTGTTTTAACACTTGAAAAGGCAATACATTTCATTTGTTAGACACCCATTCAAGTATCATCTGGCTTTTCCAATATCTGATGGAATAAACTGCTGAAGTGCTGCATAATATGTTCACAACATCTCACAACTTTGATACCCTGGCTGATGTGTTTGCACCATCCTGAGCCATAGTCTTACCTTAGACAGGAAACTATAGTGGTCATAACCACATTCCTGCATGTTTGTATGGGAGCCTGTAGTTCATGAAGATATAGAGGAGCTGATTACAAACCTGACTCCTACAGTTGTAGGAGAATTTAGACAGCATCTTAACTGGTTTACAGTAATTACTGGCAAATTATGCATTCTGTTTAGACAACTTTTTGGTTTATAATTCTTGTGTGCACTTTTTACAATGTTGGTAAAACTCAATTCAATTAATGAGAATAGTTTTCTCCCCTTTGCTGACAATGATCGCTTGAGGCTGTAGCGTTTCTGGTTTGCAATTAGTATTTGCTGATTTTTTTAGATGGTTCAAATCACCCCCAGATCCTTGGTTTCTGACACTGGATTAACAGAGGGGCAAAGAATCTCTGCATTTATTAAAACACAATTGAATATTTATAGAAAATAACAGGTCAATATATCCAGGTGGGGGTGGGGGAGAGAAGGCAAATGGTAAACAGTAGAATCGACACTGTCAAGTACAGAGGCTAGGACTAAAATACACTATTATCCTGACACCCGTTATTTACTACTGATACACACAACAGTGATATGATCCCAAGTACCTGAAGTTTTTTAAAAAAAAACTTCCTGACCATGAAATGTCCTGCACTGTTGACAACCCTCCTCCCACCCCTTTTCTTACTAGCTAGTTGGATTTTGAGGTCTCAGTGAAATTGAGTTCACCACTGGAACAACAGATTTTGAAGTGCAGCTGGCTGTTCCTGCTTGTAGCTGTTGCTACGTTGGGGACTTCAGATGCTGTAGGCCTTCAGTCTGGGCTGTGTCCATTGGTGTGCTAAGATTAGTTTTGGATCTGTTGGGTGGGTGTCTCAACTTTTTTTTTCTGTCTTCTGGTTCTTGCTAGCATGGGTTCGTCTTCAAAGGTTTCGGGGGTATTGATCAGGTTGATGCTGGTGCTCTTGGGTGTCTTCAATTATCAGGACTGGTTCGTGGCCGGTCGATGGCTATGAAGATCTTTCTCAATGTGGTGGTCTCCTGGTGGTAGTTGCAGGGATAGCTTCCCTCTTCTGTTTCAACCGCTTCTGACTTCTCTCTCACTTGGGGTTGGGCCTTCCAACTATACAAAATAGCAGGCCTCTTCTGTCCCCATCAAATCTGGTTTCCTACAATAGTCGTCTTGTTTCTTCGGAGATGAATTGGTTTTCCTAATTATTAAAGTAGATGCAAATTTCTTGTGTATGTGATTGACTATCCATTGAAATTGGAGGTCTTGGGAATTTGTACAGACTCAATGTTGTCTGTATTAAAGTTTGTCATTAAGGTTAGCTCATTGTTCCTATAGGGCTGAGGTGTGAATAGGTTTCCCCAGTCCCAAACAAACTGTCCCTGTGACTGTACATTCCAGCATAGCTCAACTGCTGGCTTTTTCTTGTAATTTTTTTTCCAAAGCTAAAATTAAAAGATTCTGGTAGAGGTCTAATTTCATATGGTAGGCAATCTTCTCAAAGCATTTGTGATTTCTGCTCAACTCAAGAGTGGCAGGTTTTAGTGGAAGTTTATTAATGCCTGCTCAAGTGGTGTACTTAGCACAAGAGCTTGGAGTATGAATTGAGTTGATGTGTTTGTATAAGTATAGTTGAGCTTGCTCCTATCTCTTCCCATGTATTCCTTTCAAAAGGCATTACTGGATAGGGAGGAAGTTTAGTTATTCCTTTCCCTAGACCAGCAGCAAATTGGCCAATTCACATTTCCAGTCTGTCATTTAATGACATCACAAATATACTGTATACAGTTTTGATCTCCTTACTTGAGAATGTACTGGCACAGGAGGAGGTAGAGGAGGTTTACCAGGTTGATCCTGGAGTTCAGGGTTGGATTATGAAGAGAAATTCATTCGACTGGGACTATACCCATTGGAATTTAGAAGAATGAGGGTGGATCTTTTAGAAACATTAATTTTAAGAAGGAAGTAAGAAAGATAGAAGCAGGGAGGTTGTTTCCACTAGTGGGTGGAATTTTCCTAAAATATAATGGAAAGCAAATTTAGGACTGAGTTGAGGAGCTTCTTCACCAAAGGGTTGTGAATCTGAAATTATTTTCCCAATGAAGCAGCTGAGGCTACCTCATTGAATGTTTTTAAAGCAAAGATAGATTTATGAACAGGAAGGGAATTGAGTTATGGTGAGCAGGTGGGTAAGTGGAGCAGAGTCCATGAAAAGATCAGCCATGACCTTATTGAATGGCAGAGCAGGCTTGACTGGGCAAATGGCCTGCTCCTATTTCTTGTGTTCTTGTGAACTACTGCCAGGGCCACAGCTTCCTTAATGGAGTAATACAGAGCAAACATTATAGTCAGAGAATTAGAAACCATTCTGGAACTGAGAGCATTAGTCCAAAATGCCTTGCTGGTGCTCAGATTCAGGACATTGCTCTGGGCTGGAAAGGGAAGGGAAAGATCCAGTTGCCGTTCATTCTCCGGAGAGAATTATGAGCACTTAAAGGCTTACGTTTTAAAAGGAGATCCTTGAGGGCAGCAATCTCTGGATGACCGAGCAATGAGCAAATTGACATAGGACCAATAAGATTTAGAACCAAATGTGGATCAAAATCTGGGGAGAAATGGGTTTTAATTTATGGGGCACTGACATCAGTACTGGAGAACATGGGTGCTGTACTCTTGGGATGGTGGTCTTATGAATTGTGTTGGACCTGTTTTAGTGAGTCGTCCAAGATGGGGGAAGAAGGAATAAAATTTGGTAACATCTTAATTAATGAGAGCTTGAATACAGGGCAGTAATAAGAGAAATGATCAGAGCGTACGAGGTAGGGCCATAATGTATAAACCTAAAGGTGCACCAGCAGTTGAAGTTAGCTTTTTAGTAAAATAGTAAAAAGAGAACTTTGTTGTACTCTCTATTAAACAGACAATTGACAATGCAAAAAGAAGTAAGTACTAGTGATCTGAGAGGAATTCAGAGACCTGCTTACAACACGACAAAAACTGAGTCCACGATATTTCATGTTTTTGTAATATTTAGGAAAAAGTCAAAGAGTTGTCCTGTTATTTTAAAGATGAAGTTTGTACAATTGAGATGAAATTACATCTTGGTCTCTGGGAGAAGTTGAGATAGAGGTTAATAGTCAGTCACTGAGTAAGTATATGCCATATAACAGCCCATACTGGAGGCTGGGCATACAGAAGAAAAGAAACGGAGGCTTGTGAGAAAGGGTACAGGGATGATCATGCTTGATTTCATTTCACATAGATTGGATGAATCAGTTTGAAGTTTTCTCAATTGAGCAATTCAGAATCCTGAAAAAAAAGTCTTACAGCAGCACATCCTAGGGCTGACCAGAGAAGGCTAAACTGGATCTGGCAATGCTATACAATAGGACTAATCATTGACCTTGTAATGACTATGCCCCAGTCTACAATCATCGCATGACTGAATTCTAGTGATTTTTGTTTTTTTTTGTTTGGTTTGGGTTTTGTGATGTTCAAATCATCACGCTTCATGCTTGTGGGAATAAGAACTTCAATCTGTTTAATTTTTGGAAGCTGCTAATACAGACAGGGCTGCTGGTACTAGACCTGTTCTGTTATATATTACATATGCACTTCTTCAGGGGCAGTTGAGTGCTCCCTATCATATGCTGTTGTTTTTAAAAATTTAAATATGGGCAAATTTAAGCCAGCTCTGTCTTCCAGCCTTGAATGAGCTGGGAAATGTGTTAAGAAATAGTTCAGTAGAAATGTAATGGAAGACATTTCAAGGAGATTTCAGAATATTCAGAAATTATGCATTTTGGCAAGAAAGATGTAGTCAAAGGAAGGAGGAATGGTCTTGGAGGAATGTAAGTTAACAATAGTATAAAATTGAAAGAAAAAACATAATTCTGCAAAGATGAGGGCAAGTCAGAAGATTGCCATTCTTCACTGGTTAGATTCTGATTTTATTCAAAGATTAAAGTGGGAAATTTAGAAGCACAAGAGAAGCTAGCTAGAAATGCAAAAATAGTTTCTACAAGTGTTTAAAAAGGAAAAGTGAGATATTAGTCTGGGGAATTAATAGAAAATGAACAGATTTTACATCTGTCATGAATGTAACAGTTCTAAATGTTGCAGAGTATTGTGAATCAGGTGATGTAAGGGACGCAGGAACTTAAAATAATTGCATTTGCCTGGACAAAGGGAACTTTTAGAAGTAAAAGCTGGTAGGTCTTAAAAGACTTTTGAAACATTTGCATTGATTTTCACTTTCCAAATTGCCATAGATTCTGGAAAGGTCTCACAGATGGATTGAGTCGCCGTTAAACAGGGAATTACATACCAGTCAGCTTAACATCTGTTAGAGACGTGTTTGTATATACAAGGATATAGTGAGGCACTCATTGCAATCTGACCATATTGTGATGGTCATGATAAAGACCCTAAAATATTACAGGTATAATTCTTTGATTCTAAAATGTCTTTCTTTTTAAGAAAAAGACTTCTCCAGAGACTCAACAATTGCAGGTGTAATTCCAGTGGTTGGTTAGCTGCGGCACCAATTGGATATATTCCCTAAAAGTGATAAAGAAACTTGAAACAACTGTGCTGTGATCTCATTCATGACTGCAAGAGGACCTGACACATTCCTGCTCATCAGCCAGCCACCCTGTGGTTGCATTCCAAACTCCAGAGTCATTTTGTGACATTCCCTTTACAGAATACTTTGGACAGATTTTAAAAAATTCCAGTTCAACTGGAGAGAGCTAGTGGGCCTGAGCATTTTATGTGCCAGGTTGAGTTCAAGTTTTGCTGTGAAGGTCACCATCAAAACAATCTCCAAGTCACCCAGTGTTTGAGGGAAAAAAAAAGATTCTCATTGAATGGTAAAAGTCAGCTAGCTAGCAGCCAGACAAAAAGAAATAGGACAACTGAAAGACACTCTTTCTCGCTTTTCTCTTTCTTTCTTTCTCCCTCTCCTTTTCTTTCTCCCGCTCCTTTTCTCTCCTCCTCTCCTCCTCTCCTCCTCTCCTCCTCTCCTCCTCTCCTCCTCTCCTCCTCTCCTCCTCTCCTCCTCTCCTCCTCTCCTCCTCTCCTCCTCTCCTCCTCTCCTCCTCTCCTCCTCTCCTCCTCTCCTCCTCTCTTTCTCTCTTTCTCTCTCTCTTTTTCTTTCTTTCTTTCTCTCTCTCTCTCTCTCTCTCTCTCTCTCTCTCTCTCTCTCTCTCTCTCTCTCTCTCTCTCTCTCTCTCTCTCTCTCTCTTTTTCTCTCTCTCTTTCTCTACAAAACTAAGGCTCATAAAAGTAATTGTTCAACTGCATACATCAAAATCACCAGTAACCTCAGCTGTCTGTTCTCATGAGCAATTCAGAAACTGATTTTTTTTAAACATAGCTCTTTGGACTCACACATGAGGTGTCTGTGTTGCATTACTAATTCTTGCATTTTGTATTTAATTATTACACTTTTTTTTTTTGTTGCCTTTTAAAGCTTGATTAAAACAAAAGGTTCATTTGGGTCTGGAAGAAAGTTCTCCACAGTGGGAGATTTTAAACCAACCTTGTTGTGATAAATTGAGGGGGAGGCTGATAAGACAACCAGATATTATCTTCTCATTCTAAGAGCCTAACAACAGTTTGGAGCACCTTTATCTAGGAATGTAACAAATTGGGGAAACTTGCTTTGGGTCTGGTCAGCTAGATACACGATCAAGATATGCCTGTCACTTTCTGTCTGGTTCATCAGCCTTTGTAAGGTGGCTGTGGCATTTCTAACTCCAAATGACATGATACCACTGATATCATCCATCTAGATTTATAAAGATAGAGATTGCTTCATCTGCAGTCAAGGAACCTGATGTATAACTTGAGTAAATTGATCTGTAATGTGGGCTGCTTTACCTAACCTTTCTATTTAATCGTCCAGGCGAGATATTCGGTAGGAGTCTGCTCTGGTCATGGCATTTTTGGTAGTCAATGCAAACCCTTGTGTAACCATCTGTTTTGGAGTTCTGGTATGTAGTTAATCTCCTAGGCCAGATTTTCTAGGCCCAGCCATTGGGGATGTTGGTTCATGGGAGGGTCTTCTCAACACAGTGCAGTCCACCTTGTCTCTGCATGAGCTCTCAAATACAGTGAGCAGCCTCTTTAAGTCTATTTGCTGTTATGCACCAAGTGGATAAATAAGGAGTTGACACTTTCTAATATTTTTGTATTGGCTATCTGGTAGAGGCTCAATGTAGGCCTGATCTATATCTCTGGCTTGGTAACAATGAGAAACTATTTTATATTTGTCCCATTCTTAAGGGTGGTTTAGATTTACCATGTTGCCATAACATAAACTTTGCTCCCACTTCCCCTCCACCTCCACCTCCCCCAAAAAAACCTGATGTTTTAGTCAGAAAATTAACTTCTCCAAACTTATGCTGGCTACTGAAATAATTAATGGTTCACCTGACTTTGGTCGGAGCACTAAATCATACTCTCCTGGCTGAAAGACTTGGATCCTGGCGTAGTGTACAGTGACAATTGGAAAGTGCACTTAGAGCAACTGGATGCCCTCTCCTGGAAAGTACGGAGAGCTGACCCAGTGGTCAATTTCCAAAAAGGGAGAGGTTAAGGCCCAAGTGGCTTGTCCAGAACACTGTGGGCCAAGGACGAGCCCTGTTCAGGACTGCAAGGGTAAAAGCAGTAATACAGTCTTCAATTCCCATAACAAAAGAGAAAATCCTAAGATTCCTGGGAATGTATGAGTTCTAACAAAGTTTGTCAAATTTATTCGTGGCCACATCACTGACAGACCTACTATAGGGAAAAAAAAGTTAATATTGGCTGAGAAATACCAAAATACTTTGAAAAACTGAAGTCCTTTTCAGCAAGTGAGTCTGTACTTGCATCTCCAAACTTTCAACAGACGTTGAATGTAGCCATTGGTGCAGGTAGGTTTGGAATGGAGAGGAGGGGATGGGAGTTCATTGCCATCCAGGTGATGCATCTGGGGCACAGACCAATTGGGTCCTTCTCCAAAACTAAACAAACATCACAGACTGTACTGCAGTAGTGAAAGAAGCCCTCTGTTTATTGTTTTCTTGAGTACTTTGAGATACATGTTTGAAATGGACACAGTGACGATGGTCTGTACTGACCACAATCTCTCAACTTTTCTGGAAACATTTAAGACCCTGAGTGCCAAATTATTCCATTGGAGCTTGTTATTTCAAGTGTGCTGCTTAAAAATTACCCACATTACATGGACATCAAATTAAATTTCAAACTTTGTCTAGAACCTTGAGACTCAATTAGAATTAGTCATAGAGATGTACAGCACAGAAACAGATCCTTTGGTTCAACTCGTCCATGCTGATCAAATATCCAAAATAAATCTAATCCCATTTGCCAGCAATTGGCCCATATGTCTCTAAACCCTTCCTATTCATATAGCCATCCAGATGGCTTTTAAATGTAACTCTACCAGCCTCGTCCACTTCCTTTGGCAGCTCATTCCATACATGCACCACATGAAAAAGTTGCCCCTTAGTCCCCTTTTAAATCTTTCCCCTCTCACCCTAAACCTATGTCCTCTAGTTCTGGACTCCCACATCCCAGGGAAAAGACCTTGTCAATTTAGCCTACCCATGCCCCGCATGATTTTATAAACCTCGATAAGGTCACCCCTCAGTCTCCAATGCTCCAGAGCAAACAGCCCCAGCATCTTCAGCCTCTCCCTATAGCTCAAAACCTCCAACCCTGGCAACAACATCTTTGTAAATCTTTTCTGAACCCTTTCAAGTTTCGCAACATCCTTCCAACAGGAGGGAGACCAGAATTGCACACAATATTCCAAAAGTCACCTAACCAATATCCTGTACAGCTGCAACATGACCTCCAACTCCATACCCAATGCTCTGACCAATAAAGGAAAACATACTAAATGCCTTCTTCACTATCCTATCTACCAGAGACTCCACTTTCAGGGAAGTATGATTCTGTACTCCAACGTCTTTGTTCAGCAACATTTCCCAGGGCCTTCCCATCAAATATCTAAGTCCTGCCCTGATTTGCCTTTCCAAAATGTGGCACCTCACATTTATCTAAATTAAACTCCATCTGCCACTCCTCAGCTCATTGGCCCATTTAACCAAGATCCCATTATAACCTGAGGTAACCTTCTAGGTTATCTACTGTATCTCCAATTTCTGTGTCATCTGCCACCTTAATAACTATACCTTGTATGCTTGATAAAATAAGGTTGATGGAATCAAAGAGAATGATTGATTGTGTGCATGTCTCAATTGTTTTATGCATTCAACTCTTTTTCATTTTTTTGTAATGAAATGAGAAAAAATCTCGTTTTTTTTAGTGTGTTGTGGGAGAAGCATTATGATAGTGGGTCAGAACCCCAAAATATTATGGATGTTTCTAGTCTTTATGGCTGCTTTAGTCTTTAGGACTGGCACTGAGACAACATAGCTGCAGGAGTAATTTCAGTGCTGGCTGTGTAGGACCCATGCAATCTAATACCTAAAAGTGTCAAAGGAACTTCAAAGAGACTAGATTGAAATCTCTTGTACTGGATTAGTGGTGCTGGAAGAGCACAGCAGTTCAGGCAGCATCCAACGAGCAGCAAAATCGACGTTTTGGGCAAAAGCCCTTCGAAATCTCTTGTGACTACTAAAATAATGAGAGATTGATGACACTCCCCCATGTTCAACAGCAAGCTGCCCTGTGGGTAATGTTCCAAACTGCAGACACATTTTGTTTTTTTGTTTTGAGATTACACAAGAACAGCAGGCTTTAAAAAAACAGTTTCAATTCCATGAATGTATGCTGGCAGGAGAAAGGAAATGAATGGATCCATTTTAAAATTAATCTTATTGCAACCAATAAGGGGATGAGTGAATTTAAAAAGGGGGCCAGTTCATCCCTTCTCACCTTGGAGCTTATCAGTTTAGGATTTCCATCTGGAATCATAGAAATTTGGGAAATCTCACCTGGAATCTGGTGGTAGTAAAATGTTTTATTGATAAAAATAAAATAATTTTTGACTAATTACAGTTCTTTGAGGAAGTAATGAACAACAGACTAAATGGGTGATTGTGGTTTCCAAAAGGCATTTGACAAGGTTCCACAGTGAAAGTTGCAAGGCAAAATAACAGGTCATGGTGTTGGAGCCACATATTAGCCTGCATAGACAATTGGTTAGCTAATATGTGACTGTAGACCTACCTAGTTCATTTTCTGGTCAGCAGACCATACTGTTCCTGTGGCACCTGACTCTCAGAACTGTGTCCTCAGCTATTTACGATTTATGTTAATTATTGGATGAAGGGAGGAATGTATTGTAGGCTAAATTTGTTGATTATACAAAGATAGATAGGGAAGTAAGTTGTGGAAAGGACAAAGGATCTGCAAAGGGATATAGTAAAGCTAAGTGATTGGGGGGAAAAATACGTGGTAAATGGAGTATAATTTTGGAAAATACAAATGTCCACCTTGACAGGAAAAATAGAAAAGTAACATATTATTTAAATGGAAAGAGATTTCAGAACTATGGATGTCGTGGTATGTAAATCTCAAAATGTTAGTAAGCCAGTACACCAAGTGATTAGGAAAGTAAACTGAATGTTGTTCCTTATTGCAACGAGAATGAAATATAAGAATTGGAGTGTTTTGCTACAGTTGTACAGGGCATTAATAAGAGCACATCAGGTGGATTGTTTGGTGATCTTATTTAAGAAAGAGTATAAATTTGTTAAAAACAATTCCGCAAACGTTTACTCATCTGATATGTGGGATGAGGGGCGCATGATATGAGGCAAGGTTAGACAGTTTGGGTCTTATCCAATGAAATTTCAAAGAATGAGAGGCGATCTTATTGAAACATTTCAGATCCTGAAGGGACTTGATGCAGTAGGTGCTGAAAGAATGATTCCCCTTGTGGGAGAGATTAGAATTAGGCACACAGATTGAAATAAGGAGCATCCCATTTAAGACAGGTGGGAATTCTTTACTCCCAGATGGTCATGAATCATTCAAACTCTCTTTCCTATAGACTGATGGAGGTGGATTCATTGCATATATTTTAGACTGAGATAAATAGATTCTTGACAAACAAGGGAGTCAAAGGTTATCAGTGGTCAGCAGAAATATGGGGTTGAGGCCACACAAGATTATCCATTATCTTATTGAATTGCAAAGCATGCTTCAGCGGCCTTATCTGTGTGTTCATACAATGATTGTGATGCACAGATTGTCAGAAGCAATCATGAAAATGGCTGCAGCTTACCTCGTGGGTATTATAATCCTTTGAATGATAAGGAGTGAATTGCACAGGAAGCCTGATTTAAATCTGCTCATGTATTGATTTGACTCTTCATCCAGTTGTCAAGTCACATCAGCTAGAGCTGAAGTCAGCAAAGGAGCACAACTGAAATAAATTAGAGCTTTCCACAGGGAAAGTTGTAAAGACCAAAAATAAATGACTACAGTATTTAGCATTTTAAAATGTACATTTGCTAAAGATGTAGGGCGGTCGTTTTTCTGGATTTGTACTAGATAATGCAGTTTTCAACTGTCTGTGCTTATCTGCTTTCTGATGCCTTAATAACTGACATTTTGTTTGATAATTAGGACTGAGGAAAGTGGGATTGAGTGAGTTTGGATCAGTGATTTATTGTAAGATTTTGGGCAGTGGCAACAATAGTCAATTGGCTCACAGTAGGTGAGAGGAAATAGTAGTAATGTTGCATCGTCGCGATCATTTTGTTTGTAATTCCTAGATCAGACCTGAGTAAGTGGGTTCAAAGGAGAAAGTGAGCACCACAGATGCTGGAGATCAGACTTGGAAAGTGGGGTGCTGGAAAATCTGATAAAAGAGCTTATGCCTGAAATGTCAATTCTCCTGCTCCTCGGATGCTGCCTGACTTGCTGTGCTTTTCCAGCACCACACTTTTCGACATGGGTTCAAATCCCACCATGATAACTGATGATTTTTAATTCAACTCATAAAATGTGGAATTAAAAACTACTCTTGTAATGGTTGGTTGCTGTAAAAACTCATCTGGTCCTTTAGGGAAAGAAATCTGCTGTACTTCTCTGGTCTACATGTGACTCCATGTCTCGAACAATGTGATTGACTCTGTCCTGCCATTTTAAATGGCCTCGCAAGGCACTCAGTTCAAGTGGGAGTAGGCATCAAATGTTCAGTTTGTCCCACAAATGAATTAAGAAAAGAAAGGGCAAGCTGAACATCAAGCAAATCAAACATCAAGAAAACAAGCAAATGTTTTTAAAAAAGACATTTTGTTTCAGATAATTGTAAAGCAAATAGTGGATACCTTAAAAATGCTGATCCTGTGAAGGTGGTATTAGAAGTTTGGTTTGTTCCATATTTTAGGTGAAACTTTTGTATGCAGTTTGTTTTTCCTCTTTAAAAACAAATAATTTAGGTGACTCACTTCTTTTGTGGCATGCAGTTTATTGATGTTTTCTGATCTTGATGTAGATTGGATCTTTATGGGATAAATATGATAAACTTCCTAGGCTGGTTATCAGTTGGTCTGGTAGTCCTGTGTTCTGTCAGTATCCACCCCATTAAGAAACTGCACCTCTTGCATTACATAAGATCTTAACTTATTAAGTAATTTGTAAATTGAAATTTATTCCCCTATTGATTGTTATTGTGTCTAAAGTATCTGAATTTGTTCTGGATTAGCTGATCATTTCATTGTCATAATCATCGGTGAAGTTATAATTGATGATAGCACTAATCAATAGTCCATGGCGTGTTTTATATTTGATAATGCAGGTGCTTATTCAGCAGATTCAAGGCATGAGAAAGATATTCAATATTTATGAAGTAATACAATGGATGTAGAAATAACAGTGTCACCTATTAATCATTAACATAAACTTGATTTGTCTAGACCACAAATATTTTATGGAAGCATTTTTCTTGCAGACAACATTCTTTTAAAATCCTGTTTATTATATGGTGATAAATGTTCCTCGTGTTAATGGAACAGAATTTTAAATGATCCTATATTCATATTTCTTTGATTTTCAATTTCATATTCTCTGATCAAAATATCTGCAGAAATGCCTACATTGTGGGTGTTCTGTTTATCTGTAATGTGGTCAGTCTTCACCGTTCAGGGCATTCAAACTAAAGAGGCTTGCATGTTATGCAAGCGTATGTAAAGTGTATCTTAAAAAGCATGCTCTCTTTAGTATATGAGGAATCCATTCTTAATTTTGACAGCAGTTTTACTGGAATCCATGAGTAAGTAATCGTAGAGTTGTGCTGTATTTTTCTCAACACAAAATGGCTTCTTTTTATTGGACCATGATAAAATGTAAACATTGTGATAACTCAATATAATGCTCCCTCTGGTGTTTCTTGGTTGTACTGTTCCTGAGTGATTTGAACACAGCTATTTAATAGCATTTATCTTCAAAGCATTTGAAACGTAAGTATGTGAGATTTTTTGGTGTGCCTAATAATCCGATGTTGTTACTAGTTCTCTTTTCCCTTGTAATTTTCAGACATTTTTCATTTGTGATGTAAATCCATTTGCAAATGGCAGTTTAAAATATATCTGCCATAGTTGTTAAGCACTTCCTAACTTTTCTGCAATCATTCATGAAAACCAGTTTAGCGAAGATGCTATAGTTATAATTAGCCCAGGCCAATCAGAACCAGGGGCAATACAAAAATGGGCAGCCATCCCATACACAGATAAAACATTTCCACCTACGAAAATATTTCAGCAACAGAAAATCTTCAAAATTATCTTGTTTACAATATTGTTTATTTTAATTCCCATTTCCCTACCCTGTATGTCCTGACTCAGCTGTAGTCAAGTTCTGTGAATATCAATTGCCCTCAATTACTTTGCCTTGTCTCAGAAGTAAGAGATAATTTTGTCAGTGAGTATGAGATGGTAATTATGTTGATATTATGGTGTATGTTCTATCTTTATTCTGCATCAGTGGTAATGTCACTGGACTGGTAATCCAATACTAAGTTTAAACTTGAGGATGGCATGCGCCACTGCAGCAATCAGTTGAATTTGAATTCAAAAGTATTTAAAATCTGGAATTGATAGCCAATTTTGATGGTGACCATGAAAGTGTCAATAATTGTTGTAAAAGCAGATCTGGTTAACTAATGTCCTTTAGAGAAGGAGATCTGCCATCCTTACCTGGTCTGGCTTACATATGACTCCAGACCCAAAGCACTGCAGCAGACTCTTAAATGCCCTCTAAAATAACCTAGCAAACCATTCAGGTGTACAGCAACTATGGATAGGCAGCAAATGCTGGTCTTGATGCCCACACTACATTTTCTAGGAATGGATATGGACGTTTTGTGGGGAAATAAAGCCAAGTTACTAGGCTGAGTAGATCAAGGGCAAAAAGGTCAGGTATGTACCCTAATTAGCTGACATTGTTTAAATCAAGAAAATCAAGAAGAATAATCTTCTAGGCCTGTATGGCTTTGTTACACAGTGGCCCAGGGTTTCCTCTGTGGGTGCAGCCTAGAAGTTAGAACTTGAAAGTTGATACAATGTCACATCCATCTTGCTCTTGTTAAGTTGTACTCGAGTGTTCTCCCGATCTCTGATTAGAATAGATCCAAACTTAAAATGAGAAATAATAAGTGGAAACAATTGAACCCAGAGACCATGCTAATCCAATATCATACAATTCTGTGAAAATTAAAGTTTCAAATTTGTTAACGATCACTCATGTCCATTAAACATAGCATACTTAAGAACCTGCAATCGGGAAGCTGTTTCTATTCTTAACATAATATATACTTAAACCATCAATATTTTCAGGAAATAGGTCTAAAATGAGTTTTTTTTTAAAAGGTTCAAGCATTGCAATGAAACAGCAGAAGATGTTTTTCCTTCCCGTTGCACCTGAAAATGTAATGACCTAAACAATTGCAATTGGAAGATATGTGCATTTGATGACCAGTTTACTGAGTGGAGCGAATTGGTTAGATGACTTGGATGCTATGCACAATGATGCAAATGGTGTGACTTCAATCCCCATTCTTGCTTTGGTCATTCATGGAGGTTTGACTCATGCTCGCAGCACAGTACTGCTAAAATGATACATTGAAAATTGTGATCTAGAGAAGGATCTTTGGACTCAAAACTCTTGCTTTCTCTCCATAGGTGCTGCCAGACATGCTGAGTTTATCCAGCAATTTCTGTTTTTGTTTCACAAATAATTGTCTTGATTAAATGGAGAGGAATACCTACAGTCCTTTGTGAATTACAGCTAATTACTTTAGCAGTTAAATTAATTTTTATAAAGGATTGGGAGGAAGATGAGAAGAATACTTTGAGCTTATTAAAGCACACAAAGTTCTTACAAGGCTCAACAGGATAAATGCATAAACCTCCTTTCACAAGCAACAATAAATTGCTATTCAATATTCTATATTCTATTCTACATTCTATCTTATATTCTATTCCCCCACCTGAGGGTTCTAAAACCAGAAACACAGTCTCTGTACAGTAGTACAGCTTATGTTTTAAATAAAATAAAAGGGTAGTTTATTGCACAAATGTTGCTGCAAGTTACTTAAGTAAAAGCAATAATGTTATTAGCTAAAGTACTGTACATCAAAAAAAAGATTTAAGGTAATCGGGTATTGATACTGGAGTGTCTATTCTGTCTTTGAGTTTACAGAATTTTGTGGAGGCATTACTGGTGGTAATTTGTTTTGACAGATTTGAGGTGTTTGAAAGACATTGTGCATATCTCTGACACATTCAGAAAGGCAGATAAAACTGCTGTCCCAGAGAACATAAGCTTGGTGCTGGATTTTGAGGTCTTTTTCATCAAATACTCTGTTCACAGATGGTCAAAGGCTGTGCTGGAACACTGTCTAGGTTAGTTGGATTGGCCATGTTAAATTGCCCGAAGTGTCCAGGGATGTGCAGGCTTGGTGGATTAGCCATGGTAAATGTGGAGTTACAGGGATAGGGTAGTGATGGCTCTTTGTGGAATGTTCTTTAGAGGATCAGTGTGAACTTGATGGACCAAATGGCCTGCTTCCACATGGTAGGGATTCTATGCTTTAGCTGCAATGTGCAGAAAATGAGTTGGAAAAGTCTTTGTTTCTGGGCAGAGGTGATGTAGGTGAACATTTTCCTGTGTAGAAGCTCCATTCCAGCAGGACATTTCAAGGATGTGAAGATGGGGAATTCTGCTATCCATTCCTTTTTAGAGTAGCAAATTAACAGTGGGCGGCACGGTGGCACAGTGGTTAGCACTGCTGCCTCGCAGCGCCGGAGACCCGGGTTCAATTCCCGCCTCAGGCGACTGACTGTGTGGAGTTTGCACGTTCTCCCCGTGTCTGCGTGGGTTTCCTCCGGGTGCTCCGGTTTCCTCCCACAGTCCAAAGATGTGCAGGTCAGGTGAATTGGCCGTGCTAAATTGCCCGTAGTGTTAGGTAAGGGGTAGATGTAGATGTAGATGTAGGGGTATGGGTGGGTTACGCTTCGGCGGGGCGGTGTGGACTTGTTGGGCCGGAGGGCCTGTT
This sequence comes from Chiloscyllium punctatum, assembly GCF_047496795.1. Classification (NCBI taxonomy): domain Eukaryota; kingdom Metazoa; phylum Chordata; class Chondrichthyes; order Orectolobiformes; family Hemiscylliidae; genus Chiloscyllium; species Chiloscyllium punctatum. The sequence goes on from NC_092762.1 coordinate 65,646,655, forward strand.
TCCACACACTAAGTAATCTAATCTAACTTTCTAACTGTCTCAGCCATTAACTTGGATGGTTCCTGTAGTCTTAGGTTTGATGTGATAGGAAGATGAAGGGTTTATGCCCGAAACATTGATTCTCCTGCTCCTCTGATGCTGCCAGACCTGCTGTGCTTTTCCAGCACCACAATCTTCAACACAGTGATAACAACCCTATTGCCATATGATTTCTCAACTATGGTAGGAAGAGCTTTTCATTGCCTCCAATGTCATTGTCAACTCATTTGTTTTTACTCCTATGGAAATGCCCATTGAACTTCCAATATTCCTTATGATCCTTCTTGAGATAATTACATTTGGTTTCAATCACAGTTGAATCCACAAAAGACGTTAGGTGAATTTGGGGAGCCAATTTTAAAAGCTGTCCGGTACCCATTGTTAAAAGGAGATTACAGTTTGTTGCAAAAACTGTTATTATAATTTTAATTTTGTAACACCATCCAAGTTTTTGATATGTTTATATATAGATTTTCCACACCTGTATCAGTTTTACATTACAGTACTCTGCTTAATTAAAGAGACATAGTTGCTCTTGTTCACCTTCAATACTTGAAACTCCATATGTTCTTCAAGTTAGTAAATGTCCCTATAACTTTCATGACCTAAACATTCTTTATGAAGTGGATTTGAATAGAGTGTGTAAAAGGTCCAGAGGTGGGAGTGGAAATTATATTTAATCACAATAACTAAGAGGGACATTTTTACTGACTTGGGCTTACACGTTTGGAATAATCTGGAGTGCGGTACAGTGATGTCAAAATTGCCAAGGATATTTAGGATATGATTGAATTCTACAGTGGTGACTTTACTATTCTGATGCTTTCCTTTCAATTGTCACAAGGTGCAACACAAAGTGCAAAGTCCACCCTACTCATGCTATTTCACACAAAATCCTGCTCACCCAGTTTTTCCAGCTTTACTGACCTGCATTGTTTCCACATCACTTTTCAAATTCTTTGCCTTCAACACGACTCTAGATGATCTGCAACGAACTAAGTAAACTTCTCTAGCACGACCCATTTTTCCAAATCTGGTTCATTACATTTATATTTCACCAGTGGTGGCACAGCATTCAGTAATATTTCCTCCACCACCCTCCACAGTGAAACTCTAACCTGAACACTTTAGAATTTTCCTTACTTCATATAGAGAGGCCCAGTGCAAAATGTATAGCTTATACCCATTACATATTACTAACATACAGTGATATTAAATGCAAGCTCCTTAACCAGATGTAAGTTGGTCCTATTGAAGAGTCAAGGGGAGGAACATAATTTTAAAGTGAAAGGCAAGAGGATTAGAGGGAATTCGAGGAAATATTGTTTACTCCGAGCGTGGTGGGAATCTGGAATGTGCTGCTTGAGAGTCGAGGCAAGAAGTCGAGAGTGTGGGGCTGGAAAAGCACAGCAGGTCAGAAATCCTGATGAAGGGCTTATGCCCGAAATGTCAATTCTCCTGCTCCTCGGATGCTGCATGATCTGTGCTTTTCCAGCACCACAATCTTGATCTCCAGCATCTGCAGTCCTCACTGTCTCCTGGTTGAGGCAAGAAACCTGACAATCTTTAAAAAGTACTGAGATGAGCACCTGAAATACCATAATATTCCAGGCAATGGGCCAAGTTAAATCCCCAGGACCTGACCAGGTGTACCCTAGAACTAGGAAAGTGATTGCTGGGCCTCTTGCTGAGATATTTGTATCATTGATAGTCACAGGTGAGGTGCCGGAAGACTGGAGGTTGGCTAACGTGGTGTCATTGTTTAAGAAGGGTGGTAAGGACAAGCCAGGGAACTATAGACCAGTGAGCCTGACGTCGGTGATGAGCAAATTGTTGGAGGGAATCCTGAGGGACAGGATCTACATGTATTTGGAAAGGCAAGGACTGATTCGGGATAATCAACATGGTTTTGTGTGTGGGAAATCATGTCTCACAAACTTGATTGAGTTTTTTGAAGAAGTAACAAAGAGGATTGAAGAGTGCAGAGTGGTAGACTTGATCTATATGGACTTCACTAAGGCATTTGACAAGGTTCCTCATGGGAGACTGATTAGCAAGGTTGGATCTCATGGAATACAGAGATAACTAGCCATTTGGATACAGAAGTGGCTCAAAGGTAGAAGACAGAGGGTGGTGGTGGAAGGTTGTTTTTCAGACTGGAGGCCTGTGATCAGTGGAGTGCCACAAGGATCGGTGCTGGGTCCACTACTTTTCGTCATTTATATAAATGATTTGGATGTGATCATAAGAAGTACAGCTAGTAAGTTTGCAGATGACACCAAAATTGGAGGTGTAGTGGACAGCGAAGAAGATTACCTCAGATTACAACAGGATCTTGATCAGATGGGCCAATGGGCTGAGGAGTGGCAGATGGAGTTTAATTTAGATAAATGCGAGGTGCTGCATTTTGGGAAAGTAAATCTTAGCAGGACTTATACACTTAATGGTAAGGTCCTAGGGAGTGTTGCTGAACAAAGACTTTGGAGTGCAGGTTCATACCTCCTTGAAAGTGGAGTCACAGGTAGATAGGATAGTGAAGAAGGCGTTTGGTATGCTTTTGTTTATTGGTCAGAGTATTAAGTACAGGAGTTGGGAGGTCATGTTGCAGCTGTACATGACATTGGCTAGGCCACCTTTGGAAAATTGGGTGTAATTCTGGTCTCCTTTCTATTGGAAAGAATGTTGTGAAACTTGAAAGGGTTCAGAAAAGATTTACAAGGATGTTGCAAGGGTTGGAGGATTTGAGTTATAGGGAAAGGTTGAACATGTTGGGGCTGTTTTCCCAGGAGCATTGGAGGATGAGAGGTGACCTTATAGAGGTTTATAAAATCATGAGGGGCATGGATAGGATAAATAAACAACGTATTTTCCCTGGTGTTGGGGAGTCCAGAACTAGAGGGCATAGGTTTATGGTGAGAGGGGAAAGATATAAAAGAGACCTAAAGGGCAACTTTGGCACACAGAGGTTGGTAAGTGCATGGAATGAGCTGCTAGAGGAAGTGGTGGAGGCTAGTACAATTGTAACATTTAAAAACATCTGGATGGGTATATGAATAGGAAGGGTTTGGAGGGATATGGGCCAGGTGCTGACAGGTGGGACAAGATTCGGTTGGGATATCTGGTCGGCATGGACGGGTTGGACCAGAGGGTCTGTTTCCGTGCTGTACGTCTCTATGACTCTAAGTGCTGAAAAGTAGGGCATGTGTAGATGTCAGTAGTTTTTGCCAATACAGACTCCATGGGCTAAAGGGCCTATTTGTACTGTAAACTTCTATAATTCCATTGTGCAAAGATTATTTCCGTGCATCCCTCAGAATCTCATTGTGTTGAGTTTATGGTCCTAACACTCCCACTGAATAGGAGGAGCTACCATTTTCTCTCAACATTCTCTAATTTAGATTTTCTCATTTACCTAATTTTCTCATTTTCCTTAATGCTATCCTGTAACAAACATAATAGGTCTGCCGGATGACAAGACTATGCCTTCTGAGTCCTCACTCTATCATGCAATTTAATTTCACCTCTTTTCATTTTTCTCCTTAACTTCTTTCCTGCTTCACTCTCTTGAAGTGCTTTCTCTCTACAAATAACCACAGTCCACCGTGCACTTTCAGTATTTCCTGCCTTTATTTCTGATAGCCAACATTTGCACTCCTAATTTTGTTACAGAGGGTAGTGTGCAGAATTTGCAAGTAATTTTAAGTAGCACTGTACTGCAGTAGTCATAGAACATAGAACAGTACAGCACAGAACAGGCCTTTCAGCCCACGATGTTGTGCCGACCATTGATCCTCATGTATGCACCCTCAAATTTCTGTGACACTATGCATGTCCAGCAGTCTCTTAAGTGTCCCCAGTGACCTTGCTTCCAAAACTGCTGCTGGCAACGCATTCCATGCTCTCACAACTCTGTGAAAATAACCCACCTCTGACATCCCCTCTATACTTTCCGCCAACCAGCTTAAAACTATGACCCCTAGTGTTATCCATTTCTGCCCTGGGAAATACTCTCTGGCTATCGACTCTATCTATGCCTCTCATTATCTTGTATATCTCAATTAGGTCCCCGCTCCTCCTCCTTTTCTCCAATGAAAAAAGTCCAAGCTCAGTCAACCTCTCTTCATAAGATAAGTCCTCCAGTCCAGGCAGCATCCTGGTAAACCTCCTCTGAACCCTCTCCAAAGCATCCACATCTTTCCTATAATAGGGCGACCAGAACTGGATGCAGTATTCCAAGTGCAGTCTAACCAAAGTTTTATAGAGCTGCAACAAGATCTCATGACTCTTAAACTCAATCCCCCTGTTAATGAAAGCCAAAACACCATGTGCTTTCTTAACAACCCTGTCCACTTGGGTAGCCATTTTAAAGGATCTATGTACCTGCACCCCAAGATCCCTCTGTTTCTCCACACTGCCAAGAATTCTATCCTTAATCCTGTACTCAGCTTTCAAATTCGACCTTCCAAAATGCATCACCTCGCATTTACCCAGGTTGAACTCCATCTGCCACCTCTCAGCCCATCTCTGCATCCTATCAATGTCCCACTGCAGCCTACAACAGCCCTCTATACTGTCAACAACACCTCCAACCTTTGTGTTGTCTGCAAACTTGCTGACCCATCCTTCAATCCCCTCATCCAAGTCAGTAATAAAAATTACAAACAGTAGAGGCCCAAGGACAGAGCCCTGTGGAACACCACACACCACTGACTTTCAGGTAGAGTATTTTCCTTCTACTACCATTCGCTGTCTTCTGTTGGCCAGCCAATTCTGTATCCAGACAGCTAAGTTCCCCTGTATCCCATTTCTCCTGACCTTCTGAATGAGACTACCATGGGGAACCTTATCAAATGCCTTGCTGAAGTCCATATACACCACATCCACAGCTCGACCCTCATGAACTTTTCTAGTCACATCCTCAAAGAACTCGATAAGGTTTGTGAGGCATGGCCTGCCCCTCACAAAGCTGTGTTGACTACATTTAATCAAGCCATGCTCTTCCAGATGGTTATAAATCCTATCCTTCAGAATCCTTTCTAACACCTTGCAGACGACAGACGTGAGACTTACTGGTCTGAAATTGCCAGGGATTTCCCTATTTCCTTTCTTGAAGAGAGGAATTACATTTGCCTCTCTCCAGTCCTCCGGTACGACTCCGGTAGAGAGCGAGGATGCAAAGATCTTCACAAGTGGCGAAGCAATTGCATTTCTCGTTTCTCGAAGCAGCCGAGGACAAATCTGGTCCGGGCCTGGCGACTTGTCTATCTTAATGTTTGACAACATTTTCAGCACATCAGCTTCCTCTATCTCTATCCATTCCAGCATGCACACCTGCTCTTCAAAGGTTTCATTCACTACAAAGTTCATTTCTTTCGTAAAAACAGAAGCAAAAAACTCATTTAGGGCTTCCACTACCTCCTCAGACTCCACACACAAGTTTCCTATGCTATCCCTGATCGGCCCTACTCTTTCTTTGACCATTCTCTTATTCCTCACATAAGTGTAAAATGCCTTTGTGTTCTCCCTAATCCGTTCTGCCAAGCCTTTCTCGTGCCCCCTCCTGGCTCTCCTCAGACCATTTTTGAGCTCCTTCCTCGCCTGCCTGTAATCCTCTAGAGCTGAGTTTGACCCTAGCTTCCTCCACCTTATTTAAGCTACCTTCTTCCTTTTGATGAGAAGCTCCACCACTCTCGTCATCCAAGGTTTCTTTATCTTACGCCTTCTTGCCTGTCTCAGAGGGACATATTTATTCATCACTCGCAATAACTGTTCCTTAAACAGTCTCCACATGTCTATAGTGCCTTTACCATGGAACAATTGCTCCCAATCCATGCTTCCTAACTCATGTCTAATCGTATCATAGTTTCCTCTTCCCCAATTAAATATCCTCCCATTTTGCCTCATCCTCTCCTTCTCCATAGCTATGTAGAATGTGAGGCAGTTGTGGTCACTATCACCAAAATGCTCTCTCACCACAAGATCTGATACCTGCCCCGGTTCGTTTCCAAGCACCAAGTCTAGTATGGCCTCTCCCCTCGTCGGCCTGTCAACGTACTGAGTTAGGAAACTCTCCTGAACAGCCTCAGGCGACTGACTGTGTGGAGTTTGCACGTTCTCCCCGTGTCTGCGTGGGTTTCCTCCGGGTGCTCTGGTTTCCTCCCACAGTCCAAAGATGTGCAAGCCAGGTGAATTGGCCATGCTAAATTGCCCATAGTGTTAGGTAAGGGGTAAATGTAGATGTAGGGGTATGGGTGGGTTACGCTTCGGCGGGGCGGTGTGGACTTGTTGGGCCGAAGGGCCTGTTTCCACACTGTAAGTAATCTAATCTAATCTAATCTAATACCTAACAAAAACAGCTCCATTCAAATCTTCTGCTCGAAGGAGGTTCCAATCAATATTGGGAAAGTTAAAGTCACCCATTACAACAACCCTACTACGTCCACACTTTTCCAAAATCTGCCGACCTATGCTTTCTTCCATCTCCCTGCTGCTATTGGGGGGGCCTGTAGTAAACCCCTAACGAGGTGACTGCTCCCATGCTGTTCCTAATTCCCACCCATACTGACTCAGTAGGCAGATCTTCCTCGACAATGGAAGCTTCTGTAGCTGTGATACGCTCTCTGATTAGTAGTGCTACACCCCCTCCTCTTTTTCTCCCCCCTCCCTATTCTTTTTAAATGCTCTAAACCCTGGAACATCCAGCAACTATTCCTGTCCCTGAGAAATCCATGTCTGTGTTATGGCCACAACGTCATAGCACCAGGTATTGATCCATGCTTTAAGTTCATCAGTTTTATTCCTGATATTCCTTGCATTAAAGCAAACACACTTTAACTGATCCCTTGGTTCCTTCCCAGGAAAATCCTTCCCACTACCTCTTGCTATTGCCTCATCTGCATCAACTCTCACCTCTGGTATACAGCTCAGGTTCCCACCCCCCCTGCCATACTAGTTTAAACCCTCTCGAACTACTCGAACAAACCTTCCACCCAGGACATTGGTCCCCTTCCAGTTCAGATGCAACCCCTCCTTCTTGTACAGGTCCCACCTTCCCCAGAAGGCATCCCAATTATCTACATATCTGAAGCCCTCCCTCCTACACCAGCTGTGCAGCCACGTGTTAAGCTGCGCCCTCTCCCTGTTCCTCGCCTCGCCATCTCGTGGCACCGGTAGTAAATTAGAGAACACTACTCTGTTCGTCCTGCTTTGCAGCTTCCATCCTAACTCCCTGAAATCACTTTTTATATCCTCAATCCTTTTCCTCGCTATATCATTAGTGCCAATATGTAACATGATTTCTGGCTGTTCGCCCTCCCCTTTTAGAACCTTATACACCCGATCGGAGACGTCCCGGACCCTGGCACCAGGAGACAACATACCTTCCAGGAATCCCGATCCTGACCACAAAATCTCCTGTTGTTTCCCCTAACTATCGAGTCCCCTACCACGAGTACTTTTCTATTCTGCCCCCTTCCCTTCTTTGCCACAGTGTCAGGCTCATTTCATTTTAAAGGTTAATTATAATTAACTTAATATGGGTGACTATTAAGGATGCATATTTTTTCCCATTGGTTACTTCAAGGCATTTTCGATACTATATAAAATCAATCTATACATCAACTTCAATACCTTATCAGCTTTCAGCTTCTGAATTTTTTCCTATTTCCAAGTTAATGGCTTTACGCTAGGAAATTGTTTCCGTTAGGCGAGGAGACTAGGACCCATGGACACAACCTTAAAATTAGAGGGGGTCAATTCAGAACAGAAATGCGGAGACACTTCTTCAGCCAGAGAGTGGTGGGCCTGTGGAATCATTGCCGCAGAGTGCAGTGGAGGCCGGGACGCTAAATGTCTTCAAGGCAGAGATTGATAGATTCTTGTTGTCTCGAGGAATTAAGGGCTACGGGGAGAATGCGGGTAAGTGGAGTTGAAATGCCCATCAGCCATGATTGAATGGCGGAGTGGACTCGATGGGCCGAATGGCCTTACTTCCACTCCTATATCTTATGGTAGTATTTTCCATGCCATCCTTTGTTTTCAATTGTAGATCTCCCAAAACACAGCAATGAGTTGCAATATAGCCATAATTGCCCCAATGTAAGTTGTTTGCTTTCCATATTTACCTTGTTTGCCAGATCCACATCCTTTTCTGAGTCTTGTAAAACAATGACTTTTGAGATAGTCCACACAAAACTATTGTTCAACTTTTTTTTTCTAGCTTTTTGAGCAGTTCAGTGCACTCAAGGCCATTTTTTGAATCCAGAGGATCTGCTGGTGGTTATGCAGAATTCAGTTCCTGTTCCGTGTGCTGTTGCTTGTGCTATTTTAAAAACAGCATGATATTCATGGTATTTTGCAGCACTGAGATGGCTCTTAAGTATACAGGTGCCCACCAAATCTTGAGAACAATGTTTTTTTTATGAGCTGAACTGATTCATCATATCTGACCAATGTTGGGAGTTAGTGATTTCCTCCAATTCATTTCTTTAAAACATCTACCACTAGCAAGTTTTGAAAAGATTTATAGTTCAGGTTGAGGTTCTGGATATAAGTTTGCCCACTGAGCTGGAAGGTTTGTTTTCAGATTAGGTATCACCATCAGTGAGCCTCCGGTGAAGCACTGATGGTATGGCCCGCTTTTTATTTGTGTTTAGGTTTCCTTGGGTTAGTGATGTCATTTCCTGTTCTTTTTCTCGGAGTGATAAATGGGATCCAAGTCGATGTGTTTGTTGATAGAGTTCCAGTTGGAATGCCATGCTTCGAGGAATTCTTGTGTGTGTCTCTGTTTGGCTTGGCCTGGGATGGATGTGTTGTCCCAGTCAAAGTGGTGTCCTTCTTCATCTGTATGTAAAGATACTAGTGAGAGTGGGTCATATCCTTTTGTGGTGAGTTGGTGTTCATGTATCCTAGTGGCTAGTTTTCCGCCTGTTTGTCCAATGTAGTGTTTGTTACAGTTCTTACAAGGTATTTTGTAAATGACATTAGTTTTGCTTTTGTCTGTATAGGGTCTTTCAAGTTCATTAACTCTGCTTTAGTGTGTTGGTGGGTTTGTGGGCTACCATGATGCCAAGGGGTCTGAGTAGTTTGGCAGTCATTTCTGAGATGTCTTTGATGTGGGGGAGAGTGGCTAGGGTGTCTGTATGCGTTTGCCTGTTTGTTTGTGTTTGTTGCTGAGAAATCGGCAGACTGTGTTCATTTGGTACCTATTCTTTTTGAATACACTGTATAGGTGATTTTCCTCTGCTCTGTGTAGTTCCTCGGTGCTGCAGTGTGTGGTGGCTCATTGAAATGATGTTCTCTTACAGCTTCAGTTGTGGGGGTTGTGATGATTGCTTCTGTAGTTCAATATTTGGTCTGTATGTGTTATTTTTGTGTAGACACTGGTTTGAGGTTCCGCATTGGCTGTTGGCTCTACTGTGACATCTAGGAATGGCAGTTTGTTGTTGTTTTCATCCTCTTTAGTGAATTTTATGCCAGTGAGGATATTACTGATGGTCTTGAAGGTTTCCTCTAATTTGTTTTATTTAGTGATGACAAAGGTCATCCAAGTAGCAGACCCAAAGTTTGGGTTGGATGGTTGGAGGAGCTGGTTGTTTGAATCCCTGCATTACTGCCTCTGCTAAGAACCCTGATATCGGAGATCCCATTGGTCTTCCATTGATTTGCCTGTAGGTGTTGTTGAAGGTGAAGTGGGTGGTAAAGCATAAGTCCACTAGTTTGATGATATTGTCCTTGCCGATTAAGTTGGTGGTGTTTGGTGTATGTGTCTTTGGTTTTTCTAATTGTGTAGTCAGTGTTTCCTTGGCCAGGTTGATGTTGATGAAAGTGAACAGGGCTGTTATGTCAAAGGAAACCATTATTTCATCCTCTTCCATCTTGGTGTCTTTTGTCTTCAAGAATTCTTGGGTATCGTGGATGGAGTGGTGTGAGTCTTCTAAGCATTTTAGTCTTTGGTGTAGCTCCTTGGCTAATCTGTAAGTTGGTGTTGTGGGTAGTGAAGGTAAGGTTCTGAGGTGGGGGGTTGCTCCTGGTTTGTGAATTTTGGGTAATCCATAGAAGTGTGGTGTGTTAGATCCATCTGGTTTCATTTTATGGAAGTCGGTCTTATTTATTTCTCCAGATTTCTGAAGGTTTTTGAATAGGGCTGTGATTCAGTTTTCCTTAGTTTCATACAAAAGGAATAATTTATCTTCAAGTGACCACCTCACATTATATTTCCATACCACCTCTTATCGAATTGTATTGTCTCTGGTGGGGTTGCAGCATGCGTTCATTATTGGCCAAGAGCCAGCCGACCATAGATACAGTTCATACATTGTGGACACATTGTGAAGTGGATGGGCAATAATTTTGGCCTTGGCAAAAATTATCTCAGACAAATTAAATAAAAGACTGCGTGGTTCATCAACCTGACCCATTTTATGACAGCTGGGGTACAACTACTGAATAGTCATTCTCTCACTTTGTCCCTTCTCTCCAAACTAATAACTCATTTATTGCATAAATGTATTTATTTCAGTTTTCAACATTGTGCTCAAAAATATTTTAGAGCTGAGTTTTCCCCAATTTTATGTAATACTAACTAACTATGCTATTGCACACAAGAAATTAAGATCCATGCATATTTAAACAAAAAAATTATGTAAATGTTCCTAAAGAACTTAATTAAAATGCATGTTGAAAGAGTGAGCAACAGAAATCTCAACGTTAACACTCTACTCTGTCTGTAAGAATGATTTCAACCTTCCAGTTGTTGGCCAATTCAACTTGTTCCCATGCGAATGTTTCCATCCTGGGCTTGGTGCAGTGTTCCAACAAAGGTCAATATATGTTGGTGGAACCTATGCCTCATTTTCTGCTTAGACACTTTACAGCCTTGAGAACCCAAAACTGACTTCAACAGCTTCAACATCTGTCTTCAGTTTTGAGAAAAGCTCATCATCCCACCTTCCACAGGCGTCATCTTGTTTGTGTCTATTTGGCCTTGCTCTCAGCAAAGTAGACCAATTTTCTGCTTTTCACTCCTATCATGTGTTTAACATCACTATCCTTTCTTTACATTCACGAGCACACTGTTTGTCCTTTTCTCTGGGCACCCTTGCAGTCTGTTCTACTATTCCCCCTCACCCTCTTGTCATCAGCACAAAATCCACAATTTTACAGCTCCTTTCAGTTCTGAAGAAGCATCATATTGGACTTGGAACATTGACTCTGTTTCTCTTCCCACGGATGCTGCCAGACACATTGAATTACTCCAGCATTTTCTGTTGTTATTCTCTACATTAATTATCTTAGTAGAATAAACAAAGATGTGTTATTGGGTTTTTATTTCTGACAGTATAAATTCATAACAGAGAAGCACAGCATGGAAACCATGACAAATCATTGACAGAAACCAAATAATGTTTATGAATACATTCATAATCAGGTTGGTGAAACTTCAAGATCCAGTAGGCACAACATGGGAAATGCAATGTTCTGAGATATTAATATTTTGATGAGTTCACACAGAAATACCAGAGTTTGCAGTCATAGTGGAGTGGACGCAAGTCAAGGCTTAAGGTACCTGACCTATCCGACATTTTTCAACTCTTGTTTTACCATCCACCCTATTCCCCTCTCTCAACATGATTCATATCATGCAAAATATTTGGTAATGTCATATATTAAAACACTTTTTCATAAAAGTATGATCTGGGGAAAAAAATATAGATTTTAAACGAGATTCCAACAATAGTACTAACCATTAGCTAAATACATCAAGGACAATAAGGATTGTATAGTTTGTGAAGTATGTAAGTTTCATTTCCTGGAAAATTTAGGATGAAGAGCAGCTGAAAAAAAAAGAAATTAAAATTAGGATGAAATACTTTTGGATGAAATGCTTGTTTTTATCTACTGGAGGCCGAATGCACCTAGGAAGAATAGATTGAGAGTGTTAACATTAATTACTTTCAGTTACATTGTTTTCTAACGACAGTTGACCCTGCACCACTCCATCAACCTGAATCTGAGTCAGAGCAGCAGTGAATTATTTCTGCAATTCTCAGATATACTTCTCCAATGATCTTCTGATGGGATGAACACAGGCTGAATGTCAGGAGTGAGACTGAGTTTTAAATGTCCTCGGATGTTGCCTGAACTGCTGTGCTCTTCCAGCACCACTAATCCAGAATGAATTTTAAATGTAATTTACAAAAGCACATAGTGACCTGTTGCATTAACTTTATTTTATTTTAATTGGCAAACAAAAGTGAAAGGCCAAAGTTTACATTATCACCAAGCCCCAAAGTGGTATTAAAGGAAAGACAAGATTAATCAGGCAGCTGCAAATCTGAGACTCTGCAGCACAAAAGAATGCCATTCCACTCAATGCGCACCAGGAAGAGCGACACAATTAGTGCCACTTCTTAACACATTGGATAGCCAGGTGTGAGTGATAGGATACAGGAGTTTAACTTAGCTCACTTAGAGCTTTTATGTTCAGAATTTCTGTTTGCTTCTACATCAGCCCAAGTGACCCCCTAATAATACCCATCACTTGAATATAATTGACAACAAATTAATATACAAAGAGCATCACTACTCCTCTCTTTCCCCATCGCTCTACAAAATTTTCCTTTTCAAGTACAAATCCAATTACTTGGAAAGCCACAACTGAATCTGCTTCCACCAATTCTTTCACCCCAACTTGCTCCAAAAAAGCAGATTCTCCCTTCTGGTTCTATTACCAATTAGGGTCACAGAGTCATAGAGATGTACAGCATGGAAACAGACCCTTCGGTCCAACTCGTCCATGTTGACCAAATATCCCAACCCAATCTAGTCTCACTTACCAGCACCCAGCCTATATCCCTCCAAACCCTTCCTATTCATATACCATCCAGATGCCTTTAAAATATTGCAATTGTAACAGCCTCCACCACTTCCTCTGTCAGCTTATTCCACACATGCACCACTCTCTTCATGAAAATGTTGCCCTTTAGGTCTCTTTTATATGTTTCCCCTCTCACCTTAACCTATGCCCTCTAGGTCTGGACTCCCCCACTCCAGGGAAAAGACCTTGTCTATTTACCCTATCCATGTCCCTCATGATTTCATAAACCTCTATAAAGTCACCCTTCAGCCTCTGACGCTCCGGGGAAAACGGCCTTAGCTTATTCAACCTCTCCTTATAGCTCAAATTTTCTAACCCTGGCAACATCTTTGTAAATCTTTTCTGAACCCTTTCAAGTTTCACAACATCCTTCCGAAGCCTAAGTTGTGCTTTGCATAGTTTTCTCTGATACATTTGTGTTCTTAAAGGCTGAAGATTGGAGAAGGAAAGAAACGCAGAGAATTTAAAAAATTCAAGTTCTGAGTTCTCAAAGATAGAACAATGTAAACAACACATTAAGTTTTTCTTTGAGTTTAGGAAGAGGATACATACTGCATTGAAAATAGATCAATGTTTAGAGAAACCCTAAACATTGTAGTATTAATAACATTCAAAAGTATAATGCAATGCAGTTTAATTCTTACATTTTTACTTACCAAAACCTTTACCTAGGTATAGGAATATCTCTCCACCTGGATGGATACTGCACTGGCAGTGTAGAGTCACAGCAGCAGGTTTCTCTCATCTGAACAGCATAGACTATTAAACCAAGATCAGTGTAAGTAGTCATGTCATATTTACTTAACTGAACATTCAACATGTTATCTTATTCCCGCACAACGCTCTTGTTGAAGACAGTAAACTACCAGAAATATTTATTTATTAAACTATGTAACTTGTTCAGATAGAGTCATACAGCTTGGAAACAGATCCTTCTAGCCAGGAGTTCTGTATTAATACACAGTCTAATCCTTGAAAAGTGAACATCGGTATAAAGGAATTAATTTATAAAAAGTTACATAGATCTGGGACTCCTTCCTTGTCGATTGTTTTTTTTCTTTCTGCCATTATATTATCTCAGTTGCAAAAAAAAGATATAGTCACAGAAATGATTTGTTATGATACAATTGCCTCAGGAAATCGATATTGGGTGGGATTGTGACATTGTTTAAAAAGTTTGGTTCAACTCTTGCCTACCACAATCCTAATCACTGTATGCCAGATTTTCTTAATGACATATTATTCAGGTTATTTTAGAGTATAAATTGGAAGTCAAGTATCAACACCTGATACCACAAAATAGTTGAAAAGGTGTTTTGTAACTCATAGCTTAACCTTTGATATGCTACTCTAAAATACTTCTGCTTTTATGTTACATTATCCTCATCAGAGTGGACTGTTCAGCCTATGGACACTTGCAGAAGCACTATCACTACTACCAGTCTTCAGTTAACTCATCAGAACCTCTTTAGTGATATTTGAACATTTACCAGATTTTCTACAGATGTTTTGGCATAGAATGCTACATTTTCGTCTCCTTATCTGAGGAGGAATGTTTTGGCTGTGGAAAGTGTGCAAGAAAGGTTTATCAGACTGATTCCTAGGATGGCAGGACTGATGTATGAAGATGATCTGAATTTGGTAGGACTATATTCACTGGAGTTTAAAACAATGAGGTGGGTCTCATAGAAACCTATTCAATTCTAACAGAAATAGACAAAGTAAACATGGGAAATCTAGCAGGGGATCACAGTTTAGGGCCATTTAGGACTGAGATTAGGACAAATTTCTTTACTCAAGTGTGGAGAGCCTGTGGAATTTTCTGCCACTGAAATTTTCTGCCAAAATATTGAATGTTTTCAGGAAGGGGTTAGATATTGTTCTTAGGGTTAAAGGGATCAAAGGGTATGGGAGAAAATAGGCCCCTCATTTGGAAGATCAGCCATGATCATAAAACTGCTGCTATTTTCAGTATTTCTATGAATGGTGAAAACTCCATCTAAGTAGCCTTAAGCTCATCATTATATCAGTGTTTAAAAAAACCCCAGAAATTACTGGAAAAACTGGGTTCAGTGTCCCTTATTCAGAATGGAAAGATACCTGAAGAAGGGTGACTGGACCTGAAATGTTAATTCTGATTTCTCTCCACAGATGCTGCCAGATCCACTGAGTTTATTTTTGTTTATGTTTCTGATTTCCAGCATCCGCAGTTCCTTCAGTTTTTGTTTCGTATTATATCAATGTAACCTGGACTTTACATTATGCTGTTCTGTGCAGCAGTCTAACACTCTCAAATGAAAAACTACATATTTGCTCAGGCATCTATTTTTGTGAAGAAACTGACCCGTGTTGAACAAGGTACTTATTGTTTTCATCTCACACTCTATCCTTTTTCTGTATTGGTAAATATAGAGTGATAAAAGTTAAACTTCCAAATGTGTCATTGCACACATCACTTTAAAAATAAATCTAGGTAAAACTACAATAATGGTCTGTTTTATTTTTGATACGACTGGCTGACAGCAGATGAGATTATAACTTCACTTCCACAGTGTTAAACTTGGGCCAATGGCTGTCCAACTCTTACTTTAGTATTGAAGATGCAGACAACTAGTTAAGTCAGACTATAAGACAAAAATTGGCCATTCAGCCCATTATGTCTGCTCGGCCATTTAGTGACATAGTGGCTAATCTGATAATACTCAACTACACCTTCCTGCCTTTTCCTTATAACCCTTGACTCCCTTGATTAAAAATCTGTCAACATGTATCTATTTTGGAACAGTCTGCGTCTTAACTGTTCTGATTTGGCAGCTGTGGCTGTACTTTAAATTTACTTTAAAATTCAGAATGCATTTTCTATCTTAAAATGAACATACACTGTAATGACTTCGTAACAGTCGCGATTTGTTGGATTTAAAAACCTTCCTAAATATAATACAATATATATTAATGATATAGAAGATGGTATTAGTAATAACATTAGCAAATTTGCTGATGATACTAAGCTGGGTAGCAGGGTGAAATGTGAGGAGGATGTTAGGAGATTACAGGGTGACCTGGACAGGTTAGGTGAATGGTCAAATGCATGGCAGATGCAGTTTAATGTGGATAAATGTATGGTTATCCACTTTGGTGGCAAGAACAGGAAGGCAGATTACTACCTAAATGGAATCAATTTAGGTAAAGGGCAATACAAAGAGATCTGGGTGTTCTTGGACACCAGTCAATGAAGGTAAGCATGCAGGTACAGCAGGTAGTGAAGAAGGCTAATAGCATGCTGGCCTTCATTACAAGATGAATTGAGTATAGAAGCAAAAAGGTTCTTCTGTAGCTGTACAGGGCCCTGGTGAGACCACACCTGGAGTATTGTGTGCAGCTCTAGTCTCCAAATTTGAGGAAAGACATTCTGGCTATTGAGGGGGTGCAGCGTAGGTTCACGAGGTC
This sequence comes from Chiloscyllium punctatum, assembly GCF_047496795.1. Lineage (NCBI taxonomy): Eukaryota > Metazoa > Chordata > Chondrichthyes > Orectolobiformes > Hemiscylliidae > Chiloscyllium > Chiloscyllium punctatum. The sequence continues at coordinate 65,663,018 of NC_092762.1, forward strand.
AATTCCTGGAATAGTGGGACTATCTTACGCTGAAAGACTGGAGCGACTGGGCTTGTATACCCTTGAGTTTAGAAGGCTGAGAGGGGATCTGATTGAGACATATAAGATTATTAAAGGATTGGACACTCTGGAGGCAGGAAACATGTTTCCACTGATGGGTGAGTGCCGAACCAGAGGACACCACTTAAAAATACGGGGTAGACCATTTAGGACAGAGATGAAGAGAAACTTCTTCACCCAGAGAGTGGTGGCTGTGTGGAGTGCTCTGCCCCAGAGGGCAGTGGATTCAGTCTCTGGATTCATTTAAGAAAGAGTTGGATAGAGCTCTCAAGTATAGTGGAATGAAGGGTTATGAAGATAAGGCAGGAACAGGATACTGATTAAGGATGATCAGCCATGATCATATTGAATGGTGGTGCAGCCTCGAAGGGCAGAATGGCCTACTCCTGCACCTATTGTCTATTGTCTAAAAGAGTCATAGAGCTGTACAGCACTGAAACAGATCCATTATTTTAATTCGTCCATGCCAACCAGATATTTTGAATTAATCTAGTCCCATTTGCCAGCACTTGGCCCATATTCCTCTAAACCCTTCCTATTCATATATACATCCCGGTGCCTTTTAAATGTTGTAATTGCACCAGCCTACGCCACTTTCTCTGGCAGCTCATTCCATACATGCACCACCCTCTGCATGAATAATTTGCCCTTAGGTCCCTTTTAAATCTTTTTAATTTTAAATCTTAAATTAACCTAGGCCCTTTAGTTTAGGACTCCACTACCTTGAGAAAAGACCTATCCATGGCCCTCATGATTTTATAAACTTCTATAAGGTCACCTCTCAGCCTCTGAGTTTAGGGAAAATAGCCCCAGCCTGTCCAGCCTCTCCCTGTAGCTCAAATCCTCCAACCCTGGCAACATCCTTGTAAATGTTTTCTGAACCCCTTCCAGTTTCACAACTTCCTTCCTATTGCAGAGGGACCAGAATTGAATTTAGTATTCCAAAAACGGTCTAACCAATGTCCTGTACAGCTGCAACATGACCTCCCAACTCCTATACTCAATGCTCTGACCAATAAAGGCAAGCAAACCAAACACTGCCTTCACTATCTTGTCTATCTGCAACTCTACTTTTAAGAAACTATGAACCTGTACTCCAAGGTCTCTTTGTTGAGCAGTACTCCCCAGGACTTTACCATTAAGTGTATAAGTCCTGCCCTGGTTTGCCTTTCCAAAATGCAGCACCTCACATTTATTTAAATTAAACTCCATCTGCCACTCATTGGCGCATTAGCCCATCTGATCAAGATCCCATTGTACTCTGAGGTAACCTTCTTGGCTGTCCACTGCACCACCAATTTTGGCGTCATCTGCAAACTTACTAACCATACCTCCTATGTTCACATTCAAATCATTTACATAAGTGATGAAAAGCAGTGGACCACCATTGATCCTTGTGGCACTCCACTGGTCACAGGCCTACAGTCTGAAAAGCAACCCTCCACTACCACCCTCTGTCTTCTATCTTCAAGCCAGTTCTGTATCCAAATGGCTAGTTCTCCCTGTATTCCATGTGATCTAACCTTGCAAACCAGTCTACCATGAGGAACCTTGTTGAATGCTATAATGAAGTCCACATAGATCACTTCCACCTTTGTCAATCCTCTTTGTTACTTGTTAAAAAAAAACTCAATTAAGTTATGCTCTTGCTTTCTACAAAGTTTTTTTCAGGTTGACCCCATCTTTAACTTATTTGGTTTCGTTTATCTCCTTCTTAGAATCCTTCTTTCTCACTGGGATTTATCATAGAATCACACAGTACAGAAGAGGCTCTTCAACCCATCCAAATACTTTTTAAGGTTTTGAGGTTTTCTATCTTAATTTCTCTCCCAGGCAATGCATTCCAGATTTCCATCAGTCTCTGGGTGCATTTTTCTACACTTAAGTTCCCTCTAAATCTCTGGCCTTTTTTCTTAAAATTATGCTCCCCCCCTTATTAACCCTTGAAATAAGAACAGCTGTTTTCTGACCACCCCACCCATGCCCTTCATAATTTTATATACCTCAATAAAGTTCCCTGTCAGGATTCTCTGTGCATATCCAGCCTTTTCTCATAACTAAACTGCTCCATCTCAGTCAACATCCTGATGAATCTCCTCTGCACCCCCTCCAGTACAATCACATTCTTCCTATAGTTTGGTAATAGGACTGCACATAGTATTCCAGTGTGGCCTAATTAAAGTTTTATGTTGCTGTGAGTTATAACTGTTTTCTTAAACATTTGCCACTATTCCTGAACCATCTTTTTTGCTATACTCCTATCCCAATCCACTCTAGCCAACTCTGCTGTCATTCTTTTTAAAAATACCATTATTTAAACTTAACACAGTTGTTGATGAATCCACATTTCTCCCTCTCAAACTGAATGCTAAATTCTACCATGTTATAGCCACTGTTTTCCAGGGGATCATTTACAATGAGATTATTTATTAAACTTGCTTCATTTTACATTATCAGATCCCAAATAGGTTGATTCCTGATTGTACTGGGATATCATATGGTAACCTCTGTCAATTTGATTTTCCCAATCTACATGAAGATGAAAGTCACACATCATTAATATACTGCCTTTTCTTTTTAACATGCCCATATAATCTCCTGACGTTTACAGTGTAGCTACTGTTACGAAGCCCCTATAGAATACTCCAACCAGTGTCTTCTTCCCCTTATTTCTGACCACTATCCATACAGATTCAATATCTTCCGATCCAAAATCTTTTACTTGTTGTACTTATTCCATCTTACACTAACAAAGGTGCCTCACCTCACTTTCCTCCTGCTCAACCTTTTTGAAATACCACAATATTTAGTTATCGGCTTTAATTTCCTTGCAATCTTTCTTCGTAATGCTAATGAGTTCACACCCATTTACTTCATTTGTTTTGTTCCAGATAATTTGCCATTAATTTGCATCGACCATTTTCCCCCATGAGTTTATTTGCTGATTGTTTTATGTATATTTGTACACTCTGCCCCTTTCTGTCCCACTCTGGGTGACATTACTGAAATGGCTTTCCTGCAATGCTGCCATATCCTTTCTCTTGGTTAGTCTCCTCTCCAAAACCTCTACACAAGAGACCACCCATCCAATGAGCTAGCCAAACTTAGTCCTGTCAGGGGCTGGAGTACATTCTCGGATGTATTGATGCATTGCCACTTGAGTCACATGTAATGAACATAAAATTTATTTCACTGACACAGTCACCTGGTTCAATGAAGTACAATTAGCTATTTAAGCTGAGAAGTACAATGTGAACATGAATGAGACATATGCTGCTTTGGTAACTATTATGATTGGAGGAAAAAAGGGACCCAATCAGTGAAGGTAGATGCCTTATTGCATTATGCACATTTGGGACTAAGTGGAAAGTACAGACATTCCTTTGTTTAGCCAGCTATTACCACTTGTTCATTCTATAAGTTTTGACATGAATAGTGAAGTCTAACAAAGTGATTTGCTTCATTGATATTGTGAATATTTTGTAAAGCTGGAAGACCTCTTGTGTACAGATCACATCATAGCAGGTCCAGATCGTTCCTCTGTTTTTCAGAGATCTCAGTGATCCATTAGACAGAACCAGGTGAATGGACTGTAGAATGTGCATTCAGTCATTTACCTGAGTTGCAGGAAAATGCTGTGGGAAATGACGTCATCAGAAAATGTCGTCTGGTCATGATAGAATTTTAAACCATGCTTAAATGAGATTTTCTGTGTACTGGGATTAGAATGAGTAAAGGGCACCAGTTGTAATGAAGCGTTATCCTTCTAGTGATAGGATGATTAAATTACTGTGCTGCACAAAGAGATGCTTACAATTAGTGCCAGAGTTTGAAAGTATGTAACAGTCCCTCTGCTGACCTTTAAACTGTGAACATCAGAACCAACCAGTGGCTAGTGTCCACATCAGTCAGTTTGTGGATAAAACAGCAGATTTTGTACTTTTGATTTGTACATGTCTGATCACATATGGATGAATAGATTTTATGATTTTCTGCAGGTTATCCAAATCTGAATGGTCGAAGTGGATTCTGGGACATAAATTGTATTAATGCATCTCTGGGATGTCATACATGTGGAAAAAAACACCTAGAATAAAATCCTTCGCCTTGTAATATACTGTACTCATGTGTTTGAAATTCTAGGGATGATAGATTATCATACAACGAAACACAACCATAGTGACCACTCAGATGTGTGTTCCACACTGGGGAGATTATTTTGTTAAACATTCATGATGTGCTGCTGCCACCTAATGATAGAAATGAGAATTGCTACACAACTTCCATTCCACCAAAGAAAGGTTGACTGTCCATAAGATGCCATCTTTTGCACCATGAGCGAACTTTACTGATCCTAATAGTATCAGCACACACAGAATGATCATGTCACTTGAATAAACCTCAATGCAAAGCTTTTTTTTTTGACTAATAGATTACCTTTTGCTCATGTTGCAAAATGTGAGTGTGAAAACGTACAAATGTAATCTGTGGCTACTTGGCTAAACTGGGCTGATTTTAACAGAAACTACAAGGTGGAAACTGGACTGTAGAAGATTTTAAATAGATATAACAAACTTGTAATAAATATAATAACACTGGCATGAAATAAATTTTGCTGTAATATTTATTGAGGGCTTGTTACATCATAAGCCCAGGTGTCAGGATCTTAATTAGTGTGTGCATATTGGAGTCCAAACAAACCACAATTTTGAAACAAATGCGCATGGGCAGATCATGTACCTGTAGGTGAAAAATGTTATTTTCAAGTCAGACTGATCTCTGTCAGAATAACAGGGATTGCTGCTGTCTTGGCTTTCTTCTGCTTGCATTTATGCCTCAGAGTTAATATACCTTTAAGAGACATTCTCATGATTATCAGCACAGTATCTAGCATGTGACCTGAGTGTATAACAGTGTCATGTGTCATTTTACTTTGAATTGCTTGAAGCATGACAGACTACTGGAAGTATGCTCTTCAGTTATAATCTAATACCTTAATATTAGTTCAGACATTGGCATGTCTGCGAGTGTAAAGTTTGGTTAAGATAGTTAACTGTGATATATGTCTAGGAGAAAGTGAGGACTGCAGATGCTGGAGATCAGTCTCGAAGAGTTTGGTGCTGGAAAAGCACAGCCCCTCAGGTAGCAACCAAGGAGCAGGAGAATCGATGTTTCAAGCAAAAGTCCTTGTGGCCCAAGGGGGCTGAGATAACTGGGAGGGAGTTGGGCTGGGCGGAAGGTAGCTGGGAATGCGATAAGTAGATGAAGGTGGGAGTGAAGGTGATAGGTTGGAGATGAGGGTGGAGCACATAGATGGGAAGAAACTGGACAGGTAGCACAGTTCAAGAGGGCAGTACTGTTTTGGAAGCTTGGATCTGGGATAAGGTGGGGGGGAGGGGAAATGAGGAAACTGGTGAAATCCACATTGATTCCCTGTGATTGGAGGGTCCCAAGGTGGAAGATGAGGTGTTCTTCTTCCAAATATCGGGTGGTTATGGTATGGCGGTGGAGGAGGCCCAGGACTTGCATGTCCGTTGGCGGAGTGGGAGGTGGAGTTAAATTGTTCAGCCACCGGGTTTAGTGCGTATGTCCCAGAGATGTTCTCTGAAACGTTCCGCAAGTTGGCGTCTTATCACCCGAATGTAGAGGAGATCACATTGAAAGAAATGGACAGAGTAAATGATGTGTGTGGAAGTACAGGTAAATCTCTTTTGGATGTGGAAGGAATCCTTAGGCCCTTGGATGGAGGTAACAGGAGAGGTGTGGGGTGCAGGTTTTGCACTTCTTGAGGTGTTAGGGGAAGGTGCCAGGAGGGGAGTGTGGTGTGGACCTAACAAGGGAGTCGCGGAGGGAATGGCTTCCAGAACGCAGATAGTTTTGGGGAGGGAAATATATCCATGGTTGTGGGGTCTGAAATGGCGGAGGATGATGTGATGTATCCGAAGGTTGGTGAGGAAGAAAGTGAGGACCAGGGAGGTTCTGTCCTTGTTGTGATTGGAGGGGTGGGGTTCAAGAGCAGAGATGAAGTGGAAGAGATGTGCTGGAGGGCATCGTCGATCACGTGGGAGGGGAAATTATGTTCTTTGAAGAAGGAGGCTATCTGGGATGTTCTATGGTGGAATTGGTCCTCCTGGGAGCAGATGCTGCGGAGTCGGGTGAATTGGGGATAAGGGATAGCGGTTTTACAGGGAGCAGGGTGGGAGGAGGTGCAGTCCAGGAGGCTGTGGGAGTCAGTGGGTTTGTAGTAGGTGTCTGTGTTGGGTCGGCCGCTGGAAGTGGAAATGGAGATGGAGAGGTCCAGTAAAGGAAGAGACGTGTCCGAGACGGTCCAGGTGAACTTGAGGTCGGGGTAGAAAGTGTTAGTGAAGTCAATGAACTGTTCAACCTCCTTGTGGGAACATGAGGTAGTGCCAATACAGTCATTTATGTAATGGAGAAAAAGGTGGGGAATGGTGCCGGTGTAGCTGCGCATGATGGACTGTTCCACATACCTGATGAAGAGGCAGGCCTAGCTGGGCCCATGCAGGTGCCCATGGCTACCCCTTTGGTCTGGAGGAAGTAGGAAAATTTGAAGGAGAGGAAGAACACCTCATCTTTGGACCCTCCAACCACAGGTGATCAATGTGGATTTCACCAGTTTCCTCATTTCCCCTCTCCGCACCTTATCTTAGATCCAAGCTTCCAACTTGGCAACGCCCTCTTGAACTGTCCTACCTGTCTATCTTTCTTCCAACCTATCCACTCCACTCTCACATCTAACCTATCACCTTCACCGCAACCTTCAGCTACCTTCACCCCTCCCAGCCCCACCCCCTTCCTATTTATCTCTCAGCCCCCTTGGGCCACAAGCCTCATTTGTGATGAAAGTCTTATGTTTGACATGTCGCTTCTCCTGCTCCTCAGATGCTGCCTGACTGGCAGCACTGTAATAAACGTCTATTGGACTTTTAAATACCATGATATCCACATTCAGTTTCTTATGTTACGAAGGACAACAGAAGCAATACCCTGCTGGAGACAAAAATCACATGACTCTTTTCTTAACTGATTTTTCTAGTTGAATCTATTTGTCAGATTGACCTCTAAACTGAATCACCTGATATTGTTCTGGTTGGACATCCAATGCAGTGGCAATTAACTGCCATGTGCTAAATTGTCTTGCCTCCAGAAATTAGACTAGTTTGGTCTCAGAATTAAAATTTATCCTTGTCCTTTATCCTCTTCTGGTTTGGTTTTTGAATGTTTGTTGTTTTGTTTCTCTATTTGTTTCTGTTTTAGTTTCCCTATCTCATTGCATTTCTGCAGTTTATTGTTAGTTCCATCGTGGCTTTCTTTTCATTTTTGTGATGTGTGCTTGCATTCATGCTTGTTTTCTCTGTCTCTAAACATTTGTGGTTTTGTGTTTGTTGGAGGAAGAGGCAGAGCTGCCTCGAGATTGATAGTGTTTGAGGGACAGGATGATGACAAAGCATGTGGTCTTCCTGTGGCAGTGACAAAATGAACTTGTTGAGCTCTTGTCCCACTGGGAGAGGGGATGAAGATTATTGATGATTTATTTATGGTAAGTGAGAATTTGATAATTTATCATATTCGTTTTATTCAACTGGCTCAAAGGTAGAAGACAGTGGGTGGCGGTGGAGGGTTGTTTTTCAGACTGGAGGCCTGTGACCAGTGGAGTGCCATGAGGATTGGTGCTGGGCCCTCTAATTCTTGTCATTTACATAAATGATTTGGATGTGAGCATAAGAGGTAGTTAGTAAGTTTGCAGATGACACCAAAATTGGAGGTGTAGTGGACAGTGAAGAGGGTTACCTCAGATTACAACAGGATCTGGACCAGATGGGCCAATGGGCTGAGAAGTGGCAGATGGAGTTTAATTCAGATAAATGTGAGGCGCTGCATTTTGGGATAGTAAATCTTAGCAGGACTTATACACTTAATAGTAAGGTCCTCGGAAGTGTTGCTGAACAAAGAGACCTTGGAGTGCAGGTTCATAGCTCCTTGAAAGTGGAGTCGCAGGTAGATAGGATAGTGAAGAAGGCATTTGGTATTCTTTCCTTTATTGATCAGAGTATTGAGTACAGGAGTTGGGAGGTCATGTTGCTGTACAGGACATTGGTTAGGCCACTGTTGGAATACTGCGTGCAATTCTGGTCTCCTTCCTATTGGAAAGATGTTGTGAAACTTGAAAGGATTCAGAAAAGATTTACAAGGATGTTGCCAGGGTTGGAGGATCTGAGCTACAGGGAGAGGCTGAACAGGCTGGGGCTGTTTTCCCTGGAACATCGGAGGCTGAGGGGTTACCTTATAGAGGTTTACAAAATTATGAGGGGCATGGATAAGATAAATAGGCAAAGTATTTTCCCTGGGGTCGGGGAGTGCAGAACTAGAGGGCATAGGTTTAGAGTGAGAAGAGAAAGGTATAAAAGAGACCTAAGGGGCAACTTTTTCACGTAGAGGGTGGTGCGTGTATGGAATGAGCTGCCAGAGGATGTGGTGGAGGCTAGTACAATTGCGACATTTAAGAGGCATTTGGATGGGTATATGAATAGAGATATGGGCCAAGTGCTGGCAGGTGGGACTAGAGTGGGTTGGAATATCTGGTCAGCATGGATGGGTTGGACCGAAGGGTTTGTTTCCACGCTGTACATCTCTGACTCTTAAATACATGGGGAAGGAATCGGTGCTGGGGAAAATACCTTTTGGAAGTGACTGAAAAAGATATTTTTGGTTTTCCAAAGTGTAAGCTGGATAAAGTTGAGTCATTCAAGAACAGGGAATCTGACAACACCATAACAAACAATGGGTTAGGAGAGGTGATGAGGCTAGGTGACAGAACAAATATGAATGTATCTCTGTATCATGGCATCGAGGGGAAAATGAGCTTCAAGCAGAGATCAATGTAGTGTTCCAGGGATAACTAAGCAAGGAAGAGAAGGGAAGCAATTGAAATGTATTGGACTCATTCTGGAAATCATGGCTGGCACCTATGTGTATAGTCGCACAGAGCCAGGTTACAGAGGAGATACTTTGAAGGAGGCTGGAATGGTCAATTGTATAAGAAACAATAATATTGAGGTGATATGGTGAAGGGGATCATTATCACAGGGAAGGGTGCTTTCTGACTTTATGAAGGGCTGTTTGGTGTGGTAAGAAGGTAAGATGCTGGATTGCAGGGATTTGTAAAGGAATTTGAAACTATTTTGAACATTCAGACAAAAATAGTGTTTCAGGTAGGTCTTGACTGTCTAGAGGTCATTCCATAAGATTTTAGAAATAAACAATAAAAGCAAATGGGTGCATTCATGTTTGAAATAAAATAAAACCATATAGTTTTATAATTAATTAACAGATGAACAATAGTAATTGCAACAACAATTGTGTTATGATGACGATGTGATAAATCTGTTGGTAATACATCTATGGTGATAATGTGATCGATGTAAATTATAATAATAGTATTAATATCTTCAATAGCATTCAATATGAAATGTGTGATGGTATTAAGTACTTTTTTTTGTATTCAGAAGTGTTATCTCACATAACTGACTGGCGTTTCCCACCACCAAATCACCTCCGGGTATGAAGTGCTTATGTGGCAGTGTTAAAATGATACACATGATTATAATATGATAAATGCTTATAATTTGCTTCTATTTTATTCATAACACCAATTTGTTATGTGATTGTATCACAAGTGAGATATCACATGAGAACATTTTTAATGTAATACAAATAATGGAGTTAAACGTATACACATGATGATGGTGGTAATGCAGTATATGTCACTTTATTAAGTGATGCATATGCTGGTAATCTGATAGATATGTTCATCATGATGTGGTTATTTGGTGGGGACAATGTCACGGTGGTCACGTGTTATGACAGTATTATTTGTCCTAAGTACTCAGTTCAGAAAATGCACATTATAAATAATTTGAAAACTCAGACTGTACAGTACCAGGTGGAAGACTTTTCTTCTCTCTTTCGGTATAAGACTTGAGCCACCTATTATAAGTTGCTCTGCTGTTGAGGTTTGTTATTCCTGTATAACACATCTGCCCAGGAGCCCTTGCTGTTGCTTTCCAGTAAACAGAATTTTTAATAATAGGTGTAGATTTTACTGTCACATGTGTAGTCTGTAAGTCTCTGAAATGAAAAAAATCAAGTCTGAGAGGAAGAAACATGGGAACCAAATGGATTTTAAAAGTTTTAAACTGACAATATAACAAGAATCTTATATTCTTGTGAAGAATAATTTAAAATTATTCAAAATGTTTCCTTTTAATTTGGGCTCCAATAATTAATAACATCAGTTAGCAGATCTCTAGAGAACAACATTTCAATCTACTTTTTCCTTTCATTACAATTGCTATAGATTTTAAAAATAAAATTGGTCTCAGTCAGAAATTCAGTTGGCAAAGATGGTTATAGATTAGAAATAATTATAATTTACTAATGAATTCTCGGTGACTGATCTTTGAGGAGCCCTATTCTCTCCCTAGTTACCCTTTTGTCCTAAATGTATTTGTAAAAGCCCTTTGGATTCTCCTTAATCCTATTTGCCAAAGCTATCTCATGTCCCCTTTTTTCCCTCCTGATTTTCCTCTTAAGTATACTCCTACTTCCTTTATACTCTTCTAAGGATTCACTCAATCTCTGCTGTCTATACCTGACATATGCTTCCTTTTTTCTTAACCAAAACGTCAATTTCTTGAGTCATCCAGCATTCCCTACAACTAATAGCCTTTCCTTTTACCCTAACAACAGGAATATACCATCACTGGACTCTCATTATCTCCTTTCTGAAGGCTTCTCATTTTCCAGCCGTCCCTTTACCTGTGAATATCTGCCCTCAATCAGCTTTCGAAAGTTCTTGCCTAATACCGTCAAAATTAGCCTTCTTCCAACATAGAACTTCAACTGTTAGATCTGGTCTATTCTTTTCCATCACTATTTTAAAACTAACAGAATTATGGTCGCTGGCCCCAAAGCACTCCCCCACTGACACCTCAGTCACCTGCCCTGCTTTATTTCCCAAGAGTAGGTCAGGTTTTACACCTTCTCTAGTAGGTACATCCACATACTGACTCAGAAAATGTTCTTGTACACTCTTAACAATTTCCTCTCCATGTAAATCCTTATGGCGGTCCCAGTCCATGTTTGGAAAGTTAAAATCCCCTACCATAACCACCGTATTATTCTTACAGATAACTGAAATCTCCTCACAAACTTGTTTCTCAATTTCCCACTGACGATTCTGGTGTCTATAATACAATAAGAAGATCAGCAAGAGGGCCTTTGTGTGGAGCCGCAGGAAGTGGGAGAGATACTAATGAGTATTTTGCATCAGTGTTTACTGTGAAGAAGGACATGGAAGGTATACAATGTGGGGAAGTAGACGTTGACATCTTGAAAAATGTCCATATTACAGAGGACGAACTGCTGGATGCCTTGAAATGCACAAAACTGGATAAATCCTCAGGACCTGATTAGGCATACCCCAGAACTCTGTGGGAAGCTAAGGAAGTGATTGTTGGGCCCCTTGTTGAGATAGTTAGAGTCATAGAGATGTACAGCATGGAAACAGACCCTTCGACCCAACCCGTCCATGCTGACCAGATATTCCAACCCAATCTAGTCCCACCTGTCAGCACCCAGCCCCTATCCCTCCAAACCCTTCCTATTCATATACCCATCCAAATGCCTCTTAAATGTTGCAATTGCACTAGCCTTCACCACTTCCTCTGGCAGCTCATTCCATACACGTACCACCCTCTGTGTGAAAAGGTTGCCCCTTAGGTCTCTTTTTTTTATATCTTTCCCCTCACCCTAAACCTATGCCCTCCAGTTCTGGATTCCCCAACCCCAGGGAAAATACTTTGCCTATTTATCCTATCCATGCCCCTCATAATTTTTTAAACCTCGATAAGGTCATCCCTCAGCCTCCGACGTTCCAGGGAAAACAGCCCCAGCCTGTTCAGCCTCTCCCTATAGCTCAAATCCTCCAACCCTGGCAACATCCTTGTAAATCTTTTCACAACATCTTTCCGATAGGCAGGAGACCAGAATTGCAGTTGTATCATCAATAGTCACAGGTGAGGTGCCAGAAGACTGGAGGTTGGCTGAAGTTTATAAACCTCTATAAGGTCACCCCTCAGCCTCAGACGCTCCAGGGAAAACATTCCCAGCCTATTCAGCCTCACCTTATAGCTCGACTCCTCCAACAACTCCTGGCAACATCCTTGTAAATCTTCTCTGAACCCTTTCAAGTTTCACAGCATCCTTCCAACAGGAAGGAGACCAGAATTGCACGCAATATTCCAACAGTGGCCTAACCAATGTCCTGTACAGCCGAAACATGACGTCCCAACTCCTGTACTCAATACTCTGACCAATAAAGCAAAGCATTTAAGATAGGTAGTTAAGGACAAGCCAGGGAACAATAGACTAGCAAACCTGACATTGGTGGTGGGCAAGTTGTTGGAGGGAATCCTGAGGGACACATTTTGGAAAGGCAAGGACTGATTAGGGATAGTTAGCATGGCTTTGTGCATGGGAAATTATGTCTCACTAACTTAATTGAGTTTTATGAAAAAATAACAAACAGGATTGACGAGGGAAGAGCATGGACATGATCTATATGGACTAAGGAGTGGCAGATGGAGTTTAATTTTGAGAAATGCGAGGTGATGCATTTTGGAAAAGCAAATCTTAGCAGAATTTATACACTTAATGGTAAGGTCATAGAGAGTGTGGCTCAACAAAGAGATCTTGGAGTGCAGGTTCATAGCTCCTTGAAAGTAGAGTCGCAGTAGATAGGATAGTAGAGAAGGCAATTGGTATGCTTCCCTTTATTGGTCTTTTCCCTGGGGTGTGGGAGTCCAGAACTAGAGGGCATAGGTTTAGGGTGAGAGTGGAAAGATATAAAAAAGCGATCTAAGGGGCAACGTTTTAAAACACAGGGTGATTCGTGTATGGAATGAGCTGCCAGAGGAAGTGGAGGCTAGTACAATTGCAACATTTAATGGGCATCTGGATGGCTATACGAATGGGAAGGGTTTAGAGGGATTTGGCCCGGGTGCTGGCAGGTGGGACTAGATTGGGTTGGGATATCTGGTCGGCATGGATGAGTTAAACCAAAGTGTCTGTTTCCATGCTGTACATCTCTATGACTTTATGACTGACTGTGTGGAATTTGCATGTTCTCCTCATGTCTACGTGTAGTTCCTCTGGGTGCTGTGGTTTCCTCCCACTGTCCAAAGATGTGCAAGTTAGGTGGGCTGGCCATAGGAAATGCAGGGTTACAGGGATAGGGTAGGGGGTGGGTCTAGGTAGGATGCTCTTTAGAGGAGTGGTGTGGACTTGATGGGCTGAATGGCCTGCTTCCGCACTGTCAGGATTCTATGCAAAATAACCTAATTGTTATCTTAATATCAACTCATCCCCCGATACTTCAGAATGATCCTCTATATGAAAATTCAGTATCACTGATCTCAATGTTGTCTCTGCTATCTGCATTTCTACTTTTAAAGATCTAGAAGGGAGATTTTCTGCTGGGCATCAACCGGAAATTACACTGACTATGTTCTTATGATGTCAACACAATGCGACAGTCCAAAATAGTTTGAATTTTGGGATGCCATAACAAATGCGCATCAAGCTATAGACTCTCTGGGGGCATTTCAATACAGCCGTTATCTCCAGCAGCCAAGTGCTATGAGTGGATGGAATAGAAGATGGTCCTTGACTGTTAATGAAGTCATGTTCTCTTAAAAAGTATCAGTTGGGCATCTCAATACTTGGATCAAATGGAACTAGTATGCACTTTGCAATTATAATGTGAAGGTGCAGGAGCTGGACTGGGGTTGACAATGTTAAAAATCACATGACACCAGGTTTTAGTCCAACAGGTTTATTTGTAAGTACAAGCTTTTGGAGTGCTGCTCCTTCATCAGATAACTCGTGGAGTAGGATTATAGGGCAAAGAATTTATAGCAAAAATTCATGCATCAATTGTAAGAATAAGACCGTGAATTGTATGTTTAAACAGACTACCATCTTACTTATTTTGGGTCGGTATGTGAGCAAACCAATCAAAGTCCTGGCTGAAAATTGGCTCAGGTGGGCAAATGGTTATTAAAAAGTCCATACCAGGTTTTGCTCTGCTGGTCACCCATTTTTCAATGAGAAGCTTGTGTTAGAAAATCACGTTAGTTTCATGTATCTATACTCTGGGGTGTTGCCCTACACTGACGCACAGATTTTTAATTTTTATTCTTGTTTTCAAATCATTCAAAAGCCTCATTTCTCCTTAGCTCTGTAACGTCCTGCAGCCCTACAAGCCGTAAGGATAGAATAGAATAGAAATTTATGGTCATTTATATTTTTACATGAAAAATACAGTGAAAAGTTTTATAATTCGTCCCACCGCAGCACTACATCAATGACAGAAGTCACATAATAATGAAAAAAGAAATATTAAGTCAAAGTTCATCACAGCTCAGTTATTGGCTTCTGGGTTTGGGGAAAGCCAATTAAGAAGTGGTAGAATACCCTGAAGATGAGATCGCCATCCTGGGTCAAGGTGGTCACGCCAGCTGCTGGAACACTGAGCCAAAAACCTCCACCAAAGAAGACCACCACGCCAGGCCGCTTCTGCTGGATGAGACTGCCTGCTAGGCCACTGGAATAACTGAAAGCTGAACACGAAGAAGGCCTCCATATGGGGAAGAGGCCTCCACACCAGGATAGCACCGCGCCCATGCTGTGCTGAGACCGCCCTCTCACCTCCTTCAGGTGCCCAGGCCCTGCTGCGGATCCCAAGCCTTGACCTAGCCTGTGAATCTGGGCTGTGGGTGGGGGTGGGGTGGGGGAGGGGTCAGCCTGAGACCTGCTCATCACTCACCAGGAGACCCCCTGAGCTGGGTTGGAGCCTCATCTGCCTCGTCTTGGTATTGCCACCACTGCTGCCTTGGCAGGAGCCCTCCTCCCTCACCTGCCACTCTCCAGACCCAAAAAAGAATAAATTAAGAAAGAAAAGGAAACAAAGTGAAAAGAAGGGAAAAAAGAGGAAGAAAGCCGATGGGAGCAGACAAGGCCCGAGCTCAACCCACCTTCTCCACCACCATCTTTATCAATGATCTCTGCACTCCAATTTTGATCTGTAAATGTGTTGCTGGAAAAGCGCAGCAGGTCAGGCAGCATCCAAGGAACAGGAGAATCGATATTTCGGGCATCAGCCCTTCTTCAGGAATGAGGAAAGTGTGTCCAGCAGGCTAAGATAAAAGGTAGGGAGGAGGGACTTGGGGGAGGGGCGTTGGGAATGCGATAGGTGGAGGGAGGTCAAGGTGAGGGTGATAGGTCGGAGTGGGGTGGGGGCGGAGAGGTCAGGAAGAAGATTGCAGGTTAGGAAGGCGGTGCTGGGTTCGAGGGATTTGACTGAGACAAGGTGGGGGGAGGGGAAATGAGGAAACTGGAGAAATCTGAGTTCATCCCTTGTGGTTGGAGGGTTTCTCCAGATTCCTCCAGTTTCCTCATTTCCCCTCCCCCCACCTTGTCTCAGTCAAATCCCTCAAACTCAGCACCGCCTTCCTAACCTGCAATCTTCTTCCTGACCTCTCCGCCCCCACCCCACTCCGGCCTATCACCCTCACCTTGACCTCCCTCCACCTATCGCATTCCCAACGCCCCTCCCCCAAGTCCCTCCTCCCTACCTTTTACCTTAGCCTGCTGGACACACTTTCCTCATTCCTGAAGAAGGGCTGATGCCCAAAACATCGATTCTCCTGTTCCTTGGATGCTGCCTGACCTGCTGCGCTTTTCCAGCAACACATTTTCAGCTCTGATCTCCAGCATCTGCAGTCCTCACTTTCTATTCCAATTTTGATACCTTGTGCAGCTGATTCTCATCAGACCAACAGAGGCTAATGTCCAGTTGCCTAGGTCCCGATCTCAGGAATTTCTTCCTTAAGCCTCTCTGATTCTCTGTTATTGAAATCCTTCTAAGATTAACCTTAAAACTTACACCTTTGTCCAGTTGTTTAGTAATCTCTTCACCCCAACACATTTTGTTTGATATTGATCCCATGAAGCACTGTGGGACATTTTGCTGCTTTAAAGGAACTATATTGAAGCTAATTGTCATTATTGGATACCTCTGTTTATTCACTCTGGGGAGATGCATTCAATTAATGATATTTAATTATGTGTTTTTCTAAAATATAATATCATGTATTTCTTTGCACTGCACTGCACCTGACATCTACTTATTAATGCTGCTAACTTGTTTAAGTTGTTTAATAATTTCCTTCATTTTTCCTTCATCTGTATTCCCCTGGTTTGATCCTGAAAGTTCAATAACATTCTTCTACGTGACCCATGAAAAGTTAATTATATAAATGGGAAACAACAGAGGTGTACTCACAGGTTTCAGGTGCACCTGCGTATCCATATTCCATCAGTTTGAACAGAACAGAGCTTTTGTGCTCTTTGCTTTCTATCTCCTCTTCATACTTGGAAATGCATTCTCTTCAACATCAGGGCACACATTCCTACCTTCACTGCCTGAGCAGTACTCTAGCTTCATTTACAATGCAACAAGCACAATCCACTTCCAATGCATGGATTTCAAAATAATG
Source organism: Chiloscyllium punctatum (assembly GCF_047496795.1). NCBI lineage: Eukaryota > Metazoa > Chordata > Chondrichthyes > Orectolobiformes > Hemiscylliidae > Chiloscyllium > Chiloscyllium punctatum. The sequence continues at coordinate 65,679,718 of NC_092762.1, forward strand.
TTTTGCTTTCAAAACATGTATCCTCCCATATGCCTTAATCTTGGCAATTTGGCACATAAGAGATACAATGTAAATTTTTTCTTTGAATATCCACTTATGCCCTTGAGCTTCAAACACTTAGTACAGATGTGTTCACTCTGGATTACCTTGTGTCCATCAGCTGTCCCATGCTGCAGCAGCAACACATCACCCATCCTGCTATCCCTATCGTATTGATTTAATTTGTAAATTAATCACTCTAGATTCCCTATTCTTTAAGCTTTACTGTTATGATATCGTTTTAGTAAAAAAAAACAGCTCTATCAATTTTATAAGCAAAAGTGAGGATTGCAGATGCTGGAAACCAGAGTTTAGATCGGCGTGGTGCTGGAAAAGCACAGCAGGTCAGGCAACATCTGAGGAGCAGGAAAATCGACGTTTCAGGCAAAAGTCCTTCATCAGGAAGGGCTTTTGCCCGAAACGTTGATTTTCCTGATCCTCGGATGCTGTCTGACCTGCTGTGCTTTTCCAGCACCACTCTATCAATTTTATGTTTAGCAGCTATTTTTAAGAGACAAGAAAAGCAACTGGAGATCTAAAGAAGTTATGTTCACTTTAAACACAAGGAATATTCCCCACTTCTTCACATTCTGTTCTATTACCCTGATGTAGTTATATAAGGTGTGATTTGTCTGGTTGGCATACAAAACAATAATTTTTACTCTATCTTGGTGCATGTGATAATAATAAACCAAATCAAATCGTGCCATATTATGCCATTGCCAATAATTTAATCAGTTCAGGTTGTTGATGAAATTATTCTGCCACTGGCCTTTCTCCAGGTCAGCCTCTTGATCTGTGCCCTTTATCCTTTCTCACTCATTTCTCATTCTGGAGCAATTCATTCTTATGGTAAACTGAAAACATCTCTCTTCTCCATTTGCACTGAATTTCCACTTGAACTAAATTTCCAGCCACTGACTCGAGCTCTGCCCCATTCAATAGAACTCTCCTTCACATGGACCATGCACCTTATACTGTAACAAATCTATGAATGGAAATGCAAAACGAATAGCAACCTCAACACTGGTTCCTGAGGAAACTGTAAACTTTGCCCCGAGATTGAAAAAATAACTGCTTGTTGCTGCTTCTCTGGCTTCTTTTCCTTAACCAATTTTGTAAATTTGTGATATCTAATCAAATGTCTTTTGAAGGTCCACATACAGAAAATCAACCCGACTATCTTTGTTAACCATCTCTATTAATTCGTCAAAAAAAACTCTATCGAGTTGGTCGATATCTGACTTCTGAATGTTCAGTAAAGTAATATGTATATTAAATTACATTTGGTCAATAAGACCAAGGAGCAGAAATTAGGCCATTTGGCCCATCGGGTCTGCTCCGCCATTAGATCCCTGCTGATAGGTTTCTCAATCCCATTTTCCTGCTTTCTCCCATAACCATCTATGGAATTCATTGCCACAGAAGACTGTGGAGGCCAGTCATTGAGTATATTTAAGTTCAATTTAGCAAATATATTTGATTCAAAATTCCAGCTCTTAATTTTTGCCTCTTTGTCTGATTCATGAGGATAAGAAATAGGAACAGGGGTGGGCTATTTGGCTGCTCCAGGTCATTTCACTATTCCAAAATGTTTTGAGCAATATGATTGTTGCCTTAGGCAATGTCATTAAGTTATGGTGTTATTTTACTGTACATTATGAGAATGAGATACTTATTTGGTCTTTTGCAATCATCCATGAAGTATAAAAGATCAAAAGAAAACATGGGAATGGTAAAGTTTGAAAAGAACAGTGCAACCAATACAGGAAAATGTGACACTTCCTGAGCTATTTTATTTTATAGGTGAGGTGTGACATTAACACATTTGGGAAGCCACTCTGAAAGCAACATTATTGCTTCAGCTGTGTTGCTAGTGGTCAAAGTAACAAGCTGAAGCATTCAATACAAGGATCTATTATGCCATTGCCAATATTTTAGTCAGTTCTGAAGGAACATATTCATGCCAACAAAGATGTGGCTGTGCAAGTCTTATAAAAAGCTATTTTTTAAAAAAATGTTTAGGGTTAGGACATGTGTTATATATTATAAAGCTTCAAATTTTACTGTAAACTATTTACTCATGGTTTGTAAGGATTGTGTAACATAAAATATGATAATAGATTCAATGAAGGCCAAAGCATGCTTTGTTTATGAAAAATAATCCTTCTGTTTTTAATAAATGATTATTCTGTGGCTATAAATATTAGAGGTAATTTTTCCAAGCATCTGTTTAAACAGAAATTCAACCAATTAGTAATATCCAAAATAGTCACCACAGCCTCTAAATCATCCTAAAATTTCACTAAAATTCCCAATATTTGTTGTAGTCATTATTCATAGAGAAAAAGAGATTGCCACAGCAAGTTAATTCATTCTAATGGTGTGGCATAATCGGTATTTGTATTCAAATCAGGTTACCTGTTTTGGCACAAATATAATTCATCCTCCCTTTCAGTTCTGCAGACCTCAGGTATAATTTGTACTGCTCTGCATTCACTCCAAGGCAGTATTGCCATCACAGTGGCAGAAGTGGATACGACAGATGCTGGAGATTAGAGTCAAGATTAGTGAGGTGCTGGAAAAGTACAGTGGGTCAGACAGCATTCGAGGAGCAGGAAAATCGACGTTTCAGGCAAAAGCCCTTTCCTGATGAAGGCCTTTTGCCTGAAACATCAATTTTTCCTGTTCCTCGGATGCTCCTGACCTGCTGTGCTTTTTCAGCACCACTCTAATCTTGATACTGATTGCCATCACAGTGTTTGGTTCAAAGTGGAGTAGGCTTATATGTTTTTGAAAACGCATCATAGATCTGAAAATGTATCCGTAAACACAATACTTTCCTTGGGACTGACATTGATTCAATTGACACCCAGCTTTGCCAAAGTATCAACAGAACCCTGTTTAAATTGTACATGCAGCAATTGATTGGAGAAATTCCTTATGAAATATGGGGCAATACATTTTGATTTTTAAAAAAACTTATTCCAATTGGTTTCTGTTTGCATTACTAATTTTCTAATCCTAAAATGTTGGTGTTGGAACTGAATAATTGTGATTAATTTTCAATCACTGCAGACTTCAAGAGAGAATCTAGTTAAGGTCAACATGTAAGCATTGTGTATTATTTCCATTGGCCTTGTTTATCTAACGTTCTCTTAAAATGGTCATATTCAGCTCCTCCACTATTGTCAGTGATAGTGAATTTCACGTTCCCCACACTATAAAAGTAAAGTCGCCATAGTCTTATCAAAGCAGGGGGCTGCTCCCTCATCAGAAAGAGGTGACTGGTGGTAAGTGTAACCCAATGTTCACCTCATCTAGATGAAGGGAGAGGTTGAGAAGAGGAGTCATAGATCATAGAGATGTACAGCATGGAAACAGACCCTTCGATCCAACCCGTCCATGCCGACTAGATATCCCAACCCAATCTAGTCCCACCTGTCAGCACCTGGCCCATACCCCTCCAAACCCTTCCTATTATATATACCCATCCAAATGCCTTTTAAATGTTGCAATTGCACTAGCCTCCACCACTTCCTCTGGCAGCTCATTCCAGACATGTACCAACCACTGTGTGAAAAAGTTGTCCCTTAGGTCTCTTTTATATCTTTTTCCCTCTAACCCTAAACCTATGCCCTCTAGTTCTGGACTCCCCCACCCCAGGTAAAAGATCTTGTCTATTTATCCTATCTCTGCCCCTCATAATTTTATAAACCTCTACAAGGTCACCCCTCAGCCTCCGACGCTCCAGGGAAACTTGCCCCAACCTATTCAACCTCTCCCTATAGCTCAAATCCTCCAACCCTGGCAACATCCTTGCTAATATTTTCTGAACCCTTACAAGTTTCACAACATCCTTGTGATAGGAAGGAGACCAGAATTGCACACAATATTCCAATAGTGACCTAACCAATATCACGTACAGCCGCAATATGACCTCCCAACTTCGATACTCAATACTCCAACCAATAAAGAAAAACATACCAAAAGCCGCCTTCACTATCCTATCTACCTGCAATTTTACTTATAGCATTTCAGTAGTATGATGGCAAGGCTTTGGTTGATTGTTTGTATACCGATATTTTCAATTATATGCATGGTTCCACAATGTGCAAAAGTTGGTTAATTGACAAACTTTATAATATCTTTCAAACAGAACAGATACAGTAGTTGGGATATTCATGGACCTCGTGAGATTTTTTTGATAGTGTGCCACACAAGAGATTTCTAGGAAAACATTAAGGAGAATGGAATTAACTGGAGAATACCAAACTAGATTAAAGTTGGTTAGAAGAGAGGAAAGGGTAGGAATTAAGGAAGATTTTCAGAATGATTGGATTTGGTAATGGTTCCACTTTGCAATGGTTTGTCTTCAGTATATATATTGTCTATCAGCCCACAGAAAGTGGAGCAAATATTTGCAGATGAAAGCAAAGTTAGGAATAAAAGTTAATTCTTTAAAATAATTAAAAGAAACTGTGAAATGATAGTATTAGACTAAACTGTAGTCATTTAAACTCAGTGCCAGTAATTGTTTTTTTTAAAAAGTTGTCCATGGGATGTGAGTATCATTGACAAAGGGCTGGCGAATTGTCTGCTTCAATTTCTACATTCCATCTGATATAAGCATTCAGAGTGATGTAAAGGAAGTTCCAGGGTTTTAACCCAGTGACTGTGAAAGAATGGCAAATTGTGAGGTGATGCATCATGGAGAAAAATTAAATCAATAATTGTACTCTGACTGGAAGCCTTGGTGCTGCAGCAGAGCAAGGGACTGATGGAAGTCGTTAGATTCACAGAGTATGAAAGGCAGCCATCAGGTTGATAATACTGATAAAAAGAAAGATAATAGAGTATTCAAGGGATATTGAATATCAAATTAGCAGCTGTAACACTTCCTGGGGAGATCAGTCACAGGCAAATGTTCCCAGAAACAGACTGTTTTGGTGTTATTCAAAAATGTGTTGATATCTCACCTGAAATTACTTGCAGAGAATTTCCCCATGCGCTGTTTTACTTTTCATGGCTTCATTAATTCAATTCAATAACAACGAATTCAACAAGGAATGCTGTCTTACCTATCAGGCATCTGTGGAAATTTTTCTTCTAAGGTTCTTCGTGGAACATAAAGATTGTCATCTAGAAAATTCATTTTATAAAGCAAAGCAGATAATAGCTGTGGCTGCAATGGCGACATCTCTTATTTATAAATTGAAATGTTTTTCCGACTGGTTGCTATCAACAAGGTTCCTATGGCAACAGCTATGAAAGTGTATCTTGAATTTCAGTATATCAAAAATAATCTAATGCTAACAGTTTCTCTCCACTTGTCCAACATAAAGTGTGCTTAAAAGTTGACTGTTATGCACTTATTTATTTATTATTTACACCCTGGTATTCTTTTTAAGCATTGGAAAAAGGTGCAGAGGAGACTTAGCAGGATGTTGCCTGGTATGGAGGGAAGGTCTTATGAGGAAAGGCTGAGGGACTTGGACCTGTTCTCATTGGAGAGAAGGAGGCTAAGAGGGGATTTAATAGAGACATACAAAATGATCAGAGGATTAGAGAGGTTGGACAGTGAGAGTCTTTTTCCTGATTGTATGAGGGGGCATAGCTGCAAATTGAAGGGTGATAGATTTAAGACTAATGTCAGAGGCAGGCTCTTTACTCAGAGTGATAAGGGTGTGAAATGTCCTGCCTGCCAATGTAGTTAACTCAGTCACATTAGGGGCATTTAAATAGTCCTCGGATAATCATATGGATGATGATGGGATAGTGTAGGGGGATGGGCTTAGATTAGTTCACAAGTCGATGCAACATCGAGGGCCGAAGGGCATGTTCTGAGCTGTATTGTTCTATGTGGCATACAAAGGTGTATTTTTGGCTATGCTAACTAGTTAAATTAATACATCATTTTTGCCGTGATGGAAAGGCTCTCCATTATGGTGTACATCCACATCTATGGGTAGAATCTTGCCAGACCCTGAATGATATGGGCGATAGTGAGAAATCTGGGAAAGTCATGTAAGATGTGCAGCAAGGCCCTTCTCAATGTTAAGTCCAAAATGTCGCTTTTGCTAACCAAGTTCTGGATGTCAAGAAGAGATTCTCACTAGTGAGCAGTCAGAGAGGCCTATTAGCAGAAATTATTGCTCATTATCATCCTCACTATTTCTTGACTTGATGGTAATAGTAGAGTCTGGAATATGCCAGTCCATGAGGCTAGCAGATTATTTGAGCTCCTCAGCTCAGTTTTGAGCATCTATTATCTATCTATTTTGAATTTAATCCATTTGCATGTCCTTCAGGAGTCAACCAACTCCAGCAGTTTTGAGAATAGATTGTTAGAAGCTTAGGCTATTCTCCTGAGAAGGGTAAGGGAAAAGTCAATAGAGGTTTTCAAATGTACAAAGGATTTGGATGAGTAGATAGAGAGAAACTATTCATATTTGTAGATGGGTCACAAATCAATAAATTTAAAGTGATTGGCTAAAGTACTGAGCATGATGAAGAAAATATTTTTATTAAGCAATTGGTTATCTGGAACTTGCTTCAAAGGACGATGGCAGCAAACTCAATCGTAGCTTTCAAAGTAAACCCCTGAATAGAAATCTTTGAAGGACTATGGTAAAAGGACATCCAGGGGGACTAAGTAAACTGATCTGGAGTGAACTGGTTTGAAGGGCCAAATGGCCTCCAACTGTGCCTCGAACAGTTAGAACTCTGTGGGTAATAAATACATTCCATGGACAGATTTTCAAAATTCACATAATTTTAAGGTGTAACTGTGGGGAAAATGTTTGGAACAAGAGAAGTTGAAAATCTATTTAATTGGTGTATTGAAGGGCCGCCTTCCAAATAATGGCCTGCATTTTCTCTTTCAAAATTAAGACAATGCAGAAGAGACTTACCAAGATGTTGCCTTTGCTGGAGTGAGGGTGCATACATGAGGATCAGTGGTCGGCACAACATCGTGGGCTGAAGGGCCTGTTCTGTGCTGTACTGTTCTATATTCTATGATTCATCTATAAAGAGAGACGAGGAAGGCTGGGGCTGTTTTCCTTAGAGCATGATGTAGGGGTGCTGGTATTGGACTGGGTTGGGCAAGGTCAAAAGTCACACGACACCAGGTGTGTTCAACGGGTTTATTTGAAAACACTGGCTTTTGGAGCACCGCTCCTTCATCAGGTGTTAGTGAAAGGAAGATCTTGAGGTAGTTAATAGCTTGCCAAGCTGCTGGGTTATCATGCACGATATTTGCTGCTAACCAACCACCTCACCCACAACCTGAGCTAGAGATCTTCACGACAACCTTAAAGGAAGATCTTACACACAGAATTTATAAGGAATTTATATCAAAAGGTCATACAACTCATACAAACAAATTGAACACACGTAAGATGGCTCTTAAATCTTTAATCAGTTAGAGGAGAGGAGGAGGTTTCAATTGATTTAATATGCATATCCCAGAAATTTTTTCAAGTCTCTGCCCTGAGACAACTTAAGGTGTTATCAATATAAAAGTCATGATTTGGAAGTGCTGGTGTTGGACTGGAGTGGACAAAGTTTAAAAATCACACAACACCAAGTCATATTCCAACAAGTTTATTTGGAAGCATTGGTTTTTGAATTGTTGCTGCTTCATCGGATGGTTGGACTATAACCTGGTGTTGTGATTTTTAACTCCATATGAAGGAGGTGACACCTCCAGTCAGATAATGTACTTCAGGCGTGAGGAGTCTGTCTGTGTCTTTTATTTCCAAAGTAGGAGTTTATAAGATGCCACATTGACTGATTGTGCTTTTTGAAGAAAATATAATGTATCTGCAAATGCAAAGTCACCCCACAGATTTGTGTGTGTGTATATGTGGCAGAAAGTTAATACAGGATTTAAGGTAATAAACCTCACCAGATGGTATCTAAACTAAAAGGGTGGTAGAACCATTAAGACATCAAGTTCACTTCTGCCATCCTGACAGCAGTCTGTATACCACTCCATGCAGGTGTGAAGAATGCCCTAGATGTGATTTATACTGCCACAAATTCTCTACTCTAAAGATGAAATTCCTTGAGGCCCTATTCATCATGGCCGGTGACTTCAACTAAGCCAACCTCAAAAGGGTGCTGCCAAAGTATGACCGACACACCTCTTACCCAACATGAGGACCGAACATTCTGGACCACTGCTACACATCCATCAAGCCTACCGCTCCACCCCCAGTCCACACTTCGGAAAAGTAGGTCACAGCACTGTGTTCCTCCTCCCAGCTTACAAGCAGAAGCTGAAATGGGAGGATTCTTCACAAAAGGAAGTACAATACCGCTCTGAGGCTGCGGAAGACTGTCTCCAGGACAGCTTGGAATTGGTGGACTGGATAGTGTACAAGTACCCAGCAGAAAACCTAGATGAGTACGCAACCACCGTCACAGACATCATTAGCAAATGTGTGGAGGATTGTGTACCAAGGAAATCAATCTGAGTGTTCCCTAAGTGTAAACCTTGGATGATCCACTCCCTACTAAAGACCAGATGTGCAGCATTCAAATCGGATGACCCAGTCCAACACAGGAAATCCAGATATGAACTCCGCAAAGCCATCAGCGATGTCAATAGGCAGTACTGGACCAAGTTAGAGGCCCAAACCTACCAAACAGATACCTGCTGCCTGTGACAAGGCCTAAACAACATAACAGGATACAAAATGAAGTAGAGCAAGATAGTGGACAAAGACACACCCCCTCCCTGATGTGCTCAATGCTTTCTCTACTCAGTTTGAGCAGAGTGCTAGTGGTGCGGTGACACTTGCTCCAGACACACCTGTGCCCACTGTCACCACTGCAGACATCAGATCGGTCTTCCTGGGAGTCAGCCCAAGGAAAGCAATGAGCCTGGATGGTGTCTCTGGTTAAGCCCTCAACATTTAGTGCATCAAGAAGACCACCGTTATCCCAGTATCTGAGAAAACACATGCAATGTGCCTTGATGACTACTGCCCAGTGGCTCTGTCCTCAATATTCATGAAATGCTTTGAGAGACTGGTCATGGCCCACATCAAATCCAGTTTCCCAGCCTGCCTCGATCCCTTACAATTTGCCAACTGACATAACAACAGTTCTGCAGTGGACGTCAATTCCCTCTGTCATCCCGCTTCCCCTCCTCCCCTCAGTCAAAGCAAAAATCTCTGAGACAGTATGGCTTTACCTCCTGCATCTTTAGTCCGGGCCCTGGAGGGAGAGAGAATGATCAGGGATATGGGTTCCCAGTGTGCACAGGGATATGGGTTCCCCGTCTTGTCTCTCAAACAGTAGTTTCTTAATGAATTATACAACCATATTACAGGGAGGAGCATCCAGATAAGGTAACATACATATTGATTGGGTGACCATTGTGTTAATAGTGAGTGTTAATAGTAAAGATTAAGCCATCTGCTGTAACACAATGAATAACTGGCTTCACAGAATGAAGGCTTTTCACCTTGTTAAACTGACCTTACATATTGAATGCTTCCAAAATTGTTAAATGGCTCTACATAATGAATGCTTTTCCACCTTGTTAACCCATTACCCTTGCCTCCAGCACCCCATTGTTAGCTGCATATTCTTATCTGATCTAAGTCATGCTCAGCTGAACCTCTTGTTTCACAAAACTCAACTTAATTCTTTCCCTACCTGCTTATATCCTATACACATTCTCACCTAGCCCTGCACACATCCCTGGAACATCTGGACAACAAAGACACCTATGTCAGACTCGTCTTTATCCACTATAGTTCCATCTTCAATATCATTATCCCCTCCAGACTGATCTTAAAACTCCTGAAATGTTCATCTCAGCTCCACGCTCTGCAACTGGATCCTCTGCTTTCTGACGCACAGACTGCAATCAGTGAAGATAAACAATACTCAACACTGGAATCCCCAAAGGATGTGTCCTTAGCCCCTACTGTACTCCCTGTACACCCATGACTGTGTTGTCAAATTTCAGAACAAGTGCCACCTACACGTTTGTTGACACCACCACCATAGTAGGACGGATATCTAACAATGACGAGTCAAAATACAGAAGGTAGAGAGAGGTCTTGGTGATGTGGTTCTCAATGAGAACAGCCTCTCTCTCAATGTCAGCAAAACTAAAGAACTGATAATTGACCCAAGAAATGAGGAGAATGCACCATCAACGGAGTGTAGATTGAGACGGTTGAGAGCATCAAGTTCCTAAGAGTGACAACCTGTCTTAGACTTCCCATGTAGATGCGACGGTCAAGAAGGCACAACAACGCCTCTTCTTCAGGTGGCTCAGGAAATTTGGCATCTCCCTTAAGACTCTGACCAACCTCTACCAACTTGAAAGCATACTATACGGGTGCATTACTGCCTGGTATAGCAACTGCTCTGCCCAGGACCATAAAACTACAGAAGGTTGTGTGCATAGCCCAGACCATCACAGAAACCAACCTTCCATCCATGGAGTCCATTTATACAGCTTGTTGCTGCCAACATCATCAAAGACCCATTGCACCCCTGTAATGATTTCCTACAACCTCTTATTTCAGGCAGAAGATGCAGACATTTGAACACGCACCAGCATGTTCAGAAACAGCTTTACTAGACTGGGCATTACTAGACTGATGAATGGACTCTCCAGCCTCAAGTCATGCTGATCTCGCTAATGTTGATCTCTCCTCGTGCCTGCTTTGTGCGATGAAACCTGTATGTTGCTGCCAGAGTTGTTTTTATAACCCTTGATCTGTACAGCTGGCTTACCATGATCTGCCTGTACTGCTCTTAAGCAACACTTTTCACTGTACTTCAGTAAATGTGACAATAGATCAATCAATGAGCATTATTTAAATGATAACTTGAAGTGCCATCGCATGGGCTATAGCATACAAAAGCAATGTGCCAAGTTTTGGAAATAGGACTGGAGCATATACATGCTTGATGAACAAGCACCTACACAGTGTGTCAAAAGATTCTTTATCGTGCTTTGAAAAACTCTATACTCAATTGTTAATAACCAGCTGTTTGCATTGTAAGCTTTTTTTGTATTGATTTGCAAAAATGATAGTATCTCTTGAGAATTTTTTGCAGAAACTCAGCAGATCTGGCAGCAGGGAGAAAACAAGGTTTACATTTCGAGTTCACTGACCCTTCTTCATAACTGTTTCTTTGAATGTTTTGTGACAAGACAACTCTGGCGCAGTAGGGCTTAAACCAGGGTCTCCTAGATCAGAGATAGGGACGTTATCACTGCACCGCAATAACCCCTTTTGTTTTAATTGTCAGACTCTACAGGGTACAGTTAATATGATGCAAGTTGCATTTAGCGGCCCACGCCTATAGTTACAGCCAGATATGGGCGGGACGGTAGGGTAGGCTAATTTGCATGAAGCTTCTCTACTGGTCCAGAATACAACGTAACCTTCAGCGGGTGTTTGTGACGTATATAATTGACACGCCAGGTAACCACACGCAGCGAGCAATATTTGCTATTAGCATACATATTTGCATCGGCGGTGGAACCGTATCCAATAAGCGCAGAGATGGGCGTCTACTTCCGGTAGCAGTGTTGTTTGAGAAGTACCTCCTTCCAGCGGGGGAGAAGTCGCCGAGGGGCCGAAGGTTGAAATTGAAGGGGTATTTTTCTTACTAGTTTATTTAAAAAGAAAAGAAAAATTCATAATTCTCGTCGGACGATGGCAAATTAATAAACTTAAAGAAAAGGTATTTTAACTAAGATCTATTTGCATGGAATCCTAAATTTCTTTTTTACTGACGAGGTGCGGTGATTATAATCCGCCTGGTGAGATCTAAAGTGGAGGGATGAAACCTTCAGGTTGGGAAATGTCCGATTCATTTTGTGTATATGCATTTCTGATTTTTTTTTAAAGTTGCGATGCAGAAGGCGAAAAAACTAATTAACGGCCAGGGCAGTGTGAGCCGGGGTCTCTGCGCATGCGCCCATCAGGAACAATCAGAGTTCAATGGCACAGCATTACAACAACAACTTGCATTTTATGTTTTGAGTATAGGCTGCATAGAGTCATACAGCAAGGAAACAGGCTCTTCGATCCAACTTATCCCTGCTGACCAAGTTTCCCAAACTGAACTAGCCCCACTTGCCTGTGTATGGCCCATATCCTCCTAAACCTTTCCTCTTTGTGTACCTGTCCAAATGTCTTTTAATTGTTGTAACTGCACCTGCATCTGTCACTTCCTTTGGCAATTCATTCCACTTACCAACCAACTTCTGTGTGACCACATTACCCCTCAGGTCCCTTTCAAATCTTTCTCCTCTCTCTCACCTTAATAAGAAAATATGCCACCTAGCTTTGAATTTTCCCAACCTGAGGAGAAAGACCTTTGCTTTTCAACTTGCCTATGTCCCTCATGATTTTATAAACCTCTATAAGGTCACCCCTCTATTCTTCAATAAAAAAGTTACAGCCTATCATTGTGCATTTATATTTGCATCCTGAGGAAGGGTCAGTGGTCCTGAAACATTAAGAATGATTTCTCTCCACAGATGTTCCCAGAACTGCTGAGCATCTCCAGCAGTATCTGTTTTTGTTTGCATTTATGTAGTATTTTTAATATTTAAAAAAAAACTCTCAGGGGCTTCACAGAAATGATGACCAAATAACATTTGACACAGAGCTTTGGATGGAGATTTCAGGATAGGGGTCTATAAGCATGCTCAGACAGTGTTTTATAGGGAAAAAACAAAATAGAAATGAAGATCCTTAGAGCAAATTCCAGAGCTTAAGTCCTCAGTGGTATTAAAGTCAGGGTACTGAAGTGTCTACAATTTGATGAATTCAGAGTATTCTAAGGCGGAGAAGGTCATAAAAACAAATGGTTGAAGCTGTAGAAGAATTTGTAAAATGAAGACTAGAGTGGAAAGCAAAAATAAAAATTTCTGGAGAAATGCAGCAGATCTGGCAACTTCTATGAACAGAAAACAGAATTAATGCTTCAGGTCCAATGGCCCTTTTTCAGAACACCACAGATGCTGTCAAATCTATTGAGTTTCTCCAGCAATTTTAGTAGTTTTTCTCTGGATTTCCAGCATCTGCTTTTTTTTTTTGGCTCTTTTTGTTGAGAATTTAAAATTGTGGCCCTGCTGGGCTGGAAGCCATTCAGGGGTTGACTGTGACAGTGATGGTTGATCAGATGTGGACATGTTATATGGGCAATAGCGATTTAGATGATCTGAAGTGTATGGAGGTTGGAAGATGGTCAGAGATGTTGGAATAGTCAGTTATAGCATTAATAAAGACATAGGTGATCAGGCAGATCCTTTGTCATCAGTTAACTGCCCATGTTTGCCAGAGGCAGTTGTGGAGAATGGAACTAGTTTGGAAGATACTTATTGCACAAAACCATCAATTTGTGATGTTTCTTGCAGCCTTAAGATCTTTTTCATAATTAAAATTATTTAGGTTTGTTGGTAACTATCGAGTGGGAATTTGATAAATATTTGAAATTAGGAAAATTTTAGTGCAATGGGAAAAATGGCGAGATTAACTGGAGAGGTCTTTCAAAAATTGCAGATCTTTTCTGTGCTGTGTTGTTGGTTCAGATTTTTTAATTTTATTTGAAATTGATATTGGGAATTATTTTAAAGCAGTTTTATGTTAGATTTATTTATAGCAAATGATTCTTTAAGGCATTAAATGGATTTAGGATTTTTTGTTGAAATTTAAAGGCTTTGCTTCAGGTGGATTTGGTGGTGAGGCTGGCATTTAATCAAGTGGGCGGAAGGCAGGTGGAAACACAACTCTATCTTAAACATGAGAAAGTCTTCTCTTGCTGCTGATGCTCATTTAAGAGCCTCATTCTGCTGTTTGTGTTTTAATCCAGCCCGGTGGCTCAGTGGTTAGCACTGTTGCCTCTCATCACCAGGGACCCAGGTTTGATTCTAGCCTCGGGTGACTGTCTGTCTGTGTGGAGTTTGCACATTCTTCCTGTGTCTGGATGGGTTTCCTCCAGGTGCTCTGATGTTCTCCCATAATCCAAAGTTGTGAAGGTTAGGTGAACTGACCATGTTAAATTGCCCAGAGTGCTCAAGAGATATGTAGGTTGGAGACAACACAGTGGCTCAAGTGGTTCATGGCACCAGGGACCTGGGTTCAATTCCTGCCTTGGGCGACTGTCTGTCTGTGTGGAGTTTTCACATTCTCCCTTTGCCTACATGGGTTTCCTCCCACAATCTACAGAGTGCAGGTCTGGTGAGTTGGCCATGCTAAATTGCCCATAGTGTTAGGTGCATTAGTCAGGGTAAATATCGGGTAGGGAATGGGTCTGTGTGGGTTAACTGTTTTGGAGGGTCAGTATGGACTTGTTGGGCTGAAGGGCCTGTTTCCATTCTGTAGGGAATCTTAAGCAAATCTTAAAAAAATTAGTCGAGGAAAAATATAGATCATAGAGTAAGGGAATGTGGCTGGGTGGGTTACTCTTCGGAGGGTTGATGTGGACTTGTTAGACCGAAGGGCCAGTTTCTACACTGTAGGGATTCTAATTCTAATGGACTGGTTGTACTAAAGGGTCTGTTTCTGTGCTGTATGACTCGAGATGGGCCACCTGATGATCAAACCACTAAAACACTGCATCTGGGGTCCTTTGTTCAAAGGTTCCTTGATGCCGCACCACCTTACCTATAACCTCCACCTCCACCCCCACCCTGCAGTACTTCTCCCATGTCTAGCCTGGGATCCAGTGATAATCCACGACCTTATGTCGATATTGTGCTGACAGCAGCCACTATTTCTGATTGACAAGCCGATACCAATAAACAACCTGTCCCCATGCCTCCTTGATTTCAGGGCAGCCTTGTTGAAGTCCATTTATGTGCCTGAGTGACACTTAATATGGCAAACCTTCCCTAAAGGGGATAAATAAAGTGGGGCTTTTTCTGGCTCAGCTGACCGACAAGACCCCATTTCCTACATTAAGTGCTGTTCTTAGTGTGCAAAGCTGACTAAGTTGGTGGAAACTATTGTTTAGTGTCTGTTTAGTTGTTATGTTTGCAGTTTTAATACCTATTATTATAGACTGTTACTTTTCAGAGTGTAATTTACCTGAGTAAAATGTCAGGTGATGCTGTATATATTCTTCAGTCTGCTTGTGATTTTTGATCAACTACTCTAGCCACAAAATATTGATCAAAACTTTTTAATTTTGGTTAAGGGAGTGTTTTCCTTTCTGCTTGATTACACACTTTTCATTTGATGGAGTTATTTTTCCTGACTTTCAGGAGTCTGATTTCATTTAGAATGGTGCGAGTTGCCCTTTCAAATCTACTCAGCTAGTACTATTCCTTTCTTCTCGTTGATATTTGCAGCAAGGTTGCCCTATGATATGGCATTGGTTTAGGTTTTTTATATAGCTGTTAATATCTGCTCTATGCTCCTGGTCACTGAATCTTCAGAGGCAGTATATGTGGTAAGTCCAGTTTTTATATGCAATTAGAAATTAGTTCAATCACTATACTCATACAGTTAAGGAATAAGATGCTATATTGATGACTATCCTTACAGTAATAAAATGAAATTGAATGGAAAAATTATTTGTTTACTTATTTCTAATTGTTTGATGATTGATATGGAGGTTTTTAAAATATTTATCTCTTAAATTGTCATAGATTATCCTATAATGACCTCACAAAGTAATAAAGAATCTGTCGTCATGGCTGGGTGAGTAGATTATTTACATTAACTACCCAACTTTCATAGCTTCTATTACCAGCTGATGTCGTATCCTTTCACACCTGCCATCATCACCCTTCTTCAACAAAATAACTCAATTCTTATGTCCTTGCGAATTACAGCTTTTGCCTTCTGTATTGTGTTGTTGCTTTCTGAATTTGTGCTGAATTTTTCCAAACTCTTAATCTTTCCTATAAAGTTTCCATCCTGCCATAGCATAAAAATGTTCTCACCAAAGTCAGATATGTTATCTAGTTGAGTATGATAATGGTAAGTTTTCATTCCTCGGCTATCATGACTCTACTGAAGTCTTTGATTTGGTTGATGAATGAAACACATATCCACTATTTTCAGGCCAGGTGGAAACTCAAATGCCTCATCGCATTTTGCCTGTCTAGTTACATCAAAGAATAACCAAAATGGCTCCTCTTCTTGCTTTTGCCCTTTGGGTTCAGTATCCTCCACGGATAAATCTTTAGTCGCCTTCTATTTTTTATCTATGCGCTACCACTTAGTGACCCAATCTGAAAACAATTTAAGTTTCCATGATCATCTCTGCCTCACCCTCACTTACTTAGAGGCCACCTTAGCCTTTAAATTATCAGACCATTTGTCCCATGTCTGGACAAGCAGTAATGTTCTTCAGCTAAACATTAGGAAGACATAGGCACCGATTACCATGGCTTATCACAAACCCATATCACTAAGTCCACCCCTCTCCATGACGAATGTTTGATTCTCCTAAACTAGGTAAGCTTTAATTTAAATGACACATCAGTTATAAAATTTTCATCCTTACAAATCTTTCCATGGCCTCTATATGATGTTCTCCAGCTCTATCACTCGCAAATGTCCCTCTACTCGACTTACTCTGATTTCTCTAACATTTGAATTTTAATATCTTCAGCAGTCAAGCCCTATGTTCTAGAATTCCCCACTTTTAAGACACTTATTCAAAACCTATGTCTTTTGGTTATTGGCCCTGATGTCATCTTATGTGCAGTAGTGTTACATTTTGTTTGTCATAGCATATGCAATTTGATTATGTTTAAAGTAGTAGATAAATAAAAGTTTTGTCTTGAATTTTTAATGAAAAATTATATGAAATAGTTTGCAAGTACATTTGTAATAGACAACTTTTCAAAAACACATACAGTTCTTTTCAATTAAATGAGTTGCATGTCTTCTGTCTTTCTGGACATAAATCCCAAAAGCTTCAAAGGTGCATACTTATAAAATTGTTGCTGAGTCAAAGAAGATGATGGGAGAAGTGAATGAAAGCTTTATCGAAAAGAAGGTTTTATTGAGAGTAATGGGAGGATGTAGAGCACGAGAGGGATTTAGTGAAGCAGTTCCACTTAGTTGGCTGAAGATACCACTACTAAATGCCATAAATGGAATTAAGTTTGTATGAAAAGCTCGTGTGAGGAATGGCAAGTTGTAGGGCTGAAGCAGATTGAAGGTTAAAGAAATACAATACCATAAAGGGATTTGAGCACAAAGATGAGCATTTTGATTTTGAAGTCTTGAGATTGAGGAGCCAGGAGTAGGGGTGTAAGAGAAGCAAAACTTGGTTGTGTATAGCAGAGCTTTGGCTGAATTAAAATTTTCAGAAGTGGGTCAGGAGCATGGCTGCTTGGAGACCACTGGAAAAGTCAAATCTGGAGATATTGGCAAAGTTTTTTTTTGTTGACCATACATTTGAAATGCCAGTTTATATTAGAAATGCACATACGGAACTTGCGGAATCCGTGTTGTAACATACTCTAAGGAAATTGTCCAAGGAGGTGTGAAACTTTATGTTTAAGTATCTTTATTCACCGGGTTTAAGGTGATGTTTTATAAGTGTAAAGTGGAGTTCCCTGACTTCTATATTTTATTTGTGAGATGTTGAAGTCACTGATCACATCATTCCTAGTTACTGTGGTGAAGATGATTGTGATCTGCCATTTGGAATCAGTACATTTGCTGTAGGTGAACCCTTAATTGTCTTGGGGTGGAAGCTCCAGGATTTCAATGCAGTGATATTAAAGGAACAGTAATATATTTACATGTCAGGGTAGTGAGTGTTTGGAGAGGAAGATGCAGGTGGTGGTTTTCTCCAGTGTATACTGCTCTTGTGCTTACAGAAAGATGATCATGGGTTTGGAAAGTGTTGTTAAAGGAGCCATGGTTCATCTTCTAGATGGCACACACTGCAGCTATTGAATGTCAGTGGTGGAGGGAGTGTATAATTATGCATGTAGTGATCATCAAATGGGCTGCTTTGTCCTGGATGGTGTCAAGCTTCTTGGAGCTGCACACGTCCAGGCAAATGTGGAGTATACTGTTGCACTGCTAGTTTGTGCCTTGCCAACTAATTTCCAAAACCACAGGGTGAGTTACTCCAGAGGATCTTAAGATATAGGAACGGAATTGGGCCATTTCAGTGCATGGAGTCTGCCTCACAATTTGATCATGGCTGATATATTTCACAACTCTATTCCCGTGCTTTCTCGCCATAACCATTGGTCACCTAACAAATCAAGAACTTTTCTATTACTGTCTCAAGTGCACTTGGCACTCACAGCCTTCTGCAACAATGAATTCCACAGATTAACCACTCTGTCTGCTACAAGTAGAAACATTATCTCCACAACCACTCTGCCCAGGTTTCTCAGTGTTCTGTGAGTTTCATCATCTTGTAAACCTCCTCTGGACTCCTCCAAGGCCAGGACATCCTTCCTTAGATACGGAGCCCAAAACTGCTCAAAATATTCTACATGTGGTCTGAACAGAGCCTTATACAGCTTCAGCAGTTATATCTCGGCTGTTGTGTTGTAGCCCTCTTGAAATGAATGTCAACATTCTATTTGCCCTTCCTGACTGCCATCCGAACCTGCATGTTAACCTGAGGAGAAATCCTGAACCAGGACTCTCCAGTTACTTTGTGCTTCAGAGTTCCAAAGCCTTTACCCCTTCATAAAATCATCTCTGCTTTATTCCAACCCAAATGCATAATCTCACTCTTCACACATTGTATTCTATCTGCCATTTCTTTGTCACTCTTGTAACATGTCCATGTCCTTTGCAGTCTTGTTGCTTCTTCAGCATTGCCTACTTATTTTTATATCATCTGCAATCTGAGCAACAATACCTTAAGTTCTTCCATCCAGATTGTTAACATGAATAGCGTGGTCCCAACATGAAGCCCCATGCTAGTAACTGGCTGCTATTCTTAAAATAGACTCTTTTATCCCCACTCTGTTCTGCTACAGCCAATCCTCTGTTGATGCCAGTACCCTGCCCCTAAGAGCTCATGCTGTTCAAAATCTGATGTTATAGAGGTTTATAAAAACATGAGGGGCATGGGTAGGATAAATAGACAATGACTTTTGCCTGGGGGGGTGTTGGGGAGTCCAGAAATAGAGGGCATAGATTTAGGGTGAGAGGGGAAAGATAGATATAACATTGAATGTTACAGCACAGTACAGGGCCTTTGGCCCTCTGTTGTGTCGGCCTGTGAAATTAATCTGATGCCCATCTAACCTATACTGTTCCGTTATTATCCATATGTATGCCTGTTTAAATGCCTTTAATGTGGGCAAGTCTACTACTGTTGCAGGTAGGCCGTTCTAAGCCCCTACTACTGAGTAAAGAAACTACCCCTGGTATATGTCCTGAGTCTCTCACTCCTCAATTTAAAGCTATATCACCTTGTGTTAGGCTATATAAAAGGAGTCTAAGGGCAACTTTTACACGCAGAAGGTGGTACATGTATGCAATGAACTGCCAGAAGAAGTGGTGGAGGCTGGTGCGATTTATAGTATCTGGATGGGTTAATGAATAGGAAAGGATTAGGTGGATATAAGCCAAGTGCTGGCAAATGGGACTGGATTGGGTTAGAATAACTGGTCGGCATGGGCGAGTTGGACTGAAGGGTCTGTTTCTGTGCTGTACATCTGACTCCATAAATGTTGGGCCATTTCTTTGTGGCTGGGACCATCTGAAAACCTTCATTTAAAGCTGAGTCTGTGAGGGTTCCAATGAAATTATGAGAAATAGTTACTTAGAAAACGATATTCTATTAAATACATAATCTAACTCCTGAGTAACTACTCAACAGACCCCATGTTTACCTTGCACATCTCTAATTACCCTAATATTATACCTTTACATTGTGTACTTATGGTTTGACAGCAGCTGTCAAGACCTTTGAACATAGAACATAGAAAAGTACAGCACAGAACAGGCCTAATATAAATCCTAATATAAAATATAGTAACTTAACCTACGCACCCCTCAACTCACTGTTATCCATGTACATGTCTAGCAGTCACTTAAATGTCCCCAATGACTCTGCTTCCACCACCACAGCTGGCAACGCTTTGCATGCATTCACAACTCTGCGTAAAGAACCTCCCTCTGAAATCTTTTTTATACCTTCCTCCTAATATCTTCAAACTATGACTCCTCGTACCAGTCAATCCTGCGCTGGGGAAAAGTCTCTGGCTATCAACTATCTATTCCACTCATTATTTTGTACACCTCAATCAGGTCTCCTCTCTTCCTCCTTCTCTCCAGAGAGAAAAGTCCGAGCTTATTCAACCTTTCTTCATAAGGCAAGCCCTCCATTCCAGGCAGCATCTTGGTAAACCTTCTTTGCACCCTCTCCAAAGCCTCTGTATCTTTCCTATAATAGGGACACCAGAACTGGACACAATATTCCAAGTGTGGTCTCACCAGGGACTTGTAGAGCTGCAGCAAACTTCGTGGCTCTTAAAACTCGATCCCCGTTAATGAAAGCCAAAACACCATCTGCTTTCTTAACAACCCTATCCACTTGGGTGGCAACTTTGAGGGATCTATGTACTTGCACACCCAGACCCCTCTGTTCCTCCATGCTGCCAAGAATCCTGTCTTTAATCCTACATTCAACGTTCGAGTTCGACCTTCCAAAATGCATCACTTCGCATTTATCGAGGTTGAACTCCATCTGCCATTTCTCAGCCCAGCTCTATATCCTGTCTATGTCATGCTGCAGCCTGCAGTAGCCCTGTATACTATCAATGACACCGCCAACCTTTGTGTCATCTGCAATTTTACTAACCAACCCCTCAACCTCCTCATCCAAGTCATTTATAAAAACTACAAAGAGCAGAGGCCCAAGAACAGAGCCCTGCGGGACCCCACTCAACACTGTCTTCCAGGCAGAATACTTTCCATCCACAAGTACTCTCTGCCTTCTGTCAGCCAACCAATTCTGAATCCAGATGGCCAAATCTCCCTGTATCCCATACTTCCTGACTTTATGAATGTCAGAATATGGCTGCTGACCACTTTTGAAAGGAAGGTGTGATCTCCCTTCACCTGACAGTTTTGTGTATGAGAAAGCTGTCAGAAACGAAGAATGACTCCATGTTTCTAGGGGGAGCCCTGATTGGAGTCTCTTCTCACAAGCGTGGAGGTTCCACTTGTTATCAAAATTAAATGCTGGATTGGAATTTAACATCCATATTTAAAAGTTTAGAAATTGTTTAAGCATACAGTAATTCTGCTACTCCTCTAAGTGTTTGACTGCAAACAAGAACTTTGAGAGTCTGACTTTAACTGGTTCTTACTCCAATTTGTACATTTCAGGCTAGTTACATTATGGCCTGTTCTGGTTTCCAGTGACAGCCATGGAATTGTTTTTTATGTGGATAGTGCTGTATTGGAAAGTGGCGATCCCTCTAGTAAGCGCAAATAAGATCATAAGAAATAGGAAGAGAAGTAGGCTGTTCAACCACTCGAGCCAATGGATTATAACTGATCCAACCTTCCTTTATCCACTTTCCTGCCTTTTTCCCTGCTGCTCTTTTACAGTCAGTATACCTTGGCAAAGATAGAATACACTAATGTGTTTTGGATTAGTCAGAGTTGGACAACATGAAAATAGCCTTTGGATCAACTAGTCCATGCCAAACATAATCCCAAACTAAACTAGTTCCACTTGCCTGCATCTGGCCCATATCCATCTAAATCTTTCTTATTCATGTACTTATCCAAGTGACTTTTAAACATTGTACTTGTGCCTGCATCCACCACTTTCTCTGGAAGTTCATTCCACGTGTAACCATTCTCTGTAAATAATTTGTCCTTTGTCTTTTTTAGATCTCTCTCTCCTCTCTCCTCTTATGCTCCTTAGTCTTGAAATCCCCCATCGTAGGGAAGCTGTACCTCCCTTAAACCTATTCATACCCCTCATGATTTTATAAACTTCTGTAAGATCACCTCTCAACCTCGTAGACTCCAGTGAAAAAACTGACCACTTTCATATTTGATTTTCAGCCTTTTATTTGCTTGTTCAAATGATCACTTCATAGTCTTTACTTAAGGCCCTGTAAGTTTCTAGCAGATTCGTAGGTTTCTGGTCATGATAATATATTGTTTTCCATATGTTTACTTTTTCTCTAAAAGAAGTTATAAGCTAGCTGTTTTTATTTCCTGGGATCCCAACTGGCAGTTTTCATGAACTTGTATTTATTTGCATGCAGATTTCTGTTAAACCCTTCAAAGATTCATACTTAAAAGCTAAGCTTTGAGTTAAAAATGGCAGTATAGTATGGATTAGGGTACCGTGTTTGGTAGAACAGAGTTCTTTCTGATAGTTGGTAACTGTAGTGATTTGGAGCAAGGGCCAGGTGGATCTCATTAAATGAGATCCTTGATTGGGTTGTTAACCAGGGCGAATCAGTGAGCCCTGGCTGATGGCTATAAACAGAAAATCCCCCTCTAACTCTCTTTTGATTTAATTCCTGCCCTCCCCTTCACTATTTTGATCACAGTCTCCCGATTCTAGCGGCAAGCTCTGAACTGGCTGGTCAGAGTCCGTGTACTGTGCCCATGTAAATAAATAAATGGTGACTTTGTGACAAGATATCAGCCTCTCTGCAGTTGTTTCATTAACCAAATAGGAAAGATGAAAATTTGCATGCAGAACTTTAAGACTTTGAGTGGCTTTTATTTGCATAGAGAATAAACTTGTACTGATCGGAATGCTTAATTTATATAGTCCTTAATCAAATTCCAGTTTTTAAAGTTATACTTCTACAAACTAATAAATATCAAATTTTATACAGAGCAAGCATAGCTAGATGTTTGAAAAGTTGCATTCAGATTGCTTGATGTGATAACTTCAGTCCTATATGCATACATCGATTGAACTGTAGTTTAAGATAAAATGTACACCACTTCACTAGTTTAGGATTAGGAATGTAAATTGGATAAATTTTTGAAAATTACATACAAGTGATCTAAGCGGAAAGATTAATGCAAAAATATATTTTACACATTTTTGTGCAGGAGCCTTGTTTCTAAAGCTTTCAATCACAATGGAGTGTTGCAGACTGTTATTAAACAAGAAGCTATTGAGAATTCCAAAAGTCAATCATCTCAGAAGCAGTCTGACAAAAATGTATCTGGGGGTACAAATAATGGTGAAGAAGAGGTAAGAAAATGATCTATATTGTGTTTTGAATTTTATAATCTAGTAACTGGGTCTCTCAAAATCTTGTCTGTCTTCAATGCATATGATTTATTGAAATTATGATAGTGTTGTTGCATTTGATCTTTAACCTCGTGCACACAAGACTCAAAGATAATTATACCAATAATCTGCAAATTTAATAGCTGAAGTCCATAATTATATCAAGTGTAACTTCAGCTTAGTGTCTGAGGAAATTCAAATTTATACACAGTATAACAACTTAAGATTGGTGTTTGTTTGGCAGCTCATGTGCCACATGTCTGTTCAAAAACTAATTACCTAAGAATTCATTTCATAGTCATGCTTTTCTCCCTGTGTCTGCATTTTTCTTCTTGTACCCAGTGATGGCAACAAATGATCTTGAGAAGAAAGAAAAATCTGGAAAGAAGCCATGCTGAATGGGAGGTGACAATGGTCCCATTTATCAAATGACTCTTCCTCTGGGTCATCGAGTCATAGAGATGTACAGCACGGAAACAGATCCTTCGGTCCAACCTGTCCATGCCGACCAGATATCCCAACCCAATCTAATCCCACCTGCCAGCACCTGGCCCATATCCCTCCAAATCCTTCCTATTCATATACCCATCCAAATGCCTATTAAATGTTGCAATTGTACCAGCCTCTACCACATCCTCTGGCAGCTCATTCCATACACGTACCACCCTCTGTGTGAAAAAGTTGCCCCTTAGGTTTCCCTTATATCTTTCCCCTCTCACCTTAAACCTATGCCCTCTAGTTCTGGACTCCCTGACCCCAGGGAAAATACTTTGTCTATTTATCCTATTCATGCCCCTCATAATTATTTAAACCTCAAAGGTCACCCCTCAGCCTCCGACGCACCAGGGAAAACAGCCCCATCCTGTTCAGCCTCTCTCTATATCTCAAATCCTCCAACCCTGGCAACATCCTTGTAAATCTTTTCTGAACCCTTTCAAGTTTCACAACATCTTTCCGTTAGGAAGGAGACCAGCATTGCACGTAATATTCCAACAGTGGCCTAATGAATGTCCTGTATGGCCGCAACATGACCTCCCAACCCCTGTACTCAATACTCTGACCAATAAAGGAAAGCATACCAAATGCCGCCTTCACTATCCTATCTACCTGCGACTTCACTTTGAAGGAGCTATGAACCTGCACTCCAAGGTCTCTCTGTTCAGCAACACTCCCTAGGACCTTACCATGAAGTGTATAAGTCCTGCTAAGATTTGCTTTCCCAAAATGCAGCACCTCGCATTTATTGGAATTAAACTCCATCTGCCACTTCTCAGCCCATTACCCCATCTGGTCCAGATCCTGTTGTAATCTGAGGTAACCCTCTTCGCTGTCCACTACACCTCCAATTTTCTACATTCACTTTTTTTTCATTGGGTACATCATTTTTAGAAGCTTTTATCTATAAGGAGTCAATAGGAAATCTGCTTGCTATTAAGAGTTATAATAGTCTTGGCAGTAAGATAAAATACATTATACAGTTAGATTAAATGATAATTGCCCTTTTATTATGTATTGTTACTAGGGAAAGTAAAAGATTAACACAGCCTTAAAAGATAAAATTCTGTTTGATGAACTCTTATCTGCTTGGACTTAGAGGATAGTTGAAACAATTAATGGTATCATGATACATTGTTCCATCATTTTTGGAGGTTGTCTATTATGTCGAGGAAATCTCTGTTTTGGTGACAATTCCTATTTGCTTTAAAGTTACAAAAGGCCAGAAAAACAAAGTAGATGTTGACTGTCATCAAAATAGAATTTGGGCAATTGAAGTTGACTTAGTGTTGTCTGTGCAAATGGTCTTCCTTACCCTCAAATTTCTGAATTTAGTCTAAGTGATCTTCGTTGTTCAACATCATCAACAAAATTTCTGTCTAATCTTGATTTAAACTTAAATCCATCAATGTGCCTAATCAATCAGTGCATGCACCTAATCTTGTCATTGGTGTTAATGAATACAGATTTGTATTGTTAAATTTTGGAATTGGATTCACATTTTTTAAAGCTAGGGTAGGTCAATGCAAGTATCTTAATGCCAATATTGTTATACAAACTGGTGAGTATGTACTAGTCTAATCTCTTGCATGCAAACTGAGTGTATAGTGTAGTGTTTCTGATTTGTTCTTTTATTCACTGTTGTCGTCAGTTTGTTGTTTACTGTATACTGGCTTCTGTTTGTTATACAGCAACGTGTAGTGAAAAAACGGGGCTGGCCAAAAGGAAAGAAAAGGAAGAAAGTTTTACCCAATGGGCCGAAAGCACCTGTAACTGGGTACGTCCGATTTCTCAATGAGCGTCGAGAGCAAATTCGTATGCTGCATCCAGACTTGCCATTCCCAGAAATCACACGCATGCTTGGAAATGAATGGAGCAAACTTCCTGCTTTAGAAAAGCAGGTATGTTCTTATTTATATATTTTTCATGGTCCTTTTTAGAGATTAAAAATTACTCGCTTATTACTCTGCTCTACAACTGTTGAAAGAGCAAGACAAGAAAGAAATGGCTAAAGTCCCTGAATGATTTTGATTTACATGTGGAGAGGGAGGAACTGATTATGTATAGTCAGCATGGCTTTATGTAAGGGAAATTAAGTCTCAAACTTGATTGAGTTTTTTGAAGAAGTAATCAAAAAGACTGATAAGGGCAGAGTGGTAGACATGAACCTTTGACAAGGTTCTGCGTGGTAGACTGATTTGTAATGTTAAATCACACGGGATTTTGGGAGAGCTTGCCAGTTGGATACAAAATTGGCTTGACAGTAAGACACAGAGGGTGATGGTGGAGGTACTTTTTGGACTTGAGGCCTGTGACCAGCGGTGTTCCACAGGGATCCATACTAGGTCTACTTTTGTTTGTCATTTATATAAAAGATTTGGATGAGAATGTAGGAGACGTGATTAGTAAATTTGTGAATAACACCAAAATTGGTGGACAATGAAGGTTATTTGAGATTACAAAGGGATCTTGATAATTGGTCAATGGGCTGAGGTATGGAAGGTGGAGTTTAATTTGGATAAATGTGAAGTATTGCATCAAACCAGGACACCTTTTATGCAATTAAAAGTAGAGCTCTGGGTAATGTTGTAGAACAGAGAGACTTAGGGGTTCTGGCACAGAATTCTTTGAAATTTGTGTCATGTGTAGACAGGGTGGTTAAGAAGGCATTTAGAACAATTGCCTTCATTGCTCAGATGTTGGGAGTATAGTAAATGAAATGTCATGGTCATAGAGATGTACAGCACGGAAACAGACCCTTCCGTCCAACTTGTCCATGCCGACCAGATATCCCAACCAATCTAGTCCCACCTGCCATTTCCTGGCCCATATCCCTCCAAACCCTTCTTATTCCTATACCTATCTAGGTGCCTTTTAAATGTTGCAATTGTACTAGCCTCCACCACTTCCTCTGGCAGCTCATTCCATACACGTACCACCCTCTGCGTGAAAAAGTTGCCCTGTAGGTCTCTTTTATATCTTTCCCCTCTCACCCTAAACCTATGCCCTCTAGTTCTGGACTCCCCACCCAAGGGAAAAGACTTTGTCTATTTATCCTATCCATGCCCCTCATGGTTTTATAAACCTCTATAAGGTTTATAAACCTCAGCCTCCGATGCTCCAGGGAAAACAGCCCTAGGCTATTCAACCTATCCCTATAGCTCAAATCCTCTAACCCTGGCAACATTCTTGTAAATCTTTTCTGAGCCCTTTCAAGTTTCGCAGCATCTTTCCGATAGGAAGGAGACCAGAATTGCATGCAGTATTCCAACAGTGGCCTAACCATGTCCTGTACAGCTGCAACATGACCTTCCAACTCCTGGTGAGGTTGCACAGACGTGAGGCCTCTTCTGGTGTACTGTGTCCAGTCCTGGTCACTCTGCTAAAAGACTGATATTATTAAATTTGAGAGGGTTCTGAAAAGATTTACCAGAATGTTGCTGGGAATCAAAGGTTTGTGTTATAAAGATAGGCTGGATTGTAGGAGATTGAGAAGTTTATAAAATCATGAGGGCATAGGTAAGGTGAAGTGGTGAGGGAGTTCAAAACTAGGGGGCACATTTTTGAGGTGAGGAGAAAGATGTAAAAAGGACATGGGGTGGGGAGG
Source organism: Chiloscyllium punctatum (assembly GCF_047496795.1). Classification (NCBI taxonomy): domain Eukaryota; kingdom Metazoa; phylum Chordata; class Chondrichthyes; order Orectolobiformes; family Hemiscylliidae; genus Chiloscyllium; species Chiloscyllium punctatum. The sequence goes on from NC_092762.1 coordinate 65,707,076, forward strand.
GAGGACAACTCTTTTTAAATACAGTGCAGTTCATACATGGAATGAACTGCCAGAAAAAGTAGTAGATTTAAGACATTTTGATAAGTACATGAAAGGTTTGGAGGGATGTGGGTCAAACGCAGGCAAGTGGGATTGGTTTGGTTTGGTTTAAGAACATGGCATGCACTAGTTTGACTGAAAGCTCTGTTTCCATGCTGTAAGACTCTGGTGACTTGGTAAAGGATTGCGCAAAAGGCCTTGATAGTATCTTTTGATAATTCAGAAATAGACATTCCCTGATGATTTCCATTTGCAGCTCCTCTGATATTGAATTCGTATGTGCCAAAAGCAGCAAGACTCTTATAAAATTCTTGTGGCACAGCAGTAGTGTTCCTACTTCTGAACCAGAAGGCTTGAGTGAAAGTCTCAACTGCTCCCAGAAATGTGTCATAGCATGTCTGAATTAGTTAATTTTAAAAATATTTCTGACAACATTCAGGCACTGCTAAGTGGCAAGTAAGGTTTGTGCCAATTAAGTGCTAGGTAATGACCACTTGTTGTAAAGTCTGACCACTTGTTGTAAAGTCTAACCACTACTGCTTCTCAAGAGCATATCACAGAATTTCTCCCAGCCCAAATGACACTTCTCATCCTTGGGGCTCATCATTTGGTCAAAAACGTAAACTAGACCAGCCAGTCAAATACTGTGGCTACAAAAGTGGGTTAGGGGCTGGAAATTCTCTCATCCATATTCCCCATACCTTGTTCATCATCTACAAGCAAGTGTGTGTTGGATTAGTCCTCACTTGATGGGATGAGTGCAACTTCAACAATACGTTGAATGCTTGATGCCAGCTAGGACAAAGCAAACATTTAATTGGCCCTTCTTATATCACTTATGTACTGTGGTTTGTTTGTTTACATTCTACAGATGTATGACATGCGACAGCAGTTTTCCCAAGTTTCTTTAATACCAGCTCTGAAACCTGTGAACTGTACCATCTAGAAAGGCTAGTTAGCAGGTACATAGGAACACTACTATGTACAGGCTCCTGCCTGACTTGAAATATGGACTATGACCCAGCAACAATGAAGGAACTTCTTTTCTCATAGCACTCCACTGACTATAGTTGTTGAAGCGGGTGACTCACCTCCATGTACCCAAGGGAATCATGATAGCCAATAAGTACTACTATTGACAGCAATGCCAGGAACAAATTTTAAATAATTGTGATTGGAAATGACTAAAAATCACAAGAAACTATGCAAAATTTTGTGAAAAACACATTTTTAAAAATTGTTTTATTTTTGATTGTGGGCTAAAATAGAAAAGGATTATGTTAAAAGAAAGGACTGTGGAAAGAGTTACTGCACTTTAGAGAACAAGTACTGGAACTCATTGAGCTGTGTTTGCTAGTTGCTTTGAATATAGTAGGGGAGAGAAATAAAATGATATGAGACGGTGGTGGGGGTGGTGGTGTGCTTTGTGAGATTTGGTCAGCTGTAGATTGCTAATTGTCTAGTTGTGGCTGCTTGTAGATGCCAAAGGTATCAACCTCTCAACCCTCGTTCCTGGGCAACGGAGTGGCTAGCAATTGTCAATGATATAGGAGAGGACATTCTCCAGACTAGGAGAAGTGAAGTCTGCCTCTACACCAAAATAACTCAAACTTGGACGCAGTCTCCTGTTTCTTACCCTTTGCTGTAAACAATTGCCTCTAACCAGGAACGGTGAAACTGAACAATTAATGTATAAGTCCCATGTGTCTTTGGCAAAGAACTGAAAGAACCTGGGAGAAAGGTGATTGGAGACAGAAGGTCTTGGGAAGAATAACAAACTCCTCAGCAAAGCCAATAGACTGGTGCTATTAAATTGTGATTCCCAATGTTTTGTCCTTCACACACAATGCTTTTTTTGGGGTGTGAGTGTGTATGGATGTTGTTAGGTCATAATTTTGTTCCCCTGCAGCTAGATTTGGATGTGAGCATAAGAGATACAGTTAGTAAGTTTGCAGATGACACCAAACTTGGAGGTGTAGTGGAATTCAAAGAGGGTTACCTCAGATTACAACAGGATCTGGACCAGATGGGCCAATGGGATGAGAAGTGGCAGATGGAGTTTAATTCAGATAAATGCGAGATGCTGTATTTTGGGAAAGCAAATCTTAGCAGGACTTATACACTTAATGGTAAGGTCCTAGGGAGTATTGCTGAACAAAGAGAGCTTGGAGTGCAGGTTCATAGCTCCTTCAAAGTAGAGTCACAGGTAGATAGGATAATGAAGGAGGTGTTTCGTATGCTTTCCTTTATTGGTCAGAGTAGTGAGTACAGGAGTTGGGAGGTCATGTTGTGGCTGTACAAGACATTGGTTAGGCCACTGTTGGAATATTGCGTGCAATGCTGGTCTCCTTCCTATCAGAAAGTTGTTGTGAAACTAGAAAGGGTTCAGAAAAGATTTAAAAGGATGTTGCCAGGGTTGGAGAATTTGAGCTATAGGGAGAGGCTGAACAGGGTGGGGCTGTTTTGCCTGGAGCATTGGAGGCTGAGGGGTGACCTTATAGAGGTTTACAAAATTGAGGTGCATGGATAGGAAAAATAGACAAAATCTTTTCCCTGGGGTCGGGGAGTCCAGAACTAGAGGGCATAGGTTTAGGGTGAGAGGGGAAAGATATAAGGGAGACCTAAGGGGCAACGTTTTCTTGCAGAGGGTGGTACGTGTATGGAATGAGCTGCCAGAGAATGTGGTGGAGGCTGGTACAATTGCAACATTTAATAGGCGTTTGGGTGGGTATATGAGTAGGAAGGGTTTGGAGGGATGTGGGCCGAGTGCTGGCAGGTGGGACTAGATTGGTCGGCGTGGACCAAAGAGTGTTTCCATGCTGTACATCTCTATGACTCTATATGGACTAAATAGGAGTTCTTGTTAGATACAGAAACCTGGCCTATGTTTTCAGTTGATCTGAGTCCATCAAGTAAATCTGGGACTTGGAGTATTTTGATTAAACCTTTACCTTTTGTGATAATTTCTGGAATAGAGGGGCTTTAGAATCAGTGCACTTTTCCATTGGGTTGTGACAACTTCAAAATTTCTATTTAATTTTAAGCACTTCAGAATTACAAGATTTGAATCTAAAGCCATTTTTAAAATAAAATTTTGGTTTAATCCATTTTCAGCAGACCAGCCAGCCCATTACTTTACCCACAATTTATATATTCACAGATATCTTTCTTCAAATTGTAGAACATAGAAAAGTACAGCACCGAACAGGCCCTTTGGCCCCTGGTGTTGTGCTGAGGCTTATTCCTAATCGAAAATAAAACAACCTAACCTACGCACCCCTCCATTCACTGTTGTCCATGTGCATGTCAAACAGTCGCTTAAATGTCCCTAATGACTCTGCTTCCACCACCACCACTGGCAACGCATTCCATGCATTCACAACTGTGTCAAGAATCTACCTCTGACATGTCCTCTATACCTACCTCCTAACACCTTAAAATGATAATCCCCGTGTCAGTCAATCCTGCCTGGAAAATAGTCTCTGGCTTTGTCTCTATCCATGCCTCTCGTTACCTTGTGCACCTCGATCAGGTCACCTCTCTTCCTCCTTCTCTCCAGAGAGAAAATTCAGAGCCTAGTCAGAAAATTCTTCGTTAGACAAGCCTTCCACTCCAGGCAATATCCTGGTAAACTTTCTCTGTATCCTCTCCAAAGTCTCTGTCTCTTTCCTAGAGACCAGAACTAGACACAATATTCCAAGTGTGGTCTCACCAGGATTTTGTGGAGCTGCAGCAAAACCTTGTGGCTCTTAAACTTGATTCCCCTGTTAATGAAAGCTAGAACATCATATGCTTTCTTAACATCATATGCTTTCTTAACAGCACTGTCCATTTGGGTGGCAACTTTGAGGGATCTATATAATTGAACACAAAGATCCCTCTGTTCCTCCACATTGCCAAGAATCCTGTCTTTAATCCTATATTCAGCATTCAAGTTCAACCTTCCAAAATACATCACTTCGCATTTATTCAGGTTTAAATCCATCTGTCATTTCTCATCCTGTCTATGTCACACTGCAGCCTGCAATAGCCCTCTATACTATCAACGGTACCTCCAACCTTTTGTCATTGGCAAATTTACAAACCCACCCCATAACCACCTCATCTGTCATTTATGAAAACTACAAAGAGCAGAGACCCAGAAACAGAACCCTGCAGGACATCACTCACCACTGACCTCCAGGCAGAACACTTTCCATCTTCAACCTCTTTCTGCCTTCTGTCAGCCCACCAGTCCTGAATCCAGACAGCCAAATCCCCTGTATCTCATACCTCCTGACTTTATGAATGAGCCTACCATGGGCAACCTTATCAAATGCCTTGTTGAAGTCCATATTCGCCACATCCACTCCTCGACCTTTGTCGACCTGTCTCGTCACCTCCTCAAAGAACTCAATAAGATTTGAGGCATGACCTGCCCCTCTCAAAACCGTGCTAACTGCCTTTAATCACGCTGTGCTTTTCCAAATAGTCATAAATCCTATCCCTCAGAATTCTTTCCAAAACCTTGCTGACCACAGTAAGACTGACTGATTGATTTTCCTATTACCCTTCTTGAAAAGAGGAACAGCATTCACCTCACTCCAATCCTTTGGTACGACTCCTGTGGAGATTAAGGAAGCAAAGATCTTCGCCAACAGCTTAGCAACCTCCTTTCTAGCTTCCGGGAGCAACGTAGGATAAATCTCTCCGGCCCTGGGGACTTATCAATCTTAATGTTTGCCAAACTTTCCAGCACATCAGCTCCATCAATCTTGATCTGTTCAAGCCCATTTCCCAGCCTCTCAAAGTTCTCATTCACAACAAGGTCCCTTTCCTTCATGAAAACTGAAGCAAAAAACTCATTTAGGGTTTCCCCTATCTGCTCGGACTTCATGCACAAGTTCCCTATGCTATCCCTGACCAGCCCTACCTTCTTCCTGCTCATTCTCTTATTCCTCACGTATATCTAAAATGCCTTTGGGTTCTCCCTAATCCTTCCCACCAGGCCTTTCTCATGCCCCCTCCTGGCTCTCCTCAGTCCATTTCGAGTTCCTTTTCTAGTAAGCATGTAATCCTCTAATCCTCTAAAACTGTGCTAGATCCTTGCTTTCTCCATCTTATTGCCTTCTTACTTTTGACGAGAAGCTCCCCTGTTCTCATCGTCCAAGGTTCCTTAATCTTACCCCTTCTTGCCTGTCTCAGAGGAACAAACTCTTTGCTTTTTGCAAAGATCTGTACTTTATTTATATGTTTCTCACTCCTGATCCTCGCAGAAGATAGCTCCTAATCCTACTGTGCTGTTCTTTTATGCTTTCCTCAAAAATTTGATTTGTCATAAGTAAGACTTTCACTTGTAACACTGTTCCCAGAATGACTACACTGAAGACCAGGGCCATAATTTTATAATGTTTGCTATATTAGTTATGATCTTGGATAGAGAGTTTAAAAGAATATGATTTTTGTCCATATAGATGTGGCAGGAAATGTTTCAGTTTTTACATGTTGTTCTAGAAACAATATTTATTGTCCTGAATACCCGACGTGCGTCACAAATGGAAATTTCAAGCTTGAGAGCAAACCTTGTGAAACCTGGTACAACATATTATGCTGATTAAGGTCACAATGAATGATTACAGGCATAAACTTAATGCACATGATGCCACTGACACTTATTCACCCAGCAGTTGAAAACTTTTATTTAATCCAATATTTAGCATTATTTGGACGAAGCAGAAAAGGACAAACAACAGTACCTGAAAGAGCTTAAAGAATTTCAGCAAACTGAGGCCTATAAACTGAGCACAGAAAAAATCCAGGAGAAGAAACTAAAGAAGGGTAAGAACTGGTTTGGAGTACACACCACCGTCAACTAACACTGCTGAAACATACTGAAGATCTTTGTTTAAACAATAATTTTCGTACTTGCTAATTTTCCTTTTTTGGTGATTTTTGATATTCAGAAGTCAGTTTCTTTTAATACTTAAAATGATCATTTATGTGAGTCCATTGAATGGATGCCCACATTCCTCCTCCTCCTCCTCCTCTACCATAACAGCCACTGCTAGGTTCTAGTACTGAAATTTGGTGTTTTTAGTGGGCATAATATAGAGCTGGGAGGTGAAAACATGTTAAAGGAGGGGCGCATTTCAAAAAAAATGAACGAACGGAGGGAGAGTTTACTTTTGAGGGAGGATGGTAATGGTGACTTTGAGGGAATTGGATGGTGCTTGAAGGAGCTATTTACAGGTTAAGAGTGTGAATAAACATTGGAGCATTGTGGGATTGGAGACCGGAATAAGTAGTTGGAAACAGGTTGTTTAATGGTCAGGAGTTAAACAAAAGTAGGAGGTGTAAGTAATGGGAAGAGACTTTGGACAAAATGAAGGGAAACTATGGCTGGGACCAAAATAACTACATGGACGGTCTTTATCTTATGATTAAAAAAAGACTTGAGCTCTTCGTATTTAGTGTTAAAAGATAGTTGGAGTTTTGAGGAAACAGAATTGAAAAGGCACTCAGTTATGCCGAAGAGTATCTTTTACCAGTTGAATCTTCATGGAATAAAAGGTTTTGATTATGGGGAGTGAGGCACAATAAAATATTAGAGTAGCTTTTAGATTTACTTCTATTCGTCAATGAAGGAAAGTAAGTTCATGCGGTATGATGCTTACAGTGAAATTTTCTTTATATTGATTGGTATAATTGAGATGCTTTTACCCTTCAAAAAGGTGTATTGAACTAAATCTCGACTGTCCCTCTCCTAACTTGAGGCAAATCCTGTGTACCTTTTCATTACCTTTTTTTATCACAGAATATGATCACCATTGGTTGAGCCAGAATTCATTCCTAATGGCCCTTGAAACGGTGGTTACCTCCTTGAATTCTACAGTCCATTGTAGACTTTATCCACCTAGAGTACTGTTAGGAAATGAGTCTCAGGGTTTTGACCCTGCATCAATGAAGGAACAGCAATATTTTTCCAAATCATGGTGGTGTGGTGCTTTGATGGAAATTGCAGGTAGTGGTGCTCCTGTACAGAGAGTCAGAGAGATGTACAGCACGGAAACAGACCCTTTGGTTTAACTCATCCATGCCGACCAGATATTGAAACCTAATCTTGTCTTGGCCCATATTCCTCTTAAACCCTGCCTATTCATTTACCCATCCAGGTGCCTTTTTAAATGTTGCAATCGTACCAGCCTCCATCGCTTCCTCTGGCAGCTCAGTCCACATACGCACCACCCTCTGTGTGGAAAACGTTGCACCTTGGGTCCCTTTTACATCTTTCCCCTCTCACCCTAAGCCTATGCCCTCTTGTTCTGGGCTCCCCCAGGGAAAAGACTTTGTCTATTTATCATATCCATGCCCCTGATGATTTTATAAACTTCTGAGGTCACCCCTCAGCCTCTGACGCTCCAGGGAAAACAACCCCAGCTAGTTAGCCTCTGCCGATAGCTCAAATCCTCCAACCCTGGCAACATCCTTGTAAATCTTTTCTGAACACTTTCAAGTTTCATAACATCCTTCTGATAGGAAGGAAACTAGAATTATGTGATATTCCAAAAGTGGCCTATCCTCTGATGTTGCCCTTCTAGATGGTATCAATTTTGTTCAATGAGTTACTGCAGTGCATCTTGTAAGCTGCCACTGTGCATTCCTTCATGTTGAAAATGGTGGATGAGGTGCCAGTCAAGTGAGCTGCTTTGTACTGGATGATGTCAAGCTTCTTGTGTTGTTGTAATACTCTCCAGGTAAATGGACAGTATTGTGCCACATTTGTGACTCTAGCCTTGGAAATAATGAGCAGGCATTGGAGAGACAGGAGATGAGTTCCTAGCTGCAGAATTCTTTACCTTTTGTGCTGTTGTAGCCACCGTATTTACATAGTTTCTAGTCAGTGGTAATCCAACAATGTTGATACTGAGGGCTTCAGCAATGGTATTGTCATGGAATATCAAAGACGTGATTAGATTCATTCTTGTTTGGGATGGTTCTTCTGTTCCACAAATGTTACTTATCCCTTGTACTTGCTGACCTGCTTTAGGTCCCAATCTAGCGTATCTCAATTGTAAAATTCTCAGCTTTGTTTTGCAGTTGTAACCCCTATCTACTATTTTTCCTTTTAATGCACTGTATTTTTGATTAAGCTTTTAGTTAGCTTCCCTAATAATCATCTGACTTTGTTTGATTTCTCTCCAGAGATGTTCTATTTTAAAGCTATTATGAAATGCAAATGGAAGTTTTAAATTGAAAGATAACTAACAGTTTTGCTATTTCATTTTAGAAGAGCTGTGGCCAGGAGTTAATGGTCCCGTCCCCAAGGTGTGTGATCATGTGATTTTTTTTTAAACATCTGCATTGTATATCGCCAAACTATTTGGACGATGCATTACTCTATCCATTCTAAGGAAAATCTTGTTCTATGATGTGAATAATTTGTCAATTTAGAACTACATATTTTCATATTTAGTGAAGTATTAGCTTGGCAGGTCACTGTTAATACTCCACTTTATGTTGAATGAATGCACTGCTCTTAGCTTTGGTCTATCTATGGGTGGAAAACCTTTTCATCTCTGTCTGCTGTTTCAAAAACTTTCATAATTTCAGACTGCTGTTAATTCATCCCCTTGGCCTCTCTTTTTTTAAGAGAATGGAGATGCTGTCTCTGCATCCTTTCTTTATAGCTTCAACTCGCAATTCCGATATCATAATAAATATTTTCTGTATTCTCTTCACCTCTACATCCATTTTGTGCTGTTCTGACCAGAAAACTGGATGGAACCCTCCAAGTGTGGTCTAACCAAGAATAATATAAGTTTAGCATAACTTGCCTACTTTTAAATTATTTCCCTCTAGCAATCAACCCTACCAGTGGTTTTGCTTCTGTTTTTGGCCTTGTTAATCTTTGAGTGATTAGTGTATGTTTACTTCCAGATTTTCTTCCCTTTTTAATCTCGTTTTAGATTTATCTTTTCTAAATAATGTGTAACTTATTTTTCTTAATTAAATGTGATGCCTTCGAGTTTCCACTATTGTAATACATTTGTTGATTATATACATATTTTATACATTTATTAATTTCATCTTGTGATTTGTTATGCTTTCCTTCAGCACTGACCATCTTTTCTCCAATTGATATTGTCTGCAAATTTTAGAGATTGTGTTGTTGATTCCAAAATCTGAAATGCTTTCTTCAAGAAGTTGTGAATGAGTAACTTCATCAGTAATCCTGGTTAGGCCCCAGTTTTTTAGACTCCGCCACTTTGAAGCTATCTTTTCCTCCTGCTTTTGTTTTATATCTTTTATTCAGCCATGCTTTCTGCCTCTTTTTCTCTGACTATGCTTGCTCTGACCTTTTATTCATTAATTGATTAAGAATTTATGACCATGAATGAATAAATGACCTTTAATTGGAATCTAGATAAATTATTTGCTTCTGCACTATCCTTGTCTAAGTGAGGCTGGTTAGTGTTTCATTTGTCTATCTTTTGTAATTCAGGCAGCTGATGATTCACCAGACAGAATTTCCATGTTTGACACCCCCATTTTTACAGAGGAATTCCTTGACCAGACCAAAGGTATTCTGATTCTATTTGATTTTTCCTACTGATTGGCAGTTTTGTTCAGTGGATAGATGTGATGTGTAGTACAGTGTCAAGACTTTCAGACCATGGTGATCTCTGGTCTGGTGTCAGATCTAGATGCCCTGTCTCTTTGGATAATGAGGTAACCATCATCAGTTTCTATTCTTACTTGTCAGAAAGGGCAACTGACAGAACTTGGCAACAATGATAAGTGTTTGGGCTAATATAGTAAATAAGGAAATTGAGAATCAATCTAACTATGATTTAAGCATTATTCAAAACAAAATAGTTGAAGTTATTATTAGACATTAAATAGTTATAGAAACATTGATCATTCCCAAGAGTGTAAAATCAGAATATAAATGGACGTTGTCTCAATTTGTATGTAATGGATTGGGAAAGGATTGTGTTCTCTGTCAATTGGGAATCATGATTATATCCACTTGCCATGCTAATTAATACAATGAAGACTAATTAATTGCGCTACCTAATGACTTAAACACAAGTCAGTTCCTTTCTTAAATTGGGCATAAAACAAGTTGCGGGGGTGAAGGAGCAGTCTTGTTGCATAATAGTAGTGCCCCTTCCTCTGGGCCAGAAAGCCAGAGTTCAAATTCCCCTTGCTCTGAACATGTCATAATATGTTCAAACAGTTCAGTTAAAACAAAACTAAACAAATCAAGGAAACCAAACAGTTTTTGAGAAACAAAATAAATATAACAATTAAAATATGTAATCTCAGATAATATACCTTGCAACTTGCATAATGCTGTTATTTGGCATTGACTTTGATTATTCATGCTTTAATTACTCCTATTTTAGGTTTAAATTTTAATTACTTTGATACAAAGCATTAACAAGTAAAATTACATCTGAAGGAGCTGTACAATGTTGGCTTACTTTCTTGGGAAAGAAAGTTTGATATCAAGGTATTTAAATTATTTCAGTAATTAATATCTCATTTCACCAATCCCCTCAGCTTGTCACTGGATCAGCTGCAGGAAGTAAGCTATAAATTCCCACGTGGTAAAATGTTCATGCAAGGTACTGAATGTAGTTGATATCTTTATGTTGGTGATTGAGAAGATGAGTTACCTATCTGTAGCATGTATTTTATTTCCTAGTTATGTTTCTGTGCTTATAGATCCCTTTCAGAGCAGTATAGGTTATCTATTTTGTTGCCATTAGTGTGATTTTTGGACCGATCAGACATCCCCTGTGCATGTTAGTTTCCAAACATTGATATCTTTATGATTGATCCATTTTTAGTTGAATGCATGTTCTATGCTTTTGACTTTTGTATGCTTCAGGATTTTTTGAACAGTAAAATCTCAACACAATCTCAAAGAAAGAATGTCCACCTCTGTCAAGGGACTGATCACACTAATTAATTTGAGTGTTTGTGTTGCCACAGTACTTTCTCCTTTAGAAAGTAGAATAAACAGTTAATACACCTTTCAAATTGAGGAAATTCTGACTACTATGAACTTGTCACCTCTTTTTTTTTTTAAAACAAATACTTAAGTTTAACTGAGCTTTTTTTTTTCTCTTTTTCAAGCTCGTGAATCAGAATTACGAAAATTAAGGAAGTCAAATGTGGAATTTGAAGAGCAGAATGTTATCTTACAAAAACACATAGAGACTATGAATACTGCCAAAGAGAAACTCGAGCAGGAGTTGGCATTGGAAGAGAGGCAGACACTGACCTTGCAACATCAGCTCCAGGCAGTACGCCTGGCCCTTACCACCAGCTTTGCTTCAATTCCTATTCCAGGTGAGAATAGAAAATAGTTTAAAGAAAGTAGTAATTGAATCATCCACAAAATTGTGCAGATATAATTTCCAGGCCATTTTGAACAACTGGCGTAGCTCATAGTGTACATATGTATTGTAATTTCCTTGTTGTAATTCTTTTTCTGACATGACTCCAATAGCCATTCAACCATTGCATTGTACTCACCTGTGATGCGTTCTGGTCATTACATTCTTTTGCAGATATTACTTTCCCTGTCGAAACTCTGTTATACTCCCAGGTGAAGGGAGATGGATGATTCATTTTCGGATCTCAGTCAGTTGGGTTTTGACTGTTCCAAATGTGCTTCCTTGAGGTACTTATCTTAAGGAAAAAAGAGAATCTTGAGGGAGAGTGGTGACTAAATATGAGTCTATACACCTTTGGAACAGTCAAAACTCAACTGACTGAGGTCCGAAAATGGATCACCCGTCTCCTTTCACTTGGAAATCTAACATCGGTTAGATAGAGAAAGTAATATATTGTTCAGCATGGATTGGTTGGACCGAAGGGTCTGTTTCTATGCTGTATGAATCTATGATTCTACAAGAAGGATGACCTTCCTACAGAAGACCTCACTAATGTCCTACATGATCACATCATGACATCCCAATTCCTATACTCAATATTCTGATCAATAGGCAAGCATACCAAACACCCTTTTTCACTATCCTATCTGCCTGCAACTCCACTTTCAAGGAACTCTGCACCTGTACCCCTAGGTCGTGGTCCAGCAATTCTCCCAAAGGTCCTACCATTTAACTGTAAAAGACCTGCCCTGATTTGCCTTTCCAAAATGTAGCATCTCGCATTTATCTAAATTAAACTCCATCTGCAACTCCTCCCCACAAAAAATTCAAGATCCTGTTGTACTCTTAGATAATCTTCTTCACTTTTCACTACACCACCAATTTTGATGTCATCTGCAAATTTACTAACAATTCCTCCAATGTGCACATCCTAATCATTTACACAAATGACACAATCAGGTGACTTAAAGATCCATTTACTATTTTGAAAGCTGTTCAGAGAAACTAAGCGTTTAAGGTGAATTTGGAGTTTGGCTATCGGGTTGGTGAGAGAGGGGTAAGGTTGCCAAGTTGTGGATGAGTGGTTGGGTTGAGGAAGATCGGGGGAGCTTCAGCGGTGAGCCTGCCCAGGGTGAAGTCACATCTGGTGGGGTGTTGGGTCAATTATGGGTGGTGAGTCCGGGTTCAGTTTTAATAGTTGCCGAGGTGTTAGAGTAGGTTTTGGTCCTCAGATTAATTTAAGACAGCTTGATCGGCACAGATGAGTTGGACAAAATGGTCTGTTTCAGTGTTGTACAACTCTGACCTGAGTACAGCACTTAAACTGAAAAAGGAGGAGTGGTTACTAATGGAGGCATATTCCATGCTTCTGTTATTGTGACCACTTGAAATTGTCTATGCTGATTTAGGTGAGAATACTACTGACCGGAAAATTTTCAGGGAGAACTCATCTTAAGGAATGTGCCTTTTTGTCCAAACAGGATTGAAATAAGGTTTTCATATCTTGTCAGAAAATCTGGGCCATTGTTGATGACAATAAATCTGAATGATGGGTGCAATGATTTCTAAAGTGAAATATGAAAAAAAATACATTTAAGCAGAAAAGTAGAAACACCAAAATGCCAGTAAGCACCAAGTCGCAGAGACAAGTGGCTATTAAATAAGACAAAAATCCTGTGCGATTGCAAGTTAGGTCATGGGTTAGATAAGCAAATTACTGCAATACATTTTCTTTTGCACCAGATAGAAGTAGACCTTTATTGATATCTTTGAAATAATAAAAGGAGACTTTGACAATCTGACCGATAATTTCTAATAAATCGGGTAGGGAAGAATACAGAGCGTTGCAAAGAGGTTGATTGAAATGGAACTGGGTCAGATGCAAGGTTTTTCTAAGTTGGCCATAGAATCTAGAACTGGATCATACACCATGAGTGCAGATTTGTTACAAACGTTTAAAAGTGAGCAGGCCCTGGCTTTGGTGCACAGTGTACAAAAATGTGGCTCGCATATGAGCAGATATGCTTCATGCTCAATAGTCTCCCAGAATTCTTTTGATTGCCTGCTGGTCATTTGTGAGGAAAAGGTTTTTTGTAGATTTTTAGCTTCCTTAAATTGCCCCTGGACTGTGAATGTACTTTTTAAATTTAGATGCTTTTCTTTGCCTTTCCCAGAAAATTAAGTGGCTGCTATTGGAGGAGTTAGAGAATTCGTGATGCTCATAAGAACCTAACAACTAGGAACAGGTGTAGGCAATTGAGCCCCTTGAGTCTGCTGTATAATTCAATATGGTCATGGTTGATCTCATCTCAGCTCTCACTCTTGAGGGGTTATAGGTTGTGGGAGGCTTCAGCAATGCTGCAGGTCCCTTATACACAAGTGTGAGTATGCTCAGAAACAAACCCAGAAACAGAGAGAGAGAGCGTGTGCGCGCAAGTCAGGCAGAGTGAGTGAGGAAAAAGGAAACTTTAAAACTCTGAGCCCAGGGCAGAGGCATTGAATCAATTAACTGAATATTCAGTTATCTGAACGAAATAGTGCCAGCCCATCTCATTCAAATAATCGAGGTTCCTCTGTATATGTATATTGATAAGCGTCTACAATTATTGCCATGCCTTTCTTGCAAGTTCCCAGTATTTCCTAGTTTATACTATGTCCCACTAAGAAACAATGGATTGCATATTTCCCTTGCTATTTCTTTCTTCTATCTGGATTGATTCTACTTTTTGATCTCTAGTGCCTATATCATTCCTTTTATTTTCATAGGTCAGCCTCATCGCTCACCTGTGCTCCTACCTTCTCCTTGAACTTTGATTTTCTGATATTTCATGCAACTGAACCACCACTTCTGTTATTTAAATTCAAGCCTCATCTGCAGCCTTTGTGATTTACCAGGACTATAGTCCCCACAAGATTAGGCAGCCTATCTTGTTCCCAGTACTGGTCCCAATACCCATGAATTCAAGCCCATTTCTCCCACACCAATCTTTCAGCCCCACATTTAAATCTTTATTCTTATTGCCCCTGTGCCAATTATCTTGTGGCTGAGGTGGCAATCTGGCAATTACCACCTTTTTTGGTTCTGCTTTTAGTTTAGCCCCTACCTGCTCATATTCACTCAATGAAACCTCTTTCCTTGTTCTACCTATACTGTTGGTACCTACGTGGACCACAACAACTGGATCTTCCCCT